>NC_085139.1:317408969-318640189 GCF_024139115.2 Armigeres subalbatus
ATTCCAGCACCGTGTGCAGCTGACTCAATTCCGACCAACACCGATACAAGCAATTCGTTGGTTTCAGAGTCGGAGAAATCCAAGAGCTGACGAAGGTGGCAGATTGGCGATGGATTCCAACGCAGCTCAACATCGCAGACGTCGTGACAAAGTGGGGGAAAACAGGTCCGCCGTTGCAAAGCGAAGGTGAGTGGTTCAACGGACCGTTCTTCCTGTATCGGCCGCAAGAAGAGTGGCCAGCGCAAGAGCCGGAGACCAAAGAGACGGAGGTAGAAGCGAGAGGGGTTGTACTGTTCCACGAGGTGATCGACTCCGAACCGATTTCCCGCTGGACGAAACTGTTGCGGGTGACCGCCAGCGTATTACGGTTTATCGCCAACTGCCGACGAAAGAGGAGAGGAGAGCCGATAGTGACCATACGAGCTACGGCGAAGCAGCGGCAGCTGATTGAAACGACTGCAGTAAACTAAGCGGAAGCGGTTCTCTGGCGTCAGGCGCAATGGGATAGTTTTCCGGACGAGATGAGTGCGTTCACGAACAACCTGAAGCGCCGGCCGGGAGAACGAATGGAAAGGTTGAAAAAGGGGAGCCCGGTGTACAAAGTTCGCCGGTATTGGACGACGACGGCGTTCTGCGAAGAGTTCCTTCGACAAGAAGCACCCGATCATTTTGTCACGGTTCCATGACGTCACACACAAACTTATTACCACGACCAGTTCGGACACGCCAATTCGGAGACCGTCTTTAACGAGATGAGGCAGCGGTTCCAGATTCCGAAAATGCGTCCGGCAATACAACAGGTAGTGAGTAAATGCGTCTGGTGTAAAGTGAACAAGTGTCGGCCACGTTCACCGATGATGGCTCCACTTCCTGGCGAACGAGTCACGCCTCGTTGTCGGCCATTCAGCTCTGTCGGCGTCGATTATTTGGGTCCGGTGGAAGTAACAGTTGGACGGCGTAAAGAGAAACGTTGGGTGGCGGTTTTCACTTGCTTGGCCGTGCGTGCGGAGTTGTGCACAGTCTCACGACCGAGTCTTGTCGAATGGCCATTACTCGTTTCCAAAGCAATTTCGGTAGACCAAGTCATATATTATCCGACAATGCCACTTGCTTCCGAGGAGCGAACAATGAGATGATCAAGATGGAGAAGACAAAGAAGAGTGCGCCGAAGCCGTAAGCAGCTCGACAACCGCCTGGCATTTCATTCCGCCGTGAACCCCACACATGGGAAGTGGCTGGGAACGGATGGTGCGGTCGGTGAAAAAGGCAATGCGGGCACTCGACGATGGAAGGAAGCTGACGGACGAGATCCTGGTGACGACACTGGCAGAAGCGGCCGACATAATCAACACGCGTCCGCTGACCTACTTGCCGCAGGACTCCGACGAAACGATGACTCCGAACCATTTTATTCGGGGATGTGAAGTGGGACGGGAGGCCAACAGATCCTGCAAAAACTCTGGAAAATGTACAAGCGCTCACAGTTGCTCGAAAAGCGAATGTGGGAACGATAGAGTAAGGAGTGCCTCCCGACAATTAATCAACGGTCGAAATGATTTGACGAATAGCAAAAGCCGCTCCAGGAAGGCGACTTGGTATTCGTGGTAGACGGGATGAACCGGAGGTCTTGGAGGAGAGGCGTCATCGAAGCGGTGATCAGAGGTACGAGCGGACGAGTGCGACAAGCCGACGTAAGGATGGCTGACGGTAAGATACAAAGACGAGGTGTAGTAAACATAGCGGCGTTAGAGATTAAGTAAATACGGAAAAGCCGGGTGTTACGGGCTGGAGTGTTGCGACGCCGCATTGAACAGTCCTAGCGTCGAGTAGGCCTTACGCGCAACATAGCTGCAACATGACAGCTTGCGCGTGATTGTAGTGGTAGATACAGAGAAATAACAGTTTCTTGTAAATAAATTACAGTTCAGCACTGCTGAAAACAAATCAGCTGCTTCAGAAAAAACTTGGAACACCTTTAGCCCCGTTTACGATAACTTCTTCACCACTGTCGAACCCACCCCTCAGATCTTGGCCAAAGCTGACTACCAAGTTGACCCTCAGGTCTCCCTTGACGCCGCCTTCCTCTCTCCTTACCCCATAAAGTAGACAGTCCGTTCCGGAGATGTTACACCAAAAAGAAAATTAACGCCGAACGTACATCAACCGCAAATTCGACCATCAGAGTAAGAGTTTCAACTCAAACCTTCGGGTTTAGAGTCGCCGGAAAGAGAAGCATTGCCAGTACATCTCCCTACCTCGCTGCCGTATAATCGAAGTGTGGAGCACTGGATCGTAGGGGCGCCGGTAGATTGGACATCAAGACTCAACCGGAACGATCGGGTTATCCTCGACATCCAGCGGACGAAAAAAATACGAAGACATCTTACCCACACCGGAACTGGGGAACAACTTCCGACACTATCGGATAGACGGACGAGAGACGCATTGTTCGCCTGCGTGAGTTGGAGTATCCAATGCTAAAACGGCTTCCTCCAGCCGCTAATGAGCATTTTCTCAAGCTCGTATACGAATTTCGGGACAACCGCACATTCCCAAACGAATAAAGGAAAAGCTTCGTGGTCCCCATCCCGAAGAGCAGCGTGAATACAACCAAGTGTAGGACAATCTCCCTGACCTCTTGCGCGTCTAAAACCGTCGAGAGAATGGTCAACCGGTGAGTCAGGGAGAAATTGGAAGCCGACGGAAGGTTCGGCCATAGTCAATACGATTTTCGCCCGGGTTACGGCACTAGCACCTATTTTACCAACCTGGGTAGCGTGCTTCAAAAAGCATATGAGGACGCAAGCATGTTGACCTGGTGTCACTCGATATAGCAAAGGCCTTTAGCAGGACCTGGACACCCTCGGTCCTTGGCAAGCTCCAAGAGTGTGGTATTACAGCCAACATGCTTGCTTTCGTTAAAACTTTCCTCATTGGACGTACCTTCCATGTACTGATTTGTGGCACCGCATCTGACGTTTCCCGAAGAAATAGGCGTTCCCCAAGGAACGGCCCTAGCAGTGAGGCTTTTCCTCATTGCTATGGACGAGGTATTTGGCGTCTCACCTGCGAATGTATACCTGTTCGTCTCTGCAGACGACATTCGCTTGGTCGTGGTCGACGCCTGGAAGGACCAGGATTATAACTCAGGCGGTGGTAAGTACCAATCATCGTTGGGCTTCATCCGTCGGGTTTATCATAATCATGAACGCCAGTAAATGTCACAAGGTAAGGGTAAGGGTTACATCTGCAGCGGCCGACATCAGTTGGCGGAACCATCAATAAAGCTTGGCATGGAAGCTATCTCCAACCGAAAAGTCGTCCAGATCCTAGGAGTCGACATCGACTGGAAACTCACGTTTATGCCACACTTCCGGGCTGTAAAAGTAGCTTGCAAGGCTCGAATAAGCGTTATGGAGACACTTGCGTTTATTTAATAGTACCTTTATTATGTGATCTAGCGTAATGGCGTCTTCGAGACATTTTATCAGTAAGTCGACGCGCTTCTTTGGAGGTATTCAGCCTTACGATCAGTCCCCCTAAAAGTGAGATGAAAAATTTATTTTTCCCACTTTACAACATATGGAAGGTATACGTCTTCGAGAGAGTTGTAGCAAAAGTTCTCCTGAAAAACTTTGTCGAAGACACCAAGTTCGTAATTTCATTACTTTTAAAGATTTATTGCTCTTTATGCCAACAAGTTTTGAACATGTTCGATGTACAAACATACAAGCATATGGAGACGCATGGTGCATTGGTTCATCAACTCCTTGTGATGAGTTATTGATTTCTGCTTTGCATAGTAGGAAATAGTTTTTGATGAAACATTTCTTACATTCGCTTACAACTCTACAGTTCAGGTATTAATTTAAAGTTCATTACTTGTACTTTGTTATACGTATGAGATTAACTGACACAATTTGCCCAAAACTGTTATAGCTTTTTTATTTTTGAACTTTTTAAGTCACAATAGCCACCAAACGACGTATTTTCATATTATCTAGAACTCTAGAACATACAAAAAATGTAGAAATGAAATTAAAAAGATATGATGAAAAAACTATTTTCAAGGGGTTGTCGGCAGAAAACGTAAAAAATCTCCAAAAGTAACGGAGTTAGGAACTTGGTGTCTTCGACAAAGTTTTTCAGGAGAACTTTTATGAAGAATTAAACCTTATATGTTGTGAAGTTGAAAAAATATTTTTTTCATCTCACTTTTAGGGGGATTGATCAGTGAGTTGAATACCTCCAAAGAAGCGCATTAACTTACTGATAAAATGTCTCGAAGACACCATTACGCTAAATGGCATAATAAAGGAACTATTAAATAAACGCGCTGACGAATTTAGCCACTGTGCATCGTGCTGCTGCCGTTTTTTTGCCGCTACTCACCTGGCAAATACGCCGACTAATGTCTTCTCCGACTCTGCCAGTGTAGCTGCGGCTCTCCAAAGTGAGTACCCCAAGCACCCCTGGATGTGAGGAATTCTCGACGGTATGATTTCTGGTACCACCTTCACCTGGATTTCCGGCCATTGCGTCGTTAGGGGAAACGTTATTGCCGACGTGCTGCCGGTACCAGACACTCAGGACTACGTTAGTCTAACTCCGTTCCGCTGGCCGAAGTGAAAAAGTGGACAAAAAAAGTCGTCGGCCAGGATTGGGCTTCGCTTTGGGACTTCAAGGAAGATTAATGGGTCCATTGGTCCTTGGAGCACCCCGACCCGTCAAAGGAGCAAATCGTGATTTCCAGGTTCCCGACCGGTCGTACTAGGGTCTCCCAGGACTGTGGTGAAGGCCCATTTCGGTCCAACTGCGATATCTGTGACGGGCAGTATTCAGGACGCACATACTCATAATGAAACTGCAGCTCTTTCTCCTATCTACTTCTTGAAGGATGCAGGACTTAATTGTGAAGTTTAGTTTCTATTGAGGAATTACGGAAGAAGTTGTTCGAAATTTTAAAGAAATTCTTTGGAATTTCCGAATGCCGGAAAAAATTCTCCGATTTTCGGAACAATATCCCCCACTTTCAGAAGTAATTCTCCGAATTTCGGAAAAAAATCTCTGAATTTTGGAAGAGAAAAGAAATTAATGGAATTTCTAAGGAAATTCTTCAAATTTTGATATTTTTTTTTGATTTTCCGAATGTCGGGAGAAATTTTACGAGCACCTGAAGATATTTTCCAAGTTTCGGAAGAAATTTCCCAATTTCGGGAGAAATTCTCCGAATTTCGAAAGACGAAAAAAAATTTCCAATTGAAGAAATTTTCCGAATTTCGAAATAAATGCTTTGAATTGTGAAAGATTTTTTTCGAAATTCCGAGAAAAAAGAAATTCTTCGAAATCCGAAAGATATTCTCCGTGTTTTGGATTTCCAGAAGAAATTCTCTTGTAAGAAACAAAAATTCGAATTTCTAATGGAATTTTTTGAATTTAGAAAAAGTTCGAATTTCGAAATGTCGAAAGAAAATTTTGAAAGAAATTTTTCGGAATTTCGGAAGAAAAAAGAAATTCTTCGAATTTCTAAGAAGAATCTTCGCATTTTGAAGTACATTTTTCGAAATTCCTAATGTCGGAGGAAATTTTCCGAATTTTGGAATAAATTTTCCGAATTTCGAAATAAATTTTCCTAATTTCTGAATTTAGGAAGAAAAATGAAACTAATTGAATTGTCGAATGTCGAAAACTATTCTCCGATAGAAGAAATTTCCCCAATTCCGGAGGAAAATCTCCGAATTTAAAAAAAAATCTTTGAAAGCAATCTCTTGAAATTAAAAAAAAGAAAATCCTTCGAAATCCGAGAGGAATTCTTTGATTTTTGGAAGAAATTCTCCCAATTTCGTAAGAAATTCTATGAATTTTGGAAGAACTTCGCCGAATCTACGAATTTTGGAAGAAAAAAGAAATTCTTCGAATTTCTAAGGAAAATATTCCAATTTTTAAACTTTTTAAACTATTTCTGAATGTCCGAAAAAGAAATTTTGCGAATTTTCTGAATTTTGAAATAATTCTCTCTGAAAGATTTGTTTTTCAGAATTTCGGAACAAAAACAAATTTTTTCCGAATTTAAAAAAATCCAATTTCCGAATGTCGGATTTTTTTTCGATTTTCGGAAGAAATTCTTTCAATTTCAGAAGAAATTCGGAAGTCGGAATGTCGGAAGAAATTCTCCGATGAAAACAAATCTCCCAATTTCGAAAGAATTTCTCCGAATTTCGAAAAAAATCTCTCCGATTTACGATTTTTTTTGTGAACTTTGAAAGGAATTCTCCAAATTTCGGAAAAAAAATCTCCAAATTTCGGAGAAATTCTTTAATTTTTGGAAACTCTTCAAATTTCAAAAATAATTCTCTTCGAATTTGAAATAAATTTTCTCTTAACTTCGAAATAATGATCTCCAAATTTTGAAAAAAAATCTCCTAAATTAAAAAAAGTACCTTTTGAATATAAAAACAGAATTTCAGAATTTTGAAAGAAATTCTTTGAATTTCGGAAGAAATTTCTCAAATTTAGATAAAGATTTTTCGGATCTTCGAAAAAAAAATCAATTCTTTGAGTTTCGAAAGAAATGTTTTGAATTTTGAAAAAGGGTCTGTTCAAATATTACGTAACGCGGAAAACGCTTTTTTTAAGAACCCCCCACCCCCCCGTAACAATTTGTAACAAAATTTTGAGCTACCCCCACCCCCATGCGTAACGCGTAACAAATGCATTTTTTTTTTTAAAATCTTGTTTTTGGTAGAATTTGAACCACGATACAATAAATTATTATTTTTTGTGTATTTTATGCTATTTTGAAGACAATAACTATTTTTTGAAAAAAATAAATATTTTTTCTCATTGTTACGCGTAACAATTTCTCGAAGGACCCCCACCCCCTATATTTTGCGTAACAAATCGTAACAAAAATAAAACAACCCCCCACCCCCTATTGCGTTACGTAATATTTGAACAGACCCAAAAAAGTTTCGATTTCCCGAATGTCGGAAAAAAATCTCCGATTTTCCGAAGAAATTCTCCCAATTTAAGAAGAAATTCTCCGAAATAAACAGAAATTCTTCAAACTTTGAAAGAAATTTTTCGAATTCCCGGATGTCAGAAAAAATTCTTTCGACTTTCGAAGTTTTGTTTGCAAACTTTAAAAGAAATTCTTCCTGAAATCAAAATAAAATTAACTGGGATTCGAAAGAATCTTTCCGTGATTTGAAAGAAACCTTCCGAGAAGAATCTTTTATTTTCGAAAGACTGAACTGAAGACCGAATTTCAGAATAATTTCTCTAAACTTTGAAAAAATGCTCCGCAGTTCGGAAGAAAAAAATCTCCGAATCTCCAATTTTTGGAAGACATGTTTTGAATTTCGGAAGAAGCATTTTAAAAGAAATTCTTCTCTAATTTTGAAAAATACTTTCTCTGAATTTCGAAAGTAGCTCTTCAACTTTGAAAGTAATTCTCTCGGAATTTAGAAAGAAATTATGCACTGTCAAAAGACGAGTTTAGAAATATACGATTTAGTTCCACCACATCGTTTTACAAATTTCGAAAAAAAAAACAGAAATTCATCGAAATTCAGACTTTCGAAAGAAAAAAGGAACTCTTCGAATTTTGAAAGAAATGCTTCGAAATTTGAAAGATTTTTTTTTTCTAATTTCCGAATGTCGGAAAAAATTCTCCGAAGTTCGGAAGAAATTCTTCGAATTTTGGTAGAAATTCTCCGAATTTTGGCAGAAACTTTTCGAATTTCTAAGGAATTTCTTCGTATTTTGAAAGAAATTTTCCCAATTTTTCTAAGAAATACTCTCATTTTGGAAGAACATCTTCGAATTTCGGAAGAAAATATACGAATTTCGAAAGAAATGCTTCGAATTGTGAAAGAAATTTTTCAAATTTTGAAAAAAAAATCTTCGAATTTCGGAAGAAATTCTTTGAATTACAAAGCCAATTCTCTCCGACTTTCGAAGTTATTTTTATGCGAACCTCAAGAAAAATCTATTTAAAATCTCAACCATTTTTTCCGAGATTCAACCCGACCAGCACAAGTCAGACAAAATCAGTTACAGCAACTTGTTTGTGACTAAATTTGGTCACATACGAGTTGCAGAAACCTAAGTGAAATATTTGTGCTGCTAGGGAAGAGAAATGCTCTGAATTTCTAAATTTCGGAAAAAAATCTTCGAATTTCGGAATAATTTAAAAAATTTCTCTAAATTTTGGAATAAAAAACGAAAAAAAATCTCCGAACTTTAGAAAAAAATATTTTTAAACTTTTGGAGAATTTCTTCCGCATTTCTTAATTCTAGAAATTAATAATCAAATCCATAGATGGCCCGAAAGGCATGCTAAGAAGGGCCCCTATCAAACTCAACCACTCTCAGCATGGTCGTGCTGATAATTTCGGACTAATTTTTCCATAGTTTAGGAAGGAATTCCAATTTTTGGAATATATTTTTCGAATTTCGGTAGAAATTCTCCGAAATTTAAAAGAAATTCTAATGGTAAAAGATACAAATTTGAAAAGCAATTCTTTCCAAATTAGAAACAAATTTTCATCAAATTTCAAAATTTTGAAATTTCTGCCGGATTTGAAAGAAATTCTCTGAATTTCGGATTTTTTTTTACGAAATTCGGAAGAATTCTTCGAATTCATTTGCTAATTTCGGAAGACCGAATTTCAGAATAATTTCTCAAAAGTTCGGATTAATTTTTCTAAACATAGGAAGGAACTCTTCGAGTTTTAGAAAAAAAATCTCCCGGAAATTTCGGAAAAAATCTTTCGGAATTTCAGAATTCCAATTCTAGGAAGATATTTTTCGAATTTCGGAAGAAATTCTAATAGTGAAAGATACGAATTTATAAAGAAATTCTTTCCGAATTTGAAACATATTTTCTTCAAATTTTGAAAGAAATTATCTTCGATTTCGATTTGTTCTTCACATTTCGAAAGAATTTCCTTCTGATTTCCAAAAAAAATCTTACTAAATTTCGAAACAATTTCCTTTTAAATTATAAAAAAGTTCCGGAAGAAATAAGAAACTCTTTGTATTTCAAAATAAATTTCTGACATTTTGAAATTTCTGCGAAATTTGAAAAAAATTCTCTGAATCTCGAAATTTTTTTTTTCGAATTTCAGAAGAATTCTTCGAATTCTTTTCCTAATTTCTAAAGACCAAATTTCTGAATAATTTCTCATAATTTCAGACTATTTTCTCTAAACTTTGGAAGGAACTCTCCGAATTTTGGAAAAAATTCTCCGAATTTCGAAATTCCAATTTTTAGAAGATATTTTTCGAATTTCGAAAGATACTTTTGAATTAAGGACGAAATTCTCTCAATTTCAAAAGAAACTACAAATGTGGAAGATACGAATTTAGAAAGATTTTTTTCCGAATTTAAAACAAATTATCTTCAAATTTCGAAAAAAAACTCTCCGAATTAGAAACTATTCAAATTTCGAAAGAGTTCTAACCTAATTTAAGTTCGGAACAATTTCCCTTTGAATTCAAAAAATATTCTTCTAATTTTGAAAAAGAAATCAAATTTTGGAAGAAATTTTTTGAATTTCGAGAGAAATTCATAAAATTTTGAAGGAAATTCTTCGAATTTCGATTTTTTTGGCACTTCCAATAAAAAATTTTCTCCGACTTTCAAAGTTTTTTTTTGCAAACTTCAAACGAAATCCTTTTTGATATCTCAACAAATTCCGTGAGATTCTCTGAGGTTCGGAAAAAAAATCTTCGAGTTTCGGAAGAAATTTTCCTAATTTAGAAATTTAGAAGACCGAATATCGGAATAATTTTTCAGAATTTAGGATTAATTTCTCTAAACTTTGGAAGGAATTCTCCGAATTTGAATGAAAATTTTTAGAATTTTGGAAGAAATTCTTCAATGTTTGCAAAAAAAAAATCGAATTTCGGAAGAAATTCTCCGAACATCAAAAGAAATTCTATGCCAATTTTGATAGGTTTTTTTTCTCTGAATTTCTAAAGTAACTTTTTAAAATTCAATAGAAATTTTCTCCGAATTTGAATCAGCTTTTCGAAAGAATTTTCTCCGAATTTTGAGAAAAAAAAATTCCTCGAATTTTGAATGAAACTTTTGGAGAATTTCTTTCAAATTTCCTTAATTCTGAAAAGTATAAATCAAATTCATAGATGACTCAAAGGGCATGCTGATGTGTCCACATCCAATCGATGCATCAACGACTGATAAAGGACGAACGTTTTTGGGTTATGCGCTGTTCTTATTACACTTAGTTGAGGCATAGGTCGTTTGGGACAGTGAAGTGTTTGGGAGTCGACTTTTCTGCAACGATCGTTCTCTGCCACTTGAACTTAAGGATATTAACCGATATAATATTATGAACAGAAACAAATTTAAATTCAGTGGAGTGAGTTCGAATTTTTACAGATAGCACAGTTTGAATTAATTTCTGGGTAATTTTGCTAATTCGGTTAGATCAGAGATGGTAAATTTTTGGGAGTCAGAAGAAATTGGCAAATGTTGGAAACAAACAGATTTCAAAAACCAAACCAACAAACGCCACGTCATTTCAATAATGCTGTTACCTGAATATCACTTTTATTATTCTAATCAGTTGCATCTGGCCTTGTAATGAAGTAAAGGCGTAACCACCATCAGGGCAGGGCGCAAAAATTAAGTCTCGCTGACCAAGTCTTTAGATTAGAAGGAAAAACCAATACGGACATTAGACAAATTGCCGATAAGATGGCGTCATGGCGCCAAACGATTTCGCCCATAAATTAGCATTGGCGTAACGTGGCTCACTTTAGATTAGAAGTGGCACCCTGGACAGCTGATAATGGCGCGGCTACCGAGAATGATGTCGCACCCATGATGACGGTCACTGTTCGCAAATTAGGAAGAAAAAAAAACACGTGCAAATCTTTTTATCGATAACGCAAAAATTACCGCACCGAGCAATGTCTGGGAAGGGCTTTACCAGGTGCAGCTTTATGGGTGAGTCATACGATCGGGGTTTTGTACAATTAATTGATTAGATATTACAATCGAAGTAATGAATTTATCTTTAGTTCATTGTTTGTATAGAAATTGGAAACGTCGAATGACTTATAACATTCCTATTTCAACATTTTCTGCTACAAATTAACAAAGCACGTTAAGCAAAATTAAGATTGGCTGATTCAAACTATTGAGTCGGAAAGACAAAATAAATAGTCCAACTTTGTAACTGTATTCAGTATTAACTTACAAAGTTATTTCAAGCAAATGAGAGCAGCAAAAATTCCGTTGAACTTTGGTACCGGGGAACTGTATCTCGTTGCCATCGACATGCCATCATTCGTAAGGTTTTTAACCTCAACCGGTCAGATGGTTCCGACAACTCTTGCGTTACTGTTCTGAAGGGCTTATGATTGGTAAGCAAACTCTTTCTTTTTTTCTGAAATAATTTGGAGCTTAATTTGTGACTCATATTGAACTCCGTCGATTATCTCACAAAGTCAAGTTCTGGAGTGGCATTAGAATGCTTTCGAATCCAACTATCAGGGATGGGCCGTTTCCGAATATGACGCGTGATACGTGTGTGCGCGAGCGATAATGGACAGAGACGTAACCGTATATCCCGAAACTCAGCTCAAGCGGTGAATTAGACCGTCAACGCTAATTAGTTGGAAGAATATTTGTCTTTCTCTTGGCCCCCTAGAAACCCGTCCGGCCGGCACGGTAGGCCCAGCACAGACGCCATTAACCGAGAAGCAATTAGGAAAATAGAGCGAAATCTTCTTCTGGGCGCACTACAGCTACCGCAGGCGTCGTTTAGTGGAGGCAAGAAGGGCGCCAGAGCGAATCTGTTAATTTAATTTGCGGATAATAATGCGCCTTCGATGAGGAATTGGATTATTAACCTGATGAAACTTTGCTGGAGATTCGATTATATGAAGATTGAATCAACTTTCACTTCTCTTCCGTGAAATCCTTTTGAAACTGTATTTCATCATCCAAAATGTTTGAATAATCATTTTGCCTTTTATATCATCACAAATTTCTTTATTTGGATTGAATTTGGATTAAATTTGCATTGGTTTGGATTTGAATTTACATTCGATTGGATTAGAATTAGATTTGGGATTGGATTTGAGTTTGGATTAGATTCGGTTTGTATTAGGAGAAGGTTTATATTGGCTTGGATTTGGATTGGATTTGGATTAGATTTGTATTGGATTTGAATTGGATTTTGGATTGGATTTAGATTGGATTTGGATTGGATTTGGATTGGTTTGGATTGGATTCGGTTGGTTTGGATTGGTTTGGATTGGTTTGGATTGGTTTGGTTTGGATTGGTTTCGATTGGTTTGGATTGTATTTGGATTGGTTTGGATTATGTTTGGATTATGTTTGAATTTGGATTGGTTTGGTTGGTTTGGATTGGATTGGATTGGTTTGGATTGGTTTGGATTGGTTTGGTTGGTTTGGATTGGTTTGGATTGGTTTGGATTGGTTTGGATTGGTTTGGTTGGTTTGGTTGGTTTGGATTGGTTTGGATGGTTTGGATTGGTTTGGATTGGTTTGGATTGGTTTTGGATTGGATCGGTTTGGATTGGTTGGATTGGTTTGTATTGGTTTGGTTGGTTTGGATTTAGATTGGTTTGGATTGGTTTGGATTGGTTCGATTGGTTTGGATTGTATTTGGATTGGTTTGGATTATGTTTGGATTATGTTTGGTTTGGATTGGTTTGGTTGGTTTGGATTGGTTTGGATTGGTTTGGTTGGTTTGGATTGGTTTGGATTGGTTTGGATTGGTTTGGATTGGTTTGGATTGGTTTGGATTGGTTTGGATTGGTTTGGATTGGTTTGGATTGGTTTGGATTGGTTTGGTTGGTTTGGATTGGTTTGGATTGGTTTGGTTGGTTTGGATTGGTTTGGTTGGTTTGGATTGGTTTGGTTGGTTTGGATTGGTTTGGATGGTTTGGATTGGTTTGGATTGGTTTGGATTGGTTTGGTTGGTTTGGATTGGTTTGGATTGGTTTGGTTGGTTTGGATTGGTTTGGATTGGTTTGGTTGGTTTGGATTGGTTTGGATTGGTTTGGATTGGTTTGGATTGGTTTGGATTGGTTTGGTTGGTTCGTGTTGGATTTGGATTGGTTTGGATTGGTTTGGATTGGTTTGGTTGGTTTGGATGGGGTTTGGATTGGTTTGGTTGCGTTTGGATTGGTTTGGTTTGGTTTGGTTGGTTTGGATTGGTTTGGATTGGTTTGGATTGGACTTGGATTGGTTTGGTTTGGTTTGGATTGGTTTGGATTGGATTGGGATTGGTTTGGATTGGTTTGGTTGGTTTGGATTGGACTTGGATTGGTTTGGATTGGTTTGGATTGGACTTGGATTGGTTTGGATTGGTTTGGATTGGTTGGTTTGGATTGGATTGGTTTGGTTGGTTTGGATTGGTTTGGATTGGTTTGGATTGGTTTGGATTGGTTTGGTTGGTTTGGTTGGTTTGGTTTGGTTTGGTTTGGTTTGGTTGGTTTGGATTGGTTTGGATTGGACTTGGATTGGTTTGGTTTGGTTTGGTTGGTTTGGATTGGTTCGGTTGGTTTGGATTGGTTTGGTTGGTTCGGTTGGTTTGGATTGGTTGGTTTGGTTTGGTTGGTTTGGTTGGACTTGGTTGGTTTGATTGGTTTGGATTGGACTTGGTTGGTTTGGATTGGTTTGGATTGGTTTGGATTGGACTTGGTTGGTTTGGATTGGTTTGGATTGGTTTGGATTGGATTGGTTTGGATTGGTTTGGATTGGTTTGGATTGGTTTGGATTGGTTTGGATTGGTTTGGTTGGTTTGGATTGGTTTGGATTGGTTTGGTTGGATTTGGTTTGGTTTGGATTGGTTTGGATTGGACTTGGTTGGTTTGGTTTGGTTTGGTTTGGTTTGGATTGGTTTGGTTGGTTCGGTTGGTTTGGATTGGTTTGGATTGGTTCGGTTGGTTTGGATTGGATTGGTTTGGTTGGTTTGGTTGGTTTGGATTGGTTTGGATTGGTTTGGTTGGTTTGGTTGGTTTGGATTGGTTTGGTTGGTTTGGATTGGTTTGGTTGGTTTGGTTGGTTTGGATTGGTTTGGATTGGTTTGGTTGGTTTGGATTGGTTTGGTTGGTTTGGTTTGGTTTGGTTGGTTTGGTTGGTTTGGTTTGGTTTGGATTGGTTTGGATTGGTTTGGATTGCGTTTGGATTGGTTTTGATTGGTTTGGTTGGTTTGGATTGGTTTGGATTGGTTTGGATTGGTTTGGATTGGTTTGGTTGGTTTGGATTGGATGTGGATTGGTTTGGTTGGTTTGGATTGGTTTGGATTGGTTTGGATTGGTTTGGATTGGTTTGGATTGGTTTGGTTGGTTTGGTTGGTTTGGATTGGTTTGGATTGGTTTGGATTGGTTTGGATTGGTTTGGATTGGTTTGGATTGGTTTGGATTGGTTTGGATTGGTTTGGATTGGTTTGGATTGGTTTGGTTGGTTTGGATTGGTTTGGATTGGTTTGGTTGGTTTGGTTGGTTTGGTTTGGATTGGTTTGGTTGGTTTGGATTGGTTTGGTTGGTTTGGATTGGTTTGGTTGCGTTTGGATTGGTTTGGATTGGTTTGGATTGGTTTGGATTGGTTTGGTTGGTTCGGTTGGTTTGGATTGGTTTGGGATGCGTTTGGATTGGTTTGGATTGGTTTGGTTGGTTTGGTTGGTTTGGTTGGTTCGGTTGGATTCGGATTGGTTTGGATTCGATTGGTTGGTTTGGATTGGTTTGGAATGGTTTGGATTGTGTTTGGATTGGTTTGGATTGGTTTGGATTGGTTTGGATTGGTTTGGAATGGTTTGGAATGGTTTGGATTGGTTTTGAATTGGTTTGGATTGGTTTGGATTGGTTCGGATTGGTTTGGATTGGTTTCGGGATGGTTTGGATTGGTTTGGATTGGTTTGGATTGGTTTGGATTGGTTTGGATTGGTTTGGATTGGTTTGGATTGGTTTGGATTGGTTTGGATTGGTTTGGATTGGTTTGGTTGGTTTGGATGGTTTGGATTGGTTTGGACTGGTTTGGATTGGTTTGGTTTGGTTTGGATTGGTTTGGTTGGTTTGATTTGGTTTGGTTGGTTTGGTTGGTTTGGATTGGTTTGGATTGGATTCGGATTGGTTTGGTTGGTTTCGGGATGGTTTGGTTGGTTTGGTTGGTTTGGATTGGTTTGGACTGGTTTGGTTGGTTTGGTTGGTTTGGATTGGTTTTAATTGGTTTGGATTGGACTTGGATTGGATTGGTTTGCGTTGGTTTTGGATTGGTTCGGTTTGTGTATTGGTTTGGATTGGTTTGGATTGGTTTGGATTGGTTTGGTTTGGTTTGGATTGATTTGGTGGATTTGGATTGGGTTTGGTTTGGATTGGATCTTGATTTGGTTTGGTTTGGTTTGGATTGGTTTGGATTGGTTTGGATTGGACTTGGATTGGTTTGGATTGGTTTGGAATGGTTTGGATTGGTTTGGATTGGATTTGGATTAGATTTGGATTGGTTTGGATTGGTTTGGATTGGATTGTGATTGGATTTGGATGGGATCTGGATTGGTTTGGACTGGTTTGGATTGGTTTGGATTGGTTTGGAATAGATTTGGATTGCGTTTGAATTGGTTTGGTGTATTTGGATTGGTTTGGACTTGATTTGGATTGGTTTGGTTTGGTTTGGGATGGTTTGGATTGCGTTTGTGTTGGTTTGGATTGGTTTGGATTGGTTTGGATTGGTTTGGATTGGTTTGGATTGGTTTGGTTGGTTTGGATTGGTTTGGTTGGTTTGGATTGGTTTGGATTGGTTTGGATTGGTTTGGTTGGTTTGGATTGGTTTGGATTGGTTTGGATTGGTTTGGATTGGTTTGGTTGGTTTGGATTGGTTTGGTTGGTTTGGATTGGTTTGGATTGGTTTGGTTGGTTTGGATTGGTTTGGTTGGTTTGGATTGGTTTGGATTGGTTTGGATTGGTTTGGTTGGTTTGGATTGGTTTGGATTGGTTTGGATTGGTTTGGATTGGATTGGTTTGGATTGCATCTGGATTGCGTTTGGATTGGTTTGGATTGGTTTGGTTGGTTTGGTTGGTTTGGATTGGTTTGGATTGGTTTGGATTGGTTTGGATTGGTTTGGATTGGTTTGGATTGGTTTGGATTGGTTTGGTTGGTTTGGTTGGTTTGGATTGGTTTGGTTGGTTTGGTTGGTTTGGATTGGATTTGGTTGGTTTGGATTGGTTTGGATTGGATTGGTTTGGTTGGTTTGGATTGGTTTGGATTGGTTTGGTTGGTTTGGGTGGTTTGGGTTGGTTTGGTTGCGTTTGGGTTGGTTTGGATTGGTTTGGTTGGTTTGGTTGGTTTGGATTGGTTTGGATTAGGTTTGGATTGGTTTGGATTGGTTTGGATTGGTTTGGATTGGTTTGGTTGGTTTGGATTGGTTTGGTTGGTTTGGATTGGTTTGGATTGGTTTGGTTGGTTTGGTTGGTTTGGTTGGTTTGGATTGGTTTGGATTGGTTTGGATTGGTTTGGTTGGTTTGGTTGGTTTGGTTGGTTTGGATTGGTTTGATTTGGTTTGGATTGGTTTGGATTGGACTTGGATTGGATTTGGTTTGGTTTGGTTTGGTTTGGATTGGTTTGGATTGGTTCAGTTGGTTTGGATTGGTTTGGATTGAATTCGGTTGGTTTGGATTGGTTGGTTTGGATTGGTTTGGATTGGTTTGGATTGGTTTGGTTGGTTTGGATTGGTTTGGTTGGTTTGGATTGGTTTGGTTGGTTTGGTTGGTTTGGTTGGTTTGGTTGGTTTGGTTGGTTTGGTTGGTTTGGTTGGTTTGGTTGGTTTGGTTGGTTTGGTTGGTTTGGTTGGTTTGGTTGGTTTGGTTGGTTTGGTTGGTTTGGTTGGTTTGGTTGGTTTGGTTGGTTTGGTTGGTTTGGTTGGTTTGGTTTGGATTGGTTTGGTTGGTTTGGTTTGGTTTGGTTGGTTTGGTTGGTTTGGATTGCGTTTTGGTTGGTTTGATTGGTTTGGATTGGTTTGGATTGGTTTGGATTGGTTTGGATTGGTTTGGATTGGTTTGGATTGGTTTGGTTGGTTTGGATTGGTTTGGATTGGTTTGGATTGGTTTGGTTGGTTTGGTTGGTTTGGTTGGATTTGGATTGGTTTGGTTGGTTTGGATTGGTTTGGATTGGTTTGGATTGGTTTGGATTGGTTTGGATTGGTTTGGTTGGTTTGGATTGGTTTGGTTGGTTTGGATTGGTTTGGATTGGTTTGGATTGGTTTGGATTGGTTTGGTTGGTTTGGATTGGTTTGGTTGGTTTGGTTGGTTTGGTTGGTTTGGTTGGTTTGGTTGGTTTGGTTGGTTTGGATTGGTTTGGTTGGTTTGGTTTGGATTGGTTTGGTTGGTTTGGTTTGGTTTGGTTGGTTTGGATTGGTTTGGATTGCGTTTGGATTGGTTTGGATTGGTTTGGTTGGTTTGGTTGGTGTTGGTTGGTTTGGATTGGTTTGGTTGCGTTTGGATTGGATTTGGATTGGTTTGGTTGGTTTGGATTGGTTTGGTTGGATTCGGATTGGATTCGGATTGGTTTGGTTCGGTTGGTTGGTTGGATTGGTTTGGATTGGTTTGGGATGGTTTGGAATGGTTTGGATTGTGTTTGGATTGGTTTGGATTGGTTTGGATTGGTTTGGATTGGTTTGGAATGGTTTGGATTGGTTTGAATTGGTTTGGATTGGTTTGGATTGGTTCGGATTGGTTTGGATTGGTTTCGGGATGGTTTGGATTGGTTTGGATTGGTTTGGATTGGTTTGGAATGGTTTGGATTGGTTTGGATTGGTTTGGACTGGTTTGGATTGGTTTGGTTTGGTTTGGATTGGTTTGGTTGGTTTGGTTGGTTTGATTTGGTTTGGATTGGTTTGGATTGGTTTGGATTGGTTTGGATTGGTTTGGATTGGTTTCGGAATGGTTTGGATAGGTTTGGATTGGTTTGGATTGGTTTGGACTGGTTTGGATTGGTTTGGATTGGTTTGGTTGGTTTAATTGGTTTGGATTGGACTTGGTTGGATTGGTTTGCGTTGGTTTGGATTGGATTCGGTTTGTGTTGGTTTGGTTGGATCTGGATTGGTTTGAATTAGTTTGGTTTGGTTTGGATTGATTTGAGTGGATTTGGATTGGGTTTGGATTTGGATTGGATCTTGATTTGGTTTGAATTTGGATTTGGATTGGATTTGGATTGGATTGGATTTGGATTGCATCTGGATTGTATTTGGATTGGATTTGGATTGGTTTGGATTGGTTTGGATTGGTTTGGTTGGTTTGGTTGGTTTGGATTGGTTTGGATTGGTTTGGATTGGTTTGGATTGGTTTGGATTGGTTTGGATTGGTTTGGATTGGTTGGTTTGGATTGGTTTGGATTGGTTTGGTTGGTTTGGATTGGTTGGGTGGATTTGGGTTGGTTTGGATTGCATTTGGGTTGGTTTGGATTGGTTTGGATTGGTTTGGATTGGTTTGGATTGGTTTGGATTAGATTTGGATTGGTTTGGATTGGTTTGGATTGGTTTGGATTGGTTTGGATTGGTTTGGATTGGTTTGGATTGGTTTGGATTGGTTTGGATTGGTTTGGTTGGTTTGGATTGGTTTGGATTGGTTTGGATTGGTTTGGATTGGTTTGGATTGGTTTGGTTGGTTTGGATTGGACTTGGATTGGTTTGGATTGGTTTGGAATGGTTTGGGTTGGTTTGGATTGGTTTGGATTGGTTTGGATTGGTTTGGATTGGTTGGTTGGTTTGGATTGGTTTGGATCGGTTTGGATTGGTTTGGTTGGTTTGGTTGGTTGGTTTGGATTGGTTCGGTTGGATTTGGATTGGATTGGTTTGGATTGGTTTGGTTGGTTTGGATTGGTTTGGTTGGTTTGGATTGGTTTGGATTGGTTTGGTTGGTTTGGTTGGTTTGGATTGGTTTGGATTGGTTTGGTTGGTTTGGATTGGTTTGGATTGGTTTGGATTGGTTTGGTTGGTTTGGATTGGTTTGGATTGGTTTGGTTGGTTTGGATTGGTTTGGTTGGTTTGGATTGGTTTGGTTGGTTTGGTTGGTTTGGATTGGTTTGGTTGGTTTGGATTGGTTTGGATTGGTTTGGTTGGTTTGGGTTGGTTTGGATTGGTTTGGATTGGTTTGGTTGGTTTGGTTGGTTTGGTTGGTTTGGATTGGTTTGGATTGGTTTGGTTGGTTTGGTTGGTTTGGATTGGTTTGGATTGGTTTGGATTGGTTTGGTTGGTTTGGTTGGTTTGGTTTGGTTGGTTTGGTTGGTTTGGTTTGGTTTGGATTGGTTTGGTTGGTTTGGATTGCGTTTGGATTGGTTTGGATTGGTTTGGTTGGTGTTGGATTGGTTTGGATTGGTTTGGTTGTGTTTGGATTGGTTTGGATTGGTTTGGATTGGTTTGGTTGGTTTGGTTGGATTCGGTTGGTTCGGATTGGTTTGGATTCGATTGGATTGGTTGGATTGGTTTGGTTGGTTTGGAATGGTTTGGAATGGTTTGGATTGTGTTTGGATTGGTTTGGATTGGTTTGGATTGGTTTGGAATGGTTTGGATTGGTTTGGTTGGTTTGGATTGGTTTGGATTGGTTCGGATTGGTTTGGATTGGTTTCGGAATGGATTTGGATTGGTTTGGATTGGTTTGGATTGGTTTGGATTGGTTTGGAATGGTTTGGATTGGTTTGGATTGGTTTGGACTGGTTTGGATTGGTTTGGTTTGGTTTGGATTGGTTTGGATTGGTTTGGTTGGATTTGGTTTGGTTTGGATTGGTTTGGTTGGTTTGGATTGGTTTGGATTGGTTTGGATTGGTTTCGGAATGGTTTGAATAGGTTTGGATTGGTTTGGATTGGTTTGGACTGGTTTGGATTGGTTTGGATTGGTTTGGTTGGTTTTAATTGGACTTGGATTGGACTTGGATTGGATTGGATTTGCATTGGTTTTGGATTGGATTTGGATTTGTATTGGATTTGAATTGGATCTGGATTGGATTTGAATTGAATTTGATTTGGATTTGGATTGATTTGAGTGGATTTGGATTGGGTTTGGATTTGGATTGGATTTTGATTTGGTTTGAATTTGGATTTGGATTGGATTTGAATTGGATTTGGATTGGACTTGGATTGGATTTGGATTGGATTTGGAATGGATTTGGATTGGATTTGGATTAGATTTGGATTGGATTTGGATTGGATTTGGATTGGATTGTGATTGGATTTGGATCGGATTTGGATTGGATTTGGACTGAATTTGGATTGGATTTGGATTGGATTTGGAATAGATTTGGATTGCATTTGGTTGGTTTATAATGTATTTGGAATGGTTTGGAATGGATTTGGATTGGTTTGGATTGGTTTGAATTGGTTTGGAATGGATTTGGAATGGTTTGGATTGGTTTGGATTGGTTGGTTTGACTTGGATTGTATTTGGATTGGTTTGGACTGGTTGGATTGGTTTGGTTTGGATTTGGAATGGATTTGGATTGCGTTTGGATTGGTTTGGATTGGTTTGGATTGGTTTGGATTGGTTTGGATTGGTTTGGATTGGTTTGGATTGGTTTGGATTGGTTTGGATTGGTTTGGATTGGTTTGGATTGGTTTGGATTGGTTTGGTTGGTTTGGATTGGTTTGGATTGGTTTGGTTGGTTTGGATTGGTTTGGATTGGTTTGGATTGGTTTGGATTGGTTTGGTTGGTTTGGATTGGTTTGGATTGGTTTGGTTGGTTTGGTTGGTTTGGATTGGTTTGGATTGGTTTGGATTGGTTTGGATTGGTTTGGTTGGTTTGGTTGGTTTGGATTGGTTTGGATTGGTTTGGTTGGTTTGGATTGGTTTGGATTGGTTTGGTTGGTTTGGATTGGTTTGGATTGGTTTGGATTGGTTTGGGTTTGGTTTGGATTGGTTTGGATTGGTTTGGATTGGTTTGGATTGGTTTGGATTGGTTTGGATTGGTTTGGATTGGTTTGGATTGGTTTGGTTGGTTTGGATAAAATTTGGATTGGTTTGGATTGGACTTGGATTGGTTTGGATTGGTTTGGATTGGTTTGGTTGGTTTAAATTGGTTTGGATTGGTTTGGTTTGGATTTGGATTGGTTTGGATTGGTTTGGATTGGTTTGGATTGGTTTGGATTGGTTTGGTTGGTTTGGATTGGTTTGGATTGGTTTGGTTGGTTTGGATTGGTTTGGTTGGTTTGGATTGGTTTGGATTGGTTTGGATTGGTTTGGTTGGTTTGGATTGGTTTGGATTGGTTTGGATTGGTTTGGATTGGTTTGGATTGGTTTGGATTGGTTGGTTTGGTTGGTTTGGATTGGTTTGGTTGGTTTGGATTGGTTTGGATTGGTTTGGATTGGTTTGGATTGGTTTGGATTGGTTTGGTTGGTTTGGATTGGTTTGGTTGGTTTGGATTGGTTTGGATTGGTTTGGATTGGTTTGGATTGGTTTGGATTGGTTTGGATTGGTTTGGATTGGTTTGGATTGGTTTGGATTGGTTTGGATTGGTTTGGTTGGTTTGGATTGGTTTGGATTGGATTGGTTTGGATTGCGTTTGGATTGGTTTGGTTGGTTTGGATTGGTTTGGATTGGTTTGGTTGGTTTGGTTGGTTTGGATTGGTTTGGATTGGTTTGGATTGGTTTGGATTGGTTTGGATTGGTTTGGATTGGTTTGGATTGGTTTGGTTGGTTTGGATTGGTTTGGATTGGTTTGGATTGGTTTGGTTGGTTTGGATTGGTTTGGATTGGTTTGGATTGGATTGGTTTGGATTGGTTTGGATTGGTTTGGATTGGTTTGGATTGGTTTGGATTGGTTTGGGTTGGTTTGGATTGCGTTTGGGTTGGTTTGGATTGGTTTAAGTTGGTTTGGATTGGTTTGGATTGGTTTGGATTGGTTTGGATTGGTTTGGATTGGTTTGGATTGGTTTGGATTGGTTTGGATTGGTTTGGATTGGTTTGGATTGGTTTGGATTGGTTTGGATTGGTTTGGATTGGTTTGGATTGGTTTGGTTTGATTTGGATTGGTTTGGATTGGATTTAGATTTGGATTGGATTTGAGTTGGATTTGGATTGGTTTTGGATTGGGATTGGATTTAGATTGGATTTGAGTTGGATTTGGATTGCATTTGAGTTGGATTTGGATTGGATTTGGATTGGTTTTGGATTAGATTTGAATATTTTGATTTTGAATGGATTTGGGTTTGATATGGATTGGATTCGGATTGGATATATTTGGATTAGATTTGGGTTAGATGTGGATTGGATTCTGATTAGATTTGTTTGAAATAGATTCGGATTAGATATGTTTTGATTGTATTCAAATTTTATTCGGATTGGATAAGGAATGGATTTATGATTAAATTAGGGTTAGATTAGGATTTTGGTTGAATTTTGATTGGATATGGATTGGATTTGAAATGGATTTAGTTCAGATTGTTTTTGGATCATATTGAATTTGAACTTTTTTTGGTTGGAGTTTGATTGGATTTGATACAGATTTTGATTGGATTATAAAACTTTTTAATCAAAGTTAAAATCGAACGGACGACCCTTTAGCTGCCTATGCCAAATAGCGTTCAATCGCAGCATATCGATGATCACTCTGCGTCATAGCAAGGGCATAAAGGCAGTCAGCGACGGTCCAAGCGAAGACATTCAAATGTTTCAACTATGTGCCTATGTGGCTTTGACGAGTCTTTGACAAGATGCGTTCAAAAAATGGTCAGTGTACAATCATAGTGCATCTAATGCCAAGCTGAAATTTTTATACGACATAAATAGAATTGTTTTTACATTTTTTTTAGCTAATAAGACGTTGATTTTTATTTATTTTTTTCAGCTATGGTGGAGTAGTAGAAGAGATATCTACTTGTTGAACTTGTTAGTGAAAAAATAGGCTCACAGGTTTTGATCAATGATGTTTTGTAGTTTAGGGTCTTAGGGCGAATCAAAACAAATGTTTTCAGAAAAAAACTGCATTGGAACGTTCCTGCACGAGTTTCGACAGCCTTCATTTTGTTTCTTACATAAAAAAATCGCTTTCAAATGAGATTCAACGTAAAGACTTCCAACTAACCCCTCATCACTCTATCCGATCGTTGTTGAGTGATTTACAACCCTTGATCACTATTAACTAGCAAAGATTCTCGGAGGAGAATCTCGTAGAGATAAAATGCAATTAACACTAGATCCAACCCATCATTTAGCTCGAAGAAAAATGGTCACCCCTCAATACCTTACGGAAAAACTCAAGCGACGTGAAAGTTTTCGAACCCAAAAATAATCTTTCTAGGTCAAACACCAACATCATCCTTCCTAAATATTGTCGCTGTCGTCGTCCCCTACCGTTGCGTTGTTGGGGCCAAACGACGAGTGCGCGTCTGCTGAAGATGCTGCTGCCGCGCTGCTGGCTGTCAACATCCGTCACTCCTCGCCGTCGTCGGTTGCAAGCGAGCGAGCGAGCGAGGGCCATACCCAGAGGCTGGCTGATGATGACAGACGAACTGTACATTTGGTGTATTTGCTCCGGATGACTCGAGCCAGACCAGGTCGCAGCGGGCAACAGCCAGCTGGTCAGGGACTCGGAAAGGATTGACAGGTAATTTATGAAACAACAATAAATAAAGGTCAAAATGTTGTATTTTGGTACATCTCGGACGGATTATTAGCCAAAGACTTCACGTTGCGGGAAACGTTCATGAAAATCGGGCAGAACAAACATCAGTGGAATTTCCTTTGCGGTTCGATATCGATTGGCGCAAATATTTAGTTTTGAAATTTAAATTGAGCTTAAATTGACTTCTGTTTTTTTTTCTGAGGTTTTCTATTCTGAATATCTGCCAATATGAATAAGCTCGTATCTCGCACACACTTACAGACACAAAGCAATTAATTTGTTGAGCCGAGTCAATTGGTGTATGACATACAGATTTCGGATTAATTCGTAGGGAAATTTACGTAGTTCGTATTTTTTACATGGCTATCAAATTTCTGTAAATCAAAATCAAATGTCATACCTCTTAAGCTTCCTGCGCAGTTAGCTTCGTCAATCCAGGAAGCATTTAGGCTATGTTTACCCAAATTTCAGTATAAGTGAACCTTTCCATTAGCCCCACGCCAAAGCACGGAACAAGCCGCCGAAATTACACTTTGAGCAAGATTAATTAGGCCCATCGTTAGCGGTGACAAACCGTCAGCCATTTACAGCGATCGGAAGGGGGGATCGGATATCCAACTCAACATCACAACATCGCGCGACAAACAGTTCTCGACGCAGATTTATTGGCGATCGCTATTTAGAACAAACAAGAAACACATTCCCATTCCGTTGTAGGCACGGTTGAATAGAGCCAACCTACGCACAAGTTAGAATCGAAAAAAAAAACTGAACGTTCTGAGCAGAGATCCATTCTTGGGAACGACATTGCCTTATAGACATTCCCTTCCAGTAGTTCTCGAGCGGTAGCACTTGGTAGTGCTCCATGGGGACGGCAAAGGTATTTTTCTTTACACGCACAGGTTGGCACGGTTTTATAGAAATCTCGAAAACGACGGAACGAACGAAAAAACCTACGCAAAGTAATTTTGACATAATCATCGTTTCATTGTTATTGTTTTGGGTTTCTCTGCTTCGACCGTCGCACCGCCAACACCGCCGTCGATCGTCGCATCCAATGCGTTACGCATATTTGCTGGTTCCTCAGTTTTTGAGCCTAACTGTTCCCTGCGTACGCATGATCTTTCTCTAACTGTGTTCTTTGCTTTTATTTTTGGGGAATTCTGTTTTGGTCAATGTTCTTTGCTCATTCGGCTAATGATGCCTCGATCTGATCGCTGTTGGATTTATTTTAGGGAACATAATTTGCTTCGAGTTGTATCGTTTCAAAGTATGCTATTTAAATAGAAGATCGTATTCGAAAGAATGTGGCAGCATAGCAACTAATATTTTCACACAAATTGACGATCGTTTAAGCGGAACTCGAGAGCAAAAGGGGAAGCGGGGTGTTGCTAAGCTGCTCGAATTGCGATCAAACCGAATCGCCTACTGTGTGTCACTCCGATGTTGAGCTCAATTATTGTGCGAAACACGATCAGGACACATCAACAAGACCTCCTACTGGGCGCCAGATAAAGTGCTTAGCAATGATTCGCCTTCCCTAACTCTAGGAGACCAGCACTGTAACCGATCGCCCAAAATAGTAGAAATGGGCCAACACGTCAAGAGTGAAATACCCGCGACCGAAAAGGCATCATCTTGTCACTCATAGAAATTGCTTTCTCACTTTCCTTTCAAAACTGCCTCCTAAAAATTCGTCGCCTACTTTGAACCGTCGCATTCCAAATGTTTCGAACCAACAGAAAAAAAAAAACCTTGAACTGTCCAGGGGTCAATCTAAAATACGCAAAATAACAAAAAAACTATCCGCGGCCCATTAAACAATTGCCTATTCGGCAATCGCCAACAAGATAAACATCTCCAGTTCGATAATTGGAGCCCTTTTGGAAGTATCGCATGGAACCAGCGACCGCGCTGCTGCCGACTTCCCCAACCCCTAATGAGGGTGACACCCCAAAATCGACAATAGAACAAAATGACAAGCGACATAAATCATGGGAGGTCGTTGTTCGTGCACGGTCCTGGCGAAGAAGGATGGGCGGATAATCGCAGGCGGGGTGGGTGACGATGATGTTTCCGTTGCCATTGGAGATGGGCACAACTTGGGCACTGCTAATGCGTCCGGTCCGTTGTCGTTTTGGCTTGCTATGGTTCGTGAGGTTTGGGGGGCGTAAGAATAACAGAAAGCTACTTGAGAAATCATTTAACGAATTGCATGCCATTTGATATCCAATTGCCGACCAAAGATACGCATCTGATTACGGTTGATTTGGATTTCATTGATACGGTTCGTAGGAGCGGGGTGTTTTCTATAAACTGTTTGTAAACAAGGTATTTGGAAGGGGTTTGATATGTTTACTGTTAAAGAACTTCGGAAACCTGTTATGCTTGGTCAAATACTAGTCTGCACCATTTCTATGAACTTGATTTTATCTAAATATTGCTATTGATATTGTCAAGGAATTTGTAAATGGTAAATTCACTTGTTTTTATGGATAGTAAAAGGGATTTTCCGTAAAAGTTCAAAGAAAATTTTTCGAGAAAATTCAAACGAATTTCCAGTGGATATTCAAACCAAGTTCTCTTGAAAGTTCGAACGAATTTTCCTTTGGAATTAAAAACTAATATCTCGTAGAAATTAAAATTGATTTTCCATAGAAAATCGAATGAATTTGCATAGATTACTAATGTTTAGATCAGGCGGATTCATGCATATAGCGAGCCCTCACTTCATTCAACGTCACGTTTTTTGTCCAATTTTTCGTGTAGCAAAACCAATTGATCACAAATCGTAGCCGCTATCCCTCAAGTCCATATGACAAAAGGTCAAAGGTCAAAAAGTCGAAAGGTCGAAGGGTCAAAAGGTCGAAGGGACAAACGGTCGAAACAAAACATCTGAGTCGAAAGGTCGAAGGACAAAGGGTCGAAGGTCGAAAGGACAAAAGATCGAAAGGACAAAAGGTCAAAGGGACAAAAGGTCGAAACAAAAAATCCGAATTTAAATGTCGAAAGACAAAAGGTCGAAAGTAAAAAAGTCAAAGAACAAAGGTCGAAAGTAAAAAAGTCAAAGAACAAAAGGTCGAAAGTAAAAATATCGAAGGATGAAAGGTCGAAAGAACAGGATAGAAATTACGGTTGTAGGACAAAAGGTTAAAGGCCAAAAAGTTGAAGATCAAAAACTCGAAGGTCAAAAGGTTGAAGGTCGAAAAAATTTGGGCAAAACATCGAGTTTTAATCAACCATTCTTTTCTCAAGCAGCACAACTTGTTTCACTACTGAACATTTCACTGGGTAGCAACTATTCGGAAAGAAACAATCTTTGCGTTTGTGCCATCAAATATAACTCTCTTGCAATCAAAAAAGCGCAAGGGGTGGAGCCTACGAAAACATCCTTCGATTGCAGTAAAATTGCAATCATGTTGCAAAACACTACAGCGAAAAAATAAAATAAAAATATAAAACAGGATTCGATTTATGGATCTTGTGATTGATAGTCCTTCACTCTACCACAGCACCATTCAACCATACGATTAAGAAGTTTTGCACTCGCGCTTCCTGTTACTTGATTGCATCATCACCAGAATAAGTTGTGAGTTGTCAAAACGTTGAACGATGCTAAACCAAACATGAAGATACACTCAACTTATCTGTAACTTAATTTAAACAAACAATTCAATTTTGAAAGATGCATTGAAGTTGCATGATAAAAAATATGCAGTTAAAAGTTCCTTCGGGAATTCCTTCAGGAATTCATCTAGAATTTCCTTGGGAATTCTTCCAGAAGTTCCTTCGGGAAGTCCTCCGGAAGTTCTTTCGGCAATCCCTCCGAAAGTGCCTGCGGGAATTCCTTCGGAAGTTCTTTTGGGATTTCCTCCGAAAGTTCCTTCGGGAATTCCTCAGGAAGTTCCTTCGGGAATTCCTCTGGAAGTTCCTTCGGGAATTCCTCCGGAAGTTCCTTCGGGAATTCCTCCGGAAGTTCCTCCAGGTATTGCTCCGGAAGTTCCTCCAGGTCTCGTCTGAAAGTTCTTCAAGGAACACCTCCGGAATTTCCTCCAGAAATTCCTCCAGAAGTACTTCCGTTAATTCCTCCGGAACTTCCTTCGGGAATTCCTCCGGAAGGTTCTCTAGGAATTCCTCCGGAAGGTTCTCTAGGAATTCCTCTGGAAGTTCCTTCGGAAGTTAATTCGGGAATTCCTCCGGAAGTTTCTTCGCGAATTCCACCGGAAGTTCCGTCAGGAAATTCTCCGGATGTTCCATCAGGAAATTCTCCGGATGTTCCGTCAGAAATTCTTCCGGAAATTCCTTCTGGAATTCCTCCGGAAGTTCCGTTGCGAATTCATCAGAAAGTTCCGTTGCGAATTCATCAGAAAGTTCCTTTGAGAATTCCTCCGGAAGTTCCTTTGGGAATTCCTTCTGAAGTTCTTTTGGGAATTCCTCCGGAAGTTCCTTTGGGAATTCCTCCGGAAGTTCCTTTGGGAATTCCTCCGGAAGTTCCTTTGGGAATTCCTCCGGAAGTTCCTTTGGGAATTCCTCCGGAAGTTCCTTTGGAAATTCCTCCGGAAGTTCCTTTGGAAATTCCTCCGGAAGTTCCTTTGGAAATTCCTCCGGAAGTTCCTTTGGAAATTCCTCCGGAAGTTCCTTTGGGAATTCATCCGGAAATTCCTTTGAGAATTTCTCCGGAAGTTTTGGGAATTCCTCCAAAATTTCTTTGGAAATTCCCCCGGAAGTTCCTTTGGGAATTCCCCCGGAAGTTCCTTTGGGAATTCCTCCAGACTTTCCTTCTAGAACTCCTCCGGAAGTTCCGTTGCGAATTCATCAAAAAGTTCCTTTGAGAATTCCTCCGGAAGTTCCTTTGGGAATTCCTCCGGAAGTTCCTTTGGGAATTCCTCCAGAAGTTCCTTTGGGAATTCCTCCGGAAGTTCCTTTGGGAATTCCTCCGGAAGTTCCTTTGGGAATTCTTCCGGAAGTTCCTTTACGAATTAATCAGAAAGTTCCTTTACGAATTAATCAGAAAGTTCCTTTGAGAATTCCTCTGGAAGTTTCTTTGGGAATTTCTCCGGAAATTCCTTTGAAAATCCTCCGGAAGTTTATTCGGCAGTTCCTCCGGAAGTTCCTTCGAAAGTTCCTCCGGAATTTCCTCCGGAAGTTCCTTCGGAAGTTCCTTCGGAAGTTCCTTCGGAAGTTCCTCCGGAAGTTCTTTCGGAAGTTCCTCCGGAAGTTCCTTCGGAAGTTCCTCTGGAAGTTCTTTCGGAAGTTCCTCCGGAAGTTCCTTCGGAAGTTCCTTCGGATATTCCTCCGGAAGTTCCTTTGAAAGTTCCTACGGAAGTTCCTCCGGAAGTTCCTCCGGAAGTTCCTTCGGAAGTTCCTCCGGAAGTTCCTTCGGAAGTTCCTCCGGAAGTTCCTTCGGAAGTTCCTCCGGAAGTTCCTTCGAAAGTTCCTCCGGAAGTTCCTTCGGAAGTTCCTCCGGAAGTTCCTTCGGAAGTTCCTCCGGAAGTTCCTTCGGAAGTTCCTCCGGAAGTTCCTTCGGAAGTTCCTCCGGAAGTTCCTTCGGAAGTTCCTCCGGAGGTTCCTCCGGAAGTTCCTTCAGAAGTTCATACGGAAATTCCTCCAGAAGTTCCTTCAGGCTCCTCTGGAAGTTCCTTCGGAAGTTCCTCCGGAAGTTCCTTCAGGCTCCTCTGGAAGTTCCTTCGGAAGTTCCTCCGGAAGTTCCTTCGGAAGTTCCTTCGGAAGTTCCTTCGGAAGTTCCTTCGGAAGTTCCTCCGGAAGTTCCTTCGGAAGTTCCTCCGGAAGTTCCTTCGGAAGTTCCTCCGGAAGTTCCTTCGGAAGTTCCTTCGGAAGTTCCTCCGGAAGTTCCTTCGGAAGTTCCTCCGGAAGTTCCTTCGGAAGTTCCTCCGGAAGTTCCTTCGGAAGTTCCTCCGGAAGTTCCTTCGGAAGTTCCTCCGGAAGTTCCTTCGGAAGTTCCTCCGGAAGTTCCTTCGGAAGTTCCTCCGGAAGTTCCTTCGGAAGTTCCTCCGGAAGTTCCTTCGGAAGTTCCTCCGGAAGTTCCTTCGGAAGTTCCTCCGGAAGTTCCTTCGGAAGTTCCTCCGGAAGTTCCTTCGGAAGTTCCTTCGGAAGTTCCTTCGGAAGTTCCTTCGGAAGTTCCTTCGGAAGTTCCTTCGGAAGTTCCTTCGGAAGTTCCTTCGGAAGTTCCTCCTTCGGAAGTTCCTCCGGAAGTTCCTTCGGAAGTTCCTCCGGAAGTTCCTTCGGAAGTTCCTCCGGAAGTTCCTTCGGAAGTTCCTCCGGAAGTTCCTTCGGAAGTTCCTCCGGAAGTTCCTTCGGAAGTTCCTTCGGAAGTTCCTCCGGAAGTTCCTTCGGAAGTTCCTTCGGAAGTTCCTTCGGAAGTTCCTCCGGAAGTTCCTTCGGAAGTTCCTCCGGAAGTTCCTTCGGAAGTTCCTCCGGAAGTTCCTTCGGAAGTTCCTCCGGAAGTTCCTTCGGAAGTTCCTCCGGAAGTTCCTTCGGAAGTTCCTCCGGAAGTTCCTTCGGAAGTTCCTCCGGAAGTTCCTTCGGAAGTTCCTCCGGAAGTTCCTTCGGAAGTTCCTCCGGAAGTTCCTTCGGAAGTTCCTCCGGAAGTTCCTTCGGAAGTTCCTCCGGAAGTTCCTTCGGAAGTTCCTCCGGAAGTTCCTTCGGAAGTTCCTCCGGAAGTTCCTTCGGAAGTTCCTCCGGAAGTTCCTTCGGAAGTTCCTCCGGAAGTTCCTTCGGAAGTTCCTCCGGAAGTTCCTTCGGAAGTTCCTCCGGAAGTTCCTTCGGAAGTTCCTCCGGAAGTTCCTTCGGAAGTTCCTCCGAAGTTCCTTCGGAAGTTCCTCCGGAAGTTCCTTCGGAAGTTCCTCCGGAAGTTCCTTCGGAAGTTCCTCCGGAAGTTCCTTCGGAAGTTCCTCCGGAAGTTCCTTCGGAAGTTCCTCCGGAAGTTCCTTCGGAAGTTCCTCCGGAAGTTCCTTCGGAAGTTCCTCCGGAAGTTCCTTCGGAAGTTCCTCCGGAAGTTCCTTCGGAAGTTCCTCCGGAAGTTCCTTCGGAAGTTCCTCCGGAAGTTCCTCCGGAAGTTCCTTCGGAAGTTCCTCCGGAAGTTCTTTCGGGAATTCCTCAGGAAGTTCCTTCGAGAATTCCTCCGGAAGTTCCTTCGGAAGTTCCTCCGGCAGTTCCTTCGGGAATTCCTTCGGAGTTCCTTCTGGAGTTCCTCCGGCAGTTCCTTCGGGAATTCCTCCGGAAGTTTCATCGGAAATTCCTCCGGAAGTTCCTTCGGGAATTCCTCCGGAAGTTCCTTCGAGAATTCCTCCGGAAGTTCCTTCAAGAATTCCTCCGGAAGTTCCTTCGAATTCCTCCGGAAGTTCCTTCAGAATTCCTCCGGAAGTTCCTTCGAATTCCTCCGGAAGTTCTCTCGAATTCCTCCGGAAGTTGCTTCAAATTCCTCCGGAAGTTGCTTCGAATTCCTCCGGAAGTTCCTTCAGGAATTCCTCCGGAAGTTCCTTCAGGAATTCCTCCGGAAGTTCCTTCGGGAATTCCTCCGGAAGTTCCTTCGGAATTCCTCCGGAAGTTCCTTCAGGAATTCCTCCGGCCGTTCCTTCAGAATTCCTCCGCAAGTTCCTTCAGGAATTCCGTCGGAAGTTCCTCCAGGAATTCCTACGGAAGTTCCTTCGGGAATTCCTACGGAAGTTCCTTCGGGAATTCCTCCGGAAGTTCCTTAGGGAATTCTTCCGGAAGTTCCTTCGGGAATTCCTCCGGAAGTTCCTTCGGGAATTCCTCTGGAAGTTCCATCGGGAATTCCTCTGGAATTTCTTCCGGGAAATCCTCCGGAAGTTCCTTCGGGAATTCCTCCGGAAGTTCCTTCGGGAATTCCTCCGGAAGTTTCTTCGTTTTTTCCTCCGGAAGTTCCTTCGGGAATTCCTCCGGAAGTTCTTTCGGGAATTCCTCCGGAAGTTCCTTCGGGAATTCCTCCGGAAGTTCCTTCGGGAATTTCCCCGGAAGTTCCTTCAGGAACTCCTACGGAAGTTCCTCCAGGAATTTGTCCGTAAGCTACTCCAGCAAATAATCCAGGCCTGCAGCTTCGTGCAGTGAACATAGACACCATTGCACCATTCCCCAGAAAGCTCTACGATTTGTATACAAATTTTAACGCAATCCGCCCATACCGAACCGAGAAATTAAATTTATTCGCATTATGAACATTATTTAAAGATTTACGAATGAATTTTACGTGGACATTCAAAATAATTTCCAGTGGAAATATGAACGAATTTGTTTGTGAATTAATAAGATTCGAACTGATTTTTTTTTCTGAATTTCAAAAGAAGTTCTGCTCAGAATTTCTAAGATGTATCCACGATTACATTTTTAACGATCAGGGAAAATACTAAATCTAAAATAATACAAGTTTAGAGCTATTTGCGTGTGAACATTTCAACAAACTTCCAGTAAAAATTCGAATATTAGTTTTGACAATTTGAAGACATTTTGAACATTCAAAATGATTGACCGTAAAAACTCAAGCACACTCCTCCAGAGTTTTGAAACGAATTTCATGTATTTGAAAACTTGATATGATGTGCATCTTTCACATACATAGCATGTGAAAGATTTATTTCGAATAATATGATGAAGGTAACCAATTTTCTTCGGTGGGGTTTGAACCCACGACCTTCAGGTTGAACTGCTTGAACATATCTCCGCAATCTGAGAAACAGCACAAGGTTGTACATACAAATTCCACGCTAATCTAAGCCATTGCTCATTTTTCGCAAATAGAACATCAGCTTATCCTGTGGACGTGACAACCTTGAAAAACACCATAATTGTCCACAGGCCACCGTTGCAAAACGGGATGATACAATCGTCCGATCTGCTGACCATGATCCTGCTCGGCTTTCGCTCTCATTAGTCGCATCCCGTTAATTTTGTCGAATCAACAACATTGTCATCCGCCGGACCAGACCCGACTCAGGCGGTGCGAATAAATCCAATGGACTGCTAAACGAAAAAAGATATGCTCCTAGAAACAAAACGAAACGGCCAGTTTGGGGCGCATGAATGAGCAATGAGCATCTGGGGGCTGGGATTCGCATTAATTCTTCAATGGCGGGCGGCGGCGGCGTCTACAGACAGACGGTGTGGCAATTTACGACTTTTGACACATAGTTTCGGTCAACGGCCAATAAATATTTCGATCGTTGCTCGTCGGCTCACTCCACCCTTTGCGTGTTTCTTCCTGGCGCGGTTCCTATCTTGATCCGCTATCTACAAAACGGTCGACATAATTTGATTGCTTTGATGACAAATTGACGGCTTTGGTACAACTTCCGCGTTGCTGCTGTGTGGGCGGATCGTTCTTCATGGAAAATTCTCTACATTTTTATGAGGCGTTTTTATTTCAGTCCATGTGCCATGTTAATCCAAGTGAAATCAAAAGCCCGCCATATCGCGCTGTCACAAGCTATGATCTAATTTTAACGTGATAAATTTGCCGCAATAATTCCGCGACGCGTCTGAAGGTCATTCGCAAGAAAAAAAAAACACGAATTTCGCTGCCCAGCAACTTGACCAGATCGCGTCAGCAGCGTCAACGCCGGGGGTGGTGTGGTCCACGATTTATGGCCTCGATCAAATGAATGCGTAATCGCCTTCGTGTATAGTCATCTGCCAGTTTTTCGCAACAACGCCCTCCTTTCACACAATGATGGCAATAGAAATAATAAGCGGTCCGTAGAGACCGGGTGCCAAATTATCCACCTACGATCGCGACACTTTCGGCTTCCGCGGTTCTCGATCATCTCGAAATTTGGTGATGACTGTCGCAGTCGTCTATTTGATGATTCGTTACCATGTCATTCTTTGGTTGTCTGGCAAATTGTAAAGAAATGGTTACAATGTTCTCATACGTGGTACATGATCGTAGGCAGGGACAGTGGTGGATCTGGTAATGTTTGTAATTTACTTGATCCGAAAGGTTACTGACCTACGATGACTTATGATGAACTTACTGAAGTACTGACGTACTAAAATTGGAGTTGTATGCGGCCTGCAAATGGTCAGCAACTGTATAACAAAAATCATGGATAGGTATAGAGATAAAAGAAAAATTGACAGCTACATTAAGTTTGCACGGCAGGAAACTTGATGCAACTTGCAAAACTGTTTTCTCCTCAACTATTTTACCGAGTATAAAACTGTCTACTGAACCTTTTTTTATCGCATAGTGATTTTTTTTCTAGGTTGCAGCTCGTAGACTCCAATCGTTAAGGTGGGAAACGAATGTGAACCCTTTCGACAAGCACCGCATATTTCCGCAGGTAAACGCGAAACTATCGCAGACGTCCCGAGGGTTCTCAGGTAACTTGAGAAAGGTACTCTCATGAAAAATTATTACATAAAAAATACATTGGATGGCTGGTTAGCGATTAACCGAGTCATGATTCATTACGGTTTATGCACTATTATCGCTTCAGTACCCCAAACGATCTTTCTATACCTCTCGGACGAAATACGTCTGCGATAAGTAAATTAACGCGATATGGACCCTGAATGTTAATTTTCGCCGTTTGTCTGGTTTCACTAGTCGTACGATGTCTGGCTATCAATTAGACCTGTTTCAGATGGCGTTTTTAGGTAGCTATGATGGTAGCTAAAAAGAATATGACGAAAAAAGATTTTTTGCTTAAATTAATAGTTTGTCACTAATGATATTTTGATAATTTTCAATACGATACATAATCATAGCAATGCAATGACTCAAATTGGATATGTTATTATCACATGTTCTAGGGCTTCCAAGAGTTCTCTGGAGCTTGGGTTTGCAGGCCTCCAAGCATAAACTTAACCATTAAAACACAAACCTTTGGTTACGCGTATAGATCTGAGGCCCATATTCCAGTGATTCTTGGTGCACCTGGAGGGGAACAGCTATTGAAGGCATATTTTATTTGGTTTAATTGATTGATGATTGACTATTTTTTTCGCTGTAAATGAAAATAAGCGTAGCTCATAAAATAAATGAAACCCGGATCTGAAACCTAACGAAATATATGGCTCTCTAAGACGTTGTCTGAAATTTTGCAATTCAGATTAAGTTTAAACTGCCACTAATAACAAGTCAGTCCCGATAATAAAGATCTAAAAAAAATGTGTACTGTCTGATGTCATATACAGAATGTACTGACTTGCTGTTAGCGGCAGTACTCATGAAGTTTCCTACAAGACTTTGAGGATTTTAAGAGGCTTCCTAGCCTAAAGAAAGGTTCTGAGCCTCATTAAAGGAGGCTTCCGAGCTTCTTGAAAGGAGGCTTCCGAGCCTCTTGAAAGGAGGCTTCCGAGCCTCTTGAAAGGAGGCTTCCGAGCCTCTTGAAAGGAGGCTTCCGAGCCTCTTGAAAGGAGGCTTCCGAGCCTCTTGAAAGGAGGCTTCCGACCTGCTTGAAAGAAGGCTTCCAGGCCGCTTTAAAGGAGGCTTCTGAGCCTCTTGAAAAAATAATTCCGAGCCTCTTTAAGAGAGCCTTCCAACCCTGTTAAAGGAGGCTTCTGAGCCTCTTGAAAGGAGGCTTCCGAGCCTCTTGAAAGGAGGCTTCCGAGCCTCTTGAAAGGAGGCTTCCGAGCCTCTTGAAAGGAGGCTTCCGAGCCTCTTGAAAGGAGGCTTCCAAGCCTCTGAAAAGAGGTTTCCGAGCCCCTTTAAAGGAGGCTGCATAGACTCTTCAAAGCCTCTTGAAAGGAGGCTTCCGAGCCTCTTGAAAGGAAGCTTCCGAGCATCTTGAAAAGAGGCTTTCGAGCCTCTTGAAAGGAGGCTGCCGAGCCCCTTGAAAGGAGGCTGCCGAGCCCCTTGAAATGAGGCTGCCGAGCCTCTTGAAAGGAGGCTGCCGAGCCTCTTGAAAAAAGGCTGCCGAGCCTCTTGGAAGGAGGCTGCCGAGCCTTGAAAGGAGGCTGCCGAGCCTCTTGAAAGGAGGCTGCCGAGCCTCTTGAAAGGAGGCTGCCGAGCCTCTTGAAAGGAGGCTGCCGAGCCTCTTGAAGAAGGCTGCCGAGCCTCTTGAAAGGAGGCTTCCGAGCCTCTTGAAAGGAGGCTGCCGCGCCTTTTGAAAGGAGGCTGCCGTGCCTCTTGAAAGGAGGCTGCCGTGCCTCTTGAAAGGAGGCTTCCGAGCCTCTTGAAAGGAGGCTTCCGAGCCTCTTGAAAGGAGGCTTCCGAGCCTCTTGAAAGAAGGCTTTCGAACCTCTTGAACGGAGGCTTTCGAGCCTCTTGAAAGGAGGCTTTCGAGCCTCTTGAAAGGAGGCTTCCGAGCCTCTTGAAAGGAGGCTTCCGAGCCTCTTGAAAGGAGGCTTGCGGGCCTCTTGAAAGGAGGCTTCAGGCCTCTTGAAAGGAGGCTTCTGAGCCTCTTGAAAGGAGGCTTCCTGAGCCTCTTGAAAGGAGGCTTCTGAGCCTCTTGAAGGAGGCTTCTGAGCCTCTTGAAAGGAGGCTTCTGAGCCTCTTGAAAGGAGGCTTCCAGAGCCTCTTGAAAGGAGGCTTCTGAGCCTCTTGAAAGGAGGCTTCTGAGCCTCTTGAAAGGAGGCTTCCGAGCCTCTTGAAAGGAGGCTTCTGAGCCTCTTGAAAGGAGGCTTCTGAGCCTCTTGAAGGAGGCTTCTGAGCCTCTTGAAAGGAGGCTTCCTGAGCCTCTTGAAAGGAGGCCTGAGCCTCTTGAAAGGAGGCTTCTGAGCCTCTTGAAAGGAGGCTTCCGAGCCTCTTGAAAGGAGGCTTCCAGGCCTCTTGAAAGGAGGCTTCCGGGCCTCTTGAAAGGAGGCTTGAGCCTCTTGAAAGGAGGCTTGAGCCTCTTGAAAGGAGGCTTCTGAGCCTCTTGAAAGGAGGCTTCCAGGCCTCTTGAAAGGAGGCTTCTGAGCCTCTTGAAAGGAGGCTTCTGAGCCTCTTGAAAGGAGGCTTCTGAGCCTCTTGAAAGGAGGCTTCTGAGCCTCTTGAAAGGAGGCTTCCTGAGCCTCTTGAAAGGAGGCTTGAGCCTCTTGAAAGGAGGCTTCTGAGCCTCTTGAAAGGAGGCTTGAGCCTCTTGAAAGGAGGCTTCTGAGCCTCTTGAAAGGAGGCTTGAGCCTCTTGAAAGGAGGCTTCCAGGCCTCTTGAAAGGAGGCTTGAGCCTCTTGAAAGGAGGCTTCTGAGCCTCTTGAAAGGAGGCTTCTGAGCCTCTTGAAAGGAGGCTTCCAGGCCTCTTGAAAGGAGGCTTCTGAGCCTCTTGAAAGGAGGCTTCGAGCCTCTTGAAAGGAGGCTTCTGAGCCTCTTGAAAGGAGGCTTCTGAGCCTCTTGAAAGGAGGCCTGAGCCTCTTGAAAGGAGGCTTCTGAGCCTCTTGAAAGGAGGCTTCGAGCCTCTTGAAAGGAGGCTTCTGAGCCTCTTGAAAGGAGGCTTCTGAGCCTCTTGAAAGGAGGCTTCCTGAGCCTCTTGAAAGGAGGCTCTGAGCCTCTTGAAAGGAGGCTTCTGAGCCTCTTGAAAGGAGGCTTCTGAGCCTCTTGAAAGGAGGCTTCCTGAGCCTCTTGAAAGGAGGCTTCCTGAGCCTCTTGAAGGAGGCTTCTGAGCCTCTTGAAGGAGGCTTCCGAGCCTCTTGAAAGGAGGCTTCCGAGCCTCTTGAAAGGAGGCTTCTGAGCCTCTTGAAAGGAGGCCTGGGCCTCTTGAAAGGAGGCTTCCGGGCCTCTTGAAAGGAGGCTTCTGAGCCTCTTGAAAGGAGGCTTCCTGAGCCTCTTGAAAGGAGGCTTCCAGGCCTCTTGAAAGGAGGCTTGAACCTCTTGAAGGAGGCTTCTGAGCCTCTTGAAAGGAGGCTTGATCCTCTTGAAAGGAGGCTTCCGGGCCTCTTGAAAGGAGGCTTCCGGGCCTCTTGAAAAGAGGCTTCCGGGCCTCTTCAAAGGAGGCTTCCGAACCTCTTGAAAGGAGGCTTCCGAGCCTCTTGAAAGGAGCCTCTTGAAAAGCCGAAGGAGCCTCTTGAAAAGCCGAGCCTCTTGAAACGAGGCTTCTGAGCCTCTTGAAAGAAGGCTTCCAGGCCTCTTGAAAGGAGGCTTCCGGGCCTCTTGACAGGAGGCTTGAGCCTCTTGAAAGGAGGCTTCCGAGCCTCTTGAAAGGAGGCTTCTGAGCCTCTTGAAAGGAGGCTTGAGCCTCTTGAAAGGAGGCTTCCAGGCCTCTTGAAAGGAGGCTTCTGAGCCTCTTGAAAGGAGGCTTCTGAGCCTCTTGAAAGGAGGCTTCTGAGCCTCTTGAAAGGAGGCTTCCGAGCCTCTTGAAAGGAGGCTTCTGAGCCTCTTGAAAGGAGGCTTCCAGGCCTCTTGAAAGGAGGCTTGAGCCTCTTGAAAGGAGGCTTCCGAGCCTCTTGAAAGGAGGCTTCTGAGCCTCTTGAAAGGAGGCTTCTGAGCCTCTTGAAAGGAGGCTTGAGCCTCTTGAAAGGAGGCTTCTGAGCCTCTTGAAAGGAGGCTCTGAGCCTCTTGAAAGGAGGCTTCTGAGCCTCTTGAAAGGAGGCTTCTGAGCCTCTTGAAAGGAGGCTGAGCCTCTTGAAAGGAGGCTTCTGAGCCTCTTGAAAGGAGGCTCTGAGCCTCTTGAAAGGAGGCTTGAGCCTCTTGAAAGGAGGCTTCTGAGCCTCTTGAAAGGAGGCTCTGAGCCTCTTGAAAGGAGGCTTCCGGGCCTCTTGAAAGGAGGCTTCCGGGCCTCTTGAAAGGAGGCTTCCAGGCCTCTTGAAAGGAGGCTTGAGCCTCTTGAAAGGAGGCTCTGAGCCTCTTGAAAGGAGGCTTCTGAGCCTCTTGAAAGGAGGCTTGCGAGCCTCTTGAAAGGAGGCTTGAGCCTCTTGAAAGGAGGCTTCCGGGCCTCTTGAAAGGAGGCTTTGAGCCTCTTGAAAGGAGGCTTCCGAGCCTCTTGAAAGGAGGCTTCTGAGCCTCTTGAAAGGAGGCTTGAGGCCTCTTGAAAGGAGGCTTCCGAGCCTCTTGAAAGGAGGCTTTGAGCCTCTTGAAAGGAGGCTTCCTGAGCCTCTTGAAAGGAGGCTTCTGAGCCTCTTGAAAGGAGGCTTCCGGGCCTCTTGAAAGGAGGCCTGAGCCTCTTGAAAGGAGGCTTCTGAGCCTCTTGAAAGGAGGCTTCCGAGCCTCTTGAAAGAAGGCTTCCGAGCCTCTTGAAGGAGGCTTCCTGAGCCTCTTGAAAGGAGGCTTCTGAGCCTCTTGAAAGGAGGCTTTCCTGAGCCTCTTGAAAGGAGGCTTCTGAGCCTCTTGAAAGGAGGCTTGAGCCTCTTGAAAGGAGGCTTCTGAGCCTCTTGAAAGGAGGCTTCCGGGCCTCTTGAAAGGAGGCTTCTGAACCTTTTGAAAGGCGGCTTCCGAGCCACTTGAAAGGAAGCTTTTGAGCCTATTGAAATGAGGCTTCCGAGCTTCTTGAAGGTAGACTTCTGAGACTCTTGAAAGGAGGCTTCCGAGCCTCTTGAAAGGAGGCTTCCGAGCCTCTTGAAAGGAGGCTTCCGAGCCTCTTAAAAGGAGGCTTCCGAGCCTCTTGAAAGGAGGCTTCCGAGCCTCTTCAAATGAGGCTTCCGAACCTCTTCAAAGGAGGCTTCCGAGCCTCTTGAAAGGAGGCTGCCGAGCCTCTTGAAAGGAGGCTGCCGAGCCTCTTGAAAGGAGGCTGCCGAGCCCCTTGAAAGGAGGCTGCCGAGCCTCTTGAAAGGAGGCTGCCGAGCCTCTTGAAAGGAGGCTGCCGAGCCCCTTGAAAGGAGGCTGCCGAGCCCCTTGAAAGGAGGCTGCCGAGCCCCTTGAAAGGAGGCTGCCGAGCCCCTTGGAAGGAGGCTGCCGAGCCCCTTCAAAGGAGGCTGCCGAGCCTCTTGAAAGGAGGCTGCCGAGCCTCTTGAAAGGAGGCTGCCGAGCCTCTTGAAAGGAGGCTTCCGAGCCTCTTGAAAGGAGGCTGCCGAGCCTCTTGAAAGGAGGCTGCCGAGCCTCTTGAAAGGAGGCTGCCGAACCTCTTGAAAGGAGGCTGCCGAACCTCTTGAAAGGAGGCTGCCGAGCCTCTTGAAAGGAGGCTGCCGAGCCTCTTGAAAGGAGGCTGCCGAGCCTCTTGAAAGGAGGCTGCCGAGCCTCTTGAAAGGAGGCTGCCGAGCCTCTTGAAAGGAGGCTGCCGAGCCTCTTGAAAGGAGGCTTCCGAGCCTCTTGAAAGGAGGCTTCCGAGCCTCTTGAAAGGAGGCTTCCGAGCCTTTTGAAAAGAGGCTTCCGAGCCTTTTGAAAGGAGGCTTCCGAGCCTCTTGAAAGGAGGCTTCCGAGCCTCTTGAAAGGAGGCTTCCGAGCCTCTTGAAAGGAGGCTTCCGAGCTTTTTGGAAATATACTTCCGAGATACCTAGAAGGAAGCTTTCAAGCTTCTTGCAAGGAATCTATTATGTCTCTCAAATAGAGTCATCCAAACCTTTAAATTAGGTAGATTACGTTGAAGATTTTTTTAAATTTTCTGCATCATCTATGAACCATCTAGAAACGCATGTAGGCTTTAAAGCCTATACTCTATGGAATTCCTGAACGATATAAGACGAAACAGTTATTGAGGACGCATACAGTTGTATTCTACGGATTGAAAAAGTCATGAACCATTTTCAAAAAAGAGGGGTTAGGGACAAAAGATCGATAGACAAAATGTCGAAAGACAACACGTCGAACGGGACAAAAGGTCGATAGAAACAAAAGAAGATCAAAAGGTCAAAAGGGACAAAAGGTCGAAATGGACAAGAATCTGAAACGGAGAGAATCAATCTCGCAACTTTGCCCTACACAATTTGCAAAACCTGCTCGTTTATTTTTCACAATTTTTAACAATTAAATAAAATTCATTCAAAGAGTACAACTAATAGATGGATGTTTGAGTTTTCTAAATGTCACTTTGTTCTCTCAAAATGGCGCACGCCGCATATCAAATACACCTGGCGGGTATTAAGGTTCATTCAAACACACGCGACGAGACAATCGCGACGTGATTCTATCGCTTGGTGACTGCGATTCTGTTGTCGTTGGTATGGAAGCGCAAATGGAACATTGCCAGCATCCACCCAACGATAGAATCGCGGCGATGAAATTTTGGAAATCTAGGTTTGAACTATTCGTCAATCAAAGCATTCAAAGTAGTCATTCAAAGCAAGTCAATTTTTCGATTTTTGGCCACCACTTTTCCCATAGTGGAACGCTGGATCCGCCAGTGATAATGATTGAATTCATTTCCTAAATCCCATTTCAAAACTGACAGTGATTTAAAACCAACAATCGTCGTTATGTGCGTCTACATGCATTGTTATCAGTTATCACATACTTGCTGGGATACATATATAGATTGACATGATTCGTAAAACATTGACATTCTTCAGTCGAAATAACCACTGACACAAATCTATTTCGTTACGTAAAGTTCTTAACTGAACCGGTCCTAGATAACATTTTAAGATTTAAAACGCTCTTTAAGACTATAATTTGCTCTTGAAGAGTGTTATAAAACGAGCATAAAACCAAGTTTTTACTACGGATTCCTAGTGTTGGTAGTTAACAGTTTTGATTCGACATTGAAAACAATAATATTGCATATCTTTAATATAGATACATGTCTTGCGCTTAGGGGCGTAACTGCTTCTTCTTCTTATTATTGGTATTACATCCCCAAACTAGGACAGAGCCGACTCGCAGCATAGTGTTCATTTAGTACTTCCACAGTTAAGCTGCGATGTTTCGAGCCAAGTTACCATTTTTGCATTCGTATATCATGAGGCTAACACGATGATACTTTTATGCCCAGGGAAGTCGAGACAATTTCCAATCCGAAAATTGCCTAAACCGGCACCGGGAATCGAACCCAGCCACCCTCAGCGTGGTCTTGCTTTGTAGCCGCGCATCTTACCGCACGGCTAAGGAGGGCGTAACTACATTGATCGATTTTTGTTCGTCGATATTTCCTTTTTATTACTCAGGCAAACTATCCCAATTTTGCAAAGATTTTATTGTTTAGTGTGATAAAGGTTGATTGCAGCTTGCACCAGAACCAAGAATCACGGTAGTAGTCTTTGAAACGATTGAGTTATTAACAAAATATGAAATCGTTTAGGAGAAATCGATCAATACAGTTACGCCTCTATAATTCTAAGGGCGAGATTTTTTTTCTCCCAAATTTGGTCTGAACGGAATATTTTATGAATGCTTCGAAAGTGGCTATATATGTCATCCCGACAGGTAAATTTTTTTTACTTTCAACTAGGACGATACAAATATTTTTCAAAAATCATAACCCACTTCACAGGAGGAAGGTGTTTTTCACGGTAATCACGTTTACCTGTTTTTAGATGCATGTTTCGGTAGATCATCTCCTCTTTCCAGCCAGTAACTCACCTGTAAAAAAATAAAAATTTAACATTAGAATTTTTACTATCTAATTCCTTGAAGTAATTTCTCAGAATTAAAAACTAAATACATCGGTTTGGAACTTAGGAGGTTTGATAGCCTAATAGTTATTGTGCACGAGGTTTTCTACGAACTTTTATGCAACAGCTTGACTGTTTGTCATGGAAAGAAAGGGAAGGTTAGTGTGTGGTTATTGTTGCAACTAGAGACCGAGAGTACCTCTGGATCTCCATAATTACCACGGGAAGGATTTTGTGTTAGTTGGGTGGGGTAATCAGAAACATAGATCGGGATTCACCATGGAAAGCGAAGTGATCTATGCAACTTCTATTTAACTAATTAGTACGGATATTTTTATATATAACAGAATTAGCTTTTTTATCGGATCTTTTAGAATACGTGTTGAATTGTTCATCCATCGTGAGGATAAACAATGAATCACTCAGAGTGAGCGATTGTTCACGTGAATGTGGACTAAAAAACGTCAACACCATCGTTATTGTTTCAACGCGAGGATATGCAAGGCTTACTGCGAAGTGGCGACAATGTAACAATGAAACTATTTTTGAAATTTGAAACTAAGCAAAAAAAAATATCAACAAAACTAAGGCAGGCAAGTCCTTCCAGAATCGGATTATTATTTCTGTTACAACTGTTTCTGTGAGTACTGAAAATTAGAAGAAGATCCCCCAGTGTCAGACACTTGAGCCATCAAATAACTGTTTCAAATTTATCGAGGAAAAAATAACCTTAGAGCCTGACAGACAACATGCAATGCTTCTGCTAATGGAAATAGTGTCCAACGCGATTCATAACTGTAAATCCATAATGACAAAAGCAAAGACGGTTGGCTACTATCAGTTTCACTTACAAAGTAGAAAAACCATAATCTGCCAAGCTGATTTTCCACACATTTTACGTGCCTAACTACTGAGGTGGGTGAATGAAATCCGCACATATTGAAAATGTCTGTTTACATTCGGCATCTATACCACCTTGCGTTACAGAGTCACTCAAGGTTGCGAATTTATGGAGTATGTACAATACAATAAAAAAAATCCGGAGAAACTTTGCTATAAAAGTGGCGCGTGCGGGATTACGCATCGAATGATCAGATGATTCGGCCAGCCGGTGCAAATATCATCCATCCACACAGTAGTCGCCCCCTCGATTTGTTCCGTTTTCTTTTGTACGTCTGCTGTCTGCTGTCTACGGAAAAATCGCCGCCATGGCCCTGTTACCAATGCTGAAAATAGCTTTCCGGGCCACATTGGGGCACTTTCCGGAAAAATATGGTCCAAAAAATATGATGACTTCCAAAATTAACGTGAGGAAGATTTGTTATACGTGTTTAAGCATTTTGTCACATTTCGAAATTTTCGAATTTTGACCACATTGGTCTCCGCGGTGCGTCGGTTACGGGATTATTGAACAGTTTTGCCATTTGTCGTGCGGTGTGTGCCGTTGCGTATAGAATGTAATCCAATCTTTGTTGCCTACCGGGAGTGATGAACTCGAACTAGAACTCTCGGACGCAGCGGCCCGGCTTCCCGGGTTTGGGTTTGATGCGTTGCGACGATGTTTAGACAACTCGAGTTGATGATGCTGTCCGTCCGAAATGTTTAAAGACTTCATGTCCGCTGGTTCGGTTTACCCAGAAATAGACGAGGTTTGGAGGATTTTTTTGTTCGAGTCGAAAGCAGGTCAGTTATTTTTGGACCGACCAGTCGATGCAGATGAGTGACGGGTGTCGTCCGCTAATGTTGTTGATCTATTGGGAGCATTCGATCGCGCTAAGCTCCACCAGTCAGCTTAGTAAAACAAAGGAAGCGTCTCGTCAACCGAAGGCTGCGGAATCGTTTGACACGGTCCCCTAAGATGAACCCAGAGGGGCACCGTTGATCGACACATCCTTTAAGTAACAACGCAGTTTGGTGACCTCCGCGCGCTCTGTTTGCAATCTGACAATCTTCCCATTCGAAAGGTACAAATTAAATGCAAAGAAAGAGACACTGACGGCGTGCAGACTTCACGCAAGCAAACCAGCGATGTTCTTTCTCTGACTTGAGACGGTCCCACCCAAGTACCCTCTCGGGATCTTACAACATTGTCTTCGGAGTTTTTTTTTTTATTTGCAAGCCAAACGAACAAACAAGCGAAAACAAAGGAGGCTGCTGACAAGGAGCAATTTGACAAACAAAGTTACCTACCTGTATGATAGGAACTGTCAACAGCTAAAGGGCCCTCCTCGTTCGAGCTGCAGTGCAATCTGCTTCATAAATACCTGGAAGGTGTTGTTAACATGCCCACTCACCAACGCCCCACACAAACGGATGTTCATGTCACACGGGAGAACAAAAATGTGCAATCTGCTTGATTGAGATGGCAGTCTGCGGTAAACGAAAGATGAGTCGCTGTACAAAATAATTGAGTTTTTATTGTTCGGAATGAATCATGCAGGGTAATTTGAATGGAACTTCCAGATTTGCGCAAAAAAAAAAACTGTTTGTTGATTATGATAAAATTTAAATAATTCACCATACACAGCAAAACATTATATTAATATGCCACGACGCAACTTCTCAAAACGTACCCAATAATGTTATGTAATAATAGATTTTAGGGGGATTAACAATCATGATACGGGAGACGCATTGATGGGCTCGGGGCGCCAGGAAAAACCGATATGATATCAAACCAGATATCGGATCCAGTGGAGCACATAGAGAATGAGGAGACAAAATGGTTAATCGATCACCAATGTGAACCAGGACCAGTTCGAGAAAACCCTCGAAGAATGATTTTTAGAACTGATCTGGGAAGGTTTTGCTAAATACCGTCGTGCGGGGCTTCTTTTGACAAATCTGGGGCTACTTTGGACATTTTGTAACAAGAATTATAACGTTATTTACTACTCAATTGCCCCTACCGCCATTGGAGTACCTTGCTGATATTTGGATGGCAACTTTCTGTTCAAAATTTGGTATTTTTATCGTTTAACTTTTTTAGAAAATCAAAAATCCAAAGTAGTCCCCGGAGTCAAAAGAAGCCCCGCACGACGTTTTTTCATGTTCCTTACACGGAAGAAAAAAAGTACTCAAAATTAAGTATTTTTAAACTTACTTTTGAGTTAATTTTTCTCTTCTCTTTCTTTTGTTGTCAAAAACAAAAGAGCCAAACAATCCAACGACACCAGTTCAATACGGGAAGCCAATGTTACATTTGGGTAAATAAATTTTCCGGTGGGTACTTTTTTAACATGGGAGTAAAGGCAAACTACTTCGACCCTACTTACTCAATTTTGGCTTCCCGTACGGATGTTCGAGGTTGGGTGAATTAAACTCACTATTGGGTAGTTTATTTCTTCCGTGTATGTTTTGTTGCTGATGCTGTAGAATCCTAGCTGACAGGAAAATAGTTTGTAACCCTTTATAAGGCAGTGGCAACTATATTGCCACCAACAAATTATATGTTTTTCTATTTATCAACAAGAGCTCTAATTATTATTTCCCATGTTGTGGCTTTATTTGCTTCCTAGTAACACCCCAGATAAATTTGAGCCATAAAAAAATTAAAATGTCAATTTGAGAACAGTTTTTACGAACAGATCGTAAGTTTCGAGTGGAAGAAGGATTTTCAGTTATAATTCGTTAAAAAAACGACAAACATATATTTTTTCCCGTTGGTATTAATTATTTTGAATCTCCTGTGTTAGATTATTACGTGATAAGTGTGAAAAAAAAACCTTTGCCTTTCTGTATATTTGTTTTTGGATTTTTGACGAAATTGTTTGCGTTTTCCGACTAGGACTCTTCACAAAAAAAAGGAACGTGCCTTGATTTGACTGGTTTTACGTAAAACCTAATTTTTAAAAATCTTTTATTTATTTTTGTTGTTGCCTGTTGTCTCGCTTGCCAAGCAGTGGCAATTATATTGCCACCAATTTTTCAATGTTTCTGAGTCCTATTCAGGCATTGCAATATCATCTGAGCACAGGATATTATCCCTAATCAAAGAGCACTCTGGAAAGATATTATCATTTGAGCATTTGATGATGATCCGGATCAAGATGAATACACAGCTAGGTGTTGCAGTCTGCCCAATTTATGGACGAGAAGAAGGCGGGGGTGAAAAATTCATTTTCGGTGCAAAACATAAACAAACCGGCTGGCTCTCCCATACTAAAATCCAAGATGGCTGAATCGTGAATTTGGCAGATTGGAACACCTAGTGGTGTATTCATCTTGATCCGGATAGCCAGCGCAGTTCGGGGTTTCTTCGCGTTGCGAAGGTGTTGCTACAACAAAAGCTGTGAAAAAATGTTTCTCCATGACGAACATTGCACTTTGTTTACTGAGCGGATAGATAACTAAGATCGATATCCCATCATTTCATCAGTATCTTCGCTCAAAAGATCGAATGATGGGATGGTTTGCAATGCCTGGTCCTATTGTGGTTTTTGTTAATTTATTGTTTAGATTCGTCTGCCTTATAAAGGGGTAAGGGAAATTACGGCTTCGGCAGATTTTGTTCTATTATTGTCAGGGGGGTTTTTGTTGACCAAATTTTATTAAATTTGGCCACAATATTCATTAATATGCAAAGAATGTTCAGGCCAAATTTGATTAGTTATAGAAAAATCCCTTGACAATAATAAAACAAAACCTGGCAAAGCCGTTATTTCCCTTACCTAAACGTAAATAATGCCGATGAGAGAAAGTCAAAATCCAACATCGTATTGGTATTTGGTACAGCAAATGAAGCGCTTAGTTGTACTTGCGTATTACGAAGAAGAATTAAATTACCGTCTGCTGTTTAATTTTAATAATTATTTCGTCCATATATACAAAAAATTAAATGGTATGTGTTCGTGTCCGCATAACTCGAAAACGGCTGTTGTTTGTTGTCGAATCCGACGGGTTTCTATGATATTTCCTCATGAGAAAATCACGAGTAGAGCTGAGTAAATCGTGAAAAACTAAAATTAAGATTCATATGGAAGTTTTCCATGGGCACAATGCGCTTTTCGCCTACTACGCCAAGTCGACTACTTTTAAATAAATTATCACTTGAAAATTTTTAATTAAAAATTAGAAAGAAAACATTTTATTTCAATTAAGAAATTAAAAATTTAAAATAATAAACAAAAAATAACTTGGAGGAATATAATAATTGTCAAATTTTGAACGGATAAATTTCTTGCCTGATGTTGAACATTCATAAGAAATACACGTGCGTTCAACAATTGGCGAAAAAATAAGCCATTCAACATTAGGTGAACTATCCTATTGAAAATTAAAAATTCAAAAACACGAAATTACAAATTTTAAATTAGAGTTAATTATTAAACTACAGTATTGACCCGATTTTGTCACTCCCCGATTTTGTCTACCCCCGATTTTATCACGTTTTCGACCCGATTTTATCACGTCCCGATTTTGTCCCCCCCAAAAAAAATGTCATTCCTTTTATTTTCGTAAATAATACCTCAAACAACATTGATTTTCATGAAATAACTTTCACCGCCTGTAGTTTATTACGAACGACTTCAGAGTACCTTGGAAATATTCTGTATGCAATTGATATACCGAGAACAAGAAGAAATAACGGGTTTTGTTCACGCATTTGGCCTTTCAAAGGCATAAAATGATTCATATTTGTGGAATGAATTAAAAAATTGGAAATATATATTTTTTCTAATTTTGTCACATACCCTGTTTTATCACCCCAAAATTCACCAGGGGGTGATAAAATAGGGATATTACTGTATTATTAAAATTAAAAACAGACAAAAAATAAAAAATAAAAATTCGACACTAGGGAGCGCGACCATTTGGGCAGCACCCCCTTTCCCGTCCACATCGTTAATAACTCGACCGCGTTCCAACCAAATGGCTTAATTGTTTGTACATCACTAGATACCGACATGAACTAACCATGTACTACAAAACAAGTAATTCTGTTGTAATACGCTCGAGTAATGAACGTTGCTGACTGGAATAGGGGGTACAAAATGGTTCTCTACCCTATGGTTCTCTATCCTATAAATTAAAATTAAAAATTGAAAAGAAGAAATGGAATTGACAAATACAAAAACGTTAAAAGTAAAAAAATCAAAAACTAAATTTGAAAATAAAAAAATGTTGGGATCTGAAACTTACAAATTTAAAGAAATAGAAATTTTCAAATAAAATTTATAAAACCCAGAATAATCCACCTAGCGGTGATGATGCCTTCCGCGTATATTAGAAAACAAGAAAACACATAAGATTTACAAAAAAGCACATAGGAGAGGTCAAAATTGGACTTTAGAGAGATAGATTCAGCTATTTGTGAAAATTTGTGTAAATTTGAATATTTGCTTTCTTCTGAATGCATTGCAGCAGTTCTTGAAAAAAAATCGGTTTTGAATTTTTTTTTTCCAATGTGGTTCTCATTTTATAAATTTTTCAACCTTTATAATGTTTAATACATAAATTTCCAAATCTTAATATTTATTAATTTGTGTACCCTAAATTCCTATACTGCCGCTAACCGCAAGTCGAGCACATCTGTATATGGGCCTCCATATACAGATGTGCTCGACTTGCGGTTAGCGGCAGTATACCTTTAATTGAAATAATTTATGAATGTTTAAATTTTCAAATTTTAACCTTAGTAAGATGTTGGGGTCAATATGACCCAAAACGAAACTTCAAAGTAGAATAACTTTTTACCTGATAATCCGATCGTTCTGAAATTTCTTGACTTTTAATATTTTGTGGAAATGAAGCATCTGACATGAAAAAAGTATTTTAAGGTGCAACAGGAACGACCCCACAAAAAAAGTTACGAATAAGATGTTAGGGTCATATTGACCCAGAAATGTAAATGCTTATAAAACAGCCAAATTTTAACCGAATTACAAAGTTTATATACCGTTCGAAAGATAAACTCATCAATTTTGTGGCTATGTGCTGATATGCTGGTTCTGGAGACAATGGCCACCGGGAAACGACTTCCACGGGGACCTTGTCGGTCATATAAAGGGAGCATAAAAATCGCTCCATATATGCCATTCGATCGCTAATTCTTCATATATTCTCTTAAAACGGTAATGTATGGTTCATGAGAGGGCTTCCGACGAAAGTGGCCACTCCTGGTACATGCAAGGTGCCCCCGGGGAACCCGCAGGAGGGGACATTTCCGTTTTAGCACCAAAATATACCGTGCGGCGGCTCTTTTGTCATGATTTTCCACCAAACAGATGGTTATGCGCTTGAAATCGATAAGTGACCACATTGGCCACTCCTGGTACATACAAGGTGCCCCCGGGGAACCCGCAGGAGGGGACATTTCCGTTTTAGCACCAAAATATGCCGTGCGGCGGCTCTTTTGTCATGATTTTCCACGAAACAGATGGTTATGCGGTTGAAATCGATAAGTGACCACATTGGCCACTCCTGGTACATGCAAGGTGCCCCCGGGGAATCCGCAGGAGGGGAAATTTCCGTTTTAGCACCAAAATATACCGTGCGGCGGCTCTGTCGTCATGATTTTCCACAAAATAGATGATAATGCACTTGAAATCGATAAAAGACCACATTGGACACTCCTGGTACATGCAAGGTGCCCCCGGGGAACCCGCAGGAGTGAACATTTCCGTTTTAGCACCAAAATATGCCGTGCGGCGGCTCTTTTGTCATGATTTTCCATCAAACAGATAGTTATACGCTTGAAATCGATAAGTGACCACATTGGCCACATTTCCATTTTTACACCAATATAAGCCGTGCGGCGGCTCTTTTGGTGTGTTCCCATCAAGCAGATGGACGTGCGCTCGAAATCAATAAGTGACCACATTGTCTACATTTGAAACCTATGAGGCTTCCTCGGAGAACACGTAGAAGATGACATTTCCATTTTTACACCAACATATGTCATGCGGCGGCTCGTTCGCCGTGCGGTGGCTATTTGTTATTTTTTACCAATGGTCATGTGCTTTGAGTTGATTAGTGATATTGACTACTCTTGGAATCTTTGAGATGCCCTGCGAACCCGTAGGAGAGGACATTTTCATGGTTATATCAAATGTACTGGCCGCTTGCGGCAGCTGTATCTTCCACCAAGTCTTCAAAAAGTTGGTTATGCGCTTGAAATTGTTCTTCATTTGAAATTGAGTACTGAGTCAAATTAAAAAAAATAGTTTCTGGGCTACTGTGATGATTCCTTCGAACAGCTCTATAAGGATTTTCTATACCGCATCTCGATATTACCATTAGTCGATGGTCCCTTCAATATCGACTCATAGAAGTTTGAGGTTTTCACCGATCACCGTGGACAATGATATGAAAACGCAACATTTTGATATAAAAAAATCTCTCCTTCTGCGAGACTCCTGCGGGTACCTTGTAGGTTGTAGATATTAAGTTCAGAATGAATGACCTATTTGATAGAAGAAAAAACAAGATTAAACTACCTAGTGGTGATGGTGCCTTTATCGTTCGTTCAAAAGGGTTGAGAAATATATAAGAAAAGTCTAATATAGCAGTAATAGGTAGATAGTTCTTATTTTTAATATTTGTTTATTAGCATTCTAAAATTTTGAGCATAAGTGCTATTTACTGCGAGTAATTCGGTTGAGGAAAAGTTCCTAAAAAGTGAGTGAGATTTTGTGTGCACAGACAGATTCTTCACGGCACTCCACAATTACCGAAACTGGGTCTGGGGTTCCCCCGGGTTGATATTAGATTTCAAGAGCCGCTGCACGGCATGTCTTTAAGGGCCGAAGTCCACGTAAAGTTTTTTCACGTTGCTTGCACGTAAACGTGTGTACGACTACATTTGATGCCGGGTACCTTGCGTGGACGCGGCGTGCACGCAGCTTGAAAACACGCTACGTGGGCATCGGCCCTAAGTAAGAGTAAGCACGGAAATGTCCTCTCCTATGAGCTCCACGACGGTACTTCATAGGTTCTAAAATGGAAAATGTGGTCACTTATTCATTTCTGTATAAAAACGGAAATGTCACCATCTACGGGTTCCCCGTGGGCATCTCATTGGTTCCAAGAGTGGCTAATGTGGTCACTTATCGATTTCAAGCGCATAATAATCTATTCTGTGGAAAATTATGACGAAAGAGCCGCCGCACGGCATATTTTGGTGCTAATACGGAAATGTCCTTTTCTACGGGTTCCCCGGGGGCACCTCATAGGTTCCAAGAGTGGCCAATGTGGTCAATTATCGATTTCGAGCTGAATAACCATCTCATTGGTGGGAAAACACACCAAAAGAGTCATATGTTGGTGTTAAAACGGAAATGTCCTCTTTTACGGATGCCCCGAGGGCACCTCATAGGCTCCAAGAGTAGGCAATGTGGTCACTTATCGTTTTTGAGTTGAATAACCATCTCTTTGATGAGAAAACACACCGCAAGAGTCGCCGCACGGCATACTTCGGTGTTAAAACGGAAATGTTCCATTCTACGGGTTCCCTGGGGGCCCCTCATAGGTTCCAAGCGTTGCCAATGTGGTCACTTATCGATTTCAAGCGCATAATCATCTATTTTGTGGAAAATCATGACGAAAGAGCCGCCGCACGACATATTTCGGTGTCAAACGGAAATGTCCCTTTCTACGGGTTCCCCAAGGGCACCTCATAGGCTCCAAGAGTGGCCAATGTGGTCACTTTGCGATTTCGACGAAAGAGCCGCAGCACCGCACATTTTGGCGCCAGAACGGAATTGTCCTCTCCTACGGGTTCCCCGGGGGCACCTTGCATATACAAGGAGTGGCCAATGTGATCATTTATCGATTTCAAGCGCATGACCATCTGTTTGGTGGAAAATCATGATAAAAGAGCCGCCACACGGCATATTTTGGTGTTAAGGTTCAAATGTCATACATCAAATCGACTTCTTTTTCTTGCTGTTCGCTTCTTTTTTTGCGGAGAGCCTACTCATTCGCTCAGATCTGATTTTGTACAAAGTACACAAACATTTCAAAAGGTATCAAACTCTATATATTTCCACAAAATATTAACGTCCTTTTCAATACCTGTACAGCGCACAGATTATAGTGATACGCATAAACAACCTCAAACATGCATCTGAGATTGATTTGTTGTGCATCCTTCTCCTAATTACACAATTTCCTACATGCATTTTACATGAATGTAAAATTATGATGCAGTTGACTACCTTCTCAAATGTTCGTCCAGATTCAATGGATTGTTTACATGACCATATGATCGGTCTTCTCTCTGTGTACATGAAAAGTGCTGCCGTTTGAGCATTACATTATTATTTTAGCATTACATTACACTATCAACACTTGAATTATGAAAAAATAAATAACCTGCGTTGCTTATGAATGCTTGCGTTTTTACAGTTCTAGCTCACATCTAATATTTAGTGTCAATATATAGCATGAAAAGCATCATTTTCATAGATTATTGCTTGATGTTTACGTACAAATTCGAGAAAACAAGCATAACATATAGAACAAATCAACACGCAACACTGAACGATGATTTTCGAGTATCTGCAAAGTATAAGAGAGCGTGAGAGTAAATCGACGGTTTCCCCTCCTGGAAAAATATTGTTTCAACTTTGCAATATTTTCTGCAAAAGGCAGTTTTTTCAAATAATATTACGAAATTCATCCAAATGAAGCATCCCACGGATGTATTGAAGTCACCACTATATGTTGATGCAGTTTTAAAACAAGAGTGCTTCCCCGATTCAGCTGGGGAATGCATTTTCTTCTCAGTGGGCGGATTTTTTCCTGGGGGTGGTACAAGCACGTGGCTGTTTTCTTGTCAATGATTGGATTACGGTAATTTGGGCCTTAAAACGGAAATGTCCCCTTTTACGGGTTCCCCGAGGGCACCTCATAGGCTCCAAGAGTGGCCAATGTGGTCACTTAGCGATTTCGAGCGCATTATCATCTATTTTGTGGAAAATCATGACGAATGAGCCACCGCACGGCATATTTTGGAGTTTAAACGGAAATATTCCTTTCTACGGGTTCCCCAAGGGCACCTTATAGGTTCCAAGAGTGGCCAATGTGGTCAATTATCGATTTCGAACACACAATCATCTATTTTGTGGAAAATCATGACGAAAGAGCTGTCGCACGACATATTTTGGTGTTTAAACGGAAATGTCCCCTTTTACGGGTTCCCCGGGGGCACCTCATAGGCTCCAAGAGTGGCCAATGTGGTCACTTTTCGATTTCGAGCGCATTATCATCTATTTTGTGGAAACTCATGACGATAGGGCCGCCGCACGGCATATTTTGGTGCTCAAACGGAAATGTCCCTTCCTGCGGGTTCCACGGGGGCACCTTGCATGTACCAGGAGTGGCCACTTTCATCGGAAGCCCTCTCATGGACCATACATTACCGTTTCAAGAGAATTCATGAAGAATTAACGATCGAAAGGCATATATGGAGCGATTTTTATGCTCCCCTGAAACGACTTCTAAGGTCCCCATGGAAGTCGTTTCCCGGTGGCCATTGTCTCCAGAACCAGCATATCACCACATAGTCACAAAATTGATGAGTTTATCTTTCGAACGGTATATAAAATTTGTAATTCGGTTATAATTTGACTGTTTTATAAGCATTTACATTTCTGGGTCAATATGACCCCAACATCTTATTCGTAAGTTTTTTCTAATATCCGAAGAAGGTTAAAGATTCTAAAATTTTTAATTTTTTAGTTTTTGAGATTTTTAAATTTGAATTTTTTAGTTTTTTAGATTTTTTTTTAATTTATCGATTTTTTGAAATTTTTAAATGTTTAAGTTTTTAATTTTTTAAATATTTAATTTTTTTTATTAGTTAATTTTAATTTTTTTAAATTTTTGAATCTTTGAAATTTTTAAATTTCTCAATTTTTTAAGTTTTTAAATTTATAAAATTTTTAAATTTTTAATTTTTTTTTTATTTTTAAATTTATATTTTTTTAAATTTTTAATTTTTTAAATTTTTTAAATCTAAAATTTTTAAACTTTTCAATTTATAAATTTTTAATTTTTAAAATTTTTAAAATTTAAAATTTTTAATTTTTTTGAATTAAAATTTTTAAATTTTTTTGATCTCAAAATTTTTAATTTTCTTAAGTTTTAAAATTTTCATTTTTTATTTCTATTTTTCAAATTTTTAATTTTTTATATTTTTAAATAATCAAATTTTCAAATCTTTAAATTCTTTAATTCTTAGATTTTTAAATTTTTAGATTTTAAATTTTTAAATTTCTTTATATTTTTAATTTTAAAATCTTTACTAGTTTAAATTGTTAAATTCTTAAATTTTTAAATCTTTGAGTCTAAATTTTTAAATTTTTAAATTTTTAAATTTTTAAATTTTTAAATTTTTAAATTTTTAAATTTTTAAATTTTTAAATTTTTAAATTGTTAAACTCTTTTAAATTTTTAAATCTTTAAATTTTAAAATTTTAAAATTTTTAAATTTTAAAACTTTAAAATTTTAAAATTTTTAAATTTTTAGATTTTTAAATTATTAAATTTTTAAATTTAAAATTTAATTTTTTTCCTTTTCAATTTTTTTAGATTTTTGAATTTTTAAATTTGTAGATTTTTAATGTTTTTTTAATTTTTCATTAATTGAGATCCAGAAGTGTTGAATTATTGAATGTATGAAACGTAAAAACCGAATTTTAATTTTAAATTTTAAAATTTTTAAAATTTATAAATTATCAAATTTCCAAACTTTCAAACTTATAGATTTTTTTTAAATTTTTATGGTTCTTAAATTTTAAAATTTTAAAGTTTTTGAATCCGGAAATTTATGAATTTCAAATTTTTATTTTTATTTTTTTTTTTAATTTTTTAAAATTTTTATTTTTTAATTTTTAATTTTTTTAATTTTGCAGATTTTAAATTTATTTTTTTTTAAATTGTCCGATCTTTAAATTTTAAGATTTTCAAATATTCAAATATTTGAATTTTTTAATTCTCATATTTAAATTTTTTTTAAATTTTTAAATTTTCAAATTCTAAACTTTACTATTTTTTTAGATTTAAAATTTTTAAAATTTGGAATTTTTGAATTTTCAACTTTTGAAATATTTAGATTTTTAATTTTTAAATTTTTAGATTTTTGAATTTCAAAATCCTTAAATTTTTAAATTTTTAAATGGTTAAATTTTCAAATTTTTCAATTTTTAAATTTTTAAGTTTTTAAATTTTTTAAATTTTAAAATTTTTGAATTTAAAATATTTTAATTTAATAGATTATTAAATTTTTTAACTTTAAAATTTTTAGTTTTTTTAATGTTTTTTGATTTTTTTTAATTTTAAGATTTTAAAACTTTTAGATTTTTAAATTTTAAAATTTTAAAACTTTCAGATTTCTAATTTTATAATTTTAAAATTTTTGAATCCAAAAATTGATAAATTTTCACATTTTTTTATATTTAATTTTTTTGTTTGTTTTTTTTTATTTTAAAACTTTTAGAGTTTAAGATTTTTCAATTTTAAAATTTTAAATTTTCAGATTTTTAAATTTGGTTGTTACAAATATTTAATTTACATTTTGTCCTACTCGTCTCCGAAAGGCCAAGGGGATTGATAAAAAATAAACATTAAAGTGAAAAAAAATCAAAAAACTCCTCGGATTTGTTAAAGAATGTTTTGAAAATGCTCAAAATTATTTGAATTTTAGTTTGTTGCCCTCTAAAAATATTATTTTTTGGCAAAAAAAATTCCGAGGGGGAGACAAAATAGTTTTCGAATATTTGTATCGGCCTTTTTAAAATTTTAGATTTTTAAATTTTTAAATTTTTAAATTTTAAAATTTTTAAATTTTTAAATTTTTAAGTTTTAAATTTTTAAAATAAAATTATGAATTATGCAATTTAAAAACTTTGAGATTGTCAAATTAAAATTTTAAATTTTTTAATTTTTCAAATTTTTAAATTTTTATATTTTTTAATTTTTGAGTTAAATTTTTTTTAGATTCTGGAGGATCTGTCGGAGGATCTTCTAGAGGATTTTCTTATGAGAACTTCCTGGAGATACATCCTGCCAGAGGACTCCTGGAGGAATTGACGGAGGAACTCCTGGAGGAATTTTTGGAGATTCTGTTTGGGAATTCCTGAAGGAACTATATCGGTCTTCCCTTGAAGGTATTTCCGGAGGAACTCCTACAAGAATTTTCGAAGGATTTCCAGGTGGTATATGTGAAGGAATTGCTGGAGGAATTTCCAAAAGTACTTCTGGAGGGTTCTGTGGAGGAACTTCAAGAGGATTTTCCAGATGAAATTTTTTTCATCGAATTTCTGGTCTAATTTCTTATGAAATTTCTGGAATGATTTTTGAAAGAACTTCTTCATGAATTTTCGTAGGAACTCCTGGATGGATTTCCTGACAAACTCCAGGAGGAATCTCCGGAGGGCGGGGAAGTTTCCGAAGGATTATTTTGAGTAATACTACGAACAATTCCTGGAGGATTTCCTGGGCGAACTCCTGAACCAATTTCAGAAGGAATCACGGTAGGAACTTGCAAAGAAATTATTAGAAAGTTCTTGGAGGAACTTCATGGAGCGCTGTCCGGATGAACTCCGGGAGGAATTTTGAGAGAACTTTCTGGAGAAAACTATATCGGACTTTCCCTAGGAACTCTTGAGAAATTTTCATAGAAACCCGTAAAAGAATTCCTAAAGTAATCCCTGAAGTAATTTATTAAGCAACTTCGGGGGAATAACCGGGGGAACTCTTGAGGAATTTCTTTTTGAGAAACACCTAAGGGAATTTACTAATGAAATTCTGGAGGAATTTTCAAAGGAGCTCTTGGGGGAACACGTGGAGCAATATTCGGCTAAACTTCTGGAAGAGTTCCCGGAGGAATTTCGGGGTATGCTCTTGGAGGAATTTCTGAAGAGACTTCTGGAGAAATTTCTTGAACAACACCTTGAAGAATTTTTGATAAAACCCATGGAAGAGTTTTCAAAAGAACTGCTGAAAAAGAAAAAAAATCCGAAGTAACTTCTGGATAAATTTTCGGAGGAACTCCTAAAGAAATTCCTGGAAGAATTTTCGACGGAACTGCTTTATGAATTTCCTGAAGAGCTTTTAAATCTGGACGATTTTTTTGGAGAATTTCCTGAAAAGGGTTTCCGGAGGACTTTTCAGAGGAACTTCTGGAGGAATTTGCGGAGTAACTTGTCGAGAAACTTCTGGAGGAATTCCTTGAAAACTTTTTGGAGTAATTTTCAGAAAAATGTGTTTATAGACGTGAAAATGCTGGAGGATCTCCTGGAAGAATTTCTGAAGAAACTTTTGGAGGAATTGATTGAGCAACTTCTAGAGGAATTTTCGGAGAAACCCCCCGAGGGATTTAAAAAAAAAAAACCCTAGGGGAATTTTGGGGGGCATTTTTCTGGAATTCCTGGAGGTGTTTTTCTAGGAATTCCTGGAAGAACTTTCAGAAAATCTCCTGAAGAAGTTTCCTGAGAGCGGAGAAACTTTTTGAAGGCGGTGAAAATTCAGGAATAATATTTGGACTCATAACTAAGTATAGCAAATGAGGAACTTCCGGAGCAATTCGTGGAGGAATTTTGAGAGTAATTCCGGGAGAAATTTCCGGAGGAACTCCTGAAGGAATTTCTGGAGACACTTCTGAAGATACTTCCGAATAAACTACTGGAAAAAAGAATCTGAAGGAATTATTTAAGGATGTGATATTACACTTTTTTTTGCTCTGTAGATCGGATTAATTATTTTCGTAAATATAATTTTGTTATTCGTAGATAGGGTTATTCGTAAATATGCTCCTGGATTTCATCTCATGGCTCCGATATTCTTCCCACTAAAAACAATGGAAAGCAATGGAAAAGTATTTGATTTATTTCTTATTTTTGTGATTTTTTCAGCAGTGAGCATGTTGACACACATGTTGACGAAAAGAAGATACATTACAACTACTGAATCTGCATGAAAAACTGAGCCTAATCTCGATTTTTCAGAATTTTTTGAGCCCCGGAAAAAAAATTCAATTTGCATTTTAAATGTATATGAGACTAAAAATTTGTTCTTATGTTGCATGGCCCAACTGTCATTTGTTAGTGAATGTTAGTGTCATTCTATCGATTAAAATGGCTTATTTCTTGCTATACAAAAATGTAAATAAAAGGTTTACAAACAAAATAAAAAATATGTTGGAGATCAGAAAGAATGCTTTTCATGTTAAGCTATAAAAACCTCATATTTTTCTCTGCTAAACAACCCAATTGATGCCGTTTTTCTTTGTTCTGCGATGAGATGAATATATGTTCAGTGTTCAGAATTTTTTTTTAGTTTTTGCATTTAAATCTCATCTCACTATCAAAATCAAACTATGTAACTCTATTGGTATCAAGCTATTTAGTTCTGACACTATCGCACTTTAAAATTCCAAAAATGTTGCCCTCTACCATACATGGCTTCCATTTACCATAAACAATGTAAATATCGACTTTCGAGTTTAATATGTGGCTGATCTGGTTTAGAATTTTTCCGCCCAAGGCATGCGGAACAGACAAGAATATAAGATTTCCTTGGTTTCATAAATAGGAAGAAAGCTCACACATCCTGCATCACTAATCAGCTCTAATCATAGCCTACTAAGCAACCTCCCTCCCTGTCATTTTTTTGCCTTGAAGGAAGCGTCGATTTACAAAGAATTCGATTAGCGAAACCCTAAAATTGGATAAAAGGAACCGCGCCTGCTCGCTTCTAATCAATGGCAGCGAGAGCATAAAAGATCTCTTCAAGTGTGCGAGCATATCATCGTTTCCTTCCAATCTATCGAGCGGAATGAAAAAAAAAATCATATCTGGGATGCGAGGACCATGCAAACAATGTAGATTCCGGAGTCCCCCCGAAACCAACCTTTTCTCCCGCCCCGCGAGGAGAAGCAAAAATGATCGGACCACTCTTCCTTCGGGGAACCGCGTCCGCGTCTAGATTCCGCTCCACCGCCCAATGGCGTCTTCGTCTAGTTCGCCTCTCGTCTCTCGGCATCTCCCGGCCAGACACCGAATCTCGTACGGTTCATAAATTTTATCAAGTCAAGGACAGACATAATCAATGACAGGAAAACATACGGAGCCGACCGTGGCTCGGTCTGCATGAAGCTCGGACTGCTGAAGCGCGTACAGAAATTTAGCCCCGATATGCGAGTCAGCTTTCGTTCAAGTTGGGGCGTGTAGTGCGGCGACGAAGCTCAGACATATTTTCGACTACAATCAGCATATTTGAATATAGGAACCGAGTGCGCCTTCCTTTGTGCTGTGCTTCATCTAATATCATTCAGCACACTACGTTCTCATTGTCATTCAGCTTCTGACTGAGCGGTGGCGAATGCGAATTGTTATGCTAGTTTGGCTGAAATGGGAGATCTGGGCAGGGGGTTGAATAAGAATACCCCTCAGCAGGGAAGGGGAGGACGAATCGCGAGATTCATATTCACGAACGAGATAGGCGATTTGTTTCGTAAATGAGGTCAGTGGAAAGTTTTAGACTTTCAGGAAGTGTACGACTAAGCTTTAAAAAAAAATGAATGAGAAGATTCTGATGATAAGTGTCCCACATTCCGAAAAATCCGGGGAACCGGTTACGGTACTAATATTTTGAAGCGATGATAACGAGCTTTGTGGTCTTGGTCTTGGAAGTTATGACATTTAATCATACAATTTGGTCACACGCGAAGCATCAACTCATCAGACTGCAATTTGATTTCAAAGAATTGTTTTTCTGAATTTACAACGAAAATTTATTTTGCTATCCAAGGAAAAGTTTTCTTGTTATCCAAATAATTATGTTGAATTTTATCAGATTTTTTTTTTAGTTTCCAAAGGAAACGATTTTAAACTTCGAAAACTCTTTCAAATTCTGAAAATTGTTTCGATTTTCCACAGAAATTATATCGAGTTTACTTGTGAAATTCAGAGACAAAGAAAAAGACGCGAGGAGAAGATCATGACGTAAAGAAACGGAGAGATAAAAAACAAACATTCACGAAAGACGTTTCTAAACACGCATGTCGCAAAGGCACGTTAAGAGTCGTGAAAGCCGTGAAGAGGCGTTAAAGACGCAAAAAGTCATAGATATGAAAACATGAGAAAAGAAGAGATGATAATGCAAAAGGCAGCGACGCAACTATTTCGCATTCAAGAAAAACAAAACACAACAAATTGATGATCTACCCGCGTAGATGCGAAAGACTTGAAAGTGCAAAAGGTGTAAATGGCGAAGCCACGAGGATACGACAAGACGAAGCTGCGATAAGGTGAAAATGAAAAGCTGCGACGAAACTATAAAAATACACAAACACAAAGATAATTGGGCAATGAATGTGATTGGATTTTCTTCGTTCGTTCCTTATTCTTTTCTTTCTTAGTTCTTTGAACTTCGTTCTTATTCTTCCTTTTTCCTGCTTTCTTCCTTCCTATTTCTTTTTTCTTTCCGCATCTATTTTCTTTTTTCCTCCTTCCTTCCCCTTTCTTCCTTCTTCTCTATTACTTTTCCTTCCTTCCTTCTACTACCCCCTTTACACTACCCTTCGTTCTTGTTTCTTCCTTTGTCCTTCATCCTTTTTATTCTACGAGAGAGAAAACAGCCGAAAACAGTTAGAAACAGACCGGGGTCATATTTCCATAGCAAAATCTTTAGAATATCCACGAGATATTCGTCGAAATTACCACGGACAATTCTTCAAATTTGCAAGGATTTTTTTAGATTTCCCAGGGGGAATCCTTCGAAATTTCCGAGGAAAAATCCGCGGCAAATTCTTTGAAAGTTACATCGAAATTTGAAGCCGACGTACAGCGAAACGTGCCAAATTGGGTCCACCCTAGGGATCCTATAATGAGAGATATGCGAAAGCGGCCATTGTGAGCCAATCAAGCATTGAGAACTGTCGAAAGTGTTAGCCAAATGAACATTGTTATTGTTTCAAATTGAGAAGTATTGCGATTGTTACGAAATAGATTTTAAGAAAATTTTCATCGAAAAAAAATTAGTTTTACTTTCGCAAGTAGAAGTAATCTTGTTGATGCATCGTATTTCATTCATTTATATTGCATTTTTATTTTAGTGACAATGCTCATTTAAACACTGTTAGTAGATAAACAAACATATTCTTAATTGTCATCAAATGCAAAATTATATACAATTATTATTTATTTATTCAAACTAAGACCGAAGTGGCCTGTGCGGTATATAAGAGTCTCCTCCATTCGGCTCGGTCCATGGCTACACGTCGCCAAACACGCAGTCTACGGAGGGTCCGCAAGTCATCTTCCACCTTGCCCGCTGCGCACCTCGCCTTCTTGTGCCCGTCGGATCGTTGTCGAGAACCATTTTCACCGGGTTACTGTCCGACATTCTGGCTACGTGCCCGGCCCATCGCAGTCGTCCGATTTTCACGGTGTGAACGATGGATGGTTCTCACAACAGCTGATGCAATTCGTGGTTCATTCGCCTCCTCCACGTACCGTCCGCCATCTGCACCCCACCATAGATGGTACGCAGCACTTTCCTTTCGAAAACTCCAAGTGCGCGTTGGTCCTCCACGAGCATCGTCCAGGTCTCGTGTCCGTAGAGGACTACCGGTCTAATGAGCGTTTTGTAGATTGTCAGTTTGGTACGGCGGCGAACTCTATTCGATCGGAGCGTCTTGCGGAGTCCAAAGTACGTACGATTTCCAGCCACTATGCGTCTCCGAATTTCTCTGCTGGTGTCATTTTCGGCAGTCACCTGTGAGCCCAAGTACACAAATTCTTCTACCACCTCGATTTCGTCACCACCAATGCAAACTCGCGGTGGGTGGCTCACATTGTCTTCTCTTGAACCTCTTCCTATCATGTACTTCGTCTTCGACGTGTTGATGACTAGTCCGATCCGCTTAGCTTCCCTCTTCAGTCTGATGTAGGCTTCCTCCATCTTCTCAAAGTTACGTGCCATAATATCTATGTCGTCGGCGAAACCAAATAGCTATATACAAGCTTCAATATTTTGCGCTGCGGAAAGTGCTAGCAGCGTTTGCTTACATAAGTAACAGCGTTGCTAAATCGTCTGGAAAAGTATTTGCATATCTCTCATTATAGAATCCCTAGTCCACCCTATCTTCCATTCAACCTGACAGCCACACCATACAAGAAGACGGTGAGAGCCCACCAGAACCTAATCCAGCTTTCCGCGAGCGGTAATGGCCGCCAGTTTGCCTGTGGTTTCCTCAGCACTGTCTTATATACCAAATTGGTCAGAATACACGGAACTGTGGGTGCAGTTGTCGTACGACTGTATTTTAAGGGCCTATCTTAACAGTTTTGCATTGCAAGTCTCTACGCCTATCGTGAAAAGCTATAAGATGCTGCGGGCGTTGGTAACCACCCGGATCCAAGTTCTCTCGAAATGGCGGAAGTGTTATATCGCTATTAAAACGCCAAAACACTCCTTCCCCACGCTGGAATACTTCCTAACAGTCTGCCTAACAGTCGTCTGACGTCCTTGACATTCTTAGGCCGAGCATAATCTAGGATCGGGGCGACTCGAGCGTTATCTATGGATACTCCTTCATCTGTGAGTAAGAATCCCAGACAGGAGACCCTCTTTCTGCAGAATCTGCTCTTATCGAGAGATATTGTTAAGTTGGCCTTTGCTAGCATCTCTCCTACGATGCGCAATAGACGGACATGCTCGCTGAATTTATTCGTGGCTTTTACAATGTCGTCCAGGTATACAAAGACATGGAACTCAAGGTCGAATCCTATGACCATGTCCAAAAGGCATCGTAAAAGGTGCATTCTTTAAGCTGAAGGGATACACCTGAAGGGATGTCGCCTTGGTTTAGTCTCGTCATTTAAAACTATTGAATCTGTTGAATAACAGAAGTCCTTCCTGGGTGGCCCTAAATGGCCGGAACGAAATAATGATGACAAGAAGAGGCCGAGTCATGGCTTGCTGCTCGCTGGTCGGCACGTTGAGGAGTGAATTTATGAACACACGCTGAAGGTATGTTACTCAGACCTCACATTCCCCTTCTTCTCTCATGAAAAAGCAAAAAAAAAAATCTATCATAGGATGCAATGCTTAGGTTATTTGTTGAATATTTGTTGCCTTTGAGAAACCAATTATGTTCACTAAAGCAAACTTGTCTAAACAACTTGTTTTAATCCCAGAACAATGATATACAAGTCAATAGCTTCATAGGTCTTACAGGTTCGTATATTCAAGGCCAAAGGAAAAAAGCAGAAAATATAGGTAAGTCAGTGCATTCCAAGATGGGCTTCCGAAAACTTCGCAGCATAGAATTTCCCCATAGGGTTATAAGCTAATTCGTCCATGGCGCTAGTATCCGTCATATCAAATTATAAATCACTAAATACTCGCGAATCGTAAACTGTAAAGTGTACACTACGATCTGCATTCATTTAAATTACATTCCGGTATTACTGTGTGGTACTAGCTCGGAATGAATGAATGAATAACTTGAGTGAACACTCACCGTGAGACTCTCCATAATCATCCAAGCAATCTATGTGTTACCTTACCTCAATCAGTTTCTAAACGTCAAGCAGGCAAGACGTATACATAAATAGTGTCGGCCCAGAGTGATTCCTTTTCGTTGGTATTTAGCCACGCACAATGGCGATCCTGCCAGGAGTTGCATTTTTTACGACAGCAACTCAAACTTCGAATCTTTAGAGAAATAAAAATGAGCAACTGAAAAAAGATCACTCTGAGCCAAAGTGTTATTATAAGTGTGATGTGCGATAAAGTTTTAGACAAGTTTGGTTTGATTAATAGAGTTGAATGAAATTAACATTCATAGAAAATTTTGAAAATAATGTTTATGAGCGACAGTATCAGCGGATCGTCAGCACGGTGCACATTATGGGTCGATTTGGACCGCTCTGAGAGTGGGTCTATTAGGAACGCGCTGATAGCGGGTCGATTAGGACCTCGCTGAGAGCGGGTAGAGTAGGACCGCGCTGATAGCGGGTCGATTAAGACCGCGATGAGAGTGGGTCGATTAGAACCGCGCTCATAGCGGGTCGGTTAGGACCGCGCTCATTGCAAATCGATAAGGACCGCGCTGATAGCGGGTCGATTAGGACCGCGCTGATAGCGGGTCGATAAGGACCGCGCAGAGAGCGGGTCGATTAGGACGAAGCACAAACCTCAATATAGAGAAAATAAGCAACAGTGGAAACATCATGTTCATGTTTTTAGTAGTGCTAATTGACTGTTTATTGACCCACAAGAAAAATGAAGGAATTGCGTTTGAGACAAATGGATGGCAGTTGAATTGCAAACTGAGAAAAGTCAATGACTGGAGATGAGGATCATGAAGATTGGGGCTAATAAGGGGCAGTCCCTAACATGGGACACTAACCTGGCTGTTGTGGACAAAGAAGAACTTCAGCAGCGCTCTTCGTAGATAACGTCAGCGATTTTAGAGAAAGCCGTATTGTGAGCTTTTGGATGAAGGTATACCAGATAACCGTCCATTTGAAATAAAAAAACACATAAACAAAGATAAAAAACTGCACAATCCACATTATTAGACTTTCGTGTTTATAAAACCCGCACTGCGTAGTCTAGGACGTGTGTGTTGAGAGGGTGTCAGGCCATTTGGCCGAATGCCGTTTGGCCGAACGCCATTTGGCCGAATGCCGTTTGGCCGAACGGGTCGTTTGGCCGAATGCCGTTTGGCCGAACGGGTCGTTTGGCCGAATGCCGTTTGGCCGAATAGTTAGAAAAAATGACCTCATTTTACGAGTGGTCCTTCTTTACTTCCGTTTTCTTTCTTCTTCTTTCTTCCTTCTTCCTTCTTGCTTTTTCCTTCTTCCTTCCCTTTTCATTCTTCTTTTTTCCATCCTATATCTTCTTTCTACTTTCTTCCTTCTTTCTACTTTCTTCCTTCTTCCTTATTCTTCTTTCTTCCCTTCTTATTCCTTCTTCTTCCTTCTTCTTTCTCCCTTCTTCCTTCTTCCTTATTCTTCCTTCTTCCCTTCTTCTTCCTTCTTCTTTCTTCCTTCTTCCTTCATCCTTCTTCTTTCATCTTTCTTCCTTCTTTCTTCTTTCTTCCTTCTTCCTTATTCTTCTTCCTTCCCTTCTTATTCCTTCTTCTTCCTTCTTCTTTCTCCCTTCTTCCTTCTTCCTTATTCTTCCTTCTTCCCTTCTTCTTCCTTCTTCTTTCTTCCTTCTTCCTTCATCCTACTTCTTTCATCTTTCTTCTTTCTTCTTTCTTCCTTCTTCCTTCTTCCTTCTTCCTTCTTCTTTCTTCCTTCTTCCTTCTTCCTTCTTCCTTCTTCCTTCTTCTTTCTTCCTTCTTCCTTCTTCCTTCTTCCTTCTTCTTTCTTCCTTCTTCCTTTTTCCTTCTTCCTTCTTCCTTCTTCCTTCTTCCTTCTTCCTTCTTCCTTTTTCCTTCTTCCTTATTCCTTCTTCCTTCTTCCTTCATCCTTCTTCCTTCTTCCTTATTCCTTCTTCCTTCTTCCTTCTTCCTTCTTCCTTCTTCCTTCTTCCTTCTTCCTTCTTCCTTCTTCCTTCTTCCTTCTTCCTTGTTCCTTGTTCCTTGTTCCTTCTTCCTTCTTCTTTCTTCTTTCTTCTTTCTTCTTCCTTCCTTCTTCTTTCTTCCTTTTCCTTCTTCTTTCTTCCTTCTTCCTTCTTCTTTCTTCCTTCTTCCTTCTTCCTTCTTCCTTCTTCCTTCTTACCTCTTCCATCTTCCATCTTCCTTCTTCTTTCTTTATTCTTCCTTTTTCCTTCTTCCTTTTTCCTTCTTCCTTCATCCTTCCTTCATCCTTCCTTCTTCTCTCTTCCTTCTTCTTTCTTCCTTCTTTCTTCTTCTTTCTTCTTCTTTTTTCCTTCTTTCTTCTTCTTTCTTCCTTCTTCTATCTTCCTTCTTCCTTCTTCCTTCTTCTTATTCCTTATTCCTTCTTTATTTTCCCTTTTTCCTTCTTCCCTCTTCCCTCTTCCTGCACAATTATTCCTTCTTTCTTCTTCTTTCTTCCTTCTTTCTTCTTCTTTCTTCTTCTTTTTTTCTTCTTTCTTCTTCTTTCTTCCTTCTTTCTTCTTCTTTCTGCCTTCTTTTTCTTCTTCCTTCCTTCTTTCTTCTTCTTTCTTCCTTATTTCTTCTTCCTTCATAAGGAAACGTATTTCAACTATTCGGCCAAACGGCATTCGGCCAAATGGCGTTCGGCCAAATTACCCTTTCGGCCAAATGGCATTCGGCCAAATAACCCTAAACCGTTGAGAGGATTGTGCAGCTGTCGAATGATTTTTAATATGTTACCATCGTTTGTAGATGACGATGGAAAGTGTTATGCACATAAAACGCAATTTAATCTCAACACTATTTTAAATATTGGCTGATAAAAAACCATGTGGATATCTGCCCAATGCATTTTTTAGCCGGAGACCAGCTTCAAGGAAAAAAAGCAAAGTTGGATAGGTTTCTCTTTTTTTAGCGAGAATGTTACCGTGGACAGGTAAATACACGAAAGAGTGTGTATCCTGAGACAGTTGATCATGAGAGTCTCGGAGGTGCTTCGAACTGGGTCCGAATTGATACATCTTTAATTAGCAATCCAACGAAGATCAACTATGAATGGAATGCTGGACATATGACTATTATTTTGACTAAATTGGTTTTCGAATCACAAAAAAAGGACATAATTTCATATGAATGTCAGATTGTAACCGTGACGTACACCTTTTTTCGAGAGGAAGGTGGATGTGTGGTACTAGCTCACCGTGAGATTCTCCATAATCATCCAAGTAATCTATGTGTTACCTTACCTCAATCAGTTTCTAAACGTCAAGCAGGCAAGACGTATAGGGCACTGCACGGACTGCTTTGTCTCTTTCTCGCTGCAAAGAAATTAGAAAACAACAAGGCCAGTAAACGTCAAAATTTATGAGGAACGAAAGAGAAAGAGAAGTTTCCGTGCAGTGCCCTATACATAAATAGTGTCGGCCCAGAGTGATTCCTTTTCGTTGGTATTTAGCCACGCACAATTACTTACTTGAAATACAGTTAAATTTGGCTTTGCGACTGTGACTTTTTGCACAATTTCCTATGTTATCCGTGCGACGAAGGAAAATCCAGTTCGTTCACTGCAATAGAAGACGCGCAACACCGTCTCCAAAATCAACGTAATTCACTGATTTTCACCGCACTTTTTCACATAAATTTCTCACTGCGCACTAAATAAAAGCAATGTTTATTGCTCAAATGAAAAATAATTGAAAAATAACTACCGGAAGGCGTTCAAATGATCTGTTTTTTCAAACTTTAGAGTGTTTGAAATTTATTTCCTTCGTCGCCTTGTTTATAGTCGTAAAACGCGCTGCCAAACTGGCGGTTTGAACTGAAATAATCTTATGTTACATATCTGATAATACATCATGCAGTCAATAAAAGTAGGTTTTTCAATTATTTTTCGCTAGCGTAATGAAAGCAAAGTCTTCCAAATAAATATTTTTCATACACACTCGTCATTCATACTCAAATTTTCTACTATTCCAAAAGTTTGAAACAGGAGAAATAATTTCATAATAGAAATTTGTTTGCAGCACTACCCACGTACATGTTAAGCATGTGTGTCGTTTGACAGACTGAGGCATTTAACTGAATGGCAGCACAATCAAAACCATTTTTATGCGGTCGAAATGGGATTGCACGAGGAAATTTTTGTTAACTGGAACCGAAATAAACTTTCAAATTTGGCTTTCAAAATTGACTGAAATGATAGTTAACCTGCATGAAGTCACAGATAAGTCATCCAGTTATCCAAGAAATGGCTTGAGCTCAGAAACAAAGATTTGCAGTCCTGTTTTAAGTATGTTACATGTTCCTTGTGGTACAGAGAAAGGATACGTAGATGATCAATTTTCCGATTTCAAATATGGTACATGCTCTCTGTAGTACAAAGAACAGAATGCGTTCACAGCATATGTTCATGGTCATCCAAGAAATCTCTGGAGTAAGGCCTTTCGATCTACACGCGTAACTTCAGATTGGTTTTCCGGTTTCAAATATGGCACATGCTCTCTGTAGTACGAAGAACAGAATGCGTTCACAGCATATGTTCTTGGTCATCCAAGAAATTCCTGGAGTAAGGCCTTTCGATCTAAACGCGGAACTAAAGATCAATTTTCCAGTTTCAAATATGGTACATGCTCTCTTCATAATGGGTACATTACATATTCAGAACAGGCCTTTAGATCGTTGGTTACGCGTGTCGACCTGAAGGCCTCCACTTCAGGTATTTCTTAGATATCCACGAACGGCTTTCATATGAAGATTCTGTTATATGTACCACAATGTGTACATTACATTTACAAAACAGGCCTGTAGATCATTGGTTACGCGTGTCGACCTGAAGGCCTTCACTTCCGGTATTTCTTGGATAACCGTGAAGATCTTCCATACGCAGGTTCTATCATATGTACCACAATGGGTACATTACATTTACAAAACAGGCCTGTAGATCATTGGTTATGCCCGTATACCTGATGACCTTCACTTCAGGGATTTCTTGGATAACCACGAAGATTTTCCATAAGCAGATTTTGATATTTGTACCACAATGGGTACATTACATTTACAAAACAGGCCTGTAGATCATTGGTTACGCGTAAAGATCTGAATGCCTCCACTTCAGGTGTTTCTTGGATAACCGCGAACATGCTCCATACACATATTCTATTCTGTGTTTCAAAATGTACACATATCATATTCAGAACAGGCCAATATTAATTGAATTTATGTTATTTTTATTTAACACGGTATGACACCGCATAAAAAACTAATTTGGTGTACCGCCATCCGGGGGTGACAATGGGTCTGGGGGGTGACAATGCCCGAGCAGCACACTTATCATAGATGAGTTTCTGTAACTTATATACAACCGAATTAAGTCATATAAGAGTTGCTGAAACCAATTCGGTCAGAACGGTGCTGCTGGGGTGGGTCATCGCTCTCACCGGCAGCCTGGAGGTCGTAGAGCAAAATCGTTCAAAAAGGTCTATCATATTTTAGTCTTCTTGCCCTCAGATACATTCAATCCATTCTACAAGCATTCTAAGTAGTTGAAACAGTGACCCATTCTCACCCCCATTTGACCCATTGTCACCCCCGACGACGGTACTTGTAGAAATCGCACACCAATACCAACAGATTTATTTGACAGCAATCCATCGAATTTTAGACTGGACAAATGAAAATTCTCATGGACGTAAACAGGTTTTCATGAGAAAAATTTAAAAATTTTGAAGAGTGTTTTTGATTGCCGATTCTCAATAAACTATGATTTGTTCAATGCGCCAATAGTACACAATGAAAACTAGGAACTCTAAAATACGTGTTACATACAACTTAGTTAGAGTAAGTAGTTGGGATAGCTTATAAATTAGATTTGAAAACCAAGCGTTACCTACTACGACGGGAATTAGCTCAGTACCCTATCTCTCAGATTTCGTTATATGTAGCTCAACTGTTAGTCTTACACTAGCACCACCAAAAATCTAAATTTATTTTAACCAAAACCAATGTTCTCAAGGTCTTGTAATTTTAAGATCATAAAACATTTTCCAGTAGTTTTCCATATGCACCTCATAGTTTTCTTCTTCTATGGCTCTACATTTCATCTGGAACTTGGTACATATTCTATAAGGCTTGCTGACGTTTAGTCATGTTTCTCTTGCATAGCAGTTTTGTATGGGAAGTTTACACATTCTCGATCACCATGCATGACAACGATTGCCGGGTCAGCTAGTTATTAATAACTGCTGATGTGGATATGACGAGATGTGGCTTGTAACCGACGAAGTCGAGTCAAGTACGAGACACTGAAGACGACCTTACTGTTCAGGTTGAAATGCGTATCTGTCAAGGTACAATCAAGTGGTGGAATTAAAAGGGATGGTACAAACTCGTCTTATGACAAGTGAAGAACAAGAAGAAGTGACAAGTGAAAGAAAAGCTCAAAATAATTTTCCTAACAAAAAGATTCACTGATGTTTAATTGTATTAATCAAATAAAAGCAGGGTATAAAATGTATGGCAATCGGAACAAATTAGTTTAAAAAAACAACTCAGGAAAGGGTTGGTAGATAGCCGAAATAGTCATTATACCATTGTGTCAAAGAAATCCAACTCTGGAGTGAGTTGGTCGATGGCCGAAATCGCTTCAGATCTAGTTGGGTCGAAAAGTCCAACTCTGGAGCGAGTTGATCGCATAGAACCTAGTTGGGCCGAAGATATCCAACTCTGAAGTGAGTTACCAGACAACCAGAATGCATGCATAAAAGAATTGTTTTTCTGTTATGCGATGCCTATGCACACAAATTTCATCGCTTAGCAGTCGCGAAAACGCTTTTTGCGTACAAAACTGGAGGCGATATATGTGTATTTCTTATCCGACGTTGAACGGCAGTGTATGCGATATGCACGATTTTTATGCGAGTTTGTTCGTTATGCATTGCGATGTAGTCTGTGATAACAAACTCTGTTTGACAGATAATCAGATTTCGTTTGAGTTTGTTTGCAGGAATATGCGATGTCAACATATGAAGCTGGAATAAACTCGCAAAATAGCCTACTATGCGGGAAAGTTTATAAATAAACTGATGAGCTTCGCACCACAATGCGATTTTGATGAAATTTGGATCGATAAACGATTTTAATCGTACATTTTTATGCGATGTGTGGTTGTCTGGGTTGGTCGATGGCCAGAATCGCTATCGGACCTAGTTGGGTCGAAGAAACCCAACTCTGGAGTGAGTTGGTCAATGGCCGGAATGGTCTCGGATCTGGTTGGGTTGAGAAAATCCAACTCTGGAGTGAGTTGGTCGATGGCCGGAATCGCCTCGGACCTAGTTGGGCCGAAGAAATCCAACTCTGGAGCGAGCTGGTCGATGGCCGGAATCGCCTCGGACCTAGTTGGGTCGAGAAAATCTAACTCTGGAGTGAGTTGGTTGATACCCGGAATCGCTATCGGACCTAGTTGGGTCGAAGAACTCCAACTCTGGAGTGAGTTGATCGAATCGCCATCGGATTTAGTTGGACCGAAGAAATACAACTTTGGGGCGAGTTGGTCGATGGCCGTAATGGTCTAGGATCTCTCTCTCTCTCTCTCTTCTCTTCATTGGCATTACATCCCCCACTGGGACATTGCCGCCTCGCAGCTTAGTGTTCATTAAGCACTTCCACAGTTATTAACTGCGAGGTTTCTAAGCCAGGTTACCATTTTTGCATTCGTATATCATGAGGCTAACACGATGATACTTGTATGCCCAGGGAAGTCGAGGCAATTTCCAAACCGAAAATTGCCTAGACCGGCACCGGGAATCGAACCCAGCCACCCTCAGCATGGTCTTGCTTTGTAGCCGCGCATCTTACCGCACGGCTAAGGAGGGAGGGTCTAGGATCTAGTTGGGTCGAAAAAATCCAACTCTGGAATGAATTGGCCGATTGCCGGAATCGCTATCGGACCTAGTTGGGTCGAAGAACTCACTTACTATACAAAAGAAAGCAGACCAAGAAGAAATTTCTTCGACGACAGGAAGATCATTCGCAACGATGGCCTTATGTTGTCCAACCTTGTGGTCGTGTCTTGTGCAAAACCCTTCTGATTTTGTTCAGCAGCGCTCATGCCAACTAATCACTGTACATATTGAAGAGAAGTTTGATGAAAAGAATATTGTCAATGTCAAGTCTGTATATAAAAAGTCAAGTTAAGCATTCCATGTTTCGTGAAAAGATTATTCAATTTGTTCTAATTTTAAGTTTCAAACTTAATTTACTTCAAAATAAGTAGGCACAATTATTATGACTAATAAATGAAGCCGGATTTGATTTGTACACAATCCCTACTTCTTCCTACTTCATAATGTTTTAAAACGCATAAGGAAACATTCAGGTCCACTTCGATCTTCCATCCTAATACACCACTCGATAATCAACGCTTTTGCTCCAACATTCGATATTTTTGACAACAAAAAGTAAAAATATAATTTCCATAATTAAGACCAATAATTACGTGCCTTATCCGTACAGCAAATTAAATCAACTCTTCCGACACAGACTGTTGAGTAATTGAAAGCCCTTTTTTTGCTGCTGTACTCTTTCTGGCATTTAGCCCTGTCGGAGATCGTTTACGATGGGTACGTACTTACCCCTATTTGCCCATCTCCCGCCATCACCAAGGTCTGCTTCACATGAAACCGCTGCTGCGCTGGCGCTGAACACAAGTGGATCCCCCCGGAAGATGAACCGAACAAAACACATATCATTAGGCGTCATTTCGAAACCTTTAATGGTCATTTGGCTTGTTACGCTAATTCATTGGCCACCGTTAGAAACGGTTCAATAGCTCGTACCGTGAAGTACCCGATTCCGGTCAGATGGTTCTTGAATATGTTATGCAAATGAAAATAAAATAATTACAGCATAAATCACGTCTTGAAATGCGGACTATGCTAGTATTTTATCTTCTGAAAACTTTCGGTAAGATAGAGACAAAAAAATATATGATTAAATAATTTTTAGCAGCAAAAAAAAGCAGACTGGGACTGGACTGGCGCTGAACTTGATTTGGACTGGTCTGAGACTGGACTGGACTGGGACTGGACTAGGACTGAATTGGGACTGAACTGGGACTGAGCTGCGACTGTGCTGGGACAGGGCTAAGACTGGACTGGGTCTGAACTGGGACTGAATTTGGCCTAACCTGGGACTGGATTGGGTCTGGTCTGGGATGGGACTGGGCTGGCACTGGACTAGAACTGATTTGGGACTGGGCTGGGATTGAGCTGGGACTGGGCTGGGGCTAAACTGGGACTGGACGGGACTTGGACAAGGACTGGACTGGGACTGGACTAGGACTGAACTGGGACTTGACTGGGACTGGGACTGAATTGGGACAGGACTGGGATTGGACTAGGAATGGACTGGGACTAGACTGGGTCTGGGATGGGACTGGGCTGGAACTGGACTGGGACTGGACTGGGACTGGATTGGGACTGGATTGGGACTGGACTGGGACTGGACTGGGACTGGACTGGGACTGGACTGGGATTGGACTAGGACTGGACTGGGACTAGACTGGGTCTGGGATGGGTCTGGGATGGGACTGGGCTGGATCTGGACTGGACTGGACTTCGACTGGGACTGGACTGGTACTGGGCTGGGACTGGACTGGGACTGGACTGGACTTCGACTGGGACTGGAATTGGACTGGACTGGCACTGGACTGGGACTGAACTGGGACTTGACTGGGACCTGGACTGAATTGGGACAGGACTGGGATTGGACTGGACGGGGACTAGACTGGGACTGGGATGGGTCTGGGATGGGACTGGGCTGGAACTGGACTGGACTGGACTTCAACTCGGACTGGACTGGGACTGGACTGGGACTGGACTGGTACTGGGCTGGGACTGGACTGGGACTGGACTGGACTTCGACTGGGACTGGAATTGGACTGGACTAGCACTGGACTAGGACTGAACTGGGACTTGACTGGGACTGGGACTGGACTGGGACTGGACTGGGATTGGACTAGGAATGGACTGGGACTAGACTGGGTCTGGGATGGGAATGGGCTGGAACTGGACTGGGACTGGACTGGGAATGGACTGGGACTGGATTGGGACTGGACTGGGACTGGACTGGGACTGAACTTGGCCTGAACTGGGACTGGACTAGGACTGAACTGGGACTTGACTAGGACTGGGACTGAATTGGGATTGGACTAGGAATGGACTGGGACTAGACTGGGTCTGGGATGGGACTGTGCTGGAACTGGACTGGGACTGGACTAGGAATGGACTGGGACTAGACTGGGTCTGGGATGGGACTGGGCTGGAACTGGACGGGACTTGGACAAGGACTGGACTGGGAATGGACTAGGTCTGGGCTGAGACTAAACTGGGACTGGACTGAGACTGGACTGGGACTAGACTGGATCTGGGATGGGACTGGGCTGAAACTGGACTGGGACTGGACTGGGACTGGATTGGGACTGGATTGGGACTGGGCTGGAAATGGACTGGGACTGGACTGGGACTGGACTGGGACTAGACTGGGACTGGGACTAAACTTGGCCTGAACTGGGACTGGACTAGGACTGAACTGGGACTGGACTGAGCTGGGACTGAATTGCGACAGGACTGGGATTGGACTAGGAATGGACTGGGACTAGACTGGGTCTGGGATGGGACTGGGCTGGAACTGGACTGGGACTGATTTTGGACTGGGCTGGGCTTGAGCTGCGACTGGGCTGGGCTTGAGCTGGGACTGAGCTGGGACTAGGCTGGGACTGGACTGGGACTGATTTTGGACTGGGCTGGGATTAAGATGGGACTGGGCTGGGACGGGGCTGGAACTGGACTGGGACTGATTTTGGACTGGGCTGGGATTAAGATGGGACTGGGCTGGAACTGGACTGGGACTGATTTTGGACTGGGCTTGGATTGAGCTGGGACTGGGCTGGAACTGGGCTGCGGCTGGACTCAGAAAACACTAAATTTATCCAATTTTGTCACTCCCCGATTTTATCACGTTTTCGATCCGATTTTATCACTTCCCGATTGATTCATGTTTTCGACCCGATTTTGTCACCGCAATTTTTTTTTTTGAAAATCTCAGTCGATAACACCGCAAACAATGATGATTTTTGTGGAATAACCTTTCCAAGGTATAAAAACAAAACATGAAATAAATATAAAAAAAGTGAAAAATATTTCTTTCCTGATTTTGTCACATTTCCTATTTTATCACCAAAAAATTAACCAGAGGGTTGATAAAATCGGGATATTACTGCATTAAAAAACAAATGTATTCAAAAATACCCTATTTTACGGTACCTCGATTTACGTCTGCAAACGCAATTGAGCCAAACCAGACCTCAAAAATATTCACATCATGAACTGTCAATCGACTTTCGGTGGATGTGCTAACTATAGCTGGCTGGGCCTGGCAATGATGACGGGAAGCATCAACTCGAACATAGCGCGGTGCGAAGGGCGATGAGTGGCGATTATCGCAGCCAAGGTGTTGAAATCGGCACGGCGGCGGCAGCATAATGGAGGCAGTTTTCGTGATTTACGATTCATGAATTCAATTATGTTTCCACTGTTGGCACTGTTAGAGGGCAAAAAATAAGTTAAGGACAATATCCATTTTGTTGGGATGCTAATATGATGAACCTTGAACTGAACGGCAGCTCAATTGATAAAAAAAAACCTTAATCAACGATGTTTTGCGTCAAAAGCTTGGAACGTATAATTATCTCACATTTATCTGCTGCTTTTTGTGATTAAGCATAGATAATAATTTGTATTGATGTGTTATACTGTACTGTACTATTGAGTACCTTGGTATTCAGCAGGCAACATAGCACAACAGATTTGCCTTCTCTTCCAACCTGGGTGGATACATTAGAGCATATTCAAAGCTCAAGTTTTCTTGGCCTCAATACTTGAATTCTCGATGTGATAGAACTTTGTAAGTTTATGACGTCCATTAATGGTAATATTCTCGGAGTGAAATTTAAAGCTGTGCCATCTTTCCGAGCCACACCATCCACTCTGCCCGGGAGTTGAATAATTCATGAGCCCAATCGATCCGACTTAGCGCACTTGCTTACTTATGTTACCAGGTTCGTAAAGCACCCTAATTACCTGTTTTGCCCTTCTTCACCTGTAATAAATTTTTCGTACAGATCACTAATTTGGGATGAGTCACGAAAGCCGGGCACAGCACGAGCTACGGTGAAAGGAAATTAGTTCATCAAAATTCCGATCAATTTCGGCAGATAAGCTGAGCTCCTCGGCGACGCGTCGAAGAGCGCACCGAGAAGCCGCCAGCGATCCATGCTCGCTGAACCGAAACTCGATTATCGTCGAAGTTCTATGGCCTTTCGTTTCTGCAAGGAAAGGTAACCGCGTTGCGCTTCATAATTGAATATGTATGCCCGTTTGTCGGGTGTTTCCTCGAGATTTATGGATCACCCAAGGGTTTTTTCGGGGGCCTAATTAGTGTCGACCCGAAGATGCTCCGACCGATAAGCTGTGCGAAACGTTCTACCGGTTGAGCGGGAACTTCAATTAGTTGGACTTCTCAATGAAAACCCCAAAACAGAACCAATACAATCGGTCTTCCTGTGGGTTACCGCGGCGCAAGGAAAACCGCACAAAACCCATTCGGACTGCAATGGCCCCGGTGATTTATCCACCACAAACTTCCCGCAATTTTAGCATTAATGTCTTATTTCTCGCTTTTCCCTCCGCTGATCTTCCTTGCATCGCACCGCGCGCTCGGACGAAAGTGAGTTGCGCGGTAGGAGTTGTCGTGATTGCCGACTTATAACCTCACCCTAAGTTTCCGAGCGAGACCTCCGTTTGCACCTCTCGAGACGTGATCAAGAGAAGCGTGAAGTTTCGACACGAAACCGTTAAAAAGTTCCATTCTCTTCGCTTTGGTAGGTAATTTAATTAGTTTTACTCGCCAGATACGTACTATTTGTGGCGGGGGTATTCAGAACTTATAAACTAGGAGGTGCCGCGCCGGTAACCCGACCGGAAACTAGGTGAGCGAAAACGGAAACCTTCCTCGGTGAACTTGCGGAGTTCGCTTCGTATCGAAAGGAAAGCGATTAAAATATCATCTTGGCGCTGGATCGGCGTGCACTCAAGCAGGCTCTAAAGAAAGGGGAAGGGGCGAAGGCAGTAGGCGACGGCTGTATTGGAGAATATTTTTTCCATAAATTTTTCCACTTTCATCGTTTTGGATTCTCATGGCCTTCTGCGACAGGTGCGGGGGAAGGGAGAAGTTTATGATTGGTTCGTGTCGATATTTCCTTTTATCCATATGCGGAGTTAGTGGAGTTGGTGTTTGTCCGCAACACGTCGTTATTCTATTTTGTTTTAAAGTGTGGTGTCACGAATGTATTTCATCTGCATCCAGGAGAGTTCGCATCAACCTTGTCAACAAACTCCCTAATCGATAACGGTAAGATGATGATTAACCAATTGATTTCATGGAGTTGGTTTGATGTAGATAACAATTTGACTATTAAACAGGTATGAGTTATAAACTTGAACTTCATTCCATAAGAAAAGTCTATGAGATGATTCAGTCCTTTGCGACTAGAATAAAAAGTCCCCTATGAAAAATTATACATTTTTCATGAAAAATGATAAGTTGTCAATAAAGAGCTTATCAAGAGCTGGGTCGGGTACTCTTGCCGTGGAGCAGTCCGATTATCGTACTTCAGCGTTCTAATATTTGTTTCTCTGTAGGTCAAGGAACGCGTTTCAGACATTGGATTACACCCTTTGCGACTTTTTCTTGAATATGTCTGATATGAGAGTTATGGCCCGCCTGCTGGGGGCGGATTCAGTGATTGATTGGCCTCACTAAGAAAGAAGTGTTTCGATCCGTCCGGTTTATATCTTTCCAAAAACCCATTTGCAATACAGTTTATCACCAGTGCCACACGGTAGTTTAAAGGAAGTGACCTTCTCAGGGCAGAGGACACAGTTGTTTGCCCCGGAGCGATCAGTAGTATTCAACCGACAGCTCGAAAGTTCTCATAGCAGGAGGACATCATCAGTAGCTTCGGCCCACAAATAACAACGCATCCTTCGCTCGTGGGTGCGTCCGCAATACCAACCGTTGTGCCAGATCCGAATTCAGTGTCGTATATTGCAGCATGTTTTCCATCATTGGGAGTCATTTGTTCTTCAGGGGTGGGTCTTTTCAAGCGGGCTTAGCAGGCTCACGTCGACTGAATCCGGGGCTACCAATAGGACGCAATGCATTGCCAATCGGGAGAGTAAATCAGTACCTACCAATCAGTGTTCACTATAGGTTAGCAGCGAGAAAAGTGATGCCAGGTGAACAGACTACATTCTCCGGTGATCCCAATATGAGCCATTACTTTGCAGATCGTTCTTCAACAGCACTGCGGCATGTTGGCTCAAATATGCGGAGAACCTATCTTGTCGGCAATAAGTATGATCAACAAGTCGAAAGGAGCTCCACAACCAGAGTAGTTTATTGGCCTCAGTTCAAAGTGGTAGATTTATACGGGCGGTGGAAATCTTTGAACTTTTGCCTCTTCCACTATTGGCCAGTGATACTCGAAAGGAACGTGAGAGATGTGGATTGTGAAGATATTTACATTCTTTGACGATGGAATGCAACCAACACTCATACAGGCTGGATTGTCACTTGATTTGGATATTGTTGGACCAGAAAATTCTCTCTGGCATGGGCTGATGGGCAACATACTTACTTGATACTTGATGGGCTACAGCTCTTCGATGAACCTACGCCGAATGGAGTATCCTTCTCCACTGGACTCGATCCTGGGCCAATCGCTTCCAGTCGCCCTGAACATTGAGCGCCCTCAGGTCCTCTTCAACTGCAAAAAGCCATCGTGTACGCGGCCTTCCACGAAGCCTGCGGCCTCTTCCGGGTTCTCTACTAACTATTATCTTCGCTTGACGTTCTTCCGGCATACGAACATCGTGACCAGCCCACCGTAGTCTGCCGTGTTGTATAAGCAATAATATCCAGCCCTTTATACACCTGGTACAATTCGTGATTCATGCGACGCCGCCAGATACCGTTCTCCTGTTTACCGCCGAGTATTGTCCGCAGCACCTTACGCTCAAACACTCCGAGAGCTCTCCGATCAGCCTCCTTTAACGTCCATGTCTCATGGCCGTATAAAGCCACCGGAAGAATCAGAGTAGTATACAGCGCGAGTTTTGTTTTCGTTTGCAGACTACGGGACTTAAGCTGGTTACGAAGTCCGTGGGCTGCAAAATGGTGGGTTGACATCAAGGAAGGAGCGCCCAACAGAGCTCTGGTCCCCACAAGTCCCTATCTCACGCTTCCACGGGTCGTCCGATGACAAAAGACCGCCAGCTAAGGGTTGTGTTGTCCTTCTGACATCAGCTAGAGTGAGAAGGTACGCCTCGAGCGTCTGTTCACCAGGAGGTGCGGCTCAAACAGCGTCTGACTGGTACCCAGCGGCTGACTAACGAAATGCTGTATCGCGTCAGCTATACCTAAGGTGGCAGCCCCATCATCGCGATGTAGGTAACGCGACCCCGGTAAGGTAGCTTACTGAAGCCTCTCAAATACCACGAAAAATGGAGATAGAAGATGGGCAACATAACCCAGGATAAAAAGGATTCAATACGAGTAACGATAAAATTTTCAGGCGTCCGAATCAAATATCAGTTCCAGTTAAGAAATGTGCAGCGTTGCAAGTGTGTTGAGGCAGAATTCTTTCGGAAGTTCCTCCGGGAATTCCTTAGAAAGTTCCTCCAGGAATTCTTCTGGAAGCTCCTTAAGAAGTTCCTCCGGAAGTTGCTCCTTAAGAAGTTCCTCCGGAAGTTGCTCCTTAAGAAGTTCCTCCGGAAGTTGCTCCTTAAGAAGTTCCTCCGGAAGTTGCTCCTTAAGAAGTTCCTCCGGAAGTTGCTCCTTAAGAAGTTCCTCCGGAAGTTGCTCCGGAAATTCCTCCGGAAGTTGCTCCGGAAATTCCTCCGGAAGTTGCTCCGAAAATTCCTCCGGAAGTTGCTCCGAAAATTCCTCCGGAAGTTGCTCCGAAAATTCCTCCGGAAGTTGCTCCGAAAATTCCTCCGGAAGTTGCTCCGGAAGTTGCTCCGGAAGATGCTCCTGAAATTGCTCCGGAAATTCCTCCGGAAGTTGCTCCAGAAATTCCACCGGGAGTTGCTGCGGAAGTTCCTCCGGAAGTTGCTCCAGAAATTCCTCCGGAAGTTGCTCCGGAAATTCCTCCGGAAGTTGCTCCGAAAATTCCTCCGGAAATTGCTCCGAAAATTCCTCCGGAAGTTGCTCCTGAAATTCCTCCGGAAGTTGCTCCGGAAGTTGCTCCGAAAATTCCTCCGGAAGTTGCTTCGGAAGTGCCTCCGGAAGTTGCTCCGGAAATTCCTCCGGAAGTTGCTCCGGAAATTCCTCCGGAAGTTGCTCCGGAAATTCCTCCGGAAGTTGCTCCGGAAATTCCTCCGGAAGTTGCTCCAGAAATTCCTCCGGAAGTTGCTCCGGAAATTCCTCCGGAAGTTGCTCCGGAAATTCCTCCGGAAATTGCTCCGGAAACTCCTCCGGAAGTTGCTCCGGAAATTCCTCCGGAAGTTGCTCCGGAAATTCCTCCGGCAATTGCTCCGGAAATTCCTCCGGAAGTTGCTCCGAAAATTCCTCCGGAAGTTGCTTCGGAAATTCCTCCGGAAGTTGCTCCGAAAATTCCTCCGGAAGTTGCTCCGGAAATTCCTCCGGAAGTTGCTCCGGAAATTGCTCCGGAAATTCCTCCGGAAGTTCCTCCGGAAATTCCTCCGGAAGTTGCTCCAGAAATTCCTCCGGAAGTTGCTTCGGAAATTCCTCCGGAAGTTGCTCCGGAAATTCTTCCGGAAATTGCTCCGGAAACTCCTCCGGAAGTTGCTCCGGTAATTCCTCCGGAAGTTGCTCCGGAAATTCCTCCGGAAGTTGCTCCGAAAATTCCTCCGGAAGTTGCTTCGGAAATGCCTCCGGAAGTTGCTCCGAAAATTCCTCCGGAAGTTGCTCCGGAAATTCCTCCGGAAGTTGCTCCGGAAATTCCTCCGGAAGTTGCTCCGGAAATTCCTCCGGAAGTTGCTCCAGAAATTCCTCCGGAAGTTGCTTCGGAAATTCCTCCGGAAGTTGCTCCGGAAATTCCTCCGGAAATTGCTCCGGAAACTCCTCCGGAAGTTGCTCCGGAAATTCCTCCGGAAGTTGCTCCGGAAATTCCTCCGGAAATTGCTCCAGAAATTCCTCCGGAAGTTGCTCCGAAAATTACTCCGGAAGTTGCTTCGGAAATTCCTCCGGAAGTTGCTCCGAAAATTCCTCCGGAAGTTGCTCCGGCAGTTCGTCCAGAAGTTGCTCCGGAAGATGCTCCTGAAATTCCTCCGGAAATTCCTCAGGAAGTTGCTCCGGAAATTCCTCCGGAAGTTGCTCCAGAAATTCCTCCGGAAGTTGCTCCGGAAAATCCTCCGGAAGTTGCTCCGGAAATTCCTCCGGAAACTCCTCCGGAAGTTGCTCCGGTAATTCCTCCGGAAGTTGCTTCGGACATTCCTCCGGAAGTTGCTCCGAGAATTCCTCCGGAAGTTGCTCCGAAAATTCCTCCGGAAGTTGCTTCGGAAATGCCTCCGGAAGTTGCTCCGAAAATTCCTCCGGAAGTTGCTCCGGAAATTCCTCCGGAAGTTGCTCGAAAATTCCTCCGAAGTTGCTTCGGAAATGCCTCCGGAAATTGCTTCGGAAATTCCTCCGGAAGTTGCTCCGGAAATTCCTCCGGAAGTTGCTCCGGAAATTCCTCCGGAAGTTGCTCCGGAAATTCCTCCGGAAGTTGCTCCAGAAATTCCTCCGGAAGTTGCTTCGGAAATTCCTCCGGAAGTTGCTCCGGAAATTCCTCCGGAAATTGCTCCGGAAACTCCTCCGGAAGTTGCTCCGGAAATTCCTCCGGAAGTTGCTCCGGAAATTCCTCCGGAAATTGCTCCGGAAATTCCTCCGGAAGTTGCTCCGAAAATTCCTCCGGAAGTTGCTCCGGAAATTCCTCCGGAAGTTGCTCCGAAAATTCCTCCGGAAGTTGCTCCGGAAATTCCTCCGGAAGTTGCTCCGGAAATTCCTCCGGAAGTTGCTCCGGAAATTCCTCCGGAAGTTGCTCCGGAAATTCCTCCGGAAGTTGCTCCAGAAATTCCTCCGGAAGTTGCTTCGGAAATTCCTCCGGAAGTTGCTCCGGAAATTCCTCCGGAAATTGCTCCGGAAATTCCTCCGGAAGTTTCTCCGGAAATAACTCCGGAAGTTGCTCCGAAAATTACTCCGGAAATTACTCCTAAAGTTACTTCGGAAATTCCTCCGGAAGCTGCTCCGGAAGTTCCTCCGAGAATTCCTCCGGAAGTTCCTCCGGGAATTCCTCCGGAAGTTTCTCCGGGAATTCCTCCGTAAGTTACTCCGGGAATTCCTCCGGAAGTTCCTCCGGCAATTCCTACGGAAGTTCCTCCGGCAATTCCAGTTCTTTCGGGAATTCCTACGGAAGCTCTTTCGGGAATTCCTACGAAAGTTTTTCGGGAAATCCTCCGCAAGTTCCTCCGGAAATTCCTCCGCAAGTTCCTCCGGAATTTCTTCCGGAAGTTCCTCCGGAAATTCCTCCGAAGGTTCCTCCTGAAATTCTTCCGGAAGTTCCTCCTTAAATTCCTCCGGAAGTTCCTCATTCCTCCGGAAGTTCCTCCAGAAATTCCTCTGGTAGTTCTTCCGGGAATTCCTCCGGAAATTCCTCCCGGAGTTCCTCCGGAAATTCCCCCGGAAGTTCCTTCGCAAATTACTCCGGAAGTTCTTCCGAAAATTCCTCCGGAAGTTCCTCCGGAAGTTGCTCCTTAAATTCTTCCGGAAGTTCCTCCTTAAGTTCCTTCGGAAGTTCCTCATTTTTCCGGAAGTTCCTCCAGAAATTCCTCCGGAAGTTCCTCCTTAGATTCCTCCGGAAGTTGCTCCGGAAGTTCCTCCGAGAATCCCTCCGGAATCCAGACAGGATTCCCTCCGGAATCCGGACAGGATTCCCTCCGGAATCCGGACAGGATTCCCTCCGGAATCCGGACAGGATTCCCTCCGGAATCCGGACAGGATTCCCTCCGGAACCCGGACAGGATTCCCTCCGGAACCCGGACAGGATTCCCTCCGGAACCCGGACAGGATTCCCTCCGGAACCCGGACAGGATTCCCTCCGGAATCCGGACAGGATTCCCTCCGGAATCCGGACAGGATTCCCTCCGGAATCCGGACAGGATTCCCTCCGGAATCCGGACAGGATTCCCTCCGGAATCCGGACAGGATTCCCTCCGGAATCCGGACAGGATTCCTTCCGGAGGTTCCTCCGGAATCCGGACAGGATTCCTTCCGGAATCCGGACAGGATTCCTCCGGAATCGGACAGGATTCCTCCGGAATCGGACAGGATTCCTCCGGAATCGGACAGGATTCCTCCGGAATCGGACAGGATTCCTCCGGAATCCGGACAGGATTCCTCCGGAATCGGACAGGATTCCTTCCGGAATCGGACAGGATTCCTTCCGGAATCCGGACAGGATTCCTCCGGAATCGGACAGGATTCCTCCGGAATCCGGACAGGATTCCTCCGGAATCGGACAGGATTCCTCCGGAATCCGGACAGGATTCCTCCGGAATCGGACAGGATTCCCTCCGGAATCGGACAGATTCCCTCCGGAATGACAGGATTCCCTCCGGAATCCGGACAGGATTCCCTCCGGAATCCGGACAGGATTCCCTCCGGAATCCGGACAGGATTCCCTCCGGAATCCGGACAGGATTCCCTCCGGAATCCGGACAGGATTCCCTCCGGAATCCGGAATCCGGACAGGATTCCCTCCGGAATCCGGAATCCGGACAGGATTCCCTCCGGAAGTTCCGCAGGGAATTCCTCCGGAAGTTCCGCAGGGAATTCCTCCGGAAGTTCCGCAGGGAATTCCTCCGGAAGTTCCGCAGGGAATTCCTCCGGAAGTTCCGCAGGGAATTCCTCCGGAAGTTCCTCCGGGAATTCCTCCGGAAGTTCCTCCGGGAATTCCTCCGGAAGTTCCTCCGGGAATTCCTCCGGAAGGTCCTCCGGGAATTCCTCCGGAAGTTCCTCCGGAAGTTCCTCCGGGAATTCCTCCGGAAGTTCCTCCGGGAATTCCTCCGGAAGTTCCTCCGGGAATTCCTCCGGAAGTTCCTCCGGGAATTCCTCCGGAAGTTCCTCCGGGAATTCCTCCGGAAGTTCCTCCGGGAATTCCTCCGGAAGTTCCTCCTGGAATTCCTCCCGAAGTTCCTCCGGGAATCCCTCCGGAAGTTCCTCCGGGAATTCCTCCGGAAGTTCCTCCGGGAATTCCTCCGGAAGTTCCTCCGGGAATTCCTCCGGAAGTTCCTCCGGGAATTCCTCCGGAAGTTCCTCCGAATTCCTCCGAAGTTCCTCGGAAGTTCCTCCTGAATTCCTCCGGAAGTTCCTCCGGAATTCCTCCGAAGTTCCTCCGGAATTCCTCCGGAAGTTCCTCCGAATTCCTCCGGAAGTTCCTCCGGAATTCCTCCGAATTCCTCCGGAAGTTCCTCCGGGAATTCCTCCGAAGGTCCTCCAGGAATTCCTCCGGAAGTTCCTCCGGGAATTCCTCCGGAAGTTCCTCCGGGAATTCCTCCGGAAGTTCCTCCGGGAATTCCTCCGGAAGTTCCTCCGGGAATTCCTCCGGAAGTTCCTCCGGGAATTCCTCCGGAAGTTCCTCCGGGAATTCCTCCGGAAGTTCCCCCGGAAATTCCTCCGGAAGTTCCTCCGGGAATTCCTCCGGAAGTTCCTCCGGAAGTTCTTCCGGGAAGTTCATCCGGGAATTCCTCCGGAAGTTCATCCGGGAATTCCTCCGGAAGTTCCTCCGGGAATTCCTCCGGAAGTTCCTCCGGGAATTCCTCCGAAAGTTCCTCCGAATTCCTCCGGAAGTTCCTCCGAATTCCTCCGGAAGTTCCTCCGGGAATTCCTCCGGAAGTTCCTCCGGGAATTCCTCCGAAGTTCCTCCGGGAATTCCTCCGGAAGTTCCTCCGAATTCCTCCGGAAGTTCCTCCAGGAATTCCTCCGGAAGTTCCTCCGGGAATTCCTCCGGAAGTTCCTCCGAATTCCTCCGGAAGTTCCTCCGGGAATTCCTCCGGAAGTAGGAATTCCTCCGGAAGTTTCTCCGGGAATTCCTCCGGAAGTTCCTCCCGGAATTCCTCCGGAAGTTCCTCCGGGAATTCCTCCGGAAATTTTTCCGGGAATTCCTCCGGAAGTTCCTCCGGGAATTCCTCTGGAAGTTCCTTCGGGAATTCCTCCGGAAGTTCCTCCGGGAATTCCTCTCGAACTTCCGTAGGAATTTCTGGAGGAACTCCCGTAGGAATTCCTAGAGAAACTCCCGTAAGAATTCCTGGAGAAAATTCCGTAGGAATTCCTGGAGGAATTCCCGGAGGAACTTCCGAAGGAATTCCTGGATGAACTTCCGTAGAAATTCCTGAAGGTACTTCTGAAGGAATTCACGTAGGAACTTCCGAAGGAATTCTTGGAGGAACTTCCGAAGGAACTCCCGGAAGAACTTCCGGAGGAATTCCTGGAGGAACTCCCGTAGAAATTCCTGAAGGTACTTCCGGAGGAATTCCCGGAGGAACTTCTGAAAGAATTCCCGGAGGAATTCCCGAAGGAACTTTCGGAGGAACTTCCGGAAGTTCCATCATGAATTCCTCCAGAAGTTCCTCCAGGAATTCCTCCAGGAATTCCTCCGGAAATTCCTCCAGAAGTTTCTCCAGGAGTTCCTCCGAAAGTTACTTCAGGAATTATTCCGAAAGTTGCATCCTCCAGAAATTCCTCCAGGAATTCCGTTGGAAGTTTTTCCAGGAATTCCATCGGAAGTTCCTCCTGGAATGTCTTATAATGTTCCTCTAGAAATTCCTCCGTTATTTCTTCTTACAATTGCTCCGAAAGTTCCTCCAGAAATTCCTCCAGCAATTGCTCCGGAAGTTCCTCCAGGAATTCCTCCGGAAGTTACTCCAAGAATTTCTTCGGAAGTTCCTCCACGAATACCTCCGGAAGTTCCTTCACGAATTCCTCTGGAAGTTCCTCAAGGAATTCCTCCAGATGTTTTTCAAGAAATTCTTACAGAAGTCTCTTAAGGATTTCCTCCAGAAGGTCCTCCAGAAATTCTTCCGGAAGTGTTTCAAAGATTTTCTCCGGTAGTTCCTTCAGGATTTCCTTTGAAAGTTCCTTCATGGATTCCTCCGGAAGGTTTTTCAAGATTTCCTCCTGCAGGTCCTTCTAGATTTTCAAAAAAATGTATTCGCTCAATCGATTCTTTGGCTTATTTAAGGTCAACTTTCCCAATGAACCCTTATTTTTTGACGCCTCAAAGTTTTTTTAAAATGCGAAACAAAAATCGGAAAAGTGTTGTTTTTCTAAGATTGGCCCGAATTTGAATGAACATTCCAGGCCGGTTCACACGTGCAGCACTTTTTCGGTTTTTGCTTTCGATTTTAAAAATAGTTAGAGGCTTCAAAAATTATGGGTTCTTTGGGAAAGTCGACCTTTAATAAGTCAAAGAATCGACTGAGACAATAAAAGGAGATACAATTGTTGATGGGAGATGTCACGCGCCTTCACCGCCGATTACCAATGGTGTGACGCCGATCCACGCTGGCTAAAAATGATCTGATAGTTTAAAAGTTAGAAACTCTCCATAGCAATCAAAATGCGTATTTGGTCCGAATATCTTTGTTAAAGACTACAAAAATGTAAAAAATCGAGTTTAAAAGTTATATCGAAGATAAAACTCTGATTATTCCACCTAGCGGTGTTGGTGCCTTTCTTGTGGGAAATTATTGAAAACATGAATGTTTTCAGCGCGTTTTGCGCATAAGAAAAAGTATTTTGGCCATAATTTCTGATGCCACAGTCCGATCTGTCCAATTTTCAATATTGTTTGGGACAGAATTCTTCGTCGAGTGGAACTGAGTTATATGGCCAATGCTAAGTTTCAAAAAGTGTAACAGACATCACCTCAAATCGTCGAGCTGAGTCGATTGGTATATTACACTATGGGTCTCCAAGCCTCCGAACCATATTGCTTTGTACTTTGTACTTTGTATACGAGAAAGGCAAAACTGTTTTTAAGGGGGTCATCTCCAGACAACGCTTATATAACTATATAATAGGTAGAGCTTCGAAATGTTCTACAAAGTTTCTCGTAATACCCAACTCTACACCTCTTCTAAACAAATCGATCCTCTATTCATTTAATCATGGATTAATCATCAAACTCATTACATCAAAAGATGCGTCTTTTCATCTCTAGAAACCTTGTAGAAGACATCAAACATCCAAAATCAACGGTTTAAAAGTTATTCAATTTTGATCCTGAAATCGACGAAATCGAACACTCTGCAGCGTGGGCTTTGCCAAACGCTTCCGCTTGCTTGGATCGCATCGCCACCCAAAGCAGTTTGAATTCGCGCGCTTTTTTGGAACCTCATGCAGCGTGATAGCAACCGACTGGCGGATGTCAAAGTGCGTTTCCATTTTTTGTTGGCTTCCGCGATGACCGTACAATCGAAAATGCTAATGATAATGGTGATGATGGCCACTACGCCAACGACGACGACGACACTACTATGAAAAGGGAACTTGCATTTTTTGGGTCCCGCAAACGACGATAGCGATGCGATGCGGCTTCGACGGCATGATTCGTTCGTTTCGCCGTGCTTTGTGTGTGCAGTGGCGAGGAGCGAGCGTGGCAATGCGATATTGAAAAAGTAGCGCCAAGTTCAAGGTTATCAGCAAGTGGCGACAGAGTTGCATATTCATTCAGTTCGGTTCTGTTCAGCTCAGTCAGTCAGTCAGTGGGTGCTGAACTTTATGAGTTCAAACTGCGCGCATGAGAAAAAATGACGATGATTTGAGTAACGACGACGACGACGATGCCGGTTATGGGGTTTTCGCCTGCCGGCATTCCGTTTTGTTTATTAAACAGATGAAAACGTGTTAATTTCTCACCATTCGGCGCGCTGCAGTCCCCGGTGCAGCCAGTAACCCGGTTTCAGTAATGGCCGCGTCGTCTGTTTGTCATATTTCAAAAATATGTGTAGCCATTTAGTCAGCACGATTTTTGCCGCCCGTGTGGCGAATTGTTTACCAAACTTCCCGGCTGCCGGTTTGTTGACAATGTTGCCTATCGATGAATGCATGCTCCCATTTCCTATTGAACAGCCATGACCCCCCGCCACGCGAAGCACTTTACGATGAATGAAATGCGCAAAACTGGCAGCTTCTGTTACTACGTTATTCAATTTTACATCAATATTTACCATTCACATATTACTATTACTGTTCTCATGTTTCGTTTATAAACTAAAAATAAAATATTTGGCAAACTTATTATTTATTTAGAATTGTATTTCCTAGAGATTAAAAAAAATGGAACGGCAAGAAAGCTATTTACTGATTGACGCAACATACTTTGAATTACAAATATTAAAATTCCGATTCGGAGGAATGTTGCTAAAAAATACAATCTAATTTTATGATGCAGCAAAAAATCACCGTTGAGCTCCACCGGACGTTGCTGGAAAACTGAAAGAAACTTAATTTGGCCAAGCGAACAAAATTAAAAATTTCGCAAAATTAAAAGTCAGCGCCCATACCGGAATCGGAAATTGTTCCAATCCGATTCATCTTTCACGTCCGAGGGATTTACCAACGACTTGACGGATGTTCTACTCGGTGAAATTAAGCGCCAAAAGACGTACCGAGTGCGCTCGCAATAAAAGCTAATAAGCAGCAATCGCTGGTGATCAAATTCGGCTATGACATGATGAAAAATTGCATTTGGTGGCCACTGTTCGAAATGCTATGACTTGCCAACATTTTGGATACTTTTTTCCGACCGATCACCATCGTGATTGTGGATTGCAGTATCAGACTGCAACGATCTTCAATGTATCAGCAGTGCACGAATCATTCCCGTGCCCGTATGGCGTTAATTAGTTCGCGTGGTTCAATTCGGTTTTACGAACCGTGAAGAAAACGTGTCTAGATTTTATTCAATATCTGTCTCTCACAGAGGGTAGCTGACCCTATTAGGAGTGCTCAGTAAGGGAAAAGTGGCATATTCTTTTTGGCCTCGGCGTTGCTGGGAATAAATTGAACCGAGGAAAGTGGAAGAAGAAAAAGTAATAAGCAGACTGTTAGTTGACGGTAATTAACAGCAAATGCACCACCATCACATCACAACGTGCGCTGAAAGAAGTTATGATTGACATTAATAAATATTTGCTGCGACGACTGGCTTTCCACTAACTTTGGGAGCAGAGCAGACGACAATGAGGATCAACTTTGTGGCGTACTTTGTCTGCGAATAAGTGGGATTGAAATGACGAGAATGGGAAAGAAATGCGTTGTAACGAATTGTGCCCATATGTGTCTTGGGATTTACTCAATTTAATATTTTAAATAACGACTTTTATGAGGGCGTTAGTGGATCAGTGTATTCGAGATAAACCGTTGATTTGGGAATATTTTTTTTATGAAATTATGAATTCAATTGAAAAGCCTTCTTGGGATTAGAAAATTATTCTCGCTGTACATGCTTTGGAGTTTCAAGACCAATAACGCTCCCGGGCGCGTTCTCACAGTCAATTTAGGGAAGACGAAAATTGATTCGACACTCATTGCTACAAGACACCAAAGAATCCTCTGCATCTCCGTGAGCGCCACGGGAAAGGTATACTTGGTTAGATAAAACGGTGATCGATAGGAAATCGCCTTGGTAAGCGACTTAATGGTTATTTTGTACGAAGTTATGTCACAGTAATTTGCTGACCCACACAAAGGAGAACCAAGCATTTCGATGATCGCGCGATCGTTGTGCTTTCAATTGAAAACACGACCGTGTACGTTTCCAACACCCATTTTGATGGAAAGGTAGAAGGTTGTATCTGAGATAAGATCGCCAATTGGACGTAGAATTACGTAGAGTGTAAATATTTAATTTGGAATTCTGAACATGCTTACTGACGCTAATCTTAGGCTGCTGCGGCCACTATCGAATTCATCTTTGTGATTAAACTGCTTTAATAAGACGTAGGTAGCATGCGGCTTTTCTGTATCATTCATTATAAGAGAATGAAAATGTGTATTTTCCTCCGGGCGTCATAAATTCTTTGCGGTTGTGATTTTTAATTTGAAGGAAAATTTATTTAACTTTCTCTTGTATATATTGACGGTCCAAACAAGGGATCGATTAGTTTCGAATAACGCGCATTTCTTAAAACTAAAAGCAAAACCAAAGTCAGAATCTTGTGAAAAAAATCGCACTTCACTTCTACTGACGCCAACGTCAGCCACTTGATGAATTGCCGTTGGAATTTAACGACATGCGAATGCATTTTCCCCCTTTGATGATCGCTTGTGATTCGGCTATCGATGGCAAATATCTGCCGTAGCCATGCGATTATGCAGTAAATTGAGGGTTCGACTGCTTATGGTAAACTATTTGCGAGGTTTTGGCTTTTCAGTCTGGATATTTTTAGAACAAACGTTTAAGATCTGTTCCAACGTTTCGACAAGTTTTTGTTGCCTTCATCATTCAAGTTTTTTCCCCCTAAAAAAACTTGCCGAAACGTTGGGAAAGATCTTGATCGGTTGTTCATGCGATTATGTTTTGGACTTACTTGTCTCGGCTAAACCTTCTCTTGTGTAAAATGACGGTTTCGAAAATAACCGATTTGTTTCAATAATGCGCCTTTCCAATCATAAACAGCACCAAATCCGAAATCAGAATCTAGACACTAAAGAGTTGACTGATATTGACACCAACGTTAGCCAATCGATGATTTGAGACGCCATCCATGCGAATAAATTTGTGCAGCGTCTCCCTCCTACGATCGCTTGTGCTGCCACCGATGCCAAGCGATTATGGATTAAACTTTGAAAAAAAAAAATGCCTTTACCTCGGTTCATTTTTTTAATTCATTTTATTCGTTGCAGGTTTTTGAGTGTTCAGGCCGATTTGGCCCTTCAGCTCTAGTTTTTATTTTAATTATTTCTAAATTATTACTTTGAGATAAAATTGAATATTTCATAATGGTCTTGAAGTGACGCTGGCTTTTATGAATTTGATATCCTAACTAATCCTACACTTATAATTCTATTTACAAAATTTGATGACCTAACAAATCGAGAATCAAGGGTTGCTCCGAGGCTTGGCAAGGGACCGTGTACTTCTCCTTCGACACCTCAAAGCGTTCGTCGTTTGTTTTCATCCCGGCCAGACGATGGACCTCAGAATTTCGAGTCCTGGGAGAGGTTGTCAAAATCATCCACAGGATTTTTTTCTGTACTCGCTGGAGTTTCAGATGATGAGTATTGGCGCAGTATTGGCGATTTGCTTGTAGACAGCAAGTTTATTCTTCAGGGACAATGACGACCGGTGGTTTATCAAAGGGTACAGTAGTTTTAACAGAACGTTACACTTTGTCACCGTCTTGTCAACCTGTTGCCGGAAAATAAACTTGCTGTAGAGGGTCAAGCCAAGGTAGTCAGCAGTTTACAATCCCCAGGCGGAACAAGTCTGGGCGATTTGGAGTAGGGGGAGATGATGACCTGGGCCTTCTCCGCGTTGATACAAATCTTCTAGTTGGTGAGGTAGCTTGTCAGGACATCCAGGCCACGTTGGAGCTTAGCCACAAGGGCTTTGATCACTCGTCCCTTATAGACGATCGAGGTGTCATCTGCGAACAGTGACAAAGTGCCGTCTTCAGGAAGTACTGGCATGTCGGAGGTAAACAGGTTGAACAACAGGGGACCGAGGATACTGCCCTGGGGGACGCCTGCCGCTGTTTGTGACCCGGAATGTCCTTTTCGACAGATAGTTTTTGATAATCTTTACGATGTAGCTGGGAAAATTGTTGCGACGTAGTCTGTACACCAGTCCATCATGCCATATATTGTCAAATGCCTTCTCGACATCGAGCAACGCTGTGGCGGCGGAGGTTTTGGAGACAAAATTGCTCCGTCTGAGGATGTTGGTGACTCGAGTCATTTGGTGCACAGTTGATCGACCGCGTCGGAATCCAAACTGTTCCTTGAGCATGATGTTGTTTTCATCGGCAAAATCAAGTAGCCGGCAATGAATTGCCTTTTCAAAAAGCTTTGATAACGGTCGTTTAGCCTAAACCCATTTTGCCGAATGCCACTAGGCCGAACAAACTATTAGGCCGAAAACCATCTGGCCGAAAGTCATTTGGCCGAACGGTTCATTTGGCCGAAAGGGTCATTAGGCCAAAAAGGTCATTTTGTCAAAAGAGTCCTTCGACCGAGAGGGCCATTAGACCGAAAGGAATAGGACATTTGGACGAATAAATTTGAAAAGTGAGAAATTTTGAATGAGAAAAGAGACGTTTCACTTCTCACTCTTCATTTTTTTTTCTCACTGTAAAAAGTGAGAAAGCGCGAAATGGGTAGTGAGACGTCTACTCACTTTTCACAGTAAGACGTCTCACTCCTCATTTCTCAGTTCTCGCTGTCAAAAGTGAAACAAAAAATGAAGAGTGAGAAGTGAGACGTCTCTTTTATCACTCTTCATTTATCACTTCTCACTGTAAAAACTAAGAAGCACGAAGTGAGTAGTGAGACGTCTCACTACTCACTTCGCGCTCCTCTTGTTTACAGTGGGAAGTGAAAAATGAGAAGTAAGGAGTGAGACGTCTCACTTCTCACTGACCTATTCGAACGGGTGGTTTTAATTCTGTAAATTTGTAATTTTTAAGCTTTATAATTTTTAAATTTTTAAATTTTTAACTTATCAAATTTTCAAATAAGGTACCCCGGGGCAAGTGAAAATACGGGGTAAGTGGGTACTATCGCTGCAGATGAATTGATGGACGTTTTTAATGGTAACAATGTTCTAGGAAGATGAAGCAGAACTATAAACGAATTCTCCCGACACAAAAATATTTGGAATCAAAACCATTTAAGGCACCATACTAATGCTATTGCTTGATCATGACTGTAGACTACCAGGAAAATCTATTATTTATATTTTTATTCAATGGATTTCCAACTAAATATTCGTTTCTAAATTTATCATTGATGTGGAAAGTGAATATTGTGAGCAAATAAATAATTGTGTGACATCGAAAACGATTTAAAAATTTTAATTGAAGCCGAAGTCTGCCATTTTCATTTGCCCTTGAGTTTTAACATACATGGGGCAAGTGGGACATATTTGAACAACATTTTCGATAAAGCTATTTTAATTGTTTTTAGATGGTTGTCTAGTGAAAAATAACTTCGTCATTCATATATCATATGGGTCTGAATCAGATGCAGTTTGATTTCGTTGTTAAAAAGTATTGTACAGTTATTTACCAAATGTGTATTTTACATTCTGAAAATCATCTCCCGCATGAAGAAGAGCAATGGCTATAACTATGCGATATTCTTCCATTTACAGTGCCAATAATCTCTTTATTTTACAATAGGTCAACAGGATTTGTTTTTGTTATAATCAAACTTGTGTTTTGTTATAATCAAACTTCGCATCAGATTTTCAGATAGATAAAGTGCTTAAAACCTAAATTGGCTATTTTGTTCTGTTATAAATAATAAAAAAAACTGCGCATCGCCTGAAAGAAAACTTTTCTTCTGAAGTAGTGATTTATGTAATAATTTGTGTTCTAAAAAGAGAAATATTTATTCATACGAAAGTGAATAAAGATTTGCTTATCCTTGCCACCTAAAACATTTGGTACAAAAGTAAGCTAATGAAAACAAGACAACAGCCAAATAAACAGTAAATCGGTTGTTGTCTTGCAAGTCCGACATGCAACCAATCTCCATCCATGATCTGAAAATATTAATACTCAGAAATAATAAGAACAGTATATCTACATTCCTCAAATTAGTTTCGTTCGATTTGTTGAAAACAAAAAAAGGTCTCACTTGCCCCGTTTGAAGGGGTAAGTGGGTCATGAAGGAAAATTTATTTCTTGCACTACCAAATTTTTTGTAATTGAACAACTGGCTTCCAACACCTCTACACTTCAAAAATGGGAGCATATAATAATGCATCAGTGGTTAATGTTCTAAAATGCCTGTTTTCTAAGTATGCGTTAAAATTTTTGCTGAACTAGCGTTTTTTAAGATCCCACTTGCCCCGGGGTACCTTATTTAAAATTTAAATTTTTTAAACTTTCAAATTTTAAAATTTTTGAGTTTTTAAATTTTAAATTTTAAAAATTTAAAAATTTAAAAACTTAAAAATTTAAAAAACTTGAAATTTTTAAATTTTTAGGTTTTCATATTTTTAAAAATTAAAAAATAACTTATAAATTAAAGAACTTAAAATGTTTTAAATTTTAAATTTTTTAAATTTATAAAATTTCAAATAATAAAATTTAAAATTAACAATTTTTTTAAATTTTTAAATCTTTAAATTTTTAAATTTTTAAATTTAAAATTTTTAAATTTAAATTTTTCAAGATTTAAACAATTTAAAAATTTTAAAATTTTAAAATTAAAAAAAAAATTAAAATTTTTAAATTTTTAAATTGTTAAATTTTTAAATTTTTTAAATTTTTAAATATTTAAACTTTTAACATTTTAACCGTTTTAATTTTTAACTTTTTAAATTTTTAAGTTTTAAAATTTTTAAATTTTCAAATCTTTAAATTTTTAAATTTTTAAATTTTTAGGTTTTTAAATTTTTAAATTTTTAAATTTTTAAATTTTTAAATTTTTAAATTTTTAAATTTTTAAATTTTTAAATTTTTAAATTTTTAAATTTTAAAATTTTAAAATTTTAAATTTTTAAATTTTTAAATTTTTAAATTTTAAATTTTTTATAATTAAAATTGTTAAATTTTGAAATTTTGAAACTTCGAAATTTAAAAATTTTAAAATTTTAAAATTTTAAAATTTTAAAATTTTAAAATTTTAAAATTTTTAAATTTTCAAATTTTCAAATTTTTTAATTTTCAATTTTTAGTTTTAAATTTTTTCAGTTTTCTAAAATTTTAAATTTTCTTCTTTTGAACTTTTAAAATTTTACGTTTTTAAATTTTTAATTTTGAAACTCTAAGTTTTTAAATTTTAAATTTTAAACCTTAAAATTTTAAATTTTTAAATTTTAAACTTTTAAATTTTTAAATTTTTAAACTTTTAAATTTTTAAATTTTTAAATCTTTAAATTTTTAAATTTTTAATTTTTTAATTCTTTAAATTTTTTAATTTTGAAATTTCCGAACCTCTTGAAAGGAGGCTTCCGAGCCTCTTGAAAGAAGGCTTCCGAGCTCTTGAAAGGAGGCTTCCGAGCCTCTTGAAAGGCGGCTTCCGAACCTCTTGAAAGGAGGCTTCCGAGCCTCTTGAAAGGAGGCTTCCGAGCCTCTTGAAAGGAGGCTTCTGAGCCTCTTGAAAGGAGGCTTCTGAGCCTCTTGAAAGGAGGCTTCTGAGCCTCTTGAAAGGAGGCTTCTGAGCCTCTTGAAGGAGGCTTCCAGACCTCTTGAAAGGAGGCTTCCGAGCCTCTTGAAAGGAGGCTTCTGAGCCTCTTGAAGGAGACTTCTGAGCCTCTTGAAAGGAGGCTTCTGAGCCTCTTGAAGGAGGCTTCTGAGGCTCTTGAAAGGAGGCTTCTGAGCCTCTTGAAAGGAGGGCTGAGCCTCTTGAAAGGAGGCTTCCAGGCCTCTTGAAGGAGGCTTGAGCCTCTTGAAAGGAGGCTTCCAGGCCTCTTGAAGGAGGCTTCCAGGCCTCTTGAAAGGAGGCTTCCAGGCCTCTGGAAGGAGGCTTCCGGGCCTCTTGAAAGAAGGTTTCCGGGCCTCTTGAAAGGAGGTTTCCGGGCCTCTTGAAGGAGGCTTCCGGGCCTCTTGAAGGAGGCTTCCGGGCCTCTTGAAAGGAGGCTTCCGGGCCTCTTGAAAGGAGGCTTCCAGGCCTCTTGAAAGGAGGCTTCCAGGCCTCTTGAAGGAGGCTTTCGGGCCTCTTGAAGGAGGCTTCCAGACCTCTTGAAAGGAGGCTTCCGGGCCTCTTGAAAGGAGGCTTCTGAGCCTCTTGAAAGGAGGCTTCTGAGCCTCTTGAAGGAGGCTTCTGGGCCTCTTGAAGGAGGCTTCTGAGCCTCTTGAAGGAGGCTTCTGAGCCTCTTGAAGGAGGCTTCTGGGCCTCTTGAAGGAGGCTTCTGGGTCTCTTGAAAAGAGGCTTCCAGACCTCTTGAAAGGAGGCTTCCGAGCCTCTTGAAAGGAGGCTTCCAGGCCTCTTGAAAGAAGGCTTCCAGGCTCTTGAAAGGAGGCTTCCAGGCCTCTTGAAGGAGGGCTTCGAGGCCTCTTGAAAGGAGGCTTCCAGGCCTCTTGAAGGAGGCTTCAGACCTCTTGAAAGGAGGCTTCGGGCCTCTTGAAGGAGGCTTCTGAGCCTCTTGAAAGGAGGCTTCTGGGCCTCTTGAAAGGAGGCTTCAGACCTCTTGAAAGGAGGCTTCCAGGCCTCTTGAAGGAGGCTTCTGAGCCTCTTGAAAGGAGGCTGGGCCTCTTGAAAGGAGGCTTCTGAGCCTCTTGAAAGGAGGCTTCTGGGCCTCTTGGAAGGAGGCTTCTGGGGGTCTTAAAAGGAGGCTTCTGGGCCCCTTGAAAGGAGGCGTCTGCGCCTCTTGCAAGGAGGCTTCTGAGCCTCTTGAAAGGAGGCTTCTGGGCCACTTGAAGTGAAGCTTCCGGGCCTTTTGGAAGGAGGCTTCTGGGCCTCTCGAGAGGAGGCTTCTGAGCCTCTTGAAAGGAGGCTTCTGGGCCTCTTGAAAGGAGGCTTCTAAACTTCTTGAGAGGAGGCTTCTGGGCCTCTTGAAAGGAGACTTCCGAGCCCCTTGAAAGGAGGCTTCCGAGCCTCTTGAAAGGAGGCTTCCGAGCCTCTTGAAAGGAGGTTTCCGAGCCACTTGAAAGGAGGCTTCCGAGCCTCTCATTGCATTCTCCTTCCTCGTTTTGTTTTTACTTCTCGCTTGTTACTTTTCACTTCTTACTTCCATCTCATTACTTTTCACTTGACACTTCTAACCTCTTTCTTCTACTTTTTATACTTCTCATTGTTTTACAAAAAAGGAGTGAGAAGTGAGAAAAGAGACTTTTAATTTCTCACTTTTTACTGTGTAAAGTGAGTTGTACGCAGTAATGAGACGTCTCACTACTTACCTCGCGCGATAAATGATTATTGAGAAGTGAGACGTAATATATGACCAATTCGGCCAAATAACCAATTCGGTCAAATGACCTATTCAGCCCATTCGGCCTATTTGGCCAAATTACTTCTCCAGCTTAAAGACATTTTCAGTTTAATGATCTGTTCGGCTAAACAACTTTCAGTCAAGTGGCATTCATCCGAATGGTTTTCGGCTAAGCGGCCCTTTACTTTGCTTCTTATTTTTTAATCTTTACTCGCTTCTCATTTCCCATTTTTTACTACAAAAAGAATATAAGTGAGAAGTGGTAAGTGAGAAATGGTTTTTTTTTCCTTATCTATCTTGTTTCTTACTTCTTTCCACTTCCTTCTTCCCCATAGCTTCTTCTGTCTTGTATATACCGTTTTTTCTTCTTTCTTTTTTCCTTCTATCGTTATCTTTCTTCCTTCTTCTTTTCTTTGTTTTACCTTCTTCCTCTCATCTTCTTCTGTCTTCTATATTCCGTTTTCCTTCTCTCTTCTTCCTTATTTCTTCTTTCCTCCTTGTTCCTTCCAAAATTTTTAAATTTTTTAATTTTTTATTTTAATTTTAAATTTTTTCTATTTTAAATTTTGAATCTTTTGAATTTGAAATCTCTTAATCATATTTTTAAAGTTTCAAATTTTTAAATTTTTGAATTTTTCAACTTTTGCATTTTTAAATTTCTAATTTTTGAATTCTCAATTTTTTTAATTAAAAAAAACTATAATATAACCTTATTTTTCAATTTAAAATTTTTAAAATTTCAAACCTTCAAATTTTCAATTTTTCAAATTTTCAATTTTTTTAATTTTCAATTTTTTAGTTTTAATTTTTTCAGTTTTCTAAAATTTAAAATTTTCTTCTCTTGAACTTTTAAAATATTACGTTTTTCAATTTTTAATTTTGAGATTTAAAATTAGAAAAAAATATTATGAACTTATTTTTTAAGTTTTGAAGTTTTGAAACTTTTGAATTTGAAATCTCTTGAATCAAATTTTTAAAGTTTTAAATTTTTAAATTTTTGATTTAAATTTTTTCTAATTTTCTAATTTTTAAATTCTCAATTTTTGAAATAAAAAAAAAATAATATAACCTTATTTTTCAATTTAAAATTTTTAAAATTTCAAAGCTTCAAATTTTCAATTTTTCAAATTTTCAATTTTTTTAATTTTCAATTTTTTAGTTTTAATTTTTTCAGTTTTCTAGAATTTAAAATTTTCTTCTTTTGAACTTTTAAAATTTTACGTTTTTAAATTTTTAATTTTGAGATTTAAAATTTTTCAAATTAAAAAAAAATATTATGAACTTATTTTTGAAATTTTCAAATTTTAAAATTTCAAAATTCTAAATTTAAATTTAAAATTTTTAAGTTTTTAATTTTAATTTTTAAATATTTAAATTTTAAACGTTCTAACCTTTTTCATTTTTAACTCTTTAAAATTTTAGAATTTTTAAATTTTCAAATTTTTAAATTTTAAATTTTTAAATTTTTAAATTTTAAATCCTTAATTTTTAAAATTTTAAATTTTTAAATTTTTAAATTTTTAAATTTTTAAATTTTTAAATTTTTAAATTTTTAAGTTTTTAAATTTTTTATTTTTAAATTTTTAAATTTTTAAATTTTTAAATTTTTAAATTTTTAAATCTATAAATTTTTAAATTCTTAAATCATCAATTTTTCAAATTTTCAATTTGTAGTTTTAATTTTTTTCAGTTTTCTAAAATTTGAAATCTTTAAATTTTCAAATTTTTAAATTTTTAATTTAAAATTTTAATTCTTTTTATATTTTTAATTTTAACTTTTTTTTATTTTTATTCTTTAAAATTTCTAAATTTTGAAATTTTTAATTTTTACAGTTTTAAATTTTTAACTTTTCAACTTTTGATTTTATCAAAAAAATTTAAAAACTTTAAATTTTTAAATTTTTAAATTTTTAAATTTTAATTTTTTTAGGTTTTTAAATTTTTTATTTTTTTAAATTTTTAAATTTTTTATTTTTTTAAATTTTTAAATTTTTAAATTTTTAAATTTTTAAATTTCTATATTTTTAAATCCTAAAATTTTTAAATTCTTTAATTTTCAATTTTTAGTTTTAAATTTTTTCAGTTTTCTAAAATTTTAAATTTTCTTCTTTTGAACTTTTAAAATTTTACGTTTTTAAATTTTTAATTTTAAAACTCTAAATTTTTTAATTTTTTTTAACTTTTCACCTTTTTAATTTTTACCTTTTTAAATTTTTAAGTTTTTAAATTTTTAAATTTTTAAATTTTTAAATTTTTAAATTTTTAAATTTTTAAATTTTTAAATTTTTAAACTTTTAAATTTTTAAATTTTAGAATTTTTTAATTTTCAAATTTTTAATTTTTAAATTTTTAATTTTTTAATTTTTGAAATTTTGAAATTTTGAAATTTTGAAATTTTGAAATTTTGAAATTTTGAAATTTTGAAATTTTGAAATTTTTAAATTTTGAAATTTTGAAATTTTTAAATTTTTAAATTTTTAAATCTTAAAATTTTTAAATTTTTAAATTTTTTAATTTAATTTTAAAATTTTTCTATTTTTAAATTTTGAATCTTTTGAATTTGAAATCTCTTGAATCAAATTTTTAAAGTTTTAAATTTTTAAATTTTTGAATTTTTCAATTTTACGTTTTTAAATTTCTAATTTTGAAATTCTCAATTTTTGAAATAAAAAAAAACTATAATATAACCTTATTTTTCAATTTAAAATTTTTAAAATTTCAAAGCTTCAAATTTTCAATTTTTCAAATTTTCAATTTTTTTAATTTTCAATTTTTTAGTTTTAATTTTTTCAGTTTTCTAGAATTTAAAATTTTCTTCTTTTGAACTTTTAAAATTTTACGTTTTTAAATTTTAAATTTTAAAATTCTAATTTTTTTAAATTAAAAAAAATATTATGAACTTATTAAATTTTCAAATTTTCAAATTTTTAAATTTTAAATTTTTAATTTTAAATGTTTTTAAATTTTTAAGTTTAATTTTTAAATATTTAAATTTTAAACGTTCTAACCTTTTTCATTTTTAACTCTTTAAAATTTTAGATTTTTTAAATTTTAAAAGTTTTAAATTTTTAAATTTTTGAATTTTTAAATTTTTAAATCCTTAATTTTTAAAATTTTAAATTTTTAAATTTTTAAATTTTTAAATTTTTAAATTTTTAAATTTTTAAATTTTTAAGTTTTTAAATTTTTTATTTTTAAATTTTTAAATTTTTAAATTTTTAAATTTTTAAATTTTTAAATCATTAAATTTTTAAATTCTTAAATCATTAATTTTTCAAATTTTCAATTTGTAGTTTTAAATTTTTTCAGTTTTCTAAAATTTTAAATCTTTAAATTTTCAAATTTTTAAATTTTTAATTTAAAATTTTAATTCTCTTTATATTTTTAATTTTAACTTTTTTTGATTTTTATTCTTTAAAATTTCTAAATTTCGAAATTTTTAAATTTTTACATTTTTAAATTTTTAACTTTTCAACTTTTGATTTTATCAAAAAAAATTAAAATTTAAAATCTTTAAATTTTTAAATTTTTAAATTTTAAATTTTTTAGGTTTTTAAATTTTTTATTTTTTTTATTTATAAATTTTTAAATTTTTTATTTTTTTTATTTATAAATTTTTAAATTTTTAAATTTCTATATTTTTAAATCCTAAAATTTTTAAATTTTTAAATTTTTAAATTTTAAAATTTTTAAATGTTTAAATTTTTAAATGTTTTAATTTTTAAATTTTTAAATTTTTAAATTTCAAGTCTTTAAATTTTGAAATTTTTAAATTAAAGTTTTAAATTTTTAAAATTTTGTATCTTTAAATTTTTGAATCACTAAATTTTTAAATTTTTGAATTTTTGAGCCCTCAATTTTTTAAATTAAAAAATAAATAAATTATAAACTTATTTTTAAATTTTCAAAATGTTCAAAATTGCCAAATAAACCATGCAAATACTAGCGGTGCTACATTGATGTTTATTGGACAAACAAATGTTAGGCATTCCATAAAAAGATTCCGAGGAAAAGTTTGGCAGCGCTAATATCAACAGGAAATTATTGCTTCTTACCGAAACGTGACTTTCCCTCGTCTGTCTGCGATCCACAATCGCTCGCCGTTACAACACCATCATTACTAAGAGCGCCAGATCCCGAATGGCAGTTGGTGGAAGTCGGTCCGTCATTCAGTTAGGTCAGATTCCGAATCCCGTGTGGGCGCACCCGCGAAACTCGTGGGAAAATGCGATAAACGTTATTTTCGCTGTTGACGATGCAAATTTCACACGAGCATTCTCTCTCTCTGATGGCTTCATTTCGGTTTCTGTCGTCTCGCCTTTGACAAGTGCTTTCGCTTTTTTTTTTGCGCAAAATGTTGGCATCCATTTCGAATGTTTTGTTTTTATGTGCATTCTGCTGAAGAAGTTTCCCCAGAACGCAGTACAATGGGATGCTTTTTCATCAGAGGGTGGCCAAAACTGATCAAATGTTCAATATTAGTTCTATATGCATAATCGGGTTTCCACATGATTATTTTTTATTTTTATTTGATATGTTTTCATTATTTCCTTGAAAATTGAAACACCCAATAGAATGTCAGATTTCTTATAATTCTGTATAAGAACGTGCCAAAATCTGTATAAAAAATATTGGATGAGACCTTACATTTTTTTACCCTTTACACTTTACAGAAGTTTAGAATTTACAATTTCACATATGCCCAGTTCTTATACAGGTTTTGTTACAGTTCTTATGCAGAATTGTTTGAAAAATTTACATTCGCTGGTTAGGTGAATGTATTTCGTGCATCGTACACTGTGTTTTAAATAATGATAATTGTTGAAACAAAATTAAACAAAATTGGACATTTCGTGGCGTAATTTACCTACTGTACAGTTGTGCGCAAGATGTTTCTTATTTACATTTAATTTTTATACACTTGTTGTGTTTTAATTTCGGATGTCTTCCGAATCGTATCGCGCCAGATCCGCCTAGGAAATTCACTTTTTTCTGGGTTGGTCGCGAGTAAAAATTCTTTGACATTCCTTTTCAGTTCTATAGACACCATCATTTTGTACTTAATCCACTTGAGTTTATGTCACCGTACCGACTCTCGGTTTCCCACACGCCAAACAAAGTTAGCTTAGTGGTTGCCATGGCAACGAGGATAACTGCGATTACGACCTACGAAAGTAATGTGTGCTGTACAAACGTTATGTCTATGTGCACAAGCCGCGTCGTACCAGTCCGCAAATTAAGCCGAGACGAAAATTTACATCTCCAAACTCGAAGATTTGGATGCTGAAACATTGACACCGCAAATAGAGACAGATTTTTGTGAATATCATTTTTCGCAGCTTAGTGGCTAATCCACAACGTCACGAAAGGGCACCGGGCTGTCTGTCCATCGGAAACCAATATTTGCTACAGGATGTCGCTCCAATATTTGACGACCATCATGAGCGTGAGATAATCAACCGCCCCAAGGTCTTGTTTCCAAAGAAATCTGAATCGCTTCAAGCGCCTACTTGGATCACTATCGCCAGGTTTGGAGAATCTAAACGTGCGTAGTTTTCCGTATTTGGACTAAAATCTCATCGACGAAGGTAACATAGCGGAGGATGGTTCTCGCCGGTCATTTGAGATTGTTTGCCGGATTAATTAACGATTCCGCGGGCGTTTGCACGTTACTGAGAAGTCCGATTGCGTCGTGACCGGGAAGCACCTGTCCGTCTACTCCGCGATCGCCCATTATCTATCTCTAAGCAGCCTGAAGATAGTCTGAGGTTAGTTTTTGCTTTTATTGTTTGCTCAAGCATATGACAACGTGTCATGATGGTCGTCATTTCGTCCGTTTAGCAAGAACAAGAATCCGAAATCACAATTAGACGCTATCAGCGCTGTCGGAGCAACGACCCCTCTGCGGCGTTCGCAGTGTCCTTGGAATGATAGTTCGCCGGGTTCCTAGCTTGCTCGAAACAACGAAAAAATGCTAATCAAAATCCATTATCGGTCCGCTGCCACCCCATAGGAATCGGTTTCGAATTCAATCGTCATACATACATATAACCTAGATTAGGAGAGCACCGGTAATCAGACATACTAATGACGACAAACGTTTGCCCAGGAGGCACAAGCCCAACTAACAATAATTCGCATTGGGAAGCCGTTGATCGTTCCGATTAAAACGAATCAATGTAACTTTTTATGTAGGTGAAAAAATGTGAACAGAATTTCGTTACGTGTTGTCGTCTTCAAAGCGAAAACAGAAACCAGACCCCCAAATGTGATGCGTACGTATTTTGAAATTCTAATTTTTTGAGTTTTTTCATTCGTTACTGAAGCCGTCGTCACCTTCTCGGACTATCGCCGTAGATTCCCTTGGGAAGCTATCAGACCACGATCTGCGACGACGCACATTAGGCCTAAGCCAAGAATGAAAGAACAGATTGAATTTTGTATGGAAATGATGTCTGGAGGTATCTTCATTCATTTACATTGCGTATATTTTTTCTTGAAGGACGTGCGAGGTTCAGGGCTATTTTACTGTAGGGTAATAAAAGTGAGTTTAGTGAAGATTTATGTTATCTCTTGATAATAATGAATTTAAATGACATAGTTCTACACAAATGCAAAAATTCGCCGAAGAATAATCGCAGCAATTGGGAAATATATTATCGGAAAAGTGATTTTTCCTCATAAGGTTATTATTACAAAATTACAACAGAGATTTTTTTTAAATTTCATTAAAGTAGTTTCTCCTTGCCAGTCAGAAGATGAATTAATCAAAAGGGTTTTACTGGAATTTTCAGTGCGTGTACGTGAATGCTCGATTGAACCCCGGTCCGTGTGTGTTGTGTGCTCTGGAATTAGGCAACGTTGAAGGGACTGCTAAGTAGCCGGCGACCATTCAGTGTTATTCCATGGCAACGGATCAGCTTTTCATGCGTGAGACTGTCGACCGTTGCGGCCTGTTTTCAATTAGTTTTCTTTAGTGTGTGCACGTGAATGTTTGCTCAAACGTTTTTCGTTTGCTCTAGAATATTTAGATTCGGCTCCGGGGCTATCAAATGGAATGGACGGACCAGCGAACATTATCATTGACGACTTGTTTTGATTTTAATTGCTGTTTTATTATCTGAGGGAGTTTTGGTATAGTTTGAACTTTTGCCTTCAAAGTTCAATTGTGGATTCAAATGTGAATGACAATTCTATGTGAAAGAGATTGTTTCCAAATAATAATCACCGAGCCGAAAAGAAATTGAAAATAAATCAATGCCTTATTTCTTAAACTACAGTAAAAGCTTTCGAAATACGTTTCCAAATTTACAAAATGTTCAAAATTTAGTAAACAATGCAAACAATGCAATTTGAAAAAAAAATTTCGAACTTATAAAAACAATAAAAGTAAAAAATAAAAATTAAAATTAAGTGGAGATACATCAGCTTCCACACTGATATTCTTCCCTCCCCCTTCATACGGGAGCTTGGCTGAAGGAAGGTCGTGCGATATATGCCATCACAAATATTGCCCTCCGCTCGCTTTCAAATCGACTTCTATAAAAACATTCTTCATGCCTGCCGTATCCTAACGGAACTATCAATTCTATACTTTCGCCTCTAATTCTATTATGAACATGTACGTCTAAGTTTGGAAGATGATATTAGCATTTCCATATCATCATTAAAATTAAGTGTTCAGGATGTGAATGATTCGAACAAGAACAAAAACACGACAAAACTTCTTTAGAAATTTAAAAACAAAAAAAAATCTAAAAATTTAAAAAATTAAGGAGTTAAAAAAAAACATGTTTTAAGTATAATATACATTTTTTTTTTAAATTTACAAATTTAAAAATTTAAAAATTTGAAAATTTAAAAATTATAAGATTTTTAATCGGTAATCAGAAAAAAAATTAAATTTTTAAAATTTTAATACTTGTTGTATCTCAAAGCAAGCGTGAAAACGTTCCGAACGTGTTGTAGGACATAACAAAAAATTAAAATATTTATAAATTAAATGAATTTTAAGTTAAAAAATTTTTTTAAAAATTTAAAAAATTTAAAAAATTTAAAAAATTTAAAAATTTAAAAAATTTAAAAATTTAAAAAATTTAAAAAATTAGGAGATTTGAATCAATTAATAATCTACAAATTTAAAAATTTAAGAACTTACAGTTTTTATTTTTTTAAATTGCTTTCAATCCTCGTAGAAAAATTTGTAGATCCCAAAACAAGCGTAAAAACGTTCCGACCGTGTTATAGGACATAACTTTGAAATCTTGAAATAAATTAAAATATTTAAAAATTGAATAAATTTTAAGTTTAATTAAAACAAAAAATTTTAAAATTTTAAAGCCTAAAACATTTAAAAATTTTAAAAATTTAAAAATAAAACTAAAGATTTAAAAATTTAAAAGTTTAAAACTTAAAGAAAATTAGAAAGAAACTTAAAGATAATTTAAAATATTTGAAAAAATTAATAATCTAAACATTTAAAAATTTAAAAAAATAAAAATTAAAAGTTTTTATTTTTCAAATTGCTTTCAATACATGTAGAAAAAAATGGTTAGATCCCAAAACAAGCGTTAAAACGTCCCGAAGGTGTTATAGGACATAACTTTGAAACTTGAAATATTTAAAAATTGAATAAATTTTAAATTTAAAAATTAAAAAAAAAATGAGATAGGGGGAATGACGGCTTTGGCAGTTTTTGTTCTATTATTGTCAGGGGGGTTTTATGACTGATTATGCTCAAATTTGGACTAAACATTATTTGCATATCAATGAATATTGTGGAAAAATTTCATAAAATTCGGTCGACAAAAACCCCCTGGTAATAATAGAACAAAACCTGCCAAAGCCGTCTGTTCCCCCATTTAAAAATTTCTAAAAATAAAAAAAAATTTAGAAGATTTAAAACTTTAAAAAATTTAAAAATTTTGATATTTAAAAATTTAAAAATTTATAAAAAAAAGTTTAAAACTTTAGAAAAATTAGAAATCTAAAAATCCAAAAAATGAAACATTTAAAGCTGGAAAAATTAGAAACTTTAATAATTTAAAAAATTTAAAGATTTAAAAATTTAGGAATTTAAAATTTTACAGTCTTTATTTTTGAAATCGCTTTCAATGCACGTAGAAAAAAATGTTAGATCCCAAAACAAGCGTAAAAACGTTCCAAACGTGTTATGAGACATAACTTTGAAATCTTGAAATAAATTGAAATATTTAAAAATTGAATAAATTTTAAATTTCAAAAAATTAAAACTTTAAAAAAATTAAGATTTAAAATATTTAAAAATTTAAGAAATTCAAAAACTTAAAAAATTTAAAAATTTTAAAATTTAAAAGTTTAAAACTTTAGAAAAAATAGAAATATACAATTTTACAAACTTAAGAAAATAAAAATCTAAAAATTTAAAAAATTAAAGATTTAAAAAACTTAGAAATTTAAAGATTTACGGTTTTTATTTTTTTAATTGCTTCCAAACCACGTAGAAAACTTGTTAGATCCCAAAACAAGCGCAAAAACGTCCCGAACGTGTTATAGGACATAACTTTGAAATCTTAAAATAAATAAATTTTATGAATAAATTTTAAATTTATAAATTTAAAAAAATTTAAAATTTAATAAATTTAAAACATTTAAAAACTTAAAAAATTAAATATTTAAAAATGAAAAAAAATAAAAAAATCAAAAGTTTAAAAAATTTAAAAATAAAAAAAATCAAAAAAATTAAAAATTTTAAATTTTCAAAGTTTAAAACTTAAGAAAAATTAGAAATCTAAAATCTTAAAAATTTAAAAATTTAAAAAAATTTAATCGGTAATCAGAAAATAATTTTAATTTTTGAATTTTTAATTCCTAAAATTTTTTAATTTTTAAGATTTTAGATTTCTAATTTTTCTAAAGTTTTAAACTTTAAAATTTTTAATTTCTTTAAATTTTTAAATTTATTAAACTTTAAATTCTTTAATTTTTTTAAATTTTTAATTTTTTTAATTTATAAATTTAAAATTTATTCATAAAATTTATGTATTTTAAGATTAAGACACGTTCGGGACGTTTGTACGCTTGTTTTGGGATCTAACACTTTTTTCTACGTAGATTGAAAGCAATTTAAAAAATATAAACCGTAAATCTCCAAATTTCTAAATTTCTAAATTTCAAAATTTTTAAATTTTTAAATTTTTAGATTTTTATTTTTATAAATTTTTAAATTTTAAAGTTTGTAAAATTTTAGATTTCTATTTTTTCTAAAGTTTTAAACTTTTAAATTTTAAAATTTTTAAATTTTTTAAATTTTTAAATATTTTAAATCTTAAATTTTTTTAAATTTTTAATTTTTTTAAATTTAAAATTTATTCAATTTTTAAATATTTCAATTTATTTCAAGATTTCAAAGTTATGTCTCATAACACGTTTGGAACGTTTATACGCTTGTTTTGAGATCTAACAATTTTTTCTACGTGGATTGAAAGCAATTTCAAAAATAAAGACTGTAAAATTTTAAGCTCTTAAATTTTTAAATTTCTTCAATTTTTAAATATTTCAATTTATTGAAAGTTTTCAAAGTTATGTCCTATAACACCTTTGGGACGTTTTAACGCTTGTTTAGGGATCTAACCTTTTTTTCTACGTGTATTGAAAGCAATTTAAAAAATAAAACTTTTAATCTTTTTAAGAAAATTATTTTGAGCTTTTTAGTGGAATGTCTTCACTTGTCATAAGACGAGTTTGTACAATCTCATTGAAATTCCACCACTTAATTGTATCTTGACAGATACGTAAGGCCGTCTTCAGTGTCTCGTAATTGACTCGACTTTTAATCTTGAATTTTTTAAATTTTTAAATTTTTAGATTCCTAATTTTTCTTAAGTTTTAAACTTTTAAATTCCTAAATCTTTAGTTTTATTTTCAAATTTTTAAATTTAAAAAAAAATTATTTTTATTAAACTTAAAATTTATTCAATTTCAAAATATTTCAATTTATTTCAAGTATGTCCTATAACACCTTCGGGACGTTTTTACGCTTGTTTTAGGATCTAACCATTTTTTTCTACGTGTATTGAAAGCAATTTAAAAAATGAAAACTTTTAATTTTTAATTTTTAAAATTTTAAAATTTTTGGATTATAATTTTTTTCAAATATTTTGAATTTTTGAATTTTTAGATTCCTAAATTTCCATAATTTTTAACCTTTTAAATTTTTAAATTTTTAGTTTTATTTTTAAATTTTTCAATTTTTTAAATATTTTAAGTTTCAAAATTTTGAAATTTTTTGTTTTTATTAAACTAAATTTTTTTTTCAATTTTTAAATATTTTAATTTATTTCAAGATTTCAAGGCTATGTCCTATAACACGTTCGGAACGTTTTTAAGCTTGTTTTGGCATCTAACAATTTTTACTGCGAAGATTAAAAGCAATTTAAAACATAAAACTGTCATTTTTGAATTTAAATTATTGAATTTTTAGATTTTTAATTTTTTTAATGTTTTAAACTTTTAAATTTTTAAATTTATATTTTTTCTAAATATTCAAACATTTTAAATTTTTAAATTCAAAATTTAGGCCGGAACAAATATTTAAAAACTATTTTGTCTCCCCCCCCCGTTTTTTTTTCGCCAAAAAATAATATTTTGAGGGGGCAACAAAATAAAATTCGAATAATTTTGAGGATTTTCAAAACATTCTTTAACAAATCCGAGGAGTTTTTTGATGTTTTCCATTTTAATACAGTTAAACCTCCATGAGTCGATGTTCTATGACTCGATATCGACTCATAGAAGCAAATTATTCCACGTTAAAAAATATTTTCTGGGTTACTACGATGGTCCCTTCAAACAGCATCACAAGGTTTGTATATTCCACATCTCGATATTTCCTTGAGTCGATGGTCCCTTCAATATCGACTCATGGAGGTTTCACTGTATTTATTTTAATTATCCCCCTCCTTGACCTTTCGGTGACCAGTAGGACAAAAAGTTAATTAAATATTTGAAACGGCCTTATTCAATTGTTAAATATTTTAATTTTTTGTTATGTCCTTTAACACGTTCGGAACGTTTTTACGCTTGCTTTGAGATCTAACAATTTTTTCTACGTGGATTAAAAGCAATTTAAAAATAAAAACCAATTTTTTTTTTTTTATTTTCAATTTTAAAACTTTAAAAATTTTCAAAATTTTGAAATATTTTAATCATTTAAGATTTTAATTTTGAAGTAGAAATTTAAATTTTTAAATCCTTTTAAATTTTTAAATCTTTAAATTTTTGAATTTTTAAATTCTTTTGAAATTTTAAATTTTTAAATTTTATCAAATTTATAAAACTTTTTTTAAAATTTTTAAATTTTTAAGTTTTTAAATCTTTATATTTTTAAATTTCCAAATTTTTAAATTTCTAAATTGCAATCGTTTTCTCTAGTCCGCCTGTTACGTGAAAATCTCCGCGTTTTTGCTATCAGAAAACAATCCAATAACTCGCGTTGGAAAAGTCAATCCCTTCGGCCAATAAATCTCATCTAAATGTCCTCGGAAAGTCCAGGATTCAGATAAGATGCGACTATTCTAAACCACATGATACTTCGGTCAATACAATCATAGAAGAAGAAGCTAACCCTGAGTGCCCAAAACGTCAAAAAATGAGTCACTCGAACATGAGTTCTTCCTTCCAAAATAACATCTACAGTGAATTACCTGATAATGCTGAAGATTATTTTGATACTACAGCAAATATTCGTTCGCCTTCCGCAAACACCAATGAACCCAAAAGCTACAAGTGTCCTCCAATTACTGTTGTGGGAAAAAGCACAAACAATCTTCGCGAATTCTTCGCTGAACAGAGAATACCGCAAGACAAATATCACATGAAGACAACTAAGAACGGAGTCCAACTCATCCTTGGAAGTAAACAATTCTTTCAACAAACTATCTCCGCTCTGAAACGCGAAGGTATTCAGTTCTACAGTTATGTTCCGGCTGAAGAAGTCCCTGTGAAGATTATCCTCTCAGGGCTACCGCTATTTGATCTCAATGATCTGAGTGAAGAGTTGAAGAATCACGGTGTAAACCCACTGGAAGTGAAAGTATTCTCTGTGAAAAAGAACAGTGTAGAGGACAGTGTTCTGTATCTCTTGCATTTCCGAAAGGGATCGGTAAAGCTACAAGACCTTAGGCAGACCCGGGCACTTTTCAATGTGATCGTGAAGTGGAGACCCTATGTGAAAAAGAAGTCAGATGTCGTTCAATGCCATCGTTGCCAACGTTTTGGCCATGGGAAAACAAATTGCAACATGATTCCACTATACGTTAAATGTGGTGAACGACACGAGACTAACCAGTGTAAACTACCGGTGAAAGCAAGGCTTAGTAACAGTGATCGCTCAAATCGATACCACATTAAATGTGCAAACTGCAGCGGAAATCACACCGCAAACATGCCCAGTCAGGAAATCGTACCTGAAATCGATCGAGGAACGTGCATGTGCTAATCGTAAGCTACAAGCACAGCAGGAGACTTTCCAACATTTGTGATTGGGGACCTCAATGCGCGAAGTCGTCTGTGGAACTGCAGGAAAGGAAACAAAGCAGCAAAGAGCTCAACTTTGTCAGATGGCAACTACAGAGAATTGCTTCATTCACGCTCCAGAATCACCAACATTTTATTCCACCGGCCGAGGAAATCCATCTACCCTGGACATTATCCTCTCCAACAACTTGGTAGACATGACAGCACCAACAGTCATCGACGAACTATCCTCCGACCAGCTGCCGGTAGTTTTTTTTCGTCGATTCCAGCCTTTCAGCTGCACCACCAAATACCCGGTACTGTTACGCTCGAGCAAATTGGTCAGGATTCCAGATAATTGTCAACAATTCGATAAACCTCACAACCCCAATCATCCTGAATAGGAACGATGTGGCCTCAGTCGATGATCCAATAGCATTTCTCAGTAACACAGTTCTTTATGCTGAAAGTATTTCCATTCCATGACGACCAGATCGTCCATTTGACATTCCACAAATTTCGCCCCATACAAGAAATCTCATCCACCTCCGTAACGTGCGGCGGCGTCAGTGGATAAGATCAAAAGATCCACTCTACAAAGTCATCGTTGAAGCACTCAACAACAGAATCCGGGAAGAATGCGCGCAGTCCCGTTTTGATAAGTTCGGTGATGTTATTAGTGACTTAGCTCCTGGTGAAGATAAATTGTGGAAAATTAGTAGAGCACTTCGTAACAACTGTAAGTTTACTCCCCCTCTGCGGAACGGCGAAGTCCTAATTGCATCTCCGTACAGTAAAGCCGAATTACTCGCCGACAGCTTTGCTTCAGCACATAATAATACATTGGACAGCGACAATACAACGACATCAGCAGTGGCTGAATCGATATGTTTGATTGACGTATCCCCAAATCACCCGAATGGAACTTGTCTAGTCAGACCGAAGGAAGTAAAACAGTTAATCGCTAGGCTGAAAAATAAAAAAGCACCTGGATGTGACCAAATTTGTAATAAACTTCTGAAACACCTACCGCGAAAGGCTACTGTTGTGCTGGCTAAAATATTTACAGCGTGCTTACAGCTCTGTTACTTCCCTAATGCTTGGAAACACGCTGCTATAATACCAATTCCCAAACGCGGCAATAACATTACCAACCCTTCGAACTATCGACCTATCAGCCTGCTCCCGTCTCTTAGCAAGCTACTAGAGCGCATTATCCTTTCCAGAATAGAACGGCACCTGGATACTGCTCGATTAATCCCCGATGAACAATTTGGATTTAGACGAGGTCACTCGACGACCCATCAGTTAGTTCGCCTAGTCTCTCATGTCAAAACTGGTCTCTCCAACAAAAAATTATCGGGAATGATAATGTTAGACGTTGAGAAAGCATACGATTCAGTATGGCAAGATGCCATACTGCATAAAATGGCACGTGCGAACTTTCCGATCCATTTGACAAAAATCGTTCAATCCTTCATTAAAAACCGAAGCTTTCTAGTCAACGTGAACGGTGCATTATCGTCTAAAAGAGCCATTCCCTATGGAGTCCCTCAGGGTTCAGTCCTTAGCCCAACTCTGTACAGCATATTTACAGCAGATATCGTAATGGTCTTATTATATATTTGCTGATGATACTGCATTCATAGCGACAGACTCAGATCCTGCAGTCGTGATCACCAAATTACAAGCAGCACAAAATGCACTAGAAGGATATCAACAGAAATGGAAAATGAAAATTAATCCCACCAAAACCCAAGGAATTTTTTTCACCAATCGTCGTAACCCACGACACCTTCCCCAACACGGCGTGATTGCAGGAGGACACGAAGTGGATTGGTCCACGGAAGTCAAGTATCTCGGTTTAAACCTAGACCGGAAACTGAAGTTTAGTGTGCACGTCTAGAAAACGCTCAAAAAATGTGATAAGCTCATAAAGTGCCTATACCCATTGGTATGTCGACGATCTCGCCTGCGCGTCACCAACAAACTATTACTCTACAAAGCTATAATTCGTCCTACCATCACTTATGGCTTTCCGGCATGGAGCAATTGCGCCAGGACCCATCGTAGAAAACTCCAAATAAAGCAGAATCGAGTGCTGAAAATGATATTGGATCTGGACCCCTACTACCCAACAGATGAGCTGCACAAATTAGCAAGAATCGACACAATCGACAACTGGATCCACTGTGTCGAACCGAAATTCTGGAGTAGCTGCGATTCGTCGGAAAATCCATTGCTACGAACCATCCCCCGCCTACTGTGATACTATATCTTAAGAAAATTTTCCTCTAACTATCCCATCTACTAAAAGCAATTGATAAGGTTTTTTTTCTCAGCATTTTTCCTTACATGCTAAATTTGTTATAGAACCCAAAATAATGTCAATTACAATGAATCAATATTACTGCTGAAAGGACCACCAAATCTCAGTTAACATAATGTATCAAATTAGACCTAAGCAACGAGCCAATAAATTATGAATTATGAATTAATTTTTAAAATTTTTAAAATTTTAAATTTCTAAGTTTTAAAATTTTTAAATTTTTAAACTTTTCAAATTTTTGAATTTTAAAATTTTAAAATTTTTAAGTTTTAGAATTTTTAAGGTGAAGCTTTGATAGTATTGGTACAGTAAAAACTTTCATATACTGTAGTAGTATTGGTGTTGTATTTATAAAAAAACAAAGAATATTAGTAGGGTGGTTCAAAAAACGACCCAGCACCATCACGCTCACTCGATTCCGTCCCATGCTCCGAGTGTCCTAAAAAACCGAATCGAACAGAAACTGGTTGAGCGCAATCCGGTTCAAGTTTTTATGAAAACTAGAATGGGAAACTAAACCTTTTATTACACTGACTACGGCGCTTTCCCTCCAAACGCTGGCGAAAAGAGAACCCACATAGCTGAAAGCAACATTCCAAAAGATCCATTGATTACGTAACGCAAATATAGCATTTTATACTCCACTCACCCTTATGTCACACTTTTTGTATGAAGTATCTGCCCCTGGTACGATAGTGTAGACTAGACTAGACTAGAAGTATCTGCCCCTGGTGCGATAGATATCACATACAAATTCTGGGTATTTTGTTGAATTGCACGTTTCACTGATGCCTTCTGAGAAGCCTAATTATCATGCGAAAGAATCGCAACCTCGATTAAAATCGACTCCCAACTATTGGAACGACCATTCAATATGGATTGTCTATGGAGTTGAAGCTCTTAACTATTTCATCCCGTCATATGGTCTCCCCCCTCGCCATTGCCCAATGACGTAGTGCCAGAATCAGTATAATGTTAAATTCAACCTCGCCATATCAACTGTCATACAAACCTGAAACGCCCTGCGCATGGTAAGCCTATTCGAACCAGCCCAAACCATTGGATGACACCCAATTTATAAATCATAATCAACTGAGCGTGACGAAGCAAAATTATTTTTTGAGCCACCCTACTTATTAGTTTGCTGCTGCCGGTGCACCGCGGTGTTTACATTCGCTCCGCGATCAGTTTTTAATCGTTTTTTTTTCGGGCAAATCTAGCAGTTTATACTAAGTTTTCGGTTCAAATAAGTGACTGATATCAAAAAGTGGTGTTTAATTTGCATTCTATCAACATTTCGGGCTGCTCATGTGCGGAGAAATGAGTAAAAACTTGATTTTTCCAATGCCCTTTGAGAAGAAGTGAAGTGCAGTGATGAACCCAACAAATCGCGAACGGCTATTAAATTGGCACGAAACTGCTAATTTATGCTACAATTCGAGCCGGAATACATAGGATTCATTGAAGAAGCATGTTCATTATCACGGGAAGCAAGGAAATATGCTGTGAACAGGTTAGTAATTTGAATATTAAACTTTTGTTCGGTGCTGTTCGATGCATTCGAATGTTGGTGGGAGAGGAGTGCGGGAGGTGTGGGGTTGGCCCGTGGAAGGTCCGGTGCCATATTGGCTGCCATCGTGGTACTCTTCCAACTATGTCCTTAAATATTTAAATTTTTCAATTCTTAAATTTTTAAATTTTTAAATTTAATTTTTTAATTTTAAAATTTTTAAGTTTTTAAATCTTTTAATTTTTAAATTTCAAAATTTTTAAATTTTTAAGTTTTCAAATTTTTCAAATTTTGAATTTTTTCAAATTTTTAAATTTTTAAAATTTTAAATTTTTAAAATTTTAAGTTTTTGAATTTTGAAATTTTAAAATTTTTAAATCTTAAAATTTTATTTTAATTTTTAAGTTTTCAAATTTTTAAATTTTTAAATTTTAAAATTTTTAAATTTTAAATTTTTAAATTTTTAAATTAAAAAAAATTAAAATTTAAGTATTTAAATTATCTAATATTCAAGTTTATAAATTTTGAAATTTTAAAATTGTAGTTTTTTTTTTAATTTTTCATTTTTTTATCTTTAAATTTTGAAAATTTTTAAAGTTTTTAAATTGTTTTAAATTTTTAAATTTTAATTTTACAAAATTTTAATTTTTCAAATTCTCAAATTTTAAAATTGTTAAATTTTATTTTTTTTTTAATTTTAGTTTATAAATTTTTATTTTTCTTGATTTTTAAATTTAAAAATTATTAAATACTTTTTTTTGCAAGATTTCAAAGTTTTGTCCTATAACACGTTCGTAAAGTTTTGTACGCTTGTTTTGGGAGCTAACCATTTTGTACGCGAATTGGAAGGAATTTCAAGAATAAAAAATGTTTTTTTCTTTATTCCTGTTAAGATTACATCAGTTCTTCACTTCATAAAAACTGTCTTGCCAAAATTGAATGGTTTTGATGGGTTGACAAAATCGAATTTTGCCAAAATCGAATGGTGCCTGTGAAAGAAAATAATACAAACTTTTAAAAGAAAGTCAACGGTCGTTGCCAAATCACGTAGGTCATAGGCAAATCCTTACTTTGCTAATTCTGATACTTTTTTCATAATTGCAACTTAAAGATAAAACAATGCTCCAGCAACAATGCCCTACACCAATGCTATAACAGCTTATCCATACGTACTCTAGGTACTAATCCAAATCGTTTATTCAATCGAAAACGGTCACATGAGCTCGTTTTAGAAATTTTGAAATTCATTTCACATGCTGTCGTCAAAGTTCACACTAAATCATAAAAAAGGCTGAAACTGCCGGCTGGTTACCCAGCCTATGTTGAACATCAGTAACGCACGCAGCATGGAAACTAAACACAACATTGATTTCGAGAAGTGACGTTTCCATGACCGTTGCGCATAATTTCAAATTTACTAAACGGAACAGTCGTACCAGACGTTTTTTTTCTTTTTTTTTTCATTTTGGGGGGTAACACACTATCGATACTAACCGTCGCGTCGCGCCGACTCATTTTGCAAGCGCGACTTAGTCTGCGCCGTTTCCGGTACAGGGTTTTTGTTAGCTTAGTTAGGTTGCCGTTTATCCGCACCCTCCCTTACTTACTCTCACTGTTTCGCCATAGTGGTCTCCTTTTCGATTTTGAATGTCAACAGAACGCACCGAAACTACTAATGTTGCCGGTTGGCAGTGTACTACGGGACGGACGGTGGACATTATTGAATCGAAAATCATAGTCGATTAGATTTTGTATGAAAAAGAATCGATCAACTAAAATACCGAACTTCTGTAGTACAATTTATTACTTGAGGTGGACAAACAATATCGCGGGGAAATCTATGTAAAACTAATGCTAACTTTGTGAACACAGTATGAATATTAACCATTGAGGCTGTATTTTGTCCACCATCTTCAAGTACCCTCCCGACAGTGCGATTAGTACAACTATGAAGTCGAAGGGCGATGGAGGTAAGTAGAAGGGACACCAAAAAAACGGCTTACTAAAGACATAAACGGCCGCCATCCGCGCCTAATGTGTAACTATTTGATTTGGCTGCGAGACGTGGCAAACACATGTCATATTGTCAGATTTATGGATATCATGTTTGGGCAACGTAATGGCCTAAACGCCGCCGGAAAGCGAAAAGGGCACCGGCGAGCAACAGCGAGGGGAAGAGGCACCTAATCTATTTGCGCGACTCTTTGAAGGGTGAAAACTTGAACTCACTTCATCGCCTCGTCGTGGTTGGAGAGCAGGGCCGCCGCATTCAAGCGGGCTCCTGGCCCAACCGGAGGGGAAACGCTTGCGGTCAGTCAAGTGGAGAAGATTACGTTTATGGTAAGTACCACCGCCCCAGTCAGTAGAGAGACCATAAGCATTCGTCTTCACCCAGTGAAGAACCCATTGATCGCACGAATGTAAAATGCAATTGCTGCCAACAACAGGTGAGTTCGAAGTGCTTGCATGACGACCGCAGAAAGTGCAAAATAGGGTTGGTACGGGTATTATTCGACTATTCATACTTCACGGTTAATCCCAAGCTCAAGCTTTGTTTCCCTACTTGTTTATTTAGCTGCGTTGCAACCATCTAAAAAACAATTTTTGATTATGCGCCTTTAAATATAACTTTCTTGCAATTTAAAAAGCGCCTATGGAAACAACCGTAGATTGCAATGAACTTGCAATAATGTTGCAAAATAGTACATCGGACAAAAAATAAAACAAAAATTTAACAATGGATTCAATCTTGTGATTGATAGTCCTTCAATCTATCACAGCCACTGGCGTCGCCAGAGCTCGGGTAATGGTGGTGCACCAGCATTTTTGGCGCAATTGATTCATTTATAATTTGGCGTCAGTAGTAAGAACTATAATTGGAGTTAAATTTAAATTTAGGCTGTTCCAAATGTTACTATTATTTATTGCATTATTGCATTTCCTATAAAATGCATTGAAAACGTCTAATATTTTTAATCTTTATTAAAGTCCTTTTTTAATTATTATTAGGTTTATCTCTGAATTAATTGTCTAACTTATTGAAAAGGTTTCTAGGAATTTTTCGGAATGTTCTTTCCAAACCTTCCAATTCGAAATGTATTTGAGGTATTCCTTTGGATACAATCGGAAATTTTATTCCCCCGGAAATTTCTCCAGTAATTCCTCCAGAATTTCAAGCAAAGATCCTTCTCACAATTCTACACGCAACAGGTGATTGTTAAATTTTCCAACAATTCTTTATAAGAGCCTACCACAACCCGTATAAGAAATGGGCATATGCGAAAATACTACACACTTAGTTTTTATTTCTGCAGCTCGGCAAAATTCCGCACAGCTGTGCGCCAGCAAAATAAATAACAGATATTCCGGCAAAAATGACGTTTGTTAGCTGATTTCGGCAAATTATTTGACGATTATCAGCAGTTTTGACAGAAATCAAAAACATGTTTGCTGGGGCACGGCTGTGCGATTCTCGGTAAAAGTTTGACATTTTGCTGAGATCCCGGCAAAAAAAAGTGTGTAGATTCTTATACAAATATTGTATGAGACCTTACAATTTTGCAAGCTTTTTTACAATATTTGTTTGTGAGCTTATATTTTTTGTATGAGAATCTAACAATTTCGCATATGCCCAGTTCTCATACAGGTTATGGTAGGTTCTCATACATAATTGTAGGAAAATCTAACAGTCGCTGTTTGGGTGTAGGACAAAATTGCTTCAGGAGTTTTCGAACGAATTCCTGACGGAATTTATAAGAGAAATCTTGAAGGCATTTTCGACATTCTTGAATTACCCCACGAGTTTCTCCGGAAATAACTTTGGAGATAAATCCAGAAACTCCTTCAAAAATTCTTCTTCGGATATTCCTCAGAAATACAGAAACAGAAAGAACGTCTTGGGAAATTGATTTCACAATTTCTTCGGAATATCATTGAGAAAATCCTTGAAAAATTCTTTTGAGAACTCCTCCCGAACTTCGCCCAGGAATTATTTAGACAATCCAACATGAATTACTTTTAACATTCGCCCAGGGAATTGTGTGGGTGTGAAAGAGCCCTTACATTCTGGTGTACATCGGGCTTAACATCCGCTACTCACGACTGTCTGCTCGGCACTCACCACGAGTGTCATCGCAGTAGGCTCACACAGGCAGCAAGCCAATCTGTCACTTTCGACTGCACACCGGCGGACAGGTAAGACGCGTGGCATCTAGGTAGGTGGTTCCTTTCTGGATTATTTCAGATTCTCACAATGGCGATCCTGCCAGTATTCGCATTACATAATTATAGTAAGAACCTAAAAAAAAGAAAGGAACCACCTGTTTACGATGCGAAAATAGTAGAGAACAAAAATCTACTTAAAATGCGGATTATCACGATCGCGCACTGAGCGGACCACGGTTGTCGCGCATAAGAAGCGGGTAACAGACCGCGCTCCTGAAAAAAGCGGATAGCAGTATCGCGCTAGGTTAAAGCGGATAAAAGTGTCGCGCATTTTAATAGCGGACGAAAAGTCGCGCAGTCAAGAAGCGGGCATACAAGCCGCGCATGATAGAAGCGGACATATAAGTGGCGCATTTATAAGCGGACACGAAGGTCGCGCATTTCAGAAGCGGACATGAGGGTCGCGCATTTCAGAAGCGGACACGAGGGTCGCGCATTTCAGAAGCGGACACGTGGGTCGCGCATTTCAGAAGCGGATATTGAGGTAAAGCTCACGAAGCAAATGTCGCGCAAACAAACGGCGGATGCAAGCGTCGCGCAAACAAACGGCGGATGCAAGTGTCGCGCATTTGAGATGAACAAACAGGTCCCGAATGCAAGATACGAACAATAGAGACATAAGTTTATCAAAGATGCGTGCTTTTGTGCAGCAAAAAGAAGCGCGCGTATTTAAGATGCGGACGGAACGTCGTATATATCGTATAGGACATTACTATAGAAGCGGATCAAAACATGATAGCTTAGATAACTAAATCGTTACATGTTTGAGTAAACAATGCATCGCCATGACGAGAAGTTGGTGTAGAACTAACACAGTAGATTTAGAATCAAATCCAGATGTTGCAGATGGTTGGGTAGATTCATTCGCCTTTATCCTCTTGTACTTCTAAGTGAAATCGTTATCTAAAGTATCGCCAGTATCGGCAAAGTTTGTTCACATAGCGAGAAAATGACCGTTTGGAGTTTGTACGGTTTCTTCTCGAACAGTACCATCGGGACCAGATATAAATGTCTACGATTCTAGCAGTCATCTTTGCTAGGCCAGACCAGAAAATTGGAGTATCACCAAAGTAGCAACCAAAGAGTTGAACCACTTCATGTGAGTTTGAAGTGTAGATAAATATTCCGATTGCCGATGTTTTCAAATTATTGTGGAAACGTGTGTCTGGAACAGCCGTCCATGTGGGCTCGACAAGAAACTGTCGTCATGTTGGGGGTTGGCAATCAGTAGGTTAATCGTTGAATGCAACTACGGGTCGAGAATTTAGGCAGCATTCAATGCAGGTCAGTAACGTGTCCATATCGTTCTGCGCTTGAGTATGGATGCCAAGCACTCGAACAAAATGCTTCTGTTCGGAACGTTTTGGTACCTACTAGAGTTCGTCGAAGCAAAATTCTCTTGATGGGTTGAAATGCCAACGGACGTCATGGTAGGTGCATTCATGAGCGACTTGCCGATGATGTTATGCATGGAGAAATCGTGCTGTTCCCAAATCAGCGACCAGCGAGGTGTACAGCGCGGGTAGAGAAACACACAAATACTGAGGAGAACGCTTTGTGTGGTGCAATTCGGCAATGCATTCGTTTTAAAGAAAACGGACCTCAATAATAAAATGCACTAACGAAGAAATGTAGCTGTCATGAACAAAACAGAGAGCTTTGATATAAATTTGCTCCAGAAGTTACGGCCGTGATCAACATGAGTCAACCATATAGTAATCCGGATTTTGCATGAAGAGTTTAATCGATACCTTGAATGTCAAATTTATTGTTTTTGTCTGCTCGGTCTCCAGTAAGGAAATTGGACTGAGGTGATGGAAAACAAGGACATCTACTCATAAAATACCGCTTTGGACAAAACATGGTGATCACAAGAATTGGAGCGCCATTAGCGATCTAATACTTATGCATCTACTTAGGATGGTCAACAGCAGCTGTGGTACTGCATGCCGATGAATTTCATGTTGTGAACGTACTAGCAACTTGGAGAGACGATGTGAATCGAAAATCACAATTTAATGCTTGCTGTCATTCGGCTACGGATAAATATTGTCTATCCGGAATAAATTTATACCGCTTTTTATACCGAAGTTGGATTTTTCTCCAGATACAGGCAACTTTCCCAACTTCGGAAGTAGTGCGCTAGATTCGCATAAAGATGCGCTAAACAACGCATCAATTAGTTTGACAAATAAAACTTCGGAAGAAAGTTCGGTTTGGAAGTCCCGACTTCCGAATTCTAACTTGGTGCTACGCCGACAATATGTGAACCGGAGAGGCGAAATTTTGGTGCAATGCTTTCAGCAACAGACATTGCTCAGCCTAAAACATGTCTTAAAAAGCCTCAAATTCAAAAATACCATTTTTACTGACTTAGACTATCAGTATTTATATAACATCGGTTCATGTATTCTATGCACTGTCGTTTGAAACTATAAGCGAGGGCTTTAGGACCCAAATTCGTCGAACATGTTGGATAAATCTACGAAGTAGGCAGTTACCTTTAGCATTCGATCGTAGTTTGAGAACCTCACCGTGTTTTATCCAAGCGTTTTTCTATAAAGAAACGCAGGTTGAATAGTTTGAAGTCTAAGCTAAGCTAAGCTAAGCTGAAGAAACGCAGGTTGAATAATTTGAAACGTTGCTGAATTTTTAATGTTTCTGCATATGTTACTTCAACAAAATTTTGACATTGTTCCAAGCTGTATACTCTGACGTTTTTGATGATTCTCGATATCTGCGGCAAATTATCGAAAATGAAAAAAAAAAATACTCGTGTGGAAAGGTTTGATGTTATCTCCATTTTTCAATGTCCCAAGGGATACTCCTTGATCCAAATGTCTTATAGTTTTTTGTTTCTAAGATAACTTCACGTTCACCTCGAGGAACAGTCAACAAAGATAGATGATCTTGATCCATTTTGGCCCAAATTCGAATTCTTGATCGTGAGAGCAATGAGAGTAGTTGCATTTCCCGATACTTGTGGGTTATCTTTTCAGATATGTTCAGTTCTGTAGAACAATAATCGATTATCTTACTGACCCTAAATTAAATCGTAATATAACTACTTTTTTTTGGAAAAATGTCAATCTGAGGATCACATTATCATATAAATTAAAATTTAAACCGATTTGGTTGCAGCAACTCATATATGACTGAATTTGGTTGGTATTTATTAATTTCTCGGTTCTGAACCTTCACAGCTTTTTGAATCTCACCTGAATATTCTTTGATTTTTTGTGAAGTTTTCCGTGGGGTTGACTCATAGTTACATCGACGCTAAAGGTCTTAATCGACTAAAACCCACCCGTGTAAAAAAATAACTGTGTGTAATACATGGGTCACAGTAACTCGTTTATGACATGTGTGCTGCTTAGGAAGTATCACTAACCTTATGTCCTAAACACAGTTATTCGTAAACACCTTTTATCAGTAGATTAATAAAGTATAATATACAAGTTGTTGTCCCGGCCTTGATAATTTCGATGAGTGAATAACTGATGAAATCTAAAAATGCACGTTAATGGAAAAAAAAATAATCAAATTAACCCAGCAGACGTTGTCCTGCATTGGAGGAAGTTTTTACTCATGATTTTAATATGAAAAACATGTTTATTTATACGAAGAAGAGAAGAAAATACAATAAAAGTGGGATCAATCCAGTAGCAACAAAGATATCACAAACATTTCGAGAGCTGTCTTCCTCTTAGTACTTTATTAGGAACCTAATTCTTGATTACGATTGACCGAAACTTTAAACGAATCCAAATTCGTTCGAAACGTATCCTTTTTTCATTTTGTAGTGGGAAGTGGATGTGTGGGTGTGAAAGAGCCCTTACATTCTGGTGTACATCGGGCTTAACATCCGCTACTCACGACTGTCTGCTCGGCACTCACCACGAGTGTCATCGCAGTAGGCTCACACAGGCAGCAAGCCAATCTGTCACTTTCGACTGCACACCGGCGGACAGGTAAGACGCGTGGCATCTAGGTAGGTGGTTCCTTTCTGGATTATTTCAGATTCTCACAGGAATCCTTCAGAAATTTCTTTGGAAATGAAAACAACATCCTCCAGGAAATCCTTAGGAAATCCTTTTGATAAAGGCATATGAAATGTCTTTGTTTGATGATTTTTTTGGGACATTTTTAAACAATAAAAAAGGAAATACGAAAGGAATTTTCTGAATAGTTTCTAATGAATATTTCAAGATTAAATTTCCTGAAGAGTTCTCAAAGTAATTTCCGAATGATTTTCAAAAAAATTCTGAATGAATTTTTGAAGTAATTCTCAAAAAAACATTTACATGAATATCGGATGGGCCTTAAGGAGATTCTACTTAAATTGACAGAGGTATGTTCGATGGAGGTCCTAAAAATAATTCGAAAGAATTCCTTAATGAAGTTCTGAACTAGACCTATGCGCCGCCGCTGATGATTTTCTTGCGCCGCCACCGCCGTCAAAAATAAATCGGCTCACCGCGGTGGGACCAATTCCAAAAAAGACGGTCATAAATGTTATAAGTGAATAAAATGGTCTAGCAGGCCACATATTGTGATTTTACATTGGATAGATGGTTTATCTTCTCGGCATCAACGACCCGTAAGCTAAAGTTCAACTATCGGAGCGAGTGGTGGGTAGACCTGTGCGCCACCGCCGCCGGTGATTTTAACACGCCGCCGCCGCCGACAATTTTGGCTCGGCGCGCCGCCGATCATAATTTTGCCACGCCGATGACTAATCGCAATAAAAAAAATCAATTAACTAAGTCGAGTCGAGTAAAGTACAAACTGAAAATGGCCTTAAATACAACGTTGTGGAATTTATTGGAATAGTACCAAACTCGCCTTATGATAGTTCATAAATGGTGAAAAGGTGGAAATCGTCAGAATTCAATTTCAAATCTACCTTACGAGATGGTGTCTCTAAGTCAGTGTGGTGAAATATTATGCATCTCGAGAAAATATAGAATACTACGGCGTCCTGCTGGCTGCTTCTCAGGTAATCGCCACAGTCACTAAACACGACAGAGTCAATAAAAATCTTACCCACCGTATGCACTTGTCATGATAAACACTCTCCATGTACTCAGTGACTCCGGTTGCCTCTCACTAATACAATCGAGTACTGCTGTCATTTGGCGAAAAGCACGTGGTTTTGTTTTGAGAGGGAAAATTTTCCCTATCTTTTAACCCGGCGGCTATCTTGACGTTTACCTTCGCAGTCGAGCCTGCGAGAGTAAGACCGCCGCGAAAGTCTAGAAAAAGGTAAGCGCGACAATACATTGTCTGGATTAATAAATATGTTGGTTGATTAGTTTATGAGTTTGCATGAGGCTTTATCTAGTGGATTTCTTCTAACAAGTGGAATAACACATACAATGTTTAACTGATCTTTGGAATTCGTCTAAGCTAAGCCTTGGCTTTGGCATTCAGTCGGGCACCTAAACCTGTAAGTGACTCGCAAATTATGTTTGATGTGGCACGTAAGCTTTTGGGAAGGCTTGGATACATGCCCAAAGCACCCCCAATCTTATAGGATCTGGCATTTGTGAAGGCAGTTTATTGCAGTGTAGGAATTTCAAGGTAAGTTAGCACATTAATTATCTTGACAATATTTTTTTTTATTAAAATCAACCAGGCCACTTAATCAGTTTTTTTTCTTTTTTTTATTGTGTTATGAGCACAGTTGACTTATTTGGGAAACCAATTCAGCAAAATAATTAAATCCCTACTGTGAATGATTTTCTAGATTTTTGTCCAATATAACTATGTTTTATTTTGAAATCAATGTTTGAATATTATTGACAAAACCGTTTGGTATATTTCCTTGTACATGCCTCCAAAGTTTTCAAAAAAAAAAAAACCTAAGAAAATTACTTTAAAAATTCTTTTTTCTCCGAAAATTCCTTCAGAATTTACATTACGATTTTCTTCAGAACATCCTTTACGAATTTCTTTAGGAAATTCCTTATGGAATGTATACAAAAAAAAATTTCAGGAATTCCTAATTCTATAATGAATTTCTTCGGAAATTGTTTATCAACACTTTTTTTAAGCAATGCCTTCGGATTTTTTTATAGAATTGCTTCGGAAATTTCTCCTATGAATTTTTTCGGCAATTATTCCATGAATTCCTTAAATTAATTCTTCCAGATATTACATTAAAGATTTCTTAGAACATTTCACTTCTACCAGCAATTCCTTCAAAAAATTCTTCGGGAATCCTTCCAGAGCTTCCTGCAGGAATTCCTCCGAAAATGCTTTCACGAGTTCATTCCGAAATTCTTTCAGTAATACCTTGGTAATTTTTCAGTGTTTATTGTTTATTTTTTTGTTTTACTCTTTCGAAAATTCAATTAGTAACTCCATCGAAAACTATTTCATTCTCTAATTATTTTTCAAAGGATTTCCGGAAAGAAATCCGAAATCCGAAAGAATTTCTTAAGAAATCTACGAGGGAACCTTGGAAGCTTTCCGAAGAAACTTTTAAAAAAATCTATGGAGAAATATCAGAAGGAATTCTTGGCGGATTTTTTTTAGATTATTTAAGGAAAAAATCGTAAGGAGTTCTCAAATGAATTTTTGAAGAAGTTTTTGAAGAAATTCCTGGTGCAGGAGTTTCCTAATGAATTTTCGAAGGCATTTTTTAAAGAGAGCCTGAATTGATTTTCTAAAATAATTTCCGTTGGAACTGCTAAAAAAGTTTTTGGAGGTATTTCTAAAAGACTTTCCCAAATAATTCCTAAAGGAATTTCCAGAGAAATCCATAAAGGAATGTCTGAAGGTATTTTTGAAGGAATTTATGAATAAATTCCTAACAGAATTTCAGAGGAAATGCCTTCTGGTATGTCTGAAATAATTCCTAGATAAATCCAGGAATTCCGTTGGAATTTTTTTAGAAAATCAATTAACAGTTTCCCTCGGAATTTGCCTCAGGGAGTCCTACAAAAACTCATCCGGAAACGAATTCCAGAAAGTCTTTCGGATTCTTTCGGATATTCCTTGGAATTTCCCTGAGGAATTAGTTCGGAAATTCATCCACGCATTCTTTCAGAAATTTATTAAGGAAAACCTTGGAAAAATCGTTGAGATATTTATTTGAAAACTTCGAAATTCTTCTAAGAACTCTTTTGGTATACCTTGCAAAGTTCTAGGATAAAATTTCCTTAAGAATTCTTGAAAAAGTTCCAGAAAGAATATCCAAGAAACTCCTGAAGGATTTTTCAAAGTAACTCGTGAATGAACTTTGATATTCTTAGATTTCTCCGCAAGTTCCTTTGGAAGATTTCGTTCAGAAACACGGATATACCTTCTGAAAATCCTTCACAAACTCTTTTTGAAATATCTACGGAAAATGTTTGAGGAGTTCCTTAGGAAATTGTTTCAGAATTCCTCCAAAAATTCTCTAAAAACTCCTACAGAAATTCAATTACGAATTACTTTGGAAATTTCATCAAGTTTTGAAAATTTGCTTAGGAATTTCTTCGAAAATTAATTGTGAAATTCCAGCGGAAGATACTTTTTGGAATTTTTTTTGGAAATTCCTCTAGGGGTTCCTTAGCAAGACATTTTTCCTGAAATTACCATAGGGATTCTTTCAAATCTACCTTAGGCAATTTCTGAAGATTTTTTTCCGGATAATCCTTTGAAAATTCCTCCAGTAAATTCTTTGGTTACTTTAGGAAGCTACCTACAGACACTGACAAAACTACCTCTGTAAAGGCGAATTCCACTTGGCCGAACAAACCATTAGGCCAAAACCAATCAGGCCGAAAGAGTCATTTGGTCGAACGAGTCATTTGGACGAACGGGTCATTTGGCCGAACGGGTCATTTGGCCGAAAGGGTAATTTGACCAAAAGTGTAATTTAGCCGAAAGGGTCATTTTGCCGAAAGGGTCGTTTAGCTTAAATTGTCATTTAGTCAAAAGAGTCATTTGGTCGAAAGAGTAATTTGGCCGGAAGGGTCATATGGCCGGAACGGTCGTTTTGCCGAATAGGACATATGAGCGTATAAGACAATTGACCGAATAGGTAATTTGAGAAGTGAGAAATTAGGAGTGAGAAGAGAGACGTCTCAATTCTCATTCCTCATTTCTCACTTCTCACTGTAAAAAGAGAGAAGCGTGAAGTGAGTAGTGAGACGTCTCACTACCCACTTCGGACTACTCACTATTCACAGTGAGTAAAGAGAAATGAGGAGTGAGAAATGAGACGTCTCACTTCTCACTAAAAAATGAGAAGCGCAAAGTGAGCAGTGAGACGTCTCACTATTCACTTCGCGCTTCTCAATTTCTACAGTGAGAAGAGAAAAATGAAGAAAAAGAAGTGAGACGTCTCACTACTCACTTTCATTTCTCACTGTTCCCTGTAAAAAGTGAGAATTGAGACGTCTCTCTTTTCACTCCTCATTTACCACTTATCGTAGTAAAAAATGAGAAGCATGAAATGAATAGTGAGATGTCTCATTACCCGCTTCGTACAACTCACTTTTCACAAAAAAGAGAATAGTGAGACGTCTCACTTCTCACTCTTTATTTATCTCTTCTCATTGTAGAAAGTGAGACGTGAGACGACTCACTTCTCCCTGTGAAAAGTTAGTAGTGCGAAGTGGGTAATGAGACGTCTCACTACTCACCTCATGCTTCGCACTTTTTACAGTGAGAAGTAAGAAATAAGGAATGAGAATTGAGACGTCTCTCTTCTCATTCCTAATTTCTCACTTTTCAAATAACCTATTCGGTCAAATGACCTATTAGGCCAAATGTCTTTTTCGGCTAAATGTCTTATTCGGCCAAACCCCATCAGCCAAATGACCATTTTAGCCTAAAGACCCATTTGGCCAAATGACCTTTTGGCCAATTGACCCTTTCGGCCAAATTACCCTTTCGGCCAAACAACCTTTTTGACCAAATGACCCTTTCTGCCAAACGACCCTTTTGGCCAAATGACCCTTTCTGCCAAGCGACCCTTTCGGCCAAAGGGAAGATCCATTAATTACGTATCGCAAAAATTGGTCATTTTCAACCCCCCCTCCCCCCTATGTCAAACTTTTTGTATGAAGCATCTAAAAATTATGTATGGGTCGTCACATTTCGCCCAATCCCCCTCCCCCCTCTAAGCGTTACGTAATTTGTGGACGCTCCCAAATGACTTTCGGCATAATGGTCTGCTCGGCAAAATGGTATATTCGGCCCAACAACTTTCGGCCAAATGCCATTGGCAAAAAGATGCAGACTATCGAATTCTCGGAGTGTTTGAGCAGAAAATACTGCGCGGTGGAGAATAGTAAATGGCGCAGACGAACGACGTTGGCTCCGGGGTGCACTCGGTGGCTGTGTGCAATCGAGGAAGATGCTCGTGCAGCCGATGTGCAGGGAGACTGGCGACCGGCGGCCCTTCCTGGGTTCGAGCCACCTGGAATAAGAAATCAAATTCGGTTTTCCTCCGGACAACACGGAGTGTACGACCATCATAGGTATTGGTAAATTTAGAATGAAATTTTTGGACATTTTCCTTAGGAATTTCTTCACGACGTTCTCCATTTCTTTTAATTTTTTAAGGATCCCTTCAGATATTCATTCAAAGCTCCTTTAAAAATTTATTGGAAAATTTATTTGAAATTCTGTTAGGAATTACTTTAAAAATGTCTGTGATTTTCCTACTGATTTTTCTTTGGGAATTCCTTCAGTTCTAACAGTTTTTTTTCGGAAATTTCTTCAAAAATGTTGCCGGATTGCCTTCAAAAACTTTATCCGACATTACTTCAGGAAATCGGTTGGAAATTTCTATGGAAAACTCTTTTAGGAATTCCATCGGAAATTAGTTTTTGTTGAATAAATTTTCGAATGAATTCCTGCAGGATTAGCTCTACTAAAGGAATTTCCCAAAGAGAACGTGAATGGATTTTAGAAAGAATACCTATACAAATTTCTGTAGGAGTTCTCATAGAATTTTACGAAGGAATTCCTTAAGAAGTTTACTAAGAAATGTCTGTAGAAATTTCATTAAAAAAATCTAGTTTCCTCCAGAAATTCCTCCAGGGACTATACCAAGAACTTTTTTGGCATATTTAACCAAATTTCAGGAAAAAAATCAATTTGGTTGGTCATCCCCAGTTTTACTCAGCTAGTATTTATTTTTATTTATGTTGATCATAACATTTTAACATAAATAACATTTTGAAATCATGTTTTGATTAGTGTCGGCGACAATTGACTATTTTGAATGTGCTGCTTGATGATCGGCAAACGTAGAATATTGCAATTTTAATCCACTGAAATCGATTTGTATAGGGCGATTCCTACCGTGTAAATCAAAACCGCATGAATCCAATCCAAAGCATTAAAATTGATTTTTCCAGTCATTGATTTTTTCATCCACGCCGGCTCACGCCGCCGCCGCCGCCACCGCCGCCGATGAAAGTCAACGGCGCGCCGCCGTGACGCCGCCGTCGCCGGGGCAAAAGTGACCACCACGCCGCCGCCGCTGATTATATGACCGGCGCACAGGTCTAGTGGTGGGGCACCAGTCATCGCAAGCACGCTATAGTTCTCTAAGACAACGTGCTTGCACCAAATGGTCCACCATCAAGTATCAATGGCTGGCGCCGCCAATGTAGAGTTCTCTTTCTATGAGCATTTTCACAGGTATTTAATTACCGATTTCAGCCGCCTCACCACAGTGCCAACGAAAAATTTATTTCATCGTTAGAAATTGTAAACATATGGAATAAGTTTTGTTTTGTCCCAAAACAAAGTAAAGCTGTAGAGGCGCAAGTTATTACTTGATATTTCGATTCATGATATTTTTACAGAGTAAAGCCCTCTGTACACCTCCCGTGAACATGAACATGAACAAGAGGTGAGAAAAAGCGATAATTTCACAGTGAACATCGTCGTGGACAATCCAGTCTAGTTGGAAGTGTTGAATTATTGCCCACGAATGCAGGCAGCAAGTAAGTGTGCAATAGTAAACGAAGAAAATAAAAATGAAACATATTGTCGCATATATGTATATGAATTATTTGAGTGGGTAATCTACGGAACGATGTTGATCAAGTTGTTTAATTTTAATGATCTTTTCGTTTAAATGTTCGGGAATTTTGTTATGAAAAGCCAGTAGGGACATATACTTTGTTACCGGCGGGTAACATTTGATTGTTGTTTTCACTAGAGTGCGGAAAATGAGGGACTAAGTTTATACAGTTAGACGCGTAAACCCAACGGTCATTTTGGATGCCTACGCATGGGCAGTCGATAAAGGCGCGCAAATGAACTGCGCCAAGAGATGGGTGATTGGTGGGTGACTGGAGGCACTGAACTGAAGTGGAGGAAACAGCAAAAACGACTCGGGGAGTTACTGTCGTGTCGTCTGATAGGGAAGGCAATGTACGAGTGGGAGGCATAAGGCAGTAGAGCTTGAGAAGTCACGAAAGCTAGAGGTCAAGATCATTTTTCTTCGAGTGCGAGGGATCAAGTTTCCGATCCAGTGTTGGTCGTGCGGTTTTTCGTGGATAATACCCGGAGTGTTAATATGTAGTGCAGAAAATAACCAGCAATCCACTGCTGCAAGTGACTGGTGTCTACAGCCGGCAGTTATCCACCCGTTCCGGTCAGAATTCGGCTCCGGAAAACCCGGCAAAGTATTACCGCAAAGCACCAAGCCACGTGTCGCAGATTCCCGCCGCCTGGAAGATCAGCAAGGCAAGCCGCACCACCAGAACACCTCAAGCCACCTTCGAAGCCGTCGTCCGCTGTCACGTGCCAACGTCAGAACCTCCAAACCGTCAACGAAACCGCCCCGGCGGACACACGCCATCAACACGCTACACAGCCAGCATCGTCGAAAATCGCTACCGATCATTGAAGCCGCCTGCCACCGCCCTCCATCTTCACCTCCGTCTCCAACTCCGCCGTCGTCGCTGCCGCCATCCGGCCTTCTGAGCCGCAGTCCAGTGAATTATTTTTGCCCTCACGGAAGTGTGACTAGGACAAATAAAAGTATTGGGTTGACCGTAAGTAAAAACTTTAAAGATAGGTTTCCGCATTCCGAAAGCTTCCCCAGCGTTAATACCCCCTGAGACCCGGAGCCAAAAGAGCCCCGGAGGCTGCCGTTGGCTCTAGACCAGCAGCCTGGGGTTTGATGCCGATTTCCCTCTGAAATCGAGCCCAGCGGTTCCGGGGTCGAAAAGAGGTCTTATAACTTAATGATTTCTGAATGGAAAATTTTCAACTGTGCTACCAAATGTATACATTTGGCACCGTTCAAAGCTGAATTAACAAGTTCGATCAGTTGAGCTGAATCCAAATATTATCTTTCGACTGGTTCGCATCAAAGAAGTTCTGGCAAAACTACCCACGAAGCATGTAATTCACTTGATTCATTCTATTCCACACATTAATACAATTATGTTCAATTATGCAATTATAGTTAAGAAAATACGAATTTACGAAAAGAGAAGAAATTTCTTCTAATTTTCTAGTGACTTCTATCCCATTTGAACGATTGATTTTGACATGTAGTAACAAGTTTAATTTAATGAGAAGCTATTTAATTTTTTCTTACTTTTGCTAGATATAATTTTTGACTTTCTCTTTTGGCTTACATTTGTTTAATACTTTTCTTCATCTCATTTTTTTTTAAATTTATTATTCATTTGTTCGAATAGTGTTAATTAATGTTTGAATATTTTACCAGTTCGCCAATAAAAATCCCAATTTTCGCTCAAGTTTTCGTGTTTAAAATTCAATTGATCACGTATCGTATATTCGTACCGTATTTAATTGTTGTGTTTACTATTGAAAGTCTTAATATGTATTCAATAATTTTTGCTGTACTAAGATTTTGTTGATAGTCATTATCCAAATTATGTAAATTACTCACATAAACTGTTTCAAATAAACAACTTTATTGAATAAACTCATATAGGTATACCTAATCACAAACATTCTGAATAATAATTATTATTAATATCTGTACCTCGTGGATGGTCATAACGCAAAGAGCATACGAGCATGTGTGTACCAAAAAAAACAAGGGCAGACAGACAGGCAGGATGAAAACGATAGAGAGGCATTCTACACATCTTGTTAGATTCTTCATTCTCCCTGTATTGCTGTGGTGGATATATGGCGTATATGGTGTATATATCAGAGAGGAGAGAAGCTTTCTCTGGTAAATCAGGTAAAAAAATTCCACGGAGCTCGTTCACGTTCGAATGGCAAAAGCATTCTGAAAATCTGTTCACCGTGAACGACAGAGACGATGCACAAGCATATCGGAAGCATATCAAATGATTCAGTAGTAGCAAAGCAGAAAAAGTATGCCAAGCATTTATAACTAATGTAGCTAAGACTTTGAATAAACAAAAGAATTAATAAATAAATAAATGACTTCAAATTAATGGGTTGATAAATTAAAAAATGAACAATCGATTAAATTACAAAATTATTGATTTGAAAAACTAATAAATGGATAATTTTTTAGATTAATAAATTCAGAAATGAATGAATTTATAAATTATTGAATAAAAAAAAATAAATATAATCACTCAAAAATCTAATATATCAACAACAAAAAATAATAAATCAATAAACTTATTTTGAAACCTAGTAAATCAGTGACTCAATAAATAGGCAAATTAACAAATTATAATTAATGAACAATAATGATGGTGTTGTAAAAAATACACAAAAAAAATATATTTTTTCCTTCATTGCACACTAGGTAATCCACTTTCAAAAGAGGAAAAAATATTAACTTTCTTTACGGACAACTTACAGAAGAGATTAAGGGCTTATTCAAAAAGGAATTTTCTAAAGAATTTAAGAATCAAGGACGTGGAACACTTCTGTATGTAGCTATGAGGCTCGTTTTGTCCCAATGTCCCATACATCACGAGTTTACATATTTTTTGTCATTTTATCTTTAGGACATTGCTCTAAAATTGTGTTTATCTCTTCACTGTGGATCGACAGAAGGGCACTACATATATTTTGCTGGAAAAAGTTGAAAAATTCAGGGATTTTGGTGTTTAATAAGCGTCAAAATGCATTTTATTTGAATTTTCCGGCCGCGTCAATTTGAAATCGTCGCAAAGCAAATTGTCGCCAGCAAACATGGCCATAAGATCTGTCAGATCAACTACGAACAAAATTGTTTGATTTCAATAATCAGATTATTTCCAGAAGTTGAGTACTTTTTTTTGCATGTTTTAATGATTTGGCTTTGCATTAACACAGATTTAAATTGAAGATATTGGCGACGATTTTAAAGGTGCATAAAAAGTGATCGACGCGATTTGTTACCAGCGAAACTGAAAATACTATTAATTTAAATGATATTTGCCAATGATATAATGAAAATAACAAATAATCATATATTTCATTGAATGTATTGAACTATAGGGGACTTTGGGGTCATACAAGTCTAAAAGCTCATTAAATATATATATATTTTTTTACAAAATAGGATAACTTTTTTCACGGACGACAGAGGAGAATGAGAGCTTATTTAGAAAAAAATTTCAAAGAAATTCAGTGGGTGATTTTTTATAGACGCGGGATACTACTGTATGTAGTTATTGAGCTCGTTTTACTCCAATGTCCCATACATCAATTTTTTTTTCATATTTTTCGTCCTTTTATCTTTAAAATATTGTACTAAAATTGTGTTTTCCTCTTCATTGTGGATCCTCAAAAAGCACTATACATATTTTGTTGGCAAAAGTTGAAAATGAAAGTGTTTTCGGGGTAAAATAATCATCAAATCGCATTTATGTGAATGTATTTTTGATATAAAATAAGCTTCTGAGCTTGTTTGACCTAAAAAAAACCCTGGAATCATTTTTTTCCAATGTAATGTACGAATATTTGTTATTTTCATAGTATAATTGACAAATTATCATTAAATTAATATTACTCCATCATCTATTAACTCACCATTATTGAGCTTTATAATTGCATAGAGGAATTTGGGCGAGAAGGCATGAGAAAATAATATTTCCGATCTCATCCTATCTATTGTCACATCGACTCTCAAATAATAATAAATTTAGACAATAATATCAACAATTATCTGTAAATATTATTTATTTTTACAGAATAAATTAAAAATTCACATAAAATGCACTTTGATGCCTATTTGACCCCTAAATCCCTTAAATTTCTAATTATTACCATATTTAGTGCACCTCTATGGATCCACAGTGAAGAGATTAACACAATTTTAGAGAAATTTCCTAAAGATAAAATATAGAAAAAATATAAAACTCGTGATATATGGAACATTGGGGCAAAACATGCTCAATATCTACATACAGAAGTGTTCCACGTCCAAAGAAACAGCACACACAGAATTTTCTTGGAAAATTCTCTTTCGAATAAGCCCTTGATTTCTTCTGTAAATAGCTCGTAAAGAAAGTTAAAAAAATTTCCTTCTTCGAAATCGGATTTTCCCATTGTGCATTGGCTCTACATTCCACTGAAACTTGGCTTACCTTCTAGAGTAATAATTTGAAAGCTGTCAATCGCATAAGTATGTATCTTGTGTGGCAAGTAAAATAGATACACTGGAAGGGAGCCGATAATGTTTCCAACCGCAAACATTCTAGGCCGGACCGAGAATCGAACTCGCCATTTGTGTTGGGAATCCTACGCCTTTGCTCGCAAGGTTTACTGGAGACCCGTATAAATTAATATAATTTAATAAAAATAAAACACCAATAAAAAAACAAATCTTCCAGTCGTATTTCTTTTGTATATAAATTAACCATTACATCAAATATGAATCATAAATAAAAAAAATTATGAATAAATACAATGGTTTCTAGTTAGCCTTGTCGGCAAGTGGAGATAATACTCCCCCTTGAGGGCATCCGCAGACACTTAATTTCCTAATCATTACGTCAAGCAGCGATTAGGAAATTAAGTGTCTGCGGATGCCCTCAAGGGGGAGTATTATCTCCACTTTTGTGGAATCTCGTTGCAGATACGCTATTGAGGTTACTCAATAATGGCGGTTTTCCTACCTATGGATTTGCCGACGACTATCTCACATTGATAGTGGGTTTGTGCATTACTACCTTATTCGACCTGATGCAAAATGCTCTTCAGGTAGTTGAAAGTTGGTGTCGCCAATATGGCCTTTCGGTCAATCCGAATAAAACATCTATTGTTCTTTTCACGGAAAAACGTAATCGTAATGGTATTCGTCCATTACATCTTTTTGGTTCTGAAATCAATGTAACTGATCAAGTAAAGTATGTGGGTCTAATTTTGGATTCAAAGCTTTCCTGGACTCCTAACATTGAGTTCAGAATCAAAAAGGCGTGTATGGCTTTCGGCCAATGCCGACGAACCTTTGGTAAAACTTGGGGTCTTAAACCCAAATATATCAAATGGATTTACACAACAGTTGTACGTGAGGACAATTCAGTCTAAATTAGGCCATCTTCAAAGGATGTGCCTAATGGCAATGACTGGTGCGTTCTCTTCAACTCCCACGGCTGCTCTCGAAGTTCTCTTCGACGTGGCCCCACTACACATACATCTCAAACAAGAAGCATTTTCTTGTACTTACCGACTATGGGTACTCGGTTTTATGGAAGAGAATCCTGTAAACCGCAGTTCTACACACACTTCGTTGTTACCGCTTATGGTTAATTGGGACAAAATTGTCCTTGCTCCAAGTGATCTCACACACGTTAGTAGTTTTCCTTATAGGACATTTTCAACACAATTCCCCTCGCGGGATGAGTGGACATCTGGCTATTTGGAGAGAAGTATGTCGGACAGCATTGTTTGTTACACTGACGGCTCCCTCCTCGAAGGTAGAGCAGGTGCAGGCGTCTATTCGCGTGAGCTGAGATTGGAACAGTCACACTCACTGGGTACACACTGCACTGTCTTTCAAGCGGAAATATGTGTGGAGTGCAATCTGCACTGCAGCAACGCATTATGGGCAAAGTAATATACTTCTGTTCAGATAGCCAAGCAGCTATTAAAGCTCTCGCCTCGGCCAACTCAAGGTCGAAGTTAGTAATCGCATGTCGAACTCAAATTGAGGAACTGAATTCAGTAAATACTTTACACCTTATATGGGTACCTGGCCATTCTTCCATAGCTGGAAACGAATTGGCTGATGAGTTAGCTCGTAATGGAGCATCGCATGACTTTATTGGTCCTGAGCCAGCTATTCCAATATCCAAGTGTTGGGTGAAGCTTTTGATCAACTCTTGGGCTGTCACTCAGCACAAATGGCATTGGAGTAGTCTGGATTCATGTCATCAAACAAAATTGTACATCCGGGAGCCATCTCCGGTAGTAGCAAGCTATTTAGCTAATCTGTCTAAACAGAATTGCAGTGTCTTAGTCAAGGCCTTGACAGGTCACTGCCGACTGAACTATCACATGGCAAATATTCAACGCGTTGAATCATCTGTTTGTGATAGTTGTGAATCCGATTATGGAACTTCTTATCATCTAATATGTAACTGCCCAGTCTATGCACAATTGCGCTTCCAAATATTTGGTAAACACTTACTTAGTGAAATTGACTTCAGAAACCTGAACCTTCAGAGTATTTTGTTGTTCCGGGTTATGGAGCTATAAGCTCTTGTACGCTAATGCGTTGTATGCCCTCTTCAAGGGCCCTTTTCCAAACATTCCCTTTGTTCTCCCATCCACATTCCTTTCCTTTTGTTCACTTCCTTTTCCGTCAGGTGTGTGATGAAAAAGGCTGTGAAGGCGATGGCACAAATCTCCCAAATTGAGGTGAACGTGCCCCTGGAGCCGACGTTCTGATACCTGATACCTGATGGTTTCTAGTTAGCCTTGTCGGCAAAGGCGGCGTATTCTCGATTTTCGTTGCGGTCTAAAAGATTTTTTTCGGGTTTTCGGCAATCTCGACTCACTGGCCATAGAGTATCTAAGACACATATCCATGCAATAGACGGGTACAGAATAGAAACATCAAATAATAACTGTGGAAATGTTAATGGAATATTGAGTAAAGAAGCAGGCCAAGATTCAGTGGTAATATAGAGCCATTGAAGAGGAAGAAGAAGAAAAAGTATGAATTACTTTTTTATGAATGAAGTAATCTATCTATGAAAATATAATTTTTTCGATTGAATATACGAATGATTGAAGTATTAAAATAAAAAATATTTTTAAAAAGAAAAAATAATATTACCGAATAATGAAAAAGAAATACAATTCATTTATGAGAAACTACTGAGTTAGTTTCCTTCCGACCAAACCGATACGAGTATTAAAATGAGCGACAGCGACACACAAAGCAGGAACCCACCGAAACCGATTCAACGAGAACAGTAAACACTCTCGGTCGGTGTGAACTCCCAATCCAAATCAATCTATTCTCCTTGTATTTTTGAATTCACCACAGCTCCACGTTCATGTTCACCGTCGCGTTTACACTTGCGATGAGTTCACCGCAGATACGATTTCACGATGATTTCACAGGCATGACCGTGGAATGCTCATAAATCTGATATTATTGATGTTTTTCATGTTTTTATGCATCTCACTCCTAAATGCAGCATCTGTCTTTCATTTGAACATGATTCCCTCACGATTTGAGTATGTATCAAGAAGTTATTATCGAAAAACAGTTTGTTCACGTTCACGTTCACGGGAGGTGTAAAATGCGCTTACGTTTGGAAAATTAGAAGTGAGAGATAAAATAAAATCCTCTACCGAAATTATCCATTGCGACTAGACATAACATGACTTGATAGTTCATCCTACTTTTATTATCAATATTTTCAAAATTTCAGAGCGCAGGAGCCTGTAAGAACTAATGATCACGTGGGATTTTTTTAACAAAAATATGCGTGAGACAAGAACAAATGGTGCTAGGGGGCCGTACACATATTACGTAAGCACTTATGGAGGAGGGGGTGGCCTCTGTCGTTTTCTTACGCACCATGTTAATAAAAAAAAACATTTGTATGAAAGATATCTTACATGAGAGAGGGGGGGTTGAAAACTCTAGAAAAAATGCTCACGTAATAAGTGTACGACCCCTAGACAATTTTAAGCTGATGACCTTTGCATTCGGGCAAATGAGAAGTAGAAAGAGAAGTGAAAACAAATAAATTATGCATTGCTGCACTTATCAAAATTGATTGACAAGACCGAAAGAACCACCGTCAGTAAAACCGAAATAACTGAGTGGGCGGAGGGTGGCGGAACCTAATTTCTTCAGGATTGGATTCCTGACAAAAAAAAAATAAGCTTCAGTGTGAATTTCATTGTTGGGTACCCTTTTGAATTTTACGATGAATACAGCAAAAAGATAATACAATAAAAATTGTATACATAATAAAGATCGAGTACTTTATGCGCGATCAAAAATAATTTACGATCGTTTAAGCGTGGCTTTACCAGTTTTAGAGCTACACTTTGTAATGGTGCCAAATATAATAGGTTTGGGCGATGTATACGTTGTGGCCAACATAATGAAGCAATAAGATAAATGTTACAAGATTCAAAAGAATTAAAAATCGACAACATTTTCAACTTGTATTGACTGTAAAGGTAAGATCCACCCGAATAAAATGACTCAAAACTATGTTTACATCATCGTCAAGTATTCTACTAACAACCCATGACTCAAGTTACCAATTTGGATCATTTTGAAAAAATGGTTTTTGACCGTCTTTTTGAAGATTGGTCCTTCTGTGCAGCGCCGTCTGAAAATTGACCACGCCGCCGAGTATGTTTTTTCCACGCCGATGGCTATTGAAGGACTATTGAAGCAGTAGGGTTTCGTACATTTTTTCAAAAGTTTTATCTAGTTCTTGCCGAAAAAAACACAATTTCAATATGATGGCCACTACTTTTTGAGATTTTTCGTTCCCCTAACCTCTGACACACATTTCTTTATACCTAGTACATGCACTGTCACAAAATCTTGGACCCCCTTCATTTACTTCCAAGTACAAATATTTTATTCTCATTTCCGAGAAAGTCTTTATCGAGATTATTAAATGGCAATCTATCAACAATTGTATTCATCTAGGATGGAATTGATTTCTACCTAAATTATAGCAAAAACCGTGCTGGAAAATGACTTGTAAGGCCAACTTGGTCACTAGATCCCTTGATAAACAATGGCAAAATATATTAAAAAAAACAAAATTTGAAATCCACCTGACACTCAAAGTTTCAGAAAATGTGGGAATCGTTCTTCAGTTCTTTATTTGATGAATTGCTTCTAGAGCACCACAGGAAACTTGTATGAAAGAACTTTGTTCAACAATTTTTTCAGGATTTTTCCAAGAATTCCTCCAGTAAATCCATTGGGAAATCCACGCATTCATTCAATAATCATCAAACAATCATCCAGGGATTGAAACAAAATTTCTTCAATAAATCCCCCAGGAATTCTTTCGTGAAATCCTTTAGGAACTCCTTTGGATTTTTCTACAAAAGTTTCATCGTTAATTCTTCTAAAAGAAGAATACACCGACACCATTCATGGAATATGGGGGAAGTATCTGAAGAATTATTTTGGGGACTTTTGGCGGTAATCTCTGGAGAAGCTATATAGGAGTTGACGACTGAAGTTGCACTTTTAAGATTGATTTTTTTTGCCTAAAGCAGTTTTAATAAGTAGCAAATACGTTTTTTGCTCCGATATTTCATTTAGTCGAACCTCATTTGCTACTTATTACGGCTGCTATCACAGTGGGAGTATTTCCTTACATAATGTCTAGTGATTCCGCGTGGATTCTAAAAAAATGAGTTTCCTGAAATTTCGAAAAAAAATTGTGGCAATCTCTGTAGGAATAACCGGAAAAATTTCCGGAACTTTTTATAAAATGGCAAGAGGAAACCCTGAAGGAACTTCTAAAGAATTCTTAGACGATGTTAGAGTAGAACTCGTGTAGGAATGTAGGGAGAAATTCCAAAAGGAATTTTCCGTTTATTTTCTAGGAGCTGGATGGGAGGTTAGTTTAGAGGAATTCCATGTGAATTTCGAAAGGAATTTAAATGGCTTTCAGGAGAGTTCTAGAAGTAATTTATAAAAAGTTCTTGTGTTTGTGAAAAAGTCTAAAGGAATTCTCTTGTAAAATTTCTTGAATAGCTCCTAGCGGATTTTCTGGCGAAACTTTTGAAAGACTTCCCAGAGGAAAATCCGAGCAATGACTAACGGAGGAATTCCTGGAGGAACTTTCGTTGAAGGGAGGAACTCCTGGGGAAACTTCCAGAGAAATTTTGGAAAGAACTTCCGGAGGAATTCAGGAAGGAACTTTATGAAGAATTTCCAAACTAAACTTCCAGAAGAATCCCCAAACTAAACTTCCAAAAAATGTTCTAGGGGGAAATTTCGGGAAGGAATTCCTGGAGGAACTTCCAGAGGAATTCCTGGAGGAACTTCCGGAGGAATTCCTGGAGGAACTTCCGGAGGAATTCCTGGAGGAACTTCCCGAGGAATTCATGGAGGAACTTTCGGAGGAATTCGGAGGAATTCCGGAGGAACTTCTGGAGGAATTCCCGGGGGCACTTCCGGAGGCATTCCCGGGGGAACTTCCGGAGGAATTCACGGGGGAACTTCCGGGGGAATTCACCGGGGAACTTCCGGAGGAATTCCCGGGGGAACTTCCGGAGGAATTCCGAGGAACTTCCGGAGGAATTCCCGGAGGAACTTCCGGAGGAATTCCCGGAGGAACTTCCGGAGGAATTCCCGGAGGAAAATCCGGAGGAATCACCGGAGGAACTTCCGGAGGAATTCCCGGAGGAACTTCCGGAGGAATTCCCGGAGGAACTTCCGGAGGAATTCCCGGAGGAAGATCGGGAGGAATATCCGGAGGAACTTCCGGAGGAATTCCCGGAGGAACTTCCGGAGGAATTTCCGGAGGAACTTCCGGAGGAATTTCCGGAGGAATTTCCGGAGGAACTTCCGGAGGAATTTCCGGAGGAACTTCCGGAGGAATTCCCGGAGGAACTTCCGGAGGAATTCCCGGAGGAACTTCCGGAGGAATTCCCGGAGGAACTTCCGGAGGAATTCCCGGAGGAACTTCCGGAGGAATTCCCGGAGGAACTTCCGGAGGAATTCCCGGAGGAACTTCCGGAGGAATTCCCGGAGGAACTTCCGGAGGAATTCCGGAGGAACTTCCGGAGGAATTCCGGAGGAACTTCCGGAGGAATTCCGGAGGAACTTCCGGAGGAATTCCGGAGGAACTTCCGGAGGAATTCCGGAGGAACTTCCGGAGGAATTCCGGAGGAACTTCCGGAGGAACTTCCGGAGGAATTCCCGGAGGAACTTCCGGAGGAATTCCCGGAGGAACTTCCGGAGGAATTCCCGTAGGAACTTCCGGAGGAATTCCCGGAGGAACTTCCGGAGGAACTTCCGGAGGAATTCCCGGAGGAACTTCCGGAGGAATTCCCGGAGGAACTTCCGAGGTAATTTCTGGAGGAACTTCCGGAGGAATTCCCGGAGGAACTTCCGGAGGAATTCCCGAAGGAACTTCCGGAGGACTTCCTGGCGGAACTTCCGGAGGAATTCCTGGCGGAACTTCCGGAGGAATTCCTGGCAAAACTTCCGGAGGAATTCCTGGCGGAACTTCCGGAGGAACTTGGGAAAGTTTTTTTTTTGATCACCGTACATGACTCAATCATTATTGATTTTATTGGCATTTATCGGTGAGTACAACATCTAAAGCTCAAAGTAAGAGGGAGCGCAACAATGAAGAACAGTATGGATAGGTGTCACAAGCGAGCGACGAGTATGAAGCGAACAGAAATTGAAATTTTAGTAGAGGGCCAGTTGTGAGAAAAGCATTGTTGAAATCGCTGTTATTCTGCCTAACGTCCACCCAGGAACGGCTTGGGTAGTAGCATGGTGACTACTCTTACCAAGACAGGCAAAATAACAGCGATTTCAACCTACTATTATGCTATTCGGCGCATGAGAACAGTTCTAGCGATCGGTGGCTTGTTCGGAGATTCATACGAAAGTCGCGCTACTTTTCTTCACGCCTCATCCCGCAGCTCTTACTTTGCCCAAGATGATCTTATTTGAACCGCATTTCAATTTTTGAATTGGCAAAAAGGAAAATTCCCGGAGGAACTTCCGTAAGAAATTCCCGGAGGAACTTCCTGAGGAATACCCGGAGGAACTTCCGGAGGAATTCCCGGAGGAACTTCCGGAGGAATTCTCGGAGGAACTTCCGGAGGAATTCCTGGAGGAACTTCCGGAGGAATTTACGGATGAACTTCCGCAGGAATTCTCGGAGGATCTTCTGGAGGAGTTTCCGGAGTACATCCTGGAGGAACTCCGCATTAATTGCTGGAACTTCCGATGCAATTACTGGAGGAACTTCCGAAAAATTCCTGGAAAAACTACCGCAGAAATTCTTGGAGGAATTTCTGAAGGAATTCCTGGAAGAACTTTCGAAGAAATTCCTGAAAGAACTTTCGAAGGAGTTGCTGGAGAAACTTTTGAAAGAATTCCTGGAAAAACTACTGCAGGAATTCCTGGAAGAACTTCCAGAGAAATTCCTGGAAGAACTTCCGGAGGAATTCGTAACGGAACTTTCGGAGGAATTCCTGACGGAACTTTCGGAGCAATTCCTGACGGAACTTCCGGAGGAATTCTTGACGGAGCTTCCGGAAGAATTCCTGACGGAACTTCCGGAGGAATTCCTGACGGAACTTCCGGAGGAATTCCTGACGGAACTTCCGGAGTAATTCCTGGAGGATTTTGCGGAGGAATTCTCGGAGGATTTTTCGGAGGAATTCCTGGAGGATTTTCCGAAGGAATTTCTGGAGGAACTTCCGGAGGAATTCCTGGAAGAACTTCCGTAGGAATTACTGGAGGAATTGCTGGAGGAACTTCCGGAGGAATCTCTGGAGGAACTTCTGGAGGTATTCCTAGAGGGACTTCCGGAGGAATTCCTGGAGAAACTTTCGGAGGAACTTCCGGAGGAGAAATCATAAAGAAATTGCCGCAGGAATTCTCCTAAGCAAATTTCGGAAAGTTTACTGAAACATTTCCCGTTGTTTTTGCGCTGCAATTCTTGAAAGGAATTTCCAAAGAAATCTTGGAAAGAATTTCCTAAGAAATTCTCAAGGACCAAAATCCTTAAGGATTTTTTAAAGGTTTTCCCATAGCATTTTTTGAAGGATTATCTTGATTCTTGATGCATTACCAAAAGAATTTCTGGATCTATCTCTGAAATAATTTCCGGAGAATTTGCCGAAGGAATCCCTGGAGGCAATGCACAGAAAAAGGAAATTTCGTAAATTCCTCCAGGAGTGAAGATTTTTTTTTTAAGAAAAAAAATTCCTGAAAGAAATTCCGGTCGAATTACGGGAGCCGAGGGTATGGAATTTTCTGCAAGAATTTCTGGAAGTATTGTCAAAGGAATTCCTGAAGGTCTTTCTGGAGGAGTTTCTAAAAGAATGCTTTGACAATTTTTGAAGGAATTTTCGAAATAAATACTTAAGGAGTTTTTGAAGGTATTTCTAGATTCATTTAAGAAGGATTTTTGAAGGAATTCCTTGAGGAGAGAGACAAAATTTGCGATGGAATTCCTGGAGGATTTTTTGAAGGTATGCCAGAATAAAATTCTGGAAGACTAACCGAATTAATTCCTGAGAATACGTTTTACAAAAAAAAATATCTGGATGATTTTCCGAACAAACTTTTAGATAAATTTATGAAACCTGGATGAATACTGGAGAACCTCCAAAGCAACTCCTGAAGTTGGAAATTTCCTTAGGAACTCCTCGGAAAGTCAAAATTATTTTCAGAAACATCTTTCCAAATTAATTCGAAAATTCTCCTAAGGATTATTTCAAAAAAATCTTTACAAACTCTTCTTGAAAATTCTTTTAGAAATTCCTTCGGAAAAACTTTTAGGAATTCCTTGAGGAATATCTACTGAAATTGTTTTAGAAAAATCTTTCTAAATGTCTTTAGGAAAAATCGTTTCATGAATTGCTTTAGGAATTCCAGCCGAAATTGAATTAGGAATTGGAATTGGAATTCGCTGGAAATTTACCTTGGGAATAGCTTCAGAATTCCAGGAATTCTATCGAAAATTCCTTCAGGAATTCCTTCGGACATTCTTTCAGGAATTCCTTCGGACATTCCTTCAGGAATTCCTTCGGACATTCCTCTGGAAATTTAATTAGAAATATCTTCGGATATGTCTTGAGAAATTCTTTCGAAAATCTTATCAGAAATTATTCTTTTAGGAATCATTCAAAAATTCGGAATTTCGTTGACATTTCGGTGAGAAACTCAATTTTATTCTTTTATAAATTTCCGGAAGAAATCTTTCAACTAAATTTCCGGAATAATTCCTGCAAGAGAATTTTGTATGGTTTTACGAAAAGCAAAAGGAAGTACCAATGGAATTTCTGGATGAATACACAAAGACCTTTTCAGAGGATTTTACGAAGGAATCCCTGGAGGAATGTCAGAAAGAAATTGATGGCGTTATTTTCAAAATCATTCCTGGAGTGGGAAGAATTTCTGAAGGATTTTCAAAAAAAAAATATCGAAGAAAATCCTGGGAAAACTTCACAATGAATTAAAATTTTCGAAGATAAGCCTGAAAGACTTTCGAAAAAAATTGCAAAAGGATTTCATAACAACCGGAATTTACGAAGTAACTTCCAATAAAACTTTCGGATACCTATAAGAATTTCCAAACAAATTCATAGATTTCTCCAAAAAAAAAATCGAAAGTAACTCTAAGAAATTCTAGAAAAATCAGTTTTTTCAGAACAATTTTGGCGTATATAATTACATTTTAGAGAAAATATTTGATCTAGTGGGTCACGTGTCACATCGTGCGTCAAACACTGGAACCATTTCCCTATTCGGACACACGGATTCACATGAGCATAAATTTCCTATCGTGCCCATTTTTTCCACATTCAATATTCAACGGTCCCGGGAGAGGGACCAGACACATCAGTCTGGAAGAAAGGAACTCCTCTTGGCACAGAAGGATGGTTTGTCGACGGCGAGACGGGGTAAAGACCTTAAAAACTTGATTAACTTTAATTAAAAGTCTTTCATAATTCTTCCTTCCGTGGCTGTGTGGTCGTCGACTGCTTCGTGCGTCGTCGTCGGGAAGATGGGGCTCGTAATCAAACTAGTGATACTTTATGCAGCGAAAGAAAAAAAGGCCAGCAACTTTGCACCCCATCGCATTGTGTGGCGTGAAGACCAAGTTCGATTCCAGTGAAAAATGATTCGAACGGCAATATCGTATAGCGCTGCCATTAATAACGGCCAGCGTGAAAACTGTTGATGATTGCTAATTGTATATCTCGTTAGGGCGATCTACGATTACGAATGTAACTTTGTATGTATGTATGCCTCCTCCCTTGGGCCCCTCCTCGCGTTGGACCGTGCTGGGAGGAAACTCCTTCCGTGAGAAGTCGTCTGATAACAGAGTTTTCTTTGCAGTCTGCAGCTGCATCATGGATGGACACGAGACCTCAGGAAGAGACTGTGCCTCTTCCTTTTGCAGTCTGCCGTGCGATCGCTATCAGTGCACTGAGTGCTTCCTTTCGAAATGCAATTAAAACGCGCTCGAGTGGATACAATTAGGAAGAAAGGTTCGCTCTTGTCGTCCAGTTGCGTTCGTTTGACGTGTGCTGGAAAAGTGTCAGCATTGTTGAAAAGTGCTGACAGCTCGCCAAGGTTGCAAGTCAAGCATAGTCAGTTCCCCCAAATGCTTACAGGTGATTCAAATGTTGGTTTTTTTTCGGATAACGGTCAGTAGTTCCACTTCAACTCGTTTGCAATGGTTAAACTCATTAAAATTAACTAAAATTATCAGACTGATTGACAGTGTTTTGCACCGTGATGGGATTAATAAGTTTTTTTTAGTTTTGTAGTGAATTAGAACATTTCTTAAATTTCGAAAAAGAGTGCCATTGTGTAGCTTAAAATTCCATATGCACTTTCGCAGTTATTGTAGCATTTTTGCTATACCTGCGATTTTCCAAAATTTTGCTATTTTTAAAATGTGTTAAGCAATTCGCTTAAATTATCAATTTGACCGAAACATTTCAAAATAGAAAAGAATCTAATGTTATGATACCTTCGTGGTGCATTGTAAAATGTATTAAGAAAAGTACATCGTCTAGATCGGAATGCCACTATTGGGAATGATTTAAGGATGTTGTTGAAACACGGTTGACCTCCTGCAACTTGATGACCCAAGGAAAGCAGAGCTGCTGGAGAGGTGCTTCCACTATAACCAGAATTCAATTTTCAGTGGGAGGGTGGGGATAAGGATACGGAGTTGTGGGGCTGTTGTGCTCACCTTCGCCTTTTGATAGCGAAGTGGATGGGGAACTCCTCTGCGACTAAAATATTCCCATGTGAGATAATTTTTTGGCTTCAGAAAGATACCGGAGAGCTGCTGCTGCTTGTCGCGATTTTGGCCCCTAATTCACCGAGTGCCGTCACGAATCCTACACTACTAAAAATCCACACATATTGATTGGCAAAAATTCATAGTTTTAACTTATGATGTATAACAACGCACACATAACAATTCTCCACGCTAACTACTAATAACACAGTTTTTTTAAATCTTGCGTTTATTTAGAAGGCTCATTTGCCATTTGGCGTTACGGAGCCGGAAATATGTTTTTTTTTTATACAATTCTTGCGATTCTTACAACTAGTTTGGGTAGAAGACGTACTCGCAACTGACTCGAGCTTAGGGATTACAAATACACAATATCAATAGGAAAAGGAGGGGTTTAGGATATAAAAATTATTGATTACGATGTTGTTGACTTGGTTTGATGGTGGATTTTGCATTGATCTGTAATGGACGAGACAAAAAAAGGAGACAACGAAAAGAGGAGGACACTTTTAAGGCGAATGAACCACGAATTGCATCAGCTGTTGGGAGAACCATCCATCGTTCACACCGCGAAAATCGGACGACTGCGATGGGCCGGGCACGTAGCCAGAATGTCGGACAGTAACCCGGTGAAAATGGTTCTCGACAACGATCCGACGGGCACAAGAAGGCGAGGTGCGCAGCGGGCCAGGTGGATCGATCAGGTGGAAGATGACTTGCGGACCCTCCGTAGACTGCGTGGTTGGCGACGTGTAGCCATGGACCGAGCCGAATGAAGAAGACTCTTATATACCGTACAGGCCACTTCGGCCTTAGTCTGATTAAATAATAATACTTTTAAGGGGGAATGCTACATACAGGGGGCTCACAAAGATTCAAATTCTAACATCAATCTCTTTCAAAATAAGATAGATAAAGTTCATATACTCTAAATCAAGGCCCACCAACACTTCCCTAACGGGTTTTATTGGTTTTCCTCGGACCCGAACAGTTTCAGTCAGCTCTGACCTGGTTTCACGATGCTCAACGCACCCCCACACGACGTGCTCGATATCCTGATAGTTGCCGCAGACACAGAGATTGCTTCAAGAAAGCCCAATTCGAAACGTATGTGCATTTAGCGAGTAGTGATTAGACATTAGTCTACACATGGTTCGAATAAAATCACGTCCCACATTCAACTCTTTGAACCATGGTCTCTTCGATACCTGAGGGAGAATAGAATGCAGCCATCTATCCATGTTTCCACTTTTCCATTTCCGCTGCCAAATGATCAAGGTCTTCTGACGAGCTATTGCAAAAAAAATCATCAAAGGCGATTTGCCGCTCGTAAATATCGCCTTTCATATCCCCCACCTTAGCCCGGAATCGAGCAATGAGAAGGGACCCGATAAAGCACTCAATGCTTTTCGTATCCCTCTTAAGAGATACGGCTTCATCGACCGAACAGCCTCCAGAGCACTTAGACTGTCGGCGAAAATGAAGAAGTGCTCAGCAGGAAGTGTTGCAATATACTCCAGTGCATAGTATATAGCAGCTAGTTCAGCAATGTGTACTGCACATGGCTCCTGCAATTTGGAGGAGGCGCTATGTAAATTGTTGTACACACCGAAACCATTGGAAACCTCAAATTTTGATCCGTCTGTGAAAAACCTTCTGTCTGCGCTGACATGCCCGTACTTGTTTGCAAATATTCTAGGTATCACCATCGAACGATGGGAATCGGATATTTCATGAAGCTCCTGTTTCATGGTTGTATCAAACACTACAGGGAATAAGAGAAGTTATCACGATTGGTGTAAACCGAAGAGGGGGCTACCTCCAACGTCATGTACCGGTAGTACACATTCATTAAACGAGTTTGAGAATTACGTTCAAGCAGCTTCTCCAAATTCTCAATGACTAATGGGTTTAGTACCCCTCAACGAATGCAATAAAATATATATCCAAATAAACTTTATGTGTGTCTCGAATTAGCAAATATTTATTTTATGTGTGGTTCTATATCGATTATATTAGGGTGGAGCTATTGCAAAAATTTTAAACGGCGACACATATATCATATATATATATATATATATATTGGCAGTGTATGCTTGCGTCTTGTGAAACAGGGAGCTTCTTGAGCTACATCACAAGAGGTGTATCAACAAAACCAAAGTTTGACTCACTGCATTGGTAGGCGTGGTTAAGTATACCAAATAACGACGATGTGTTATTTGGGTTCCACCCCAGTACCCCGAATGCCATTACCCCGAAGGCCACTACCCCGAATGTCATTACCCCAAATGAGTCACTACCCCGAATACCATTACCCTTAATGGGACACTACCCCGAATGAGCCAGTACCCCGAATAAGTCCTTATTTCCTGTTTATACTTCATTTCGGTGAAAAAAATGTTACTCAAAAAAGTTTATTCAGAATTCATATGAATCAACAATAGTTTGCCCTTCACCTGGAATTGTTTCAACCCAGTATAGAACTAAATATCAAATTTTCCGTGAATGGTAATGGCCGCCAACTTGCATGTGTTTCAGATTTGACGATTGAGGAGGTCAACTACACCCAATGCGATTCACTGCGGTCCACGTCAGCAAGGCTACAAAGGCAACAAAGTTGAAGTTGCTCCTTTGTCGCTATAGTAAAAGCACCGGTTTCCGGATGAGTCAGTAGGAGTGAGTTAGAAATTACTAAGAGTGAGTGAATGGGTAAGAGTAAGTAGGAGTGAGTGAGTGATTTAGAGTGGGTGAGTGAGTAATAGTGAGTGAGCGAATGAGTAAGAGTAAGTGAGTGAGTCAGAGTGAGTGAGTGAGTAATAGTGGAGTGGAGTTAGTGAGTAATAGAAAGTAAGTGAGTAACTGAATAACCGAGCGAATGGGTAAGAGTGAGTGATTGAGTCAGAGCGAGTGAATGAGTAACAGTGAATGAGTGAGTGGATGAGTGAGTGAGTTAGAGTAAGTGAGTCAGTAGGAGTGAGTGAACGAATGAGTTAGAGTGAGTGAGTGAATTAAAGTGCGTGAGTGAGTAAGAGTGAGTGAACGAATGAGTAAAAGTAAATGAGAGAGTAAGAGTGAGTGAGTAATAGAGAGTGGGTGAGTGAGTAAGAGTAACTGAGCGCATGGGTAAGAGTGAGTGATTGAGTAGGAGCGAGCGAGTGAGTGAGTAAGAGTGAGTAAGCGAATGAGTAAGAGTAAGTGAGTGAGTAAGAGTGAGTAAGCGAATGAGTAAGAGTAAGTGAGTGAGTAAGAGTAAGTGAGTGAGTTAGAGTGAGTGAGTAATAGAAAATGAGTAAGTCAGAGCGAGTAAGTGAGTAAGAGTGAATGAGTAAATAAGAGTGAGTAAGAGTGAGTAAGTGAATAAGAGTGAGTAAGAGTGGTAAGTGGTAAGAATGAACAAGTGATTAAGATTGAGAGAGTGAGCAAGAGTGAATGAGTGAGTGAGAGACTAAGAGTGAGTGAGTGATTAAGAGCAGTACTGCAATTTCCTAATTTCAATGAGAGATGTCACACGATGTTTAACATATCTCATTCTCTATTGAAACGCGAAGAATGGAAGGCATGCTGCAAAAATTTCACCAATTTTTATTCCGTAACAGGACATGAAAGTTTGCAATATCTGCTTTATTATTGTGTTTGAGCCGATACAAATATTTAAAAACTATTTCGTCTCCCCCCTCGATTTTTTTAGCAAAAATAATATTTTGAGGGGGCAACAAAATAAAATTCGGATAATTTTGAGGATTTTTAAAACATACTTTAACAAATCCGATGTTTTTTGATTTTATTCGTTTTAATATTTATTTTTTATTATCCCCCCTTGACCTTTCGGAGAACAGTAGGACAAAATGTTAATTAAATATTTGTAACGGCCTTATTACCGCTTTCAACTCGTCGGATTCAAGGAATATGATTAATTTATCAGTTTTCGCACTAGTGGTCCCAATTTGGCCAATCCCATAAGAAAACAATGGGATTTGCCAAATAAGGAACCAAAATTACGAATAGTACCACAACTGGTGCAAGCGTTCCTATTAGGGATTAATCAATTTTGAGGCCAATAACAAATTTTATTGTGGTTTTCACAGCTGTTCTAAGGCGCAGGAAGTAAAACCTTTCGCTTGACATATAAAGTCCACCCACATGTCTTTTACTTATTTTTTTTAAATATAGTTGTTCTTATGTATGGCGACAATTGGTACACCCATCCTACAAGCAAACGTGTATTGAAAAGCAATCGTTTCGCGGTGCTCGCGACGGACAGCGTGGAAAAGGAGGAACGGCTTCCGCCCTTCTATACGAAAGGCTTTCCGGAGAAGCTGTATTCGGACATTGATTACAACGTCAAGCGAGGCTTGCAGGTCACTCTCCGCCGGTGCACGGGCGGCTACAAAATAACCGTCCCCTCCATCAATCACTACCGTGCTGTGGAGACTCTCCTGAATCGTTTGTCGGTGGAATATTTCACCCACGACAAGGAGGCTGAGAAGCCCTTCAAAGCTATCCTGAGCGTCTCGACGATATGGAAATCAGCAAGCTGGAGGAAGAGCTGAAGGAAGCTGGTCTCAACCCGGAAAAGGTCTTCAAGATCAAGCGCCACAACGTGAACAAAAACTACCGCGACCAGCTGTACTTGCTTCACTTCCCGAAGGCAACAACGACGATGAAGGAGTTGCACGGCAAAAGAGCTCTGTTTCATCACATCATCGAGTGGGAGCGATACAAGCCAGTGCATCGCGAGGTTACGCAGTGCGCAAACTGCTTGAATTTTGGTCATGGGACCAAAAACTGCCATCTCCAGAGCCGCTGCTCCAACTGTGGCGAGAATCACGCTTCGGCCACCTGCGCTGTTGAAGACACCGCGACGAAATGCGTGAACTGCGACCAGGAATACTCATCAAAAAGCCGGTCCTGCCCGAAGCGTTTCACAAGCAAGCTAACCAGCACAACCGTCGCCCGAAGAAGCAGCAAGACAACATCGACCTCGGCCCCGACTCATTCCTGGAGTTACTCCCACCCAAAGGAGCCAAGCCAGCTCAGAAGCAAGTATTCGCCAGCCCGCCCCCAGGATTTTGGGACAATGCACCGCCGTCGACTACATCTTGCCAGCAAGGACCTCAATCGCCAGCGCCTCCACCCCCGGATGGCCTGTCGCAGGCCATCAATCAACTAGCGTCTCTCGTCACCGAAATGCAGAAGATGCTCATGCAAATGATGCAATTTTTCATGCGCTGCAACATTCGCCCTCAAGGTCCTTAATTGGAACGCCAACTCGGTGGCGAAAAAACAGCCGGAAGTTATCGACTTTCTGCAAACCGAAAAAATTGACACCGACGTAAACAAAGCTCAAGACAACCAAGAACTTCAGTCTCCCGCATCATTCTATCGTACGACTCGATCGGATCAACGACCAACCCAGTGGCTGTGTAGCCATCGCCATAAAAAGAGGTCTGGAGTACAGGATACTCCCGGACTTCCATCTGTCCACGGTGTTCTGACGGTGTCGAACTGGTGTCGAACTGGTCGACGGCCCAATCGTCTGTATTGCTGCATACTGCCCGGTTCAGGACAGGGACTCAGATGGATCTTCCGAGCGTCTGAAGAACGACATCCAGAGGCTGACCCGCTGGAGACAAAAATTCATCGTCGCAAGGGCCTCTGGGGTAACTCTCGGAACAACAAGAATGGCACGGTGCTGGCTGAAGACCTCCAAGCCGGGCACTATGTTGTTATCCACCCTGAATCACCGACGTTCTTCTCGTCAACCGGCACGGGATCCACCCTCGACATCGTGCTGACCAACATGGCGAACAATTGCTCTGTCATGAGAACCCTGGCCGACATGTCCTCCGGCCACCTTCCGGTGGTGTTTGACCTAGATAAGAAAGTCAACCTACGCCAACAACACCAGCGGCGTGATTACCATCGTGTGAACTGGCCACGGTTGCAGCGTTTCATCGAGGACCGTATTCCCGAAGACCCTCCGCTGACAACGGCGGAAGAAATCGACGACGTGCTTCGCTGCCTCACCGATGGCGTCACCGAGGTTCATTCCAACATCCCCAGTCACACGTAAGTTTACCAAGCTTGACGTAGAAACGAAAAGAATAATTTCGCTCCGTAATGCCACCCGGCGCCAGTTCCAAAGAACTCAAAACCTAGGTAGGAAAATCTTATATTAAAAATTGAACAAAATCGTTGCGATTAGAGTAGAGAAAATCAGGAACAAGCAATTCCAAAAAGACATTCGTAATTTGCCTAGCTACTCGAAGTCCTTCTGGCGCGTAGCCAAGGTGCTTAAAAACAAACCTAAACCTATCCCCCTTTGAAAAGTGGTGATGAAATCTATCTGATCGGTGCAGAAAAAAGCAAACTCTCTTTCTGAACACTTTCTGGCTTCGCACAATCTGGGCCGCACAATCTGGGACAAACTCACTACTACAGACTTCACTCCCATACCGAGTCGAACAACATCTTCCCGGATGAACAGTTTCGGAAGCCTGTTTCGTGGTCACTCGACGATGCACCAGCTTCAGAGGGTGACAAACTCCATCAAGCAAGCGAAGGCGATTTTGAAGACGACCGTCATGGCCCTGCCAGATGTTGAAAAGGCTTTAGACAATGTCTGGCATGAAGTGTACTTGGTGAAAATCATCTCCGACTACCTCGACGGTCGATCTTCTCAAGTTTCCGTTGGCTCCGCACTCTCGGATCCGTATCCGGTTACCGCCGGTGTCCACCAAGGAAGCATACTTGGACCCTTGCTGTACAACTTATACACCTCAGATATTCCTCCTCTTCCGGGTGGAGGCACTCTATCACTCTTCGCCGATGATTCAGCTATCACCTACACAGGACGTGTCATGCGGACGCTCGTATCGAAACTGCAATGCGGTCTCGATACGTACACCAAGTACCTAACAGAATGGAAGATACGGGTCAATGGAGCCAAAACACAGACGATAGTGTTCCCTCATCGCAACTCCGATCGTTTGAAACCGTCCACCAAAATCAGGTTGCAGAACGTGGAAATCGAATGGGCCGACGAGGTCCGCTACATTGGACTAATGCTTGACAGAAAACTCCTCTTTCGGGCGCGTGAAATTATTCAAGAAATACCAGAAGAACGGACCTTTCCCCTCTCCACTAAAACGGCGTAAAACTAAAACGGCGTAAGTGAAGGGTGGAAGCTTGGTGACCGTGGCAAATCAAGAAACTCCCTATTTCACAAGACGCAAGCATAGGGTTCGTGACGGCACCCGGTGAATTGAAGGCCAAAATCACAAGTGGGGTGCCAAGATAATCAAAGGATTGGAAGAAAAAGCGGGTCTTACTTCGCAAACACGCATGATGAATATTTCTGTTGATTCTATGCTTAGAATAAGGGTTGATAGTACCGACTGATTTTTTCGGGAACCGATAATTCGGTACTGGAAGTGACAGTACGGGTAGTACCGGTACTGGCACCAAGAACTTACGAATTTAAGTTTTTTTTTGACTGGACAAGAATAACGATTTGATATGATGGAAATAAAAAACGAATATATATTTATTAGGTAACGTTTGACACCCAAGCAGCACACTTGTCATAGACGAGTAACTGTGACCTATGTTCGACCAAATTCCCTCATATATGAGTTGTAGTAACCAAATCGGTCTAAATTGTGCTACGCGGGAACAGTTATTGATTAATGAAGTAGGCTTTCAGAATGCACAAAACGTTCAAAGTATTATCTTCAATGCCAGACTGAGAGCAAAATTGCCAGACACTGACAATGCTCTCTCGGAATCAGCTGTGGCGCGGAGGAATTCCTGGAGGAACTTCCGGAGGAATACCACGAAGAACTTCCGGAGGAATTCCTAACGGAACTTCCGGAGGAATTCCTGACGGAACTTCCAAGGGAATTCTTGACGGAACTTCCGGAGGAATTCCTGACGGAACTTCCAAGGGAATTCTTGACGGAACTTCCGGAGGAATTCCTGACGGAACTTTCGGAGGAACTCCTGACGGAACTTCCGGAGGAATTCCCGACGGAACTTCCGGAGGAAATCCCGACGGAACTTCCGGAGGAATTCCCGACCGAACTTCCGGAGGAAATCCCGACGGAACTTCCGGAGGAATTCCAGACGGAACTTCCGGAGGAATTCCAGACGGAACTTCCGGAGGAATTCCTGACGGAACTTCCGGAGGAATTCCGGACGGAACTTCCGGAGGAATTCTTGACGGAACTTCCGGAGGAATTCCTGATGGAACTTCCGGAGGAATTCCTGACGGAACTTCCGGAGGAATTCCTGACGGAACTTCCGGAGGAATTCCTAACGGCACTTCCGGAGGAATTCCTGACGGAACTTCCGGAGGAATTCCTGACGGAGCTTCCGGAGGAATTCCTGACGGAACTTCCGGAGGAATTCCTGACGGAACTTCCGGAGGAATTTCTGACGGAACTTCCGAAGGAATTCCTAACGGAACTTCCGAAGGAATTCCTAACGGAACTTCCGGAGGAATTCCTGACGGAACTTCCGGAGGAATTCCTGACGGAACTTCCGGAGGAATTCCTGACGGAACTTCCGGAGGAATTCCTGACGGAACTTCCGGAGGAATTCCTGACGGAACTTCCGGAGGAATTCCTGATGGAACTTCCGGAGGAATTCCTGACGGAACTTCCGGAGGAATTCCTGACGGAACTTCCGGAGGAATTCCTGACGGAGCTTCCGGAGGAATTCCTGACGGATCTTCCGGAGGCATTCCTGACGTAACTTCCAGAGGAATTCCTGACGGAACTTCCGGAGGAATTCCTGACGGAACTTCCGGAGGTATTCCAGACGGAACTTCCAAGGGAATTCCTGACGGAACTTCCGGAGGAATTCTTGACGGAACTTCCGGAGGAATTCCTTGCGGAACTTCCGGAAGAATTCCAGACGGTACTTCCAAAGGAATCCCTGACGGATATTCCGAAGCAATTCCTGACCAAACTGGGAATTCTTGACGGAACTTGCGGAGGAATCCATGACGCAACTTCCGGAGAACTTTCTGACGAAACTTCCGGAGGAATAACTGACAGAATTTCCGGAGGAATCATTGACGTCCGGAGGAATTCCTGACAGAACTTCCGGATGAATTCCTAACGGAACTTCTGGAGGAATTCCTGACGGAACTTCCGGAGGAATTCTTGACGGAATTTTCAGAGCAATTCTTGAAAGAACTTTCAGAGGACTTTCTGACGGAACTTCGGAAAGAATTCTTGACGGAACTTCCTAAAGAATCACTGACAGAGCTTCCGGAAGAGTTCGTGACGAAACTTCCGGAAGAATTTCTGACGAAACTTGCGGAGAAATTCCTGACGGAACGTCCGGAAAAAATCCGAGCGGAACTTCCGGAGGAATTCTTAACGGAACCTCCGGAGGTATTCCTGACGGAATTCCTCCGGTGGAATCCCTGGAGGAACTTCAGGAGGAACTTCCGGAGGAATTCCTGTAGGAACTTCTGGAGGAATTCCCGGGAGAACTTCCGGAAGAATTCCACTAGGATTTTCTGACGGAACCTCCGCGGGGATTCCCGACGGAACATCCGGAGGAATTCCTGACGGAACTTCCAGTGGAAATCCTGACGGAACTTCCGGAAGAATTCCTGACGGAATTTCTGAAGGAATTCCTGGCGGAACTTCCGAGGGAATTCCTGACGAAACAACTAAGCGAATTCCTGACGTAACTTCCAGAAAAAAGAAATATTAAACCACATTTACGGAGCAATTTTTACCAAAATGTTGCTTGTTCAGATGACAAAATAATTTCAGCCCTGTTTTCATGCATGCGAAAAAAAAATGGTTCCCGAATTCGTGAGCCTGCAAAAATTCACCATGATTTAATTCATGGATTAGGGAACATCAGTCAGGTTTTCCAGAACGTTCCAGAAAACGTGACTGTTGTTTCTGAATCCGTGAGTAAAAACACACCGTGAACTTGTTATTTCCGGAATTCATAAACGCTTTCATTTTGCGTGCGGCATCCAAAAAATAGCATTCCATTCCCAATGTAACAGAATTACCCTAAACTGCCTATATAAAAATTGTAACCTACTGTAGCTGTAGCTTCGTAAATCTGATAAATAGTAAGTAATAGTCCGATTAAAAAATCATAGCAAAATCATACACTACCACGTCACAGAAACATTTATTTTAAGTGATGAATTTTGTAAAAAACTTAAAAATCACTCTAATGAAGTATTAAAAAAACATTTATTTTGAAAACCTTATGTCATTAAGGCCAACGGGGTCTCCAGTTAGCCTTGTGAACAAAGGCGTAGGATTACCAATCCGGAGATGGCGAGTTCGATTCTCGGTCGGTCCGGGTGTTTTCGGATGGGAAACATTCTCGACTCCCTGGGCATAGTGTATCCATTGTACTTGCCACACAAAATAAATTCATGCAATGGCGGGCATAGAAAGGTTTTCAATTAATAACTGAGGAAATGCTAACAGAATACTAAGTTGATAAGCAGACCAAGTTCCATTGGGAATGTAGAGCTATTGAAGAAGAAGAAGTTATGTCCCTAAATTATTCAATATTAAAAAAAAACGGCATAACACTGCAATGGGTGATAATTGATGTGCAGTAAGGAAACTACATATCTGTCAGAGCTGTTACCTTCGTATGCAGCATCAATTTGAAATACTGTAAAACCGTTCAACCCTATCCATCCTTGGCCTCTAAAATCGATTGCCCCTACAATATAGCACCCCATAAATCAACCCGGAAGGTTGTACCTTATTATGAATAAATTTGTCCGATATGTTCGTGCAAAGTGCAGAAAACGGCACTCACCGAGATGCCTGTCCGGTTCGGTTTGGTTTTAGCGCAGTCACCGTCGTCGTCGTGTCGTCGTCAGCGCGCCAGACGACGACTAGGTACTGCGACGTCGTCCGTGAGACTCTTCCGTCCTGTCCGACGAAATGCACTCTGGCTGGCCTGGCAGTGCGCCATCATCAACCAAAAAGTAGAAAAGAAGGGACAAACACTCGCCGCAACAGCAGCGGCTAGCAGGAAAATGCTATTAACCTTTCCGGAACACAAAAGTCTCTTCACTCGGGAAGAAATCTCTTTCCAACCGACGCGACCGACGACGAAGAACGGGAGCAAAATAACCATTTCGTACGAAAATGCTCTCCGCTGCTCCACGGACCGGACGGACTGGGGGTCCGGTTTGGACGTCACTCTCCACACCCCTCCCGGATGACTGCCGGCTGTCCCGAATCCGAGGCGAGTCCCAGCTCTGGCGTCGGGGTTCGGTGTCCCGAGGAATGACTTTATGACGGTGCAGCAGTGAATGGCTTTTTTATGCGTTTCTTATACTCCTTCGGGGCACGCGCGCACAGTGTGGACCAGTGCAAGAGGTGACGATGTCTTATTTTACCAGAATCACAATTTCCACCAATCGCGCGATTGCAAACCAAGAATCAGTTTTGGCCAAATTGTTAGACGCTGAACCCACAGCGCGCACTTGGTGCAGCATCCGACATATTGCAGGGGGTAGTGATCGTTCATGCGCTGCACATTTCACCGGCGACGACGACAACGACGACGGTGACTGCATTTCATCCGCTGCATGCCACCCACAAACTCCCCCAGGGTATACGGAAGATAGGAAAGTAGACGACATCGGTAGTAGTTGCGGCATAGAGCACTAGCTGTCTGTTCCCCTTTTTTCACCTTTCACCGATCACCTCGGGGGGGAATGGAAATGGCGATATGTGGGTGGTTTCGACTCGACGACGGCGACGCATTTACCGCATTAAGGTATGCAACCTTATCCCACCGACTTGGCGGGCAGACTAGGCGACCGAAGCCGGTGATGTTATGAATTTCAAAGGCGGTTTGTCAGTTGGAATTTCTCAGCACTGAGAGCTACGGAAAATAAAATAATACGGTAGTCGAACCAGAGGGTGAAGGTTCAACTTTTCATCTGTCGTGCGAGAGGATCATTTGGGTGGCAGACGAAGCGATGGTTTCTTGGAAAGTATTTCCAATGCAATGAAAAAAAAAACGCAAGATGGCAATACTCACTTGATGCTTTATGAGGAACAAACACAACTTGTTGGTGCATGGCAATTGCCGGATATTAAAAATTCTTTAGCAGTCTTGTGCAAATCGCTTCCCGTTTTCCTTATCATCTGCAGTGGAGTTGATTGAGCTCGTGGCTCTTTCTGTGTCCAGTATTCGAGAATTATTGCTTTTGTTGTACATTGGAGTCACTTTTTACGCGGATTTTGGAATGCACGCGGTTTTTTGGGAATTACGCGTTTTTTTACGTAGCACGTATACCCACGGTAAAAACCGACTCCAGTGTACACCAAAGCGTTACAAAAAGAGTTAATATTCATTCCAAAACTAATTTCCGATCGAAGGCCGGGTGACTTTTAAATAGTGCTCGATGAATTAAGTAAATGTGCACGGGGGTGCGAAAATTTAATCAGAATGGAGAGTCAAAAAAGTTTGCAAAAGCAAAGTTTGATATTAAACTTACTTTTAGTTTAAAGATGTATCTTTTACCAATTTCTTTATTAGTTATGGAGTTAAGACCTCAAATCTACCAGCTTATCTGCAAGCATTTCCAACGAATTCATAAGTGCTGAAGATTCATCACTTGTCATAAGACGAGTTAATACAATCCCATTGAATTCCACCACGAAATACGTATCTGTCAAGATACAATAAAGTGGTGGAATTCAATGGGATTGTATTAACTCGTCTTATGACAAGTGAAGACATTCCACTATAAAGCTCATAATTATTTTCTTATGAAGATTCATGTTGATATGTCGGCGCACAATAAGCAGTTCATCAGCATTTTCTAGTATTTCAAGTTTTTCGACAACCTCCTAGAGCCTGAACCTGTGTTTTATGTGATACATATGATAGAATGCGTTCATTTTATTAATTCATGGCGATCCAAGAAACAGCTGGAGTATAGACCTGTGTACCGCCGCTGATCTTCTCACGCCACCGCTGCCGTCAAAAATGAGTCAACGCGTCGCCGCATAGAAATTTCCCACGCCGCCGATTTTTTTTTTCTTGTAAAAAAATATATTTTGACCATAACTCCGACTATGGACTGTTCGATTAGTCCAGTTTTCAATACGAAACAATGGGACAAGATTCCGCGTTGAATGCAACTTGTTGCGAACAAATCGGTTGAGGATAAGTGCCTGAACAATGAGTGAGATTAGTTTGCGCATACACATACACACAGACATCACCTCAATTCGTCGAGCTGAGTCAATCGGTATATAACACTATAGGTCTCTACTCCAGGCCTCCTATAAAAAGCTCGTTTTCGGAGTGAACATATAGCCTTTACGTATACTTTGTAAACAAGAAAGACAAAAGTCCATTCAAATTCCTCTAGCAATTCCTCAGGAACCCTCTTCAAGAGTTTCTTTTCGGAAGTTCCTCTAAGAGTTCTTCCAGAAGTTTCTTTAGGAGTTCTTACAGAAGTTCCTCCAGGAATTCCTCCAAAAGTTCCTCCATGATGTACTTCAGAAGTTCCATTGAAATTCTTCAGGAAATTTATTCAAGAATTTCTTCGTAACTTTCGCCAAGAATTCCTTCTGAAGTTCCTGAGGGAGTTCTTCCGGAAGTCCCTCGGTTAATTAAGATAACTTCGAGCAGACATTGTCATTTACTGTGAAATTTCAATAATATTTAGGCAACAATCAATCAATCTCAGTTGCCTCCATAATTATTCGAAGCTGGTTGCGTTAACCGATTTTCAGCTTAGTATTTAACCGGAGAGAAGAAAAAGAAGATAAGAAGAAATAAGAAGAAGAAGAAGATTTAACCGAAATAGGTGATGCAGTTCTTTTACTTTTTCATAGGTAATATTTTTAATTTTGGAACAAGTCCTAAAATATTTCTTAACCTTCTGTCTGTGCTCAAAAAAACTTACGTTGTCTGTGCTCTGGGGTCAAATTGACCCCAAATTGAAATTGCTATAACTTTTTTATTGTATGGCTGTATGACTACTCAAGATATTCCGATATATAGAATTCTCCTCAGTGTAAATATTCTTTCGCACAGAATCTGTGTCAAAAGGTCGAAGGTCAAAAGGTCGAAAGGACAAAAGGTCGAATGGACAATAGGTCGAAGGGTCAAAAGGTCGAATATGTGTCATAACGACAAAGGTCAAAAGGTGGAAGGACAAAAGGTCGAAAGAACAAAAACACAAGAAATGAGATGGGAGTTGTGAATAGTGACAAGTGAGATGCAAGATGGAAGTAGTGAGCATAGATAAATGAGAAGTGAAAATTGAAAAGCGAGAAGTGGAAAGGAAGAAATTGGATGTAAGAAGTGACAAATGTGAAATGTGATGTAAGAAGTAAGGAACGGAGAAGTAAGAAGTGAGATGTGAACAAGAAGTGGAAAGGAAGAAAGAAGAAAGGATTAAACATATATACTGAGAAAGAGAAAAGAAGAAAGAAAAAAAACAGAAGAGGAAAAAAGAATACAGAAAGAAAGAAGAAGGAAGATGGAAGAAGGAAGAAAAGGAAAATAGAAGAAGGGAGGAAGAAGGAAGGAAGAAGAAGGAGAGAAGGCACAATGAAGCAAAACAAAAGAAAGAAGGAGGAATCAAGTAACAGAAAAATAGAAGAAAGATGGATGGAAAGAATGAATGCATGGGGGGGGGGGGGGTTTCGATGAAATTTCTGATTTATTTCTCAATGAATTTTTTGAAGGGATTCTCAAAAAAAATATGGAAGAATTGTTGAAGAAATCTCTTGAGTTTGAAAGAAATTGGAAAAAAAAACTATTCAGAGCTTCCAAATTAAAACAAATATTGAATTCTCGGGAATATTTCTTGGAATATCCTTCAGAAGAATTCCTGGAGGAGCTTCCCGAATAATTCATGGAGGAACTTCTAAACTAATTCTTGGAGGAACTTCCACAGGAAAAAACTTCATGCGAAATTGCTGGATAAATTTGGATGGATCTTTTTTAGGAATTTCGGGAAGAACTCTTGGAAAGAATTTCCGAGGAATTCCGGGAGAAAATTCCCGAAGGATTCCTGGAGGAACTTCTTAAGCAATTCCTGGAATAACTTCTGGGGGAATTCATGGAAGAACTTTTTGAGCCTGGAATAACTTCTGGAGAAATTTCTATGGAAATTCAAGAAGGAACTTCTGGAGGAACTTCCGGAGGAATTTATGGAGGAACTTCCTGGGGAATTCCTGGAAGAACTTCCTGGGGAAATCCTGGAGGATCTTCCAGAGGAATTCTGGAGGAACTTGCAGAGGAATTCTGAAGGAACTTGCAGAGGAATTCCTGGAGGAAATTCCGGAGGAATTCCTGTAGGAACTTCCGGAGGAATTACTGGAGGAACTTCCGGAGGAATTCCTGGAGGAACTTCCGGAGGAATTCCTGGAGGAACTTTCGGAGGAACTTCCGGAGGAATTCCTGGAGGAACTTCCGGAGGAATTCCTGGAGGAACTTCCGGAGGAATTCCTGGAGAAACTTCCGGAGGAATTCCTGGAGGAACTTCCGGAGGAATTCCTGGAGGAAATTCCGGAGGAATTCCTGGAGGAAATTCCGGAGGAATTCCTGGAGGAAATTCCGGAGGAATTCCTGGAGGAAATTCCGGAGGAATTCCTGGAGGAAATTCCGGAGGAATTCCTGGAGGAACTTCCGGAGGAATTCCTGGAGGAACTTCCGGAGGAATTCCTGGAGGAACTTCCGGAGGAATTCCTGGAGGAACTTCCGGAGGAATTCCTGGAGGAACTTCCGGAGGAATTCCTGGAGGAACTTCCGGAGGAATTCCTGGAGGAACTTCCGGAGGAATTCCTGGAGGAACTTCCGGAGGAATTCCTGGAGGAACTTCGGAGGAATTCCTGGAGGAACTTCCGGAGGAATTCCTGGAGGAACTTCCGGAGGAATTCCTGGAGGAACTTCCGGAGGAATTCCTGGAGGAACTTCCGGAGGAATTCCTGGAGGAACTTCCGAGGAATTCCTGGAGGAACTTCCGGAGGAATTCCTGGAGGAACTTCCGGAGGAATTCCTGGAGGAACTTCCGAGGAATTCCTGGAGGAACTTCCGGAGGAATTCCTGAGGAACTTCCGGAGGAATTCCTGGAGGAACTTCCGGAGGAATTCCTGGAGGAACTTCCGGAGGAATTCCTGGAGGAACTTCCGGAGGAATTCCTGGAGGAACTTCCGGAGGAATTCCTGGAGGAACTTCGGAGGAATTCCTGGAGGAACTTCCGGAGGAATTCCTGGAGGAACTTCCGAGGAATTCCTGGAGGAACTTCGGAGGAATTCCTGGAGGAACTTCCGGAGGAATTCCTGGAGGAACTTCCGGAGGAATTCCTGGAGGAACTTCGGAGGAATTCCTGGAGGAACTTCCGGAGGAATTCCTGGAGGAACTTCGGAGGAATTCCTGGAGGAACTTCCGGAGGAATTCCTGGAGGAACTTCCGAGGAATTCCTGGAGGAACTTCCGGAGGAATTCCTGGAGGAACTTCGGAGGAATTCCTGGAGGAACTTCCGGAGGAATTCCTGGAGGAACTTCCGGAGGAATTCCTGGAGGAACTTCCGGAGGAATTCCTGGAGGAACTTCCGGAGGAATTCCTGGAGGAACTTCCGGAGGAATTCCTGGAGGAACTTCCGGAGGAATTCCTGGAGGAACTTCCGGAGGAATTCCTGGAGGAACTTCCGGAGGAATTCCTGGAGGAACTTCCGGAGGAATTCCTGGAGGAACTTCGGAGGAATTCCTGGAGGAACTTCCGGAGGAATTCCTGGAGGAACTTCCGGAGGAATTCCTGGAGGAACTTCCGGAGGAATTCCTGGAGGAACTTCGGAGGAATTCCTGGAGGAGCTTCCGGAGGATTTCCTGGGGGAACTTCCTGAGGAATTCCTGGAGGAGCTTCCGGAGGAATTCCTGGAAAAACTTCCAAGGAAATTTCTGTAGGAACTTCCGGAGGAACTTCTGGAGGAACTTCCGGAGGAACTCCTGGAGGAACTTCCGGAGAAATTCCTGAAGGAACTTCAGGAGGAATTCCTGGAGGAACTTCCGGAGGAATTCCTGGAGGAACGGAAGGAACGGAACGGAACGGAGGAATTCCTGGAGGAACTTTCGGGGGAAAGCCTGGAGGAACTTTCGGAGGAATTCCTGGAGGAATTTTCGGAGGAATTCCGCAGGAACTTCCGGAGGAATTCCTGGAGGAACTTCCGGGGAAAGCCTGGAGGAACTTCCGGAGGAATTCCCGGAGGAACTTCCGGAGGAATTCCCGGAGGAACTTCGGAGGAATTCGGAGGAACTTCCGGAGGAATTCCCGGAGGAACTTCCGGAGGAATTCCGGAGGAACTTCCGGAGGAATTCCGGAGGAACTTCCGGAGGAATTCCCGGAGGAACTTCCGGAGGAATTGCTGGAGGAACTTCGGAGGAATTCCTGGAGGAACTTCGGAGGAATTCCTGGAGGAACTTCCGGAGGAATTCCTGGAGGAACTTCCGGAGGAATTCCTGGAGGAACTTCCGGAGGAATTCCTGGAGGAACTTCCGGAGGAATTCCTGGAGGAACTTCCGGAGGAATTCCTGGAGGAACTTCCGGAGGAATTCCTGACGGAACTTCCGAAGGAATTCCTGGAGGAACTTCCGGAGGAATTCCCGGAGGAACTTCCGGAGGAATTCCTGGAGGAACTTCCGGAGGAACTTCCGGAGGAACTTCTGGAGGAACTTCCGGAGGAACTCCTGGAGGAACTTCCGGAGAAATTCCTGAAGGAACTTCCGGAGGAATTCCTGGAGGAACTTCCGGAGGAATTCCTGGAGGAACGGAAGGAACGGAACGGAACGGAGGAATTCCTGGAGGAACTTTCGGGGGAAAGCCTGGAGGAACTTTCGGAGGAATTCCTGGAGGAATTTTCGGAGGAATTCCCGGAGGAACTTCCGGAGGAATTCCTGGAGGAACTTTCGGGGGAAAGCCTGGAGGAACTTCCGGAGGAATTCCCGGAGGAACTTCCGGAGGAATTCCCGGAGGAACTTCCGGAGGAATTCCCGGAGGAACTTCCGGAGGAATTCCCGGAGGAACTTCCGGAGGAATTCCCGGAGGAACTTCCGGAGGAATTCCCGGAGGAACTTCCGGAGGAATTCCCGGAGGAACTTCCGGAGGAATTCCGGAGGAACTTCCGGAGGAATTCCGGAGGAACTTCCGGAGGAATTCCCGGAGGAACTTCCGGAGGAATTCCCGGAGGAACTTCCGGAGGAATTCCCGGAGGAACTTCCGGAGGAATTCTCGGAGGAATTCTTGGAGGAACTTCCGGAAGAATTCCCGGAGGAACTCTCGGAGAAATTCCCGGAGGAACTTCCGGAGGAATTCTTGGAGGAACTTCCGGAAGAATTCCCGGAGGAACTTCCGGAGGAATTCCCGGAGGAACTTCCGGAGGAATTCCCGGAGGAACTTCCGGAGGAATTCCCGGAGGAACTTCGGAGGAATTCCGGAGGAACTTCCGGAGGAATTCAGGAGGAACTTCCGGAGGAATTCCGGAGGAACTTCCGGAGGAATTCGGAGGAACTTCCGGAGGAATTCCCGGAGGAGCTTCCGGAGGAATTCGGAAGAACTTCCGGAGGAACTTCCGGAGGAATTCCGGAGGAACTTCCGGAGGAATTCGGAGGAATTCGGAGGAATTTCGGAGGAATTCGGAGGAACTTCCGGAGGAATTCCCGGAGGAGCTTCGGAGGAATTCCAGGAGGAACTTCCGGAGGAATTCCCGGAGGAACTTCCGGATGAACTTCCGGGGGAACTTCCGGATGAATTCCCGGAGGAACTTCCGGAGGAATTCCCGGAGGAACTTCCGGAGGAATTCCGGGGGAACTTCCGGAGGAATTCGGAGGAACTTCGGAGGAATTCCCGGAGGAACTTCGGAGGAATTCCCGGAGGAACTTCCGGAGGAATTCCGGAGGAACTTCGGAGGAATTCCCCGAGGAACTTCCGGAGGAATTCCCGGAGGAACTTCCGGAGGAATTCCCGGAGGAACTTCGGAGGAATTCCGGAGGAACTTCCGGAGGAATTCCCGGAGGAACTTCCCGAGGAATTCCCGGAGGAACTTCCGGAGGAATTCCCGGAGGAACTTTCGGAGGAATTCCCGGGGGAACTTCCGGAGGAATTCCCGGAGCAACTTCCGGAGGAATTCCCCGAGGAACTTACGGAGGAATTCCCCGAGGAACTTACGGAGAAATTCCCGGAGGAACTTGCGGAGGAACTTTCGAAGGAATTCCTGGAAGAACTTGCGGAGGAACTTCCGGAGGAATTCCCGGAGGAACTTCCGGAGGAATTCCCGAAGGAATTCCTGGCGGAACTTGCGGAGGAACTTCCGGAGGAACTCCCGGAGGAACTTCGCGAGGAATTCCCGGAGGAGCTTCGGAGGAATTCCTGGAGGAGCTTCGGAGGAATTCTGGAGGAACTTCCCGAGGAATTCCCGGGGGAACTTCCGGAGGAATTCCCGGGGGAACTTCCGGAGGAATTCCCGGAGGAGCTTCCGGAGGAATTCTGGAGGAACTTCCGGAGGAATTCCGGAGGAACTTCCGGAGGAATTCCGGGAGGAACTTCCGGAGGAATTCCGGAGGAATTCCGGGAGGAACTTCCGGAGGAATTCTCGGAAGAACTTCTAGAGGAACTTCCGGAGGAATTCCCGGAGGAACTTCCGGAGGAATTCCCGGAGGAACTTCCGGAGGAATTCCCGGAGGAACTTCCGGAGGAATTCGCGGAGGAAGTTTCGGAGGAAATCCAGAAGGAACTTCCGGAGGAATTCGGAGGAACTTCCGGAGGAATTCCCGGAGGAACTTCCGAGGAATTCCGGAGGAACTTCCGGAGGAATTCCCGGAGGAACTTCCGGAGGAATTCCCGGAGGAACTTCCGGAGGAATTCGGAGGAACTTCCGGAGGAATTCCCGGAGGAACTTCCGGAGGAACTCCCGGAGGATTTCCTGGAGGAATTCCGGAGGAACTTCCGGAGGAATTCTGGAGGAACTTCCGGAGGAATTCCCGGAGGAACTTCCGGAGGAATTCCCGGAGGAACTTCCGGAGGAATTCCCGGAGGAACTTCCGGAGGAATTCCCGTAGGAACTTCCGGAGGAATTCCCGGAGGAACTTCCGGAGGAACTCCCGGAGGAACTTCCGGAGGAACTTCCGGAGGAATTCCCGGAGGAACTTCCGGAGGAATTCCCGGAGGAACTCCCGGAGGAACTTCCGGAGGAATTCCCGGAGGAACTTCCGGAGGAATTCCCGGAGGAACTTCCGGAGGAATTCCCGGAGGAACTTCCGGAGGAATTCCCGGAGGAACTTCCGGAGGAATTCCCGGAGGAACTTCCGGAGGAATTCCCGGAGGAACTTCCGGAGGAATTCCCGGAGGAATTTCCGGAGGAATTCCTGAGGGAGCTTCCTGAGGCATTCCTGGAGGAACTTTCGGAGTAATTCCTGGAAGAATATCCGGAGAAATTCCTGATGAATTTCTGGAGAAACTTCCTAAAGAATTCCTAGTGGGTCTTCTGGAGGAATCCCTGGAGGGTCTTCGGGAGGAATCCCTGGAGGGTCTTCCGGAGGAATTCCTGGAGGAACTTCCCAGAGGTACTTTCGGAGGAATATCTGGATGAATGTCCAAAGGAATTTCTTGAACTTCCTAGCGAACTTGTGGAGAAGCTTCCTGATGAATTCGTTGAAGATTTTCTAAAGATACTTCGGTGAAATTTTCGGCGCTTGAAACAGGTTCACGCTTACCCACGCCGCCTTGCCGCCGCCACTGATCACTTATCATGCGTCCGTTGCATATGCTCGTGGACATCCAAAAAACCCTGGAGATCTATACGCGTCTTTCGGTATGTTTGAAAAATTATGCATGTCCATTGTGGAACATAGAATAGAATAGAGTGAGGCTTTGGTATCTACACGCGTAACCAGCGATCTTTTGGCCTGTTTCAAATGTGGTACATGCTCTTTATGGTGTATAGAATGGAATGTGGCTTTATAATATTTTTGTGGTAATCCATGAAAATCGAGGAAAAATGCCTCAAGATCTATCTGCATGTTTTAAAAGTGATAAAGGCACTTTTTGGCGCATAGAATAATTTTTTTTCCTAGCATAAAATCATAGTTTCCCAAAAAGAAATGCCTGGAGTAAGCCCGAATATGATGCAAGTCATTTGTGATACATCAAATAGAATGCTTTCATGGCAGATGGTCTATGTCCTTCAAGAAATGCCGAGAGTAAGACCGTGCGATCTACAAGCATAGAGATCTGTGGAGTTGTTTCAAATATTGCATATGCCTTTTGTTATCCAAAAAAAAATCCCTAACGTGAGGCCTCACAGTCTACTAGCGTAGCAAAAAATCTATCAGCCTGTTTCAAATGTGGTATATGCCAAATTTGGGCCATATTTTGCCTACCCCGGTTTCATCACGCATTCGGCTAGATATCATCGTATTTGGCATACACTTAAAATGATTATATGGAAACGTGACAGAACCATATTCCAAGAAGGTGTCACACAACATTAGAAGTTCGTAGACTTCCTCAAACAACAACAAGAACTGCTTATGATGCAAATTTATGTCAATAAGAGGTCTCACAACTTGTTAATTTAACGTTACGGAGATCGATCTGAAGACCTTAATTCTATGGAGCTTATAGACTACCTGGAACCCATGATAACAACAAGAACTTCTCAGATTGCAAACGTATTTCATTGTAAGGCCAATCAACTTGTTAGTTCTTCAATAACTGCCACCGTTACGGAGGTCTATCCGAAGATCTTGACTCTATGGAGTTCGTAAACTACCTGGAACGCATGACAGCAACAAGAACTGCTAAGATTGCAAACTTATATCGTTATGAGGCCAATCAATTTGTTAATTCTTTAATAACTGCCACCGTTGCGGAGGTTGATCTGAAAATTTTGACTCTATGGAGTTCATCGACTACCTAGAACCCATGACAACAACAAGAACTGCTTAGGATGCAAATTTATGCCAATAAGAGGTCACACAACTACGACTAATTGATTTCGCTGCCTCCAAGAATATGGCCATTCGCAGCACCTACTTCCAACACAGCCTTCCGTATCGGTACACCTGGAGATCACCACTGCAGACAGCAAGGATGTTATCGATCATTTAGTATTTTGCGTTCGATCATTTAGTAGTTTGTGAATAACTCATTCTAGAAGCGGAATTTCAAAATGTGTTGTATGGTGGACCCCTAGTGCGAAGGTTTTTCTACAACTCTGCCAAATAGTTCGTTGTTTGAAATCTACTAGTAATCCGAGTTATAGCTTTAGTATCAGTAACTTAGACTAAATAAATACCAAAACTCCAATCATTTAGTTTAAGCTACTGCAACTAGCGCAATAACTCCGTTATTAGTGGAATTCTAACAACAATCCATTAGGCAGAGTTGTAGAGAAACCTTCGCACTAGAAGTCCACCATACGACACATTTTGAAATTCAGATTCTGTAATGAGTTATTCACAAACTACTAAATGATCGAACGCAAATCACTAAATGATCGATAACATCCTTGGCAGACAGAATCACAGATCGACGACGTTCTGATTGATAGACGGCACTTCTTCGACATTATCGACGTCAGGACATATCGTGACGCTAACATCGACTCTGACCACTATCTGGTGATGGTTAAACTGCGTCCAAAATTGTCCGTCATCAACAATGTTCGGTACGGACGACGGCCACGGTACGACCTAGAGCGACTGAAGCAACCTGATGTGGCCACTGCATACGCGCAGCATCTCGAGGCAGCGTTGCCGGAAGTGGGTGAGCTCGATGGGGCCCCTCTTGAGGACTGCTGGAATACAGGTAAAGCAGCCATTAACGACGCAGCGGAGAACAACGTCGGGTATATGGGGCAAAGTCGATGGAACGATTGGTTCGACGAAGAGTGCAGACAGATTCTGGAGGAGAAGGACGCAGCGCGGGCGGTCACGCTGCAACAAGGTACCAGGCAGAACGTGGAACGTTATAGATAGAAGCGGAGACAGCAGACCCGCCTTTTTCAGGAGAAGAAACGCCGCCTGGAAGAAGCGGAGTGCGAGGAAATGGAACAGCTGTGCCGTTCTCAAGAAACACGCAAGATCTACCAGAAGCTCAACGCATCCCGCAAAGGCTTCGTGCCGCGAGCCGAAATGTGCCGGGATAAGGATGGGAGCATCTTGACGGACGAACGTGTGGTGATCGAAAGTTGGAAGCAGCACTACGAGGAACATTTGAATAGCGCTGAGAGTACAGGCAGTGAAAGTCAAGGCAGCGGAGGAGATGACTACGTCAGTTCAGCGGAAGATGGAAGCCAACCAGCCCCCACCTTGAGGGAAGTTAAGGATGCCATCCAACAGCTAAAGACCAATAAAGCAGGTGGTAAGGATGGTATCGTAGCTGAGCTCATCAAGATGGACTTTCCTGCACAAATTAATAGTCAAAATCTGGGAAACTGAACAGCTACCGGCGGTGTGCAAGAAGACGGTGTGTGGCGGCGAAGGATGAACCACGAGCTCGCCCAGCTCTACGGCGAACCCAGTATCCAGAAGGTAGCTAAAGCCGGAAGGGTACGATGGGCAGGGCATATTGCAAGTATGCCGGACAGCAACCCTGCAAAGATGGTTTTCGGTTCCGATCCGGCAGGTACGAGACGACGTGGAGCGCAGCGAGCGAGATGGTAAGACCAGGTGCAGAACGACTGGAGAGGATGAACGAGGATGGAGAGATGCGGCCTCGAACCGTGTATTGTGGCGTCAAATTGTTGATTCAGTGTTATCTGTTTAGATGTTAACTAAACAAATGAAATGAAGGCCCAAAGATCTACACGCGTATGCAAAGACCAATCGAACTTTTATAAATATAGGTTTTTGTAGATGGATTCTCAGTAGAACGCACACGGAGAGGTGCGCTTATTTGGATACCCATAATACCCATTTTGTGAAATTGTTTCGGATGGTAAATGTAAATTTTGAAATTTCCGGGTCCAAACTCCATTAACACATCTCATCCAACATCCAATTAGAACCTGAAAAAGTCAACAAAATGCGATCAACTCACTCACCTGACAATCTTCCGCTTGTTGTTCGGATGCAACCGATTGGCTGTAACCGGATCGACCCGTCGCAGCGCACCGTGCAGAGCCCGCGACTCGAGCTGCTCCATTTGCTGCGTTGTCATTAGCAACACTTGTTCCGCCTCATCGGCTGTAATCTCGCTCGCCTTATGCTTCCCCACTACTGCTGTGTCTTCGCCGGCACTATTTTCACTTTTATGTTGTTCTTCTGCTGCGGCACGCACTTTTTCCGCGGCCGACTTCGATTCACTCTCGCTTTCGGCACAACTTTTGCTTTCTTCCGGTTTACCGACGGATGATGACGATGGCGGTGACTCATCGTCGTTTGTTATTTTTGGTACTTTGTCCGGTTGATGCTCGTCTGATTGGATCGCTTTCGGATCGTCCTCAGAGTGGTGGCGACGTCGACGGAGTCGCTCCTGTCGAATCCCGCTTCCGACCAGCACCTGCCAGAGGACACTTTCGATGTAGTAATTGGTTCCGCCTACGATGATCGGCATTCGATTTTCTGACATGAGACGATCGATCTAGTGATTTGGGTTAAGGATCATTGCAGTGAATTTGAAATGTATTTTTGAATGGTGATTAAAAAATAAAATTTCCTAGCTGCAAAAAAAAAGTGAATAAATTTGGTTTATCACACCAATGAAACCACACTCAAGAAAAAAGATATAATCATAGTTTATCGATATCATAAATCCGTTCTCAGGTGACCCTCTCAGCGTGCGCTAATTAATATACGAACAAGTCAACAGGAAATCAGCTAACTCGTAAAGCGTTGAGAAAAAACGATTATCCTATAAGAAAGCAAACCCAAACAACGCAATCATTCGACGCAACAAAGTTTCTTGTGCCGGCCGGCAAATCTTTGAATGTTGATGCGATCGTTTGTAACCGGTGGCTGCCATAGCAACAGGTGCTTGAGTATTCGTGTCGATCGGCTGTCGATCTCAAATCGCTATTTACTGAGGAGGATTTTGCGCAAGTAGGTGTCTACGTTGCTAGTTTTGAGTTCCACTATTCGCACTGTTTGTGTGAATTTGGCAGTGCTTCGCGTTTGGATTGGGGCGATAGTTCTAATTCTCATTCTGGAGGTGCGCTCCGTCTGGCGTGTTCTACCTCTATACATAAGGCAGTCGTATTGGATGGGTAGAGGAATATTTTAAAATTTTGATAACCTTGACAGAAGTCATTTGCCCGAGCGCGCCGGTGATTCGCGCGCGCGAGTTTATTGACATTCTTGCCGGTTCCAATTCCATGATAGGGAGGCGTGTGCAGAACGCGCGGGAAGCCAAACCAGAAGTCAAGCGAAGACGCAAATTATTCTGGAGGATTGAGATCTAGGTTCTGGCGGTCATCCGGACATCAACACAAAGCAGCGCGGATCTTTTTTTGTATAGAAAGCTGGAAGCGAAGGAAATCAAAATATGTATGGATGGAAACGAATGCTCTTGTTGGAAATTTGGTGTTTTGATTTAAATTCTAATTGGTTCCTATAGGAAGCGAATTCTCGTTGGATGAGGATCGATTCTAACCGAAAAAAAGCATGGAAAAGTGAAGATCCGCGTAGTGATGGACTGTTCAAGAGGGAAACTGGAACGTGAAGCATCCAAACGGGCATTGGAATAGGAATGAGTTGTGAGGCTATGAATTAGCATTTTACGACCCTTCAACTGTCAACGTGAGGTTGTTTGTAGTCTTGAACAGAGCCCAAGGACAAAAATCTGCTTCCTAATAGACTATTTTATGATTGAGCCCGAGCTTGTTAAGATCTTTACTGCGTTTAGGAAGAGGGAATTTAAATTAGCTTAGGACGGCGATCATTTCACCTGCAAAATGATTAAACTTTTCTCATCTTTTTTCAAATTCATTCGAATTTCCTTGGGAAATTCATTCGAATTTCCTTGGGAAATTCATTCGAATTTCCTTGGGAAATTCATTCGAATTTCCTTGGGAAATTCATTGGAACTTCCCTGGGAAATTCGAACTTCCTTGGGAAATTCATCCGAATTTCTTTGGGAAATTCATCCGAATTTCCTTGGGAAATTCATCCGAATTTCCTTGGGAAATTCATCCGAATTTCCTTGGGAAATTCATCCGAATTTCCTTGGGAAATTCATCCGAATTTCCTTGGGAAATTCATCCGAAATTCCTTGGGAAATTCATCCGAATTTCCTTGAGAAATTCATCAGAATTTCCTTGACAAATTCATCCGAATTTCCTTGACAAATTCATCCGAATTTCCTTGAGAAATTCATCCGAATTTCCTTGAGAAATTCATCCGAATTTCCTTGGGAAATTCATCCGAATTTCCTTGGGAAATTCATCCGAATTTCCTTGGGAAATTCATTCGAATTTCCTTGGGAAATTCATCCGAATTTCCTTGGGAAATTCATCCGGATTCCTTGGGGAATTCATCCGGATTCCTTGGGGAATTCATCCGAATTTCCTTGGGAAATTCATTCGAATTTCCTTGGGAAATTCATTCGAATATCCTTGGGAAATTCATTCGAATTTCCTTGGGAAATTCATTCGAATTTCCTTGGGAAATTCATTCGAATTTCCTTGGGAAATTCATTCGAATTTCCTTGGGAAATTCATTCGAATTTCCTTGGGAAATTCATTCGAATTTCCTTGGGAAATTCATTCGAATTTCCTTGGGAAATTCATTCGAATTTCCTTGGGAAATTCATTCGAATTTCCTTGGGAAATTCATTCGAATTTCCTTGGGAAATTCATTCGAATTTCCTTGGGAAATTCATTCGAATTTCCTTGGGAAATTCATTCGAATTTCCTTGGGAAATTCATTCGAATTTCCTTGGGAAATTCATTCGCATTTCCTTGGGAAATTCATTCGAATTTCCTTGGGAAATTCATTCGAATTTCTTTGGGAAATTCATTCGAATTTCTTTGGGAAATTCATTCGAATTTCCTTGGGAAATTCATTCAAATTTCCTTGGGAAATTCATTCGAATTTCCTTGGGAAATTCATTCGAATTTCCTTGGGAAAATCATCCGAATTTCTTTTGTAAATTCATTCGAATTTCCTTGGGAAATTGATCACAATTTCCTTGGGAAATTCATTCGAATTTCCTTGGGAAATTCATTCGAATTTCCTTGGGAAATTCATCACAATTTCCTTGGGGAATGCATCCGAATTTCCTTGGGAAATTAATCCGAATTTCCTTGGGAAATTCATCCGAATTTCCTTGGGACATTCATCCGAATTTCCTTGGGAAATTCATCCGAATTTCCTTGGGAAATTAATCCGAATTTCCTTGGGAAATTCATCCGAATTTCCTTGGGAAATTCATCCGAATTTCCTTGGGAAATTCATCCGAATTTCCTTGGGAAATTCATCCGAATTTCCTTGGGAAATTCATCCGAATTTCCTTGGGAAATTCATCCGAATTTCCTTGGGAAATTCATCCGAATTTCCTTGGGAAATTCATCCGAATTTCATTGGGAAATTCATCCGAATTTCCTTGGGAAATTCATCCGAATTTCCTTGGGAAATTCATCCGAATTTCCTTGGGAAATTCATCCGAATTTCCTTGGGAAATTCATCCGAATTTTCTTGGGAAATTCATCCGAATTTCCTTGGGAAATTCATCCGAATTTTCTTGGGAAATTCATCCGAATTTCCTTGGGAAATTCATCCGAATTTTCTTAGGAAATTCATCCGAATTTTCTTGGGAAATTCATCCGAATTTTCTTGGGAAAGTCATCCGAATTTCCTTGAGAAATTCATCCGAATTTATTTGGGAAATTCATCCGAATTTATTTGGGTAATTCATCCGAATTTCCTTGAGAAATTCATCCGAATTTCCTTGGGAAATTCATCCGAATTTCCTTGGGAAATTCATCCGAATTTCCTTGGGAAATTCATCCGAATTTCCTTGGGAAATTCATCCGAATTTCCTTGGGAAATTCATCCGAATTTCCTTGGGAAATTCATCCGAATTTTCTTGCGAAATTCATCCAAATTTCCCTAGGAAATTCATCAGAATTTCCCTTGGAAATTCTTCAGAATTTCCCTTGGATATTCATCCGAATTGGAAATTCATCCGAATTTTTCTCTGGCAATTCATTCGAATTTCCCTTTGGAATTTCATTCGAATTTCCCTTTGGAAATTCATTCGAATTTTCTTTGGGAAATTCATCCGAATTTTCTTTGGGAAATTCATCCGAATTTCCTTGGGAAATGAATTGATGAATTTCCTTGGGAAATTCATCCGAATTTCCTTGGGAAATTCATCCGAATTTCCTTGGGAAATTCATCCGAATTTCCTTGGGAAATTCATCCGAATTTCCTTGGGAAATTCATCCGAATTTCCTTGGGAAATTCATCCGAATTTCCTTGGGAAATTCATCCGAATTTCCTTGGGAAATTCATCCGAATTTCCTTGTGAAATTCATCCGAATTTCATTGGGAAACTCATCCGAATTTCCTTGGGAAATTCATCCGAATTTTCTTGGGAAATTCATCCGAATTTTCTTAGGAAATTCATCCAAATTTCCTTGGGAAATTCATCCGAATTTTCTTGGGAAACTCATCCGAATTTCCTTGAGAAAATCATCCGAATTTTCTTGGGAAAATCCTTCATCCGAATTTCCATGGGAAAATCATCCAAATTTCCTTGGGAAATTCATCCGAATTTCCTTGTTATTATTTTTCATGAATTTGCGATGTGAATAACAAAACGAAGACAAGTTAGCAACAAAAACTTAAGAAAAACTTTTGAAACTCGTACCCTCACCAACTGGTGCCATGCCCCTCTAAATAGGAACTTTAGTTACGTGAATTACCGAAGCAGTTAAGTTTATAATAATGTTAGAAAATTTCAGATCCCACATCTCTGTCTGTTAGATTCTTTCAGAGAAATTAGAAGTCCTACCAAATTTGACGCCAAATTGGTAGTGCGAAGTAAAAAAAACTCTCTTAGAATACCTGGACAAGGAGGTCCAAAACAAAAAATCCAAAAGGAATTCCGCGAAGCTTGCTAGAGATCTGAAAGAGTAAACATAAGTAAAGTAAAGCTCGATTAACATTAAAAAAATCTTTTCTCGTGCTACCATAAAATGGCAGGCCCTGTAATATGATTCCTCGGTATAAGATTAGTCAGTCAAACAGGTCTATTCTCATTCACCTGATCACTTCGCGCCCATTTTCAAAGCCTTTGCATACAGGTGAACGAATAATCATAATCACTCTGCTACAGTTTTTATCAGACCCCGCGCGCACCCCGGCTGACTGGTCATGTTCCTTCATTCTCCCTCCGATAGACGGACAAAGTACGGACGGGCCAACGCCAGTAAACCAAACATCACATCATGCTAATGTTTACATAAGCACCTTTTAGCTTCTTCCCCGTCTTCTTTAAGTTCTGCTTCACGGTTCCCCTCCATCACGCCCGGGCGGGCGGTGGATAGCGCCCCACTTTGCATCGAGTGGGTCATCGATAGCCCATACTCCAGGAAAGCAAAACACAAGAAGGAAGGGAACCTAATGGGAAACCCGAGAGCAGAAGCCGCGCTGCTGCTGGACCTTTTCAAGAGCGAAAAAAAAGTCGAAAGAAACAGGAAGCCATTTTCTCTCCCTTCGTTCGCAGGGTTGCGTAATCATGGCTTGGTGTTGTATGTAGATTTTGAAATATGCATACACTTTCCTCTTGAGTTAACAAGAGGCAACTTCAAGGTTCTGGCCAGTTTCTTGGACAAATCCAGGAGCCAACGGACGAAGAAGAAAAAGACGATTCGAAACAAATGCCCAAGGAAGCATTGCGTACCTGTGGTTATAGTCATCCATTGGCGATACGGTTCTGAGTTTAAACGCACGCACTGGTTCCGTACTAGACAGGGAAGAAAGGGGCTGTTTCCAGTAAATAATCAATGAGCTTATTAGAATTTCCGCACGGTGTGAGTCGGGAACAAAAAAATATGTATTAGAAAGTGAAAGGAACTGGGTCATGCTTTTTTTGCTACAATTGGGGTTTTTTGTTATACGGTGATGAAGTCGTATGACAACAAAAGTGGAGAAATATGTGCTCCGTAGATTGCTGATAAAAAGTGAATAATTCTCCTACTGGTACATTGGGTTTTCTCATAGTTGGCCAACGAAACAAAAACTTTTCATCGATTTATTATAATCATTGAAATGTTTCGTTTCATACTGTCGAGTTGGGCACATTTGTATAAGACAAATTACCTTTCAAAAATCGAAACAGGAGATCACTTTTCGAGGGAATAACCTTCAGTAACTATAATTGTACAAAAAGGTAAAATATGCTATTGCGTGAGGCTCCACACCGAAAAGGTTTATTCATTGAAGCGTCTACCTACGTAGATTCGAACAGGCGCTGAATAAAAACGACTGTGGAATATGAGTAATGTTTTTTTTTATAAGTTGGTTTGCTGGGTTTTTCTCACGCAAATTTACCACTAATGGAAAGTGAAAAAAAGGTAATATATGATGGAAATTAACAACAAAAAGGTCATAGGTCATCTAACAGCTGAGCTTGAAGCTATAAATAGAGTTACGGATAGGATCATGTCCTCAACCGAAAAAAAAAACAGGAGGAAGATACATGAATCATTTTTTAAATCATCCAAAATAATTAGAAATGATTCGAAATAATTTTAAATGATAAGAAAAGTATTTAAAGCTTTGAAATGGAAAGTCTTTACTTGTTATAAGACGTAAAGTATAGTCAAGTTACAATCAAGTGGTGAAATTAAATGGGACAGTACTTGCTTGTCTTATGACAAGGGATTTAGAATTATTCAACGGAGTAAATCTGTTTTTTCAAGATCTTCTCGCCTTGAAAATGTTTTTTTCAGTGTGACTTGATATTATAAAAAAAACCCTGATTAATTCACCTAGCGGTAATTGTGCCTTTCTCGTCCATTATAAAAATAGGGGGAAGGATCGTTTGGCCAAAAACCCATTCGGCCGAAACCCATCTAACCGAAAGTAATTTGGCCGAATGGGTCATCCGGCCGAATAGGACATTTGACAAGTAAGAAATGAGGTGTGAAAAGATATCTCACTTCTCACTACTTATTTGCCACTTCTCACTGTGAAAAGTGAGACGTCTCACAACTCACTCCTCATTTCTCGTTTTTCACAGTGAGAAATAAGAAATGAGGGGTGCAAAGTGACACGTCTCACTTCTCATTTCGCACTTCTCACTTTTTATAGTGAGAAGTGATAAATAAGGAGTTAAAAATGAGACATCTCACTACTTTCTTCGTGCTTCTCACTTTTTACAGTGAGAAGAGAGGAATGGTAAGTAAGACGTCTCACTTCTCACTTCTTATGGTAAAAAGTGAGAGGAGCGAGGTGAGTAGCGAGACGTCGCACTTCTCATTTTGCAGTTCTCCCTTTTTCACAATGAGATGGAGAAATCAGAAGTGTGAAGTGAGTTGTGAGACGTTTCACTACTCATTTATCACTCCTCATCTCTCACTTCTCACTGTGAAAAGTGAGTAGTGCGAAGTGAGAAGTTGGACGTGAAGTGAGTAATGACTCACTTCTAACAGTGAGAAGCATGAGATGAGGAGTGGAAAATGAAATGTCTCACTTCTCATTTCTCACTTCTCATTTTACACTCGTAATTTTTCACTCGTCATTTCGCACTTATCACTTTGCGAAGAGCAAAGTGAAAAGGAAGAAGCCTCCCTTCTCATTCATCACTTCCAGCTATAAGTTAGAAATGAGTTGTGAGACGTACAATGACACATTCGGCCTATTCGAGCAAATGACCTTTTCGGTCGAATAATCTATTCTGATAAATGACCTTTTCGGCCAAATTACGTTTTCGGTCAAAATGTCCTATTCGGCCAAATGACCTATTCGGCCAAACGATTTATTCAGCCAAATGACATATTCGGCCAAATGACCTTCTTCTTCTTATTGGCATAACATCCCCACACTGGGACAGAGCCGCCTCGTAGCTTAGTGTTCATTAAGCACTTCCACAGTTATTAACTGCGAGGTTTAAGGTTTAAGCCATGTTACCATTTTTCCATTCGTACATCATGATGCTAATACGATGATACTTTTATGCCCAGTGAAGTCGACACAATTTCCAATCCGAAAATTGTCTAGAGCGGCACCGGGAATTGAACCCAGCCACCCTCAGCATGGTCTTGCTTTGTAGCAGCGCGTCTTACCGTACGGTTAAGGAGGGCCAAATGACCTATTCGGCAAAAAGATCTACTTGGCCAAAATAACCTTCTCGACCAAATAACCTATTCGGCCAAATGTCCTATTCGGTCAAATTTCCTATTCGACCAAAAGTCTTAATCCATTCTTTGAACGCGAATAATTTCATATCGAAACATGAGAAAATACTTCTCGGAACAATTCGATTTGCGCAACTCCGACAATTTATATCTCAGGGCTCGATTCATTTGCATCTTGGAACTCGGGTAATATATGTATCGCTGATCTGAGACGATCCTCATTTCGCAAAGACCTACACTTACTAATTTATCAACAATTTTGATTGTTCGATAGAAATAGTAAACTGAAACAAGAACGTAGGGAGAAATTAACTGCACTCAAGTTGAAAAAGATTTAAAATAATTTGGAAATGTTTACAAAAGATCAAAAAAGAAACCAATTTAAAAGATTTGAGATTTGAGATTTGAGCGCCGATCTACTTTGAACCACGAAGCAGTAGCGTGATTGCAATTTTCTAACGGTGGCGGTTTAACATTATTTACCAAACATTTTGTCAGTGGGTGATGAAGAATATCTTTTTCAAATGGTTGCATTTCCCGTGTACTGATGGCGGTAAGGAAAAATCCATTAATTACTAAATTATTAATTATCAGAGATTTTTGTATGAATAGTCATACTTTAAACTAATCCCATCATAATGATCATTAACCTATTAATTGTTATTATTCCATTGCCCGGAGTGTAGAACTATCCTATTTATATGATGCTAGGATTGTGTATTTCTACGCCATAATATGTCAAGAAATTATGCAAAATGTTTCAAAAAAACCCTGATTAATCCACCTAGCGGTGATGGTGCCTTTCTCGTGCATTATAAAAATAGTATTTTGGCCATTACTCTTAAGCCCATAGTCCGATCTGGCCAATTTTCAATAGGAAACAATGGGAGAGTATTCTGCGTCGAATGCAACTTGTTGCGAGTAAATCTGTTAAGGATAAGTGCCCGAAAAATGAGTGACACTTTTTCACGCGATTATTCCGTAAAAAAAAGTATTTTGGCCTTAACTTCCGATCCCATAGTCCGATCTGGCCAATTTTCAATAGGAAACAATGGGACAGGATTCTGCGTCGAATACAACTTGTTGCGAGCAAATCGGTTAAGGATAAATGCCTGAAAAATGAGTGACATTTTTAAATCAATTTTTCTATAAAAGAGGGGTATTTTGGCCATAACTTCCGAGCCCATAGTCCGATCTGACCAATTTTTAATAGGAAACATTGGAACAATATTCTGCGTCAAATGCAACTTGTTGCGAGCAAATCGGTTAAGGGTAAGTGCCTGAAAAGTGAGTGACATTTTTTGCGCACACACACACACACACACACACACACACACACACACACACACACACACACACACACACACACACACACACACACACACACACACACACACACACACACACACACACACACACACACACACACACACACACACACACACACACACACACACACACACACACACACACACACACACACACACACACACACACACACACACACACACACACATAAACGTACAACTCGTGCTAAAAAAATCATCTTTTTGCAACTTGTTGCACAAACTACTATTACATGATTAATTATTTTAGAGCGTCTTAGAGGAAATGCTACAAGGTTAAAAGACTATTATTCTTCCATTTACTTCCACTATTCACCATGAATTATTACATGAATATGAAAAAAAAATTCTTCGAGACTTTCTTCCATCTCAAAATTTTTGAGAATTCCGAAATTCCCTAAAAATCATCAATTTTCTTGAAAATTCTGGGAAGCTTCTTTCATAAATTTAAAAGAATTTTTCCAAGAATCGTTCCAGGAATTCCGCGGAAATCGTACTCTACGAGCTTCTTCAAGATTTCTTTTTTAATTTCTCTAGGAATTTCTTCAGAAATGCCATTAAAAGTTTCACCTAAGGGTACTTAAAAAAAATCTTCAATAGTTTCTATTACGATTTCCTCCAGTGTTTTGTACAGTAATTTTTCATAAATTTGTTCAACAGTTTGTCCGGAGAGCAGTGCTATAACATAGTGATAATACAGGATTATTATTTTTAAATGGTTCATCCCATTTTGATCCATAGATCCATATTGGATACGCATTCAACAATTATTCCATTACAGGTACTGTGTAGTTTTTTTCAGTACTTCCCCTATGAGCCAATGAGAATAATGAGTGGAAGTGCGTGATGAACACTAAGCTGCAATGTGGTAATTCTCAAACGGTGCATGTAATGCCAACGAAAAAGAACAGAAGAGAGAATACCAGCAGATATTTTTAAGTACTGGTGAAGAAATTTTTCAAGAGATTTTCCATTCATAAATTCAATTACCTATCCATTCTTCAGAACTTCTGGATAAGGAAATCTCTAAGACTCCTAGATCAGGCATTCTTGGGGTGAATTTAAAATCAGGAAAGAATAAAACCCTACAGAATTCTTGGGTGCGAATTTCACAGGAATCCTTGTAGAAGGCACTTTTCAGAAGTTCTGTTGACAGATCTTCTGAAGGAGAAGAAATTTCCTATAATTTATGGATGAAGATTCAATCATAATTCGTGACGGAGAAATTCCCCAAAGTTGACAGAGAAAGGAATTATCTTGAATATCTAGGCTAAGGTGGTTAATTGCCCGGATCCCCGGAGTTGGGATTCCTCCAAGTTCCTGGGGCAATTCTTCAAAATTTCTGAATAAATATTTCTGTAAGGAAAATTCTTGAAGGAGGAATTTTCCAGAACTTCTGAAGGAGAAATTACCCAAAAATCCTAAAACAAAAAGCAATTTCCCAGCAATTTCCCAATTCTTAGAGACGGAAGAACACAGAATACTTGGAAAACCAGTTTCAAGGAACAGGAATTCCGGAAGGAAGTATTTGTTCAGAATTCAAGAAAAATTAACGTCTGGAGTTGGGCGAGGTTCCCCAAAATCCTTGGACAAAAATTCTTCATAAATCCTGAAGGCGTAAATTCTCAGAACTACTGGGAAGAATTCCCCAGAAATCTTAGAATAACTCTGCATTCTTGTAGTATAAGTTTCCCTGAATTGCTAGAGAAGGAATTTTGCAGGATTCTTGATGGAAGATTTTCTCTATACTTAAACAAGAAGGCACACTCCAGAACTCTTGATGAAGCAATTTTCCAGAATATCTGGAGGTGATAACCCAAGCAACACAATTGAAGAGAATGTGGTTGCTGCGACTTGATTGTGACTTAATCTGGTCATATACAAGTTGCAGCAATCTGTTTAGAACATGTGTGCTGCTCGGGAAGTTGAGTGCTATCATTAGTTGTGATAGAACTTTGAAATTATTATGGAGAAGCCTGTCACACCGAGATGTTGCATCAAAGCATCATTGAAGTTGTAACTGGAAGACAGTGTAATTGAATTGCCTGCCATAGTGTGGGTAGCAGGGACTACGTCCAAGGGCTTGACGATCCCTCCCGAGGCCATCTGCGAGTTGTGATGCCTGCCTAGGATGTGGTGGGGTTTGAAAGTCGGCCATGTTAAGCTCCTATAAAAAGCTGCAAGTATCCGCAAGTAGGCCCCACCAAAGCGACCGTGTGCCGCTCAAAGCGCACAAGCCCAAGTCCTGGTGTTAGGTGCGATGCTAAACATACCTGACACGACGGCCCTCCGATTTGCGCAGGCCCAATAAGCCGCCTTTAAAAACAACCCTTACGAACGACATAGAAGATTATACGACTCGATACAATCGGCAACGACAACCTAGGCGACAAATAAATGATCACGATTAAAAGCTTGGAACATAAAACTGCAAGTCGCTAGGCTTCGCAGGTTGCGACAGGATAATCTACGATGAATTACATCCCCGCAACTTCGACGTCGTGGCGCTGCAGGAAATTTACTGGACAGGACAGAAAGTGTGGAAAAGCGGGCATCAATCGGCTACCTTCTACCAAAGCTGTGGCACCACTAACGAGCTGGGAACCGGCCTTATAGTGCTGAGTAAGATGCGCCAACGTGTGATTGGGTGGCAGCCAATCAACGCAAGGATGTGCAAGCAGAGCCGTTTCTTTAACTATAGCGTCCACGTGCATTGCCCACACGAAGGGAAACCCGACGACGAGAAAGAAGCGTTCTATGCACAGCTGGAGCAGACATACGATAAATGCCCACTGCGGGACGGCAAAATCGTCATCGGCGACAGGTAGCTCAGGTAGGCAGGGAGGAAATAAATAGACCGGTCATCCGACCGGATAGTCTGCATACCGTATCGAATGACAACGGCCAACTATGGATAATCTTCGCAGCCTCCCGCGGAAGGATAGTCCGAAGCACCTTCTTTCCCCGCAAAAATATCCACAAGGCCACATGGAGATCACCTAACCAAGAAACGGAAAACCAAATCGACCACGTTCTAATCGACGGTAAATTCTTCTCCGACATCACGAACGTCCGCACTTACCGCAGTGCGAATATTGAATCCGACACTACCTCGTTGCAGTATGCCTGCGCTCAAAACTCTTGACGGTGTACAACACGCGTCGAAGTCGGACGCCGCGGCTTAACATTGGGCGGCTACAAGACGGTAGACTAGCCCAAGAATACGCGCAGCAGCTGGAAGCGGCACTCCCAACGGAAGAGTAGCTAGGCGCAGCGTCTCTTGAAGATGGCTGGAGAGATGTTCGATCCGCCATTGGTAGCACCGCAACCACTGCACCTGGCACGGTGCTCCCGGATCAGAGAAACGACTGGTATGACGGCGAATGTGAGCAGTTAGTGGAAGAGAAGAATGCAGCATGGGCGAGATTGCTGCAACACCGCACGAGGGCGAACGAGGCACGATATAAACAGGCGCGGAACAGACAAAACTCGATTTTCCGGAGGAAAAAGCGTCAGCAGGAAGATCGAGACCGTGAAGAGACGGAGCAACTGTACCGCGCTAATAACACACGAAAGTTCTATGAGAAGTTGAACCGTTCACGTAAGGGCCACGTGCCACAGCCTGATATGTGTAAGGACATAAACGGGAACCTTCTTACGAACGAGCGTGAGGTGATCCAAAGGTGGCGGCAGCACTACGAAGAACACTTGAATGGCGATGTGGCAGACGAAGATGGTGGCATGGTGATGGATCTGGGAGAACGTGCGCAGGACATAATCTTACCGGCTCCGAATCTCCAGGAAATCCAGGAGGAGATTGGCCAGCTGAAGATCTACAAAGCCCCTGGGGTTGACCAACTACCAGGAGAGCAATTTAAACACGGTGGTGAGGAATTAGCTAGAGCGCTGCACTGGGTCATTACCAAAATTTGGGAGGAGGAAGTTTTGCCGCAGGAGTGGATGGAAGGTGCCGTGTGTGCCATCTACAAAAAGGGCGATAAGCTGGATTGTAGCAACTACCGCGCAATCACATTGCTGAACGCCGCCTACAAGGTACTCTCCCAAATTTTATGCCGTCGACTAGCACCAATTGCAAGGGAGTTCGTGGGGCAGTACCAGGCGGGTTTTATGGGCGAACGCTCCACCACGGACCAGGTGTTCGCCATCCGCCAAGTACTGCAGAAATGCCGCGAATACAACGTGCCCACACATCATCTATTCATCGACTTCAAAGCCGCATATGATACAATCGATCGGGACCAACTATGGCAGCTAATGCACGAACACGGTTTTCCGGATAAACTGACACGGTTGATCAAAGCGACGATGGATCGGATGATGTGCGTAGTTCGAGTTTCAGGGGCATTCTCGAGTCCCTTCGAAACCCGCAGAGGATTACGGCAAGGTGATGGTCTTTCGTGTCTGCTATTCAACATCGCTTTGGAAGGGGTAATACGAAGAGCAGGGATTAACACGAGTGGTACAATTTTCAATAAGTCCGTTCAGCTATTTGGCTTCGCCGACGACATATTATGGCACGTAACTTTTTTTTTTAAAGCTTTATTAGAAAAAAAAACTTAACGTAACTTTGAGAAGATGGAGGAAGCCTACATCAGACTGAAGAGGGAAGCTAAGCGGATCGGACTAGTCATCAACACGTCGAAGACGAAGTGCATGATAGGAAGAGGTTCAAGAGAGACAATGTGAGCCACCCACCGCGAGTTTGCATCGGTGGTGACGAAATCGAGGTGGTAGAAGAATTTGTGACGCATAGTGGCTGGAAATCTACGTACTTTGGACTCCGCAAGACGCTCCGATCGAATAGAGTTCGCCGCCGTACCAAACTGACAATCTACAAAACGCTCATTAGACCGGTAGTCCTCTACGGACACGAGACCTGGACGATGCTCGTGGAGGACCAACGCGCACTTGGAGTTTTCGAAAGGAAAGTGTTGCGTACCATCTATGGTGAGGTGCAGATGGCGGACGGTACGTGGAGGAGGCGAATGAACCACGAGTTGCATCAGCTGTTGGGAGAACCATCCATCGTTCACACCGCGAAAATCGGACGACTGCGGTGGGCCGGGCACGTAGCCAGAATGTCGGACAGTAACCCGGTGAAAATGGTTCTCGACAACGATCCGACGGGCACAAGAAGGCGAGGTGCGCAGCGGGCAAGGTGGATCGATCAGGTGGAAGATGACTTGCGGACCCTCCGTAGACTGCGTGGTTGGCGACGTGCAGCCATGGACCGAGCCGAATGGAGAAGACTCTTATATACCGCACAGGCCACTTCGGCCTTAGTCTGAATAAATAAATAATAGAATACAAATTTACTGTAGACCACAGCGCTAAAGCATTCGCGATAATCACAGCGATAAACAGTTTTCCAAGAGATTTATGCGAGTTAGCAACGGAGCTAACCGATGGGCGCTAGAAAAATGCTGACGACCCCGTCGCATCGAATTGGCAACGGAAGCCGCCAGAACGAGGTTGTAGGTTGTTCTTTTTTAAAAAGAAATCCCGGCGCGGAAAATTTTAACTTGCGTAATATTAGGTGACTCTAAAAGTGTACTGGAAGCTGTTGCTAATCAAAATTCAAACCACCCGTGGATCACATCAGAAACATTCTACAGGAGAAATGAGACAACAGAGAACTTTGCTAGGTTCCAGCACATGTAAACATCCCTGGTAATGAAAAGGCAGATGGTCTTGCAAAAACTGGTGCAACACTTGAACATCCAATGACCAATAGACATAGAAACGCCCCAGACGGACTTAAAACGCCTTATATTTGATAAGTTAATTCAATCATAAATGTAGAAAGTGAATTCCAGGCGGTGGTTCCCATAGTGTCCCATAGAACACTTCATTCAAGTACAACATCTACTATAGCGGCGGTGACAGAGCAGAACGAGGAGTTGGCTTCATGGTTATCCACGAAAGCAGATGAAGCGTGTTATCCGGTGGAAGCCGATAAGCGTCTATGCCCCAACGAACGATAAGCCTGATGACGTGAAGGATGAGTTCTATGAGAGCCTTGATAAGGCCTACGGAGAGTGCCCAACACACGATGTGAAGATTGTCATCGGGGATGCAAATGCGCAGATCCGAAGAGAAAGTTTCTGTCTCCCTGTCATTAGTACGGACAGCCTCCATTCCGTTCCCAACGATAATGGTCTGCGACTTGTAACCTTTGCTGCTGCTAGAGCAGCGGTTCTCAACCTTTTTCATGAGAGGTACTCCTTCGAGCAATGACGTACCCCGTATTTTTTGCTGTAAATGAAAATAAGCATTACTTAAGACATAGACAGAAAAGACAGAAAACTAACTGGTTATATGGCTCACCAAAAAGTTATTCCGTGAAGCTTACAATTTAAATTAGATTTTTACATCAAGCGTCCTATAAGTCTTTGAGGACTTTTGAAGGCTTCCGAGCCTTTAAAAGGAGGCTTACGAACCTCTTGAAAGCTTCCAGTCTTTTAAAAGGAAACTTCCGAGCATCTTAGGAACGAACTTTTCTGGATCCAATTTTATTCCACCTCGCGTTTTCAAGGTCTCCACTTTCAATAATGAAGCAACGGTCAGCTGTCATCTTTTTATTCTGCGCCTGCTGCTATGCAGCAAACCTAAAATAAAAAGATGACGTAACTTCGTAACTTCTTCGTTGAGATTGGTACCTTTGAAAATGCGAGGTGAAAATTATTTGGATTATGGATAAGTTAAGCTAAAAGGGAGACATTCGAGCCTCTTGGGATATGGCATTAAAGCCACTGGAATAGAGGCTTCCTCTTGAATGGAAGCTTCCAACCCTCTTGAAATGAGGCATCCAAGCCTCACAAAAGGGAGCATCCGAGCCTTTTGAAAGGAGGCTTCCAAGCCTCTTGAAAGCAGGCTTCCGAGCCTCTTGATAAGAGGTTTCTGAGCCTTTTGAAAGGAAGCTTCTGATCCTCTTGAAAGGAGGCTTCCTGAGCTTCTTGAAAGGAGGCTTCCGAGCCTCTTGAAAGGAGGCTTGAGCCTCTTGAAAGGAGGCTTTGAGCCTCTTGAAAGGAGGCTTCTGAGCCTCTTGAAAGGAGGCTTCCGAGCCTCTTGAAAGGAGGCTTCTGAGCCTCTTGAAAGGAGGCTTGAGCCTCTTGAAAGGAGGCTTCTGAGCCTCTTGAAAGGAGGCTTCTGAGCCTCTTGAAAGGAGGCTTCTGAGCCTCTTGAAAGGAGGCTTCTGAGCCTCTTGAAAGGAGGCTTCCTGAGCTTCTTGAAAGGAGGCTTCCAGCCTCTTGAAAGGAGGCTTCCGAGCCTCTTGAAAGGAGGCTCTGAGCCTCTTGAAAGGAGGCTTCCGGGCCTCTTGAAAGGAGGCTTCGAGCCTCTTGAAAGGAGGCTTCTGAGCCTCTTGAAAGGAGGCTCTGAGCCTCTTGAAAGGAGGCTTCTGAGCCTCTTGAAAGGAGGCTTCTGAGCCTCTTGAAAGGAGGCTTCTGAGCCTCTTGAAAGGAGGCTTCTGAGCCTCTTGAAAGGAGGCTTCTGAGCCTCTTGAAAGGAGGCTTCTGAGCCTCTTGAAAGGAGGCTTCCGAGCCTCTTGAAAGGAGGCTTCCTGAGCCTCTTGAAAGGAGGCTTCTGAGCCTCTTGAAAGGAGGCTTCTGAGCCTTGAAAGGAGGCTTCTGAGCCTCTTGAAAGGAGGCTTCCTGAGCCTCTTGAAAGGAGGCTCTGAGCCTCTTGAAAGGAGGCTTCTGAGCTCTTGAAAGGAGGCCTGAGCCTCTTGAAAGGAGGCTTCTGAGCCTCTTGAAAGGAGGCTTCCGAGCCTCTTGAAAGGAGGCTTCTGAGCCTCTTGAAAGGAGGCTCTGAGCCTCTTGAAAGGAGGCTTCTGAGCCTCTTGAAAGGAGGCTTCTGAGCCTCTTGAAAGGAGGCCTGAGCCTCTTGAAAGGAGGCTTCCGAGCCTCTTGAAAGGAGGCTCTGAGCCTCTTGAAAGGAGGCTTCTGAGCCTCTTGAAAGGAGGCTTCCTGAGCCTCTTGAAAGGAGGCTTCCGAGCCTCTTGAAAGGAGGCCTGAGCCTCTTGAAAGGAGGCTTCTGAGCCTCTTGAAAGGAGGCTTCCGAGCCTCTTGAAAGGAGGCTGGAGCCTCTTGAAAGGAGGCTTCCTGAGCCTCTTGAAAGGAGGCTTCTGAGCCTCTTGAAAGGAGGCTTCTGAGCCTCTTGAAAGGAGGCTTCCGAGGCCTCTTGAAAGGAGGCTTCTGAGCCTCTTGAAAGGAGGCTTCTGAGCCTCTTGAAAGGAGGCTTCTGAGCCTCTTGAAAGGAGGCTTCTGAGCCTCTTGAAAGGAGGCTTGAGCCTCTTGAAAGGAGGCTTGAGCCTCTTGAAAGGAGGCTTCCGAGCCTCTTGAAAGGAGGCTTCCTGGAGCCTCTTGAAAGGAGGCTTTGAGCCTCTTGAAAGGAGGCTTCCGAGCCTCTTGAAAGGAGGCTTCTGAGCCTCTTGAAAGGAGGCTTCTGAGGCTCTTGAAAGGAGGCTTCTGAGCCTCTTGAAAGGAGGCCTGAGCCTCTTGAAAGGAGGCTTCCTGAGCCTCTTGAAAGGAGGCCTGAGCCTCTTGAAGGAGGCTTCCGAGCCTCTTGAAAGGAGGCTTCCGAGCCTCTTGAAAGGAGGCTTTCCTGAGCCTCTTGAAAGGAGGCTTCCTGAGCCTCTTGAAAGAAGGCTTGAGCCTCTTGAAAGGAGGCTTGAGCCTCTTGAAAGGAGGCTTCCAGGCCTCTTGAAAGGAGGCTTCCTGAGCCTCTTGAAAGGAGGCTTCTGAGCCTCTTGAAAGGAGGCTTCTGAGCCTCTTGAAACGAGGCTTCTGAGCCTCTTGAAAGGAGGCTTGAGCCTCTTGAAAGGAGGCTTCTGAGCCTCTTGAAAGGAGGCTTCCTGAGCCTCTTGAAAGGAGGCCTGAGCCTCTTGAAAGGAGGCTTCCAGGCCTCTTGAAAGAAGGCTCTGAGCCTCTTGAAAGGAGGCTTCCTGAGCCTCTTGAAAGGAGGCTTCCTGAGCCCCTTGACAGGAGGCTTCCAGCTTCTTGAAAGGAGGCTTCTGAGCCTCTTGAAAGGAGGCTTCTGAGCCTCTTGAAAGGAGGCTTCCTGAGCCTCTTGAAAGGAGGCTTCTGAGCCTCTTGAAAGAAAGCCTGAGCCTCTTGAAAGGAGGCTTCCTGAGCCTCTTGAAAGGAGGCTTCCAGGCCTCTTGAAAGGAGGCTCCTGCAGCTCTTGAAACGAGGCTTCTGAGCCTCTTGAACGAGGCTTCTGAGCCTCTTGAAAGGAGGCCTACGAGCCTCTTGAAGGAGGCTTCCAAGCATCTTGATGGAAGGCTTTGAGGCTCTTGAAAGGAGGCTTTGAGCCTCTTGAAAGGAGGCTTGAGGCCTCTTGAAAGGAGGCTTCCGAGCCTCTTGAAAGGAGGCTTCCGAGCCTCTTGAAAGGAGGCTTCCGAGCCTCTTGAAAGGAGGCTTCCGATCCTCTTGAAAGGAGGCTTCCGAGCCTCTTGAAAGGAGGCTTCCGAGCCTCTTGAAAGGAGGCTTCCGAGCCTCTTGAAAGGAGGCTTCCGAGCCTCTTGAACGGAGGCTTCCGCGCCTCTTGAAAGGAGGCTTCCGAGCCTCTTGAAAGGAGGCTTCCGAGCCTCTTGAAAGGAGGCTTCCGAGCCTCTTGAAAGGAGGCTTCCGAGCCTCTGAAAGGAGGCTTCCGAGCCTCTTGAAAGGAGGTTTCCGAGCCTCTTGAAAGGAGGCTTCCGAGCCTCTTGAAAGGTGGCTTCCGAGCCTCTTGAAAGGTGGCTTCCGAGCCTCTTTAAAGGAGGCTTCCGAGCCTCTTGGAAGGAGGCTTCCGAGCCTCTTGAAAGGAGGCTTCCGAGCCTCTTGAAGGGAGGCTTCCGAGCCTCTTGAAAGAAGACTTCTGAGCCTCTTGAAAGGAGGCTTCCGAGCCTCTTGAAAGGAGGCTTCCGAGCCTCTTGAAAGGAGGCTTCCGAGCCTCTTGAAAGGAGGCTTCCGAGCCTCTTGAAAGGAGGCATCCAAGCCTCTTGAAAGGAGGCTTCTGATCCTCTTGAAAGGAGGCTTGAGCCTCTTGAAAGGAGGTTCAGAGCCTCTTGAAGAAGGCTTCCTGAGCCTTTTGAAAGAAGGCTTCCTGAGCCCCTTGAAAGGAGACTTCCGAGCCTCTTGAAAGGAAGCTTCCAGGCCTCTTGAAAGGAGGTTCTGAGCCTCTTGAAAGAAGGCTTCCGAGCCTCTTGAAAGGAGACTTCTGAGCCTCTTGAAAGGAGGCTTCTGAGCCTCTTGAAAGGAGGCTTCTGAGCCTCTTGAAAGGAGGCTTCTGAGCCTCTTGAAAGGAGGCTTCTGAGCCTCTTGAAAGGAGGCTTCTGAGCCTCTTGAAAGGAGGCTTCTGAGCCTCTTGAAAGGAGGCTTCTGAGCCTCTTGAAAGGAGGCTTCTGAGCCTCTTGAAAGGAGGCTTCTGAGCCTCTTGAAAGGAGGCTGAGCCTCTTGAAAGGAGGCTTCCAGCCTCTTGAAAGGAGGCTTCCAGCCTCTTGAAAGGAGGTTCTGAGCCTCTTGAAAGGAGGCTTTGAGCCTCTTGAAAGGTGGCTTCCGAGCCTCTTGAAAGGGGGCTTCCGAGCCTCTTGAAAGGAGGCTTCCGAGCCTCTTGGAAGGAGGCTTCCGAGCCTCTTGAAGGAAGGCTTCCGAGCCTCTTGAAAGGAGGCTTCCGAGCCTCTTGAAAGGAGGCTTCCGAGCCTCTTGAAAGGAGGCTTCCGAGCCTCTTGAAAGGAGGCTTCCGAGCCTCTTGAAAGGAGGTTTCCGAGCCTCTTGAAAGAATGTTTCTGAACATTTTGAAAGGAGGCTTCCGAGCCTCTTGAAAGTAGGCTTCTGATCCTCTTGAAAGGACGCTTCTGATCCTCTTGAAAGGAGGATTCCGAGCCTCTTGAAAGAAGTTTTCTGAGCCTCTTGAAAGATGGCTTCCGAGCCATTTGAAAGAAGGCTTCCGAGCCTCTTGAAAGGCGACTTCCGAGCCTCTTGAAAGAAGGCTTTCGAGCCTCTTGAAAGGAGGCCTGAGCCTCTTGAAAGGAGGCTTCCTGAGCCTCTTGAAAGGAGGCTTCTGAGCCTCTTGAAAGGAGGCTTCCTGAGCCTCTTGAAAGGAGGCTTCCTGAGCCTCTTGAAAGGAGGCTTCCGGGCCTCTTGAAAGGAGGCTGGAGCCTCTTGAAAGGAGGCTTCCGAGCCTCTTGAAAGGAGGCTTCCGAGCCTCTTGAAAGGAGGCTTCCGAGCCTCTTGAAAGGAGGCTTCCGAGCCTTTTGAAAGGAGGCTTCCGTGCCTCTTGAAAGGAGGCTTCCGTGCCTCTTGAAAGGAGGCTTCCGTGCCTCTTGAAAGGAGGCTTCCGTGCCTCTTGAAAGGAGGCTTCCGTGCCTCTTGAAAGGAGGCTTCCGTGCCTCTTGAAAGGAGGCTTCCGTGCCTCTTGAAAGGAGGCTTCTGTGCCTCTTGAAAGGAGGCTTCCGTGCCTCTTGAAGGGGGCTTCCGTGCCTCTTGAAAGGAGGCTTCCGTGCCTCTTGAAAGGAGGCTTCCGAGCCTCTTGAAAGGAGGCTTCCGAGCCTCTTGAAAGGAGGCTTCCGAGCCTCTTGAAAGGAGGCTTCCGAGCCTCTTGAAAGGAGGCTCCCGAGCCTGATGAACACAAAACAATTTTTAAAGACTGTTAACTATAAACCCGCATTTAGTTAACAAAACAGCATCAGAAAAGCTCCAGTATTACTCAAACGACTAACAACCTCAAATCATTCTTTTATTTAAAAAAAAATAGGAGAACTACGAAATGCGAAAAGACAACACCTATTAGAAATCTTCGGGGAACAGGAAGTGCTCTTCGGAATTCTGAAGGATCACGACCTGAAGCTAAACCTATTCCTGAATACGATTATGCCACATTTGACGTATTTAACGTTTAGGCATCTCAATGCAGTGAAATTGATAATTGGTAATACCGTTTTCGTTTCCGGCCAAAACGACCAAACTGGATAAAAGGTCGGTAATTAAATAAACAAACAACCCAGATATTCTGACGCTCGATTCGGATCCATCTAGCGTAGTAAGAATCAGCCTAATAAGATTTGTCGGAAAGCCATGTTCTAGCATTATATGCCATAGATCGTTCCATTTCACTGAGTCGTACGATGCCTCGAAATCCACAAACAGTCCGTTGTTGATCATCCTTCTCGAAAACCGCTTTGATACTCGCCGACAAAGGTCTCCGCAAATGGGCGTAGTCTGCTAAACAGAACCCGGGAGATTACCTTGTTACCGGCGGGTAACATTTGAACTTTTTTTTCCCTAATTCGAGCGTGAAGATTTTGTTAGATTTGTTTAATCTTCCATACGGTGGGTTTAAATCTTGCGTTGGGTGGTCGAAACGCAAGCCAAAAAAATGAGCGCCTTGCCCAGTATGAAACGACATTGAAAGGCGGAAATATGGATCGCATGCTTTCTGTGGACAAATGAGTACCAAAAAAAGAGGCTGGAGGAAAAAAACGAAAGCAAGGGACTAGACAGTGAGTCTTCTGGCTTTGAGAGCACGAGAGGTGTTTATGGTGAAAAGTGGTAATTTGTAGCATTGTCCCAAGCCACGAGTTAGTGTATTTTTGACCCCGAATTTTCGGTCGGTCGCCTCGTCGCCTGGGTAGAACCGTGAGCTGCTTCCGCTGCTGCTGCGGCGTCACCGTCCAGCCACACCGATAGCTTTTCTACTCCGCAGCCGACGTACCGGCGGCTGCACCTAGCGGAATATTCGATCGGAAGCCTCCCTGCTACCCAACCGCCGGCCCTCTAGTCGGCAGCTCCATCGCTCGATCACCCGACGGCTGCATTATTAACACCCACTTGTAAGTGTTTTTTTTTTGTAATAAAAACCTGTATTATCCAATTTCATGGTTAGGTCCTTCACGCTCCCGAAAACCTTCCCAAACCATCAGTGACACTGAGACCCGGAACAAAAGAGGCCTTTTGAGTCCACCCTAGACGGCTGCCGTGGCTAGACCAGCAGCTAGGGGTTTAGGCCAGTTCCCTTCTGGAACTGAGCGGTTCCGGGGCCACAAAATTTAGAGTCTTACAACCTTGTAGGCGATATTGAGAAGTGTTATACCTGGATAATGAGTACAATCGAGTCTGTGCCCTTTCTTACAGATAGGACATAAGAGGACATCCAGCCAGCTCAAAGGCATTTCTTCTCCCTTCCAAATCATTTGTATCATCAGGTGATTTTTTTCGTTCAGCCGATCAATCGTGACTCTTAGAAGCTCGGCCGGGATTCCGTCCTTCCCAGCCACCTTACCGCTTTTAAGCTTTCAAACAGCTTTAGCTTGTCCATCATCCTCAAACCTGATTCTGTTTGGTCTCTATCTATCCGATTGGTTATTCAACAATAGCTCAAAGTACATTACAATCTTCGACATGCTCATTGGATATATTATTGCCGTTCACAAATATTTCAAAACAAATGTGTACCTGTTCATTCAACAATCAATCTAAAATCAATTAACATCTCTTTGGGTTAGAGAATGCGCAGTCGATCGAAGAGCAATCGCTGCATACCTAATTGAATAACCCTTCAACCAAGAGTTCTTCCAAGAAGACGTTGATCAGTAACATTCTAATTTGCAACGTTCAATAGTTTGCACCTATCAATTTTGCTAGCTTCGAAATCCAAGAATTATTCCTTCCTTCGACGATATTGAACCGCCTTTTGGGTATAGCGCCACTTTTGCTCCCTTCCACTCCCCATTTCCGTGCATTGCAATTTTCCCAAAAAAATCGAATCTCACCACACAGCTAAACGCTCTCTAAACACTTGCCAACAGCGAGCTGAAGCAAATTCAAGCCAACCGGTAGACAAAAATGCGTTGATTCATCATCACTCCCAATTCCGGTCCGCAGTGCAACACTCTTCGCTGGCTCTCTGCCAAAGTGGGCTGCACGAGAAGGGAATCAACAAGTGGGAATAAGTCAATTTTTTTTTCTGCGTCGGACTGGCTCCAAAACCCGAGAATTCGAACCGAAGGAACGTGCGAACCATCAGTAGGTAACAGTCTTCACGAGAGTGCCGAGAAGAGGACCGCGATTTCAGTTGAAACAGTTCATCGATTCTGCGACACGGTGCGCCACGGTGTGGTGGCGTACCTCGAACGGAGGTGGAGAGCTTCATCGATACCGCTCTGGCGAGCTGCGCTGCGGCGGCGACGGCATCATCATCGCCAGCAGTCACGGGCGTTTAGATTTGGATGGTAATCAAATTTGATGAGCACTGGACCCAAAAGCATCAGGCCCCCCAGCCCACTCGAGTGGAGTGCGGGAACGTGCTGAGTGACGAGCGGAGGGGAGAATTTTCGTGGTCCGTTCATGAATGAATGAACTTTGCAAAGCGCCTGTCTTGGCCTTGAACGTTCTGGCAACTGGGGGTTTGGCGTGTAGGACGCGAAGATGCTCCCATCACTTGGGTGCACGGCGGAGGGAAAGGGGTTGAGCTTTTGTTATGGTTTCCATAAAGACTTTATGTGGGTCCAAATTATATTTGTGCTTTTTAAAAACTGTTACGGATCGAAAGTCTTCGGCGTAGCTCAACGGAAAGGAGGACGGGCTAAACAAGACCTTCCTGAAAGAGGTTTGCTTCTAATCAAGAGATGTTAAGATTTGAAGAGATTTGTTTACGATTTTGGAAATAAATATATGTTGGAAACCATATTATGTATGTGATCAAGGGATCCTTTTGGCCACGATTTTCAGACAGAATTTGACTTTAGAAAATTTCAAGATTATTTTCATATTCGTTTTCCAAGAAACAAAACACAAAGCATGATGGTGACCATTTTGCGAAATTTCTATTATAAAACCATGCAACATTTATGTGCATCTTTTACTATTACTTACTTTTACTATCTAATTATCACAGTTCGTAGTTGAGAAGAATTGAAAAAAATATTGGATAACGAAGCAAATATTGATGCTAAGCTAAATTCATTTTCATTTCTAATAGTTTCACCACTTGATTGAAACTTTACCGATACGTACTTAACAGCAAGGATATCTTCAATGATTCTTACTTGACTCCTTATTGTACGAGAAAGGCAAAAGGATCCCGACACCATTTTTTTTTTGCAGAAGCTGACTAACCGTGACGCTCGATTTCTCACTCAGTCTGTTTCATAAAAACACGTAATTTAAAGTTTGCAACCCGATATTTTATCGTAGGTCGATTAATTAAATGCTCATTTTATTCTGCGTAATATTCCACCACTAATTCCCCATTATAGCCACCGCTTAGATTCCGCGTCGCCTAGCAACAACAGACCGTTTCACGGCATACTCCGTTTTTTTTCGGTATCGCCATTTCGCATTAATATTCAAACATGTGTTTACGGTGATGGTGGTGCGATATCTTCTGCCCCATCATAGTTGACAGGGAATTCTCCAGCGTACAACCAAACAAGACATCCAAGAAATTCTTGTTCCGCGAGCACATTTGCATAAAAAACCGATTGCAGCGTCAAGTGGTGGCCTGTTCCCTACGTCGCGTTGTTTCTGTTCCTGGTTGAGCCATTTTCTGCTCCTCAGGCGATATTGTTGAAGAACGAGGCAAGAAGGGGATCTGTGCCGAACCCGTTCTCAGCGACTAGGTTACTCGGAGCATGCATAACAAAAAACAAAACTCATACAAAAAGGGGTCGTCCAAAGACGCCCGGGGCACTCTCGGCATTAGTAGGCTTGAGAGGTGAAAGATATCTTCGCGGAAGGAGCAGAGAACCGTCGCACAAGACTCATCCAGTGGATATGTAGAAAGAAAAAAAAAACATCCCATCCCAATTCAATGGAATCACGGCCTTGATATTCATACATAATTCAAATGTGGCTCACGAGGGACGTGAACCGAGTAAAATTAGTTATAATTTAGGCTTTCATATTTTTTACGGTTTTTGCGAATATTAAGAGATCCATTTTTGTCTCGCATTCACGCACTTTCGGAGCACTGTGCATCGCCGCCGTCTGCGGTTCGGAGTAAAAGTTGTCTCAGACGCGGGCGAATTCTTTACTCCTTTATGCGTGCGATGATGAGCGTTCTCTTGAATGGACTGGATGGCGTTGGAAAATGTCAGTCTCTGAGTGGAGGAACGTATAATTAACGAATGAATTCGCAGCAATTTCCCACGACACGGCGCGCCCCACATATGAATGGCAGATTCTTGACTGTCTTAATTTTCCGTTGACGGTCCCGTCAAATGGATCAGCTCGTTCCAGATGAGGCGAAAATCGAGCTTAATCAAGAATTCTCCAGCGTATTTCGGAATTGGAAATGTGGAAAAGCAGCCTTTACTTACACATACATACGGATACATAAAAAAAGCACATATGAATTTACAAATATATTGAAAATGAACTATTTTAATTAGATCTTTTGGATTCATTAAAAATAAACATTTCAGCCATACACTCCTAAATCACTCTGGCCACAGCATTCGCCAAATTGAATTTCAGCAGGGACTTTCACTCCAGCCTAAGCCTAGCTTCCTCCTTTCAAGAGGCTCAAAAGCCTCCTTTCAAGAGGCTCGAAATCCTCCTTTCAAGAGGCTCAAAAGCCTCCTTTCAAGAGGCTCGAAAGCCTCCTTTCAAGAGGCTCGGAAGCCTCCTTTCAAGAGGCTCGGAAGCCTCCTTGCAAAAGGCTCGGAAGCCTCCTTTCAAGAGGCTCGGAAGCCTCCTTTCAAGAGGCTCGGAAGCCTCCTTTCAAGAGGCTCGGAAGCCTCCTTTCAAGAGGCTCGGAAGCCTCCTTTCAAGAGGCTCGGAAGCCTCCTTTCAAGAGGCTCGGAAGCCTCCTTTCAAGAGGCTCGGAAGCCTCCTTTCAAGAAGCTCGGAAGCCTCCTTCCAAGAGGCTCGGAAGCCTCCTTCCAAGAGGCTCGGAAGCCTCCTTCCAAGAGGCTCGGAAGCCTCCTTTCAAGAGGCTCGGAAGCCTCCTTTCAAGAGGCTTTGAAGTCTCCTTTCGGAAGGTTCGGAAGCCTCCTTTCAAGAAGCTCAGAATCTTTCATTCGAGAGGCTCGGAAGCCTCCTTTCAAGAGTCTCGGAAGTCTCCTTTCAAGAGGCTCGGAAGTCTCCTTTCAAGAGGCTCGGAAGCCTCCTTCCAAGAGGTTCGTAAAGCCTCCTGTCAAGAGGCTCGGAAGTCTCCTTTCAAGAGGCTTTGAAGTCTCCTTTCGAGAGGATCGGAATCCTCCATTCGAGAGGCTCGGAAGCCTCCTTTCAAGAAGCTCGGAATCTTCCATTCGAGAGGCTCGGAAGCCTCCTTCCAAGAGGCTGGGAAGTCTCCTTTCAAGAGGCTCGAAAGTCTCCTTTCAAAAGGCTCGGAAGCCTCCTTTCAAGAGGCTCGGAAGCCTCCTTTCAAGAGGCTCGAAAGCCTCCCTTTAAGAGGCTCGGAAGCCATTTTTCAAAAGGCTTGGAAGCCTTCTTTCAAAAGGCTCGGAAGCTCCCTTTCAAGAGGCTCGAAAGCCTCTTTTCAAGAGGCTCGGAAGTCTCCTTTCAAGAGGCTCGGAAGTATTTTTTTAAAGTGGCTCGGAAGTCTCCTTTAAAGAGGTTCGGAAGTCTCCTTTCAGATGGCTCGGAAGCCTCATTTCAAGAGGCTCGGAAGCCTCCTTCCAAGAGGCTCGGAAGTCTACTTAAAAGAGGCTTTGAAATCTTCTTTAGAGAGGATCGGAATCCTCCATTCGAGAGGCTCGGAAGCCTCCTTTTAAGAAGCTCGGAATCTTCCATTCGAGAGGCTCGGAAGCCTCCTGAGCGATTCCAAGCAACAGCATCAAAATTTAAGAAAATTTTTAATTCATGATTTTCTATTGAGTTGAAACTTTGCACAGTTTTTCAATTTCATCTAAATCGTCATTTTTCGATGTCAAATCTTCATATTGAGTCACGACTAACTTTTCAAAAGGGTGTATGTGAAAATGGTTCAAAAATATTTAAAAAGCTGCACAGCAAAAACGGAATGTTCGATTGTTATGATTTTTTCAGCAAAGTTAGACAACTAAATTGTGATTCTTAAGAAAATGTGCATAGTCAAAAAAAATTTTTTTTGCCTTTAAAAATATCATTTTTGTCACAAAAACTCAAATATCTCCAAACCCTATCTTTTTTCGAACGTAATTTTTTTAGGGAAAACGGTCCATTATATTAGCTATCTACCATAAAAATTTGGTGATGGTAAACTAATAAACAAAAAAGTTATGACATTTCAAACATTTCACAATTTTCACATATAGTAAACAAAAAAAAAATTTTATTCAAATTTTTTAAAATATCGAACACTTTTGAATTATTATCAGCACAGTTTGAGTATAGTTTTGCTTTAATTTTATTTTCCGACAATGGAATGAAACAGTGAAATTTTTGGGTTCCTTGGATCGTTTTCGCGTTATTAAATTGCTCGCTGAGCTCTGAAGCCTTTATTTCGTACTCTTCAGTAGTAGTAAAACAAAATGATAATTTGGTTAAATCTTTTCTTTTCTACGATTTGCCCAATCAAAAAGTTCTTTCGCAGTTTTAATTGGATGCTCACGTTCTTTGGCTAAACTTGCTCTTGTGGCCATGCGCTTTATTGTTCCTCCAATAGCATCACAAGGACCTTTGCCATGTGATGTAGCAAAAATGCCATTCTGCATCAATTCCGTACATTGATTTAAATTGACATAGGCTCGAAAAATTCTTACGATTTTTGTACTGCGACGCTGCTCCATCAGACATGAAATATATCTTTTTGACTTCTTTATGCTTATCAACGCGTAAAAAGTTAATCATTTTTTCAATGAACAAGTTTACGGATACTGAATCGTGTCTTAAATCTTCGGAAATTATAATAAAACTTAAGTGTTCAATTTGCGTACTTCCATTAAAATAAATAACGAATGGATGATGTTGTACGTTCCAGTGATGGGACTGCACTTCATCTTGCAATACAAAGCTGTAATTTTCAGAAAAATCACAAATGATTAAAAATTCACCATTTTGTAATGTATTTTTCGTATTTTTAAAAAGCTGGATTGTTCTGTTTTAATGAAATCGTGAGGGATTAAACTTTCTAATTTCAAGCAAAAATATGACACAAACTCATCTACAGGTTTTACAATAGTTTCTATGTCACACCTATCCGTGGTCACCCATTGCTCAAATGATAACTGATCAATATATTTTTCTTCAAACTCAGCGAATAAAGTATTTTCCAATGATGAAGAATCTGGACAATCCGAACAAGATCGTAGATAGCAATTTGATGTTGTATTTTCACACAAAAGACTACCAGTTAACATTTTAATATCCTTTGTTAAATTGATTCTTTTCAAACTATGTAAAATAAGATTAATATTCTCATGGGTTGTGCACACACACACATTATGTGTTCCTGAATTGGAAAGAAGCTTACATTGCCTTGGCCGAAGGCTTGCAAATGAGGAAAAACCTATTTTAATATTATCGTGAATTTCCTTGAAGCGTGTGTACGCTTCTTTCAAAGTCGCCATCATTAATCGTTTTTGGATTGCTTGACGCTTTCCATCCTTTTTTAATGATACATAATCTTTTTGACCAGGCATAGCTCGACTTACTTCATCATCTTCAAAATATTGAACTACTATTTCTTTTGTCTCATCTGTTAATGCAGTACTAGACCTGGTATTTTTGGTTGAAAGACAGTTATTCTTCAATTGTTTTGCCTCTTTTACTGTATTTCTATTGGTTTTGAACTCATTAATGGCATGCTGAATAGACCACGAACTTGGCAGGAACTCGACAAAATCAATATTTTTTCTTTCCTTGTCGTGGCTGGATTCGAGAACCATTCCTTCATATTTATAATTACCTCATCGTAGTCTGTATTTTCCACATCCTCAGGTCCTAATTTGAAGAGGTTTCTTCGTACAGCTTCGTTTATTTCACGGTATTTTTTCTCCGGGTAATAAACGTAGTCCATCTTCCTCCATTTAATCGGAGTCACTTTTATCCCAGCTATGCCCTCGCTGAAGCGTTCGATGTGGATCTTTTGGATACACTCATCTTCCGATTGATTTGTTGAAACAGATATCGCTGATGGTACGGTGGCAAGGCTCTCAGCACTTAATACTTCTGGTAATTCCTCAGTTGTTGTCGATACATCTGGCAATTCCTCAGTTGCTGTCGTTTTCGAACTTCCTGCGCTCTGCTCAACCGATGATATACAGATTGCTCTTTTGTCAAAGTTTAGACGGCAGGACGTGCAAATGCGTAAATTTGTATTCAATGTGAACATTGGAGCATAACCAGTCGCTTTCAGTTTATCTATGGTGCTTTCGGTGAGATTTCGTAACTCTTTTGAACACTTTTTTCCATCAAACGGCCTACAACAGTTGAGAAAGCGGCTACTCATGTTGTTCGTAATATTTCAATAAACAAAATCACTTTTAAGTTTTTACTGACTAGTTTGGTGTCATTTGCTTGACTGAAGAAAAAAATTACTATAAGATCTTTAACAACCTTAGTAGTAGTATTTTTTTGCTTTTTCGTGAAGCATTGTCATGGTATGTACCTATCATGAATTTGTTGTTGTTGAAGATACCTGTTTCCTCCCGATCATAAAGTCTATTCTCTAAGAGGTATATTTTTGCAGGTAAACTATAGACGTACACGTGTATATAAATCTTTGATTTTGCAGCTTTTGTCTTAAAAATAACATTTCTGATATGTTTCTATCAACGTTATTATCAACAGGTTTCAACACTATTAAAAGAATTTTTCGCCAGTCACGTGCAATGAAAATTATGACACTATCAATACTTTTGATCACAACACTGGATCGTGTCTAAGTTTCTTATAGATGCTATGAATAATTAAATCAAAATATCATGAAAACAACTTGTTTAAATCACGTCCCTTAACAATAAAATCTGCATCAAACTGCAATTCTCAAAATAACTTACACAGAAAAAAAATATTTTTACTAAATGTGAAAATTGTGAAATGTTTGAAATGTCATAACTTTTTTGTTTATTAGTTTACCATCACCAAATTTTTATGGTAGATAGCTAATATAATGGACCGTTTTCCCTAAAAAAATAACGTTCGAAAAAAGATAGGGTTTTGAGATATTTGAGTTTTTGTGACAAAAATGATATTTTTAAAGGCAAAAAAATTTTTTTTTTACTGTGCACATTTTCTTAAGAATCACCATTTAGTTGCTGAAAAAATCATAACAATCGAACATTCCGTTTTTGCTGTGCAGCTTTTTAAATATTTTTGAACCATTTTCACATACACCCTTTTGAAAAGTTAGTCGTGACTCAATATGAAGATTTGATATCGAAAAATGACGGTTTAGATGAAATTGAAAAACTGTGCAGAGTTTCAAATATTTCCGAAATGGTCGCTCAGGATCGACTGACATGCCCCGTGGAATGCCTCTCCTATCAAAAGGCTCGGAAACCTTCTTTCAAGAGGCTTTGAAGACTCCTTTCGGAAGGTTCGGAAGCCTCCTTTCAAGATGTACGGAAGCCTGCTTTCAAGAGGCTCGGAAGCCTCCTTTCAAGAGGCTCGGAAGCCTTTTTTCAAGAGGCTCGTAAGCCTCATCTCAAGCGCCCAGGAAGCCTCCTATCAAGAGGCTCGGAAACTTTCTTTCAAGAGTCTTGGAAGCAACCTTTCAAGAGGTTGGAAAGTTTCCTTTCAAGAGGCTCGGAAGCCTCCTTTCAAGAGGGTCGGAAGTCTCCCTTCAGTTGGCTCGGAATTCCACTTTCAAGAGTCTCGGAAGTCTCCTTTCAAGTGGCTCGGAAGTCTCCTTACAAGAGGCTCGGAAGCCTCCTTTCAAGAGGCTCGGAAGCCTCCTTTCAAGAGGCTCGGAAGCCTTTTTTCAAGAGGCTCGTAAGCCTCATCTCAAGCGCCCAGGAAGCCTCCTTTCAAGAGGCTCGGAAACCTCCTTTCAAGAGGCTCAGAAGCCTCCTTTCAAGAGTTGGGAAGCCTCCTTTCAAGACGCTCAGAAGCCTCCTTTCAAGAGGCTCAGAGCCTCCTTTCAAGAGGCTCAGGCCTCCTTTCAAGAGGCTCTCAAGCCTCCTTTCAAGAGGCTCGAGCCTCCTTTCAAGAGGCCTCAGAGCCTCATTTCAAGAGGCTCAGAGCCTCCTTTCAAGAGGCCTCAGAAGCCTCCTTTCAAGAATTTTGAAGCCTCCTTTCAAGAGGCTTGGAAGCCTCCTTTCAAGAAGCTCAAGCCTCCTTCCAAGAGGCCTCAAGCCTCCTTCTAAGAGGCTAGGAAGCCTCCTTCCAAGAGGCTCGTAAAGCCTCCTTTCAAGAGGCTCGGAAGACTCCTTTCAAGTGGCTTTGAAGTCTCCTTTCGAGAGGCTCTTAAGCCTCCTTTCAAGAAGCTCGGAATCTTCCATTCAAGAGGCTCGGAAGTCTCCTTTCAAGAGGCTCGGAAGTCTCCTTTCAAGAGGCTCGGAAGTCTCCTTTCAAGAGGCTCGGAAGTCTCCTTTCAAGAGGTTCGTAAAGCCTCCTGTCAAGAGGCTCGAAAGTCTCCTTTCAAGAGGTTTGGAAGACTCCTTTCGAGAGGATCGGAATCCTCCATTCGAGAGGCTCGGAAGCCTCCTTTCAAGAAGCTCGGAATCTTTCATTCGAGTGAATCAGAAGCCTCCTACCAAGAGACTGGGAAGTCTCTTTCAAAAGGCTCGGAAGCCTCCTTTCAAAAGGCTTGGAAGCCTCCTTTCAAGAAGCTCGAAACCTTCTTTCAAGAGGCTCGAAAGCCTCCTTTCAAGAGGCTCGGAATCTTCCATTCAAGAGGCTCGGAAGCCTCCTTTCAAAAGGCTTGGAAGCCTCCTTTCAAAAGGCTCGGAAGCCTCCTTTCAAGAGGCTCGAAAGCCTCCTTTCAAGAGGCGCGGAAGTCTCCTTTCAAGAGGCTCGGAAGCTTTTTTTTAAAGTGGCTCGGAAGTCTCCTTTAAAGAGGCTCGGAAGTCTCCTTTCAGATGGCTCGGAAGCCTCATTTCAAGAGGCTCGGTAGCCTCCTTCCAAGAGGCTCGGAAGTCTACTTAAAATAGGCTTTGAAATCTTCTTTAGAGAAGATCGGAATCCTTCATTCGAGAGGCTCAGAAGCCTCCTTATAAGAAGCTCGGAATCTTCCATTCAAGAGGCTCAGAGCCTCCTTTCAAAAGGCTCAGAAGCCTCCTTTCAAGAATCTTTGAAGACTCCTTTCGGAAGCCTCCTTTCAAGATGTTCGGAAGCCTGCTTTCAAGAGGATTGAGAGCCTTCTTTCAAGAGGCTCGGAAGTTTCCTTTCAAGAGGCTCGGAAGTCTTCTTTCAAGAGGGTCGGAAGTCTCCCTTCAGTTGGCTCGGAATTCCCCTTTCAAGAGTCTCGGAAGTCTCCTTTCAAGTGGCTCGGAAGTCTCCTTTCAAGAGGCTCGGAAGCCTCCTTTCAAGAAGCTCGGGAGCCTCCTTTCAAGAGGCTCGGAAGCCTTCTTTCAAGAGGCTCGGAAACCTCCTTTCAAGAGGTTCGGAAGCCTCCTTTCAAGAGGCTCGGAAGCCTCCTTTCAAGAGGCTGGGAAGCCTCCTTTCAAGAGGCTCGGAAGCCTAGTTTCAAGAGGCTCGGAAGCCTCCTTTCAAGAGGCTCGGAAACCTCCTTCCTCGGAAGCCTCCTTTCAAGAGGCTCGGAAACCTCCTTCCAAGAGGTTTGAAAGTTTCCTCTCAAGAGGCTCGGAAGCCTCTTTTCAAGATGCTCGGAAGCCTTTTTCCAAGGGGCTCGGCAGATAATTTTCGAAAGTTTCAGAAACCATTCTTTCAAGAGGATCGGAAGCCTCCTTTCAAGAGGCTTGGAAGCCTCGTTTCAAGAGGCTTGAAAGCCTAGTTTCTAGAGGCTTGAAAGCTTCCCTTTAAGAGGCTTGGAAGCCTCCTTTCAAGAGGCTCGGAAGCCTCCTTTCAAGAGGCTCGGAAACCTCCTTTCAAGAGACTCGGAAGCCTCCTTTCAAAAGGTTCGGAATCCTCCTTTCAAGAGGTTCGGAAGCCTCCTTTTAAAAGGCTCAGAAGCCTCCTTTCAAGAGGCTTGGAAACCTCCTTCCTCGGAAGCCTCATTTCAAGAGGCTCGGAAATCTCCTTCCAAGAGGTTCGAAAGTCTCCTCTCAAGATGCTCGGAAGCCTCGTTTCAAGAGGCTTGAAAGCCTCGTTTCAAGAGGCTTGAAAGCCTAGTTTCTAGAGGCTTGAAAGCTTCCCTTTAAGAGGCTTGGAAGCCTCCTTTCAAGAGGCTCGGAAGCCTCCTTTCAAGAGGCTCGGAAGCCTCCTTTCAAGAGGCTCGGAAGCCTCCTTTCAAGAGGCTCGGAAGCCTCCTTTCAAGAGGCTCAGAAGCCTCCTTTCAAGAGGCTCAGAAGCCTCCTTCCAAGAGGCTCAGAAGCCTCCTTCCAAGAGGCTCAAGCCTCCTTCCAAGAGGGCTCAGAGCCTCTTTCCAAGAGGCTCGGAAGCCTCCTTCCAAGAGCTCGGAAGCCTCCTTCCAAGAGGTCAGGAAGCCTCCTTCCAAGAGGCTCAGAGCCTCCTTCCAAGAGGCTCAGAGGCCTCCTTTCAAGAGGCTCGGAAGCCTCCTTTCAAGAGGCTCGGAAGCCTCCTTTCAAGAGGTTCGGAAGCCTCCTTTCAAGAGGCTCGGAAGCCTCCTTTCAACAGGCTCGGAAGCCTCCTTTCAAGAGGCTCGGAAACCTCCTTCCTCGGAAGAGGCTCGGAAACCTCCTTCCTCGGAAGAGGCTCGGAAACCTCCTTCCAAGTGGTTTGAAAGTCTCCTCTCAAGAGGCTCGGAAGCCTCTTTTCAAGATGCTCGGAAGCCTTTTTCCAAGAGGCTCGGCAGATAATTTTCGAAAGTTTCAGAAACCCTTCTTTCAAGAGGATCGGAAGCCTCCTTTCAAGAGGCTTGGAAGCCTCGTTTCAAGAGGCTTGAAAACCTAGTTTCTAGAGGCTTGAAAGCTTCCCATTAAGAGGCTTGGAAGCCTCCTTTCAAGAGCCTAGGAGCCTCCTTTCAAGAGGCTCGGAAGCCTCCTTCCAAGAGGCTCGGAAGCCTCCTTCCAAGAGGCTCGGAAGCCTCCTTCCAAGAGGCGCGGAAGCCTCCTTCCAAGAGGCCTCAGGCCTCCTTCCAAGAGGCTCAGGCCTCCTTCCAAGAGGCTCAGAGCCTCCTTCCAAGAGGCTCAGGCCTCCTTCCAAGAAGCTCAGAGCCTCCTTCCAAGAGGCTCAGGCCTCCTTCCAAGAGGCTCAGGAAGCCTCCTTCAAGAGGCCTCAGAGCCTCCTTCCAAGAGGCTCAGGAAGCCTCCTTCCAAGAGGCTCAGGCCTCCTTCCAAGAGGCCTGAAGCCTCCAAGAGGGCTCAAGCCTCCTTCCAAGAGGCTCAGAGCCTCCTTCCAAGAGGCTCAGGCCTCCTTCCAAGAGGCTCAGAGCCTCCTTCCAAGAGGCTCAGGCCTCCTTCAAGAGGCTCAGAGCCTCCTTCCAAGAGGCTCTGGAAGCCTCCTTCCAAGAGGCTCCAGCCTCCTTCCAAGAGGCTCAGAGCCTCCTTCCAAGAGGCTCAGAAGCCTCCTTCCAAGAGGCTCAGGCCTCCTTCCAAGAGGCTCAGAAGCCTCCTTCCAAGAGGCCTCAAGCCTCCTTCCAAGAGGCTCAGAGCCTCCTTCCAAGAGGCTCAAGCCTCCTTCCAAGAGGCTCAGGCCTCCTTCCAAGAGGCCTCAGAGCCTCCTTCCAAGAGGCTCAGAGCCTCCTTCCAAGAGGCTCCTGGAAGCCTCCTTCCAAGAGGCCTCAGAGCCTCCTTCCAAGAGGCCTGGAAGCCTCCTTCCAAGAGGCCTCAGAGCCTCCTTCCAAGAGGCTCAAGCCTCCTTCCAAGAGGCTCAGAGCCTCCTCCAAGAGGCCTCAGAGCCTCCTCCCAAGAGGCTCGGAAGCCTCCTTTCAAGAGGCTCGGAAGCCCCCTTTCAAGAGGCTCGGAAGCCTCCTTCCTAGAGGCTCGGAAACCTCCTTCCTAGAGGCTTGGAAGCCTCCTTCCAAGAGGCTTGGAAGCCTTCTTCCAAGAGGCTTGGAAGCCTTCTTCCAAGAGGCTTGGAAGCCTCCTCCCAAGAGGCTTGGAAGTCTCCTTCCAAGAAGCTTGGAAGCCTCCTTCCAAGAGGCTCAGAAGCCTCCTTCCAAGAGGCTCAGGCCTCCTTCCAAGAGGCTCAGAGCCTCCTTCCAAGAGGCTCAGGAAGCCTCCTTCAAGAGGCTCGGAAGCCTCCTTCCAAGAGGCTCAGCCTCCTTCCAAGAGGATCGGAAGCCTCCTTCCAAGAGGCCTGGAAGCCTCCTTCCAAGAGGCTCAGGCCTCCTTCCAAGAGGCTCAGAAGCCTCCTTCCAAGAGGCTCAGGCCTCCTTCCAAGAGGCTCAGAAGCCTCCTTCCAAGAGGCTCAGAAGCCTCCTTCCAAGAGGCTCAGGCCTCCTTCAAGAGGCCTCAGTAGCCTCCTTCCAAGAGGCTCAGAAGCCTCCTTCCAAGAGGCTCAGAGCCTCCTTCCAAGAGGCTCAGAAGCCTCCTTCCAAGAGGCTCAAGCCTCCTTCCAAGAGGCTCAAGCTTCTTTCCAAGAGGCTCAGAAGCCTCCTTCCAAGAGGCTCAAGCCTCCTTCCAAGAGGCTCAGAAGCCTCCTTCCAAGAGGCTCAAGCCTCCTTCCAAGAGGCTCTCAAGCCTCCTTCCAAGAGGTTTGGAAGCCTCCTTCCAAGAGGTCAGGAAGCCTCCTTCCAAGAGGCTGGTAAGCCTCCTTTCAAAAGTCTCGGAAGCCTCCCTTCTAGAGGATCGGAAGCCTCCTTCCAAGAGGCTCAGAAGCCTCGTTGCAAGAGGCTTGGAAGCCTGCTTTGAAGAGACTCGGAAGCCTCCTTTCAAGGGGCTCGGAAGTCACCTTTCAAGGGCTCAAGCCTCATTACAAAAAGCTCGGAAGCCTCCTTTCAAGGGGCTCGGAAGCCTCATTTCAATTGAAATGAAATGACCTCTTAAGAGGTCCGGAAGCCTCCTTTCAAAAGGCTCGGAAGCCTGCTTTCAAGAGGCTCGGAAGCCTCCTTCCAAGAGGCTCGGAAGCCTTCTTTCAAGAGGGTCGGAAGCCACCTTTCAAGAGGCTCGGAAGCCTCCTTTCAAGAGGCTCGGAAGCCTCCCTTCTAGAGGATCGGAAGCCTCCTTTCAAGAGGCTCAGAAGCCTCGTTGCAAGAGGCTTGGAAGCCTGCTTTGAAGAGGCTCGGAAGGCTCCTTTCAAGGGGCTCAGAAGCCCCCTTCCAAGAGGCTCGGAAGCCTCCTTTTAAGAGGCTTGGAAACCCCTTTTCAAGAGGCTCGGAAGTCTCCTTTCAAGAGGCTCGGAAGCCTCCTTTCAAGGGGCTCGGAAGCCTCCTTTCAAGAGGCTCGGAAGCCTCCTTTCAAGAGGCACGGAAGCCTCCTTTCAAGAGGCTCGGAATCCTCCTTTCAAGAGACTCGGAATCCTCCTTTCAAGAGTCTCGGAAATCTTCTTTCAAGGGGCTTGGAAGCCTCCTTTCAAGATGCTCGGAAACCTCCTTTCAAGAAAATCGAAAGCCTCCTTCCAGGAAGCCCGGAAGCCTCCTTTCAAGACGCTTGAAGAGACTCTGAAGTCACTTTTCAAGGGGCTCGGAAGCCTCATTACAAAAAGCTCGGAAGCCTCCTTTCAAGAGACTCGGAAGCCTCGTTTCAAGAAGCTCGAAAGCCTTCTTTCAAGAGGCTCGGAAGCCTCCTTTCAAGAGGCTCGGAAGCCTCCTTCCAAGAGGCTCGGAAGCCTCCTTTGAAGAGGCTCGGAAGGCTCCTTTCAAGGGGCTCGGAAGCCCCCTTCCAAGAGGCTCGGAAGTCTCGCTTCAAGAGGCTCGAAAACTTCCTTTCAAGAGGCCCGGAAACCTTCTTTCAAGAGGCTCGGAAGTCTCCTTTCAAGGGGTTCGGAATCTTCCTTTCAAAAGTCTCGTAAGCCTTCCTTTATGAGGCGTGAAATTCCTAATTCAAGATACTTGGAAGCCCTCTTTCAAGGTACTCAGAAGCTTTCTGTTAAGAGGCTCGTCTGAAGCATCCTTTCAACATGCTCAGAAAACTTCTTCCGAGACGCTCGGAGACGGTTAAAAATTCGTTGGTTTGACAGTGATATATTTCTCGAAAATTTACCATTACGTAAAATGGCAATAATTTCATAAGCATGATGATTTTGATGATTTTGAAATGATTATAGCCAGTTGAATGGATGAATGATCTTTATTGTGCGTAATTCTTTCGCGGAAGTTTTACTCCTTATCAGCGGCGAAACTAAGGCTGCAGGTGTTTTATTTATTCAGATTGGGTAAGAAAATTGAAATTGTGGCTAGACTTCAAAGCGAATCAAACGTCTTGGTAACTTTGAAAAGAAGTACATATTGCTTTTAATTAGTGTGGAATTGTCTTATGAACGCTTAGCTGCGAGGCGGCAACATCTCATTTGAGAGAAGCGATGCCAATGAAAGAAAATGAAGATTTCACAGAAAAGTAATCCCGTACATCGCAGTAGGTCACTTTTGACCTCGACGTTTAATCAATAACGCTCGAAAAAGTCAATGAAATTCCTCACCGCCTACTCTAACTCTTCTTTCCAAACCTGGGTCAAATCTTATCCTCCCAGTCAGTGGTGTTCTTAATTCAGTTGTTTCACCGCCCACTTGATTAATGATTGATCGTGCGCCGAATTTTATCCCCATCTCCCACCGCACCGAATTTCGGTTGTCAACGCAAGCAAATACAACATCATCATCTTGACCGCTCGGAGCCGGGTTAAAATCGCTACGCGATGCCGCCCAACACGCACCCATCATCGTACCACATCATCGACATTCGTACACACAACGCAGACGACGACGTGAGAAACAGTCAGACTAAGGAGAACGGTCGGAGAACCTGTCGTAGGAATTCGACGAAAAAATCAATATATTAGCATAATCCATAAAGACACTTACCCGCGCGGCCGACCACCCCTCCCTTTCCGTCAACGTCGTCAAACCGATGTCAACGACCTCGAATTATCGCCACGGCGAGATTTCAAGCGACATTGTATTACGCAAAGTCCAGGTAATCGATAACTACTTTCGACGTTGGCAGAGTTTTCGGTGGTGCAAAAATAATAAATCGAAAAAATATTATTTCACGTTATTCATGCTGTTTATGTAACACATGATTACGTTTATTCGTGCATTGCACTTTGTAGTGACTATTAGGATACATGAAGATTGAAATAAATATTACTTTATATGGATTTTATACATTTTCTCAACTACGTTGGTCCTGCAATTCTTGATTTGAATTTCAATCATTGTTCATTACAAAATACAAACAATTAAAACTCAAATAATATCTACGTGAATGTTCTTCTTATTTGTTTCCGTCTTTTTTCGGCAAACGTACGTATAACAGCTGGATAAAAAGAACAATAATGAATAGGGAATAAACAACGAGAAAAGGTTCGAATTAACGTTTAATAGCTCACCTCTGGGCTGTATGGGTCACCGTCCTCCAAAATACCATAAATTGTAGAAAAATTTCCGGCCTAAATATAGCGCTTGCAGCACAGCGCCATGTAACGACCTTCGAATCGAATTAATCGTTTTCGGTATTCCCTCTCGTGTTCGTTCTGGAAGCATGCCCCTATGTTGGTTATGAGTAGGAAAATCCTACTTTTTTCCATACATATCTATTCAAAGCTGTCGATCCAGTTCTGAGTGCCCTCATGGGATGCGGTGGCACAATGAAATCATATCGATCGGAGACCCGCCAGCAGCGCGCGGAGAGTCAGAGACTCCCAAAACCGCCCGGCTGATATCCCGTAATTATCGTAGTTTTTCCTCAGTTCCAAAAGCGAACAGGGAGGTACGTGGCCCGCAATTAAACAATTGATTTGAAATGGAAATCTGGTAAATTGGCGTATTTATGGGGGGCTTGTAATCATTTACAGATAATGATTGTGTTTAGATTGGTTCTCGGCATCAGCACCAACACCGGATCCAAAAGTGTGAATTTCAATCTGCGCTCTTGGAGGGAATTACTGTGGTTATAGAAGAATGTGATCATGCATTTGGATCAAATACGGATTTCCTATAAGCATCATAAGCTTCCCTCTTATCTGAGTTCGTATACTCCAGGATAATGAGAATGATTTGCATTAAACCGCACAACGTATGTGCCCGTCACAGGGTTTAATCAATCTTTCTCCGTAGGTCGGACCGATCGTTACGCATTCACGAAACGGATCACTTTCCAAATCGATTTCTCAACAGCTCCGACAACTGGATCGTACTTAAATGTGTATATTTAATGAAACCACAATCGCCGGCCCCTGCTGTCATTATATGAATTCCGCAATTATCCGTGCGGGCGATGACGACAACAACGCGATCGCGTACAGGGAGGGGGTCCAAGCCAACCCAACGCAACGCGCATTACATACTTTTTTTTCTGGCGTATAATTAGGGCGGAGGTGGCGGCCCGACTCTGTTGGTGACACAGAGAGGGCCCAATGCATGTAGTTTTACTGAAGTATCGCGATCGTTGTATTTGGACTTGGATCGGAGAAGGACGATCGACGACAAGTCGATGATGAAGTGGAGGAGAAAAGATTGCCGAGACAACTTGCTTTCGCCGGATCGAGATGTTAGTTCCTGATTCGTAGTTTGTCTTGTGGAGTTATTCCGGCAAACTAATGACACTGCAAACGTGAATTTGTCTGTCTAATGGTGATCACTTTGATAGATGATATTGCCACATAATCCATAATGGGATATCTGATATTCAATTCGAAGCACCTATTTACCCTTCCCAACAACGACAGAAGACCAAAGGTAAATTGAACATACAAAACTTGTGATGAAACTGATTATCAATGCAAATAGATAACGATTATATCAACAAAAACGATCCATTGCAATTTCTTGATCAAAAGGCTGAAGTAAGTTATAAAATCGATGGAAGCTGATGCCCAAACATGTTTCCAGACTACCAATTTGAAAATAATTATGGTCACCATTATTTATCTTTATGGGGCCCTCCTTAGCCGTGCGGTAAGACGCGCGGCTACAAAGCAAGACCATGCTGAGGGTGGCTGGGTTCGATTCCCGGTGCCGGTCTAGGCAATTTTCGGATTGGAAATTGTCTCGACTTCCCTGGGCATAAAAGTATCATCGTGTTAGCCTCATGATATACAAATGCAAAAATGGTTAGGCTTAGAAACCTCGCAGTTAATAACTGTGGAAGTGCTTAATGAACACTAAGCTGCGAGGCGGCTCTGTCCCAGTGTGGGGATGTAATGCCAATAAGAAGAAGAAGAAGAAGATTATTTATCTTTAGTTAAATTTAAAAAATTAAAACACCTTCAGATAACTGTCTAATATCAACCTTCAAATTGACTTCGTGAAGCAAAGGTCATATTAAATGTTTGATATGCCATATAAATTCTTTTACACAAAAATCCAATCGAAACCCAATCCAAATCCAACACAAATCCACAACAAATCCAATCTAAATCCAAATCCAAACCAAATATAACCCAAATCCAATTGGAGAGAATTTCGATTGAATTTTGTTTAAACCTGAATTTGAATTAAATCTGGATTGGGTGCGGAATGAATCTAAATTTGATTTGGATTGGATTTGGTATGAATTTGGTTGCGATTTGCCTTGATTTTTTTGGGATGGATTTTAAGTGAGATAGGCTTTGGATTAGATTCGGACTGAATTTGGTCTGAAATTGGATTGGATATGAATTAGAATTGGATTGGATTTGGATTGAATTTGGTCTGAATTTGGATTGGATTTGAATTGGAATTGAATTAGATTTGGATTGGATTTGGTTTGGATTTGGATTGGATTTGGGATGGATTTGGATTGGATTTTGATTGGATTTGGATTGGATTTGGATTGGTTTGGTTGGTTTGATTGGTTTGGATTGGTTTGGATTGGTTTGGATTGGTTTAGATTGGTTTGGTTGGTTTGGATTGGTTTGGATTGGTTTGGATTGGTTTGGATTGGTTTGGATTGGTTTGGATTGGTTTAGATTGGTTTGGATTGGTTTGGATTGGTTTGGATTGGTTTGGATCGGTTTGGATTGGTTTGGATTGGTTTGGATTGGTTTGGATTGGTTTGGTTGGTTTGATTGGTTTGGTTGGTTTGGATTGGTTTGGATTGGTTTGGATTGGTTTGGATTGGTTTGGATTGGTTTGGATTGGTTTGGATTGGTTTGGATTGGTTTGGATTGGTTTGGATTGGTTTGGTTGGTTTGGTTGGTTTGGATTGGTTTGGATTGGTTTGGATGGTTTGGGATGGTTTGGATTGGTTTGGATTGGTTTTGGATTGGTTTGGATTGGTTTGGATTGGTTTGGATTGGTTTGGATTGGTTTGGTTGGGGTTTGGATTGGTTTGGGTTTGATTTGGATTGGTTTCGGATTGGTTTGGATTGGTTTGATTGGTTTGGGTTGGTTTGATTGGTTTAGGTTGGTTTGATTGGTTTGGATTGGTTTGGATTGGTTTGGATTGGTTTGTATGGGTTTCGGATTGGTTTGGGTTTGGTTTGATTGGTTTAGATTGGTTTGGATTGGTTTGGTTTGGATTGGTTTGGATTGGATTCGGATTGGTTTGGATTGGTTTGGATTGGTTTGGATTGGTTTGGATTGGTTTGGATTGGTTTGGATTGGTTTGGATTGGTTTGGTTGGTTTGGATTGGTTTGGTTTGGTTTGGATTGGTTTGGATTGGTGGATTAGTTTGGTTGGTTTGGATTGGTTTGGATTGGTTTGGATTGGTTTGGATTGGTTTGGATTGGTTTGGTTGGTTTGGATTGGTTTGGATTGGTTTGGATTGGTTTGGATTGGTTTGGATTGGTTTGGATTGGTTTGGTTGGTTTGGATTGGTTTGGATTGGTTTGGATGGTTTGGATGGTTTGGATTGGTTTGGATTGGTTTGGATTGGTTTGGATTGGTTTGGATTGGTTTGGATTGGTTTGGATTGGTTTGGATTGGTTTGGATTGGTTTGGTTGGTTTGGATTGGTTTGGATTGGTTTGGATTGGTTTGGATTGGTTTGGTTGGTTTGGATTGGTTTGGATTGGTTTGGATTTGGTTGGTTTGGTTGGTTTGGATTGGTTTGGATTGGTTTGGTTGGTTTGGATTGGTTTGGATTGGTTTGGATTGGTTTGGTTGGTTTGGATTGGTTTGGATTGGTTTGGATTGGTTTGGTTGGTTTGGTTGGTTTGGATTGGTTTGGTTGGTTTGGTTGGTTTGGATTGGTTTGGTTGGTTTGGATTGGTTTGGATTGGTTTGGATTGGTTTGGTTGGTTTGGATTGGTTTGGTTGGTTTGGATTGGTTTGGATTGGTTTGGATTGGTTTGGATTGGTTTGGATTGGTTTGGTTGGTTTGGTTGGTTTGGATTGGTTTGGTTGGTTTGGTTGGTTTGGTTGGTTTGGATTGGTTTGGTTGGTTTGGTTGGTTTGGATTGGTTTGGATTGGTTTGGATTGGTTTGGATTGCGTTTGGTTGGTTTGGATTGGTTTGGATTGGTTTGGATTGGTTTGGATTGGTTTGGTTGGTTTGGTTTGGATTGGCTTTGGATTGGTTTGGATTGGTTTGGATTGGTTTGGATTGGTTTGGATTGGTTTGGATTGGTTTGGTTGGTTTGGATTGGTTTGGTTGGTTTGGATTGGTTTGGTTGGTTTGGATTGGTTTGGTTGGTTTGGATTGGTTTGGATTGGTTTGGTTGGTTTGGTTGGTTTGGATTGGTTTGGATTGGTTTGGTTGGTTTGGTTGGTTTGGTTGGTTTGGTTGGTTTGGTTTTGTTTGGTTGGTTCGGTTGGTTTGGTTTGGTTTGGATCCAGTTCGGTCAAAGTCAAGTTCGATCAGTCAAATCAAGTCAAATCGATCCAGTCAATCAATCAGTCAAGTCAATCAAGTCAGGTCGATCAGGTCGATCAGTGATCGATCAGGTCAGATCAGATCAGGATCAGATCGATCGATCAGATCAGTCAGTCAGTCGATCAGATCAGATCGATCAGGTCAGGTTCAGTCGATCGGTCGATCGATCGGGTGATCAGATCGATCGATCAGGTCAGGTCAGATCGATCAGTCAGATCGGTGGATCAGATCAGTCAGTCGATCCAGTCGATCCAGTCAGATCGATCAGATCGAGTCAGATCGATCAGATCCAGGTCGATCCAGTCAGGTCAGATCCAATCCGATCGATCAGATCGATCAGATCAATCAGGTCAGTCAGTCAAATCGATCAGGTCCAAGTCGATCAAATCGATCGAGTCAGATCAGTCCAGGTCAGTCAGTCAGATCAGTCGATCGATCAAGTCAGTCAGATCGATCAGTCCAGATCCAGTCCAGGTCAAATCAGTCCGATCAGTCCAGGTCCAGTCAGGTCATCCAGTCAGTCCAGTCAGTCGATCAAATCAGATCCAGTCCAGTCGATCCAGTCCAGATCAGTCAGTCAGATCCAGATCCAGATCAGTTCAGTCAGATCCAGTCCAAATTCAGTCATCCAGGTCAGTCCAGATCCGGTCAGATCGATCCAGTCCTAGTCAATCCAGATCGGTCTAGTCAGTCAGGTCAGTCCAGGTCAAGCCAAATCCAGTCCAGGTCAGTCCAGATCGTCAGGTCAGTCCAGATCCAGTCCAGGTCAAATCCAGTCAGATCCAGTCAGGTTCAATCAGTCAAAACCAATCCAAACCAATCTAATTCCAATCCAAAACCAATCCAAACCAATCAAATCAATTCAGGTTCAACCTAATCCAATCCAAACCAATTCAAGTCCAATCAAATCCAAACCAAGTCAATCCAATCCAAATCCAATCCAAATCCAATCCAAATCCAATCCAAATCCAATCCAAATCCAATCCAAATCCAAATCCAATCCAAATCTAATCCAAATCCAATTCAATCCAAATCCAATCCAAATCCAATCCAAATCCAATCTAATTCCAATCCAAATCCAATCCAAATCCAATCCAATCCAAAACTAATCCAAATCCAATCAAATCAATTCAAATTCAATCCTAATCCAATCCAAATCCAATCCAAATCCAATCCAAATCCAATCCAAATCCAATCCAAATCCAATCCAAATCCAATCCAAATCCAATCCAAATCCAATCCAAATCCAATCCAAATCCAAATCTAATCCAAATCCAATCCAAATCCAATCCAAATCCAAATCTAATCCAAATCCAATCAAAATCCAATCCAAAGCCAATACAAATCCAATAAAAATCCAATCGAAATCCAATCCAAATCCAATCCAAATCCAATCCAAATCCAATCCAAATCCAATCTGATTCCAATCCAAATCCAATCGAAATCCAATCCAATCCAAAACCAATCCAATCCAAATTCAATCCAAATCCAATCCAAATCCAATCCAAATCCAATCCAAATCCAATCCAAATCCAATCCAAATCCAAATCCAATTCAAATCCAATCCAAATCCAATCCAAATCCAATTCAAATCCAATCCAAATCCAATCCAAATCCAATCCAAAGCCAATACAAATCCAATAAAAATCCAATCGAAATCCAATTCAAATTCAATCCAAATCCAATCCAAATCCAATCCAAATCCAATCCAAATCCAATCCAAATCCAATCCAATCCAAATCCAATCCAAGTCCAATCTGATTCCAATCCAAATCCAATCCAAATCAATCCAATCCAAAGATCAATCCAGTCAATCCAATCCAAATTCAATCCAAACCAATCCAAACCAACCAAATTCAATCCAAACCAATCTAATTCCTATCCAAACCAATCAATCCAGAACCAATCCAAACCAACCAAATCCAATCAAATCCAATTCAAACCAATCCAAACCAATCCAAATCCAATCCAAATCCAAACCAATTCCAATCCAAATGCAATCCAAATTCAATCCAAATCCAATCTAATTCAATCTAAACCAATCCAATCCAATCAATTCCAAACCAATTCAAATCCAATCCAAACCAATCCAAACCAATCCAAATACAATCCAAACCAGTCCAAATCCAATCAATTCCAAATCCAATTCAAATCCAATCCAAATCCAATCCAATCCAATCCAAAATACAATTCAAACCAATCCAAATCCAATCCAAACCAATTCAAATTCAATCAAACCAATCCAAATCCAATCCAAATTCAATCCAAATCCAATCCAATTCCAATCCAAATCCAATCCAAATCCAATCCAATTCAAATCCAATCCAAATCCAATCCAAATCCAATCCAAATCCAATCCAAATCCAATCCAAATCCAATCCAAATCCAATCCAAATCCAATCCAAATCCAATCCAAATCCAATCCAAATCCAATCCAAATCCAATCCAAATCCAATCTAAATCCAAATCTAATCCAAATCCAATCAAAATCCAATCCAAAGCCAATACAAATCCAATAAAAATCCAATCGAAATCCAATTCAAATCCAATCCAAATCCAATCAAAATCCAATCCAAATCCAATCCAAATCCAATCTGATTCCAATCCAAATCCAATCCAATCCAAAGCCAATCCAATCCAAATTCAATCCTTATCAATCCAAATCCAATCCAAATCCAATACAAATCCAATCCAAATCCAGTCAAACCAAACCATTCAAACCAGTCCAAACCAATCCAAATCTAATTCAAACCAATCCAAACCAATCAAACCAATCCAAAGCCAAAACAAATCCAATAAAAGTCAATCGAACCAATTCAAATTCAATCCAAACCAATCCAAACCAATCCAAACCAATCAAACCAATCCAAATCCAATCCAATCCAAACCAACCAAGTCCAATCTGATTCCAACCAAACCAATCCAAATCCAATCAATCCAAAATGATCCAATCCAAATCCAATCCTAATCCAAACCAAATCCAATCCAAATCCAATCCAATCCAAATCCAATTCAAATCCAATCCAAATCCAATCCAAATCCAATCCAAATCCAATCCAAATCCAATCCAAATCCAATCCAAATCCAATCCAAATTCAATCCAAATCCAATCTAATTCCAATCCAAATCCAATCCAATCCAGAACCAATCCAAATCCAATCCAAATCCAATCCAAATCCAATCCAAATCCAATCCAAATCCAATCCAAATCCAATCCAAATCCAATCCAAATCCAATCCAAATCCAATCCAAATCCAATCCAAATTCAATCCAAATCCAATCTAATTCCAATCTAAATCCAATCCAAATCCAATCCAATTCCAAATCCAATCCAAATCCAATCCAAATCCAATCCAAATCTAATCCAAATGCAATTCAAATTCAATTCAAATCCAATAAAAATTCAATCTAAACTAATTCAAATCCATTCCATATCCAATCCAAATTTATAAATTGTAATGCTTCATATTTTTCAGTGTGACTGCATTCAAATTGGAATGGAATCCACTTCAAACGCAACCAGTATCTTACTGCAATCGAATTTAAATCCAATTATATAAAAATCCGCTTGGAATTTTTCGATCAAAAGTGTGCTTCATTGAACTCAATATTTTTGCATATTTTTTTTTTCAATCGTTTTAATAGAAATCGATTAGGATTACATTTTTTATTTTTCTTCATTTTAGATGTTGTCAGCCTTTGTTGGTAAGTTCAGTACACACTATGAATGATCATTCATTCAACACCATAAACATGATTGCCATTATAAGATCTGAATGCCAACTGCCAAGTATCCCATTATAAAATTGAAATATGTCTCACTTGACGCATGAATCCGCTTAAATTTTATGTCATCTATCGCAGACAATGGCATGATCTAGTAAAGCACATTTTACTCAGAAACACATGTAGTACAACTTGGCACCGAGGTAAACCACGATCATAAATTAGGTGGCAGTTATCCTTCCGATCGTACAATTCGAGATAAAAAAAAATGAGCAAGTTACACACAATGAGCAACACCCCGGCCCTACATGTGGTTCTTCCGGTAAAACGTGCCAGACATCATCATCAACGGCCAAGAAGCCTCGAGCTGATGTACTGAAGTGAGACCAGATTAGCGCTGCGGCAGTCTCTCCAATTCAAAGGCTATAAATCACCGAAACTGGATTGATACCATATGGCTTTATAGCGGCGAAACAGCAGTAGGCCGAGCCGTTCTAGTGCTTCTAATCGGCCCGCAGAGCACCCGCAGTCTACTTGGATCCAATAGGAAAGGCATGGACTGGACGCAAACCTTAAAAACGTCTATCGCGAAAAGTGCGTTGCAAATCACACACGGCGCGGCGCGCTTGCTGACTGTGCAGACCTCGGTGAAAAGAGTTGCGAAAAAAAACTATCGAGCGAACCGTTCACAGCCCCAACCAACAACCAGTCAGTGTTGGGGAATTCCAGAAATATTTTACAATCGAACGGTGATGGCGCGCGATCGTTCGCAAATCAATCGCAAAAAAAAGAAAAATGAGAAAGGAACGAATAACGATCGCCAAAGACAGATTGGTTCAACCGGTCGGTCGGTTGGTTGGTCGGTCGGTTTGTGTACAAAAAACGTGTAAAAAGAAAGGAACTACTTTGAATTCCACAAGGTATCTTGGATGGATGGAATGCCCAAGTCCAGTCACCCGCTTTTTGATGACTTCATGGCATGCTGCGTACCGGGCTGTCCGCTTGATTCAACCAATTCAAAAGTCCGACTCGGTATACGACTTTTTTGTCTGTTTATGTTTACTTAGCCCCTTAAACCTACTTAGAGTCGGTGCCAGCCAGCCAGGTACGGTCGCTTGCACTTGCGCGGTATAATTTGTGCATTTGCTTTGATTGCTGCGAACTCATCATCCATCCGGTTGTTTCGGGCAGGTTCGTCACTTAGAATGATTGAACAGTTTTCCCTTGCTGCGGTGGACATTCGACTCGAATTGGACCAGCTCGGGGCCATTAATCGGTCTGTGATCTCGTTTTTGCCGACACTACTGGGACGGCCGAAAACGCCCGAATAATGATGACCACTTACTCGCTCAGCCGTGCCTAAATCGACAGTGATGATTAGCAACTTTTATATGATTTGCCGTTGTTTTTGGCGGTTGCTCATCATCGCCGCAGAGTTAACCGAGAAGTGCACAGAAAACACGCGAAAATTAGCTCAAATTGGGCTGTTTAGCACAAGTTCGGTTCGATAACACCTACATTGTAAAATGGGTTTTAGTGCTGTTGAAGAATTCACTGAAAGACCGTTTGGGACGATACTTCGAATCATGGCCTACCGAGCGTTAGGGCCATTAACTTGATTAAAACGTTGATATATAAAATTCTATAGTCGGCTTACTGTGATTAGCCAAACGAGCATCGAAAAAAAAGTACTCAACCAGCTTCAAACCATTCGAAATCGCGAATCAGCGAATCTCGTATTTAATTGCGTAGAACTTCGTGATCAATCATCTTTCGGATGTTCTCCTTTCCCGCGGTCAAAATCGGAAAGCTGGTCGTTCGCTCGCTCAGCCATACGCGGGCTAAAAATAGAACCCCCCCCCCTTGGTTCGCGCATCCCCTGTCGGACGTACCCACCGCACAGGTAGGGGTTTCCGATTTTACAAGCGATTTTTACTTCGCAAACTGCGGTGCAGCTCCGACTGACTGTGTTCAATCGTTTCCTTTCCTTTCTTTCATTTGAAAACGCGACCGAGGGGTCGTTGCACTGCAGTGCCAAAAATTCGCGATGCCGGCCGGCATCTGTTGGAGCAATGCACAGCTAAAAAAAACACACGCTCGATGGGTTGAGTATTAGACATGACCATTACTGGATTGAAGTAGAACTACGGTGGAGCTTTGTTTGTTACCCCCGGGTTCGTTTGGTCTTTTGCCAGTTCCGTGTAGTGTGACCAAATTGGATGTTTACAAAGGAGGACAATTTGTTTAAAAACCATTACTAAATACTTTGCATACGAGAAAGGAAAAAAGGGACATGGCAAATAAGTTATCGAACTCAATAACTTAATTACTATATTTGATACTGCATGAAAAATTAATTAGGGGATTTTATGTTGATGAAGGATATGTCAATTAAAATGTTGAACACTAAGTTTTAGTTAACCTTTTCGGAACGGATTGGTCAAACATGCCCAGCATTTCAGATTGGCTATGAAAAGTCACCGAAGAGAACTAGGACCCCACTTTGTCCAGCAAAAATGTTCATCAGGATGACAGCTTACCAAGAAAAGTATCGGAGGTCAAGTTTGACTGTACCCTGAAGACCCAGATATTCGAAACCTTGGGAAGATTTTGCTTCTGAGTACATGTAGACGAATCTGAAATGTTTGGATCCTATACCACGTTGTTTGAAAATTCCAAACACTCAATCAAGTTTAGTCATCCAGATCGTTTAGACAGTGATCAATTTTCAGGAAATCGGGATGCTCCAGGTTCTCCAAAACGTTCTCAAGTTCAACCCAAGGTATCTACCGGATCAACCAAGGCTTTTAAGATGTCCTCAAAATCTATATGTACCCAATCTGGTTGAATAAGTGTAACGAAGCAGACTTCTTTTAGGGTCCCACAAAACTCAAGGTTGGATGGGAACAGCTTTAGCTGCAAATTTATTTCAATTTCAATTCTTTAGTTTTACAATTCGCATAGTGTACTCACAATTTTATCAGATTTTTCCTTTCTGAATTCCCTTAGTTTTATCCTAGGATTTTTCAACTTGAGATTAAGTAGATAGATAACTAGACGTGAATACATAAATTAGCAACATATTTGTGGAATATAATATTCTAGCCCTATCAATTCCACAAATTAATTTATTTATAATTTCTGGAGAAACTTCAGGAGGAATTCCTGGAGAAACTTCCGGAAAAATTCCTGGAGGAGCTTCAAGAGGAATTCCTGGAGGAGCTTCGGAGGAATTCCTGACGGAACTTCAGGAGGAACTTCAGGAGGAACTTCCCGCAAAAATTCCTGGAGGAACTTCCGGCAGAAATTCCTGGAGGAACTTCCGGCATAAATTCCTTGAGGAACTTCCGGCAGAAATTTCTGGAGGAATTTCCGGCAGAAATTCCTGGAAGAACTTTCGGCAGAAATTCCTGAAGGAACTTCCGGCAAAAATTCCTGGAGGAACTTCCGGAGGAATTCCTGACGGAACTTCCGGAGGAATTCCTGACGGAACTTCCGGAGGAATTCCTGACGGAACTTCCGGAGGAATTCCTGACGGAACTTCCGGAGGAATTCCTGACGGAACTTCCGGAGGAATTCCTGACGGAACTTCCGGAGGAATTCCTGACGGAACTTCCGGAGGAATTCCTGACGGAACTTCCGGAGGAATTCCTGACGGAACTTCCGGAGGAATTCCTGACGGAACTTCCGGAGGAATTCCTGACGGAACTTCCGGAGGAATTCCTGACGGAACTTCCGGAGGAATTCCTGACGGAACTTCCGGAGGAATTCCTGACGGAACTTCCGGAGGAATTCCTGACGGAACTTCCGGAGGAATTCCTGACGGAACTTCCGGAGGAATTCCTGACGGAACTTCCGGAGGAATTCCTGACGGAACTTCCGGAGGAATTCCTGACGGAACTTCCGGAGGAATTCCTGACGGAACTGCCGGAGGAATTCCTGACGGAACTTCCGGAGGAATTCCTGACGGAACTTCCGGAGGAATTCCTGACGGAACTTCCGGAGGAATTCCTGACGGAACTTCCGGAGGAATTCCTGACGGAACTTCCGGAGGAATTCCTGACGGAACTTCCGGAGGAATTCCTGACGGAACTTCCGGAGGAATTCCTGACGGAACTTCCGGAGGAATTCCTGACGGAACTTCCGGAGGAATTCCTGACGGAACTTCCGGAGGAATTCCTGACGGAACTTCCGGAGGAATTCCTGACGGAACTTCCGGAGGAATTCCTGACGGAACTTCCGGAGGAATTCCTGACGGAACTTCCGGAGGAATTCCTGACGGAACTTCCGGAGGAATTCCTGACGGAACTTCCGGAGGAATTCCTGACGAAACTTCCGGAGGAATTCCTGACGGAACTTCCGGAGGAATTCCTGACGGAACTTCCGGAGGAATTCCTGACGGAACTTCCGAAGGAATTCCTGACGGAACTTCCGAAGGAATTCCTGACGGAACTTCCGGAGGAATTCCTGACGGAACTTCCGGAGGAATTCCTGACGGAACTTCCGGAGGAATTTTGACGGAACTTCCGGAGGGATTTCTGACGGAACTTTAGGAGGAATTCCTGACGGAGCTTCCGGAGGAATTCCTGACGGAACTTCCGGAGAAATTCCTAACGGAACTTCAAGAGGGATTCCTGAAGGAACTTCCGGAGGAGTTCCTGACGGACCTTCCGAAGGACATACTGACAGAACTTCCGGAGGACATACTGACGGAACTTCCGGAGAAAATCCTGACGGAACTTCCGGAGGAATTCCCGGAGGAACTTCCGGAGGAACTTCCGGAGGAACTTCCGGAGGAATTCCCGGAGGAACTTCCGGAGGAATTTCTGAAGGAATTTCCGGAGGAATTTCCGGAGGAATACCAGAAGGAATTTCGGGAGGAATTCCCGAAGGAACTTCCGAAGGAATTCCTGGAGGAACATCTCATTTCTCACTTCTCAGTTCTTGCTGTTCATTACTAACTCCGAGCATCTCGATTCTCACTTCACTTAATAAACAAATTTTAACTGCTCGGCTAAACTCCCTATCTCAATGGCCTTTTCAATATCGAGTAACATTTTAATGAAGAGTTTTTCTCTATCTTAGTTTCTTAAAACATTCGTTTGACTCAAAAACATTCCAAATTTAATACAAATAATAATAACAAATGATAAATAAATTGTAGCCACCACAGAAAAGTTCTTCCGGGAATTCTTCCGGAAGTTGCTCCGGGAATTCCTCCGCAAGTTCCTCCGGGAATTCTTCCGGAAGTTCATTCGGGAATTCCTCCGGAAGTTCCTCCAGGAATTCTTCCGGAAGTTCCTTCGAGAATTCGAAGTTCTTCCGGGAATTCCTCCAGAAGTCCCTCCTGGAATTCCTATGGAAATTCCTTCGGGAATTCCTCCGGAAGTTCCTCCAGGAATTAGTCTGGAACAACTTCCGGAGGAATTACCGGAAGAACTTCCGAAGGTACTTCGGGAGAAATTCCTGGAGGAACTCCCGGAGGAACTTCCGGAGGAATTCCCGAAGGAATTTCCATAGGAATTCCCAGAGGAACTTCTGGAGGAATCCCCGCAAGAACTTCGAATATCCGAAGGAACTTCCGGAAGAATTCCCGGAAGAACTTCCGGAGGAATTCCCGGAGGAATTATTCTGGAAGTTCCTCCAGGAATTAGTCTGAAGCAACTTCCGGAGGAACTTCCGGAGGAATTCCCGGAGGAACTTCCTGGAGGAACTTCCGGAGGAATTCCTTGAGGAACTTTCGGAGGAAATCCTGGAGGAATTTGTGGTGATTACAATTTATTTATTATTTGTTGTTATTATTTGTATTAAATCTGGAATGCTTTGGAGTCAAACGAATGATTTGAAAAACAAAGAAAGAGAAAAGCTCTTCATTATAATGTTACTCGATATTGAAGGGACCATCGAGATGGGGAGCACATTTATATTCAACCAAATGCCGTTCAGCCGAGAAGTTTAAATTTGTTTACTTATTAAGTGAAGTGAACAGCGAGAACTGAGAAGTAAGCAATGAGATGTTCAACATTAGTACAGAGTAGTGAGAAGTGAGTAATGAGAAAGTGAGTAGTGAGATGTGTGCAGTAACATATAAGTAGTGGAAAATAAGTGGTGAGAAGTAAGATGTGATAGTTGCGAAGTGAGAAGTGGTGTGTGAGTGGTGATAGAAACAGAAGCAAGGAGTGAGAAGTGAGATATGATAATTAGGATGTGAGAAGCGAGATGTTGAGTAGTGAGAAGTGAGTGGAGAGATATAAGACAGAAAGAAGAATGAAGACAGAAGAAGAAAGAAAGAAAGAGGAATAATCTCGTTTCCCATTTCTAACTTTTCATTTCTCACTTCTCACTTCCCTCTTCGCACATCTCGCTTCCTCTCCCCTCTCTTTTTCTACTACTCACTTCTAATTTCTAACAATTAATTTCTCACTTCTCACTTCGCACATCTCACTTCTCACTTATCAATTTTCACTTCTCACTTATCATTTTTCACTTCTCACTTATAACTTCTCATAATAACCATTAGTGAACGAGTTCGTGGGAAGTTATCAAGCCGGCTTCGTTGGCGGCCGCTCGACAACGGACCAGATCTTTACTGTACGGCAAATCCTTCAAAAATGCCGTGAATACCAGGTCCCAACGCACCATCTGTTCGTTGATTTCAAGGCGGCATACGACAGTATAGACCGCGTAGAGCTATGGAAAATTATGGGCGAGAACAGCTTCCCTGGGAAGCTTACCAGACTGATCAAAGCAACGGTGGATGGTGTGCAAAACTGTGTGAAGATTTCGGGCGAACACTCCAGTTCGTTCGAATCGCGCCGGGGACTAAGACAAGGTGATGGACTTTCGTGCCTGTTGTTCAACATTGTGCTAGAAGGTGTCATGCGGAGAGCCGGGATCAACAGCCGGGGTACGATTTTCAACAGATCCAGTCAATTTATTTGCTTCGCGGATGACATGGACATTGTCGGCCGAACATTTGCAAAGGTGGCAGAACTGTACACCCGCCTGAAACGTGAAGCAATAAAAGTTGGACTGGTGGTGAATGCGTCAAAGACAAAGTACATGCTTGTGGGCGGAACCGAGCGCGACAGGGCCCGCCTGGGAAGCAGTGTTACGATAGACGGGGATCTTTGCTAACGGCTGACAACAACGTTAGTCGTGAAATACGAAGGCGCATCATTTGTGGAAGTCGGGCCTACTACGGGCTCCAGAAGAAACTGCGGTCGAAAAAGATTCGCCACCGCACCAAATGTGTCATGTACAAGACGCTTATAAGACCGGTTGCCCTCTACGGACATGAAACATGGACAATGCTCGAGGTGGACTTGCAAGCACTCGGAGTATTCGAGAGACGGGTGCTTAGGACCATCTTTGGCGGTGTGCAAGAAGACGGTGTGTGGCGGCGAAGAATGAACCATGAGCTCGCCCAACTCTACGGCGAACCCAGTATCCAGAAGGCAGCTAAAGCCGGAAGGGTACGATGGGCAGGACATATTGCAAGAATGCCGAACAGCAACCCTGCAAAGATGGTGTTCGCTTCCGATCCGGCAGGTACGAGACGGCGTGGAGCGCAGCAAGCGAGATGGGCAGACCAGGTGCAGAACGACTTGGCGAGCGTGGGGCGTATCCGAGGATGGAGAGATGCGGCCTCGAACCGTGCATTGTGGCGTCAAATTGTTGATTCAGTGTTATCTGTTTAGATGTTAACTAAATAAATGAAATGAATGAATATAACTTCTTATATCTCACCTCTGACTTCTCATCTCTTACTTATCACTTTTCACTTATAACTTCTATCGTTTCACTTCTCACTTTTTCCCACTTACGTTTCAATTTTTACTACTCACTTCGAACTTCTCACCTCTCATTTCTCACTTCCCACTACTCACTTCGTACTTCGCACTTCTCACTTCTCATTTTTCCCTTTCACTCCTCACTTCGAATTTCTTACTTCTCACTTTTAACTTTTCACTTCTCACTATTCATTTCTCACTTCGCATTTCGCACATATCATTCTCACTTCTCATTTTTCACCTCTCACTTTTCACTTATAACTTCTTACATCTCACTTCTGGCTTCTCATTTCTCACTTATCCGTTTCACTTCTGACTTCCAACTTTCCAATTTTCACTTCTCCCTTCTAATTCCTAATTTCTCACTTTTCACGTCTCACTTCTCATTTCTCACATCTGACTTCTTATTTCTCACTTCTCATTTCTTACTTCTCGCTCATCACTTTTCACTTCTAACTTATAGTGCATATAACTGTTTCTGGAAAATTGCTTCGACTTAAAAAATATCGAGTAAGGGAGATATTGACTTACAGAGTGAGCGCAGTATGCTAGATTCAAGGGACTTTAAGTTTCATCGAGTTGCAGAACATCGATCAAGGTTTCCAGAGGTTGAAATAGTTGCTGTAACTTGAATGTGACTGAATCTGGTCATATATAAGTTGCAGCAATATTTATTGCACCTGTTTGCTGCTAGGAGCGCGATTCTTTTCAATCCGCTGTGTGTGGAGCACGCGATGAAATGGGAACGAAACACCGAACAGCGCATTTCACTACGACCCTGTGTAGTCCTACGTTAACAATAAAACAACGGAATGAGGTAACATCAATTTACATTTTACGATTACACTTCATCAATCGAAAGAATGATTGCTTATATTCAAAATGTACAATCATTAATTATTTGACGAGCATATTTGATTCCCAACATCCGATTGAAAGTAATGTTGTTAGGCTATGTAGCGCAATACAACAAAATCGCGTCCCAAATCCGAGGCTGGTGATAAGATTGCGATTTTTTTTCTTTCATTAGGACCATTTAATCAAACAATCTCCATTATGATAGCTTCCTGTTTTGGGCCAGCAAAGCAATGGAAGTAAAGGAGAAAAAAAAAGCAACTAAATTCAACAACAGGTAAGCGGATTGGGTTTTTTCTTCGCGAATTCCTTTCACGCTTTAGCCGTGTTTTTTTCGCTACTGCAACCATCACTTTGCTTTGCTTTCGCATCATAGTGCAAGAAGTGAGCTCAAATTAAATTTGACTTGTTTACTTTTTTCTCTTCGTCGTAGTGTCGCCATTTCTGCAGGGCAGATTTCGCCAATTTCTCGGACGTTAGCCATGGATATTTTCCGCTGAACATACGGCGGTAGATTTTGGCAATCCGGGTTCATGACTGGGGATTATGTTCGACGTATCCCCAGACGATTGGTTGTGTAAATGCTGTGCATTCTACGGTGGGGCCCATGGGCAGCAGTTAGGAAAAACCCAAATTATTTGTTGCACCTCGATCGAAATCAAATTAGCGCCCGTTCAAAAACTAACTTCAGCCCAGGGCATTTATCAACGCCAACTGTGACATGTGTGGTAAAGTGGTAATGCATCAACCCTGGACGACAGCACGCAGTAGGCGCATCACATTATGCAACGAAAGTAGCCACATTCCTGTATCGATAAATTTTCTTTTGTCAAGGCCAACACGATCACCCCCCTTTGGACAACTTGCGCTGAATCCTTCGTTCTTGAGGAATGCGACAGGCTGCTACAGCCGGCGAATCGTCGTTAATGTTCTCTGTTTTATGTATTATGCAAATACATGTTGCTTATGGTCCATCTTATGCTCGCAAGCATGATGTGCATGCGCGGAGGAAGAACCAGTGAGTACTCACTTTCCTTGAAAATTTTCAATTTCATTTAAACGAGATTCGTTTCGCATCGGTAGCAGTTGGATGAAACTTGGAACTTGATGAATAAGAAATGCTTACCCTATTATGGATGTCTGCCATATTCCGATGAACTTGCAGACCAATCTACCTAAAATCTTTATTTGTCGAATTTCAGTCTATTTAGGCGATTCCGAAAACTTTTCACCGATTTGTAAAACACTTGAAAAAAATTGAAAAAAAACTAAAGCTTCCCAATCTTACAAAAAAAGCTTGATTAATCATAACTTTTAAGCCCCTAGTCCGAACTAGCAAATTTTTATTAGGAAACAATAGGACAGGATTCCCCGTCGAATGCAAATTGTTGCAAGTAAATTGGTTAAGGATTATAGAGCCTAAAACGTGAGTGAGTTTTTTCGCACATACATACACACAGACAGACATCACCTCAATTCGTCGAACTGAATCAATTGATGTATGAAAGTCAACACTCCGGACCTCCTATCAAAAAGGCAAATATCATTTTCGCATGAAGCCATAAACTTTCTGCACAAGTCTGTTCTACCCAAATAACAACTAAATAAGCATCGACCGAAGTAATGCAGCCGGTAACGCTTGAATTGAAACTTTTCCCTACCTTACAGCAGTCCCCGGAACAGCCGGCCACACACAAGCTGATATTACTCCCCGACACGCGAAAACTCGCCCGACTCCGCTCATGAATGAAATGAAACGCTGCTCATTTTCCGCTGTTTTACGCGAATTAAAACCGATTACTCGTCCGTACCTACCGGTCGGAGGTCTTTGCCAGATAGAGATAGAGAGAAAAAAAGGATACAATTGGCAGCGCTCGCTCTCGGAAGTGGATCACCGTGAAGGCATGGTCCGGCGTCGTCACGTCCAGCAGGTGATGGGGGGCTTGCGATTGCTCCGCTTTGGTCGCTTTCGCCGTCACAATGTCCAGATCACGGTAAACCTGTCGAACGGAACGGAGAAGAACAAGAGGAATTTATTAAAATTCTACCAAAAAGAAGAAGAAGAAACAGAACGATTACCCAAATCATTCCGGGTCGTTAAATAATCATTGTTTTCGTTTCAGTGTCGCGCAGCAAAGTAGGCTTCGGCATCGCATCATCGCCGGCTGCCATACACGAAATTCGAGAAGGGTTAGGCTGATAGGCTCGTAAAGAGTTGAACGCCTCAATGATGACGGTCCATCGTCGAATCTAGCTGACTGGTTGTCTACGATAGATGATGGGGCCGGGTGCGAGAATGCCACGAGAATCGTTAATCGCGTCACTAAGTGATCGGCACACCGAACGAAACGAATGGCAGGGCAGGTTAATTTTTAGAGCTATTTGATTACACATTCATAGCCTGCCTGGATTGTGCACTGTAAAGAAAATCTACTGGCGGCGTCGTTCGAAACTTGACACGGACTTTGGATTGGGGGTCGTTGGCTAGTCAAGCTACTTCGAAAAGTATCTGGTTTTCCCTTCATTCATCCAAATTGATTTATCAATAAATTAAGCCGGGGCTTGTGATGGTTTGGGGTTCTGGGATTTCAGAAGTTTGACTGCACCTGTGGTGGATTCCGATAACAAGCTGATTACGACGCATTTAGAACGAATTGGATGTTTGCTGCGCTCGATCGGTATTAGCATCCTGTTAAACTGTCAAGCGGATTTACCACAATATGAACAGAATATTAGAAGAAAATCTTGGACAAGATTAAATAACAGTGTTTTTGATTTTTGTCAAGACTGAAAAGCCATCTCTAAAGCATTAAACCACAGTCGAAAGTAATAGTTTATTAGAAGAAAAGTCAAAAATGAATATATTGATCATGTACCGTTTGTTTATCAATCAGTCATGTACAATTCTGTCTGTCAATGGTTAGTCGACCAGCCAATTATCAATAACAAACTATTCCATTTATTTGCACCATTTTAATGAACCTTTAACAAATACGTATTTCGACCTCAACAATAAGGCCGTCTTCAATGTCTCGTAATTGACTAAGTCGAGTCAAATACGAGACACTGAAGACAGCCTTACTGTTTGAGGTCGAAATATTTATCTGTCACGGGAACAATAAAGTGGTGCAATTCTATGGAATACAGTAATATCCAGAATGTTTGGGTAATAAAATGGAAAATGTGACAAAAGCGAATCTTTTTTCATTATTTTTGTTAACCAAAACAAATATGAATCGGAACCCATATTTTTTTGTCGAAAGGGCTTACAAAATGCTTACAGGTACTCAGAAATGATTTTAATAAACCACAGGCGGTGGAAGTTATTTTGAAAAAATCATTGTTTTTTGCGGTATTATTTACAAAAATAAAAAATAAATAAAATTTTCAAAAATTTTTTGGGTCCAAAATTGGGGGTAGACAAAATCGGGGAATGACAAAATCGGGTTATTACAAACTCACCTTATGACAAGTGAATAGTTTCCACTAAAAGCTCAAAATAATTTTATTATCAATAATGAATTCGAATACTTCCTGCAAGATTGAAGAAAAAATCTGCCTAAAGACTTCGACTCAGGTATTTTTTTTTTAATCTTTATTAACGTCTTTTTTTAATTCTGGATTAAGTTCAACACTAGGATCGAAGGAAACTGGAGGAGTCTCCTTTGCGGGCCAACCTAGAGTCCCGCAAGATGCAGTGGAAACAACGTATTTAAGGGAAAGGGTAGGCCAGAGGGGCCACCCTATAGACCTGTGTGCCGATCTACTTTGAGCCGGCGGCGGCGTGACCGCAATTTGCTAACGGCGGTGGCGGCTCGGACCGGCGCGGTTCAAAATTATCCTTCAACATTTCGTCGCTGAGTGACGAAAATATCATCTTTAAATATTTGGTCTTCGTGCCCTAATCGCAATAAGTATACATAGTTTATATTGTACATACGCTGTAAAGTACTCCTTCGGGAATACCATGAGAAGAATCATCTAAGGTTCCTTCAAAATTCTCTCAAACTTTCTTCAGGAATTTCTTTACGGTTTCCTCCAGTGATTTATCCAGAAATGTTTCTTGAATTTTATTCATTTTTAATTCTTCAATAGTTCGTCCAGGAGGTTGTGTAATTCCTAGTGAGAACACTAGCAAAAAATCTGAATTATGGCTTCCTTAGCCTGACGGCTACAAAGCAAGGCCAAGCATGGTACGGTGTAAGTTTTTTGGTACTTCCCTGTGCCTATGAGGATAATCGTGTAATCGATAATCGTGACTAAGTAAACAGTCTACTTAGAGACCTCACAATTAATAAATGTGGAAATTCTTAATAAACACTAAGCTTCGACATGGCGATGTTCAAATGGGGAATGTAATACCAACCAAAAAGTTCAGATGAGAAAATGTCAGCAGGACATACGTGAGAATCCCAAAGACATTTTCTGAGAACTTTTCCGGGTGTTCATTCCGCAGAACTTCTGGATAAGGGAATCCCTAAAACTCCTAGGAAAGGAATTGTAGTGAATAAAAAAATCTGGGAGAATAAAGCCCCCTAGAATTCTTGAGTATCAAAGTATTTTTTTTGTGTAAGAAACTTTGTAGAAGTCAAGTCGGAAGAATTTCTTATTATTTATAGGAGAATATTTCTTCATAATTCATGAGGGAGAAATTTCTTAGAGTTATCAGAGAGAAGAATTATCTGGCCAATGGTGCGAAATTCACCAGGAACATAAGAGGATACATTTTTTCAAATTCCTGAAGGAGAAATTCCTCTTAATTTCTGGGGAAGAGGTTTCGAAAAATTCTAGCAAGAGGGATTGGCATGATCTTTTGGAAGGGCCATTCCCCAAAAGTTCTCTATGAGTATTCCGGAAAATCTTCGTAGCAGAAATTCTTGTAAGATGAAATTCTCTGAGTTCTGAAGACTAAATTCTCTAAAATTCCAAAGCACAAATATATCACAATTCTTGTATATCGAGCTCCTATAATTCCTAAAGAAGAATTCCTCCAACATATCTTGGTGGGAGATTTCCACAGAAATTTAAGAAAAAGGAATACTTGGTTTGATGTGAGAAGGTAGGCTGTAGTCCTACAATGTTTTTATTTTTTTGTGAAATAATTTCCCATAATTCCGGATGAAAAAAGAGCACAGTAAGCCGTGCTGCGCGATTGACGTTTTTTTCGAGCTGATAAAAAATTTTTACAAATATTCGAATGATAATCGGCTGATACTATTTTTCGGAAGTTTGATCAAAAGCCACAGAGACAGAGTTGTAAACCAAGCCAAGCCAAGCCAATGTGTGAAACTGAATTTGATCCATTCATCAAATCAAACAGTTGGCAATCCGCTGATGGAGATGGGGGAAAATTCAAAATCTGACGGTCAAGCAATCATGATTCTCACATCCCGATGCTGAATGCCCTGCAAGAACTAGTTCCATTCGACAAATCGATGCTGCGCCGGGGATAGAAGAACGGATGAACGCAATGCATTGATTTTGCAGTTGATGTATTATAAACAATCGATTCGTCAAGATCTTCCGTGATTGGAAATTGTTACAGGAATCATTGAGTATCAATTTTATTTTTTATGTTATATCCTATTAGTTAATTTCTTTATCTTCTCTATCTATTTCTTTTTTCTCAATAATAGCGGTGAATGATAAAACTGAAAATAATACAAATACTACAAACGAAACTCTTCTCGCTTTGCCAAATCTTCAAAAAATCTTCGACCCTTTGATAATGAAAACACATTCCTCATTAAAGTAGGGATTATTTTTGGTTTACAAATTTTGGGTTGCTATCGTATGAAATCCCATAAATTTGAGACGTTATTTCTCCTCTTGAAAATGATACATCAAACAAATGAATTTCACGAAATTATTTTTACCGTTTTGGCTTGAATTATTTTATGATGAATATCAAAATTTTCGAAAGTCTAGATAGGAAAAAAAATCCGCAAGCTTAAACTGTTTCTATTTGTGATAACTTGATGTCTTCAAAGATCGGAATATAAATATTCCGCTTTAATTACTTTCTTCTTCTTCTTTATTGGCATTACATCTCCCACTGGGACATTGCCGCCTCGCAACTCGTGTTCATTAAGCACTTCCACAGTTATTAACTGCGAGGTTTCTAAGCCAAGTTACCATTTTTGCATTCGTATATCATGAGGCTAACATGATGATACTTTTATGCCCAAGGAAGTCGAGACAATTTCCAATTCGAAGAGTGTCTAGACCGGCACCGGGAATCCAAACCCAGCCACCCTCAGCATGGCTTTGCTTTGTAGCCGCGCATCTTTTTTAATTACTTACTCTTTCTTAACCACTTAATAATTCACCAGCTAATGTAATAACAGGCTGATTTTACTGTAAATTATGAATGAAAATATTTCAAATTTTATGCCACCAAATTTTCTTCTAGAATTTTAGATCATGCTGAACAGCTTAATCCTATTAAATTATGCGCTATGGCACATCACGATATATCTCTAACAATTCCACCATTGCGAATAGCAAGTTTAATTGTACAACGTCTTAAATTCCTTTTCCAGTTCGTTCAATTATTGCTAATGGCACTATATAGCAAAAATAAAAACTTTATTTCGTGACCACAATCCAATATGAGTCATTTATTTTGCCACATTAATACTTAACATGTTTTTCTTTCCGAATAACACAATGAACAGTTATTAATAGGAATAACAATTTCGAAAAAAAAACCACAGGGGTTCTTGATGTTTTGTTAACGCATTATGAATTTATATGATTTTCCTTTATTTACATACTGATTAATTGCAAACATATTGACAACATTAACATTAAAATTTATCCTTTTTGCCCTGAAAAGCATCGAATAATAACCTATCTAAATTTCAAAACCAGAAGGATGATTCCTCCAATTGTAAAGTAATGGCCGTATAGATATATTTTTATCTGAAACTCCATTTAATATTTTAACAAGGTTCATACTATGCTTTTTGTATTTTTATTATCCTATCAACCTTTTCCTTAGAAAGAGAAATAAAAAAATCTACTATTTTGTAGTTCCGGATCATAATACCTGGTTTTACAGTTTCTTGTCAGTGTGATAAAATGGTCTATTTTACATACTAAAGAAATGAGTGCATTAATGATATAGATATTTATTGTTTTCGGCACAACCTTGAATTATTGGCAAGTAGAGTTATCTAAAGTAAATTAGACTGGACTGTTTTGTTTCCGATTTTTGATTTAAAACTCCCTTTTCCATCATGAAAAAAAATGCGGCTTGTTACAAAACACGACTTTTTCCAAGACTTGTAGGATAAACGTACACCTCGTGCTGAAAAAAAAAGTTTTTTGCAACTAGTTGCACAAACTAGTATTTGCAGTTTGGAATTGAGGTTTTTCTAACGTATAAATCTGCCTTTAGAAAAAAAAGGCAATTTTTGTATGTAAGTGTGTGGAATTTGAACAAACAGATTTTACTTCATAATGTTGTTTCTGACATATACTTTCTGCATCTGAACAATACGATAAAACTTAATAGGATCAAAATTCACATTTGCAAGTTTGATTTATGAATCGAAAATACATATCTTAAAATCACTGTAAAACTTCAAATGTCGTTTACTTGTAAAGAGCGTCATTCAGTAAAGTCATTTTCTTTCGAGGAGTAGATTCATACTACTAGACTCAATGTAAACGTCCCGAAATATTTGCAGAGATGAACCAATTCAACTGCTCCACCGACAGCAACAATGCATGTACATCTATAGATACGAACCTCAAGGGAATCTTCACAGCCGCAAAATTAGTCACGGTTGGACATTGCGGCAGATGAAAGCAAAGAAAAGAAGAAATCCAAAATGCATGAAAATGATGTTGTCTTCCTGGATATCCTTAGTGGGTCGACGTCCTATTCAAAACTGGAGCAAGTGGGCGAACTAAATTGGTGAGCACGTTCCAATTCTTTACCTTCATTTTATTGATTGATTTTTAAACTGTTTAATTGCTTTTATAAATTGACTAAATACGTACAGGGCATCGTTTGCTGCTATTGCCGCGGATATTGTGGGAGTCCCAGATATCCGGTTCACGCTTTAGTAAGCAACGGTGGCTCTTCTAGACCTTCTATTCCCTGAGTAGTTATTACGAATAAGGGCGTCCTTGTGAAGTTCTGCTGTACCTGTTATGGACGACTAGTACATCCTATTCCCTACACTTTCTGAAGAATCCTTTTCTGCTTCAGAAGTGAATCCTTTTTGTAGTACTAGTCTTCGTAACAAAAAGGGCACCATTACGGAGCATGAGATCTGATCAAATTATTCGTAGTACTACTTGACCAACACCCCCAGCTGGGTGAGGGGTAGAGGATGACGCACACACACACAATAATTTCCCATAATTCCGGATGGGATAAGTCCTTAGAACTCTTGAGGAGGAATTTTTAAAAAGGAAAAACCAAGAAGATTGGAAAACCATTTTCCCGGAATTCATGGAACAGGAATTTTCTAGAATACCTGAGAAAGAATTTGTACGGAATGCAAGAAAAAAATACAGTCTGATGGAGTCCAAAGTTTCCAAAAATCCTTGGAGGAAGAATTCTCTATGATATCCGAAGGTGTCTACTACTACTACGAAGAACTACTGGGAAGGGATTCCCCATAATTCATAAGGCAGAAAAAAAACCCTGTTTTATAGTAATATTAGTTTCCCAGAATCCCTGAAGAAGAAGTTTCGCAGCATTAAGAGGATTTGCACCGAGTTAAGGAAAAAGGAAGTTTCCAAACTCTCAAAGCGGCAATTCTTCAAACTTCTTTGAGAGTAGTTCTTAAGAATCTGATAGCATTGGTATTTACTAAATTTTCAACTCGGCCTAACAGACCACACAAAAGTCGGCCAACCTACCCCACGAGATGTTTTCGAAAACAATCACAATTTACAAACGCAAAAGTGAAAGAAACATTTATACCGTTTTATAGGATTTTTAATACCCTCTCCAGCGTACCACGTTTTAAGAAATCAATGTGCCTTGTAATCTATAGATAATCTATAATCTTTATACCACAAAAGTTCAACTCAATGGACGCAGTGGTTCTACGCCCCAACAAAAAAAAATCTATAGAACCAAATTGGATATGCCCTCAAAAAGTATATTTTTCCAGATCCTCTGAGATATTCCTTGGAGTATAATACATTGGCTGCTTTTTTTCATTTTTTTTTTTTTTCTAAAGATGGTTCATGCTCTTCATGATCCATATCCATATAACTTAATTGGATAAGCCGTAAATATGAAGTCAAATACTATTTGATTGAATTTATCACAAACAGCGAGGTCTTCCTTAACCATGCGGTAAGATGTCTAGCTATAAAGCAAGACCAAGCTGAAGGTGGCTGTGTTAGATTTGCTGTCTGATCTGGGAAACTTTTTTGTTTTCTCAACTTTCCTTAGCATGAAAGTATTATCGTCTCAGCCTCATATACGAATGCAAAAAAGGATAACTTGGCTTAGAAACCTCGAAATTAATAACTGTGGATGTGCTTGATGAGTACTAAGCTGCGAGTCGGTGATGCCCCAGTAATATATAGATATGTAATGCTAATTAGAAGATCACTAACCTAATGTTCATTTCTGAAAGATGCAAATAGATCTTTCGTTATTATTTATTGGCCTTTATACTTGTACTCCAAATCTAGAAAATTTTGACTTGAAATGGAACAGGAATTCACTTGACCCTTCCTGGAGTGTCGTTTTTATTGTTTCAGTCGATTGTTTGACTTATTTAAGGTCAACTTTTCCCAAGAGCTCAAATTGTTTTAACCTTTTAACTATTTTAAAAATTGAAACCAAAAGATGAAAAAGTGCTTCACGTATGAACCGGCCTGAAGAATTAAACTGATGTTGGTTCCAGATGGGGCAAACTTAAAAAACAGCATTTTCCGATTTTTGTTTTAATTTTTTTTAAATAGTTAGAAGCGTTAAAAATGGATTCTTTGGAAAAGTTGATCATAAAAAAATTAAAGAATCGATTAACCAAATAAAAATTTTTGACCGGAAAGCTCAATTCATATAGAATTTGATTTAAATGAAGAACATGTTCTAAAAGGATTTGATAGATTTTTCGTTACGTGTATTGACTTTAAGGCCTGTACTCCAATTCTTGGACTTCTTGGATTTTTTGGAATGAAATAAAAACCAATTTGATTCAAATGATCATTAAGAGCATGTTTCAGGTCAATTGATCTTTTGTTATGCGTATAGACTATAAGGCCTATACTTCAGGGAATTCTTAGGTTATCTTGAATGAAATATATTAGCGGTAACATATTTAACTAGTGAACGTAGTATCATATTTAAATGAATCCAAAGATCCATGCATTAAGTGAAGAACAAGTAATATGAACCAAAATTCTTTCCTCATCATTATTCGTTTTACATCCTCCCAATAAGTGACGTAAAAAGAGGTTTGATGTACATGTTATTTCAGCGGCACAGCCAAAATTTTTCAAACGCAAACGGGTTTGAACGGTATTTTTCTTCTAACAAATCGAGGGATATGAACCCCCAAGGCCAAATTATTTCATCGGCTCGCCTTGGCGGCTCGGTCAAAAAATTGCAGCGTCCATAATCTAGACACTTAAAAATAATCGAAACTTTAAAAGGAAAAAAAAACAAAACAGTAATAAAATGAACACAAAAAAGACGTAGTCGGGGTTTTGTCTGGCAGTGTAGGCATTTTCTAGTAGTGGAAGACATTGGTTCCCGGAATGGTAAAGTTAGGTGTCCTGCAACAATACTATTTGTGCGCTATTCTCCGGTCGTACATAATTTGCTTCTGAAGGATCGAAGTTGAAGTAACGATCTAACCCTTAAAATCCACGCCAAAATTTGTTGCCAAAAAACAGAAAATCCTGTGATTTTTCGACCTTTCTTCTTTGAGAAAGATCCCCAAGCAGCACCACTTGTTTCTCAATAAGCAACAGCAGCTATGATGTGGCTTACTAAAGGTCTAAATTATGCACAACGCATGTTCAATTCCTAATCATTCAAGAAGTCATTTTAGAGGCAGAATGCGATATCAGTGTAACAGAAATGCAACATTATGTGTTTCTGAAACTGGCAAGTGTATTTACAGAATCTTTGCAACTTCTAGGAACCATCAGCTATTTGAAAAATGTTGTACTTGCTGCTTGGGTCAGAAAATTTCTTTTAGCTTAGGGCGATGTTCGAAATACGAAAAAATCGGAAGGAGACTGAATATGCTCGATTGGTTTTTAATCGATATCCTTCTCATAAAGGAAAGAGAAAAATAGCTGGGGAGGTACTAATAGCAAGACATGCCACCCCCGCTGATTCGAAGGAAGACGATCACTGGGGGTTGGGACTTACATTCAAAAAATGTCCGATGGCCTTCGGTAAGGAACTTATCCTTGTGATCGAGGGGCCCGATAGGAGAACTAAACTTCGTTGTTCAATCTAGCATTCTTCAAGAAGCAAAAAATGGACGCCATTGCAGGTTCGTCCTCTACCAGTGCGCCCCGAATACTACCCGGGATCCAATAAATATTTCGGAAGTGGTCATACTTGGGACATCTGCAACTTAGGTCTCAGGCCATTTGGCCTAGTGTTGTTGGCCGAATGCCGTTTGGCCGAATAGTTTAAAAAATTTACCTCAGATTACGAGTAGTGAAGAGTGCGAAATGAGAAGAAAGAAGTGAGAAATGAAAAGTGGGAAGAGAAAAGTGAACTGAGAACTGATAACGGAGCACTTCTTTCTTCTTCTATCTTCTTTCTTCCTCCTTCTTAGTTTTTTTTTATCCTTTCTTACTTCTTCCTACTTCCTTCTTATTCCTTCTTCTTTCTCTATTCTTCCTGTTTCAGTCTTCTTTCTACTTTATTCTTTTTTCTTCTTCTTATTTCCTTCTTTCCTCTTTCTTATTAATTCCTTCTTAATTTCTCCATCTCTTTCTTCTTTCTTCTTTCTTATATATTCCTTCTTTCTTCTTTCTACTTTCTCCTTCTTCCTTCTACATTCCACCTTCTTCCTTGTTCCTTCTTCTTTCTTCCTTCTTCCTCCTTCCTTCTTCTTACTTCCTTCTTTCCCCCTTCTTCTTCTTCCTGAAAATGTCTTTTTCTTTCTTTCTTCTTTATTTTTTCTTATTTCTTCTTTTTTCTTCTTTCTTCTTTCTTATTTTTTCTGTCTTTTTTCTTCATTAATCTTACATCTTTCTTCTTCCATCTCCCTTCTTTATTCTTTCTCCCGTCTTTCTTCTTACTTATTTCTTCCTTCTTATTTCTTCCTTCTTATATCTTCCTTCTTTCTTCTTCCTTCTTTCTTCTTCCTCCTTTCTTTTTCCTTTTTTTTTTTCCTTCTTCGAATGCAGTGCGTGTGTTATTCGTTCTGAGCAAGAGAAAAAATATCTTTTCGATATTCGGCGGAAAATGCGCTTTTATTGCGCTGTGATCCAGTTGAGACAAGCGCGATCGATTCGGTCGCCCAAAACGCGATTCTTCACAGATTGCATATGCCACCGGACGTGCTAAATGCTAAACTGGTTTTTCTCATCGCGAGAGAGCGAAGGTAATAAGCTGGTGTTTGGAGAATTGTGTGTTAGTATTGCGCGTCGTTTCGGACTTACAAAGCGCGATTCTCCTCAGTTTTCATATGCCACGGAGTGTGTTTTTTTTTCTCGTCTCGAGACAGCAAAAGTAAATAATTAGTATTTTATCCCATCCCATAGATCGCATCGCTTACCGAAGTGAATCCAGATACTTCATCCTTTGTAACTAAAACGATATCCTATCCCAAAACAATCGTGGAGATGCAGAGGTATACTCGGTCTCTAGTAGCAACGAGAGTCGGACTAACCATCCTTTCCTTATTAAGAAAATTATTTTGAGCTTTTTAGTGGAATGTCTTCACTTGTCATAAGACGAGTTTGTACAATCCCATTGAATTCCACCACTTAATTGTATCTTGACAGATACGTATTTCGACCTCAACAGTAAGGCCGTCTTCAGTGTCTCGTACTTGACTCGACTTCGTCAGTCGAGTCGAGTCAAGTACGAGACACTGAAGACGGCCTTACTGTTGAGGTCGAAATACGTATCTGTCATGATGTAATTAAGTGGAATCAATGTACAAACTCGTCTTATGAAAAGTGAATCCTTTCCTTCCTATATAACCGTAAGGACGTACCCGGCGCCGTTATTGACTTAAAATATTTGAGCTCCCAAAACGTGTACATTGAGAATGGGTAGCTAATCCCAAGCCACATTCATTGCGTTCTCTGTACAATTTCGCAAGTTCTAGTCAATAACGGAGTGGCAACTACGAATGGCAGTGGCAACTACGCTTCCTTCTCCCTTCTCTTATATCTCACTACTCACTATTCACTTCTCTTTTTACACATGGGCCAAACGGCATTCGGCCAAATGACCCTAAACCGCAGATAAAGTGCGCCACACTGTTTTCGATTTCGCACAGCGGAACCGGGACGGGGCTCCACCGAAGTTATGGGAGACACTTGTATAGCCGGTTCGAAGCCTCGATACAATCTGATGTTCTTTTTGAGTAACAGGATCATTCCAGGGGCCGACTCTTTCCTCAAAAAGAGTCATCTGCTATTACTCCAAGTCCGAGCCGACGACGCTCTTCGTCCATTACTTAACGTTGGCCAGCGAGAGGAAGCGGGCTTAGGGTAGTCCCTCGTGTCCGACACTGACCAGGACATAGGCTTCGGGATTACCCCTACTGCCCCAGGGGCCGAGAGTCCAGGCGAAGGTGGCACCGGGGATTATACCCGGAAGGATTTTTATATTCATCCATATATGGATCCAGGGGTGTTTTGGAGTCTCGCTTTGAAGGGTGGAAATCACAGTTGCGGAGTCCGTGAAAACCACGATTGGCTTGTTCGCTGTTGGGTGACCGCAACAGAAACGGCGACGACTTAGGCGGAAAAGATGTTACATTGGTGAGGTAGGCACTCCGATTTGGTCAGATTAGGTCCACAGATTTCAAAGCCAACTCCTAGGCTGCAGATTCCAAAGCCAACTCCTAGGCTGGGGACAGATCCGTCGGTATACCGAATCTCGCTAATTCAGAAGCGTGTTGAGTTCCAATACGGATCTTTGGAGTTCATCTGTGTTATTACCTCTTTTGAACCGGGAGGCGATGGTGCGGTCGATGTTAACAGGAGGCATCAGCCAGCCCTTTGCTCCGTGCCAGTGAACCCCCCTAACAGCACACATATTTCACATAAGTTACTGCAACTTATATGTGACCAGATTCAGTCACTCAGGATCAGCCTCGTTGTGGAGAGGGATCGTGTCATTTCCTGAGGTGGCAGCAGCGAAAGAGACGGCTCAAGTTAGCTCAAGGCCGTAAAACAAGCAACTGTCGACGATAGCTTGCCCGACTTTCAGTCTGGTACTCCTATTATTGGCACGGTGTTTTTTCGAGATGGTTTTATTGAGGCTAATGAGGGATTACATGCCTGGAAGTGCGGTAAAAAGTTTAGTTTCCGGTCGATGTCGACCCGGACGACCTTCCGGTTGGGGATAGCATCCGTGTCAAGCATTATGGAGGGTCCTGCTAGCTGATGCTAGCCGCTTCAGTCGTGTCCCCGTTAACACTTACTGGCGTTCATGACAAAACCAACGCCGGAAGAAGCCCAGAGATGGATAGAACTTACCGCCGTCTGAGTCTGAATCTTGGCCCTTCCAGGCGTTCTGCCGACCATGACCAATAAAATGACGTCGGCCTATACAAATATATATATACGTTCGCAGGTAAAACGCTGAAAACTCCGTCCATAGGGATGAGGAATCTTCAGGGTACTCCTCCGATGCTGTGTCACCAATGAGCACTTGTGATTTTTTTACGAAAGCAAACATGTTGCCTGTGATACCTCAGTTTTCTAGTATTCTAAGGACCAAAGGGGTCCGGGTCCGGTTAAAAGCCTTGGCGATATCGAGTGACACAAGTTCAACATGCTTGCCTTCCTCATACGCTTCTTGGAGCACACTACCCATATTGGAGAATTATGTGCCGGTGCCATAGCCTGGGCGAAAAGCGTGTTGACGGTAGCCAAACCTTCCGTCGGCTTTTAGTTCTCCCTGAGTCGCCGATTGACCACCCGTTCGACGGTTTTGGATGCACACGAGGTCAGGGAGATTGGCATGCATCACGGCTAGTCACGCTGCTCTTCGGGAGAGGCACAACGAAACTTTTCTTAAACTCGCCAGGGAATGTGCGGTTTTCTCAAATGTCGTTGACGAGTTTAAGAAAAAGACCTTAAGAGCCGTTCAATCATGGGATACCCCAACTCATCAGGTTCGGATGAGTTCCCGCATGGGCAACCTCGCCTGTTGAAAAAGGCTGGTTCAGCAGGCAGCCGGTGGTCCGCGGGAATAAGGGTAGTGTTGAGTTGTAGACTACGAGTAGCGATAGTCCTCTGGAATTCGGCTGGGTACTGGGAGACTGCTACCAGGGAGGCGAAGTAGTCACCGAGAGCATTGGCAACTTGTGCAGGGTCAGAAATTGTGCGGTTGCCCTGATCGAGGTGGATGGGAGCCGCCCTCGATTTTCCACTAATTGCATTTACCCGCCTCCAAAGTTCGGCGGAGGTCTGGGACGGGTTGATGCTGTCGATGAAATCCTCCCATTGCTTGGACTTCGCCTCCCTGATGATTATCTTACATTGCCGATGCTTCTCCTTGTAAGACTCCAGGGCGTCAGGTCTAAGGGGGTGGTCTGAGCCTCCTTAGACGCCTTGCGTCTGGCTTTAACAGCATGCCGAGTTTCCTCGGTACACCACTTAAGTGCTCGACGACCGGGACCAGGGTTGGGGGATAGCTTGTTAGGCGGCAGCTAGAATCGTGCTGGTGAACTCGGTAAGCGACGAGGGAGGTTGGTTGGCGCAGACAGACGGCATAGCGCACTCGTACTCCTCCTAATCCGCTCTACCTTATTTACATCGGCGCCTCTTGATGCCCACGAGAGGTTGGTGGAAATCTGTACTACCGTACAGCTCGATGCGGCTTTCCAGGAGAATGGACCTACTTACCACAGAAACACCGACAAATAAAACAAATAAGACAAATCAGACAAATAAGATAAATAAGAGATATAAGATAAATAAGACAAATAAGACAAATAGGACAAATAAGACAAAAAGGACAAATAAGACAAATAAGACAAATAGGACAAACAAGAACAATAAAACAAATAAAACAAACAAGACAAATAAGACAAATAATACAAAAAAGACAAATAGAACAAATAAGTCATATGAGATAAATAGGACAAATAAAACAAATAAGACAAATAAGACTAAACAGACAAAATAAGACAAATTAGACTAACTGTACATACCAATGGTTGCTACTCCGTTATTGATCAGAACTTTTGCAAATTGCACTTCGATCAAAGTGAATTGTGGTTAGGGTTTACCAACTGTTCTCGAAGTGCACATTTCAGCAGCTCGCTTGTTGAACAATATCGGCGCCGGCCAAGTCGTTACAGTCAGTTGGGAAAGGAAAGGAATGTCAGTGTTTAGTTATTGTTGCCACTAGAGACCGAAAATACGTCTGCATCTCCACAATTACTACGAGAAGAAAATTGTGTTAATTGGGTTTTTCAATTTTGAAAAACATGCTGATTTCACTTATTCATTCAAAAGAATGCCTTTTTCTGAGCTACAACATTTTTTTCACACTCCTAGACCATAAGTTTGGTGTTTAAAATCCATGGGTACATGTGACTACTTCTTGAAGAATGCAATTAAAATTGTAAATTCTGAATGGTCTCGTGATTTCGAGGTCGATTTGTTGCAGATGCATAAAATGAAGAAAATGTATCTGTAGTTAACAAGTAGTAGTAGTTGACACTACCCAATGTGAAGGAAATTGGATAGTGTGGATAGTGTGAATATTTGAGGGGGTTAGAAGCAGAGGGATGTAAGTGACATTTTGGTTAAAATTGAGTTCACTACAGCAAAACATTGGTTCTCAAGCTTTGCGGCAATATGTTGATATAGTTTGTACAATGTTTATAAAAAATGTGAAAATTAGCATTAGCATTAGCATTGAGCCATTCGCACAAATTCGTAGGTGGTACAAGCCAAAACTATTGTACGAGAGTAGCATCACTTTCATCCGTTACTACAGATAATGATTTGGGACTAATCACTACCTCTAAGATGGAAGCAATGTACTCACCAATAGTCGAGATTTGTCCTGGCCACGTCCTTTCGAATGCTGAGGAAGGCGAAGGATGATTAGTTGGACACCTACTTAAGAAAGATGCAGAGAACTCTACGATGGTGCCACAGGAGGTTTAGGGATTCTATGGAAGGTTATGACAGTAAGAATCGTTTTGGTAGAACGTGAAACACAGAAAGAACTAAGATAGAAAAACAAAGTAGGGATGGGACGAGCCTGGAATTAAACCCACGACCTCTTGCTTATAAGGCAGAAGCGGTAGCCACTAAACCACCAAGTTCGTCTTGTTTATAAAAAATGTGAAAATTCACAAAAAATTAGTAATTTTTTAAACTTCCATACAATTTGTATGAAGCAAAAAAAAATATTGAATAACTTTGCACCCATTTTTCTCAAAACCAACTTTTTGTCACTTACACCCCTTTGCGTTTGACCCCCTCATTTAAAATCTCACAATCAAGCATCTCGACTTCGTTCGGCAATCTCTTCACCTATCAATTTGTTTACCTGATCGGTACAAAATTGCCAACTCCAACGATCGAACCCAAACAGGAATCGAAGTATCAATTCTTAAAAATTTACAACCATTGATTACAGTCGTTCGTTGATTTAATTCGCGGACCCGACAGATTCTAGGCGATGGGAAAACCAAGAAAATTCCCACGCGACGACGATCGGTATGGGATCTAAGAAACCAAACGCGAACCCCATAACAGTAACAAATGTATGGCTGGCACTATGAAATATGGGGACTGCCGCCGCCACGATTAATTTCCTCAAACCAAAAGCTCAATTGCTTCCTATCCGGTCGGACAACACACGGCCACAGACAGCGCAGAACTAGGCATGCGTTTTGTTTCATCACCATTCTCCGCCCCCTTCCTGCCTCTCGCTTGGGAGAGGAAAATTAACTGAAACGAATCTCCCAATCAAGTTCTAATCAAACGTATTAAGCTCAATTGAGTCTCCCGACTCGGGCTCCTCTTCTTGTAGCTGTACCGTGCGCGTGCAGTTAGTCCGAGGTAACCGGGCCGGGGGCACAACAACTCGCAAGATTGAGGTTAAGTGTTGCGACGGGGAGCACACACGATGCAGATTCGATCGGCTCTGTTTAACGCCGGAATTCGATCACGGTATCGTTCTGAACGTATTTGATTATGGAAGTCATCGCCCACCACCAGATTCCATAGAGCATAAGCGGATCGGATGGATGCAGAATTCGGGTACCTGAGCAGCAGTTTACGTTATGACTCGGTGTATGGATGAAGAAGCCAATCCGCTTGGGCCGAACGGCGGCAATGACGTATGCAGTTTCATGCCTTGCACCTGTCGGGGCAACAAAATTTCAAGGGTTTGGTTCTGTGTGCTCAACCGTTTTACGTCGTTTTTTTCTCTCCTCTTGGCTGCGGTGGCTGATGAACTTGATTACTTCTTGCGCGCAATGGATGCCATCTGTTGCGCTTCGGGTTTGTGCCTTAAGCGATTCTCATGACTCGGGGTCAACAATATGAGATACGAAAGGACTGGGAATGTGAAATAGTGCAAAGTAGTTCATTTTTTTTGTCTAGCAATATACATCAACCAGATCGATTATTTTCTAAGGCGTGAGAAATAATCAAACATAATTCTAAAATACTTTTGATGAAGGATTCGATATAATGCGAATCGATGCTTCTAACCACTTTTTAAACAATTATAAAAATTACAAGCAATCTGTGCTTTACCTGATTAAAATCGTCTCAAGCCTACAGCGTACACAAGCAACAGAGAGACGAACTTGACGAGATTTTATACTGGAAGTTCGGCCATGAATTCCTTCAGAAGTTGCGTCACGAATTCAACCGGATGTTCTGTCAGGAATTCCCCAATAAGTTCCGTCACGAACTCCTCTGGAAGCTTCGTCAAGAATTCTACCGATAATTCCGTCAGGAATTCCACCGGAAGTTCCGTCAGCAATTTCTCCGAAAGTTCCGTCAGCAATATCTCCGGAACTACCGTCAGCATTTCCTCTGGAAGTTCGTTACGAAATTTCTGCGGTAGATTCGTCAGGAATTAGTCCGGAAGTTCCGTCAGAAATTCCTCCGGTGTTCCGTCAGCAATTCCTCCAGAACTTCCGTCAGCAATTCCTCCGACAGTTACGTCAGCAATTTCTCCGGAAGTTCTGTCAGCAATATCTTCGGAACTACCGTCAACAATTCCTCCGGAAGTTCGTTAAGAAATTTCTGCGGAAGTTCCGTCAGGAATTCCTCCAGAAGTTCCGTCAGGAATTCCTCCGGAAGTTCCGTCAGGAATTCCTCCGGGAGTTCCGTCAGGAATTCCTGCGGAAGTTCCGTCAGGAATTCCTCCGGAAGTTCCATCAGGAATTCCTCCGGAAGTTCCGTCAGGAATTCCTCCGGAAGTTCCGTCAGGAATTCCTTCGGAAGTTCCGTCAGGAATTCCTTCGGAAGTTCCGTCAGGAATTCTTCCGGAAGTTCCGTCAGGAATTCCTCCGGAAGCTCCGTCAGGAATTCTTCCGGAAGTTCCGTCAGGAATTCCTCCGGAAGCTCCGTCAGGAATTTCTCCGGAAGTTCCGTCAGGAATTTCTCCGGAAGTTCCGTCAGGAATTCCTCCGGAAGTTTCGTCAGCAGTTTCTCCGGAAGTTCCTTCAGCAGTTCTTCCGGAAGTTCCTTCAGAAGCCCCTCCGGAAGTTCTGCCAGGAGTTCCTCCAGAAGTTCCGTAAGCAATTCCTAAGGAAAATTCGTCAGAAATACCTTGGGAATTGCTCCGGAAGTTTCGTCAGGAATTCCTCCGGAAGTTCCGTCAGGAATTTCTCCGGAAGTTCCGTCAGGAATTCTTCCGGAGGTCCCGTCAGGAATTCCTCCGGAAGTTCCGTCAGGAATTCCTCCGCAAGTTCCGTCAGGAATTCCTGCGGAAGTTCTGTCAGGAATTCCTCCGGAAGTTGCGTTAGGAATTCCTCCGGAAGTTCCGTCAGGAATTCCTCCGGAAGTTCCTTCAGGAGCTCCTCCGGAAGTTCTGTCAGGAGTTCTTCCGGAAGTTCCGTCAGCAGTTCCTCCGGTAGTTCCGTCAGGAGTTCCTCCGTAAGTTTCGTAGGCAATTCATCAGGAAAATTCGTAAGAAATACCTTAGGAATTGCTCCGGAAGTTTCGTCAGGAATTCCTCTGGAAGTTCCGTCAGGAATTTCTCCGGAAGTTCCATCGGGAAATCTTCCGGAAGTTCCGTCAAGAATTCCTCCGGAAGTTTCGTCAATAGTTTCTCCGGAAATTCCTTCAGCAGTTCCTCCGGAAGTTCCTTCAGAAGCCCCTCCGGTAGTTCCGTCAGGACTTCCTCCGGAAGTTCCCTTAGGAGTTCCTACGTAAGTTCCGTAAGCAATTCCTCAGGAAAATTCGTCAAAAATATCTCAGGAATTTCTCCGGAAGATCCGCCAGGAATTCCTCCGGGAGTTTCGTCAGGAATTCCTTCGAAAATTCAGTCAGGAATTTCTCCGGAAGATCCATCGAAATTCCTCCGGAAGTTCCGTCAGCAATTTCTCCGGAAGTTCATTAAGCAATTTCTGCGGAAGTTTCGTCAGGAATTCCTCCGGAAATTCCGTCAGGAACTTCTTCGGAAATACCGTAAGGAATCAAGAGTTTCGTTAGGAATTTCATTGGAAATCCCGGCTGGAATTTATTCAGAAGTTCCGGCTGGAATTTCTTCAGAAGTTCCAACAGGAATTCCTCCGGAAGCTCCGTAAGCAATTGCTCCGGAAGTTTCGTCAGGAATTCCTCCGGAAGTTCCGTCAGAAATTCCTCCGGAAGTTCCGTCAGAAATTCCTCCGGAAGTCCCGTCAGAAATTCCTCCGGAAGTTCCGTCAGGAATTCCTCCGGAAGTTCCGTCAGGAATTCCTCCGGAAGTTCCGTCAGGAATTCCTCCGGAAGTTCCGTCAGGAATTCCTCCGGAAGTTCCGTCAGGAATTCCTCCGGAAGTTCCGTCAGGAATTCCTCCGGAAGTTCCGTCAGGAATTCCTCCGGAAGTTCCGTCAGGAATTCCTCCGGAAGTTCCGTCAGGAATTCCTCCGGAAGTTCCGTCAGGAATTCCTCCGGAAGTTCCGTCAGGAATTCCTCCGGAAGTTCCGTCAGGAATTCCTCCGGAAGTTCCGTCAGGAATTCCTCCGGAAGTTCCGTCAGGAATTCCTCCGGAAGTTCCGTCAGGAATTCCTCCGGAAGTTCCGTCAGGAATTCCTCCGGAAGTTCCGTCAGGAATTCCTCCGGAAGTTCCGTCAGGAATTCCTCCGGAAGTTCCGTCAGGAATTCCTCCGGAAGTTCCGTCAGGAATTCCTCCGGAAGTTCCGTCAGGAATTCCTCCGGAAGTTCCGTCAGGAATTCCTCCGGAAGTTCCGTCAGGAATTCCTCCGGAAGTTCCGTCAGGAATTCCTCCGGAAGTTCCGTCAGGAATTCCTCCGGAAGTTCCGTCAGGAATTCCTCCGGAAGTTCCGTCAGGAATTCCTCCGGAAGTTCCGTCAGGAATTCCTCCGGAAGTTCCGTCAGGAATTCCTCCGGAAGTTCCGTCAGGAATTCCTCCGGAAGTTCCGTCAGGAATTCCTCCGGAAGTTCCGTCAGGAATTCCTCCGGAAGTTCCGTCAGGAATTCCTACGGAAGTTCCGTCAGGAATTCCTCCGGAAGTTCCGTCAGGAATTCCTCCGGAAGTTCCGTCAGGAATTCCTCCGGAAGTTCCGTCAGGAATTCCTCCGGAAGTTCCGTCAGGAATTCCTCCGGAAGTTCCGTCAGGAATTCCTCCGGAAGTTCCGTCAGGAATTCCTCCGGAAGTTCCGTCAGGAATTCCTCCGCAAGTTCCGTCAGGAATTCCTCCGGAAGTTCCGTCAGGAATTCCTCCGGAAGTTCCGTCAGGAATTCCTCCGGAAGTTCCGTCAGGAATTCCTCCGGAAGTTCCGTCAGGAATTCCTCCGGAAGTTCCGTCAGGAATTCCTCCGGAAGTTTCGTCAGGAATTCCTCCGGAAATTCCGTCAGGAATTCCTCCGGAAGTTCCGTCAGGAATTCCTCTAGAAGTTCCGTCACGAATTCCTCCGGAAGTTCCGTCAGGAATTCCTCCGGAAGTTCCGTCAGGAATTCTGACGGAATTTCCGGAGGAATTCCTCCGGAAGTTCCGTCAGGAATTCCACCGGAAGTTCTATCAGCAGCTCCTCCAGAAGTTCCGTCAGCAATTCCTCTGAAAGTTCCGTCAGCAATTCCTCTGAAAGTTCCGTCAGGAATTCCTCCGGAAGTTCCGCCAGGAATTCCTCCGGAAGCTCCGCCAGGAATTCCTCCGGAAGTTCCGTCAGGAATTCCTCCGGAAGTTCCGTCAGGAATTCCTCCGGAAGTTCCGTCAGGAATTCCTCCGGAAGTTCCGTCAGGAATTCCTCCGGAAGTTCCGTCAGGAATTCCTCCGGAAGTTCCGTCAGGAATTCCTCCGGAAGTTCCGTCAGGAATTCCTCCGGAAGTTCCGTCAGGAATTCGTCTGGAAGTTCCGTACAGGAATTCCTCCGGAAGTTCCGTCAGGAATTCGTCCGGAAGTTCCATCGGAAGTTCCGTCAGGAATTCGTCCGGAAGTTCCGTCAAGAATTCCCCCGGAAGTTCCGCCAGAAATTCCTCCGGAAGTTCCGTCAGAAATTCCTCCGGAAGTTCCGCCAGAAATTCCTCCGGAAGTTCCGCCAGAAATTCCTCCGGAAGTTCCGCCAGAAATTCCTCCGGAAGTTCCGCCAGAAATTCCTCCGGAAGTTCCGCCAGAAATTCCTCCGGAAGTTCCGCCAGGAATTCCTCCGGAAGTTCCTCCAGGAATTCCTCCGGCAGTTCCGCCAGGAATTCCTCCGGAAGTTCCGCCAGGAATCCCTCCGGAAGTTCCGTCAGGAATTCCTCCGGAAGTTCCGTCAGGAATTCCTCCGGAAGTTCCGTCAGGAATTCCTCCGGAAGTTCCGTCAGGAATTCCTCCGGAAGTTCCGTCAGGAATTCCTCCGGAAGTTCCGTCAGGAATTCCTCCGGAAGTTCCGTCAGGAATTCCTCCGGAAGTTCCGTCAGGAATTCCTCCGGAAGTTCCGTCAGGAATTCCTCCGGAAGTTCCGTCAGGAATTCCTCCGGAAGTTCCGTCAGGAATTCCTCCGGAAGTTCCGTCAGGAATTCCTCCGGAAGTTCCGTCAGGAATTCCTTCGGAAGTTCCGTCAGGAATTCCTCCGGAAGTTCCGTCAGGAATTTCTCTGGAAGTCCCGGAAGTTCCCTCAGGAGTTCCTACGTAAGTTCCGTAAGCAATTCCTCAGGAAAATTCGTCAGAAATACCTCAGGAATTCCTCCGGAAGTTCCGTCAGGAATTCCTCCGGAAGTTCCGTCAGGAATTCCTCCGGAAGTTCCGTCAGGAATTCCTCCGGAAGTTCCGTCAGGAATTCCTCCGGAAGTTCCGTCAGGAATTCCTCCGGAGGTTCCGTCAGGAATTCCTCCGGAGGTTCCGTCAGGAATTCCTCCGGAAGTTCCGTCAGGAATTCCTCCGGAAGTTCCGTCAGGAATTCCTCCGGAAGTTCCGTCAGGAATTCCTCCGGAAGTTCCGTCAGGAATTCCTCCGGAAGTTTCGTCAGGAATTCCTCCGGAAGTTCCGTCAGGAATTCCTCCGGAAGTTCCGTCAGGAATTCCTCCGGAAGTTCCGTCAGGAATTCCTCCGGAAGTTCCGTCAGGAATTCCTCCGGAAGTTCCGCCAGGAATTCCTCCGGAAGTTCCGTCAGGAATTCCTCCGGAAGTTCCGTCAGGAATTCCTCCGGAAGTTCCGTCAGGAATTCCTCCGGAAGTTCCGTCAGGAATTCCTCCGGAAGTTCCGTCAGGAATTCCTCCGGAAGTTCCGTCAGGAATTCCTCCGGAAGTTCCGTCAGGAATTCCTCCGGAAGTTCCGTCAGGAATTCCTCCGGAAGTTCCGTCAGGAATTCCTCCGGAAGTTCCGTCAGGAATTCCTCCGGAAGTTCCGTCAGGAATTCCTCCGGAAGTTCCGTCAGGAATTCCTCCGGAAGTTCCGTCAGGAATTCCTCCGGAAGTTCCGTCAGGAATTCCTCCGGAAGTTCCGTCAGGAATTCCTCCGGAAGTTCCGTCAGGAATTCCTCCGGAAGTTCCGTCAGGAATTCCTCCGGAAGTTCCATCAGGAATTCTTCCGGAAGTTCCATCAGTAATTCCTACTGAAGTTCCATCAGGAATTTCTCCGGAAGTTCCGTCCGGAATTCCTCCGGAAGTTCCGTCAGGAATTCCTCCGGAAGTTCCGTCAGGAATTCCTCCGGAAGTTCCGTTAGGAATTCCTCCGGAAGTTCCATCAGGAATTCCTCCGGAAGTTTCATCAATAATTTCTCCGGAAGTTCCGTCAGGAATTCCTCAGGAAGTTCCGTCAGGAAAACTTCCAGAAGTTTCGTCAGGAATCCCTCGGGAGGTTCCATTAAGTATTGCTTCAGAAGTTCCGTCAGGAATTCCCCCGGAAGTTTCGTCAAGAATCCCTCCGGATGTTCCATCAGGAATTCCTCCGGAAGTTCCGTCAGGATTTCCCCCCGAAATTCCGTCAGGAATTCTTCCGGAAGTTCCATCAGGAATTCTTCCGGAAGTTCCATCAGGAATTCCTCCGGAAGTTCCATCAGGAATTCCTCCGGAAGTTCCGTCCGGAATTCCTCCGGAAGTTCCGTCCGGAATTCCTCCGGAAGTTCCGTCAGGAATTCCTCCGGAAGTTCCGTCAGGAATTCCTCCGGAAGTTCCGTCAGGAATTCCTCCGGAAGTTCCGTTAGGAATTCCTCCGGAAGTTCCGTTAGGAATTCCTCCGGAAGTTCCGTTAGGAATTCCTCCGGAAGTTCCGTCAGGAATTCCTCAGGAAGTTCCGTCAGGAATTCCTCCGGAAGTTCCGTCAGGAATTCCTCCGGAAGTTCCGTCAGGAATTCCTCCGGAAGTTCCGTCAGGAATTCCTCCGGAAGTTCCGTCAGGAATTCCTCCGGAAGTTCCGTCAGGAATTCCTCCGGAAGTTCCGTCAGGAATTCCTCCGGAAGTTCCGTCAGGAATTCCTCCGGAAGTTCCGTCAGGAATTCCTCCGGAAGTTCCATCAGGAATTCTTCCGGAAGTTCCATCAGGAATTCCTCCGGAAGTTCCGTCAGGAATTTCTCCGGAAGTTCCGTCCGGAATTCCTCCGGAAGTTCCGTCAGGAATTCCTCCGGAAGTTCCGTCAGGAATTCCTCCGGAAGTTCCGTCAGGAATTCCTCCGGAAGTTCCGTTAGGAATTCCTCCGGAAGTTCCGTTAGGAATTCCTCCGGAAGTTCCGTCAGGAATTCCTCTGGAAGTTCCGTCAGGAATTCCTCCGGAAGTTCCGTCAGGAATTCCTCCGGAAGTTCCGTCAGGAATTCCTCCGGAAGTTCCGTCAGGAATTCCTCCGGAAGTTCCGTCAGGAATTCTTCCGGAAGTTCCGTCAGGAATTCCTTCGGAAGTTCCGTCAGGAATTCCTCCGGAAGTTCCGTCAGGAATTCCTCCTGAAGTTCCGTCAGGAATTCCTCCTGAAGTTCCGTCAGGAATTCCTCCGGAAGTTCCATCAGGAATTCCTCCTGAAGTTTCGTCAGGAATTCCTCCGGAAGGTCCGTCAGGAATTCCTCCGGAAGTTCCGTCAGGAATTCCTCCGGAAGTTCCGTCAGGAATTCCTCCGGAAGTTCCGTCAGGAATTCCTCCGGAAGTTCCGTCAGGAATTCCTCCGGAAGTTCCGTCAGGAATTCCTCCGGAAGTTCCGTCAGGAATTCCTCCGGAAGTTCCGTCAGGAATTCCTCCGGAAGTTCCGTCAGGAATTCCTCCGGAAGTTCCGTCAGGAATTCCTCCGGAAGTTCCGTCAGGAATTCCTCCGGAAGTTCCGTCAGGAATTCCTCCGGAAGTTCCGTCAGGAATTCCTCCGGAAGTTCCGTCAGGAATTCCTCCGGAAGTTCCGTCAGGAATTCCTCCGGAAGTTCCGTCAGGAATTCCTCCGGAAGTTCCGTCAGGAATTCCTCCGGAAGTTCCGTTAGGAATTCCTCCGGAAGTTCCGTTAGGAATTCCTCCGGAAGTTCCGTTAAGAATTCCTCCGGAAGTTCCGTCAGGAATTCCTCCGGAAGTTCCGTCAGGAATTCCTCCGGAAGTTCCATCAGGAATTCCTCCGGAAGTTCCGTCAGCAATTACTTTAAATGTTCCGTCGGGAATTCCTCCGGAAGTTCCGTGAGGAATTCCTCCGGAAGCTCCGTCAGCAATTACTTTAAATGTTCCGTCGGGAATTCCTCCAAAAACTCCGTAAGGAATTCATTCATAAGTTCCGTCTTGAATTCCCTCGCAAATTCCGTCAGGAATTTTTCGGGAAGCTCCTTCAGAAATTCCTCCGAAAGTTCCGGCAGGAATTTGTCCGGAAGTTCCGTCAGCAATTACCTTAAAATTTTCGTCAGGAATTCCTTCAAAAGTTCCGTTAAGGATTGCACCGGAAGTTCCCTAAGGATTTCTTCCGGAAGTTCCTCCAGATATTCCTTCGGAAGTTCAGCCAGAAATTCCTCCGGAAGCTCCACCACGGATTCCTCCAGAAGTTCCGCCGGGAATTCCCTAGGAAGTTCCGCCATGATTTCCTATGGAAGTTTCGTCAAGAATTCTCCCAAAAGTTTCGCCAGGAATTCCTCCGATAGTTCTGCCAGGAAATCCTTCAGAAATTCAACCATGAATTCCTTCGGAAGTTTCGTCAGGGATTCTCACCGTAGTCGCTAGGAAGTCTAGGAATTCATTTGGAAATCCTTCCAAAAAACCCTAAGGAAGTTTTTACAGAATTTTTTCATGAAGTTGCAGTGGGGTACTTTACTAAGTTCCGTAGGTAGTTCCCGAAGTAAGAAGTAAGTACGGATCACCCTTATCAGCATTGCTGCCAAGATTAAATTTGCGTGCTTCCTAAAGTGTGTTTTTAAGACTGACATAATCAATAATATTACTTTCTATATATTCTTGTAATTGACCAGTCGACTTTTTTTTGCTCTAGCAGCTTTGAGAAACTGGAATTGATAGGAAATAATTTTTATGCTTCCTGCTATGTGAAGGTAGGCCCTAGTCAAGGTGATGTACCTACTCGAAAAAGGAAATCTGCCTCCCTAATCAATAATCGTAAAAAAGGCTCATAACTTATTCGAGCCAAAGAGTGTGAGCTCATCACACATTCCCAAGATTCACATAAATTTGAACAAAGGAAAATCATAATTGCCTTAGGAAAGCGTTCCAGGCGGTCCCGAAGCGCCCATCAAAATCCCATTCATCGTAATCGATACTAATATTCATAAACTACGGTTGATTCGTTCTAACGAGAATCACGTCGTGAGAACCGTCCGTTTTATGATGCCTGCTTAGGGCCCCATATCAAAACCTTTCAAACCGCCCGGGCGGTTGGACGCTCCGCCAATAAACAAAATTATAAATGGCGGATGGCGACTAGAACTAAATACGATTTTAATTTTCAATTTCCCGGGGCTGCTACGTTGGTGTTGATGCTTGATGATGGCTATAACCAATAGAGGTAATGGTTTACTACCTCTATTCTTTAACCGTGTCATTCAGAATATTGCTCATTCATTCAGACAAAAAATGCGACTTCCCAACGGCGCTTGAGCTGTGGTGTGAACTTCGTGGCCTATCGTTCCGCTGGCAGCTGGTTGACTAACAATGCGGCCGCTAATGTTGGACTGCACAGGTGCGGGTCGGGTACTTATCATTCCGATGGATGTCGGCAAAATTACACTTCGGATGGACAAAAGCCTATGTGACATTCTTTCGCCCCGCTAGCATTTATTTGTGATAATGGGTTATTAAATTGCACTTTCCATGCGACCACGCAGCGACAACAGTAGGCTTATTTTGTAAATTACAACCGCCGGTAAACGGAAGGAAGCACAATGTATGTAATTGACTGGTATGAGCTGAGCGGCAATCGGAAGGGGCGGTCCCATCGCAAAACGATCGAATTAAGGTCGTACATTGTACACTTGTCGGAACTTTCGATAGTTACAACTTGTTCGACTTATGTAAAAAAAATGTCGAGTGGGCAGACTGAAAAGAAGAAACGCGTGAGAAATTTCATCGGCAGACGAGATCTCATAATCAATTTTCCAAGTCATCTCATCCGTCAAGGCCGATACCACGAATGCGGGATCAAATCGGAATCGAACAAAGCAACGCCACTTTCTATGTAGAGTAAACATCACATATGGAGATGATAATCAATTCATTTCCATGGCTAACTTGATTGATAGTCCATTCGATTCGGGCGTCCATTAGATCCATCACCACGGCAACCGGAGTGTTGTTGACGACGTACGTAATATCTCCCTGCTCGGCTCGTCTTACAAAACAAAACAAATGGGTGGAAAATTTTGGAATGTTTCTGGAAGCTGGATCGCCTTATTTGCATATAAACGCGACCGAAGGGTATCAGGTGGGTGGCGGATACCTGTCCAGAAAGTGGATGCGATGAAATTCATCATCTTATTATTAGTCCCTTCGAGTTTGGGAGCAGATTGGAGATTCTTTTTTTTTTCGAAGAGAAAAAAATTTACCTTATAGGGTATCTGTTCAGTTTTCTACCTCAGGGTCACAATTTCATGGGCGACTGCGATTGCGTTGTTATGGAAGCATCAGTGGAACCTGGCATGCAGCAACTCAACGTAACATGCAAAGTGCATCGATATATAATAGTCAGCCCTGCACACATTATGCGTCGTTACATATTCGTGGGCGACGATTGTCCTTATTTTGAAGACACCAAAGTGCATTCCTGGCGGTTTTCAACAGGTTTTTCGACTTCTTCAACCATACTTGGCTACTATACCTACTTTTTGTCGTCGAAGCGGCGTTAATTATGACTATTCCTGGATGTTTTGCAAGTGACAACTCTAAACATCAAATTTGCAGAGAATACGGAATAACAATTTTCTCTCATCAAGAAATATCTCATAAAAAAATGAGAAAGTACCAATAAAGAAATCAGGGTATGAGCGATAAATAAATATGAAATTTCCACAAATAATGCAAAATTTCCATAAACAAATAAGAATTTTCCACAAAACATAAACAAATTAACACTTTTAAGAGCAAAAATTGCAATTGCAAGAATTAAAAAAAAAACCTTGATCAATCCACCTAGCAGTGATGGTCCCTCTCTCAAGCATTATAAACAGGGTTGGTAGCGATGAATGTCATTCAAAATAGTGACTTTAGTGACCAACAATCACGAAAAAGCGACCAAATTGTGACTTTCATTTTCAGAAAAAGTGACCAAATAGTGACTTTTGTATGCAGTTTTCAACCGGGTATTGAGTATACCAAGTATGCCAGTATGCCAATGCAACTTGGCATTGTTACGGTACAGTTCGTAGCTTGGAAACTAGTATTTTATTTTTGGAATCCTTATCTAGAATAATATCAGAAATCAAGAAAAGATAAAAAATAACAATAGCATGAGGAATATTGCTACTGGCCACGCCCATCTTCCCCGTAAGAAGAGAGAATATGGGACGTTGTACGGGTCAGATAGAAGGGTGACATCGGTCCTCGACTCCAAGACCGACTGCCGCAGCAGCTGCTGGACAGTTGCAGTTGGTTAAGATTCAGCTGTGTTACTTGCACGGCTTATTCTTATTTTACTCGCCGATCCACCCATAACGTGGTTACAGGCTTGCTTTTTGCTGGCGTAGATGAGGCACTTTGGTGCCTTATCGGATTCCCGCGCCTTGTGCCCTTCCTCACCACAACGACGACACAGGTTGCTACGGTCTGGGCCCTTACAGTTGTAGGACTTGTGTCCCAACTCTAAGCAGCGATATCACCTGTCCACTGAAGGCGGCCGGAGTTTGCTCACTGCGCATACTGACCAGCCGATCTTCATCTTACCTCGCTTCATTACCCTTCTGGCTTCCGCCACCGATAACCTAAGGTAGGCTACCTGCGTGCCAAAGGGACCACCTCTCGTCTTCTCGACCTCAGTACCGCACTTGTCTCTGACATCATAGACGACGTCGTCCGCGTTCGCGACCTCATCCAGTTGCTTGCACTGGAGGGTCACTTCCGCCCCAATGATTTCACATCGGCGTCATCACCCAAGACCTCTTGGGCCAGCTTCCTTAGTCAGTCCCACTAGCCTTAGCCCCGAGTTTCAGAACCAAGATCATTCCATCGGTCTTGGTGCAACTGACGCTTCGCACGTCCTGACCTAGCGCTGAAAGTTTTTCGGCCACCAGCATCGATTTGAGGACTTTTCCTTATCAGTTTTCACCCACAAAGCATCGTGTCTGTGCTTAGCTTTCTTTGCGGGTCGGGATGCGTTCGAAGTTTGCTTTGCCCTACTGACCAGCTGTCACTGATTTTCGGTCGTTTGTACCGATGGCACAGGCCGGCTGGTACCCTTTTGCGGCACGGCGACTTGCGCCTGGTTGGTGCCTTTTGCCTTTTAGGGCCGATAAATCACCTTCTCGGGTCGACGCCCTTCGGGTGCCTCTGCACCCCGATCTGCTTTCCAGACGACGTTTGGCCTTTATGGTCGCACGTCGTTTGGCCTTTATGGTCGCACGTCGTTTGGCTTTGCTTTGAACGCCCTCGCTGGATTGCTGCCTGTGCCGTTTCGGGTTAGGCGCAGTCTTTTCTTCCTTTTTCCGTCAGGGCGACATCAATCGACTCTTGGGCAATAGTCACTCCTACAAGGAAGGAGAAGGCATCAGTTTGGGCACCTTTGTCGGCCTTCTCGCTTCCTACCACCCGCCTGATAAATGCTCCCTGTTCTTATCTTGCGAGTCGAAGAGCCTGGCGGAGCGTCCGAAGATTCTGTTTCAGTTCCTTACTGATGTTCTGTCTTGCGCTCGCGAACTCGATGATATCATCGAGTTGCTCGACGACCACCCGCATCCCAGGTAGTGGCCCGCCGAGCATGCTGATAGGGCTATACCCCATCACTGCTGGGGAGACTCCGGTGCTGCTGATTGCAGCCTCCGTCACTCCACTCTCCGCCTCCCTGGGAGGAGACCTCGCCAAACCCCTCTTGACAAAGGGGTTTACCACCTCCATGCCTAACGCATCGTCAAAAGAATTGTTTTTTTACTTCACTCATTGTAGTTGGGTTCCCCTTGTGGCTGCCCTTGAATCCTACTGGAGTAATCGCCTTTAATGATCCCATGGTTATCTTTGCATGTCTTATGCCATGCCATTCCATGCCATGCAAGGGTTGACACTTACACTTACAATATTCCGATATCCAAGACAAGGTCCGTTAACACACGACCAGAATGCCATAATCATAATCATCAGATCTCACTGATATTTGTTCTGATGCGCCAATTGGCACTCTCTGGGCTCCTGTGCGCTTTAAGCGACACACGGTCGCTCTGATGGGGCCTGCTTGCGGACACATGCAGCTTTTTGCAGAGGTTTAACAGATTCCACTACCAAGCCCCACCAAGCAGGCACCCTAACCCACAGATGTCGCGAAGAGGAGTCGTAAAGACAAAGTCCCTGCTGCCTCCAGCTGACGTCTATATGTGTGAATGTATGTGTGTGTGTATGTGCGTATGTGTACAAATTTTGTAGACACACTTTTTGGAACTTAGCATTACCCGATTTACTCGTCCCATAACACCGGGTAGACACCTTAACGTGGTGTGTTACGGAGTAAGATCTACCATGCATGGTCACATATCCAGCTTCAGGCAAATCCTGATCCAACGGATACCTTCCCAAATATCCAACTCCTTGGACTTATGGGGGTGTCGCCAAGTCGGTGGCCTCTCTTAATTAAGTACCACATCAATATTTCCTTCGTGCCCCTAGTTACGGTGAAGATGGGCGTTGGGCCAGGAGTAATGTTATCCGCATGCTTTTGCTAATTTTATCGTCAACTGGAATCAAGGATCCTTTCCCTTCTTGATTCCTGATAGCATTCTAGATACGGATTTCAAAAGAAAAACATAAATTTCACTAGTTTCCAATTTACGAATTACACCGTAACAATACTAATTCTAATGTTAAAGCTTAGCATTATCCAATTTACTCGCAACAAGTAGAATTCGAGGGAATACAGTCCCATTGTTTCCTATAAAAAATTGGTCCAATCGGACATTGCATTTCGGAATTATCGAAAAATCATTGTTTTTTCCCAAGGGAGATTCACCCTAGTAAGGAGAAAACTTTTCGTAAAGCGACCAATTTTTCACTGGTCCACTGGGTATTGTGTGAATTGAATTCCCTGTCCGTTATCTAATGCTACACACTCAGTTTCAAATTCTGTGGCTGTAAAGTAAAAAAAATGATATCCCGGTCAAAACGTCAAAAGGTGCACCCCAATCGAGTTGTACGCAAAGGTGACGTTGAACTACGTAGCTGTATGTAATGTACAGGTTTTCTACTTTTCTATAGGATGAGACCTAAGACGGGACAGCCAGCAGCGTTTTGTGTGAAAGTATTGGTATCTCAAATAAAATATTCCGCATGATTTTTGTTTTACTGAGTCTTTTGACGTTAACTACGTCTAAGGGGAAGATTCGGATGCAGGGTGTAAAATGAAAATTTCAAAATTGGGGACCGTCACGAAATCATGTAAGATTTGTAACATTAATAGGTCCTTTATCTTTCAATGGATTTGGAAGATTTATATATCAATCGATTCGCAAACTCTCCACCAATTTGCCAGTAGTATTGAAACTTTTGATCATCAACGCTAAACTATTGAAAATTTTAGTTCTTTCATTCATCATGCATCCCTTATAGAGCAGAGTGGGGCAAGAGTACGCACTTAGTTTTCAATCGATCATGTGGCCCTTATGAAGCAAGCTTCTGCATATCAAATCAGTGTCGATGATTCATATACTCTTCCTTTATGTTACCCAGTGGAAATAATATTGAAATTATTGAGATTCGTTTTAGTAGAACCCTTATTGCAAGACAAGTGAAAAACCCCACCTGTGGGGTAAGAGTGCGCATCAATAAGTAAGAGTACGCATTTATCCAATCATGTGCTTTAAGTATATATTAACACAAATAAGAGTTAATAACATTTAATTGATGTTTAATGAGCATATATTAGGGAATGTTTAAAGATAACGTAACTCTCAAAGGGGAGGGTCCTAAAATGTGCACTTTCATACGAAAAACCATTGTTTTTAATATATACAAAAAAATACAGAGGTAAAAATATATATCAGGTTTCGCGTGGCGTATACAAAGGCATTTTCCTTAAAGAAAGTCCACCAATCACGTAACGCAAAATTTGGCTATTTCATCAACCAACCCCCCCCCCTTTCTTACACTATTTGTATGAATCCTCTAAAAATTATATGGATCGTCACACATCTCACAACCCCTCCCAGCTAAACGTTTGGTAATTTATGAATGTTTCTTTTGATTAAATGAAATTATCATTTAGATGAAATTGTGTTTTCGTACTATGCTTAGGTGTACAACAAGTCCTGATACAATTTCATTATTTCGCTTCAGTGCTTTGTTCGCTAAGTCCTTTGTTCTACCGAATTACTTCAACTTATCCTCAAAACTTGTGATAATTTCAAATTCTGTCCCTTTTTTCTTAGTTGTGGATCTTTACGCTTTGGAAGAAGTCTTATTTCGGCCGGAGATACGGGTTTGACATCATAACTTGAAGATTCATATGCGTACTCTTGCCCCACCGGCTCCTGCGTACTTTTACCCAAAAAATATTCAAGTAATGGTTTTGACTTCTTGGAAAACCAACCGGATTGGTGTTCTGTACCATAAAGTACTCTATACAATAGGTTATCGAAATGGTATAATGTTCACCTGATTGAACGTATATATGGTAATGAAATACTAGTTGCGGAAATCCAATTATTTTTAGCAAAATGTCCAAAAAGTTATCTAACTACATATCTCCCTTGTTTATTCAAATCGTTTACAATTACACATGATAATAGTTGGCCAGAATACCTGTCAAACTGATGCAGGGCTGCTAGCTCAGCTTTTTTTCTTATTTCAAAAAATCGAAAACGTACTCTTACCCCACGCGCACTCTTCCCGAGTAGACGAAAATAGCTCAATAATATCAAATGTTGATAAGATAGCAAAATGAGATATGGACATGATTGATATAAGAGATAAAAGATCAGACAAAAATATCAAAAATTTACACTGAAATATCATTTAAATATCAAGTTATGCTATTTGTAATAAGTGATGAATATCATGTGCCATTAGTTTGTTCTTATCCATAGCATATTTTGCTATTTAAATGATATTTCGGTGCAAATTTTTGATATTGTTGTCTGATCTTTTATCTCTTATATCAATCAAGTCCATATCATGTTTTGTTATTCTGTTCATGACTTCTGCCCGGGTTGCCCCACTCTACTCTACAGCGCGTTCCAAACCTTGGTAATTGCCTACTTTTAGGGTATTATCAATTATTTAACTGGGGTGTATGAATGGGGTGGCCCAGCTGCTAGACAGTGAGGTCCCTACTCCCGCACAGAGTGGAAGATGCTACTAAAGCAGGGTAGTAGTGTCGGTGTGATGGTTCCTTCTCTTCTATAGATATAGAGCGGAATAATTAGTTCAGTGTACTATATTAAATATTAAATTTTGGTTCTACGTAGTTTACGTCGAGGGGTCGTATCTTGTATACAACCCTACATTTTTTTAACGAGTATTCCAAATCATCCGGTTAGCCAAATATCAGTTATAAACATATGTTTTGTTCCTGGTATGAAAATCCGTATGAAAATAAGTTTAACGCAGTTTAAACTCGATGGTCAACTGTGATGTAAAAAAGAACAAGTGTCAAAACAAGGGAAAAGAAGCAGCGTCTTTGCAAGTCTCGTCTCAGGATGAGACCAAACAAAGCAAGTGTTTTTCAAGCCCAGGGTGAATCCGTTTTTGTTCATCCTGTGCTCCTGAGATTGAACTAGCATTACGAACCCTGGAGAATTTTAGACCAAAATTTGAGAAGGATGATAAAAATAAAATTTTCAACTGATCCGAGGATGAACAATACTCTCAAGCGATCACATATCCAAATTATCAATTGCTAAAAACTCGCTAGAGTAAGAATCGTTCGCTGATTGTATCTCCTTTGAAGCATTGATAAATGTATTGACATTAAATTGGTATTAGCTAGTAGACCTCTTCATGTTTTCAAAAAGTATCAAAAGTTCAACCGGTCACCCCAGAATCACAATTATTATGTTAAAATAAGCCTCCTGTCAATTTTTCAGCTAATACGGATAACATTTTTAGGTGGCTCAAGTCAATTTTGTGTTTTTGTGCTATTTCCAATTCTGAAAAAAAAATCTAACAAGAGATAGGGTAGTGAGCTAATTTCCGTCGTAGTAGGTAGTGCTTGGTTTTCAAATCTAATTTATACGCCAGCCCAACTACTTACTCTAACTAATCAAAAATACCCTTCAAATTTTACAAATTTGTCTTATGAAAATCTGATTACGTCCATGAGAATTTTCATTCGTCCAGTCTAAAACTCGATGGATTGCTGTCAAATAAATCTGTTGGTATTGGTGTGCGATTTCTACAAGTACACCAAATTAGTTTTTTATGCGGTATCATACCGTGTTAAATAAAAATAACATAAATTCAATTAATATTGGCCTGTTCTGAATATGATATGTGTACATTGTGAAACATTGAATAGAATATGTGTACGGAGGATGTTCGTGGCTATCCAAGAAATACCTGAAGTGGAGGTCTTCAGATCTACACGCGTAACCAATGATCTACAGGCCTGTTTTGTAAATGTAATGTTTCCATTATAGTATATATAACAGAATCTGCGTATGGAAGACGTTCGCGGTTATCCAAGAAATACCGGAAGTGAAGGCCTTCAGGTCTACACGCGTAACCAATGATCTACAGGCCTGTTTTGTAAATGTAATGTACCCATAGTAGTACATATAACAGCATCTGCGTATGGAAGACGTTCGCGGTTAACCAAGAAATACCGGCAGTGAAGGCCTTCAGATCTACTCGCGTAACCAATGATCTACAGGCCTATTTTGTTAATGTAATGTACCCATTGTGGTACATATAACAGAATCTGCGTATAGAAGACGTTCGCGGTTATCCAAGAAATACCTGAAGTGGAGGTCTTCAGATCTACACGCGTATCCAATGATCTACAGACCTGTTTTGTAAATGTAATATACCCATTGTGATACATTTAACAGAATCTGCGTATGGAAGATCTTCACGGTTATCCAAGAAATTCCTGAAGTGAAGGCCTTCAGGTCTACACGCGTAACCAATGATCTACAGGCCTGTTTTGTAAATGTAATATATCCATTGTGGTACATATAACAGAATCTGCATATGGAAGATCTTCACGGTTATCCAAGAAATCTCTGAAGTGAAGGCCTTCAGGTCTACACGCGTAACCAATGATCTACAGGCCTGTTTTGTAAATGTAATGTACCCATAGTAGTACATATAACAGCATCTGCGTATGGAAGACGTTCGCGGTTATCCAAGAAATACCGGCAGTGAAGGCCTTCAGATCTACACGCGTAACCAATGATCTACAGGCCTATTTTGTTAATGTAATGTACCCATTGTGGTACATATAACAGAATCTGCGTATCGAAGGCGTTCGCGGTTATCCAAGAATTACCTGAAGTGGAGGTCTTCAGATCTACACGCGTATCCAATGATCTACAGGCCTGTTTTGTAAATGTAATACACCCATTGTGGTACATATAACAGAATCTGCGTATGGAAGATATTCACGGTTATCCAAGAAATTCCTGAAGTGAAGGCCTTCAGGTCTACACGCGTAACCAATGATCTACAGGCCTGTTTTGTAAATGTAATGTACCCATAGTAGTACATATAACAGCATCTGCGTATGGAAGACGTTCGCGGTTATCCAAGAAATACCGGCAGTGAAGGCCTTCAGATCTACACGCGTAACCAATGATCTACAGGCCTATTTTGTTAATGTAATGTACCCATTGTGGTACATATAACAGAATCTGCGTATCGAAGACGTTCGCGGTTATCCAAGAAATACCTGAAGTGGAGGTCTTCAGATCTACACGCGTATCCAATGATCTACAGGCCTGTTTTGTAAATGCAATATACCCATTGTGGTACATATAACAGAATCTGCGCATGGAAGATCTTCACGGTTATCCAAGAAATCCCTGAAGTGAAGGCCGTCATGTCTACACGCGTAACCAATGATCTACAGGCCTGTTTTGTAAATGTAATATATCCATTGTGGTACATATGATATAATCTGCGTATCGAAGACGTTCGCGGTTATCCAAGAAATACCTGAAGTGGAGGTCTTAAGATCTACACGCGTAACCAATGATCTACAGGCCTGCATTGTAAATGTAATATACCCATTGTGGTACATATAATAAAATCTGCGTATGGAAGATCTTCACGGTTATCCACAAAATACCTGAAGTGAAGGCCTTCAGGTCTACACGCGTAACCAATGATCTACAGGCTTGTTTTTTAAATGTTATGTACCTATTGTAGTACATATAACAGAATCTGCGTATGGAAGACGTTCGCGGTTATCCAAGAAATACCTGAAGTGGAGGCCTTCAGATCTACATGCATAACCAATGATCTACAAGATGGTTTTGTAAATGTAAGGTCCCTTTAATATCGACTCATAGAGGTTTCACAGTAACAGAATCTGCGCATGAAAGCCGTTCGCGGATATCCAAGAAATATCTGAAGTGGATCATTTCAGATCGACACGCGTAAATAACGATATAAAGGCCTGTTTTGAATATATAATGTACCCATTATTTTTGCCTTTCTCATACAACAAAGTTGTACCGAAAGGCTATCATTTCACTCCAAGAACGAACTTTTTATAGAAGGCCCGGAGACCCATAGTGTTATATACCAATCAACTCGACTCAACGAACTGTATGCATGTGTGTATGTGTGTGTATTTTTCATTTTTTTTTTTACAAGGGTTAAAGGCCTTCAAAAATCTGCGCTACAGACACCTCGAGCATCCACACTATGCTCGAAGGCGAACAGGGATGGGCTCCTCCCGACCTGCTAAAAATGTGCCTCCCGGATAAACCGGGTCCCTTATCCTCCTTGCCTCGATCCCCCCGAAACCACAGGATGCTGCGACTACTTCGGGGGGGGGGGGAGGGGCTGTGCTCATGCACTTCTTCTAAAATCCCGGCCCCTAGCTTAGGCTAGTTCGCCGACTGGCTTGCTGAGATCCACTTCTACGTTGTCTCGATCCCTCGGCGGTCGTGCCGCAAATTTCCTCACTCGAATCCTCCTGACTTCCCCCGGCGTCGAGGGTGGTCCACCAGTTCCGGTGAAGGAAACTTCCGCACTGATGGTGCCCCGACTACCGGCGGCTATCGCAGGGGACGCTTTCGCACATTGCGCCGTCTTCGTCTTCGGGTTGCAGAGGTGGTCCGACAGTTCCGGTGGTGTATGTGTGTGTATGTGTTTGTGTATGTGTGTGTATGTGTGCACAAAAGCTAAGAAAAACATTAGACAACTTTTCTTATAGCAATCCTTAGCCGATTTTCTCGCAACAAGTTTTATTCGATAGAAGGCAACGCCTAGTTGATCGCGTTTGAAAGTTATTACGAAAATTAAACCGAGCCATATAAGCGACATATAAGGTTGGTGTCTTGACTAAATGCGAGAAAGGCAGTATCACTATTCGGTGAACTAAGTTGGGTTTTTTTTTTCTTTGAGGTCGTTCAACAATGATGTCACAGGTTTTAGGAGGGCAGGGGTTTGTAAGATTTTGTGACACTGCATATACAAGGTATACAAAAAAGCGTGACAGAGGAGGGAGGGGGGTCTAGAAATCTAAAAAAATAGTGGACGTCATATTTGAATCATCCCTTTATTTGTGTGTTTTTTAAGTTTAACATCAAGTTCAACACAAATGTATTCAATATGAAGAGAGCATAAACCATATTTAAAATCGGAACATTGATCTTCAGCTACGCGTGAAGATCAAATTGCTTATTCCAGGGATTTCTTGAATGACCAAGAACATATGCTGTGAGGGCATTCTGTTATTGGTACTACAGAGAGCATTTGCCTTATTTGAAACCGGAAAATTGATCATCAGCTACGCGTGTAGATAGGAAGGCCTTACTCCAGGGATTTCTTGGATGACCAAGAACATATGTTGTGACCGCATTCTGTTCTTTGTACTACAGAGAGCATGTACCATATTTGAAACCGGAAAATTGATCTTCAGTTACACGTGTAGATCGAAAGGCCTTACTCCAGGGATTTCTTGGATGACCAAGAACATATGCAGTGAACGCATTCTGTTCTTTGTACTACAGAGAGCATGTACCATATTTGAAACCGGAAATTTGATCTTCAGTTACGCGTGTAGATCGGAAGGCCTTACTCCAGGGATTTCTTGGATGACCAAGAATATATGCAGTGAACGCATTCTGTTCTTTGTGCTACAGAGAACATGTACCATATTTGAAACCGGAAAAGTGATCTTCAGTTACGCGTGTAGATCGAAAGGCCTTACTTCAGGGATTTCTTGGATGACCAAGAACATATGCAGTGAACGCATTCTGTTCTTTGTACTACAGAGAGCATGTACCATATTTGAAACCGGAAATTTGATCTTCAGTTACGCGTGTAGATCGGAAGGCCTTTTTTCAGGGATTTCTTCGATGACCAAGAACATATGCAGTGAACGCATTCTGTTCTTTGTACTACAGAGAGTATGTACAATATTTGACACCGGAAAATTGATCTTCAGTTACGCGTTTAGATCGGAAGGCCTTTTTTCAGGGATTTCTTCGATGACCAAGAACATATGCAGTGAACGCATTCTGTTCTTTGTACTACAGAGAGTATGTACCATATATTTGAAACCGGAAAAGTGATCTTCAGTTACGCGTGTAGATCAAAAGGCCTTACTCCAGGGATTTCTTGGATGACCAAGAACATATGCAGTGAACGCATTCTGTTCTTTGAACTACAGAGAGCATGTACCATATTTGAAACCGGAAAATTGATCTTCAGTTACGCGTGTAGATCGAAAGGCCTTACTCCAGGGATTTCTTGGATGACCAAGAACATATGCAGTGAACGCATTCTGTTCTTTGTACTACAAAGAGCATGTACCATATTTGAAACCGGAAAAGTGATCTTCAGTTACGCGTGTAGATCGAAAGGCCTTACTCCAGGGATTTCTTGGATGACCAAGAACATATGCAGTGAACGCATTCTGTTCTTTGTACTACAGAGAGCATGTACCATATTTGAAACCGGAAAATTGATCTTCAGTTACACGTGTAGATCGAAAGGCCTTACGCCAGGGATTTCTTTGATGACCAAGAACATATGCAGTGAACGCATTCTGTTCTTTGTACTACAGAGAGCATGTACCATATTTGAAATCGGAAAATTGATCTTCAGTTACGCGTGTAGATCGGAAGGCCTTACTCCAGGGATTTCTTGGATCACCAAGAACATATGCAGTGAACGCATTCTGTTCTTTGTACTACAGAGAGCATGTACCATATTTGAAACCGGAAAATTGATCTTCAGTTACACGTGTAGATCGAAAGGCCTTACTCCAGGGATTTCTTTGATGACCAAGAACATATGCAGTGAACGCATTCTGTTCTTTGTACTACAGAGAGCATGTACCATATTTGAAATCGGAAAATTGATCTTCAGTTACGCGTGTAGATCGGAAGGCCTTACTCCAGGGATTTCTTGGATGACCAAGAACATATGCAGTGAACGCATTCTGTTCTTTGTACTACAGAGAGCAAGTACCATATTTGAAACCGGAAAATTGATCTTCAGTTACTCGTGTAGATCGGAAGGCCTTACTCAGGGTTTTCTTGGATGACCATGAATATATGCAATGAACGCATTCTATTCTTTGTACTACAGAGAGCATGTACCATATTTGAAACCGGAAAATTGATCTTCAATTACGCGTGTAGATCGAAAGGCCTTACTCCAGGGATTTCTTGGATGACCAAGAACATATGCAGTGAACGCATTCTATTCTTTGTACTACAGAGAGCATGTACCATATTTGAAACCGGAAAATTGATCTTCAGTTACTCGTGTAGATCGGAAGGCCTTACTCCAGGGATTTCTTGGATGACTAAGAACATATGCAGTGAACGCATTCTGTTCTTTGTACTACAGAGAGCATGTACCATATTTGAAACCGGAAAATTGATCTTCAGTTACGCGTGTAGATCGGAAGGCCTTACTCCAGGGATTTCTTGGATGACCAAGAACATATGCAATGAACGCATTATGTTCTTTGTACTACAGAGAGCATGTACCATATTTGAAACCGGAAAAGTGATCTTCAATTACGCGTGTAGATCGAAAGGCCTTACTCCAGGGATTTCTTGGATGACCAAGAACATATGCAGTGAACGCATTCTGTTCTTTGTACTACAGAGAGCATGTACCATATTTGAAACCGGAAAATTGATCTTCAGTTACACGTGTAGATCGAAAGGCCTTACTCCAGGGATTTCTTGGATGACCAAGAACATATGCTGTCTACCACGAGGTCTACCATATATTTTCTCTGTACCACAAGGAGCATGTACCATACTTAAAACAGGACTGCAAATCTTTGTTCCTGAGCTCAAGCCATTTCTTGGATAACTGGACGACCTATCTGTGACTTTATGCAGAATAACGTTCGTTTCGGTCAATTTTGAAAGTCAAACTTAAAAGTTTACTTCGGTTCCAGTTAACAAAAATTTCCTATTGCAATCCCATTTCGACCGCATAAAAATGGTTTCGATTGTGCTGCCATTCAGTTAAATGCCTCAGTCTGTCAAACAACTAACACACATGCTTCACATGTACGTGGGTAGTGCTGCCAACTGATTTCTGTTATGAAATTATTTCTCCTGTTTCAAACTTTTGGAATAGTGGAAAATTTTAGTGTGAATGACGAGTGTGTATGAAAAATATTTATTTGGAAGACTTTTCTTTTATTACACTAGCGGAAAATTTTTGAAAAACCCACTTTTATTGACTGCATGATGTATTATCAGATGTGTAACATAAGATTATTTCAGTTCAAGCTGCCAGTTTGGCAACGCGTTTTTCGACTATAAACAAGGCGACGAAGAAAATAAATTTCAAACGCTCCAAAGTTTGAAAAAACAGATCATTTGAACGCCTTCCGGTAGTTATTTTTCAATTATTTTTCACTTAAGCAATAAACATTGCTTTTATTTAGTGCGCCGTGAGAAATTTATGTGAAAAAGTGCGGTGAAAAGCAGTGAATTAAGTTGATTTTGGTGACGGTGTTGCGCGTCTTCTGCAGCAGTGAACGAGCTGGATTTTCCTTCGTCGCACGGGTAACGTAGGAAATTGTGAAAAAGTCACTGCCGCAAAGTTAAATTTATCTGTATTTCAAGTAAGTAACACCGGAATGTAATTTAAATGAATGCAGATCGTAGTGTACACTTTTTTCTATCTCGCCAGATGGTTAGTTCATTATTTTAGTTTACGATTCGCGAGTATTTAGTGATTTAGAATTTGATATGACGAATGCTAGCGCCATGGACGAATTAGCGCATAACCCTATAAACGCAAAAAATCATCGCAACAACCTTTAAACGGATGCTGTTGGTGTGCTCTACAAGTCAATGCGCTATTCAATGGCGGATTCGTCCAACTAATTCGGCTGGGATACGACATTGTGAACATTGCGAATCGCCCTGATTTTCAAGCTTTTAAGTGCATAAAAACACTGCTTCCCCTTAAAGTTATCATAACATCTTTCTTCTTCTTCATGCAACATAGAATCACCAATAGTGTGCGGGTCACGACATATGAAATTCAAATTCCATGCATAGAAATAACCAACCAAACCGCCAATCTCTACCAGACTATAGTCCAGTCAGACATCCGCCGCGCGAACTGATAGTCAAAACACAAACAAACACAATACTCACTTGCATCGAGTCGGCGCTGATTATTTCCCCACCGAAGCGCTGCGCCAGCTCGATCGAAAGTTTCGTCTTTCCCGTACCGGTCGAGCCGAGAATCACCACCAGCGGTTTCACACGCGTATCCGCGGACGTTGTGGCCATCTTCGCGACGGAAAACACCGGAAAATTTGCACTCCGCAGCGGAAAACCTGAACGCAAAACGGCACGAAAATCCCCGCGTAGCCACAACATGCTCTACTCGCACGCGGCGGGAACTGTCAAAACCGCGACGTCGGACGACGACGGCACGGCAGCCGGCCGGCCGGTCTGGCTGGCGGCAAGCTGCGACGCCATCACTATAGCGCTCTCATGCACAGCACCAATGCTCGAGACCTCGACGTGGATGGAGAAACGGGAGAGAAAATAACTCATTCTGTTGACGGTTAACCGGCTTCGGTTCGAGTGTACGAGCAAGAAAGATATACCTAGTACAAGCGTCGCCGATGGAGTAGCTGTAGATTGGAAGAGGAATCAAAACAAAACCGTTGCGAAAAATGCACGTGGATTTGTTGTGAACCGGCACAGTAGGCCACGGTCACCGGTTGTCCATGAATGCGAATTTATGACGAAGAGCTAAGCTTCGTAAAGATTAGGTGGAAAATATGAATGCAACTTGCATTCGCAAATCTAATATTTAGGTAAGATTGTTTTCCGCACATTTTAAGGTTTGCAGCAGTTAAAAATGTCATACAATAGGATCAGTGTGTATCTCAAACATTCAATACACCATAATTCAGATATCATATAACTAAAATAAAGCAACATCTAAAAACACTAAAAATAAATTGCAGTTGGTATAATAAGTGATAAAATAACAAAGAAACCCTTGGAATAATATTTTTTTTGCAATTCTGGATCATAATATCTTGTAAACCAGATATCGTCTTTGAGTGATAAAACGGCCTACTTTTCCATACCAACGAAATGGATGCTTTAATGAACATTTTGCAACTCATATGGGTTGCATAATATTAATTATAACACTCATTTGGGTGCTATCATGAAAAACCAACACCAGAACAGTCGTTACGTGCGCCCCATAATAAATTAAATAGTTTGGTGTTCATGACATACAAAATTTCCAAAGGCAAGTACATCTATCGCTTCACGGCTCATTGAACTTTGCAATGTGGCACGGTAACAAGGAATCTGATTCTTCTCCGCAACAACAACGTACAACTCGTGCTGAAAAAATCATCTTTTTGCAACTTGTTGCACAAACTACTATTTGCTTTGAAATATAAAAATACACAGGATTTTCTTTTTACACGATTTTTTTTCGCTCGTATTTTTGATCGTGTGACTTCAACTTACCACCAAAATCTTTGCAACATGTTTAAAAAAAACCCAGATTGATCCACCTAGCAGTGATTGTGCCTTTCTCGTCCATATTTAACAACTCAATTAACCCTTATCCTCCCTTGATACTTTTTAGGCACTAAAAAATGACTTAAAAAAATCATAACTCCGTTGATTCTCAACCGATTTTGACGATTCACCTACCAAACGAACCGGTTAGGTCTCTAGTTTTCAAACCTGAGAAGAGAATCGGCATTGGCCACCTGGTTCCGGAATAATTCCGGGGTCGAGTGGGGTACCTTTTTTTTTCCAAATCAAATGACCATGCTAAAAGTCTTAAATCTAATTTTTTGATGTGTCCCACTTCATGAAATCACGAGACATGTTCAATAGTGCTTGTTCCAAGGTTCCCTGGTGGGTTTGGACAGGTTCTGCGGCATTCCGGGGACCTGGTTCCCCCGGGACGTGGCCACTTTTCGATTTGATTCGAAACCCTCTTGCGATGTCTCAAACTTCATGATTTTGCGCAACAAGCTCAATAGAGTCTAATTTGAGGTACCTAAGTGGTTCTGGTCAGGTTCCGTGGCATTCCGGGGACCTGGTTCCCCCGGGGAAGTGGCCACTTTTTGATTTGATCCGAAACCCTGCTTGCGACGTCTCAAACTTCATGATTTCGCGAAACGAGCTCGATAGAATCTAATTTGAGGTAGCTGAGTGGTTCGGGTCAGGTTCCGTGGCATTCCGGGGACCTGGTTCCCCCGGGGAAGTGGCCACTTTTCGATTTGATGCGAAACCCTTCTTGCGACTTCTCAATCTTCATGATTTCGCGAAACGAGCTCAATAGAGTCTAATTTGAGGTACCTGAGTGGTTCTGGTCAGGTTCCGTGGCATTCCGGGGACCTGGTTCCCCCTGGGAAGTGGCCACTTTTTGATTTGATCTGAAACCCATCTTGTGACGTCTCAAACTTCATAATTTCGCGAAACGAGCCGATAGAATCTAATTTGAGGTAGCTGAGTGGTTCTGGGCAGATTCCGTGGCATTCCGGGAACCTGCTTCCTCCGGGCAAGTGGCCACTATTCGATTTGATTCGAAATCCATTTTGCGACGCTTCAAACTTCATGATTTCGCGAAACAGGCTCAATAGAGTCTAATTTGAGGTATCTGAGTGGTTCTGGTCAGGTTCCGTGGCATTCCGGGGACCTGGTTCCCCCGGGGAAGTGGCCACTTTTTGATTTGATCCGAAACCCTGCTTGCGACATCTCAAACTTCATGATTTCGCGAAACAGGCTCAATAGAGTCTAATTTGAGGTACCTGAGTGGTTCTGGTCAGGTTCCGTGGCATTCCGGGGTCCTGGTTCCCTGGGAAATGGCCACTTTTCGATTTGATCCGACATCCATCTTGCGATGTCTCAAACTTCATGATTTCGCTAAACGAGCTCAATAGAGTCTAATTTGAGGTACCTGAATGGTGCTGGTCATGTTCAGTGGCATTCTGGGGACCTGGTTTCCCGGGAAATGGCCACTTTTGATTTGATCCGAAACCCATTGTGCGACGCCTCAAACCTCATGATTTCATGAAACGAGCTCGATAGAGTGTAATTTGAGGTACCTGTGTGGTGCCGGTCGGGTTCCGTGGCATTCTGGGAACCTGGTTCCCCTGGGAAATGGCCACTTTTGATTTGATCCGAAACCCATTGTGCGACGCCTCAAACTTCATGATTTCGCGAAACGAGCTCAATAGAGTCTAATTTGAGGTACCTGAGTGGTTCTGGTCAGGTTCCGTGGCATTCCGGGGTCCTGGTTACTCCGGGGAAATGGCCACTTTTTGATTTGATCCGAAACCCTTCTTGCGACCTCTCAAACTTCATGAGTTTGTGTAACGAGCTCAATAAAGTCTAATTTGAGGTACTGGAGTGGTGCTGATAAGATTCAGTGGCATTCTGGAAACCTGGTTCCCTTGGGGAAGCGGCTACTTTTCGATTTGATTCAAAACCCATCTTGCGATGCCTCAAACTTCATGTTTTCGCGAAACGCAGTCAATAGAGTCTAATTTGAGGTATCTGAGTAGTGCTGGTCAGGTTATGTTACATCCTTGGAATCTGGTTCTACCAGGTCCCTTTTTGATGTGATCTGAAACCCATTTTCCGTCGTCTCAAATTTCAAGATTTCACGAAACGAACTCAATAGATTCTATTTCGAGGTATCTGAATGGTGTTCATCAGGTTTCGTGACATTCCGAGAACCTGGTTCTCTTGGAGATGTGGGCTTTTTTGTAGTGATCGGAAACCCATCTCTAGACAAACTTCATGGTTTCACAAGACATTTTCAATAGAGATTTTTTCAAGGTACTCGAGTGGTGCATGTTATGTTCCGTGGCGTTCAGGGAATGTGGTTTACCAGGCAGGTTCTTGATGCATTTTTAAACCCTTCCTGAATCGTATCACTTGTGTCAGGTGGAAACTATCCAGAAGTACAAAATTTCTCAGAATACTCGAGAGCATGTACAACATTTTAGAATTTCATGTTTCGTTGTTCATGTTACAGATTACATGATTCAGGATTCAGAATACATAGAGCAATTTGATCATCCCCGAGGACACCAGGTTACTGACATAATGAGAAACGTCTTCTTGTTTCGCGAGATCATGAAGTTTGAGACGTCAAAATATTGTTCAGTCCAGTTCACATTCAAAAAAGACCAAATCCCCCGGAGAACCAGGTATCGAGAAGTCATGAAGTTTGAGACGTCGCAAGAAGTCGTAACCGCAAAAAGTTGCCGTTTCTCGGGGGAACTAGAATCCCGGGATGCAACGGAACCTGACTAGCACCACTCAAGTACCTTTAAATTGAGCTCGTTCCGTGAAATCATGAAGTTTGAGTCGTCGCAAAATGGATTTTAGATCACATCAAAAAGGACCACTTCCTTGATGGACCCACGATGCCACGTTACCTAACCTGCACCACTCAGGTACCTCAAATTAGACTGTTGAGCTCGTTTCGCAAAATCATGAAGTTTGAAACGTCGCAAGATGGGTTTCGGATCAAATCCAAAAATCAGCGACTTCCCCGAGGGAACCAGGTCCCCGAAATACCACGGAACCTGACCAGAACCACTCAGGTACCTCAAATTAGACACTATTGAGATCGTTTCGCGAAATTATGAAGTTTGAGACGTCGCAAGATGGGTTTCGAATCAGAACGAAAAGTGGTCACTTCCCCGGGAGAACCAGGCCCCCGGAATGCCACGGAATCTGACTAGAACCACTCAGTTACCTCAAATTAGACTCTTTAGAGCTTGTTTCGCGAAATCATGAAGTTTGAGACGTCGCAAGAAGGGTTTCAGATCTAATCAAAAAGTGGCCACTTCCCCGGGGGAAGCAGGTCCCCAGAATGCCACGGAACCTGACCAGTACCACTCAGCTACCTCAAATTAGACTCTATTGAGCTCGTTTCGCAAAATCATGAAGTTTGAGACGTCGCAAGTAGGGTTTTGGATCAAATCAAAAAGTGGCCACTTGCCCGGGGGAACCAGGTCCCCGGAATGCCACGGAACCTGACCAGAACCACTTAGGTACCTCAAATTAGACTCTATTGAGCATGTTTTGCAAAATCATGAAGTTTGAGACATCGCAAGATGGGTTTCGGATCAAATCGAAAAGTGGCCATGTCCCGGGGGAACCAGGTCCCCGGAATGCCGCAGAACCTGTCCAAACCCACCAGGGAACCTTGGAACAGGCACTAATGAACATGTCTCGTGATTTCATGAAGTGGGACACATCAAAAAATTAGTTTTCAGAGTTTTAGCATGGTCATTTGATTTGAGAAAAAAAAGGTACCCCACTCGACCCCGGAATTATTCCGGAACCATGAGGCCAATGCCGATTCTCTTCTCAGGTTTGAAAACTAGAGACCTAACCGGTTCGTTTGGTAGGTGAATCATCAAAATCGGTTGAGAATCAACAAAGTTATGATTTTTGAAGTCATTTTTTAGTGCCAAAATAGTATCAAGGAGGATAAGGGTTAAACAATCAAATGCATTATCGGGAAATTCGTTGAAATTTAGCATTTTTTGTCTAGCTTGCATGGGTTGATACTTCAAGGCATTTTATGGCATGCTATAACTTATTACTATGTTTCATAACTATTTTAATATTTAGAATTTTTTGGAATGCGCAATCGTCATGAAATTCAATAGTGATCAACTACACTTTATTCTCTGTCGAATGTAATCTCTGTCGAGAGAATCGATTTAGAATTACTATGTAAAAAAATGGCTAATGTTTTTTTATGGCACATGTGCACGTACACACACATACACACGGACAGACAGACATTTACTCAGTTCGTCGAGCTGAATCGTTTGGTATATAACACTATGGGGCTCTGAGCCTTCTATAAAAAGTTCGATATTGGAGTGAAATGATAGCCTTCCGGTACAACTTTAATGCACGAGAAAGGCAAAAATCCTGAATAAATCAAAGAAGAATCACTTGATAATTTATATGCGTTAAACATTCAGGATAAGTGCAAAATTGAGAAAATGTAAATGGTGTAAAAACAGAATCCAGTGTATTCCAATTCCTCAACTTTTATATGAAACTAATTCTAATAAGATTAGAAATTGAATTTCAATATGAAAAATGTACGAGAAATCTTCAGAGGTGTAGAGTAGAGTGGGGCAAGAGTACGCACTTAGTTTTCAATCGATCATGTGGCCCTTATGAAGCAAGCTTCTGCATATCAAATCAGTGTCGATGATTCATATACTCTTCCTTTATGTTACCGAGTGGAAAAAATATTGAAATTATTGAGATTCGTTTAAGTAGAACCCTTATTGCAAGACAAGTGAAAAACGCACTCTTACCCCACCGGTGGGGTAAAAGTGCGCATCGGGTGGGGTAAGAGTACGCATTTATCCAATCATGTGCTTTAAGTATATATTAACACAAATAAGAGTTAATAACATTTAATTGATGTTTAATGAGCATATATTAGGGAATGTTTAAAGATTACGTAACTCATAAAGGCGGAGGGGGTGCACTTTCATTCGAAAAACCATTGTTTTTAATATATACAAAAAACTACAGAGGTAAAAATATATATCAGGTTTCACGTGGCGTATACAAAGGCATTTTCCTAAAAGAAAGTCCACCAATCACGTAACGTAAAATTTGGCTATTTCATCACCCCTCCCCCCCTATCTTACACTAGTTGTATGAATCCTCTAAAAATTATATGGATCGTCACACATCTCACAACCCCTCCCAGCTAAACGTTGCGTAATTTATGAATGTTTCTTTTGATTAAATGAAATTATCATTTAGATGAAATTGTGTTTTCGTACTATGTTTAGATGTACAACAAGTCCTAATACAATTTCATTATTTCGCTTCAGTGCTTTGTTCGCTAAGTCCTTTCTAACACCGAATTACTTCAACATATCCTAAAAACTTGTGATAATTTCTAGTCCTGTCCCTTTTTTCTTAGTTGTGGATCTTTACGCTTTGGAAGAAGTCTTATTTCGGCCGGAGATACGGGTTTGACATCATAACTTGAAGATTCATATGCGTACTCTTGCCCCACCGGTTCCTGCGTACTTTTACCCCACAGTCCCAAAAATTATTCAAGTAATGGATTTGACTTCTTGGAAAACTAACCGGATTGGTGTTCTGTACCATAAAGTACTCTATACAATAGGTTATCGAAATGGTATAATGTTCACCTGATTGAACGTATATATGGTAATGAAATACTAGTTGCGGAAATCCAATTATTTTTAGTAAAATGACCAAAAAGTTATCTAACTCCATATCTCCCTTGTTGTTTATTCAAATCGTTTACAATTACACATGATAATAGTTGGCCAGAATACCTGTCAAACTGATGCAGTGCTGCTAATTTATCTTTTTTTATTACTTCAAAAAATCGAAAACGTACTCTTACCCCACGCGCACTCTTGCCCCACTCTACTCTAGTATGATAAGACAGAATGTATTGACACAAAACATGTCTCCAGTCCTGGCCAAGTTCCTGAGCGATTCTCAATATTTTTAGGATCGATTGGTTCTGTCTTTCGACCTCTCCGTTCTGCTGAGGACAATATGGAATAGTATTGACTAACCTTATTCCGAACTCATCGCAAAAATGTTTGAACTGCTCGCACCCTGCGTTGAACTGTGGACCGTTGTCAGCTCGGATGGTAACTGGTACGCCATAGCGACAGAAGATCGTTCTAGTTCATCAATTGTATGTCTTGTAGTGGTTTTTGTGCATCTCGCAGACATCGACATATCGACTGTAGTAATCTACAGCAACAAATAGAGTTTCTACGTTTGGAAGCGGCCGAAGAAAATCTATCGCGATGTCCTCCCAAGGACCAAGTGGCAGCTCCTTTTGGATCACTGGCTGTGGAGGATCTGAGGTTGAAACTAGGAGACATCCTCGACACATCCTTACGAATGCCTCTACGGCGGCATCCATTTTTGGCTACCACACAGCACCCCGCAGATGAGATTTCATTGTACGCATCCCCAAATGACCTTCATGGGCAATCTTGATTACTCTATCACGCAGCGAAGTGGGTCTAACTATTCTATCAGCTCGTAGCAGATCATCTTCATATCGACACAATTCACTGACCATTACTCGAAAACATAGTAGTAATTTTTCTGTTACTCCTTTCTCAATCGCTTCTAGCACTTCCTGAATCTCTGAATCCTTCAGCGATCCCTTAACGATTTCATCCCAACGAAGAGCAACGGAGGTTGCGGATTATAAAGCAACTTGTTTCACAAACATTTCTTCTCTCGGGTCGAATGGACCTGGAGTAAGCATACTCAATCGAGAAAAAACATCTGTCAAATTTCTCTCACCCGACATATGGCTCACTAAATAATCAAACGCTTGTAGCCGAAGAACCCATCGTTCCATTCTTGTACATGGCCGCGATCGTTCAGTGAACAGGTAAACCAATGTCTTACAGTCTGTTAAGATATCGAATTGGCGACCATACAAATATATTTGAAATCTTTCAACGCTCCAAGCAATTATTGCTAGGGCCTCTTTCTCTGTATGGCAATAGCGCAATCAATAGCGTTTCTCGGTATCGGTGAGTGATTTTGACGCACAAGTAACAACTCTACTGTTACCTGCTGGGTCAGTCTGTATCAGTATTGCTCCTAATCCTGTAGGACTTGCATCGGCCATAACTGTAGTTTGATGCTGTTTATTGAAAAACCCCAATCGCAAAACCTCAGTGATCACAGCCTTAATACTTTCAAAAGACATTTGGTGTCGCGTAGACCATTCGAACACTGACTCTTTCTTTGACAGCATACGAAAGGTTCATCAAGAGTTGCCAAATTTTGTAAGAATTTGTTTAGGTAATTTGCAAGGCTCAAAAAACTGCGTACTTCAGCCTAATTTTCCGGTTGTCGGAACGATTGGATAGCAACTACCTTATCATCCGCAGGAGCAATTCCCTCTGGTGATATTTTGGGTTCCAAAAACTTAATATTTGTTACCCCGAATACGCATTTATCCCAGTTCAGTTCGACTCTACGTTCTTCAAAACGTTCCAACACCTGAAAACATAACATAATAAACAAGAAATTTGATTATCATGAAAACCGATATTATAACATACATTTTCACTGAAATCATGAAACAAATCGTTAATATGAGTAACGTACCTCTTTCAGCCGCTCATCGTGCTCCTGTAGTGTGGCACCTTCGATCATCACATCATCTAGATACCATGAAGTTCCTTCACATTCCGCTAATATTTTGGTTCATTACATTGGAACATCTCGGGTGCAGTAACGAGACCAAAAGGAAGTCTTTGAACCTGAACAGTCCCTTGTTCGTGATGAATATGGTAACGTCCCGTGACTCCGGCGCCAGTTCAACTTGCAGGAAAGCATCTTTGATGCCCAGCTTACTCCAGTATCTCCCCTTGCCCAGCCTGGCTAAGTATTCATCCACAACAGACAATGGATGCCTCTCACGTAGGACCGCCACATTGACACGATGAAGATCCAAGCAGATTCTTGGCTCGCCGTTGCTCTTCCCAACGACGACCAGCGGAGAAACCCAAGAAGCAGGTCCTTCCTTTATCTCGATGATATCCTTGAGCAGTAAATGCTCCAATTTGCAATTCACCATCTACGACATAGAACTCTGCAGAAACCGATCTATTTCCAACCTTAACGTCCGTAATAAACGTACCAACGATGGGCAATGGTGAATCACTTGCGTAGCCTTTTAGGATTCGGGAGCTACCCTTGTTGCATTGACGAACGACGACTTTAGCCCGCTTCAAGCTATCCCAAACTATGACCAGAATCAGGTTGGCATCGGATTCCGAATCAACCAGTAGTTCTAAACTTACTCCCCCCACTTCGCATTAGAGCACATTGGTATCATTACCAGAATAGAACGCATATGCAATCTGCTGAACATACGGCTCAGAAGTTTTCTCCTCTTCTACTGCTCGTATGTGACCCTGATCATTCGAAGGCTCCGCAGATGGCAACAAATGTCGAAATGTCCGTTTACTTTGCATCCATGACACACGACGTTATGTACCGGGCACCTTCTGTCAGCAGAGATATGATCACGATGACCGCAATTATAGTACCGATAGATTTTCGGCCTGAACGAACTGACTTGCTGCTATTTGGGCCTCTTAAAATCGCGACGAGTAGCCGGCTGCATACGATGATGGATGTAGTGATCAGATGTGGTGATTTTGGGTGTCAGGCCATTAGGCCGAAGGCCGTTAGGCCGAAGGCCATTTGGCCGAAGGTCATTAGGCCGAACGGTCATTAGGCCGAACGGTCATTAGGCCGAATGGTCATTAGGCCGAATTAGCAAAAAGAAGCAAAAATTTAAAAATGAGAAGTGCTTTCTTCACCTTACCCCTTCTTTCTTCTTGCTTCTTCCTTCTTTTATCTCTCTTCTTCTTCCTTTTTTTTCTTTTTCACTCTTCCTTCTTTCTCCTTACTATTTCCTTCTTCTGTACTATTTTTGTCTTCTCCCTTCTTTCTTCTTATTTCTGCATTCCTCTTCCTTCTTTCTTCCTTCATTCTTCTTCTTCCTTCTTTTTTCTTCTTTTCCCCACCCTTCTTCTTTCTACTTTCTTCTTCTTGGTTCCTTCTTCTTTCTCCTTTCTTCCATCTTCTTTCTTTCTTCCCTCCTTCTTTTTTTATTCTCCTTTCTTTTTCTTTTTTCCTGTTTGCTTCTTTTTTTCTTCTTCCTTCTTCCTTCTCAATTATTCCTGCTTTCTTCTTCATTTTTCCTTCTTCGTTTTTTTCTCCCTTCCTTCTTCCGTCTTCCTTCTTCCTTCTTCCTTCTTCCTTCTTCGTTCTTCGTTCTTCGTTCTTCCTTCTTCCTTCTTTTTTCTTCCTTCTTCCTTCTCCCTTCCTCTTTCTTTCTCCTTCCTTCTTCATTCTTTCTTCTTCCTTCTTCCATTTTTCTTCCTTCTTTTTTCTTCCTTCTTCCTCCTTCCTTCTTTCTTCTTCATTCTTCCTTCTTCCTTCTTCATTCTTTCTTCTTCCTTCTTCCATTTTTCTTCTTCCTTCTTCCTTCTTTCTTCCTTCTTTTTTCTTCCTTCTTCCTCCTTCCTCCTTCTTCCTTCTTCATTCTTCCTTCTTCCTTCTTCCTTCTTCCTTCTTCTTCCTTCGTTCTTCCTTCTTTCTTCTTCCTTCTTTCTTCTTCCTTCTTCCTTCTTCCTTCTTCCTTCCTCCTTCTTCCTTCTTCCCTTCTCCCTTCTTCCTTCTTCCTTCTTCCTTTTTTTCTTTTTTCTTCCTTCCTCCTTCTTTCTTCCTTCTTTCTTCTTTCTTCCATTTTTTTCTTTCTTTCTCCCGTCTGCTCTCTTTCTTATTCTTCTTTCTTCTTCCATCTTCCTTCTTCCTTCTTCCTTTTTCCTTCTTCCTTCTTCCTTCTTCTTTCTTTCTTTATTTTCTCTTCTTCCTTCTTCCTTCTTTATTCTTCCTTCTTCCTTCTTTATTCTTCCTTCTTCCTTCTTTATTCTTCCTTCTTTCTTTTTTCTTCTTCCCTCTTCTTTCCACCTTCTTTCACCTCTCTTCTTCTTTCTTCTTCCTTAATCTTCCTTCTTCTTTCTTCTTTCTTTCGTTTTCTTCCACCTTTCTCCCGTTTTCTTGCTTTTCTATTCTTTTTTCTTCCTTCTTCCACCTTCCTATCTTCTTGCTTCTCCCTTCTTCCTTCTTGCTTCTTTATTCTTCCTTCTTCCTTCTTTCTTTTTTCTTCTTCCCTCTTCTTTCCACCTTCTTTCACCTCTCTTCTTCTTTCTTCTTCCTTCTTCTTCCTTCTTCTTTCTTCTTTCTTCCGTTTTCTTCCTTCTTTCCCTGTCTTCTTTCTTTCTTATTATTTTTTTCTTCCTTCTTCCTTCTTTATTCTTCCTTCTTCTTTCTTCCTTCTTCCTTCTTCCTCACTTCGCACAACTCATTTCTCACTCCCAAGTTCTCATTCGGCCTAATGACCGTTCGGCCTATTGACCATTCGGCCTAATGGCCTTCGGCCTAATGACCTTCGGCCTAACGGCCTTCGGCCTAATGACCCAGCATCGTGATTTTGAAAGCCTGTTGACTACTGGAAAACTCCTTCGGCTTCACGTTTTTCACTTGACTTTCGATACTCCCCAAAGCTACCCCTAGAGACTCAATTTCAGTAAGAGAACGATCCTGTTGCAAAATCCGACGTTGTAACTTCATTGGTGCACAACCTTCGCTTACTGCATCCGTCAAAAAGATTTCCGTTAGAACATCCTTGATCTCTTTCGAGTATTTGTCAAATTCACAATCTGATGCCTGCTGGCGCAAGCGAAGCATAAAATCGACAAATCGCTCTCTATCTTTTTGCTTTATCTGCTTGAGCTTATGTCGTTCAAAGCAATCATACCGACATGGTTGGAAAAAAACATCTAATGGCCACATCACACCATTGTCGTTCCAGAGATACAAACGGGAAATTTTCACGGTCCGGAACATTCGCTGATGTTGTGGGCCATCCAAATGCAACAGGTTTGCACGCTTCTTTCGTTGCTCCACAATATCGTACGCTTCAAAATAGCATTCGAGTGCTCCTTTTCAAAGCCTCCACTCGTTATACAAACGGTGTTTTTCGATTTCATCACATCCTAGATCACATCGAAACTGTGGGACGACTTTCATCCATCTGTAATAAATTCATTTGAACAAGAGCTTCAATAATCCCCATAACAATAGAGTTGTTGTTTTATTTCTAAAAATCAAAACAATGTGTCATAATAAAACAACAGATTCAATAATTGGGTTTCAAATTTCAATTTATTTTGCTCCGTCCCCATACCCTTATTTCTGTGAAAATTACTAATCACCTTATTATATGCTGTATGTACTGACATATTGTTTGCCCGTGGTCACTTCATTTAACCACCACCTACAGAAACTACTATAGGTACAATCACCAACCTGTGATCATATTTGATTACCTCCTATAACAACTGCTATAGGCACACATCTTAAGCTCATTTGGTCATCTCTCATAGCAACTGCTATAGGCATATCTTACCCATGATCATGTTTTGATCACCTCTTTTAGCAACTACTAAAAGTACGCATATAATTTGTTAACGTGAGCATTTCTTCTATTATTATTTATTTATTCAGACTAAGGCCGAGGTGGCCTGTGCGGTATATAAGAGTCTTCTCCATTCGGCTCGGTCCATGGCTATACGTCGCCAACCACGCAGTCTACGGAGGGCCCGCAAGTCATCTTCCACCTGATCGATCCGCAGCTGCGCACCTCGCCTTCTTGTGCCCGTCGGATCGATGTCGAGAACCATTTTCACCGGGTTACTGTCCGTTACTGTAGATTGTCTGTTTCGTACGGCGGCGTACTCTATTCGATCGGAGCGTCTTGCGGAGTCCAAAATACGTACGATTTCCAGCCACTATGTGTCTCCGAATTTCTCTGCTGGTATCATTTTCGGCAGTCACCAGTGAGCTCAAGTACACAAATTCTTCTACCACCTCGATTTCGTCACCACCGATGCAAACTCGCGGTGGGTGGCTTACATTGTCTTCTCTTGAACCTCTTCCTATCATGTACTTTGTCTTCGACGTGTTGATGACCAGTCCGATCCGCTTGGCTTCCCTCTTCAGTCTGATGTAGGCTTCCTCCATCTTCTCTAAGTTACGTGCCACAATATCTATGTCGTCGGCGAACCCAAATAGCTGGACGGACTTATTGAAAACTATACCATTCGTGTTAATCCCTGCTCTTCGTATTACCCCTTCCAAAGCGATGTTGAATAGCAGACACGAAAGACCATCACCTTGCAGTAACCCTCTGCGCGTTTTGAAGGGACTCGAGAATGCCCCTGAAACTCGATCTACGCACATCACCCGATCCATCGTCGCTTTGATCAACCGTGTCAGTTTATCCGGAAATCCGTGTTCATGCATTAGCTGCCATAGCTGGTCCCGATCGATTGTATCATATGCGGCTTTGAAGTCGATGAATAGATGATGTGTGGGCACGTTGTATTCGCAGCATTTCTGCAGTACTTGGCGAATGGCGAACACCTGGTCCGTGGTGGAGCGTTCGCCCATAAAACCCGCCTGGTACTGCCCGACAAACTCCCTTGCAATTGGTGCTAGTCGACAGCATAAAATTTGTAGGCGGCGCTCAGCAATGTGATTGCGCGGTAGTTGCTACAATCCAGCTTATCACCCTTTTTGTAGATGGGACACACGACACCTTCCATCCACTCCTGCGGCAGAGCCTCATCCTCCCAAACCTTGGTAATCACCCAGTGCAGCGCTCTAGCCAGTGCCTCACCACCGTGTTTAAATAGCTCTCCTGGTAGTTGGTCAACCCCAGGGCCTTTGTTGTTCTTCAGCCGGCCAATCTCCTCTTGGAGGTCCGGAGCCGGTAAAATTATGTCCTGCGCGCGTTCTCCCAGGTCCATCACCATACCGCCATCTTCGTCTGCCACATCGCCATTCAGGTGCTCTTCGTAATGCTGCCGCCACCTTTGGATCACCTCACGCTCGATTGTAAGAAGGTTCCCGTTTATGTCCTTACACATATCAGGCTGTGGCACGTGGCTCTCACGTGAACGGTTCAACTTCTTATAGAACTTTCGTGTGTTATTAGCGTGGTACAGTTGCTCCGTCTCTTCACGGTCTCGATCTTTCTGCTGGCGCTTTTTCGTCCGGAAAATCGAGTTTTGTCTGTTCCGCGCCCGTTTATATCGTGCCTCGTTCGCCCTCGTGCGGTGTTGCAGCAATCTTGCCCATGCTGCATTCCACTCTTCGCCGTCATACCAGTCGTTTCTCTGATCCGGGGGCACCTTGCCTAGAGCAGCGGTTGCGGTGCTACAATGACGGATCGAATATCTCTCCAGCCATCTTCAAGAGACGCCTAGCTGCTCTTCCGTTGGGAGTGCCACTTCCAGCTGCTGTGCGTATTCTTGGGCGTATGCTTGGGCGCCCGACTTCGACGCGTGTTGTACACCGTCGAGAGTTTTGAGCGCAGGCATACTGCAACGAAGTAGTGGTCCGATTCAGTTTTTGCACTGCGGTAAGTGCAGACGTTCGTGATGTCGGAGAAGAATTTACCGTCGATTAGAACGTGGTCGATTTGGTTTTCCGTTACTTGATTAGGTGATTTCCATGTGGCCTTGTGGATATTTTTGCGGGGAAAGAAGGTGCTTCGGACTACCATTCCGCGGGAGGCTGCGAAGTTTATGCATCGTTGGCCGTTGTCATTCGATACGGTGTGCAGACATCCGGTCCGATAACCGGTCTATACATTCTCTTCCTACCTGTGCGTTCATGTCGCCGATGGCGATTTTGACGTTTCGCAGTGGGCATCCATCGTATGACTACTCCAGCTGTGCGTAGAACGCTTCCTTTTCGTCTTCGGGTCTCCCTTCGTGTGGGCAGTGCACGTTGATGATGCTATAGTTGAAGAAACGGCCTTTAATCCTCAGCTTGCACATCCTTGCGTTGATACCCAGCACTATGAAGCCGGTTTCCAGTTCGTTGGTGGTGCAGCTTTGGTAGAAGGTAGCCGCTCGATGCGACTAGCGACTTGCAGTTCCATATTCCAAGCTTCCAATCGTGATCCTTTATTCGTCACCTAGGTCTTTGCCGATTATATCGAGTCGTATTATCTCTTATATTGCTCGTAATTATTGGTTTTCCAGGCGGCTTATTGGACCTGCGCAAACCTCCTGTCTCGTCGGAGGGCCGTCGTGTCAGGTCTGTTTTGTGTTCCACCTGACACCAGGACTTGGGCTTGTGCGCTTTGAGCGGCACACTTGCGGATACATGCAACTTTCTATTGACTTCTGTAAAGCCAGAATCACCAACACTAATGTCACTGTGTAGGGTGTGTAAAATAAAAGTGGGTGGTAATCCAGTTGCAGCAAAACTATCACAAACACTTTGAGAGGAATACTGCGGAATCACGCACACTTCTATTCATTTGGAAAAGTCAATAGGAAATTAACAGGGCTAACTGTCAAACCCCACCACATCCTAGGCAAGCCCCACAACTCGCAGATGGCCTGGGGAGAGATCGTCAAGCCCTTGAACTGCTGCCCGAGCATTACTTCAGTTCACCTCCAGTAGCAACAACCCCTACTGACTGGCATCGCCTCTAACATGTTTACACAATATAAACACAGGACCTCGTGATCACATTGCTTAGCATAAATACATAGTTTTCCAACTTTCATGTATATATTAACCAAAGCTCAAATAAAACAAATATGATTTTCGAACAGCATAGCACTACATATTACCACTGTTTAGAAAAGGATTTTGTTATAGAACACCACCCTTGCTTAAATACTGTCATCATATTTCTTATTAGAATTCCGTTATACACTACTCCTCCGTGTATCATTTACTCTCCTTTTCGTTCATTTTCATTTCCTTTTTTTTGTTGGTTGCTCAATTTACAACTACCGATATACAAAATAACACACTTATTATTATTATTACTGTCTTCACTCTACCCTAGACTGTTTCATCTCTAAATAGCACACTACGCATTCGTATCAGATAGCCCCACTTGATTTTCGCCATTTTGAAAAAAAAATCGTTCCGCAACGCTACAATTTCATGACTATTTCTTTTCTCCTCTTGCTACTCACCATGGTTCGATTACCTTGTGGCTAAATTTTTTTTTAACCTTTATTAAAGTGTTTTTTTAATCTACAGATTAAGTTCAACACCGTTGTCGCCAAATTGTGAGGGGCACTTCGGTTGAAATGAAATCGAGAACACACTTTGGTCGGTTTCATAATATATTAAACAGAACGCTTTTTATTTGTCATATCCACGACCGGTACACTCCTGATCTTGCAACCCATACACACTAACTAACTCACCTTCTTTTTCCGTCCCTATTACCTTCTCCCTTCGTCTCTATCTCCATCTCTTTCTCCCACTGTCAAAGACATGTGTCACGTATTACCAGGGGATAAAGGGTCATGGCACTAAACCCTACAATGGCGTAGCTAGATTGAGGCCCAATATATAACCGGAAGATAGAGAACCGTAACACCTTTTCTTCGTCCCTTTACGTTTATAGATATTGACTACTTTGGATCATACCTAGTCAAACGATGGGTAAGCATCTTCACGTGTCTAACGGTTTGGGCAGGCAATACACATAGAGGTGGTGAACTCTTCAACAATCGACGATTCATCGCTCACAGAAGAGCGCCCCAAGAAGTCTACACTGACAATGGTACAAATTTCATAGGCGCTAGCGGGGAGCTTGTAAACGAACAGCGAGACATCAACCTTACCTTGAGTAGCACTATCACGGACGCTCAGACAACATTGCGGTTCAATCCACCGCCAGCTCAAGATATGGGTAGACGTTGGGAGCGGATAGTCCGCTCCGTCAAGACAGATCTCGGCACATTGCCTGAGTCACGCAAGATGGACGATGAATCATTTCTGATAATTCTAGCCGAGGCACTGTGGTGGAAAGCCGGACAAAACCTCAAAATTTTTTTCGTGATTTTCGTGAAGCCCATATTTTTAATTTAACATAAGTATATATTGAATGAGCTAGTTCCAAATGTGTTTGATTGTAGCATGTAAGTTAAATGTCTGGTGTCTTGTTGAAGTTATACAAATATGTATGGGAAAATGAAATTTGGCTAAAATTTTGGGAAAGATTCGAAAAGATCTGGTATTATGTATTAAAATCTATATTTTTTTGTCTACTTTCCGATGGTTAGCGGGAAATTGACTGGTGCAATGTTAGAATAAGGACGCTGTCTTTGTTCTAGATCCTAGGGCCTGGGCTTGCGGAAGCCCTTGGATAACATAAAGTATGTCGGATAACCATTTTAACCTCAAAATGAATTCAACGTTTCAAAATTACTCCGTGGTGAAGTTTTGAACGCAATCTCAGGTTTTGTCCGGGATTTATATGAGGGCCCGCCACTGTTCGAGATAGAGCATATGCAACCTTTTTGCTACTGGACAACGAAGGCCGCGATTTTTTTAACAGACAGAATCACCGTCTTCGACCAAAGGTCGCACAGACTGAACATTTAATATCTAGCATGAGACAACGGACAGGACATTTACACAACACCCAGTGGACCAGTGGAGAACTTTTCGCTTTACGAACTTCGCTCATGATAATACTAAATTACAGGCTAAATTCTAAATCTAAAATCTATAAACTGAATTTGTTATTCTAAAATAATAATTTTCTGAGTAGGAGACCGATTATGAGTAGATTTTCCCTTATATTATCCACCAATAATATCCAACTAATAAATTATAGCTTTGAGCTAATCACATCGGGAACAAAGGTGTAGATTTGCTTCAACGAAAAGTTCAGCCACGTAACACTCATTATGCCATCACATATTGTCATTTATCATACCTCATATTCAGATATAAAATAAAATCGAGGGATTTCAAGTATGAGGTGTGAAGTGATACAAAAATGGTCCAAATAATACAACGCATAATGGCATAATGCAACGGATCTATTCTCCTCAAGCCCATATTGCCGGAAACGGATGCTTCATTATCTACTTCAATGGAATGACAATAGTTGCTGGAAGATCGATTGATGCCATCGCGGCTGCTCAGGTGATATCAGTGGCAAGCCGATCGAGTGGAGTGTGACAAATTCAACGACAGGCATGTAATTACGGCAGTATCGGTTTCATTAACCATGCCATGAACTGCTGCATACCTGGGCAAAGAAAGCAAATAAGAAAAAGGGTAAACACAGAATAAAAAGACACAAACCCATTCATTATACACTAAAATGTGTGCACAATATGCTACATTGTTGGCTGTGAGTGAATGAAAAGGTACTGAGATAGCATTGCCTCATGCACTCTCTGATGTGAGCAATGCAATGCGGTTTGAAAAAGGTCGAAGCTATTAAAAACGATGATGGCTGTCGTGCGAGGTGATATAAATAATGCATGGGAAATATGCTTACTTTTATGATTAGTTGTTATTGTTTTTGCTTTCTGCCTTGTCCGCTATCGGTTGATATTTTGTTGGGGACACAGCTTTGACTTGTCCGATTGACAACTGGAATACGCCCATCTGTGATATATGCTTTGTGGTTTCTGTGATATTGTCACTCATCGTCGGACGGTTATCAAACGGGTACAATTGCTGAATTACTTTTATGTGATTGGAAAAATGCTCTATTGGACCCTTTTTTTATGGAAAATTTCTTCGTGGAACAGTGTTGAATCATTCCTAAGATTTTTATCATTTGACGGCGTTATTTCGTATCCAAAGATTAAATCATCCGTCACGTACAGTGTGCCAGTGCCATGTCAAATGCGCCAAAAGTAGAACTATAAAATTCTAATTTTATTCCAAGTAACGGCGGCAGACCACATTTACAAACGCCGAAAAGGGTTTTAAAAGTCCCATAAGCTGATGCAACTTTTACGACCACTGCATCGTCAACGCAGCGTATGATGTTTGTTTTAACGACCTGGATAACCTAACAAGACGCATCATCGTCCTCTTTGAAACCTGAATAAATACGTTCTCAGTTCGGTTCAGGGTTATTCTAATGCTAATTTCAATAAAATTACTGTTGAGGTGCTTACCCGAAATACCAATAAGTTTGAAATGCAACAACTTGACGAACGAAGGCAAACAAAAATTTAAATTTTTACTGAAAATATCCAAGTCGGCGGGATCAAAGGCAAAACAAGCGAACGCAATAAACAAACGGATTGCAACACGCCAACTAGATATAATGGGGTTCTGGGAGCTGGTGAGCACTTTCCTATCAAATCAAACTGAATTAAAAACCTTTGAAATTCTGATCTGTTGCGTATCGAAAGTGTGAGAAAGGGGACCTCCTTCATTGCATTCATGAATGAAGTGCGCAATGTGATATCTAATGAGTGCTTCCGCTCGTTCCCGATGCTGCGACAAACATGTTTGCTTCCCATTCATACAAAGCGACAAGAAAAAACACGTTAGCTCATGCAAAATTGTGTCTGGTGGAATTCCTCGGCATTCTCCCTTCGGTTCGGTTCTTTGTTCGCTCATTGATCGAAAAGGATCCGTTCCGTCCCATTTACCGCTTGGTTCTCGGAAGAAAGAGCTCTGAATGTTGGCATTGTGCGACGACGGTTATTTCCAGAAACTGAGGAAGGTATCAGAGAACATGGCGCAAAAAATAAACAAAACAAACTAAAAGCATTCCCTGAAGACACCGTGAAGGAAGGCAAAACAATCGCACCAACACATGCGAAAGTGGAAAGTCCATTACGCAGAAAAGGGTCCTTAAATTGCGATGCATGTTGCTGGGTGGTGTTCTGTTGGATGCATTTAGTTGGCTCAGGTGCTACGAGGTGCATCGTCTGTGGTTCAATAACCAGTTACTTTATTATAATGTTCATAGTATAGATATTTTCGATATTTTCAGTCATTTGATTCTTTCTCTATTTACAATTCAATACCAAAATTTTCAAAACTACTTATCTGCTTTTGTCAACAATGATTCAAACGTCGATTTGACGAATCTGATAGCACTTTGCGTTTGCGTGGGAACCAACACCATCAATACGCAGGTGAAGCCTTCTGCTACCTGTTGAAGGTGTTGGAATAGGGTACCCGTTGATCCAAAACCATTCCCATTCGTTGACGCATTATTCCAGGATTAGGTCTGCTAAGCCTGGTCGGAACAAATCTTTCCAGACGAATGGCGGATCAGCCACGTCATCCCAATACCGAAAGATTACCTCTTCTCTCGGGATCCCTCAAAATACCGCAAAATTTCGCTAACTTCCTGCGTCTCTAAGGTTGTCGAGAGGCTAGGTATCCGTCGTCTACGCGAGAACCTCAAGGCCGATGGAAGATTCGCCTTCCGTCCTATATACGAGCCTACTTCACCGGCCTAGCTAATGCCCTTCACATTACCTTCGAGGAGAGTAAACACGCTGATTTGGTATCCCTTGACATCTCGAAGGTATTCAATCGGACCTGGACACTACTAGTTTTTTCAGCAACTCAGCGAATGGTGATTCTCGGGCAACACACTGGCATTTTTTCTCGGTATTTCCTCAAAGGGCGATCATTTCAAGTCGACATCGGAAATCTCCTAACTCCACAGTCTCCTAAAGTCTCCTAAACTCACTCCACATCTGCCTGCGCCGAGGCAGGCATCTTGCCACTCCGTCCTGGCTCAAAATTGCTTACTTGGGCGCTTCTACTGCTGGGAATCACAGGATCCCTCTTTTTATTGAAAGGGACCAGATCCTGCGCGTGGTGGCCGACGTTCGTCTCCCTCCTGTGGCTAGGATCCACTGAAATGGAGCGAAGAGCTGGCACTCCTCAACAGCCTATCTATCTATCTATCTATCTATCTATCTATCTATCTATCTATCTATCTGTCTATCTATCTATCTATCTATCTATCTATCTATCTATCTATCTATCTATCTATCTATCTATCTATCTATCGATCGATCTGTGCTCATGCACTTCTTCTAAAATTCCGGCCCCTAGCTTAGGCTAGTTCGCCGACTGGCTTGCTGAGATCCACTGCTACGTTGTCTCGATCCCTCGGCGGTCGTACCGCAAACTTCCTCACTCGAATCCTCCTGACTTCCCCCGGCGTCGAGGGTGGTCCACCAGTTCCGGTGAAGGAAACTTCCGCACTGATGGTGCCCCGACTACCGGCGGCTATCGCAGGGGACGCTTTCGCGCATTGCGCCGTCTTCGTCTTCGGGTTGCAGAGGTGGTCCGACAGTTCCGGTGGTGGATAACGTCCGCACTGGCGGTGCCCTACATACCCGAAGCACTTCCTTCTTCTTTCTTCTTTCTTCAGCAGGTTGGCAATTCAAGTGCCGTGGTCGGTCCAACGATTCCGGTTGGCACTGTGCTGGATTTTCCTCCAAACCGACGCTTATGTGCTGGTCCCTTCTTCATCGACGCTGCAGCTCTGACAGTATTTGCGTCACGACTCTGTTTACCGCATTTCACGTACCTGCATCGCGACACATTCGCTCTGCGATTTAGGGCAGGCATTCCTCTACGTACTTCCTCAAACCTTGGGCAATCGAATACCACGTGTTCTGGAGTCTCCTCTATGTTGATACACGCCGGGCAGAATGCCGATGACGCATGGCCACACCGATGCAAATAGTGGCGGAAACAGCCATGTCCGGACAGGAACTGTGTGAGGTAAAAGTTCACCTCTCCATGCTCCCTATACACCCACGTCGACACATTGGGGATGAGCCGGTGGGTCCACCTTCCATTATCCGCATTGTCCCACTCCTGCTGCCACTTCACCATAGAGTCCAGTCTCACCGTCTTCCTCACATTTCTGGTATCTCTCCGTTGGTAACACTCGATATCCTCTGCTAGGGTTATGCAGATTGGAATCATCCCTGCGATAACGCAAACTGCCTCCGAGGAAATGGTTCGGTACGCACTCGCGACTCGAACGGCCATTAAGCGAAACATGCTGTTCAACTTTCCGTGGTTACGTTTCGTCTTGAGCGCAGCTCCCCAAACTGGAACTCCGTACCTCAGTATCGAGGATGATACTGCTGCCAGAAGAAGTCAACTGCTGCTTTTAGGACCACCCACGTTCGGTATGATCCTTGCAAACGCACTGACGATTTTAGCCGCTTTTTCGCAGGAATAGTCCACATGGGTGTTGAAATTCAACCGGTCGTCGATCATCACTCCTAGATGCCTCAAAGCCCGCACGGACGGTATGTTGTGCCCTCCTATGGTAAGCTGTATCCGCTGGATCTCGCGGCAGTTGCTAACCAGCATCACTTCTGTTTTGTGGTGAGCAAGCTGCAGTTTGACTCCATTCATCCAGTTTTCAACTGCGTCGGTCGTCTCCGCCACCAGCATTTCTACCTCTTCCAGCGACTCTCCGGTTATCGTTAGAACGACATCATCCGCGAATCCGAAAATCTTCACGCCTTTGGGCAACTTCAGTTTTAGAACTCCGTTATACATAATGTTCCACAGCGTCGGGCCTAGAATGGAACCTTGCGGAACACCTGCGGTAACCCTAATCGACTTCTGCCCCGAATTCGTTTCGTAAACCAGGATCCGGTTCTGGAAGTAACTTTCAATGATTCTACACAAGTAGTCAGGAACCCGCATACCGTGCAGCACTGCGGCGATAGCCTCCCAGCTGGCACTGTTAAGAGCGTTTTTGGCGTCAATCGTTACTACAGCGCAGAATCGATTGCCGCGCCTCTTCTTCTTGGCATCTCTCTATGAAACTTCAATGACCGTCCTGATTGCATCCACCGTCGATCTGCCTTTTCGGAATCCGACCTACTTTTCCGATAAGCCGGTCTCGACCTCCGTGAACTGCGTCAGCCGATCAGAAGCATCCCAGTGTATCCAGCAGGCATATGGCCCTATACGATTATGGATTCCCTGGCGGTTTCCCTGGTTTCGGTAGTAGCACTAGTTTCTGGATCTTGCACCTATCCTGAAAGTTACCATCTGCTAGGTATTTCTGCAGAACCATACTGAACAAATCTGGAAACGCCAGTATCGCAGTTTTCAGAGCCACGTTTGAAATTCCATCCGGACCCTCTTCATTTTCAGACCTTTCGCCACTGATGACAGCTCATCGTTGGAGGCTTGCATACCTGCAATGAATACTCCGTCTTCAGCTACGTACGGTGTAGGTGGCCACATCGTAGAATCATGCTGCGGGAAGAGACCGTCAACGATGATCTTCAGCTTGTCCGGACACATTTCCGCTGGCCCTGATCCTCGCTGTTACGACCCGATAAGCGTTGCCCCAAGGATCAGCGTCAGCTTCTCGGCACAACTCCTTGAAGCAGTTGGATTGGCTGACTTTAATCTCCCGTTTGAAGGCCGACCTAGCTTCACGGAAGATTATCTTACGCTCCTCTCTGACTGTTTCAGACCTTGCTCTCTGAAAGTGTCTTCTGGCTCTGAGACACGCAGCACGAAGGCTAGCAAGAGTATCGTTCCACCAGTAATTTAGCCGCCGGCTTTTCCTTGGCTCCAGTCTCCTTGGCATCGTCGCATCGCATGCCCTCGCAAGAGTTTCTGTCAGCTCGTCTGCATCGAGATTTGTAGCGCCGCTGTCCGCTCGGAGTGCTTCGATAAAAAGATCTTTGTCGAAGTCCTTCGCCTTCCATTTCGCCCGCTATTCCTAATCTCTCGCCGTACCGTCGGCATTCGTGTTCCAACACAATACCGGATCGCCTGATGATCACTATGTGTATAGTCCTCACTAACTCTCCAGTTCATGTTTCTCACCAGCGACGGACTGCAGAACGTGACGTCGATGATGGACTATCTGCCGCCTCTGCGTAATGTACTAACGGTACCTTCGTTGCACAATCTTACTTCCAGCTTTGCCAGCGCCTCCAGCAAACTATAACCTCTGGCGTTAGTCAGTCTGCTTCCCCAATCCACTGCCCAAGCATTGAAATCGCCTCCGATGATCACTGGTTTTCGGCCGATCAGCTTCTCCGTGAGTGAGTCCAGCATCCGGTTATACTGCTCCAAAGTCCACCTTGGGGGTGCGTAACAGCTATACACAAAGATCTCGTTAATTTTGGCGACAACAAAACCTTCGTTAGAGCTGTCTACCACCTCTTGGATAGGGTATCTGCCCATCACTTGGATAGCCGCAATCCCCGTAGCATCCGCCACCCAGTTGCCGTTGTCAGAAGGAATCCGGTACGGCTCAGCAATAATTGCCACGTCGCACATTGCTTCTGTTGACGACTGCCACAACAGTTGCTGTGCGGTGTCGCAATGATTGAGATTCAACTGGATGATCTCCATTAATCCCGGCCCGCCATAACCTTCTTGTAGACAGGGCATTGGAAGCCACCCGTCGTACGGTCGTTTCCGTCCTCCGGTTTACAGAGCAGGCATCTTAGTGTCTTCGTGCAGTTCATAGCAACGTGTCCTTCTTCATCACATTTCCTACATAGACCGGATCTATCCGGGCCTTTGCAGTTTCGCGCATGGTGGCCAAGCGCCATGCATTTAAAGCATCGCTCCGATCTGCTTGGTGACTCGTGGAGCGAATCTCAACGGGCACACCGACCATCCTACTTTCACATTGCCCGCCTCCACCATTTTGTTGGCAGGCTCTGCTGGTAGTCGTATCGCTGTTACTTGTGTACCATCGTACGCTCTCCTTAGTCGAATCGTCATCTGCACTTTCCCATCTTGCATTGTGAGGCCAGCGCATCCCTCAGTTTGTCTTTCGTCGTGATCTCGTGCAGGTCTTTGCAGTCGACCACTTCTTCCTGCGTTAGAGCTCTTACGTTACCGTCACTGCCCAATGAGTTCGCAACGAGCTCCCGGAAGGCCAAAGCTCTTGATCGTGGGATTCTTCTTCAGCTCGAACAGAAACTCCCCCTTCTGGGTACGCCTAGTTCTCACCACTTTCTCACTCAAGTCTTTTAGCTCCGGGTCCTCTCTCACCTTCTTCAGGATCGGTGCGTACGACGTTTTATCGCTCGCTTCCACGATCAGAACATCACCTTTAACTCTGTCCCGAGGAGAACGACGTTTTTCTTTTTTTCTTCTGTTCCTTCCTCTTTTCTATATTCTCCTTCTGCTTCTTCCTCTTCTCCCGCTGACTTTCCACGGTCTGCCACTCACCACCTTTGACGCGTTCCTTCAGCACGCTGGTAAAGTCCTGCACATTCCGTTGCTTTTTCGTGACTTCCTGCTCTCCAGGCGAATCCCTTCCTCGCTTTTCCGTGCGAGTGATTCGGGGACTTTTAGGTGCCTGCTGTGTCTCAACTGCTGTATGCTCCGCCGCTTCTTTCAGCACCTTTTCAGCTGCTTCGGCTCTCTTTTTTAGCGCGATCTGTTCGTGTTCGGCTGCTTTTACGGCGGACTTGATGCTCGTCACTAGAAGCTTGATCTTCGTGTGAACATTGTGCTTGTCCTTCACGAAGTCATAAAGCTCGTTGACTCGCTTCCGCACCTCCATCAGGTTGGTCCTCCCAAGTTGTAGTTCCTCATGAATAACACTACTTGCCGATTTTGGTGTGGACACCCTATTCTCGGATCTTAGCTCCTGTTGGCCTGCCTGAAGTCTTGGGCAAACTGCGGGTGCGTGCTACTGCTGCCTTCGCCATCACTGGAGATCATAAACATTCGCTCCGCCTGCTCCTTCTTTGTTTTTTGTATTCGTTTCCATGTTAAAAGGGTCCCTCCTCGGGCCGTCATCTCTACCTGCTGTAGATAGTCGTCTTTTGCGATACCATGGGTGCCTTTGTAAACAGTGAGGTCCATGCAAGGGTTGACTCCGGTGCCTTATAGCACCGTGTTCAGAGCCGGATCGACGTAGATCAGGAATGTTACATCTGAACCTACTACCCACCAGTGTAGGTGACAGGTGTTGAGCGTTACCGGAGGCCTGCCAGGTTATTTACCGGGACGGAGGCAGTCGAACCATTAGCCTGCCTGCCGTTTCAAAAAAATGTCACTCTTTTTTACTCAGGAAACAGAATAGCTCGACTGTCAGCCCATATACGCCTAATCCTATCCAAAACCGAGAATCGTCCGATGTCGTTTGCCGTGACCAGTATACCATAATCAGGATCTTACTGGTATGAATCCTGATGTGCCGGTTGGCACTCCTGTTGGGCTATCTATCTATCTATCTATCTATCTATCTATCTATCTATCTTTTTTTTTTTACAAGGGTTAAAGCCATCAAAAATCTGCGCGACAGACACCTCGAGCATCCACACTATGCTCGAAGGCGAACAGGGATGGGCTCCTGACCTGCTAAAATGTGCCTCCCGGATAAACCGGGTCCCTTATACTCCTTGCCTCGATCCCCGGGACCACTGGATGCTGCGACTACTTCGGGGGCTGTGCTCATGCACTTCTTCTAAAATTCCGGCCCCTAAGCTTAGGCTAGTTCGCCGACTGGCTTGCTGACATCCACTGCTACGTTGTCTCAATCCTCGGCGGTCGTGCCGCAAACTTCCTCACTCGAATCCTCCTGACTTCCCCCGGCGTCGAGGGTGGTCCACCAGTTCCGGTGAAGGAAACTTCCGCACTGATGGTGCCCCGACTACCGGCGGCTATCGCAGGGGACGCTTTCGCGCATTGCGCCGACTTCGTCTTCGGGTTGCAGAGGTGGTCCGACAGTTCCGGTGGTGGATAACGTCCGCACTGGCGGTGCCCTACATACCCGAAGCACTTCCTTATTCTTTCTCCTTTCTTCAGCAGGTTGACTGATCGAGTGCCGAAGTCGGTCCGCCGATTCCGGTTGGCAGAAAACTGTCCCGACGACCCGAGGCCAAACACTGCTCACTATGCTGGATTTTCCTCCGAGCCGACGCTTGTTTGCTGGTCCCTTCTCCATCTACGCTGCAGCTCTGACAATATTTGCCTCACGACTCTGCTTACCGCATTCCACGTATCTTCATCGTGACACATTCGCTCAGCGATGTTGTCCACGCTTAGGGCAGGCATTCCTCTACGTGCTTCCGCAAACCTCGGACAATCGAATGACACGTGCTCTGGAGTCTCCTCTACGTTGATACACGCCGGGCAGCATGGCGATGACGCATGGCCACATCGGTGCAGATATTGGCGGAATCAACCGTGTCCGGATAAGAACTGAGTGAGGTGAAAGTTCACCTCTCCATGCTCCCTGTTCACCCACGTCGACACATTGGGGATGAGCCGGTGGGTCCACCTTCCACTGTCTGCATTGTCCCACTCCTGCTGCCACTTCACCATTGAGTCCAGTCTCATCGTCTCCCTCACATTTCTGGTACCTCTCCGTTGGTAGCACTCGATATCCTCTGCTAAGGTTATGCAGATTGGAATCATCCCTGCGATAACGCAAGCTGCATCTGACGAAATGGTTCGGTACGCACTCGCCACTCGAATGGCCATTAGACGAAACACGCTATTCAACTTCCTGCGATTACGTTTCGTCTTGAGCGCAGCTCCCCAGGCTGGAACGCCGTACCTAAGTATTGAGGATGATACGGTCGCCAGAAGACGCCTATAGCTGCCTCTCGGTCCGCCAACGTTCGGCATGATCCTAGCAAGCGCACTGACCATCTTTGCCGCCTTCTCGCAGGAATAGTCGACATGGGTGTTGAAATTCAAACGGTCGTCGATCATCACTCCTAGATGTCTCAAAGCCCGCACGGACGGTTTGTCGTGCTCTCCGACGATAATCTGCATTCGCTATATGATTCGGCAGTTGCTGACCAGCATCACTTCTGTTTTGTGGTGAGCAAGCTGCAGCTTGACCCCATTCATCCAGTTTTCAACTGCGTCGGTCGTCTCCGCCACCAGCATATCTACCTCTTCCAGCGACTCTCCGGTTATCGTTAGAACGACATCATCCGCGAATCCGAAGATCTGCACGCCTTTGGGCAACTTCAGCTTTAGCACTCCGTTGTACATAACGTTCCACAGCATTGGGCCAAGTATGGAGCCTTGCGGAACACCCGCCGTAACCCTAATCGACTTCTGCCCCGAGTTCGTATCGTAGACCAGAATCCGGTTTTCGAAGTAGCTCTTAAGGATTCTACACAAATAGCCAGGAACCCGCATTCCATGCAGCGCTACGGCGATGGCCTCCCAGCTGGCACTGTTGAACGCGTTTTGACGTCAATTGCTACTACGGCGCAGAACCGATTGCCGCACCTCTTTTTCTTGGATGCTTTCTCTGCAACTTCAACGACCGCCTTAATTGCATCCACCGTTGATCTGCCTTTTCGGAATCCAAACTGCTTCTCCGACATCGATCTCGCCCTCCGTGAACTGCGTCAGCTTATTAAGGATAATCCTTTCCAGAACCCGGTGTATCCAGCAGGCATATGGGCCTATACGACTCCCCAGCGGTTTTCATGGCTTCAGCAGTAACACCAGTTTCTGAATCTTCCACTTATTCGGAAAGTAGCCATCTGCTAGGCATTTCTACAACACCATCCTGAACAAATTTGAAAACGCCAGTATCGCAGTTTTAGAGCCTCGTTCCTAATTCCATCCGGACCCGGAGCTTTCTTCATCTTCAGACCTTTCGCCACTGATGACAGATCATGGTTGGAGACTTGCATACCTGCAATGGTGACTCCGTCTTCATCTTCGTACGGTGCAGGCGGCCACATCGTAGAATCATGCTGCGGGAAAAGACCGTCCACGATGATCTTCAGCTTGTCCAGACACATCTCCGCTGGCGTCGCTGGACCCTTGATTTTCGTTATTGCCACCCGATAAGCATTGCCCCAAGGATCAGCGTCAGCTTCTTGGCACAACTGCTTGAAGCAGTTGGACTTGCTGACTTTGATCTCCCGTTTGAAAGCCGCTCTAGCTTCCCGGAAAACTATCTTACGTTCTTCTCTTACCGTTTCAGACCTTGCCCTCTGAAAACGTCTCCTGGCCCTGAGACAGGCAGCACGAAGATTGGCAAGAGATTCGTTCCACCAGTAATTTGGGCGTCGGCTGTCCAATGGCTCCAATTTCCTTGGCATCGACGCATCGCAAGCCCTCGCTAACGTTTCCGTCAGTTCATCTGCTTCCAGATTTGTTGCGCCGCTGTCAACTCGAAGTGCTTCGATGAAAAGCTGCTTGTCAAAGTCCTTCGTTTTCCATCTTCGCCCGGTAGTCCTTATCCCTCTCCGCGTCGTCGGTAGCCGTGTTCCAACACTATACCGGATAGCTTGGTGATCACTATGAGTGTAGTCCTCACAAACTCTCCAGTTCATGTTTCTCACCAGCGACGGGCTGCAAAACGTCACGTCAATGATGGACTCCCTGCCATCTCTGCGGAATGTACTAACGGTACCTTCGTTGCACAATCTTACTTCCAGCTTAGCCAGCGCCTCCAGCAAACTGTAACCTCTGGCGTTAGTCAGCCTGCTCCCCCAATCCACTGCCCAAGCATTGAAGTCGCCTCCGATGATTGCGGGTTTAAGGCCGATCAGCTTCTCCGTGAGTGCATCCAGCATCCGGTTATACTGCTCTAAAGTCCACCGTGGGGGTGCGTAGCAGCTACACACGAAGATCCCGTTGATTTTGGCGACAACAAAACCTTCGTTAGAGCTGTCTACCACCTCTTGGATAGGAAATCTGCTTGGATAGCCGCAATCCCCGTAGCATCCGCCACCCAGTTGCCGTTGTCAGAAGGAATCCGGTACGGCTCAGCAATAATTGCCACGTCGCACATTGCTTCTGTTGTCGACTGCCACAACAGTTGCTGTGCGGTGTCGCAACGATTGAGATTCAACTGGATGATCTCCATTAATCCCGGCCCGCCATCGCCTTCTTGTATGCAGGGCATTGAAAGCCATCCGTCGTATGCTCGTTTCCGTCCTCCGGTTTACAGAGCAGGCATCTTGGTTGCTTCGTGCAGTCCCTAGCAACGTGTCCTTCTTCACCACATTTCCTACATAGACCGGATCTATCCGGGCCTTTGCAGTTTCGCGCCTGGTGGCCAACCGCCATGCATTTAAAGCATCGCTCCATCTGCTTGGTGACTCGTGGAGCGAATCTCAACGGGCACACCGACCATCCTACTTTCACCTTGCCCGCCTCCACCATTTTGTTGGCTGCCTCTGCTGGTAGTCTTATCGCTGCTACTTGTGTGCCACCGTACGCTCTCCTCAGCCGAATCGTCATTTGCACTTCCCCCCGCTTGCATTGTGAGACCAGTGCATCCCTCAGTCCGTCTTCCGTCGTGACCTCGTCCATGTCTCTGCACTCGACCACTGCTTCCTGCGTTAGAGCTCTTACGTTACCGTCACTGCCCAATGAGTTGGCAATGAGCTCCCGGAAGGCCGAGCTCTTGATCGTGGGATCCTTCTTCAGCTCGAACAGCATCTCCCCCTTCTGGGTACGCCTAGTTCTCACCACTTTCTCACCCAAGTCTTTTAGCTCCGGGTCCTCTCTCACCTTCTTCAGGATCGCTGCGTACGACGTTTTATCGCTCGCTTCCACGATCAGAGCATCACCTTTAACTCTCTCCCGAGGAGAACGACGTTTTTCTTTTTTCTTCTGTTCCTTCCTCTTTTCCATATTCTCCTTCTGCTTCTTCCTCTTCTCCCGCTGACTTTCCACGGTCTGCCACTCACCACCTTTGACGCGTTCCTTCAGCACGCTGGCAAAGTCCTGCACATTCCGTTGCTTTTTCGTGACTTCCTGCTCTCCAGGCGAATCCCTTCCTCGCTTTTCCGTGCGAGTGATTCGGGGACTTTTAGGTGCCTGCTGTGTCTCAACTGCTGTATGCTCCGCCGCTTCTTTCAGCACCTTTTCAGCTGCTTCGGCTCTCTTTCAGCGCGCTCTGTTCGTGCTCGGCTGCTTTAACGGCGGATTTGATATTCGTAACTAGAAGCTTGATCTTAATGTGGACATTGTGCTTGTCCTTCACGAAGTCATAAAGCTCGTTGACTCGCTTCCGCACCTCCATCAGGTTGGACCTCCCAAGTTGTAGTTCCTCCTGAATAACACTACTTGCCGATTTTGGTGTGGACACCCTATTCTCGGATCCTAGCTCCTGTTGGCCTGCCTGGTTCTCAGAAGTCTTGGCCAAACTGCTGGTACTTGCTACTGCTGCCTGCGCCATCACTGGAGATCGCTGCAGCTTCCCACTTTTTGCGAAAACAATCGCTCCGCCTGCTCCTTCGTTGATTTTTGTATTCGTTTCCATGTTAAAAGGGTCCCCCCTCCGGGCCGTTATCTCTACCTGTTGTAGATAGTCGCCTTTTGTGATCTCATGGGTGCCTTTGTAAACAGTGAGGTCCATGCAAGGGTTGACTCCGGTGCCTTATAGCACCGTGTTCAGAGCCGGATCGACGTAGATCAGGAATGTTACATCTGAACCTACTACCCACCAGTGTAGGTGACAGGTGTTGAGCGTTACCGGAGGCCTGCCAGGTTGTTTACCGGGACGGAGGCAGTCGAACTATTAGCCTGCCTGCCGTTTCAAAAAAATGTCACTCTTTTTTACTCAGGAAACAGAATAGCTCGACTGTCAGCCCATATACGCCTAATCCTATCCAAAAACCGAGAATCGTCCGATGTCGTTTGCCGTGACCAGTATACCATAATCAGGATCTTACTGGTATGAATCCTGATGTGCCGGTTGGCACTCCTGTTGGGCCATTCTATCTATCTATCTATCTATCTATCTATCTATCTATCTATCTATCTATCTATCTATCTAGCTAGCTAGTTAGCTCTCTAGCTCTCTAGCTCTCTAGCTCTCTAACTCTCTAGATCTCTAACTCTCAAGCTCCCTAACTCTTAAGCTCTCTAGCTCTCTAGCTTTCTAGCTCTCTAGCTCTCTAGCTCTCTAGCTTTCTAGCTCTCTAGCTCTCTAGCTCTCTAGCCCCCAGCTCTCAGCCTCTCTCCCCAGCTCTCTAGCTCTGTAGCCTCAGCCTCTCTCTCTCTGGCTCTGTAGCTCTTTGGCTCTCTCCAGCTCTCCAGCTCTCTGGCTCTCAGCTCCCCAGCCTCTGGCTCTCCAGCTCTCTGGCCTCCAGCTCTCAGCTCTCAGCTCTCAGCTCTCAGCTCCTCTAGCTCTCTAGCCCCCAGCCTCTCTAGCCTCTAGCTCTCTGGCTCTCTAGCTCTCTAGCTCTCAGCTCTCTCAGCTCTCTAGCTCTCTAGCTCTGTAGCTCTCTAGCCTCAGCCTCCCTAGCTCTCTAGCCTCTCTCTCCAGCTCTCTAGCTCTGCAGCCTCTTTAGCCTCTCTCTGGTTCTGTAGCTCTCTCTCTCTAGCTCTCTAGCTCTCTAGCTCTCTAGCTCTCTAGCTCTCTAGCTCTCTAGCTCTCTAGCTCTCTAGCTCTCTAGCTCTCTAGCTCTCTAGCTCTCTAGCTCTCTAGCTCTCTAGCTCTCTAGCTCTCTAGCTCTCTAGCTCTCTAACTCTTAAGCTCTCTAACTCTTAAGCTCTCTAACTCTTAAGCTCTCTAACTCTTAAGCTCTCTAACTCTTAAGCTCTCTAACTATTAAGCTCTCTAACTATTAAGCTCTCTAACTATTAAGCTCTCTAACTATTAAGCTCTCTAACTATTAAGCTCTCTAACTATTAAGCTCTCTAACTATTAAGCTCTCTAACTATTAAGCTCTCTAGCTCTTCCTGGGGAACAGGGGGAATAGTCGTTTAGCTGAAACCCGTTCGGCCGAATGCCACTAGGCCGAAAGTCATTTGGCCGAAAGAGTCATTTGGACGAAAGGGTCATTTGGCCGAAAGGATCGTTTTTCCGAAAGGGTCATTTGGCCGAAAGGGTCGTTTGGCCGAAAGGGTCTTTTGGTCGAATAGGACATTTGGCCCCGAATAGGTTATTTGAAAAGTGAGAAATTGTGAATGAGAAGAGAGACGCCTCACTTCTCACTGTAAAAACAGAGGATCGTGAAGTGAGTAGTGAGACGTCTCACTACTCACTTTGTGCGTCTCACTTTTTACAGCGAGAAGCGATAAATGAAGAGTGAAACGTCTCAGTTCTCACTGTAAAATTGAGAAGCGCAAAGTAAGTAGTGAGACGTATCAAATGAGCTATTCGTCCAAATGACCTATTTGGCAAAATGCCTTATTCGGCCAAATGTCCTATTCGGGCAAATGACCCTTTCGGCCAAATAACCATTTCGGCCAAACGACCCTTTCGGTCAAACGACCCTTTCAGTCAAACGACCCTTTCGGCCTACTGGCCCTTTCGGCCAAATGACCCTTTCAGCCAAACGACCCTTTCGGCCTAATGGCACTTTTGTCCTAATGACCCTTTCGGCAAAATTACCATTTCGGCCATACGACCCTTTCGACCAAATTAGCCTTTTCGCCAAACGACCCTTTTCGGCTTAATGGTCCTTTCGGCCTAATGACCCTTTCGGCCAAACGACCCTTTCGGCCAAACGATCCTTTCGGCAAATATAGTATATTAACAATATAGTTCACTTCGTGAATCCCCATATATTAGGCAAGAGACAGACCAATCATACCACCTTTCGTCACAAAAGGTAACTAGCGCCTAAAACCGATAACCAAGCGGTGCGATGATTGCACAAATTACACTGATTTTGCAATTTTTGAAAATTTGAATAACATTTTTTTTTAATTTTATTTTAGTCTGAATAAATAAATAATAATAAATTTTATTTTTTTTGGTCTTCATTAAAGTGATTTTTTATATGACAATAAGTTCATCACTAAATAATAATAAATTTTATTTTTAACCTCAGATATCAAAATTTCTAGAATATTTTTTCGACATTTTATATTGCATATTGAATCATATGTTTAAGCACCCCTCGGAATTTTTCTTTACAACATTGCTTGCCGTTTGTGACACCGCGGCGCTACTGCGTTGTCTCTTCAAATTAGCCAGAGTAGACTATATTGGTAATAGAGTATATTTTCTTTCGGCCAAACGACCCTTTCGCCAAATGACCCTTTCGGCCTAAGGTTGTAGGACAAAAGGTCGAAGGTCAAATGGTCGAAAGACAAAAGGTCGAAGGTCGAAAGGACAAAAGGTCGTCTTTCCACCTTCTTTCCACCTTTTTTCTTTCTTATTTCTTCCCTCTTTTTTTTCATTTTTTCTTCCTATTTGATTTCTTTTTTTCTTTTTTTTCTTTTTTCCTCCTTACTTCTTCTTTCTTTCTCCCCCTTTTTGCCTTTCTCGTACAACAAAGTTGTACCGAAAGGCTATCATTTCACTTCAAAATCAAACCTTATACAGAAATCTCGGAGACCCATGATGTTATATACCAATCGACTCAGCTCGTCGACCTGAACAAATGTCTGTCTGTCCGTGTGTGTGTGTGTGTGTGTGTGTGTGTGTGTGTGTGTGTGTGTGTGTGTGTGTGTGTGTGTGTGTGTGTGTGCACGAAAACCGAAAAACATTAGCCACTTTTTCATATAGTAATTCTTAACCGATTTTCTCGCAACAAGCTGCATTCGACAGCCTTGTTGATCACTATTGAATAGCCTTGTTGATCATTACTGAATTTGATAACGATCTACCATTGCGACTGAAAGTTATTAAGAAAATGGAATCGAACTATATAAGCGCCATATAAGGTTGGTGTCTTGGCTAAATGCGAGAAAGGCAGTATCACCACTCGGTGAATTAGATTGGGTTTTTTTTCCTTTTCGTTTCCTGTTTTTCTTTTCTTTTAACTCTCTTCCTTTTTTCCTTCTTTACTGTTTTTTTTGCTTCTCTCTTCCTTTTTTCTTCTTTCTTCTTTCTCTCATCTTTCTTTTTTCCTTCCTTCCGTTTTTCTTCTTTCTTCCTCCTTTTTTTTCCATCTTTCTTCCTAATTTCTTTCTTCTTTTTTCCTCCTTTCTTCCTTCTTTCTTCTCTATTCCTTCTTTTCTTCCTTCTTCCCCCCTCCTTTTTTCTTCTTTCTTCTTGTTTCCTGTTTTTCTTCCTACTTTCTTTTTTCTTTCTTCTCTTCTTTCTTCCTTCTTTCATCCTTCCTTTTTCCTTCTTTCTTCCTTTCTTCCTTCTTTCATCTTTCTTCCTTCTTTCTTCATTATTTATCTCTTCTTTGTTCCTTATTTCTTCTTTATTTCTTCTTTCTTCCTTCTTTCTCTCTTCTTTGTTCCTCATTTTTTCCTTTTTTCTTCTCTTCTTCTGATACTTGCTTCCTCCTTCTTTTGTTTGTGTTGCTTCATTGTTTCTTCTCTCCTTCTTCTTCCTTCCTTCTTTCTTCCTTCTTCTATTTTCCTTTTTCTCCTTCTTTCTTTCTTTTCTTTGTTCTTTTTTCCTCTTCTATTCCTTTTCTTATTTACTATATATGTTTCCTCCTTTCTTCTTTCTTCGTTTTCACTTCTTATTTACATTTCACTTCTTACTTCTCACTTTTCACTTCTCATTTATCTATGCTCACTACTTCCATCTTGGATCTCACTTGTCATTACTCACAACTCCCATCTCATTTCTTATCTTTTTGTTCTTTCGACCTTTTGTTCTTCGACCTTTTGACCTTCAACGTTATTACACATATTCGACCTTTTGACCCTTCGACCTTTGGTCCATTCGACCTTTTGACCCTTCGACCTTTTGTCCTTTCGACCTTTTGTCCTTCGACCTTTTGACCTTCAACCTTTTGACACAGATTCCGGCCTAATGACCCTTTCGGCCAAACGACCCTTTCTGCCAAACGACTCTTTCGGCCAAACGACGCTTTCGGCTAAATGACCCATTTGGCCAAATGACCCATTCGGCCTAATGGTATATTCGGCCAAACATCTTTCGGCCTAGTGACATTCGGCCAAATGAGTTTCGGCCAAACGACCCTTCCCCTCACATATGTTGTTGATAAAGTATCCATGGATGTAGGTCTTTTGAATTTGTGATCAAAGAGACGAAGAATTTGGAATACTGCTCTGCGGTCTGGAGTCCGAACTACAACAGCGGTGATGATCGCATCGAATCCGTTCAACGTTCATTTATTCGGTACGCAATCCGCAACCTTCCCTGGAGGGACTCGCTACGACCTCCTAACTACGAGAGCCGCTGTCAGCTTTGAAACTCTGCGTATCCGAAGGGATGTATGCAACAGCAGCAACTGTCGCCAATACTTTACAAGGTAGAATCGATTATGACACTCTTCTGCGACAAATCAACGTCAACGCACAACCCCGACAACTACGGCATAACTTAATGCTAAGACTACCTTTTCGTCCCACAAACTATTGTTTACGTAGTCAATAGAGTGGCTTTGACATCTTTTTTCACTGCCCAGAACAATTGACGCACCTGATTATAGTTATGTATACTTGTAATTGTATTGTATTTAAAACTTTTGACAATGTTTTTATTGTAGGTAGTGATGAAATATTGTATTTATGTCTTTATTTATATTTTTTTATCATCATTAGGACTGTGTCTAGTCTGTTGGTGTAATTTAGTAAAAAAAAATCGCATAAAAATAGAAACAAATCAGAAAAAAAATTAGAAACCAATTCATTCCTGTGAATCGTGCGCCAAATGGGAAGCGACAGCAAAGCATCAACATCAATATTCTCCACATAGGCCGATGAGGTACTGCTATTGGCTTCTGGAATATCATGCCATTTGTGTGGCTCCAAATGGCTGGAGCGAAATGCGATGACAGCAGCTCTCCGTCGGTGCGTGTGCACGCCACGGAGATCTAACAAGAAGAGGACAAGTCATGGCTTGCTGCTTACCGCTGAGGCGGTAATATATAATCACACGCTGATGGTAACTTACTCAAACCCCACATTCCCCTTCTTCTCTCACAAAAAAAGGAACAAATACTCCCAGGACTTATCCTGGAAATTTCTAGATTAGCAACACTTTTTTTTCGGCAGTCTCCCAGCCGCGCTTTATGATTTACCAAATCATAAACTATTTTACAGCGGTTTTTAAGACGCATCTTGTGGATTTCCAAACCACAACCAATTTACCATCGGTCTTCCAGAAACGCTTTGTGATTCTCCAAACCATTATCCATTTTCCAGCGGACTTCGAGACGCGCTTTGTGATTTTTCAAAACAACAAACCGTTTTTCAGCGGACGTTTCGACGCGCTTTGTGATTTTCCAAACCACGATCCGTTTTCCAACGGTCTTCCAGACGCGCTTTGTGATTTTCCAAACCACAATCTATTTCCAGCGGTCATCCTGACGCGCTTTATGATTTTCCAAACCACAATTCATTTTCCAGCGGTCGTTTCGACGCGCTTCGTGATTTTCCAAACCACAATCCATTTTCCCGCGGTCATCCAGACGCGCTTTGTGATTTTCCAAACTACAATTCATTTTCCAGCAGTCGTCCCGACGCGCTTTGTGATATTCCAAACCACAATCCATTTTCCAGCGATCATCTTGACGCGCTTTGTGATTTTCCAAACCACAATCCATTTTCCAGCGGTCGTTCCAACTCGCTTTGTGATTTTCCAAACCACAATCCATTTTCCAGCGGTCATCCTGACGCGCTTTGTGGTTTTCCAAACCACAATCCATTTCCAGCGGTCGTCCCGACGCGCTTTATTGCGATACGAACCACTTTGGTTATAATTTCTTTCAAATCATTAAATACTGTATTTTTTGAATATTAAACACTTGAATTCAACTCACCTTTTGAAATCAGCGTCAGGATACGAAAACAACCTGGCAGGATCGCCAAAATGTGTGGCTCCGAATGGCTGGAGCGAAATGCGATGACAGCAGCTCTCCGTCGGTGCGTGTGCACGCCACGGAGATCTAACAAGAAGAGGACAAGTCATGGCTTGCTGCTTACCGCTGAGGCGGCAATATATAATCACACGCTGATGGTAACTTGCTCAAACCCCACACCATTATAGTGAGTCTTCTTCGATCATTTGCTTCGAAAGTGAGAATGCGTTTATTATTTATGATTAGAATACCGTCACAGTGTTAAGCCTGAAATAAATCATTGTTTAATTGAAATGTATTCTAACCAAGTTGAATGTGAAAAACTATACTCGATTAGATTTCCATGTTACTTTACAAACTTTAAGTTGTCGTTGAAGACGAGAAACATCAATGTATGCTTTGATGAAAATTGCAGTTCACTGTTTGGAAGCAGTTAATATCAATTTTTATAGCGTCCGCCATTATGGCTAGCATGGAAAGCTGAATACTTCGTTCTATTCTCTATAGTTCTTCTTTGAAAACACGAAACGCACCGTTGAGTACTTGCGAGTCCTACACGATGGACCTTGTCGAAAAGTCGCAAGAAGGAGATGATGGAGGACTATCAACTCGAAAAATAAAACGGATCTACGTTCAAGATTCCCCTAAAAAGATTATTCGACTGGAGGCGACCTGCTATTATGTACTCTTTTTAAAAATTGTGAATCATTCATGTGGTTTCTAAATTTAATGTTTTTTATAAACAAAATATTTTCATTGAAACTTTAAGTAATGACTAATTAGGAGTAATTTCGGACTAATTGTTTTATGGCTCATTCGGGGTAGTTTGCTTCGGGTGATAGAATTATGAGTAGTGGAATTTTGGGTATAGTGTCGAAGAGACGTTGAAACTAACATCACTTTCAAAATCATTAGTATATGCAGAAATCGGATTGCTAATATCACACAACTCTAAGGAATGGTATTTACAGCACAATAAATATGTTCTGATAGAGATAACATCAATCCCGCCGGAGCTGACTGATTGTAAAAGTAATATGATTAAAAGCTCATAAATTGAAATAGTAGACGCTAAATCGGATAAGGCCTACTTGCTCAAGTACCTACGTGGATCAAGCCCGAGCCTCGGAACTTTTAACGATTCAACATTCATTCCACAATCCCTCCCCGACATGTTATTGAACGGGCGTTGAGAAGCATTTCAAACTGCCAGTCAACGGCGCAACATCACACCGGCCCGAGCAAGCTCGTCGAATTCCAAGTAGTTGAAGAATTGTTTTATGGCGACAACTTTTTCCTTCCACATCCAGAGTGCTTAATCCTGCTCCTGCTGCTCGAAAGCACTCCGAAGCGTCTCGGGTGTAGCCGAAGCCGACGATGGTTGAATGACGCCATCAAAGTGGAGCAAATTCTTTACGACCGCAGCTACGTGGTACCAAGAACTTGGGCCGATTTGAATTTCTTCCGTCTCGCTTACTCGCCCAAAATATATCACTTTGGGCGGTTTCTGCGTGAGCTGGCGGCTAAAAGTTTTGTGTTCATAAAAATATGTTTTCGTGCTATATTTAAGCTGAAAAGTAATAATAAATCATGAGGTGGTGGATTTTATTGCTATTGCGTATTGAGGAGAAAGCTCACATTTTATAATACATTTTCTGATGTTTTCTGAAAAATTGCTTTACTTCTGACCGACCGATCTGCCATAGTTACGCGGAGTCCCATTAAACGAAGCGAAGTAGCTGGTAGCAGGGGGCTCATTAAAAACACCGGCAAACCAGAGAATCAAAACGGCCAAACTTTTCCTTATTCCCGGACTTTAATACAACCCGAACGACGACGCCAATGAATGGCGCGGGGACGGGATCAGCAGCACCGAGCAGTCCGTGAGCGAGCAGAATGCAGAAAGAGAGTTTGGCCGTGGTCGCGGTCGGTCGGTGGGTGGTGCCGCGCTTACCTGCCGGGCGTGCGGCGATAGTGCGCTGCTAAAGGTTCCACCGGTCCGGGGGGGTTTGAAATCGCACTCGAGTAAGAAACTGCAGATACGAAGAGGTGTACGAACTGTTTCAAGGTTATGTGTGCCGAAAATTTTTCGCATTGTTTTGCCCTGGTTGTTCGTAAGTACGAACTTGAGGGAGGTTGGGTGAATCAGTTGATGGAAACTGATTCGATTTTTTCGAATTAGGTCTATATTGATGAACATCTTGCGACAATAGTTGGGTTCCATTTATGATTAAACTCATTTATTTGTTATGCTCAGAATATAATATGAGTTTACCCTACGAAAATTTTTTATCCAATCAGAATTGTTAAGGCACCAAAATTTGGATATTTAACTCTAACATTGAATCTGCTTAATGCCAGCCAGACGTAGGTGTTTCAGCGGAAATCACACAAAAGTTAGGTTTTATCAAACGACTATCCGTATGTACCCGGCCTTGCTCGGAGTTGCCAGTTTGATTCGCAGGTTTTTTTTTTTACAATAGAAAAATGATAAAACCAATTGATCAACAGGCACTTTGGTATTGATACTTCATCATTTGACTTAACAGACATACTTCACTTTTGAAATCATTGACTGGTTTTTACAAAAGGGATCATATCCATCATCGCCTTTTTCCGGGCAAACGCCTATGTTTAAAACCCACTGTTTAATACTTACTTGTTATATTGTTTGTAAATGAAATTTGATAAACTATAAATATTTGTAAATAGGTACACTACAAGTACTACACAAAACACATTACATAGAAAACAAATAGTACTTGCCATTTTACACTGTGTGCAGATTTGTATGATAAACATGAATGTTGCATAATGTAAGTAAAGATTTTGTATGTTTTTGTAGGTGTTAGTATGTAAAACTGTAAGTAAAGTTAGTTCCGTTAGTCCGAAACAGTTCCTGATTAATTACACACGCGGGAGTGATGTTTCCGTGAGGAAACCAGATATTGTCAGTTTCGCTGGTAACAAATCGCGCCGATCACTTTTAAGCACCTTAAAAATCGTCGCCAATATCTTTAATTTAAATCTGTGTTAATTCAAAGCCAAATCATGAAAATATGCATGAAAAATAGTACTAAATTTCTGGAAATAATGTGATTATTGAAATCAAACAATTTTGTTCACAGTTGATCTGACAGATCTTATGGCCATTTTTGCTGGCGACGATTTCGGCGACGATTTGCTTTGCGACGATTTCAAATCGTCGCGGCCGATAAGGTGGGAAATTGATAATATCAAGTATAAAAGTGACAAAATAGCCTAATTAATGTCACTGGGTAAAGTAAGGAAAAGTGGCCGTGCAAATACGGCAAGTGCGTGTACACCCGCCATTGCCTTATTCCGGGAAAACGGCTTTGTTTAGAAAGGGGGCAATCCCACCATCGCTTTAATCCAAGCAATGGCTTTATTCCAATGGCCCGATCCCCCTTTTCCAAGAAAATGTCATATTCGGCGAAATTTCATTTTCATTAGAAAGCCATCAACCACTTATCCCTTATCCTCTGGCGTTACCGATCAACAATTGGAGGCCCAGTGTTCCTGCTTTGTTTATGTGGATTGGTGAAGCATTTCACTGTGCCAGGTAAACATACACATTATAGGTCTGCCGAAGCTTTTTTAACACGTGTATCATTACACTATTCGTCTGTCTTTCCGTTACCTGTGCGAGTAACTCAAATCATCATTAGGTTCTGCAGCATGACGTCACGAATGAATTCGGTCCTCGTCAAATGAACTTTTTTGACAGTTCAGTAGTACTATCCACTGACTCCGACAAGGTACGACTTCCTGATTGGTTGGCTGCCCCCGAGTCCAACGTGAAGTACTACTAATCTGTCATCAGATTGAGGTTACGTACAGACACTGCAGAACCTAATGGCGCCCCGTAAGCTGTCATCGTTGAAGGCTTTGGTAGTGAAGCTGGCGGAAATTCAAGCCGACCTAGACGATATTTGGAAGTTCTTTCAACGCTACGATGAAGCAACCACCGCGACTGATGTCAACATGCGCTTAAAGAGGATTGACGAACTTTGGGAGAAGTACGGTGACACATTGGTGGAAATCAAATGCCACGATGACTACGACGAGGACGACGGGACCTTCAACAGGGATCGTCTTATCTACAGCGATCAATACTGTGTGGCGTTGGACAGGCCTATAAACACGAACAAGTCTAATATACTGTTCTTCAGTCACATGACAGATCGTAGCAGCCATCGCATGCAAGAGACATATTCGCGGTCAGTCAATTCTTCCTTCATCACGAGGTCAGTCGCGAGTGCAAGCAATGTAAACATGATGGGTGATTCGTATGTGCGATGTTGAATTGCACATTTGGCGATCCTGCCAGGAGTGTGTGCTGGCGTTGCTTATGGAATCACCCATCATGTTGTGTAAAGATGTGTGCTAAGCAGTTTCGAACGAACTTCACGGGAAGCCGAAAAGAGGTTGGAGCGGCAAAGCACTTTTGCATCGGTAAGAAGTAATGGTTTCGTAATATTTGTGTGGATGCCGCTCTCGGGCTGGGAGCCGCGGACTCGAGAGATTATAATTTTCAAAATGTTTTGCTACAGACCCGCAAGTCTCCTCTCAGTGCACACATTGCGATTTTTTTCACGTGGGATTGTCATTGTGTTGTTTTTTTTAATTAGTTACAACTATTTCTTCGATTTGCCGCATTGCATAAGTGATTGCGCCGAATGTAAAATAATTCATACCGTTCACTTATTGAGTTTTGTTGGTAGTTAGCTATAAGATATTTTATGAGACGTATAGCGGCAGCCCGATTAGTTACATTTAAGGTTTTGTTTTGATATGATTCTGCTTGAACATTCTGGTAGATCCGAACACAAAATGATGTTTAAAACGTTTTACTTTTTATTAATGTTTTCTTCAGCATTTTATACCTAGAATGTAATGACAAGAATAATCTAGCAGCAAACAGGCAAGACTGACATTTCTAACAGAAAACAAAGAAATGCTTTGTAAACAATGATAATGATAAAAACCTCAATAGTATGAGTTTATTTTCACGTATACTGTCTCAACTGCGCTCAGAATGCGATTTAGATGTGTATCTATGCGAAGAACACTTTTTTACAGCTTATAACGGAGATTTTCTGACAATGATTTTTGATGTTTTGATTTTATCCATCGACCCAGCCGTTGGGTGCTGTTCTTGGACATTTGAAAAACATCGGATGTTTGGGACGTTTATGTGCTGGCATTTTATGGTTTTATGGTATGTAAAACAGAGTAACTTTCGTAAGGCTTTCTTTAGATTAGTTAAATAGAGTAGTAGAAGAGTAGAGTAGGATTTGTTTGTTGATGGATTATTCCAAGTGTGCGATGGGTGAAAGATGATTAACTTCGGAGCAAGGCGATATGAACCGGTTTTAGTAAGGCTTTTAAATTAAAGTATGATTATCAATACACAGACAATAAAATTATTGATAAAAATGAAAGTACCGTTGAAAAGTATAGGAGTGATTTTCAGTAAGACGAATGAAAATTTGAAATTTACTTTTGAGAAAGAGTTGTTCCATAAATTACTAATTTACAAGTTCCATTTTCAAAACTATGTGTTATGTTCAATGTTGTTGTTTTCAGAATTTTCTTCTTGATTGCAATATTTGAATTTATCGAAAATATGCAATCGCAATGGTCCTTGTATCTGAGTGTAGTGAAATCGAATGATAAAGTGACATAAAATATCCGCAATGTTGAGTGGATAGGATGTATTGTGCTTAGAAAGCAATATTTCCATTAGGTGATTTTTTTTGGTGGCATGTGGTGCCAAAAAATCGTTAAATTACTTTTTGAATGTTGTTGATCTTTCTGTTGAAAAATTTAAGCATGTTAGTTCAGCAAGGAGTTCAATAAAGAGAGTTTTACTGTTTTAGTTAAGCGTGGAAAGACGTCCGCATTCAGTAGATTCTTCCTCTGCGTTGGTGGGACGCCCACAAGAAGAATGGTGTTATTGTGGATCGGAATGATCGCAATTCAGCGTGGTGGGACGCCCGCATTCAGTAGATTCTTCCTCTGCGTTGGTGGGACGCCCGCAAGAAGAATGGTGTTATTGTGGATTGGAATGATCACAATTCAGCGTGGTGGGACGCCCGCATTCAGCAGATTATTCCTCTGCGTTGGTGGGACGCCCACAAGAAGAATGGTGTTATTGTGAATCGGAATGATCACAATTCAGCGTGGTGAGACGCACGCATTCAGCAGATTCTTCCTCTGCGTTGGTGGGACGCCCGCAAGAAGAATGGTGTTATTGTGGATCGGAATGATCACAATTCAACGTGATGGGACGCCCGCCTTCAGTAGATTCTTCCTCTGCGTTGGTGGGACGCCCGCAAGAAGAATGGTGTTATTGTGGATCGGAATGATCACAATTCAGCGTTGTGGGACGCCCGCATTCAGTAGATTCTTCCTCTGCGTTGGTGGGACGCCCGCAAGAAGAATAGTATTACTACAGACCGAAATGGTGAGAGCTCTGTAGTAGAACGTCCGCATGCAAGATTTTAATTTCTCCACAATGGTAGAACGCCCATAAGAATTAAGATTTTATCGTGGATTCGTAAGGTGCTCTTGGAGATTGATTGCATTGGGAAAAGATATCCTCCTATAGTTAAGAACAGTTTATCGATACTATTCCGGATCGGTTTCTTGTTTTTGTTGCTGGTTGTTTGACATATTATACATATTGAAATAGACGTGTGCTCAAAGAAAGTAAAGGTGGTATTAGTACTGATGATTTTTACTAGAAGCAAAAAAGGGTTATTAAAAATTGTGTTTCCATTGCGAGTTACCACTGCACGGGAAAGTCTTGAGAATTATTTTCCATATTTAGTTGGGCAACTATAATGATGGTTTATCCATAGTGTTTTTCGATTACGAAATTAGACGCTCGCTGTACAATAATGCGCCGGAAGTGACAGTTTGGTTCAAGATGCCTTTTTATCATTGTGAAAGACTATTCCTATCATTAATAATATGTTGGTAAAGTTTTTTTCTTTAAACATAGATGCCAGTCGTTATTTTTTTAGAGAAGAGGGGAGATGTGTGGCGTTGGACAGGCCTATAAACACGAACAAGTCTAATATACTGTTCTTCAGTCACATGACAGATCGTAGCAGCCATCGCATGCAAGAGACATATTCGCGGTCAGTCAATTCTTCCTTCATCACGAGGTCAGTCGCGAGTGCAAGCAATGTAAACATGATGGGTGATTCGTATGTGCGATGTTGAATTGCACAAATACTACCGATCGAAGTCATCCCTCACGGACAAGGCAAAGAAGCTACAGGGTCTACCGGAGCAGGATCAGTCAACGCGTGCTCGATGGTGCATGGTGTACTCGATTATGTGCGACTACCGCAGATCAAACTGCAGTCATTCATCGGCGACATCGACGAGTGGATTAGTCTCGGTGACTTGTTCCCTAATTCACTGGCGGACTGATCTTTTTCTTCTTCTTATTGGCGTTACATCCCCACACTGGGACAGAGCCGCCTCGCAGCTTAGTGTTCATTAAGCACTTCCACAGTTATTAACTGCGAGGTTTCTAAGCCAGGTTACCATTTTTGCATTTGTATATCATGAGGCTAACACGACGATACTTTTATGCCCAGGGAAGTCGAGACAATTTCCAATCCGAAAATTGCCTAGATCGGCACCGGGAATCGAACCCAGCCACCCTCAGCATGATCTTGCTTTGTAGCCGCGCGTCTTACCGCACGGCTAAGGAGGGCCCCCGGCGGACTGATCTACCGGAGGTGGACAAATTTCATTATTTAAAGGGGTGTCTTCAGGGGGAACCAAAGGCTCTAATCGATCCACTAAAAATAACGCAGGCTAACTATAAGGTCGCGTGGGATGCGCTTACTAAGCGCTATAACAATAGAAAGCAGCTTAACCCGTTAACGCCCAGTGATCTATTTATAGATCAGTTACATTTTTTAAATCTGTTGGGAAGTTTTGGCTCTGAAGTTATACATGTCTTCGTCAATATAGTTCTATGAACTAATATCTTTCATATGGTGAACAATTTAAATCGGAACTAGGTGGCGTAAGCGTCCATAGAAAACTGAACTTTTTCATACAAAAATCAAGTAATGAGTAGTGAACGTCCAAACAGCATCACTCTATACCTCAAGAACCTGACTAGTTAGCTACATGAAGTCTTCAGCAAAGTTGTTCAGAGTATCTTGGCGGTTCAACAACTGATCCAAATAATTCTGAACTTTTGCATGAGGTGGAGCTAGTGAGCATCCAAACTTCTTCTGCATAAAACATCAATCTGCATCTCAAGAACCTGATTAGTTAGCTATATGGAGTCTTCAGCAAAGTTGTTCAGAGTATCTTGGCGGCTCAACAACTGATCGAAATAATTCTGAATTTTTGCATGAGGTGGCGCTAGTGAGCATCCAAATTTCTTTTGCATAGAACATCAATCTGTATCACCGGCCGGATGAAGAAAAATAATCAAATTATACTCCACTGCACAGTTCTAAAGATCCTTCCACAAACAAACTCGTTGTGAAACACCGGAAGTGGCGAAAGACACATAAAAACCAGTTCGCTAATACGCGTACCAATTCGTATTGACCGATTTCGTAAACATGCTTAAGGAGGGATACACGAAATCATTTTGTTGACGTTATGGAGGTACCGATTGAATTCCATATGTTGTTCCTAGTTTGCAGTCATATGTTATATTGGTTTCAAAGCAGCCATATTGAGTAAGTCATGAACGCCATTGCCGTTATAAAACCAAACAGTGCAGTATGGATCGTTATGTGTAGAAGAAATCTTTTTCAAAGCGTCAAAACAGTGAGAGAGATAGTGAGAGAGTGAAAGAGAAAGAGTTAGAGAGTGAAAGAGAAGGAGTGAGAGAGTGAGAGAGAAAGAGTGAGAGAAGAGCGAGAGAGAGTGGAAGAGAAAGAGTGAGAGAGAAGAGCGAGAGAGAATGAGAGAGAGTGAGAGAGAAAGAGTGAGAGAGAGTGAGAGAGAAAGAGTGAGAGAGAGAGTGAGAGAGAGTGAGAGAGAGTGAGAGAGAGTGAGAGAGAGTGAGAGAGAAAGAGTGAGGGAGAGAGAAAGCGTGAGGGAGAGAGAAAGAGTGAGAGAGTGAAAGAGTGAGAGAGAAAGAGTGAGAGAGTGAGATAGAAAGAATGAGAGAGTGGGAGAGAAAGAGTGAGAGAGAAAGAGCTAGAGAGTGGGAGAGAAATAGTGAAAAAGTGAGAGAGAAGAGCGAGATAGAGTGGAAGCGAAAGAGTGAGAGAGAAGAGCGAAAGAGAGAGTGAGAGAGAAAGAGCGAGAGAGAGTGAGAGAGAGTGAGAGAGAAAGAGCGAGAGAGAGAGTGAGAGAGAAAGAGTGAGAGGGAGAAAGAGAAAGAGTGATAGAGAGAGAAAGAGTGAGAAAGAGAGAAGGAGTGAGAGAGAAAGAGAAAGAGTGAGATAGAGAGAAAGAGTGAGATGGAGAGGGGAAGAGTGAAAGGGAGAGAGAGAAAGAGTGAAAGGGAGAGAGAGAAAGAGTGAAAGGGAGAGAGAGAAAGAATGAAAGGGAGAGAGAGAAAGAATGAAAGGGAGAGAGAGAAAGAATGAAAGGGAGAGAGACAAAGGGTGAGAAGGAGAGAGAGAAAGAGTGCGAGGGAGAGAGAGAAAGAGTCAGAGGGATAGTAAGAAAGAGTGAGAGGGAGAGAGAGAAATAATTAGAGGGAGAGAGAGAAAGAGTGAGAGGGAGAGAGAGAAAGAATGAGAGGGAGAGAGAAAGAGTGAGAGGGAGAGAGAAAGAGTGTGAGAACTTATGAATTCTATACACCTCCGGTGGTGCAAAGGGCCGACTTGAAAGATCCCCATCCTAAGCGGTGCCCGGCTATCGCTTTAACCTGTTGCCAGGTTAGATTTCGGTCGACTTCTTTTTTTTCTTTCTTAAGACCGGTAGTTCTCTACGGACACGAGACCTGGACGATGCTCGTGGAGGACCAACGCGTTGCGTACCATCTATGGTGGGGTGCAGATGGCGGACGGTACGTGGAGGAGGCGAATGAACCACGAGTTGCATCAGCTGTTGGGAGAACCATCCATCGTTCACACCGCGAAAATCGGAAGACTGCGGTGGGCCGGGCATCGTAGCCAGAATGTCGGACAGTAATCCGGTGAAAATGGTTCTCGACAACGATCCGACGGGAACAAGAAGGCGAGGTGCACAGCGGGCAAGGTGGATCGATCAGGTGGAGGACGACTTGCGGACCCTCCGCAGACTGCGTGGTTGGCGAAGTGCAGCCATGGACCGAGCTGAATGGAGAAGTCTTTTATGTGCAGCACAGGCCACTCCGGCCTTAGTCTGATGATAAATAAATAATGGTGGAGAACTTCATAAAGCTGCTCGGTACCATTTTTGAGATCTTGAGCCGGGAGCTGGTCTTTCCCCGCAGCCTTATTGTTTTTCAGCTCTTTAACAGCTTTTCCTGGCAGCCACTTCAGTTTTATCTGTCAGTAAATTCTCTTGTTGGTCGTTGCACATGACGGGAGATGGCGCCGTCTTTCTCCGCACGCCATTTACAGACTCATAAAACCTCGCATATCATTCTGCTCCATTTTTTCCTGCGCCTCACTAATAACTTGTTCTTCGTACTCTTTTTCTTCCTGCGGTGGGTTCGTTTTTCGGCTGCTCTTGCTTCCTTGTACCGATCTCTATTCGATCGGGTACCTGACACCAACATCCGGCTTCTGGCAACGTTCTTCTCGTCTGTCACTCTCTGACACTCCACATCGAACCAACCCGTCCTGGGTCGCCTCTGTGCAGTGCCTACCACTTCTCGTGCTGTTGTGCTCACCGCTCCATGGATCGACTCCCATAGATCGTTGATGTTGTCGCTAACGTTGATTGCACTTATCCGTTCGTCGAGCTTCTGGCGGTACTCAGCCGATACTCCTTCCGCCGACAATCGCTGGATATTGTAACGCATCGTTCGCTGTGATCTTTCGTTCGATACAATTGACAACCGTGATTGAATTTTACTGACAACGAGGTAGTGAACAGAGTCAATGTTCGGACCTCTGAATGTTCGCACATCGATAACATCCGAGAAAGGGTGCCCATCCACCAGAACATGGTCTATCTGGTTGAAAGATTCACCATTTGGGTGTCTCCAAGTGTGCTTTCGGATGTTCTTTCGTGCAAAGTAGGTGCTACTGATGGCCATCCTTTGGCAGCAGCAAAATTTAAAGGCCGTAGGCCGTTGTCATTAATAGCGGAGTGAAGGCTCTCCCTACCGATTATGGGACGGAAAAAGTCCTCTCTACTGATCTGAGCGTTAGCGTCTCCGATACCAATTTTCACGTCATGCCCGTCATGTCCTTCACGTCGTCGGATTTATCGTTTGTCGGTGCGTAAACGTTGATTGGGCTGTAATTGAAGAATTTGCCCCGTATCCTCAACACACAGATTCGTTCGCTAATGGGTTTCCACCGCATCACTCGCTTCATCTGCTTGCCCATCACTACGAAACCAACTCCATGCTCTGCTTTTCCGCCGCCGCTGTGATAGATGTTATACTTGAACGCAGTGTTGGTCGTGGGCTCCACGGCTCGGGAATTCACGTTCTCCGGATCTAGGCCATCGGACTTTTTGAATAGCGGCCACGTTCACTCCAACCTTCTGCAGTTCACTAGCCAGAAGGTTCACTCGTCCAGGTTCATTTAGGGTCCTGACATTCCAGGTACCGATTTTCCAATCATAGTCCTTATTTTGTTGCCGGGACAATTGCCAAAAATAACGTTCTCTTTTTCTTCTATCTCCGTTTTTCGTGGTATTTGAGAGGCTTCAGTAAGCTACCTAACCGGGTCGCGTTACCTACATCGCGCCTGGTGGGGCTGCCACCTGAGTTATAGCTGACGCGATACAGCATTTCGTTGATCAGCCGCTGGGTACCAGGCAGACGATGTTTGAGCCGCACCTCCTGGTGAACAGACGCTCGAGGCGTACCTTCTCACTCTAGCTGATGTCAGAAGGACAACAGTGCCCAGCCTGCACTACCAGCTAAGAACACAACCCTTAGCTGGCGGTCTTTTTTAATCATCGCACGACCCGTGGAAGCGTGAGATAGGGACTTGATGTCAACCCACCATTTTGCAGCCCGGCTGTGATACATCGGAAATAAGAGAAGGGATCAAGTCTCCCCAGTCTCCCTATCCAGTTATAGAACATCAGTAAGTGAGAATACACTCACAGAAATATCTGAAACTTTTCAGTGATTGACCAGACCGGCCTTCCTCTCCCACAAAAATAAACCAAAAAATAAATGCAGCAATGAGGGTGTTGAATTATTTTAAGTAAACACGTTATCTACTGAAAACGAAGGGAACCTTCGTTTGACAGAAAAAAAAGAAGCCCTAACCATTCAGGCACTGAGTAACTGAAGTAGAAATTTCGTGTGATTTTTTCATACTTTAGCTATGAAAAATCAAATAAAAGAAAATAACTGGAACTTGCCAATGTCATTTCATTTGTTGTCCATGCTAGCATTCAGCAATACCTTAGAATGCCACATTTCCGACCACCATTAGCAGCTTGGAGAAACCACAATAAGTCGTCATCAGCCTCATCCACAGGGAAATGCTCCTCGATACTATTTCATGTGTACACGGTTCCCTCACACGTTTTCCTCCGGTATATCGCTTTTAGTCACTCATCACTCCGTTCGGCGTGTACAGTTCACTGGATACTTTTTTTTATACTTTCACAGCCAATAGCCAGCCGAAATAATGAATAGAATAATTCATCGCTACAAAATGGTCTCGCAAACCTAATGTCCTCAAATATCCGCTCAACTCTAAATGGCGCATATTTGCGCTTTTACAAAAACGCTGCAATCAAATTGAAAGCTGCTTTGCGGTCCTCGTACCCGCTCCCCGTGAAGTCTGGATTGAGCTGCGGATTTGAACCCAGCCCGAAGTTGCATGATTCTTATATCTGTGCTTGCGATGCACATACGGGATTAGTTGGTTTACCGATTTTTAACAGTGCTTGGTAAAATTTAATTTGCCAATAGTTAAGTGCCTTTATTCCATTGTTTTTAATAGTTGAGCAAAATCCTAGAGAGTTTATCGATCGATTGGTACCAAAATTTCCTAAATCGGTTTGGAAGACGGTTCAGTTATTGGCCCCTACTTCCTGATCACTTTTCGTGAAGAATGACCACCCAATCTCAAAATATTGCGGTAAAAGATTTTTTTTTTATATTTTGAGTTCCATAAGTTTTAGAACTACAGAGTTGACCGTTTTGTATGAAAAACGGCAGCGGGCACTTTATTATGGCAGCCAGCGTAATTCTGCGATTTTCGCTGAGACGCTTGATCAGTTTTCATTAATATTGAATTATTCATTAGCAAAGTATTTTGCGAATTTAAACTTAACTGTTTAGCATCATTGTTATATAAGTACATAAGTCACGAAATGGAATATTTCAATGCTTAAAAGTTCACAAGACAATAACTACTAGTGAACAACTCTCAATAAAACTACCATTAAATGAACACTTCGAAACTTATGAATGATCGTGCGTGTGTTCTCAACTAATATAAATAACAAAAGCATAGATGCCCTATGCCAATCCATAAAAATTAACATCTGAAGGAAAAAAGACACCCATTGAAGCTGTCATCACCCCGAGCAGCAACCCTAACACTTGTCCAAATGCATCTTGATGTGGTTTGCTGCCGCCGCCGCCGGTGAACCTTAGTCAATGAATGGAACATCACATAAAAATGTAAAACCAACCGAACCGTCTTTAGATCAATCTACTGATCAGATGGTAACAATAATATGACTCTGCAGCCGCATCGATTATGTTTTCCGGAAGACAACCACGCTCCAATCTAACGGGGGCATATGCTTTCCAAAATGCGACATAATCCCGATTCTTAACAGCACTGTTACAGCATTGTGCGATGACTTACATGTTTATGGTAGGGACAATCGCCCTGTTGTTACGGAAGGGTGATAAATTCGGTTGACTTCCCAAGAATTCAAAAGATACATATGCTTCCCCAAACAGCATGATAGGACGATTTACCCTACATCAAACAAACATCGGAGAAAAGAGCGATTCAGTTAGCAGCGAGCGAGCGAACGTTCCAAGCGTGCGTTCTTGATGTTTACTCAGAGGTTTATGATCCATCCATTCAAATCTAGTTTTTTTTCCTTCGCATTCGGAAGAGTGGTTTGTTTATTTATTATCATAATGACTCTTATTTGTTGGGATAATAGAAGATAGGGCCCTTCAAATGCCAGAAAGGGCTTCAGTTCAGTTCTTTGGCTGATGATTGATGGTTGTCCATAACTGAGATGTTGTGATATGATATACCATAGCATATTTATGGATAGTAATATCCGGTTAACAATTTTATAGCTCAACTACACAAACTAGAATTGACTGAAATAATCAGTAGGGGAATAATTCGCCAACGATTTTTGGAGATAAAAATCGACCGTACTTGGAAACATAACGAAATGCGCGTACATATAGCGGCAGAAACTACGATGCTTATCAAGAAGGTAATAAAAAAGGATTTATTCTGGCGAGAAACCAACGAATTGGATACGGATTGTAACAAGCAAGCATAAGATGGATTACACACTTCTTCGAACCCATCCATCGTCGTAGCAACCGTCACATGGCATATGTGATAATATGATTATTCGATACGACTCCTTCCTTTGGTAGATTTTTTTAGTCTATTTGTGGTAAGGGCACAAAAGATTTGTCTTGAAGACATTTTCATTTTCATTTGGTCGCTTTATATTTTGCTCTTCACTTTGACAATATTTTTAAAAAATATTTGGGCAAAGAATAAAGAGTAAAAACAGAAAAACTTATCATCCAAGTCAGCGAAGAACCGCATTATGCACTCACTCTCCACTTTTCAACGCTTGCTAAGATTTATTAGTGCAAAGTTGTCGAGAAGCGCAAACAGGCTGCCAACCAGCTCACGTTGCAGTTGATGATGTGTCGCCGAAAAAATTGACTTGCCACCGTCCACTGTGGCAACCGATGAATACCGGGAACGTGAAACATCCCAGTGACCAACATCCAGGGTTCGCGGAATCGTAACGAGAAAAGAGCAAAAATCTCATTAACGAAGCCGGTGGGCCAAACTCTTGGAATTCCTAACAACTTTGGAACAAGCGAAAAAGGAAAAAATGCAGCTTCTCGAATGAAACAGGAGAAGTAGGATTTTCGTCGTTTTTTTATGCGCTGGACCTAACGATCCACCAATTTTCGGGTCTTTTAATAAAACATAAATAATGTCCCAAGTAACCCCTTCCGCAACACTACTGCTCCTGCTGCTGATGCAGCAGCAAGGATAATAGCAGCGTCCGATAAAGTTGGGTCGAAACGGTGGTAGCGAGATGGATCGCTGTGTAGAAATCAACCCGCGCCAGTTTGACCGCCTACTTCGTCTGACTGCTCTGCGTTGGACATCTTTGGTTCTCGTTTGACCATTCAGAACGATCGGCATCTCGTTGACTGCCAAAAAGTTGCATAGCAACCGGACCAAATTTATGGCGCGAACAATGCCGACTCCGTTTCGCACGGCCTACTCATCTCTACCCGACGCGGAACACACGTATAGAAGACCTGTAACACGAACTAACTGCCGTGAGCAGATTTTGGGCGAAATTTGAGCAGTGCAACAGGTTTCCTCGGCATTGAAAATGGAACACAACTTTTCCTTTTAAAAGCCGAGAGATTTATGGGGCTGTGATAATGTTTTTCGCATTGCACTTGCAGCGAATCTTTGCGTTCGATAGCCGAAACATTGTGATCACCGAACCGAACCGGTTCAACTGTCTCCCGCCGAGGACGACTCTGCACACAGATCTAAGACGGGGTGGAATTTTAATTGATTTTGACTGGACTTTATGGAGCTGGGGACGAAGAAGCGATGCGACGCATCGCGTCGTCGTCAACGAGTTGAAAAAGTCCAAAAATGGGAAATAATTTAGCGGAGCATCCTCTGCGGTGGACCCGGGTACTGTTGAGTACGGAAACGTTGTTGTTGTTGCCAAGTGGAGACGATCGTGCTCGATAGTGATCAGCTTCGTAGCATGTCTGGCCGGCTTGCGGGTGATTCCCTGCCTGGTGAGTTGGCGTGCATAATTAAAACAGCTGTATTGACCAATTAAGAAAAAATATGGTTCATATCAATTAGACACGATAGACATCTTTTCAGAGTGTGGGGGGGAGAATGGAGCTAGCGTGTGAAAAGTGAAGCTCAAGAGAGGTTATGAATATTTTGTTTGACTGGTTTCTTCAATAAGCTGAGTTGGCTTGGTTGTTGAGGATTGCAAATTTTGGGCGTGAATTCGATCATGCAACTCTCTTCACAGTATGCAAATTTAGTTTATGACCGTGAGTATAAAATTAGCAAGATACCAAAAATTGTTCGTGAAAATATTTGCTTCAGATTTTCAGTGGAATGACTTCATTTGAGGAGCATACTTAACACCATCACTTGACTGTATCTTCCTACGAACGAGCGTGAGGTGATCCAAAGGTGGCGGCAGCACTACGAAGAGCAACTGAATGGCGATGTGGCATGGTGGCAAACTTGGGAGCACGTGCGCAGGACATACGTTTTCTGGCTCCGAATCTCCAAGAAATCCAGAAGGAGATTGTCCGGCTGAAAAACAACAACCAGGAGAGCTATTTAGTGAGGCACTGGCTAGAGCGCTGCACTGGGTAGATACCAAGGTTTGGGAGGATGAGGTCCTGCCGCAGGAGTGGATGGAAGGTGTCGTGTGTCCCATCTACAAAAAGGGCGAAAAGCAACTACCGCGCAATCACATTGCTGAACGCCACATACGACGTACTCTCCCAGATATGGCAGCTTATGTACGAAAACGGATTTCCAAAAACGGTTGTTCAAGACGACGATGGTTCGGGTGTTGTGCGTAGTTCGTGATTCAGGGGCATTCTCGAATAACTTCGAAATGCGCATCGTTTCTGATATTCAACATAGCTATGGAAGGGATGATGCGAAAGTCAAAGATCGGCACGACTGGAACGATTGTCACTGAATCCGTCCAGTTATTTGGAAAGGAGGCTTCCGAGCCTCTTGAAAGGAGACTTCCAAGCCTCTTAAAAACAGGATTCCGAGCCTCTTGGAAACGTGCTTCCGAGCCATTTGAAAACAGTCTCCGAACCTCTTGAAAACAGGATTCCGAGCCTCTTGAAAGGAAGCTTCCGGGCCTCTTGAAAGGAGGCTTCCGGGCCTCTTGAAAGGAGGCTTCCGAGCCTCTTGAAAGGAGGCTTCCGAGCCTCTTGAAAGGAGGCTTCCGAGCCTCTTGAAAGGAGGCTTCCAAGCCTCTTGAAGGAGGCTTCCAGGCCTCTTGAAGGTGGCTTCAGGCCTCTTGAAAGGAGGCTTCCAGGCCTCTTGAAGGAGGCTTCCAGGCCTCTTGAAGGGAGGCTGAGCCTCTTGAAAGGAGGCTTCCAGGCCTCTTGAAGGAGGCTTCCAGGCCTCTTGAAGGAGGCTTCCAGGCCTCTTGAAGGAGGCTGGGCCTCTTGAAGGAGGCTTGAGCCTCTTGAAGGAGGCTGGGCCTCTTGAAGGAGGCTTCAGGCCTCTTGAAGGGAGGGGCCTCTTGAAGGAGGCTTGAGGCCTCTTGAAAGGGCTCCAGGGCCTCTTTAAAGAATGCTTCCCGGCCTCTTGGAAAGAGGCTTCCGGGCTTCTTGAAAGAAGGCTTCCAGGCCTCTTTAAGGAGGCTTCCGGGCCTCTTGAAGGAGCTTTCCCTTCCTTCAGGCCCTCTTGAAAGGAGGCTTCCAGGCCTCTTGAAAGGAAGCTTCCAGGCCTCTTGAAAGGGAGGGCTTCCGGGCCCCTCTTGAAAAGAGGCTCCCGGGCCTCTTGAATGGAGGCTTCCGAGCCTCGTGAAAGAAGGCTTCCGGGCCTCGTGAAAGCAGGCTTCCGGCCCTCTTGAAAGGAGGCTTCCGGGTCTCTTGAAAGGAGGCTTCCGGCCCACTTGAAAGGAGGCTTCCGAGTCTCTTGAAAGGAGGCTTCCAGGCCTCTTGAGAAGAAGTTTCCGAGATTTTTGAAAGAAGGCTTCCGGGCCTCTTGAAAGGAGGCTTCCGGGCCTCTTGAAAGGAGGCTTCCAGGCCTCTTGAAAGGAGGCTTCCAGGCCTCTTGAAAGGAGGCTTCCAGGCCTCTTGAAAGGAGGCTTCCAGGCCTCTTGGAAGGAGGCTTCCGGGCCTCTTGAAAGGAGGCTTCCAGGCCTCTTGAAAGGAGGCTTCCGGGCCTCTTGAAAGGAGGCTTCCGGGCCTCTTGAAAGGAGGCTTCAGGCCTCTTGAAAGGAGGGCTTCGGGCCTCTTGAAAGGGCTTCCAGGGCCTCTTGAAAGGAGGCTTCCAGGCCTCTTGAAAGGAGGGCTTCAGGCCTCTTGAAGGAGGCTTCCAGGCCTCTTGAAGGAGGCTTCCAGGCCTCTTGAGGAGGCTGGCAGGCCTCTTGAAGGAGGCTTCCAGGCCTCTTGAAGGAGGCTGGGCCTCTTGAAGGAGGCTTCCAGGCCTCTTGAAGGAGGCTTCCAGGCCTCTTGAAGGGGCTTCCAGGCCTCTTGAAGGAGGCTTCCAGGCCTCTTGAAGGAGGCTGGGCCTCTTGAAGGGAGGCTTCCAGGCCTCTTGAAGGAGGCTTCCAGGCCTCTTGAAGGAGGCTGAGGCCTCTTGAAGGGCTTCCAGGCCTCTTGAAGGAGGCTGGGCCTCTTGAAGGAGGCTTCCAGGCCTCTTGAAGGAGGCTGGGCCTCTTGAAGGAGGCTTCCAGGCCTCTTGAAGGGGCTTCCAGGCCTCTTGAAGGAGGCTTGGGCCTCTTGAAGGAGGCTTCCAGGCCTCTTGAAGGAGGCTTCCAGGCCTCTTGAAAGGGCTTCCAGGCCTCTTGAAGAGCCGGGCCTCTTGAAGGAGGCTTCCAGGCCTCTTGAAGGAGGCTTCCAGGCCTCTTGAAGGAGGCTTCCAGGCCTCTTGAAGGAGGCTTCCGGGCCTCTTGAAAGGAGGCTTCCAGGCCTCTTGAAAGGCTGGGCCTCTTGAAGGAGGCTTCCGGGCCTCTTGAAAGGAGGCTGAGCCTCTTGAAGGAGGCTTCCAGGCCTCTTGAAGGAGGCTTGGGCCTCTTGAAGGAGGCTTCCAGGCCTCTTGAAGGAGGCTTCCGGGCCTCTTGAAGGAGGCTGGGCCTCTTGAAGGAGGCTTCCAGGCCTCTTGAAGGAGGCTGAGGCCTCTTGAAGGAGGCTTCCGGGCCTCTTGAAAGGAGGCTTCCAGGCCTCTTGAAAGGAGGCTTCCAGGCCTCTTGAAGGAGGCTTCCGGGCCTCTTGAAAGGAGGCTTCGGGCCTCTTGAAAGGAGGCTTCCGGGCCTCTTGAAAGGAGGCTTCAGGGCCTCTTGAAAGGAGGCTTCCAGGCCCTCTTGAAAGAGGCTTCCAGGCCTCTTGAAAGGAGGCTTCCGGGCCTCTTGAAGGAGGCTTCCGGGCCTCTTGAAAGGAGGCTTCCGGGCCTCTTGAAAGGAGGCTTCTGGGCCTCTTGAAAGGAGGGCTTCCGGGCCTCTTGAAAGGAGGCTTCCAGGGCCTCTTGAAAGGAGGCTTCGGGCCCTCTTGAAAGGAGGCTTCCAGGGCCTCTTGAAAGGAGGCTTCCAGGCCTCTTGAAGGAGGGCTTCCGGGCCTCTTGAAGGAGGCTTCCGGGCCTCTTGAAAGAGGAGGGCTTCGGGCCCTCTTGAAAGGAGGCTTCGGGCCTCTTGAAAGGCTTCCGGGCCTCTTGAAGGAGGCTTCCAGGGCCTCTTGAAAGGAGGCTTCCGGGCCTCTTGAAGGAGGCTTCCAGGCCTCTTGAAGGAGGCTTCCGGGCCTCTTGAAAGGAGGCTTCCGGGCCTCTTGAAAGGAGGCTTCCGGGCCTCTTGAAAGGAGGCTTCGGGAGCCTCTTGAAAGGAGGCTTCCGGGCCTCTTGAAAGGAGGGCTTCCAGGCCTCTTGAAAGGAGGCTTCCAGGCCTCTTGAAAGGAGGCTTCCAGGCCTCTTGAAAGGAGGCTTCCGGGCCTCTTGAAAGGAGGCTTGTCTTGAAAGGGCTGGGCCTCTTGAAGGAGGCTTCCGGAGTCTCGTGAAAGGGGCTTCTTGAAAGGAGGCTTCCGGGCCTCTTGAAGGATGTTTCAGGCCTCTTGAAGGGGCCTCTTCCTGGGAGTCTCGTGAGGCGTCTTGAAAGGAGGCTTCGGGCCTCTTGAAAGGAGGCTTCAGGTCTCTTGAAGGGGCCTCAGGGCCTCTTGAAGGAGGCTGGGCCTCTTGAAGGAGGCTTCCGGGCCTCTTGAAAGGAGGGCTTCCAGGCCTCTTGAAGGAGGCTTCCAGGCCTCTTGAAAGGAGGCTTCCAGGCCTTTTGAAAATACGGCAGCTGGCCTCTTGAAAGGAGGCTTCCAGGCCTCTTGAAAGGAGGCTTCCAGGCCTCTTGAAAGGAGGCTTCCGGGCCTCTTGAAGGAGGGCTTCAGGCCTCTTGAAGGAGGCTTCCAGGCCTCTTGAGAGGAGGCTTCCAGGCCTCTTGAAGGAGGCTTCCAGGCCTCTTGAAGGAGGCTGGGCCTCTTGAAGGAGGCTTCCGGGCCTCTTGAAGGAGGCTTCCAGGCCTCTTGAAGGAGGCTGGGCCTCTTGAAGGAGGCTTGAGCCTCTTGAAGGGGCTGGGGCCTCTTGAAGGAGGCTTCCAGGCCTCTTGAAAGGAGGCTGCCAGGCCTCTTGAAGGAGGCTGCCGGGCCTCTTGAAAGGGCTGGGGCCTCTTGAAGGGGCTGCCGGGCCTCTTGAAGGGGCTGGGCCTCTTGAAAGGAGGCTTCCAGGCCTCTTGAAAGGAGGCTTCCGGGCCTCTTGAAGGAGGCTTCCAGGCCTCTTGAAGGAGGCTGCCGGGCCTCTTGAAAGGAGGCTTCCAGGCCTCTTGAAAGGAGGCTTCCAGGCCTCTTGAAGGGCTGAGGCCTCTTGAAGGAGGCTGGGCCTCTTGAAGGAGGCTTCCGGGCCTCTTGAAAGGGAGGCTGGGCCTCTTGAAAGGAGGCCTCTTGAAGGGCTGCCAGGCCTCTTGAAGGAGGCTGGGGCCTCTTGAAGGCTGGGCCTCTTGAAGGAGGCTGGGCCTCTTGAAGGAGGCTTCCGGGCCTCTTGAAGGAGGCTGAGGCCTCTTGAAGGAGGCTTCCAGGCCTCTTGAAGGAGGCTGGGCCTCTTGAAAGGAGGCTGGGCCTCTTGAAAGGAGGCTTCCAGGCCTCTTGAAGGCTTCCAGGCCTCTTGAAAGGAGGCTTCCAGGCCTCTTGAAGGAGGCTGGCCTCTTGAAGGAGGCTTCCGGGCCTCTTGAAGGAGGCTTCCAGGCCTCTTGAAAGGGAGGCTTCCGGGCCTCTTGAAGGAGGCTTCCAGGCCTCTTGAAAGGAGCTGGGCTTGAAGGAGGCTGGGGCCTCTTGAAGGGGCCGGGCCTCTTGAAAGGAGGCTGGAGCCTCTTGAAAGGAGGCTGAGCCTCTTGAAGGAGGGCTTGAGCCTCTTGAAGGAGGCTTCAGGAGCCTCTTGAAGGAGGCTTCCAGGCCTCTTGAAAGGAGGCTCAGGCCTCTTGAAAGGGCTGAGCCTCTTGAAAGGAGGCTTGGGCCTCTTGAAGGAGGCTGAGCCTCTTGAAGGAGGCTTCGGGCCTCTTGAAGGAGGCTGGGCCTCTTGAAGGAGGCTTGAGCCTCTTGAAAGGGAGGCTGGGCCTCTTGAAGGAGGCTTCCGGGCCTCTTGAAGGGCTGGGCCTCTTGAAGGAGGCTTCGGGCCTCTGCTTGAAGGAGGCTTCCGAGCCTCTTGAAAGGAGGCTTCCGAGCGTCTTGGTAAGAGAGTTTTCAGCCACTTCAAAGGAGGCTTCTGAGCTTCTTGAAAGGAGGCTTCCAGGCCTCTTGAAAGGAGGCTTCGAGCCTCTTGAAAGGAGGCTTCCTGAGCCTCTTGAAAGGAGGCTTCCAGAGCCTCTTGAAGGCTGGAGGCCTCTTGAAGGAGGCTTGAGCCTTGAGGAGGCTTCCGAGCCTTGAAAGGAGGCTGGGCTCTTGAAGGAGGCTGGGCCTCTGAAGGAGGCTTCAGGCCTCTTGAAAGGAGGCTTCAGGCCTCTTGAGGAGGCTTCCAGGCCTCTTGAAGGAAGGCTTCAGGCCTCTTGAAGGAGGCTCGGCCTCTTGAAGGAGGCTTCCAGGCCTCTTGAAGGAGGCCTCGGGCCTCTTGAAAGAGAGCCTAGGCCTCTTTAAAGGAGGCTTCCAGGCCTCTTGAAAGAAGGCTTCAGGCCTCTTGAAAGGCTTCCGGGCCTCTTGAAAGGAGGCTTCCAGGCCTCTTGAAAGGAGGCTGGGCCTCTTGAAAGGAGGGCTTCTGGGCCTCTTGAAAGGAGGCTTCCGGGCCTCTTGAAGGAGGCTCAGGGCCTCTTGAAAGGAGGCCTGGGCTCTTGAAAGGAGGCCCAGGGGCCTCTTGAAAGGAGGCTTCCGGGCCTCTTGAAGGGAGGCTTGGGCCTCTTGAAAGGAGGCCTGAGGCCTCTTGAAAGGAGGCTCAGAGCCTCTGAAAGGAGGCTTCCAGGCCTCTTGAAGGAGGCTTCTGAGCCTCTTGAAAGGAGGCTCGGAGCCTCTTGAAGGAGGCTGAGCCTCTTGAAAGGAGGCTTGAGCCTCTTGAAGGAGGCTCTGAGCCTCTTGAAGGAGGCTTCCAGGCCTCTTGAAAGGAGGCTTCCAGGCCTCTTGAAGGAGGCTTCCAGGCCTCTTGAAAGGAGGGCTTGAGGCCTCTTGAAGGAGGCTTCCAGGCCTCTTGAAAGGAGGCTTTGAGCCTCTTGAAGGAGGCTTCCAGGCCTCTTGAAGGGGCTGAAGGAGGCTGGGCCTCTTGAAGGAGGCTTGAGCCTCTTGAAAGGAGGCTGGAGCCTCTTGAAAGGAGGCTTCCAGGCCTCTTGAAAGGAGGCTGAGGCCTCTTGAAGGAGGCCAGGCCTCTTGAAGGAGGCTTCCAGGCCTTGAAGGAGGCCCGGGCCTCTTGAAGGCCAGGCCTCTTGAAGGAGGCTGGGCCTCTTGAAAGGAGGCTGAGGCCTCTTGAAAGGAGGCCTGAGCCTCTTGAAGGAGGCTGAGCCTCTTGAAGGAGCTGAGGCTCTTGAAGGGCTGAGCCTCTTGAAAGGAGGCTGAGCCTCTTGAAGGAGGCTGAGCCTCTGAAGGAGGCCTGGGCCTCTTGAAGAGGCTTCCGGGCCTCTTGAAGGAGGCTGAGCCTCTTGAAGGGGCCAGGCCTCTTGAAGGAGGCTCAGGCCTCTTGAAGGCCGGGCCTCTTGAAGGAGGCTCGGGCCTCTTGAAAGGAGGCTTCCAGGCCTCTTGAAGGAGGCTTCGGGCCTCTTGAAAGGAGGCTTCCAGGCCTCTTGAAAGGAGGCCTGGGCCTCTTGAAGGAGGCTTCCGGGCCTCTTGAAAGGAGGCCTGAGCCTCTTGAAAGGAGGCCTGGGCCTCTTGAAAGGAGGCTTCAGGCCTCTTGAAATAAAGGCTTCTGGGCCTCTTGAAGGAGGCTTCCGGGCCTCTTGAAAGGAGGCCTGGGCCTCTTGAAGGAGGCTTCCAGGGCCTCTTGAAGGAGGCTTCCAGGCCTCTTGAAAGGAGGCTTCTGGCCTCTTGAAAGGAGGCTTCGGGCCTCTTGAAAGGAGGCTTCCGGGCCTCTTGAAGGAGGCTTCTGGGCCTCTTGAAAGGAAGGCTTCCAGGCCTCTTGAAGGAAGGCTTCCGGGCCTCTTGAAAGAAGGCTTCCGGGCCTCTTGAAAGGAGGCTTCAGGGCGTCTTGAAAGGAGGCTTCCAGGGCGTTCTGAAAGGAGGCCTGGCCTCTTGAAAGGGGCTCTGGCCTCTTGAAAGGAGGCCTGGGCCTTGAAAGGAGGCTCTGAGCCTTGAAAGGAGGCTTCCAGGCCTCTTGAAGGAGGCCTGAGCCCTCTTGAAAGGAGGCTCTGAGCCTCTTGAAAGGAGGCTGAGCCTCTTGAAAGGAGGCTTCCAGGCCTCTTGAAGGAGGCTCTGAGCCTCTTGAAGGAGGCAGGCTCTCTTGAAAGGAGGCTTGGGGCCTGAAAGGAGGCTTGAGCCTCTTGAAAGGAGGCCTCTTGAAGGAGGCTTCCAGGCCTCTTGAAAGGAGGCTCTGAGTCTTGAAAGGAGGCTGAGCCTCTTGAAAGGAGGCTTCCGAGCCTCTTGAAGGAGGCTGGGGCCTCTTGAAAGGGGGCCTCCGAACCGCTTGAAAGGAGGCTTCCGGGCCTCTTGAAAGGAGGCTTCCGGGCCTCTTGAAAGGAGGCTTCCGAGCCTCTTGAAAGAAGGCTTCCAAGCCTTTAGAAAGGAGGCTTCCGAGCCTCTTGAAAGGATCCTTCCGAGTCTCGTGAAAGGAGGCTTCTTAACCCCTTGAAAGTAGGCTCTCGAGCGTATTTAAATGAACCTACCGAGTCCTATTTTTGTCCCAAAAGGTCCTTCTACCTATTTGGAATTGACGGAGTTTATGTTTGTTTAAATCCCCCGTCCCATTATGCAAATTATACTTTGTGTTACCTATGAATAGAACTTTTTATGATCATCAAAATAGTTTCGTTGTCAAACGCAGTTTTTCTTCCGTAAAATAATTTAGGTGATTTTTCCAAACACTGAATCAATCTTAATGCACTCAAAGATGTAAATTTTATTAAAAATCTAGTACGAACAACGCAAACTGAACGACCTGGTGCTTCTCGTTCGACTCTAAATGTGTGAATAAATCAACCACAGTTCGCTTCATTATGGCTATAACCTTCTCCGACCAGACATCTAAATTGGAAAATTATTTAAACTATTTTGGCACATTCGCCACCGCCGCCGCCATGCGATTTAGATATCGCAAAGCCAAGTGAACCAAAGCAAGGGTACGTCGTTCGCCTGCAAATGGCAATAAGGTATGGAGCAGGTACCGATCTAAAAAGGAGCCATACTTTACGGAAAAGTGGAAGCCAGCCAGCTTCCAGACAACGACCACGTTGATGACGGCGATTTAGATTAAAAAGTCGTAAAGGTAATAGCGTGGAAATAAAATTAAAAATGTGTAATAGCCATATGTCTTTTTGTGCAATGTTCCAACCTCAATATTCCTTTCCGTTGCATTGTGCAAATGAGGCATTTAGTGGAGTGTGCACTTTCTCCTCCGAGGAGCAGCAAAATTCCTGAAAGCGTGCGCCATACTTCAGTACACATTAATATGTAATTCAAACAATCAGTCATCGCGATTTCCTCGCGCAGTTTTTCTTGACACCTTCCAGTATGACGGGAAAATGTCACTACCTCCTGTTGCAAATTTATGCACACCACATTAAAGGGTTTATCAATCTCGCGTTGCCCAGTTACATGACAGGTTGCCCTTAGACTCCGCAAAGTAGCCGCAGCCGGGACGATCAATGCAGCATTTAATGCAATTCAGTCCGGTTTCAGTGGAAGAGCCTGCGCTACGCTCTCGCGCGGTTACATGATTCGAAAACATGCATTTTAAAAAGCCTCGGCAAATCGCGATTCCACTCGCGGACGCGTGCACCCCCGGCTTGCAGGCAACATTGATCATAGGTTAGGTCTTACATGATATACACCTTAACCTAACAAGAAAAGTGGGAAAAAATGAGCCGACGAATGGGAAAACCTGGGGAAGCGTGATTGCATTCGCGGAAAAACATAGCACGCGACGAAGAAATTCGCGTTTCCTGCGCGAGCCGCACGTGGCCTACTGTGCACCGAAGCACTGTCCCGTGTCATGCTGCTGCTGCTGGTGTGATGCAAAGGAAATAAAAACGCTTGTTGCGATATCCCACCGTCGAGCATCAAGCCGACCGACCATCCGCCGAAGTGGACCGGGAGATCTGAAGAGGAAAAATAAACGAACGCAGGTGCAATTAATTTGCACTCGAATGTTGATCGTTTTATTAGTGCACCCGCGTGCATCGCTCGCGCGTACCTACCAGTGGGGCAGTGCGTATTGCGGTTTCAAAAGTGCCTAAGTCAAAAAACGATGAAGTTGACATTTTTTTATAATTTTATACCAATCATATGGTTTCCAAAGAATAAAAGTGGCGAGAATAATCTTCGATTTTTTTTCAGAAAACAGTCAAAAAGTCATTGATAACGTTTTTGACTTCGGTCCTTCTGAAATGACAGTTTCGAAGTTTCCATAGAATCGAATTCGAGGCAGCGGATGCAGGGCTGAGACGAAAGAGTCGCGCGGCGATTGAGTAATTCTACGCGTAGTTTCGCATCGCTTTTCATACATTTTTATGAGCTTGTTTTTTGTCCGTACACGCTTGATTGTTGCTTGAGACAGTGACACGATTTCTTGTGGTCAATAAAAAAAACTGACCAACTGACCGAGGAAGAATCAATGATTAGGTAGAGTGGATTTATCAGATGTAGGGTAGTGGACTGTTCTACTACTAGAATTAGACTGGTTTCCCTTGGGCTTCAAACCTTTTTGGCGACTCTGAGGAATTCCACTTTAGGGTGGAATTGCATTCTGTCTCATTTGGAGAATTAAACTTAAAAGTGACAGTTCGAAAATGAGCAAATCACCCGGTCATAAGAATGGTTTGTGCTACCCAGCAACTCCAATAAGACATCGATGCAAAATGATTCGATGTATGTCAAAAATAATCTTTCTCTGTGAGCAGGGTTATTCGATAATTATTGAAATGTCACTTTTAAGATTAATTTCAGTTTAATTCTCGCTTAACTTTTCAAAAGGACAAGTAACATTTTTTCATGAATTATTTTAAGTACTGCAATCAAAAGCTTTCATGTTTTTCTGTTGATTGCGCTATTCAAATTAATTCATGAAAAAATGTTACTTAGGTCCTTTTTAAAAGTTAAGCGAGAATTCTCCAAATGAGACAGACCTTAATGACCTTTACATTACGGACAGGTCATATCAATTCCAAACTTCAGATGTCGAGAATTTAACGTGAAACTATCTCAAGATCTGCAAAAGTCAGACCCCTGACGAAGTTTCTAGACACTGGTCTAGTCACGGGACTCATCTGGGGTGGACAATGCTAGAACCTCTTTTGGGTGACGTGATGGTTAGATCACATTACCGGGTCGTTCATTAATGTCGATGGACTTTCATTCCACTTACTTTTGATTGCTGATTCCCTCCCTCCCCCTCAAGCGTTACGTAATTTGTGCAATTACAGTCGAGTCAAGTCGAATCAAGTCGAGTCATCGAGTCAAATCAAGTCAAGTCAAGAGTCCAGTCGAGTCAAGTCAAGTCGAGTCAAGTCAAGTCGAGGCAAGTCGAGGTCAAGTCAAAGATCAAAGTCAGAGTCGAGGCAAGTCGAATCAAGTCGTGTCAAATCGATTCAAGTCGAGTCAAGTAGAGTCAAGCCGAGTCAAGTCGAGTCAAGTCGAGTCAAGCCGAGTCATGTCGAGTCAGGTCGAGTCAAGCCGAGTCATCGAGTCAAATCAAGTCAAGTCAAGAGTCCAGTCGAGTCAAGTCGAGTCAAGTCAAGTCGAGGCAAGTCGAGTCAAGTCGAATCAAGTCGTCAAGTCGAGGGCAAGTCGAGGTCAAGTCGTGCCAAATCGATTCAAGTTGAGTCAAGTCGAGGTCAAGTGAAGTCAAATCGAATCAAGTCGCGTCAAGTCGAGTCAAGTCAAAAGCAAGTCGAGTCAAAGTCGAGTCAAGTCGAGTCAAGTCGAGGTCAAGTTGAGTCAAGTCGAGTCAAGCCGAGTCAAGTCGAGTCAAGTCAAGTCGAGTCCAGTCGAGTCAAGTCGAGTCAAGTCTAGTCAAGTCGAGTCAAGTCGAGTCAAGTCGAGTCAAGTCGAGCCAAGTCGAGCCAGAAGTCGAGTCAAGTCAAGTCAAGTCGAGTCAAGTTGAGTCAAGGTCAAGTCAAGTCGAGTCAAGTCGAGTCAAGTCCGAGTCAAGTCGAGCTCAAGTCGAGTCAAATCGAGTCAAGTCAAGTCGAGTCAAGTCAAGTCAAGTCAAGTCGAGTCAAGTCGTGTCAAGTCGAGTCAAGTCGAGTCAAGTCGAGTCAAAGTCGAGCTCAAGTCGAGCTGCCGAGTCAAGTCGAGTCAAGTCGAGTCAAGTCGAGTCGAGTGAAGTCAAATCGAGTCAAGTCAGGTCAAGTCGAGTTAAGTCGAGTCAAGTCGAGAGTCAAGTCGAGTCAAGTCAGGTCAGAATCAAGTCGAGTCGAGTCAAGTCGAGAGTCAAGGTCAAGTCAAGTCGAGTCAAGTCGAGTCAAGTCGAGTCAAGTCGAGTCAAGTCGAGTCAGAAGTCGAGTCAGAAGTCGAGGTCAAGGATTGAGTCAGAATCGAGTCAAGTCGAGTCAAGTCGAGTCGAGTCAAGTCGAGTCAAGTCGAGTCAAGTCCAGTCAAGTCGAGTCAAGTCGAGTCAAAGTCAGGTCAAGTCAAGGTCAAGTCGAGTCAAGTCGAGTCAAGTCGGAGGTCAAGTGAATCAAAGTCTCGTCAAGTCAAGTCGAGTCAGAAGTCGAGTCAATCCGAGTCAAGTGGAGTCATGGAGTCGAGTCAAGTCAATTCGAGTCGAGTCAAGTCGAGTCAAGTCGAGTCTCGTATGAGGTGAGGCGTTTCGAATGAAGCGACAATTATCGATACCTCCCATTTAAATTACACGGTCGTCTCACGTGAGACGTGTCGAATTTGACTACTCTCGAGTCATTCGAGACGCAGAATAAACACAAATAACGAAGTAGATGTGCTTGTTCTGCGATTCGAGTGATCCGCGAATGGTCGATTTCGATATGTCTCACGTGGAACGACTCTGTATAATGTATTTTAGATGAGAGGTAACGACAATTGTCACTTCTTTCGAAACACTTTACCTCATACGAGACACAGAATAAGCACAATTGCGGAACACGTTTTTCAAAAACAAAAACAAACCATTTTTATCTCGTTAATTACTTAAGTAATTCTCTAGGAAATGCCTCGCAGAATTTCATCGCAAGCTTATTCAAAAATTGCTCCAGCCATTAAATTAAAAATACCTTCAGGGATTCTTCCGGAGAATCCTCCGGAAATAAATTCACAAATTCCTTCGGAGAGAGAATTCGAGTAATTGCTTCCTAATTTCCCTCAGGAATTCCTTTGGATCTTTCTCCAAGATTTCAATCAGAAATGTCTTTAGGGACTCCTTCGATAATTTCTTAGAAAATTTCCCCGGAAATACCTTTGGACATTTCTTTAGATATTCTATTCTTTTGAAATTTCTTCGAAAATCCCTTAAGATTTTTTTTTAATCTCGAACGTTTCTTCTTCTTTCTTTAAAGGAATTATTACGGAAATTTGTTTGGGAATTTCTTCGGGAATACTCGGTGAAGAGGTTCGTAACATACCCATGAAGTCCGTATAGTGAGAGCTCTACACAATGAGGCAACCTTCCAATGTAAACAGGATGAGGACAAAACAGTGAAAGTCCTCATCTCGATCACCAAGGAGCAGAGTAGAGTGGTAGTAGCACAGGCGTCCAACAGCCTGCAAAGCGCAAAAGTAAGCATGGTCGTTGCTGGATCCGTACTGTAAGGATGCAGGATAAGGAGAACTGGGTAGCGGAAATACTCAGATCAGCGAAAATGGTAAACTGCTAGTGAGTTGATAATTCATGATCAATCGGCTAACATCAGACCTGGTTGTTCGTAAGCCAGTAGTCATTGCAGGAGACTTCAATGCGTGGGTGACAGAGTGGAGTATCATCTTTACTAACCGAAGTTGACAAACGCTTCTATGGAGACCCTTATTAAGCTGGATATCGTGTTGATCAGCGACGTCTCCCAATGTATCTTCCAGCAATACGGGAGGAATCAATAATCGACGTAATGTTCTGTAGTCTAAGTCGGTGACCTGTAGTGAAAAGTGGACGATGGTTACACCCACAACGGCTGCAAACAGGGAAAGCCGGGGAACTACCTCTACAACCCTATTTCAATAGTGGAACCTTCAGTGAGGCTCTTAGATTGGTTCTGTCACGACTCACGAACGTCCGACGCTACCATGCCGAGGAAAACGGGGCGTGGAATTGCGTGGACGCCATCAAAGGAAGCAAGAAAGCCCGCTTCTCATATCTGGCGGCAAATCAAGTGGAACACCGGCACCGGACAACTGACGGTATAACCCGACCCGAATTAAAGGCCGCCAAAATGACAAATCCGTTCATGTTTAGGTCAGCCTTGCAGAGGTGCCTGTACATTCCTGGATATATGAAAGAGACAGCGTTTGACCTGGCATGACCAGGAGACCCTTCGGCGAACAAACCAATCAGTCTGATAGTGCGGGATAATTGTTTAGCAAGCAATTTGGCTTCGAAGAAGGTCTAAATTGTGCGCCATGCAATCTGTGGGTTGCACTACCGAGATCGACCTTGACGTGTGCCACGCCTTCAAAAGTGCCTGCTGGGCGGAGATAGGAACTCGTTACATTGGCTGGGAGTACCGGTAGGACTGTACACGATTCTGGCAAGCTATTCCGATGTGCGATGGCTTGCTGAAGTTGTAGCTTCCTGCAAGACTCAAGCTAGTAGGATTCGCCGATGACGTGAAGATGATCGTGCACGAAGAAGTCATCGAGAAGATCAAATTGCCTGCAGCCTATTAGATTAGTCTCATCGAGATATGGTTGCGTAGCAAGAAGCTACAACTGACGCATCATAAAACGAAGATGATAGTCGACAACAAACGGAGATCGGTGCAGGAGGCGTCAATTAAAGTCGGCTTCTGCGACATAATCTCCAATAGAACATCTAAACAGTTCGGGGTGATGCTCAACGACAAGCTGAGATTCAGCCATCGTTTTGACTACGCCCGCTAGTGCACGTCTACAGCGATAGTAGCAAAATCGAGGATGATGGCAAACTGCTCTAAGGTGTGTTTCAGCAAGCGCGGACTGGTGGCATGCGTGACTGTTTCAATACTGCAGTACGGATGTCCAGTCTATGTGCCGGAGGTGAGCGCAAACGGCAACGTCCGAAAGAGAGTCATCAGCGCGCATACCGCACCGTATCTCGCGTGGCAGCATGCGTACTCGTGTGCATGATGCCCATGAAACTGTTGGTCAAGGAAAACGAGAATTTTCTACGCCCTCAGGGGCATCAGTAATGTCCGAAATAATATCAAGAGAGCATTGGTGTCCAAATGGCAGATGGAGTCGGAACACCTCGACCAAGGGCGTGTAGACTCATCACCTAGTCGCAAGTGTATCGGCCTAGATTAACAGACGTCATGGGGAGCTGAACTTTCGCTTGACCAAGTTCTTAAAATGCCAGATGAGCTGATTCTGTTCTCATGTTCCCGGTAAGCCGAGAGGAGACATAAATACTACCACCACCGATAACATCGTCGAAAGAATGAATGTACCAGAACACATACCAGTGGAGTGTTGTCGCAAGAGTGACGACCAGGATAGCCGACATCCTACACTGATGTTGGAGTAGGCAGCAGACTGCCATAGAGGAAGACGGAACATGAGCGTCTGTGTGAAACGAAGGTAAGATAGATGCTGATAATGAACGACAGCGCAAACGCTGCTGTCGGGGACTATTCAAGTCATTAACGATCGCAGTCTCGGGTACTTAAAGAACCATTGAATCCGTTGAGGCAGGTCATCGGATACGGGGGAGCTTCCAGCGCCGGTAGGCTCATCGTCGGGGTAGTATAGATATGCCCCGGGGACTATACGAGTAGTCTACGATCAAGGCAGGAGATAGCGGCCAAATTGAGAGCATGGGAAACTGGTTACTTGGAGTAGGCTAGATCCCCCATCGAGGAGTCCTCAAGTAGCTTATGGTGTGCGAACGTACCGGCTTCGGGCATCATTGAACCGGCAGCTATCTCCACCCGAACTTATTAGATCGACCTCAGCCATCGTTTGATCATCCGGGTCGTCGATTGCTAGGGGAACTACTCGTCGGATTAGGATTGATCAACTTAGGAGTAGGATTCGCCAACTTAGGAAAGATGCTGAATGCACGAAGATTGAAGAGCCTCTTTGGAAGTAGTGCCGAAAGGTAGTTCCGGAAGGACCTAGGCTGAAGTCCAAGGTGTTCACTGAGCTTCCTGCCAGAACAAATCCCACACTCAGCGTCCAAATTGATGGGAGGAGGGGCAACCTCATAAACACGGGTGCTGATCATTCCTTCTTGTGAAAAAAAGCTGCAAAAGCAGCAGCACTTTAAGAAGTATCTGGAGAAACAGGCGGTATATGGCCATTTGGCCGAATACCGTTTGGCCAAGCCAAAACTGTGTGGTAAGTTGCAAAAAGTCAAAAAATGGGAAAATAATAATACGGAGTGAGGTGTGATTGGTGAGAAGTCCGAAGGACGAACTGAGTATTTAGAAAAACAGAAGCAAGTGGTGAGAAGTGTGACATAGTTATTGGGAATTTAAAACAAGATGTTGAGAAATGAGAAGTGAGTGGGAAGATATAAGACAGATGGAAAAAAGAAAGAAGGAAAAAAGTAGAATGAACAAGAAAGAGTAAAGACGGAAGGAGGAAAAAGGTAGAAGGAAAAAGGAAGAATGAAAAAAGAAGAAGAATGAAGGATTTAAGAAGAAGGAAAATGACAGAAGGACGAAGCAAAAAGAAAGAATAAACAAGGAAAAATTGAGAATAAACAAGGAAGAAGGAAAAACAAACTAGGACGAAGAATGAAGAAGGCAAGAAAAAATGTAGATCTTATTTCTCATTTGGAGGAGGAGGCTTCCGAGCCTCTTGAAAGGAAGCTTCCGAGCCTCTTGAAAGGAGGCTTCCGGAGCCTCTTGAAAGGAGGCTTCTGAGTCTCTTGAAAGGAGGCTTTGAGCTCTTGAAAGGAGGCTTCTGAGCCTCTTGAAAGGAGGCTTCGAGTTTTCTTGAAAGGAGGCTTTGAGCCTCTTGAAAGGAGGCTTGAGCCTCTTGAAAGGAGGCTTCTGAGCCTCTTGAAAAGAGGCTTCGAGCCTCTTGAAAGGAGGCTCTGAGCCTCTTGAAAGGAGGCTTCTGAGCCTCTTGAAAGGAGGCTTCTGAGCTCTTGAAAGGAGGCTTCTGAGCCTCTTGAAAGGAGGCTTCTGAGTTTCTTGAAAGGAGGCCTGAGCCTCTTGAAAGGAGGCTTCTGAGCCTCTTGAAAGGAGGCTTCTGAGCCTCTTGAAAGGAGGCCTGAGCCTCTTGAAAGGAGGCTTCTGAGCCTCTTGAAAGGAGGCTTCCGAGCGCCTTGAAAGGAGGCTTCCGAGCCTCTTGAAAGGAGGCTTCCGAGCCTCTTGAAAGGAGGCTTCCGAGCCTCTTGAAAGGAGGCTTCCGAGCCTCTTGAAAGGAGGCTTCCGAGCCTCTTGAAAGGAGGCTTCCGAGCCTCTTGAAAGGAGGCTTCCGAGCCTTATAAAAGGTTTTTAGATCAGGAGGCTGTCGAGTGTCTTGCGGGTACTTTTAAATTTGGATGCCGCGAGAATTGCCCTTAAGCCCCTTGAATGGGTGCCTCCGAACCTTCAGATTCTAGATTTTAGTTCAGAAGCTTATTTTTAACATATCATTCAACTTTTTTTTTGTCTCAATCAGATCGCCATTACGCATTTTTGTCCGAGGTACCCCATGGGGCCAGCGAAGGTACCCCCAGGAGTATGTACCCCAGGTTGAGAACCGCTGCAGCGCGCTGTGTTATAGGATGGCCCCTTTCCATTAGGTGGAGCCCCGCTGACTCTCGACTGTCCCGGCGAGTGAAGAACTAGTCAAAAATATCAAAATCCAAAATAGAATAAATGAAAAAATCAACTTGCCGAATGAGATAATGTATTATTTTGCTTCCTTCTGGATTTTTTCTTTGACAAACATACATTTTTGCGGTTATGTGAAAACAAATTCAATTTTCCACAATGATTGATGCACAAAAAAATCAAATATCTATTGCAAAACCATCAGAAGAATGCATCGACGAGAGTTGACGTATTTCACCAGAAAATATGTATTCGCCTATTGTAACTTTGTGTGCGGAAGTAACGAAATAATGGAAATTGGCAAACCATTGCCCTTCACGGACCTAAATTGCGACTATAGCAGTTTGCATCGCACATTTTGCATGCGATCCTTATGACCGGTAGAAAAGGTTTTGCCAATCTTCCGGATGGTGTTAAGCAGGATGCACTGACCGATTGTATTCCTCTTTTTCCCATCAATGAGTTGAGGACCGTCACGATGAGACGGGCGGCGGTAACAGAACAGTGGGAAGTCCATTGGACATTAGTTTTAAACTTTTATTAGCACAAATGTAGCTCACATCCGTTAGGTGCGAGCGAAAGAGACTTACAATGCAAGAGAAAAAAAACAAATCGCCTCAAAAAAGGAAACCATAAATTGGGAACGATCTGTCCCGTTTTTCTTTTGAAGCAACTAGTGGTTCCAGTTCACACGCCGATGTGACGCGATGTAAATGCTTGGCAGAGTGGTGGCAGGGTTCAGAACGAATATGATACTCTACGAAATGAAACTTTCTTCGGTTTTATCACTTTTTCCTCGTCCTTGTAATTTGATATCTTGCAGTGCGAGAACTGGAAAACAAATGCAACCCACTTGACACGTTTCGATCGTGTGTTTTGTGCATAGGAACCTACTTTGAGGGTGTTAGGCATTGATGAGCGAGAAAATGAGTGTGATTTACTGTCTGCAGCGATTTTGGGTCGGAATGTGACATAAACAAACATAAGTTGCACCACTTTGTCGGGTTGGATGGAACTGGTTTGTAATTGGAAGACGATGATAATTTCCCAGCGCCCCTTAATCTTGGTAATTCTTAGATAAATTTCCCACAAAAGCGATATACATAATATGAAAAACGCTGAAAAAAGATTTACAGAACGGTGCCGTCCTACCAGATTTCTCCTCATTCACTAACTTCAGATGCCTAGAATCTAGTTAGTTAATCATATTTTGACAAAATATCAAAAAAGAGACTACAAACGGTGAATATATTTGTGATAAATTTTGAAATGGCTATAACAATAGAATGGTCAGCCGCTTATCAATTTACTGAAATTGACAACAATTTCTGAAAAGTTGATAAACTTTCTTCTGATTTGATTCTAAACTTGAACTAATGAAAAAGTAGTCTACGAAAACGAAGTAGATTAACATCGCATTCAATTTGTTCGCATTTGATTCTTGTATTCTCAATTATTCTTAAACTGATCTCACAAATGAGCCAAAAGTAATTAAAATTCTCAAAAGACGAACATCGCATTACTTTCAAGAGAGTAAACGCGAAAAATCGTTAACTAAAATCAGTTTTCTGCGGTCCTCTTGTGTTGCGCTCTGGTGGGGCAGAATCGACACTTCTTGTCCAATTAGTAGACCGGTGTGTTTGTGTGGCCGTTGCCATGGTAACGACGACGCCAGCATGCAGCCCTGAAAACGCAACGCTACGGGATGGCGAGGAAATGATTGAAAGGAATCTTGATAAAGTCCGAGAAAAAAAACCTTTGAGTGATGAGGCGGTGCGGAGATCGGCCACTTCATCGCAGTCTAACAAGGTTTTCTCATTTCTCATTTCTTCATCAGACTAACCAGGCTAGTCGAGCTAGTCAGTCAGTCATTATTGACTGAGATTGTTCTTCCGAGTAGGACGATAACTGCCGACGATGATGGGATGGGAATTATGATAGGGTTGTGTGTCGGCGACTTTTCAACACGCTTTTGAATGCATTTTGGGTATTGGTCAGGCACGTGAAAAAAAGCCGTTGATCGTCTGCGTCGTTATCCTTCCATCATATTTGCTAAATGGGTTGCGTGCAGCGGAATAAATTTCCAATCGTTTTGGAATGTCCTCAGGGTAGACTGGCACTTGAAAATGAGAAAATTGGGGCGCTTTTGAGCGAAGAATAAACGGTGGCTAACCTGTCTGTGAAACTAGTGCCGAAGTTCATTCTTCTGTGACGATGCGGAGCAGGCGTCTAGTAGGCGAAATAACGCACATCATGACTACACAAGCGGAAGCAGAAGGCCAGAAAAGCATGACCGGAATCAGTTATTGACCTATAGTGCCATTCTTCCTCTACTCCATCCTAATATGCTTTTTCATCATTATCATTTTCAACGGTTATTTGTCCGTTTCGGTTCAAACATTCTTCAGCTTTCCAAAAGCGATACCTACGTGCAAAATTATCTAAAATTCAATTCAATTGAATTTTATGATCCGTCAAAGTTGCCACCCGCCCGGGTTGATATCCTACGAGTGGATAAAACAAAATCAGACCATCCAACATTAGGTCGAGCCGAAACTGAGCTCCTAGGATCACGGAAAAGAGAAGCCCAAAAAAGTGGACAGTCTTATCATATCTTTCAGTAACAACCGTCGCCGGGAGCTGGCGCAGTAGGCCGCGGAGCAATTCAACCAGTGTGTATGAAGTTTCGTGTTTCAAAACTGTCTGTCAATAAGACGACAACAAAACGGTCCGCAGCGGAGTTACGGTAGACTTTGCTTTGGCTGCAGCAAGCTGGCCAAAGGAGGTGACGATGATGGGAACGGTTTGGAGCGAGTTCAATGTTCTTATTGGATTTTGGCTTTACGTTTCCTGCATGGAATGGTATAAAATTTGATATCTTTGCAAAAGTTTTCAATAATAAATAAGTATACCTAGGAATAGATGAACCGTAATCGGGGGACTAAAAAAATTAAGCAAGTCTCGCTCATAGCAAATACTAAATGCCTCTGATGAGTTTTTATTTTATTCCTTATGGCTACCATAATACCAGCATAAAACCAAAATGTTACTGGGGAATGTATTAAAAATTTCAAAGACAAAAAAATAGTTTCTCATAGTTCTTTTAATTCATTTCAGTCATTTTTGTCATCCTATTATCAATACGGGTATAACAAGTTCGAAAATGTCTATGCCAAGTTACCCTAGGCCGGAATAAGGAAAAGATCGATGTGGCTCGCCGGCGGCAGTGAGCTGGATTCGGCCTCATCGAACGAGCCACAGTACGAGACCTTCTCGTGTAAAGTGCTGCACGATGGGATCTTGTCCGACCTTATCCTCCAGGTCGTAGCTGGTGTAGGGCAAGAATGTATTCTATCACAGCTTCCGAGGGGCTTCCGAGCCCCTTGAAAGAGGGGCATCCGAGCCCCTTGAAAGAGGGGCATCCGAGCCCCTTGAAAGAGGGGCTTCCGAGCCCCTTGAAAGAGGGGCTTCCGAGCCCCTTGAAAGAGGGGCTTCCGAGCCCCTTTGTAAGGGGGGCTTCTAAGCCTTTGTAAGGGGCTCTGAGCCTTTGTAAGGGGGGTTTGAGCCTTTGTAAGGGGGCTTCTGAGCTCCCTTTGTAAGGGGGCTTCTGAGCCCTTTGTGGGGCCTTTGAGCCTTTGTAAGGGGGGCCTGAGCCCCTTTGTAAGGGGGCTTCTGAGCCTTTTGTAAGGGGCCTGAGCCCTGTAAGGGGCCTGAGCCCTTGTAAGGGGGGGCCTGAGCCTTTGTAAGGGGGCTTCTGAGCCTCTTTGTAGGGGCCTGAGCCTTTTGTGCGGGGCTTCTGAGCCTTTTGTAAGGGGGGGCTTGAGCCTTTGTAAGGGGGGGCTTCTGAGCCCTTTGTAAGGGGGGCCTGAGCCTTTGTAAGGGGCCTGAGCCCTTTGTAAGGGGGCTTCCGAGCCCCTTTGTAAGGGGCCTGAGCCTTTGTAAGGGGCTTCTGAGCCCTTTGTAAGGGGGGCCTGAGCCCTTTGTAAGGGGGGCTTCTGAGCCCTTTGTAAGGGGCCTGAGCCCCTTTGTAAGGGGGCCTGAGCCCCTTTTGTAAGGGGCTTCTGAGCCCTTTGTAAGGGGGGCTTCTGAGCCCTTTGTAAGGGGGGCTTCTGAGCCCTTTGTAAGGGGCTTGAGCCCCTTTGTAAGGGGGCTTCCGAGCCCCTTTGTAAGGGGGCTTCCGAGCCCCTTTGTAAGGGGGCTTCCGAGCCCCTTTGTAAGGGGGCTTCCAGGCCACTTTGTAAAGGAGCTCCCGGGCCCCTTTGTAATGGGGCTCCCGAGCCCCATTGTAAGGGCTCTGAGCCCCTTGTAAGGGGGCTCTGAGCTCTTTGTAAGGGGGGCCTGAGCCCCTTTGTAAGGGGGCTTCCGAGCCCCTTTGTAAGGGGGCTTCCGAGCCCCTTTGTAAGGGGGCTTCCGAGCCCCTTTGTAAGGGGCTCTGAGCCTTTGTAAGGGGCTCTGAGCCCTTGTAAGGGGCCTGACCCTTTGTAAGGGGGCTTCCGAGCCCCTTTGTAAGGGGGCTTCCGAGCCCCTTTGTAAGGGGGCTTCCGAGCCCCTTTGTAAGGGGGCTTCCGAGCCCCTTTGTAAGGGGGCTTCCGAGCCCCTTTGTAAGGGGGCTTCCGAGCCCCTTTGTAAGGGGGCTTCCGAGCCCCTTTGTAAGGGGGCCTGAGCCCTTGAAGGGGCTCTGAGCCCTTGGAAGGGGGCCTGAGCCCTTGGAAGGGGGCTCTGAGCCCCTTGAAGGGGCCTGAGCCCCTTGAAGGGGGCTCTGAGCCCTTGGAAGGGGGGCTCTGAGCCCTTGAAGGGGCTCTGAGCCCCTTGGAAGGGGCCTGAGCCCTTGGAAGGGGCCTGAGCCCCTGGAAGGGGCCTGAGCCCCTGAAGGGGGGCCTGAGCCCTTGGAAGGGGGGCCTGAGCCCCTGGAAGGGGGGCCTGAGCCCCCTTTGAAGGGGCCTGAGCCCTTGAAGGGGCTCTGAGCCCCTTGGAAGGGGCCTGAGCCCTGGAAGGCTTCTGAGCCTTGAAGGGGCCTGGAGCCCCTTGGAAGGGGCCTGAGCCCCTTGAAGGGGCCTGAGCCCTTGGAAGGGGGCCTGAGCCCCTTGGAAGGGGCCTGAGCCCTTGAAGGGGGCTTCCTGAGCCCTTGAAGGGGGCCTGAGCCCCTTGGAAGGGGCTCTGAGCCCTCTTGGAAGGGGCTCTGAGCCCTTGGAAGGGGCCTGAGCCCTTGAAGGGGGCTCTGAGCCCTTGGAAGGGGCCTGAGCCCCTTGAAGGGGCCTGAGCCCCTTGGAAGGGGCTTCCGAGCCCTTGGAAGGGGGGCCTGAGCCCCTTGGAAGGGGCCTGAGCCCTTGAAGGGGGCTCTGAGCTCCCTGGAAGGGGCCTTCCCTTGGAAGGGGCCTGAGCCCCTGGAAGGGGGCCTGAGCCCCTTGAAGGGGCCTGAGCCCCTTGGAAGGGGCCTGAGCCCTTGAAGGGGCTTCCTGAGCCCCTTGGAAGGGGCTCTGAGCCCCTTGAAGGGCCTGAGCCCCTTGGAAGGGGCTCTGAGCCCTTGGAAGGGGCCTGAGCCCCTTGGAAGGGGCCTGAGCCCTTGAAGGCCTGAGCCCCTTGGAAGGGGCCTGAGCCCCTTGGAAGGGGGCCTGAGCCCCTTGGAAGGGGGGCCTGAGCCCCTTGGAAGGGGCCTGAGCCTCTGGAAGGGGGCTCTGAGCCCTTGGAAGGGGGGCCTGAGCCCCTTGGAAGGGGGCCTGAGCCCTTTTGAAGGGGGCTTCCTGAGCCCTTGAAGGGGCCTGAGCCCTTGGAAGGGGCCTGAGCCCTTGAAGGGGCTCTGAGCCCCTGGAAGGGGCTCTGAGCCCCTTGAAGGGGCCTGAGCCCCTTGAAGGGGGCCTGAGCCCTTGAAGGGGCCTGAGCCCTTGAAGGGGCCCTGAGCCCTTGGAAGGGGGGCTTCCACTGAGCTCCCTTGGAAGGGGGGCCTGAGCCCTTGAAGGGGCTTCTGAGCCCCTTGGAAGGGGGCCTGAGCCCCTTGGAAGGGGCTTCCTGAGCCCCTTGAAGGGGGCCTGAGCCCTTGGAAGGGGCCTGAGCCCCTTGAAGGGGCTTCCTGAGCCCCCTTGGAAGGGGCTTCTGAGCCCCTTGAAGGGGGCCTGAGCCCTTGGAAGGGGCCTGAGCCCTTGAAGGGGCCTGAGCCCCTTGAAGGGGGGCTCTGAGCCCTTGAAGGGGCTCTGAGCCCCTTGAAAGAGGAGCTTCCGAGCCCCTTGGAAGGGGAAGAGGTATTTGTAATAAACTTTGGTGTTAAGATGGAGCGCAAACTTCGTCTATGATACGAAGTTCGACATTTCATATTTCTCCGGTCTTTGCAAGTACACTGTACAGTATCCCCCCGCTTATCCGGACCTCACTAATCCGGCGACTCGTTAGTTCGGATCTCGTAATTCGGAATTTTCTGGATTAAAAAGTATCAACACCCATTTAAACACATTATGCTGTAAGTTTTCAAATTTGTGCAGTTATTTTGTTTTGGTTCATTTGCATGGATTTGACAGTCGGATTGACGAGATAAACCTCGATAGTCCGGCCATACAATTCTCGCTTAACTTTTCAAAAGGTCCTAAGTAACATTTTTTTCATGAATTAATTTGAGTACTGCAATCATAAGCTTTCATGTTGTTTTATTGATTGCGCTATTCAAATTAATTCATGAAAAATCTGAAGGGTTATGTACAAGACACGACCGCCCAACGTAAACTAAGTAGAACAATGATATGGAAATGCTAATATCATCTTCCAAACTTGGACGTACATGTTCATGATAGAATTAGAGGCGAAAGTATAGAATTGATAGTTCCGTTAGGATACGGCAGGCATGAAGAATGTTTTTATAGAAGTCGATTTGAAAGCGAGCGGAGGGCAATATTTGTGATGGCACATATCACACGACCTTCCTTCTGCCAAGCTCCTGTATGAAGGGAGAGGAAGAATATCAGTGTGAAGCTGATATATCTTCACTGTTAAAAGGAAGTTAGTTTGACTTGCTCATATGCCATCGCGTGCAGAAGGATTTTCTATCGACGAGTACTGTCTCCGAATTTCTAATATGACATCAGCATTTAGTCGAATAGGATTTTTATTGCACAGTTCTGTTTTCTCATTTTTTATACTTTCGCCGTACCGTTTATACTTTCGCCTCTAATTCTATCATGAACATGTACGTCCAAGTTTGGAAGATGATATTAGCATTCCCATATCATTGTAAATCGTTTAACTTCACGTAGAAGTAACACACACGAAATCATTAATTTACGTAGAACAGTTTGGTGCATTGAGGAATGTAGTCATATGGTGGCATCGGACAGACTCGGTGCAATGTGTACAAACCATACACGACCATCGATGATTCTCCAAATGATGAACATCGATCGCTAGAACTAATTAAGTATTAGCCGAATAAATAAATATGCGTATCGTTGCTCCGTTTTTGCCAGTCCGGTAATGCTACGTACACACCAGTCAAGCAGTTCGACGAACATTGACTCCACCCCAAGAAAACGCTTCGGTTGCTGCTTTGTTGAACGTGTGAAGTTGTTCGAACAACCATTTGACAGTTGGCGGCTGGTTGGAAAAATTAAAACGGTTTGATTTTGGTTTGAGTTGTCGGGGTGGAGTCAAGGTTCGCCGAACATGTTTGAGCATTTGTAGTGAAGTTGCACAAACCCCATATATTTTTGATGGTTGGTGCTCGAGTTGGTGCTTCGGTCGTTCGTGTGTGATATTGTTGGTCGAATAAATTGATTGTTCGTTCTGCTGTTGGTAAAACTTGATGGATGTTTGAATAAACGAGAGGTGGAGTCAATGTTGGTCAAACTGCTTGACCGTGTGTACGTTCCATAAGCCATTTTACGAGACAGATTCGATCAGCTGAAGGAAATTTTGAGTGGACGACTCGGTCTTTGTTTTGGTAAATTTGCATGCAAACCATTCCAATTCGTCATCATCATCATCATCATCATTTCATTCCATTTTTGCAAATGTTCCTTGTAACATTAGTGTTAGGTCTCCTGTCATTTGATCTGAGCATGATGAGCATGATGAGCATGATGACCGCATTTCAGTTGTTACTCCGTGATCGACCAGAACAATCGCAATTGCACAGGGAACCAAAGGATGGAAGTGATGGGATTTGCTCTCCAACCTCAATGTGCACAGTCCGAGAGATCTAGTATTTAGAATAGTCGATAACGGCGCTGGCCACGTCCTCACGGTCATCAGGGGATGGGAAGGAATTGATGATGCAGTCACTGCCCACTGCAAGCCGAGAACACCTCTGGACTCGCCACGAGTTCCTGCGGAATTTTTATTGGAATCTTGGGGAAGGTTTTATGGCAGAGGTTCGTCTTGGTTAACGGCTGTTGCCACAATGGATAGTTATGAAAGGGTGGTGGTGTAGTATTCTAATTGGATGCCGAAACGAACCTTTTCGCTCATTTCGAATTCTAACAGTAACCTGCTAGAACTAATCAAGTTGTAGGTATAAGGATAGAAGATGGAAACGGTATGAAAGCTCATTTCCAGTTCTAGCGATTGCTAGAACATGTGAAATATATGAAAAGATACAAAGTAGGAGAAATGGAACGGGCATGATGTTGAACCCACGACCTCCTGCGTATTAGGCAGAAGTGGTAGCCATATGACCACCAAGCCTGCTTTTAGTGTTAGGTCTCCTGTCATTTGAGCTTTCTATAAAATGGCTTATTGAAACGGAACAAAAGATATTTTAGTTACAAGATAAACATTGTCGGTTCGGTTCCCTTTGTTCTGCTGTCCGAAACATGTGTGGTACCAAACTGTCAAATCGTATGTATTTTTCTTTCATTGACATTTAGCAACTATCCTATCGCCAGCAGAAGATGTTCCGGACAGCGACGACAGCGACAACCTTTATCTAGTAACTAAAATATCTTTAAACGGAAAGGATGGAAATGGTGGATGAATGTTTTGTTTGTCAAAACATTGTGAGCGATGGCACTCTCATTGAATGCTGTCAGTTTGGATGAATAGGGTGGGAAAAAATAGGAAATCTTGCGGTGGAGACGCAAGTCATTCATATGAAACCGAACGGTTACAAATTGCAACAAAAATGTCTTTCGTATTTCAGTAAGAATTTATTTCATAACTTTATTTGAAATTTGTTTGCAAATTCAAAAATGTTTTTCTCTGAAAATTCTTTATGAACTTCTTATTTTAGAATTTCTCCTAGATTTGTTTCAGATACTCTTCTAGGAGTCCCTCTGCGAATTTCTCCAGGAAATCCATCGAAAAATCAATCAAGAATTCATTCAAAAAATACTCCTGGAACTCAAACCAGGAACTCCATCGTGATTTTATTCAGGAATTAAGTACTTAAGGAAATTCTCTATGAAATCCTTTGGGAACTCTTTCGGATACTTCCAAATTTTTTTCTGAAAAATGAACTTCCCGGAGTAAATCTTGGATAAATTTTAAGCAGAATATCTTGAGAGATTATTGTGAGATTTTCGAAACCAATTCCCTGAAAATTTTGAAGAAATTTTCGGGGAACTTTTAAAGAAATTTCTGTAGAGTTTTGAATAATTCCTGGGACGCTTCTAGAAGAATGTCCAGGGTTATTGTTTTAAGATATTTCTACAAAAAATCCTAAAGGGCTATTTAGATGATTTTTTGTAGAAATTTTAGACGAAGTACCCGCAGAAAGCTTAAGAATTCCGGCTGGATTTTCCGGGAGAATTCCTTCAAAAATTTCCATAGGAATTTCAAGGGGATTTTTTGGAGGTAACTTCGAAAGAGTTTTGACGAGATTTTAGGAAGAATATCTGGATAAATAGGCAGATGAACTTGCAGACGAATTTCTCAAGAAATCTCCCGGAGAATTCCCGAAGAAAAATCTCTGAACAATTTTCCGGGAGAGTTCTTGAAGGAGTTTTTGGAAGAGTTCCCGGAGCGTGAGTAGGAAGTGGCTATCGAGGGCTTCCACGTTAGCTACTGGAGAAGTTCAAAGGGAACTTCTGGAAAGACCACAAAGTAAATAATGAAGTAAGCTTGATGTTATTTCTGGAGTAACTCCAGAGAGAATATCATAGGAATTTCTGAATGATTTTGTGCTGAAGGTTCTGGGAAAGAAGACGTAGATATTTCTAAGGAAATTCCTAAGTGAATTACTGAAGAAATCGCCAAGTATCACTGGAGGATTTTTTAAAGAACTCACCGATAAAAAATCTGGAAAATTTTGGCGCACTCTTATGAGTCCTTGTAAAAATTCAATTATGCCCCAATTCCAACTTTATCACCACAGCAACATAATTTTATGAGAACTAATCTTCGATTGATGATCAGATAGTGTAATATTGAACGAACTTTTTGAGATTCTATTGTTTGATGGGTATAAAGCAAATTAAAAATTTCAGTTGCTTCTTTGTACTTTTAGTACAGACAAGTACGATGGCCAGCCCATCACAAACACGAGGATAATGCGAAATGCACGAGTTGTACTTTGACATGTGACGAGATGTGACAATAAACAGAATTCTAAATGGCATATCCTGTCCCATGCACGGAAGAAAAAAAGTACCCAAAATTGAGTACTTTAAACTTACTTTGAGTTATTTTTCTCTGCTTTTATCCACTCTTCTTTTGTTGTCAAAACAAAAGAGCCAAACAATCCAACGACGCCAGTTCAATACGGGAAGACAATGTTGAGTTTTATTACCTGAGGTCGAAATTGAGTGTATTAAACTTACATTTGGGTTAATTAATTTTCCGTTGGTACTTTTTCAACATGGGAGTAAAGGAAAACTACTTCGACCCTACTTACTCAATTTTAGCTTCCCGTACGGATGTTTGAGGTTGGGTGAATTAAACTCACTATTGGGTAGTTTATTTCTTCCGTGTGGAATTTTGACTTGAAAACAAACATAAACCATTTCAGTGATGCAAGACACAGTGAAAGTTACATATTTGTACTCCACACAATCCACTTCACACATAATCAAGACCAATTGTGTTTTCTTTAAACACAGTGACCATTCTCAGTATAGACCCCATTCGATTTTGGCAACATTCGGTTTTGGCAAACAATTTTTTTAATTTTTATAGGTAACGTAAATATCGTCGTAATCCTCGTAAAACAAATTGTTAAACAATCGCGTAAATATGTTTTCAAGATAAACGCCTAAATATCGAAATTTTCGAAATAGAAATTGGTTAGACCCGGAAGCCGACGAAGAAACCGACGTTTAAAAAAACCGATTTTGGCAACATAAATGTTCCGAACGTGTTGCCAAAACCGAGTGGAGTCTGTACCAATGAAATGAATGAATATGTGAAGAAGAAAACTGAGTAAGTCATTCTATCTCTATGTTTTGAATAGTCATGCGATGTTTGTCAATATTCGACCAGAAGTTGCTTCGTGAAGGTGAGTAGGGTTACTGCTCCTGGACTTCATCTCATAGCTCCGATATTGGTCCTACGAAAAACATGATAGCGTCAACGTATTAGACAGTTTTCCTATTAACAATGAAGGATCATTTTCATACTCCTGGCCTTTTGGCAGCACGGTGCGGCAAGAAGTTCTTGGGCCGAGGTGATTTTTTGTTCGGTTTGAGGATACATTTTAAAATGTATTCGAATGTGTTTAAATAAGTTCTAGTGAAACGAAAAATTAGGAAGAATTGAAGCGCGAATGTTTAGAATTATGGTGTGGTGATTAACAGCTTCAAGCAATGGTTGTATCGAGCCCTGTGACGATTTTCAGGTAGGTGTTTATTTGATGATACCGTTTTGTAAAAGTGGAAAGAAACACTGGCTCAGTGGTGTGGCAACGGAGAGCGAAATTTTGGAATCTACATTTTTATTTTCTACAATTGGATCAATTAGGAGTAAAACAAGTGGTTGAAAAATATTGATTATTGTGAAAGATAAATGGGAGACTTTTGAAAAATTATCAATCATGAACCTACGGCTTTCAAACAGTATAAACCATTAGTTTTCTGTGCAGTGAGCCGGGAACCGGGTCCATATTCCCAAGTAGTGATTTACCCTATTGCCCTCCGCTCGCTTTCAAATCGACTTCTATAAAAAACATTCTTCATGCATGCCGTATCCTAACGGAACTATCAATTCTATACTTTCGCCTCTTATTCTATCATGAACATGCACGTCTAAAGTTTGGAAGATGATATTAGCATTTTCATATCAAAGCAATGAAAATTTTTTGTTTATTATTTTTGTGATTTTTGACGTAGTATTACGTCTTTCCGGAACATAGGGCTGTCATTCTGCAGTTTCAAATCTGAGACCGTCACGAAAAGTGGTCAGGAAGTATGGGCTAATAACTCAGCCGTCTTTCAACCGATATTAAAGATTTTGGTGTTAATCGATCGACGAACTATCGAAAAAATGCATTCAAGGTGCTAAACTATTGAAAAATTGAATTTTACTAGGCACTGAAAAATAGGTAAACCAACCAATCGCGTATGTGCATCGCAAGCACAGACATCAAAACCGTACAACTTACGGGCTCGACTCCAATCCTCAGTTCAATTAAATTTTCTTGGAGAGCGGGCACAACGGTGACGCCCGTAGCAGTAGTCTCAGCAGAAAGCGGAACATCGAGAGGCCATCGCCAAAAGCAACAATCTTCGGACTATCGTTTAGTTACTGTTAGTGGCGCATTGTGGAAAGAAAATCGGTTCTTCTCAGGGCCAAAATTGTATGAGAAGAAAGAGTTGATTGCAAAAATGGCATCGATTACGGTCCCCGGATACCAGTGGCTCAGCTGAAAATGTTTTCTTAATAGTGGCTATTTTTTTGCTATGAATGATTAGAAAGGCGCATTGTGGATCAAAATCGATTCTGGTCAAATCTACCATTGTACGCAAGAGAAGGTAGAGCCGAAATATTTTCTTCAAAGTGCACATCATAACCGCTTGGCGACGGTAAAAAGTTGGAAGTAAACAATGATGACGTTTCACATCATTGAGTTGCGTTAGCAGTCAAATGAGATTTTCCCAAGATTCTGATTTCAGTATACTTGCTGTTCATTATTGGAAAGGCACGTCATTGGAAACAAAACCATTTTTTTACACGAGAGAAGGTTAACCCGAGACAAAAATCTGCAAAAAATGCAAATCATAATCACTTGGTGACGGGCAAAATTCTTTGTCGGTAGCAGCCCATGCGCTCCTTGCATGGAGACGTTACAAAACAATGTATTAGAATGGATGACGTCTATCGTGTTCCAGCGGCAAATCATAAATTGGCTTACAGTGGCATCAGTAGTGGAAATTCATTTCAAAATTTTGATTTCCGGCGTGCACGGTACGAAAATTCCTCTCCTCTTTGAGTGGGACTGTGGCCCTGAAAAGGGCCGTTTTAAGTGAAGCTACTTCCTCGTTCATTCCCTAGGAGCTGACTTACGACTGACTCCGAAATGGCAGGATTGGCCAGCTCGACACGCACGAAGATGTCGTTTACGAGGTTGTTTATAATGCTCGACGCCTTCGATGAGACGCCCTTGAAGATGTTTCTCTGAGCCTTGCTGCCCGCCGCTCGTAGCAATTATGATTGCTGCCACCGCCCGTATCAACCATCATTGCTGTTTCCTTCTCCGCAGCCTTTCCACCGCCGGTGATGTCTGGTTGGCGCTGCGATGCAATTGTCCTGCCGATTTTCCGAGAAAACCAGACTTTGGCTGGTCAGAATGGAGTTAGCATGGAGTCCGAGGCCCCGCCCCTTTGGGAGCCGTATCATTGGCATTGGCTTGCTTGCTCCGCCTTTCTTTCATTCGATGCCAGTGCTTTCGTACATAACCAGGGCATCTTCTTCTCGTTCTTCTTCTTTTACTTCTTCAAAGTGCAAATTATTATCGCTTGGCGTCGGCAGCAGCGCAAGCGCACTTCGGAGGGGGATGCTGCGAAAATTGATTCGCATGGATGGTGTCTATCGCGTTTTAGCGGTAACTTATCGAGCGGCTGACATTGGGGTCAGTAGCAATGAAATGAAATTTTCTCTGGATTCTGCTTCAGTTTTGTCGCTCGTTTTGTCGAAGTTTGAGCGATAGTGTGTTTTGTATAAATATACCCTATACACATGCTACTTGAATTTTATACTATTATGCTATTGTTGTTTATAGTACACTTGGCCATAATTTTTCATTTAATCTTTTATGTTTTTACATGTCTTATTGTAGTTGGTACAGTTCTTTTTTTAATGCGAATGCATCTGTCAATTATGTATGTCTGTCTGTCAGTAAGGAATAATGTTCCCGTGTTACAATTTCTTCGAGTAGAATTCAACTTAATCCGTGCTGATACAGTTGTTAACTCTAATCATGAAGATTCCGACGCCGGTGAAAATGTTGTGATGCAGTCCACAAGAGCAGATGTCGATGATGAGCGTGGTGACGTTGAAGAAAACGTGTCTGCTGTCGCTGATGATGACGAACATATCTCGCTTAACTTTTCAAAAGGACCTAAGTAACATTTTTTCATTATTTAATTTTAATATTGCAACCAACAGACTAATATAAAAGCTTTTGATTGCAGTACTCAAATTAAATCACGATAAAAATGTTACTTAGGTCCTTTTGAAAAGTTCAGCGAGATATTTTCTTCGCTTTTAGCACAAGACAAATCCAATTTCGATCAGGCTGATCGGCAGTTCCAGAAACGATTCGTGGAAAACGATTTCGGTTGCGCATGTGATGTGTGTGCTAGAATCTGGTTCAGAAATGGTTTGACACCAATCTCCAACTCAAATGCTGCCGTGTTACTGGCGACAAATTATTTCGAAACGGTGGAAGGATTTTCGGCGTGTGGTACGTGTCGAACAAGCCTGAACCGCGGATCAATTCCCTCATTGTCGCATTGTTGTTTAACGCATTTTTGGGCGAATCCAGCGTACGCCGTAGCGTGGGTTTCCGGCGCCCTTGGCGAAGTCTGTGTTAGACGCCCACTCTTACACTAAGAAAAAATGCGCAATATTTTACATTTTAGTGAATTGAAGTGGATTGAAGATGCTTCAAATACCAAGAAGAATTCGGCGATATGACCCTGAAAAGTTTTGAAATTTAGTGAAATTTTTACTGGGGAAAATCTGGGTGAGATGCCACACCATTTTAAAAATCGTAATTTCTCCAAAATAAAACGTTTGATTGGAACTCTTCTTATTGTTTTTCATAATTTGGGGATCCTACTACATTGTGTAGAAAGCATTTGCAAAACAAATAAAATCGGACTGTACTATTTACATTTGAATAAAAAAGTCAAATCCGGGTGAGACGCCCCACGTAGAAAATGTCGTAGAAATGAGATTATAATTTGTCTTAGACGTTGAACGTACTTTTTCAGAAAAGCATTATCATTAATATTGGTATTTCAACTCAAAAACAAACAAGTTTCTTCGCGTAAACAATTTCTTATGCCTACTTAATTACAATACACAGTCGAGGATATTATTTATTAATAGACTTTTACTTTGTTTTTCTTCTTCCACAATCAATTGCATAAGTCGTCAAAAAATGCACATATAGCGTTCTTCCATATTCACGATTCTTTCTTGAATTGTCTGACATTCTAAGCTGGCCTAATATTCTTCATTGCAATGCTCTTTCATGCCCGCTTTTCCGCTTCCATGCCCGATAACAATAAATGGCACTGATTGAGTTGTGCAAAATTCATTAATTTCGGAGCATGTTTGATTTGTTTGGGCAGGATTCTCTTCCTAATCGCTTGCAATATCTTGGTCTTCGTATTTTACATGATTTTTCCACTTAATATAAATATTTCATTGAAGTTTTGATAGTAGGTAGATACGGAGATTTTTTTTTGCGGTATCTATACCGATTCAAGGGATAGATGCCACATCACAATAATATTTACTCAAAACATATATTGCTTCCAAACATGACCTACAAGGTTTTAAGAGGATTCAATTAATGAAATAAACATATGGATTCGTAAGAATTTTCCCAAAACCGTACAAAAAGTCTTTATTAAAAATAGCGTTAGAAATTTTACGGTCTCCGCTCTCCGTCAGTAAAAGTGTCCGTCATATTACTTTTTTAGCTGATACTATAGATAGTAGAATCTATAGATGAGCGAAAGCATGGCTGAGTCGATTTTTTTGACCGTGCACACGCGCATATGACGTCACAGCCCTAAACATTTCCATTGAAATCGTGACGTCATGCTCGTTTGGAGACACGTTTGATAGTTCGTTTGGAGACAGAGGATTTATCTTCGCTCATCTATATATTTCACTATCTATAGCTGATACTACTTACGTTTTTGTTTTCGATACAAAAGACACCCTCGCACATACATTTGCGCCAATAAATCAAGTCTGTTCTACCAGATCTCTGAAGTGCGGCATCTATATTGACGCGGCATTTCACCGGGATTTACCCTATTTGCAAAATATGCAACGACCTTGCAGAGTCGTGGGCATTTCTGGACCATAAGTAAAACCATCTAGAACTGGCTGAAATATCATTAAAATTGCTGAAATTTCTTTACTCATGGTTCCGAAATCGGTATCGGATGCTTTAGAATGAGTCTGTCAGTACAGTGGTTTGGAGGCACTGCTGTACTTCGTTGGGTCAATAAAACACAGATAGAAAAAGTTGTTGAAATTTACATGAAAGTAATGCACATAAAGGGAATGCCAAAAAGAGCGTAAATTTAAACGATATTATCTCTGAATGTATGCAATTTTCATTGCATTATGTCACTTTATATGATGTATGCTATAGAAACTGACATAATGCTATAGAAATTGCATACATTTAGGGTGTACTTGTTGAAAATATCCACACACTTAAAATAATCGCCGAATTCGGTAAATTTTGCAGAAATCTCAACAGAACTGTTCGGTAAATAATTTTACTGATTTTCGGTGATTTTGACAGTTGAGCAATGGAAAAATTACAAAAATCTGTAAAATAATTACCGAACAGTTCTGTTGTTGAGATTTCGGTAAAATTTACCGAATACTGTGAAATGAGTTAAGTGTGCATGTACGCTCAAAATAGTGTAATTTTCCATGTCTTTATTTTTACGCGCTTTTAATTTTCACTTTTTTTCTGTGAATCCAACTTTGAAGTGGTGGGAATCGCCATCAAAAGCAAGAGGGCCACGTGGTGAATCGAGGCAGTGAGTGCTTCGATAGTGGATTTTGTAGATACATTTTGCTAATCTACGAAAGCCTTGATGACCAAAGTAGTCATTTTATTTAACATCGTAACCTAGGATAGGATATGCCAAGTAGTCAGTAAAAATCGTATTTGCTGTCACAATCGTACCGGTTGCTGATTGGTTGAAAATGACAATCGATTACTTCGATTGGTGGCGGCGCGTTTTTCGTAGAGCAGCATGTTGTTAGTTCGGCCGTGTTGCAGGTTTGTAAAGTTGACATTAAGCAAAATACGTAAATGTTTGAGTTCCCGTTTTTCGATTAAAAATAAATTTATATTGAACTGCAAACACCATATAAATTATTCTCATGGGGTGGAAAGGTTTGAAACTGTTGATTTTAAGTATTTTGATTCACCTTTCTGTCATTTTTGATTAGTCATATTTTTTTAGCTAAAACTTCTCTCTGTTAGTCTTTCGCTTCTCTTACATAAATAATGGATGGAACGGAAAGAAAAAGTAAAGTAAAGTAAAATTTTGTAACAAATTACTTTGGCTGCACTGGCGACCACCTCGTCAGAGCAACCGACTAAAAACAACAAGGCAGTCTCAATTGAGTTGTCATATCCTATCCTAGGTCGTAACCAGCAATGCCACGTTGCACGTTCTATTCTCATCAGTGGTAACTTCAATCAAAGTGACATTAAGTGTCCAAGAATGAAAATAATTCGATCCACTTCGGCTCTGATTAAAAGCGGTCGGGAGAAAGTTTTCTGTCGACTTTTTTTTAAAAACTCCCTTCATCTTCAATTTAAATTCAACTTCAAAAAATAAATAGAAATCTATTTTTATCATAAAGTTGTGGTTTTAGCAATTGTGTGTTGTGATTAAGATCTCAAGCCATTATATGACGAGAACACTATCCGTTCTGAACAAGTTGGTGAAGAATGGAATGATCTTCAAATAATGTTGGTTGAAATCAGCGTTCAGAATAAGGATCAATATTTATCGAGATGATATCGGAATATAATTTAGAGCACTTTTAAAGTTACCTAAATCCGAGTTTCCTAAGTTTCCGAGAAAATGATTCTGATGTCCCGAGGGCAAAGAAAAAGAAGGCATTCTAACAGAATCACTTCCTGCCAATATTCAACGGAAGTATTTTCAAAACTCTAAAATGCATTCAGTCTTTCGGACGATAAGCAGAATTCTGGTGACGATGCAGACATTTATCAATATATGCATATGTGAAAGAGTGGGATTATCAACTTCCTATCGTTAATATTTTGTGGATAGAGGGCGGACTCTTCTCCCTATCTATTGGGTCAATCTGGAAAATGAGGGCTTCTCTATTTATCTCGTGGATTTCGCATAAATGTCACTGCTTATGGAACCACCCCTTCCATTTTGGCCCTTTATACAGAAGTTTGATGAAATACAAACAATAATATGAATATCGTCAAATCGTTTGTCAGACATGATCAGTGCTACAGGTATGTGACTTATTACAATAAATGGTCGTATCGTCATTATCATCATGAGATCTTTAGACTTATTCCTGGCCCTTTGTAACCGGTTCTGGAAGCCTCAAAGAAATAGAAATAGCGGTCCAAACTAAAATCAAACTATTCGACAACTCAAATAGTTGAAAGGAATAGTTTTTGTTTGCTCTACATTTCTTAAAATATCTTCATCATATTTGAACTCTGTAGTTGGTTTGATATTAAATTGCCCTGTAGCTAATAATTCAGTAACAAAACAAACAACACATTTAGTAACTAACTAAAACTAACTAACTTATCATACCGTAATTCTTGCTTTTGGCGCCCTTGGCGGGGGCCAACCGCACGCTACGGCGCTGTGCGCACTACTTCCGAAGTTGGGAAAGTTGCCTGTATCTGGAGAAAAATCCAACTTTGGTATAAAAAGCGTTCTTTGTTCCAGATAGACAATATATATCTTGGACATCTGAGATGCTTCAACCGTGAAGTCCATGTGACAGCGTTCATGATGGCTACTAACGAGGGTGTGGGATCGACGGGGCGCGAGACCGGAGCATATTTTGTATATGCCCATTCAAATCATGCGGCTGCGGGTATCGGAAGGATTAAACAATACCTTTAAATGCATGGGCACTGTCAACATAACAAAGGCGCAGTCCGCAATACCCCAATATCAACGCCAGGAAACATATTCAGAATTTCAAAATAAAATCTTTTACACTTCACGTAATCCTACGTCCAATTGGCGGTCGTGTCGCGGATATAACCTTCTACTTTTTTCAGCAGTGAGCATGCATGTTAGCAAAAAGAAGCGACGAAATTGGTGCCGTATTTTTTTGTTTCGCGATTAGATGAATATAATATATTATGTACAGTGAGATTGAAAACGGAACAGTTCCCCTATTTCATGCTCTGCAAGCAACAATTATTTTATTTTCATCTATCGTTTTCTCGATTTGCTGTTCTGTCATATGGAACATATATGCGACAAAATCAATATTATCAAACACATTGAAATTCTATAGTTTTTCATCTACAGTAAAGTTGACCCTTTCCAGAAGATAGTTGAATTGATCTGATTTTATTTTGTGTTATTTGTACACCCTCTCTGGTCCCTTCCGTACTGCTGCTGGGCGCGCCCAGGAGGTGCCTATCACACCACATAAGTACGCATAGTAGGCCATTTTTTATGTTTACCCTCTCGTCGTCGTCGTCGTCGTCGTCGGGGGCCAAATTTTTGGGGCGGCACACGGGTGACACAATCCGGGATTAACGGACTTGTGTGGTGTCCGTTCGAAGCACGGAGAAGAGATTCGTCAAGTCACGCATTCGGTTCCCAAAAGCGAAATATTAAAAGCCAAGCAACAGCCCGCCACTGGCACTGCAAGGCAAGCCTCGGTCCGCGGGATGCCGCGGCTCGACGCGTTCTCGGCAGGACACTAAAACCGATGGCAACAAACCTCAAACCTTAAAGTTCCCTAACATCTTAAAAAGTCCAATATATTATAAAGTTTTCTAATGGGTGTTTTTTTATCTACCAACATGCTAAAGTAAAGCTAAAGGAGTTTGACCTGCGTCGACCAAAATCGACACACATACCCTAGTTTGTAATATTTGCTAGTGGAAAATGACTCGCGTGAGGACAGAGCAATCGTTTGACACTCGTAAGCAACATCATTGCATCGATGTATTGGCAGCGTGGAAGTGCCAAGAAGAGAGGGCGGCAGCACCGAAAAAAGAATGTACTTAATTTGAATATCAAATCAAACTGATATCGAGCAAATTCCCCAAAGTAGCTCATAAAACCGTCTTTATGTATTTCTGAGGGTTCGAAGTTGGAGCGATTTAACGCAAAGCGCGTTGCTGTCCCGATATTCAGAGCAATGACTTACATGCCGTAGGGCACAATGCGGATTTAGAAGAGTGTTTTTGAAGCATGATTAAAATTGAACTGTTTTTCTCCATATGGTTGAAGTTCGTGCTTTTCGGGAATGGAGTTCAATAATAATTCATTAAGAACATTATGTTCGGAACTTAGGCATGATGTAAATATCCATTTAGATTTAAGTGTTGATCTTTTTGGATTTATTATAACAGAATTAAATACCTGATGCAATAAAGATTTCAACAAAATCTAAACAGTAAAAATATCATTTGAAAAACATTCAACAAATAATTTTAAACATGTCGGCGATCAGAATTAATCAATCATGAATACCGAATGTTGCAAAATGTTCTTTAAAAGTATGAAGATGTTATCGAACACTTTTAGAAGTTTAAGAAGGAACACTCAAAAATTCACTGTTTTTGTAGTAATAATTTATATAGCATCACCATTACAACACCTTGAGACCACCTCCTTGGCAACGATCCCTGATGCGTCGTTGAAGGTCGTCCCTATTGTGGATCTGGAGAGCATGCTCGTAAAACCGAATTTTTCCATCGCATTTAAAGAGATGTTTCGGAGCATAAAACAATCAAAGCAGGCCTCACTTTGCAGATGTTGCTTTATTGGTAGTAACGGTGTAAAGTAGGCCATAAAGTAGAGCAGCACTTAAAAAAACACAGCCACCTTAGGACAGAAGTGAGGGAATCTTTAAATCTTTTTCCCTGTTCTCGGTCGGTAAAGTTCTGACAGGAAGCACGAAGCGCCTCGCTGGATGCATTGATCTGCAGGCCCGGCCATAAAACTACCCGAAAACAGTTGTTTTATTGTCTATTATTGCCATTTGCCTGCTTTGAGCAGTTTCGAAGGAATGGCTTTCAGTGGTGAACACTATTTTCGAACGACATGATGTGAGTGGTGTGCAGTTATATTGTATCCGAAAGGAATCACCCCAAATAGTGTGCGGTCAACCTACCTAAGCTGCAGTCCGTTTACGAGTGAGCCAGAGCAATCATGCTGTGCTCTAACGTCTGCTCAAGGCCGGGATGCCAACATTCAATGTCGACTTCACAGATTCCTTCACAGTATATTCTTCATGTGGTCACAATGCCATCTGTATCTCACATCTTCCCTCTTCTCACACAAAAAATACCCTTAAAAAAATAATGACAGGATTTTATCATTTTCATTTAGTCTTTAATTTCAGTGTTTATTTTTTTCAATTTCGTGTATGCCATAAATGACTTTTGGGTAAGAGCACTTCACCGTGTATATATAAAAAGAGATTTTCGTACTTGTCGCTAGGAGGCGTCTGATGGAACTTTAACTTTGACACTTTATTGTGTTGTTTTCTTTTCCGTATGAGCTGTATGAGCGAGTAGGGTTACTGCTCCTGGACTTCATCTCATAGCTCCGATATTGGTCCTACGAAAAACAAAGCAATGGAAAGGAACTTGATTTGTTTCTTATTTTTGTGATTTTTTCAGCAGTGAGCATGCATGTTTACAAAAAACAAGCAACGAAATTGGTGCCGTATTTTTTTTTGTTTCACGATCACGATTAGATAAATATATGTTCAGTGAGATTGAAAACGGAACAGTTCCCTATATAGTTTTCTGTGGAAGTTCGTGGGCTGGTTTTCAAAAGCAGATAAATACTAGTAAGAATCCGCAGATACCGTCCTCATCACTACGGAATGCTACATAGCAGCTGATGTTTTGGATTGGCGTCATCACTTGATTTTATTGGGCCCAGCGTGCATCGTATATTGCAGGAAGTGCGCCGGAGTTTCACCGTGAATAGTGTTCCTGCCGTGCAAAACATAAACAATTTCAATGTTGCAATACGGCTATTGTTTGAAGAGGAAACATCAACGACATGGATCCGTCTAACTCGGTCAACCAAAGGAGGAAAAACAACGGAGTGGCTAACTGTTTATGTATTCAGCCAAAATGTAAGTTAGTGGAAGTTTTGCATAATTACACCTTTGTATAAAATAAATGAAAATGTCATCTTTTGAGTAACTTTATTTGGCGTTCAAAACTGCAAGTAAGACAAATCAAAAGGTAGCATTACTGTTCTACCATACGAACATAGTCACCGAGATACGACGGCTTCTTCGTCTCTCTCTTTGGTCTCTCACTTGAACTTGATGTCATTGCGTAGTCAGTATTACCTCCTTCCAGCGATCTCTTTCGATTTTTGGTCCACTCGTGTACTTTTTGGTTTGCGTCACGTGGCGTTTTAACGTACTTCCGTCTTCGTCAACCAGCAATAAACTACCATTTGTTTCCTCGATTACTGTATAGCGTTTCGAATCGAATCTTGAGTCCCCTTTGCGCGCATTTGACGTTCAACAATTACAACATCGCCTGGCCCACCCGACATTTGTTTTCAGGCTGATCGTCGACTGTCTTCTGTTTTCTTACCTCTAAGCTTGGCTTCCCGGTCGCGTTTGTTCAGCAATTCTTCGTCGTGGTGAACATTGACTCGTTTTAAAAGTGGCAGTCCTTCTGACTTTTCTTCCTAGCATCACCTCCTCCGGTGGAACCTTCGTTACCGAATTTGCGGCGCGTTATGAGCTCTAACAGCTGCTTGCAGTTCTTCATTATAGTTGTTTCCAGTACTCACTGCTGTAGCCATCGCTTTATTTATAAGTTTCATCTATGGCCGTTTCGGCTAAGCCGTTTTGTTGAGGAACAAGGGTGTGGAATACTTGTTCACAATTCCCCGTTTGGAGCAGTATACCCTATATTCCTCCCCGTTGAAGGGCGGCCCGTTGTCGCTCTTAATTGTCTGCGGAAACCCTTCCCTGTCAAAAACTTCGTCAAAAATCAACTTCGTGTATTCGAAACTTGTCGATTTCACTGGGCGAGCAATAATATACCTCGACCTGTAATCCACTAGAACAAAAATATAGATGCCACCGAATTTGGAATATGGACCGTTGAAGTCTACCGCGATAGCCTCCCAGACCGTCTTAGGAGCTAGAGTGCGTTGCATAGAGTAGGCTTCTCCGGTTTTCCGTTTGTGGCGCAGACGCTGCATGCTTTGACCCAATTTTCTGCATCGCTTGGCATGCCAGGCCACCACACGCGTTCTCTCAGGATGCTTTTAAATTTTGCAGACAAAGGGTGTCCGCTGTGAGCCACTTCCAGTGTTTTTTCCGTAGTCCTTTTGGAATGACGATGCAACCGTTTTTAACGATCAACCCGTTGGAGACGTAGAGGTCCGAAGCTACCAGCCGATACCTATTTAATTGATTAGACCACTCTCCTGAATTTACTGCCGTCATCACTTGGGAGAGTATGTCGTCTTGAGCAGTGGCTTCGCGAATTTCGTCCTCAGTCAGGAACCCTACCGGATTTGCTTCTAACCTAGCGATCTCCCACGGGCTGCAATCTTCGTCGAATGGCCCATCACTTCCGGTATATAGGCGAGACGGCGGATCCGCAATGTTATCACTACCCTTCACATGCTCGACCTCGTAATTGTAGGGCTTAATCGTAACGCCCAACCGTCAGCTCTGGTGAGCACTCTTTTGAGTCTTCCGTGAGCGACTGAGTATAAACGATATGCCCTTTGAATCGACACGCAACGTAAAGTGCCTCCCCAACAAGAAGTAGGCAAAGTGCTCAACACCCCATACCGCGCCTAGCGCCTCCCGCTGGTTCTGAGCATATCGTCTCTCTCTGTGGGGTTAAGGCCTTCGAGGCAGAAACTGATGATGCGATGAGTACCCTTACTATCGACCTACAAAAGCACAAGAGTAATATAAAAAGGTCGAATTGATTATAATTTGACCCATCACCTGTACCAGAACCGCACCAAGTGCGATCGGTGACGCGTCCGTGTAGAGAATAGTTCTGTCCATTTCACAGAAGTATCCTAGAGTTACAGTGCATTTCGCGATTGCTTCCTTCACTGCTTCGAAAGCTGTTGTTTGAGGTGCGCCCCATTCCCAACTATTTTTAGCTGCAACCGTCCACAAAGGTCTTGTCAGGTCAGCAAAATTCCTGATATGAGGGCTTAAGAACGAGGCCAAGCCTAAGAAACTGCGTAATTCCTATGCCGTTGCTGGTCGTCGGAATTCGAGTATGAGCTTTGTCTTCGCCTCGTCGATATGAAATCCTGCTCATCAAGTTTATGTCCAAGCGAATGTTACCGAGCTTTGGTCGAATTCACACTTTTCTGGATTTATCGTCAAATTGTTCGCTCTTAAAACTTGCATCACATCCGCTACGGTTTTCCTAAGTTCAGGCAGAGTTTCAGCGAAAATCAAGATATCATCTATGTAGATGATGACGTTTGGGAAATCCTTGAGGATTCTGGTCATCTCGCGCTGAAAAATCTCCGGTGCGCAGTTGACACCGAACATTAGTCTTTTAAAGCGGTACATACCGTACTCCGACAAAAAGGTCGTTAGATCTCTGGATCCTTTTTCTAACTCCAGGTGGTAGTACGCGTTCGACAGGTCGAGCTTAGAAAAATACCTAGCACCGTGCAGCTTAGTTTTCATTTCGTTGATCGGAGGAGCCGGAAATACTCTCGTTTAATAGCTTTATTAGCAGCCCGCATATTGACTACTAATCGAAAATCTCCTTTACCCTTCGCCACGGCGGACATCCCGCTGATCCATTCAGGGGCGGTTGACACTTTTTCGATAATGTCCTTCGCTTCCATGTCCTGTAACCGTTTCCTTGCAGCTTCTCTGAACGCTGCTGGAACGTTGTAATAAGCGTTCCTTACAGGGGGAATCGTCTTATCGATACAAAATCGAACCTTCACTCCCGGCATCTTCGGAAATGGTGACTGTGGTTCTGATTCTTCACATGCGTTTACGCTTGTTCCAATTTTCAATAATTTCATTTCGCCTGCAGTTCTCCGGCCTAGCAACGATCGACGTCCTTCGGGTACTACTACAAAATTGGCCCACACGGAAGGTTTAGAGAATCCCACCGTTTCAATCTTCGCACTGAAGCGCTGCTGAATTACCATTGGCTCGGCAGTAGCATAAGCATGAACTGTAAAAGCAGGGCAATTGTCTAAGGGTGTGATGTATTCATGGGCTTTTTTCATGTCGCTCTTCAGTTGTTCCCAATCGCGGCCACCAATAACATTGACGTCGGATCCCGAGTCAATCGAGAACTCTATCGTCGCGGTACCTATGCGACAGTTTACCAAAGCATCCTTATGGAAATAACGTTATAGGGCTGCAAGGGTGAAAAAATGATTGTATCAGTTTAAAAGGACGCTTTATTCCACTTTACATTTTATGCTTAAATGCTTAAAATTACTGAATTATACCTCTGTTTTCTGATCGCTGGGTTCGACCGATGTAGCTTCCTGTGATGCTTGATGGACTTCGTCGATGTAGTTAATGCGCGTTTTGGGGCACATAACTACAAAATGGCCTCGCCTTTTGCAGACGTTACACGAACGACTTGTGGCGGGACACATGGCTAGTTCCTTATGAACCGGGCGCCCGCATTGCTTACACAACTCTTGTGTGTTCGGCCTGAAACGTTTCCTGGCGAAACCATCTCGGCTGAATGTCGGTTTCCTTTCTTTTTTGAATGCAGCGCTTGAGTTGCTTGAACGTCCGATTTTTGTATGTTCTCTCCATAGCCATGGCAGCCGGCGGTGCAGATGACGGGCCCGGCAGCAATCCAGCCTCATATGCCTCATTACGGGTGGCGGCTTGCACTACTTGAAGTGTGTCGTGTCCGTACATTCTGGCATATTTGGCCAGTTCCTGGTTGCGCATGCCCTTGAGAAGCTGGAGCTGTACAAAACGCATTTGATCCCCAGAGCTATACTCGCACAGTCTAACTTTCTCTACCAATCGTGTATGGAACCGGACGATAGACTCGCCCTCCAACTGCCGCATATTGAGAAATGTTTCGTGCTCGACGGCTGGGTCTGACATCGATTTGAAATATCTGTCAATCCTTTGTATAAACTTGACGTAGCAATCGGCTTCATCAAGAGGCGGACGAAGTTCTGCAGCTCTGACGATTGCCTGCATTTCCTCACCCAATGCCAGATACAACAATCTGCATTTGTCCGCCGGTGTATTAGCGTTACTAAACTCTGCTCCAATCTCGAAGGTTTCCAAATATCGACTCCAAGTTTCCCATAATTTCGACGACGGCACGTCCTGTGGAAACAGTTTAAGATGCTCCCAGCGAATGTTCACAACATCGCTCCGGAGTTCAGAATTGCCTCTAGCCCATTGATCTGTTGAAGATTTGGAGGCTTCCTCCTTTCCACTCTGTTGAGAAGCTTCTGCCATTTTCAGCACGATTTGCTCTAGCCTTGAAAACCTCTCCATAAATTCTCCTGATTCTCTACACTTTCGTATCAGGAAAACTCGGTCAGTTCGCTCGTAATCTCTACCTCAGCTCCCACATCTGGAGCCTGCCCTTGCTCCTCCCGAGGCGCACGCACATATTTGCCGATTTCCATTTTCTATAATCAAAATTGGAAAATGGATGGTCCGTTATTTTTTTTAACTTTGTTGTCAAGTAGTTATTGATACAAATAGATCTATTTTAGTCTAGCTACTTGATCTGGACCTTCAAACCGATTGAAAACTACGAAATCGATTAACTTTGTCAGCAGATATTGCTAGGGATTCACCTTTTGGCAAACAACATACTGTGAGCTTTATAGTTGCATGGCATATCAACTAAACCGAGAACAGTCCTTTCTCATGGATGGCTGAAAAATGTATTCTGAGTGCTTGATTTGACATTTGCGGCAAAACAACAGAATCGATTAGCTGTATCATCAGCAGACATTGCCAATTTATTGGCAAACGACACGCTGTAAGCTTTCGATACGACATTTGCATAGCAAAACAACGAAATCGTGAGCATCATTCCGGAAAAAAGTTGCTAGCCTTTGATTTGACATTTACAGCAAAACAACAGAATCGTTAGCTTTTCATCAGCAGACATTGCCTAATGGCAAACAACACGCTGTAAGCTTTTGATCTGATATTTGCATTGTAAAACAACAAAATCGAAACCTCGCCATGCGATTACTTGATTTTTTCTGACAAAACAACAGGACCGATAAGCTTCTCCATCAGCGGACATTGCCAGAACTCGGCAAACAACACACTGTCAGCTTCAGGTCCGACATTTGCCCGACAAAATCAAATTTAGATTTTTTGTTTCCAGTTGCACCAATTATACAATTCTATGTACAAGAGTCAGAATTGCCGCCATTTTTTCTTGACGAGCATTGCCTTCTTGGTAAACAACACGTCATTTATTTCTCTTTCGCAAATAGTTTAAAGAAGAATTTTATGGGGTGATTCCTTCCATTAAACAAGGAGGTTGATATTTCACTTCGCAAATTAGCGAAGGCCTGACACATTCGCCAAATGTGCAGTTATATTGTATCCGAAAGGAATCACCCCAAATAGTGTGCGGTCAACCTACCTAAGCTGCAGTCCGTTTACGAGTGAGCCAGAGCAATCATGCTGTGCTCTAACGTCTGCTCAAGGCCGGGATGCCAACATTCAATGTCGACTTCACAGATTCCTTCACAGTATATTCTTCATGTGGTCACAATGCCATCTGTATCTCACAAGTGGAACCTTTTCAATTAGGAATGCATTTGCTTTTCAATCAAAATGTTATGGCAAAGTACGTTCAATTCCATTTGAAAGGAAAAACTATGAAATAAGCAGAAGCACGGCACAGTTTCTAGTCTCAGGTTTCTAGTAAGCTGCATATGCATTCACATTCTCGATAAATTTTGAATTTCAGTTCAAACAACTGTTTTTCTTTGGACAGTTCTAAGCAAATCGCCAAGACTGTTCTTCAATCTTTATGTAAGCTAATTAAAACATTTGTCGGATCAATAAAAAATGGAAGTGTTATCTTTAGACAACCTCAAAGCCAAAGCAAACGACGAAACCGCTCAATCCAATGCAGCCACACACACACACCACATAGTGAAACCACTAAATCTTCCGTAATGAATCGATTTCGCGTCGTTTTCTTCGGGCTGTAAAAGTTCACTAGCTCAAAAAATTAGTTCAACGAACGGATTTTCACTTCGATTTTTCGGCAATCGAACGAGAGTAGTTTTTTTTTATTATGTTGCATTTTATACAGCATTCAGACTGAGTAGCAAAAATTAATTTCGCGTAAAAATTTCATTGGTTTAAAATCAAGGGCAATTCGTTCGTTCATGGTAGCTAGTTGCTGGCTGCGGATGTTGTATTTGAACAAAACCAGTAGCGGAACAAATCTGTCTTATCTAAATGGGGTAGAAGTCAACCATTGTAACTAACTAGGAAATGGTTCTACCTTTCTTGTTACAAGATAATCTAAGTTATAAGTTATAAGATAATCTAAGATAGACTATATATTAAAGATCTTTCCAAAAGTAGTTTTGTTTTAGCTTTAGTTTTATGTTCGGAAAGAACAAGAGCTTGCATAGATTTAAAACTGCGTATTAGTCCTTCCGCTCTTATCCTCATTCTGACTACTTTCCAACACTATGCAATCTCTGTGCGTCTGCTTAATGCTAAAGTGAATTTTAATAGCCCCAAACCAGGTGCTTTGACGCAGGATATTTTTTTTATTTATTTCCTCAGATAGTTCTGTTCCCAAGGAGCAACGCAACCCATACTTGCCTTATTATTTATGCAGACGTTCTAGACCCGAAAATGTCGAATAAAAGAACTCGAAAGATGCGGAACTAAGGCCTCGGTATCTTTTTTGCATAAGAGAGAAGGAAAAAATAACAACCACGACCACCTATTCAAATTCAAATTTCATGTTTTGTTTTGTCCTTGATACTCGCGTGTATGATTTTTTTTTGTGATGTTAGCTCTCCCAGGTTGGACTGGAATCATTCATCATGGAAAGTGTTCCTGTGAAGAAGAATCGAGTTGTTTCGTCCCCTTCTTCAGGATTTAAAAAGGATTAGTGTCAGTGTTATAATATATGTGGTCCATTTTCTGCACAACTCACGTCTTTCTGGCGATAGTAACGTGGTGAAGTGCGAGATTCTAATCCAATTTTCCTCGAAAACACGGTTGTCGTGATCGTGGGAGGTTTAAATTGTTTATACACCTAGTTCTTTTTTTACACGGGTGGGTTTTAGTCGATTATGACCATTAGCGTCAATGAAACTATGAGTTGACCCCATGAAAAAAATCACAAAAAATCAAAAAAAAAATCAGGTGGTATTTCAAAAGCTGTGAAAAATCAGGTTAACCGGGATATTAAAGAATACCAACCGTGTAAAAAAAATATTGGGTGTATTGCATTTCAAACATAATAAACTCCTTCTTTCTTTGTTGTCATTACTTCTCCCATAGGAACATTACCACCTCGTAGCTTTAGCGTCCACTGTGACTCAATTATTAACTGCGAGGTGACCAGACGTCCCCGATTATGCGGGACAGATCCGGATTCAGCCTACTATTCCCGAATTGCCATGTGTCCCGGAAAAGGTATCGCCTTCCATTATGAATCTATAAAGTCGGAAGAATCTATGGAGTCCATAGGAAATGGGATGCCTAGAAAATCTGCAACAGATTCGTATGATCAGAAATAAAGAAATTTGGGCAGTAGTATGATTAAAGTATGAGTATCTGAGCTGAGACACATTTTGACAGATGTTGCAGATTGTGGAATATTCACGTAACAATTGGGTTGATCTTTATCTTCCTTCAGAAATTCCTTTTCTTTGGTGAAATTTGTTTCCATTGTTGCAGGGGGAAAGACGGCTTTGGCAGGTTTTGTTCTATTATTGGCAGGGGTTTTTTTTATGACTGATTATGCTCAAATTTGGCATAAACATTCTTTGCATATCAAAGAACATTGTGGCCAAATTTCATAAAATTCGGTCGACAAAACCCCCCCTGCCAATAATAGAACAAAACCTCAGCTCAAATCTTCTCTACTGCAAATCCATTCCGTACTGAAAAGCCTTACCTTGAGTGGAAGGCACTTCCTCGATATCGCATTAGGATAACTGCTCCGACGTTGTTGCACAATAATACAATAACTACCGTAACACTGAAACCAGAAAGCTCCACGTGAAATGACTTTCGCCGACAGCAATAATGAATATCGCAAACGAAACTGAAAGTGATTTTCGCGATCAGATCAGACGCGTTTTCTTCTTGCGGAATGGCTGGTCGTAAACAGGAAAAGGGGAAGAAGCTAGCATCAATTGTAGAGAACAGCAAGCGGAAGCGGAAGCGTTGACGGAGGAAATCAAAGTACATTTACCTAGACGGATTTTCTTACATGCCAACAGCATCCAAGTTACATTAAGCTTGGTGTCGCTGAGGAAATGAAGCGGATAGAACTGATCTGTTAATCACTGGAAGAGAGATTTGATTTTTATTAATTGTTCGAATTGATAGAAAAAAAAACCTATTCAAGTAAAAAGAATTATTGTCGATCATCATCACTCGAATCACAATCAGTTCTTTAGGTCTGTTTGGAAGTTGGCTTTCTCAGTATTAAGTATCAAAACGATGGTTTGATTATTTGCCCGACGTTTCGGCCGATGGGTTGTGGCCTTTTTCAAGGGTCGTATAGTCTATCGTCTATCGTAAATTATTGTAAACCACGTTCAATCAGTAACGTGTAATTTGATTTTTTATTCCAAAACTTTGGATTGTACATGATATGTATGGCGATTAGCAAACGAAAACCTTTTAGGGAGGATCCTCCTGCGCGGACATCTTTCAATGCCAATACCCATTCATCAATGATCATGTTATGTGTAAATGGTATACAAGTAAACATATTCCTGCCACTACCACCAGAATTTAAGATGCCTTTTGTAGGTATTGATTGTTGGTTTTTAATCTGAGAGGCATGACGACTTTTTTCAAAAAGCTAAATAGCTTCGTTGCAAGCAGTGTTGGTAAACTCATTTACAAATTTCAATTATCGAGCCCTTCCGTACGAGCAAACTCTTTTTTCACGACTTAGTTTTTTAAGCAAGTACGCATCGTTTCACTAATTTGCCAAAAAAAAACAGTTCGCTGCATACACGCTAACTTTCACCTACTCAGTGACTGAGTACAATTGTATTGCCTTTTCTTTTCTTCCCACGAAAATTTTACTCAATTTCCGTCAGAAGCTGGACTACTCAAAACTATGAGTTGTCCTTCTTTTGAAGGAAATTGAGTAAAATTTCCGTGGAAGAAAAGAGACGGAAATACAATTTTACTCAGTCATTGAGTAGATGAAAGTTAGAGTGTAAAGCATTTAAAATCAATTTGAGGCAATTTTCTGTTTACACACGCAAGAGTATCCATTTTTTTTTGCGAAAAAATGAAAATCCACTGTTAAAAAAAAAAAAACATAAGTGCGTTTCAACTCACGGTTAATTTGAATCGTTCATGAGTTTTTAGATTTTAAGTTTTTACCAACACTGATTGCAAGAGATTTGGAAGCCTCCTTCTAAGCAGCCCGTGAGCTTTTTTCGAGAGATTCCGAAGCTTCCTTTCAAGAGGCTCAGAAGCCATTTTAAAGAGACTCGGAAGTCTCCTGTCAAGTGGATCAGAAGCCAAATGTTAAACGAGAGTCGCAAGCCTCTTTTCAAGAAACGCGGAAGCTTCCTTTCAAGAGGCTCGGAAACCTCCTTTCAAGAAATTCGAAGACCCCCTTTCAAAAACCTTGGATGTCTCCTTACAAGATGCTCGGAAGCCCCCTTTCAAGAGGCTCGGAAGCATCCTTCCAAGAGGCTCGGAAGCATCCTTCCAAGAGGCTCGGAAGCATCCTTCCAAGAGGCTCGGAAGACTCTTGTCAAGAAAATTGGAAGCCTCCTTTCAAGAGACTTGAAGCCTCCTTTCAAGAGACTTGGAAGCCTCCTTCCAAGAGGCTCAGAAGCCTCCTTCCAAGAGGCTCAGAGCCTCCTTCAAGAGGCTCAGAGCCTACTTCCAAGAGGCTCAGAAGCCTCCTTCCAAGAGGCTCAGGAAGCCTCCTTCCAAGAGGCTCAGGAAGCCTCCTTCCAAGAGGCTCAGAAGCCTCTTTCCAAGAGGCTCAGAGCCTCCTTCCAAGAGGCTCAGAGCCTTCTTCCAAGAGGCTCAGAAGCCTTCTTTCAAGCAGCTCAGAAGCCTCCTGTCATGAAGATTAGAATCCTTCTTTAAAGAGGCTTGAAACCACCTTTCAAGAGACTTGGAAACCTCCTTTCAAGAGATTCAGATAACTCCGTTCAAAAGACTTGGAAGCCTCCTTTCAAGAAGCTCAAAGCCTCTTTTCAAGAACCGCGGAAGCTTCCTTTCAAGAGGCTCGGAAACCTCATTTAAAGAAACTCGAAGACCTCCTTTCAAAAACCTTGGATGTCTCCTTCTAAGAGGCTCGGAAGCCTCCTTCCAAAAGGTTCGGAAGCCTCCTTCCAAGAGGCTCGGAAGCATCCTTCCAAGAGGCTCGAAAGCATCCTTCCAAGAGGCTAGGAAGCATCCTTCCAAGAAGCTCGGAAATATCCTTCCAAGAGGCTCGGAAGCATCCTTCCAAGAAGCTCGGAAGCCTTCTTCTCAAGAAGATTGGAAGCCTCCTTTCAAGAGACTCGGAAGCCTCCTTAAAAGAGGCTCGGAAGCCTCCTTAAAAAAAGCTCAGAGCCTCCTTCCAAGAGGCTCAGAAGCATCCTTCAAGAGGCTCAGAAGCCTCCTTCCAGGAGGCTCAGACTCCTCCTTCCAAGAGGCTCAGACGCCTCCTTCCAAGAGGCTCAGAGCCTCCTTCCAAGAAGGCTCAGAAGCCTCCTTCCAAATAGTTAAGCCTCCTTCCAAGAGGCTCAGAGCCTTCTTCCAAGAGACTCGGAAACCTTCTTCCAAGAGGCTCGGAAGCCTCCTTCCAAGAGGCTCGGAAGCCTCCTTCCAAGAGGCTCGCAAGCCTTCTTTCAAGCGGCTCGGAAGCCTCCTGTCATGAAGATAAGAATCCTTCTTCAGAGAGGCTTGGAAGCCACCTTTCAAGAGACTTGGAAACCTCCTTTCAAGAGATTCGGAAGGCTCCGTTCAAAAGACTTGGAAGCCTCCTTTCAAGAAGCTCGGAAGCCTCTTTTCAAGAAACGCGGAAGCTTCCTTTCAAGAGGCTCGGAAACCTCATTTAAAGAAACTCGAAGACCTCCTTTCAAAAACCTTGGATGTCTCCTTCTAAGAGGCTCGGAAGCATCCTTCCAAGAGGCTCAAAAGCATCCTTCCAAGAGGCTAGGAAGCATCCTTCCAAGAAGCTCGGAAGTATCCTTCCTAGAGGCTCGGAAGCATCCTTCCAAGAAGCTCGGAAGCCTACTCTCAAGAAGATTGGAAATCTTCTTTAAAGTGGCTTGGAAGCCTCCTTTCAAGAGACTCGGAAGCCTCCTTCCAAGAGGCTCGGAAGCCTCCTTCCAAGAGGCTCGGAAGCCTCCTTCCAAGAGGCTCGGAAGCCTCCTTCCAAGAGGCTAGGAAGCCTCCTTCCAAGATGCTCGGAAGCATCCTTCCAAGAGGCTAGGAAGCATCCTTCCAAATAGCTCGGAAGTATCCTTCCAAGAGGCTCGCAAGCCTTCTTTCAAGCGGCTCGAAAGCATCCTTCCAGGAGGCTACCCAAGCAGCACATTTCAGACTAAATGGTTGCAGCAACTTTAATGTGACTAAACCTGGTCACATAAGAGTTGCAGTAACCTATGTGAAACTTATGTGCTGCTAGGGTAGGAAGCATCCTTCCAAGAAGCTCGGAAGTATCCTTCCAAGAGGCTCGGAAGCATCCTTCCAAGAAGCTCGGAAGCCTCCTCTCAAGAAGATTGGAAGCCTCCTTTCAAGAGACTCGGAAGCCTCCTTAAAAGGGGCTCGGAAGCCTCCTTAAAAGAGGCTCGGAGCATCCTTCCAAGAGGCTCAGAGTCTCCTTCCAAGAGGCTCGGAAGCCTCCTTCCAAGAGGCTAGGAAGCCTTCTTCCAAGAGGATAGGAAGCCTCCTTCCAAGAGGTTAGAAAGCCTCCTTCCAAGAGGCTCGCAAGCCTTCTTTCAAGCAGCTCCAGAAGCCTCCTGTCATGAAGATTAGAATCCTTCTTTAGAGGCTTGGAAGCCACCTTTCAAGAGACTTGGAAACCTCCTTTCAAGAGATTTGGAAGGCTCCGTTCAAAAAGACTTTGAAGCCTCCTTTCAAGAAACGCAGAAGCCTCCTTCCAAGAGGCTCGGAAGCATCCTTCCAAGATGCTCAAAAGCCTCCTTCCAAGAGGCTCGGAAGCATCCTTCCAAGAAGCTCGGAAGTATCCTTCCAAGAGGCACGGAAGCATCCTTTCAAGAAGCTCGGAAGCCCCCTCTCAAGAAGATTGGAAGCCTCTTTTCAAGAGACTCGGAAGCCTCCTTCCAAGAGAATCGGAAGCCTCCTTCCAAGAGGCTCGGAAGCATCCTTCCAAGAGGCTCGGAAGACTCCTTCCAAGAGGCTCGGAAGCCTCCTTCCAAGAGGATAGGAAGCCTCCTTCCAAGAGGTTAGAAAGCCTCCTTCCAAGAGGTTAGAAAGCCTCCTTCCAAGAGGTTAGAAAGCTTCCTTCCAAGAAGCTCAGGCCTCCTTCCAAGAGGCTCAGAAGCCTTCTTCCAAGAGGCTCAAAACCTCCTTCCAAGAGGCTCGGAAGCCTCCTTCCAAGAGGCTCGGGCCTCCTTCCAAGAGGATAGGAAGCCTCCTTCCAAGAGGTTAGAAAGCCTCCTTCTAAGAGGCTCGGAAGCCTTATTCCAAGAAACTCGGAAGCCTCCTTCCAAGAGGCTCGCACCTCCTTCCAAGAGGCTCGGAAGCCTCCTGTCATGAAGATTAGAATCCTTCTTCAAAGAGGCTTTGAAGCCACCTTTCAAGAGACTTGAAAACCTCCTTTCAAGAGATTCGGAAGGCTCCGTTCAAGAGACTTGGAAGCCTCCTTTCAAGAAGCTCGGAAGTCTCTTTTCATTAGGTTCGGAAGTCTGCTTTCATGAGGTTCGGAAGTATCTTTTCAAGAGACTTGGAGGCCTCCTTTCAAGAGTCTCAAGTCAAGAGTCACAAAGAAGCTTCCTTTCAAGAGGCTTGGAAACCTCATTTCAGTAAACTCGAAGACCTCCTTTCAAAAACCCTGGATGTCTCCTTCTAAGAGGCTCGGAAGCCTCCTTCCAAACGGTTCGGACGCCTCCTTCCAAGAGGCTTGGAAGCATCCTTCCAAGAGGCTTAGAAGATTCCTTCCAAGAGGCTTAGAGCCTTCTTTCAAGGGGCTCAGGCCTCCTTCCAAGAGGCTCAGAAGCCTCCTTCCAAGAGGCTCAGAAGCCTCCTTCCAAGAGGCTCAGAGCCTCCTTCCAAGAGGATCGGAAGCCTCCTTCCAAGAGGCTCGGAAGCCTCCTTCCAAGAGGCTCGGAAGCCTCCTTCCAAGAGGATAGGAAGCCTCCTTCCAAGAGGTTAGAAAGCCTCCTTCCAAGAGGTTAGAAAGCCTCCTTCCAAGAGGTTAGAAAGCCTCCTTCCAAGATGCTCGAAAGCCTCCTTCCAAGAGGCTCGGAAACCTTCTTCCAAGAGGCTCGGAAACCTCCTTCCAAGAGGCTCGGAAGCCTTCTCGGAAGCCTCCTATAATGAAGATTAGAATCCTTCTTTAAAGAGGCTTGGAAGCCACCTTTCAAGAGGATTGGAAACCTCCTTTCAAGAGATTCAGAAGGCTTCGTTCAAGAGACTTGGAAGCCTCCTTTCAAGAAGCTCGGAAGTATCTTTTTATTAGGTTCGGAAGTCTCCTTTCAAGAGTCTCAAGGCAAGAGTCACAAATCTCCTTTCCAGGGACAAGCGTCAGGACTCTTTTTTCAAGAAACTCAAACTTTTAAGAAGCCTCCTTCCAAGTGGCTCCGAACCTTCTTTTGAAAGGCTCGCAAGCCTTCTTTCAATTGGCTTGAAAGCCTTCTTTTAAGAGCCTGAGAAGCGTTCTTGCAAAATAGTCAGAAGCCTCCTTCTAAATGCCGCTGGAACCTTCTTTTAAAAGACTCAGAAGCCTCCCTTTAAGAGAAGCATTATTTCAAAAGCCTCCGAAGCCTACTTTCAAAAGACTCGGAGGCCTACTTTTAAGCGCCTCGGAAGCTTCCAAAAGTCCTCAAAGTATGTATAAACCTAATTTGAATAGGAAAGCTGCATGGAACAGCAAAAATTTCAGACAACTGTTTGGAGTGCAATATATCCCGTAGGATGGGGGGGGTACCTCAATGAATGTAAAAGCTCGAAGGGGTACCTCTCCAGAAAAAGGTTGAGAACCGCTGCATTAGACAATAATGGCTCTAAGGATCGCTTGATAACTCCTGCAGAGAAGGGCGCCGAAATAGATCGTCACTTTGGTAGCTCACACAATCTTGGACAGAACATGGTCAGTCCTTCCATCTTCTTCCCAACGAATTCTTGGAGGAGTTGTCCTCAGACGAAGCAAGTCTTCATTAAAACATCCACCATGGCCTTACTGCCGCTAACCGCAAGTCGAGCGCATTTGTATATGGAGGCCCATATACAGATGTGCTCGACTTGCGGTTAGCGACAGCTTACTCGATGTCAAGATGGCATGATGGCTTGGTGTACAAACTACGACGCTACTATCTTCCTATCAATTACCTGTTGGCAAGGACATTCCGAATCTCAATCAGCGGAGCGAGCTCCAATCCTCACAACATCGTGGCAGGCGTAGTAGTATCCTCTTACTTACTTATGGATCCTGTACACCTGCGGTGGTGCAAAGGGCCGACTTGAAAGATCTCCATCCTGAGCGTTGCCCGGCTATCGCTTTAACCTGTTGCCAGGTTAGATTTCGGTCGACTTCTTTTATTTCTTTATTGAGGCTTCGCCGCCATAAGCCTCTGGGTCTGCCTCTGCTGCGATGTCCCGCTGGGTTCCAGTCCAGTAGTATCCTCGGGCCCTTGCCAGAACATCCAGAAGGCGGCATTCTGTCTCTGTTTGCAGATGACACCTCCATCGTCTACCACGGTAGAGTGATCAGAGCGCTAGTGGCAACACTCCAACGAGTCTTGGATGCCCTGACAGAGTACCTCACCAGCTGGAAGATTTGTATCAACGCGGCGAAGACCCAGATCATTATTTTCCCGCACTCTGTAAAATCAGGGCAGGGCTGTAAAATCATCCTTAATGGCACGACTGTGGAATGGGCCAATACCTTGATTTGACTCTCGACAGCAAGCTTATTTTTCGGCAAAAGGTTGACAAGACGGTGATAAAGTGTATCGTTTTGTTGAAACTACTGTACCCTTTGATCAACCGCCGGTCGTTATTGTCCCTGAAGAATAAACTTGCTGTCTAGAAGCAAACCATCCTCCCTGGGATCGATTACGGCAGCCGATCTGGGAGAGTTATGCAAAAACTCTCAAACTACAATGGGTACAAAATAAATTCCTGCGGATGCTCATGAACACCCCACTCATGACAAGAACATCTGAGATACAGCGTCTGGCCGGGATCAAAACACTGCACGAGCACTTTGGTTAATGTAAAGAGAAGTTTAGGGTCAGTTGCCTGCACTCGGACCAGGAAGCGAATAGAGCGCTTGTTCCTATCTAGGTTATCAAATTTTCAATGTAAATATAAGTGTACATAGTAATTAGGTTATTAGGACAAAAGGTTAAATATCTGCAGAAGTTTCAAAATAAAATATTTCGAGTGTATCGTTCGTCGTTTGTTTTGATGTATGAAGGGCTCCTTTTTACCGGACTTAATAAATTAAAATGAACTTATCTAGGCGTCTTTTGACCATATTTGGTATGAAGAAATCTGAAATCCGTATAATCAGTTCAGTAGTTTAAAGAACCGTTATATGAATTATAATCCTTTGAACAAATTTTAATCATTACTGAAAAATAAGTGAATGGTACTTCAGTCGAATGACGGTTTTGTTTAATTTTGTTGTTATTTCAATATTCGATTTTTGACGTCATTTCAGTTCCACACGGTACACTTATCCTTCTGACAGTCTCACTTTGAAGTGCGCCGGTGGCAATTAGTAGGCTTTTGAAAAGTAGTTTAATGACTTTCATACTTTTACCGCTTTGCGCGTTTTCTACTCCGAGCAAGTTCCGAATCCTGGAACCGTCGTTGTCAGATGTTGGTTTTGGAAAGGTTACTCAACTCCTTTCACCCGGGGATCAGGTCCGTATGCACATAAGTGTACCTGCCTCAAGCCGTTGCGTCGATTGTCCGCGATCGATATTTGTGGCGTTCGACCCGCCTGTGCCACGGGAACAAGTGCAATTAGGTACTGGCGGTGCTCATGCGACCGAGCGGGCTCAGAATATGCGTGTTTGAGGTGGCGGCGTTGATCATCGTGGCGAAAATTGCTCCCCAAACAGGTTATTCCTACTGTTTCGCGAAAAAAAAAAATACAGAGATAATATGTTGCAAGTTGGTCCATTCATTTCGGCAAAAGGAGCGGTATGAGCACGCATGCCATGCATGCATGCTTGAAGGATCGTTAACCCGATCAGGCGGTGGCCCACCGGACTAAACTGGACCACTATCGGAGATTTTGGGCAGAAATGTGGCCCAACCTCCGATGCCGCGCATGCAAAGTTGAGCACGTTGGTAATGGAAGCCGATAGGTGTTTTACTTTTGCATTGCCTCAAATGAGTCCTAGCTTAGGCGAAAGGGCTCGTTGTCACATATTCTTGTCTTTGAAAATATTCGAAATAAAATTTAGCTCATCCAAAGTTAATTTTAGGAAGTTACTATTTTTATTTTTGTTGTAAATAAATTGAACGAACTATGTGGAACATGGCAAAAAAGGATATTGACAAGCTATTTGCATGTTCAGACTACACACTTTCTTTTTCGGCGCTACAATTGCACAGTTGGCCATGCTTTAGATCACTTTTCTGTTCGATCATGTGAGGCCCTCGAACCTGATTGACCGATTTTTTTTTCATTGCGAATGCCACCTCATCTACTCATTTTTGCCCAAGGTGAAGGGAACTCATTTTTCATCGCTGATCAAGGTACCATTCGTCGGAATCATTAAACGATCTTCCGACATCATATGGGCCTTTTGGTTGGTGGGTACATATTTGGCCTTCCCTTTTGAATCGATTTTTCAGGGCACGAAAAACGGTTGCAATTAATTTTGGAAAGGGCCAGTAATTGTGGGATTTTTATTCGTTTTCTTAGTTATTGGAATATTTATCCTGATAAATTTTGAGAGTAATAATCGAATTATACTTAAAGTTAATACCAATACAGTTACTTTTACCATATCATAGTGTTCTCTGCATTTCTCTTAGACGGGATTCCAGGCAACCAACCTCCTTTCTTTGGATTCGTATGAATGCAGCCAGAACCAATCTAGGCTACTAGAGAATAAATTGATTGCTTGAGCTTGAGCTTGAGCTTGATTGACTGCTAGTAGTTGCTACTCCATTATGACCAGATCAGCTGTTCTTGCACAGGGAACCAACAGATGTTTGCTTGGGACTAGCACACATCTTCAATGTACAAGTACTGGTGATCACATTTGTTAGAGTCATACTGGCGCCTGCCACGTCAGAATGCAAGTCAATGTAGGGAAGGGAGGAAATGATGATGCAATCACTCGCCCACTGCAAGCCGAATATACCTCTGCACTTGCCACGAGTTCATGCGGAATTTGTTGGAATTTCTGGGTTAGGTTGGAGAGGCAGGGGTCCGTCTTGGTTAACGAGCTGCCAATGTGATAGATAGGAGAAGGTAACTGATGGAATTTCTAATTGGATGAAGGAAACGAGCTCTATAGTTCATTTCCAATTCTAGCAGATTACTGTTAGAATACTCAAGTTGAAAGTATAGGAATAGTAATGGAAACGGTATGGAAGTCCATTTCCAGTTCTAGCGATTGCTAGAACATAAGAAATAAAGAGAAAGATAAAAAGTAGGAGAATGGAACGGACCTGGGATTGAAACCATGACCTCCTGCGTATGAGGCAGAAGCAGTAGCCATATGACTACCAAGCCCGCCTCGAAACAAGAGAGATCACGCACTGAACTGATTAATTTGATCGCCGGCCGCACAACGCAGAACACAATAATTCGGCCGACCGCGGGATCGTTCTGCTGTTCGAAACAAGAGAGATCACGCACTGAACTGATTAATTTTATTACCGGCCGCGCAATGCAGAACACAATAAATCGGCCGACCGCGGGATCGTTCTGCTGTCCGAAACAAGAGAGATCACGCACAGAACTGATTAATTTTATTATCGGCCGCGCAATGCAGAACACTATAACTCGGCCGATCGCGCGATCGTTCTGCTGTCCGAAACAAGAGATATCACGCACTGAACTGATTAATTTTATTACCGGCCGCGCAATGCAGAACACAATAATTCGGCCGACCGCGCGATCGTTCTGCTGTCCGAAACAAGAGAGATCACGCACTGAACTGATTAATTTTATTACCGGCCGCGCAATGCAGAACACAATAATTCGGCCGACCGCGCGATCGTTCTGCTGTCCGAAACAAGAGACGCCACGCACAGAACTGATGAATTTTATTACCGGCCGCGCAATGCAGAACACAATAATTCGGCCGACCGCGCGATCGTTCTGCTGTCCGAACAAGAGAGATCACGCACTGAACTGATTAATTTTATTACCGGCCGCGCAATGCAGAACACAATAATTCGGCCGACCGCGCGATCGTTCTGCTGTCCGAAACAAGAGAGATCACGCACAGAACTGATTAATTTTATTATCGGCCGCGCAATGCAGAACACTATAACTCGGCAGATCGCGCGATCGTTCTGCTGTCCGAAACAAGAGATATCACGCACTGAACTGATTAATTTTATTATCGGCCGCGCAATGCAGAACACAATAATTCGGCCGACCGCGGGATCGTTCTGCTGTCCGAACAAGAGAGATCACGCACTGAACTGATTAATTTTATTACCGGCCGCGCAATGCAGAACACAATAATTCGGCCGACCGCGCGATCGTTCTGCTGTCCGAAACAAGAGAGATCACGCACAGAACTGATTAATTTTATTATCGGCCGCGCGATGCAGAACACGATAACTCGGCCGAGAGCGCGATCGTTCTGCTGTCCGAAACAAGAGAGATCACGCACAGAACTGATTAATTTTATTATCGGCCGCGCAATGCAGAACACAATAATTCGGCCGACCGCGGATCGTTCTGCTGTCCGAACAAGAGAGATCACGCACAGAACTGATTAATTTTATTACCGGCCGCGCAATGCAGAACACAATAATTCGGCCGACCACGCGATCGTTCTGCTGTCCGAAACAAGAGAGATCACGCACAGAACTGATTAATTTTATTACCGGCCGCGCAATGCAGAACACAATAATTCGGCCGACCACGCGATCGTTCTGCTGTCCGAAACAAGAGATAGCACGCGCGGCACTGATTAATTTTATTACCGGCCGCGCAATGCAGAACACAATAATTCGGCCGACCGCGCGATCGTTCTGCTGTCCGAAACAAGAGAGATCATGCACTGAACTGATTAATTTTATTACCGGCCGCGCAATGCAGAACACAATAATTCGGCCGACCACGCGATCGTTCTGCTGTCCGAAACAAGAGAGATCACGCACAGAACTGATTAATTTTATTACCGGCCGCGCAATGCAGAACACAATAATTCGGCCGACCACGCGATCGTTCTGCTGTCCGAAACAAGAGAGATCACGTACTGAACTGATTAATTTTATTACCGGCCGCGCAATGCAGAACACAATAATTCGGCCGACCACGCGATCGTTCTGCTGTCCGAAACAAGAGAGATCACGCACAGAACTGATTAATTTTATTACCGGCCGCGCAATGCAGAACACAATAATTCGGCCGACCACGCGATCGTTCTGCTGTCCGAAACAAGAGAGATCACGCACTGAACTGATTAATTTTATTACCGGCCGCGCAATGCAGAACACAATAATTCGGCCGACCGCGCGATCGTTCTGCTGTCCGAAACAAGAGAGATCACGCACAGAACTCGCTACTAGAGAATAAATTTATTGCGTCCTAGAAGTGGTAGTAGAGTTAAGAGTGTCCGCCGCCGTTGCTGACCTGTCCGTGTTTCCCCTGAATTTGCTAAAGAATTCAAGAAACCTCATATAACAAGAATACAAGGTTATTCCTTCCCAGAAATTCTGAAGATTAATCCCTTCAGATATTATGGAGAATTCTTCAGTCAAGGATTTTGAGGAACTTTCGACCCCTGAAGACTGTTATTTTTTTATTCTGAACAAGTTATTTCTCAGGAATTCAAAAAAAATCCTACTCCATTAATTCTAGGAAACTGATTTTCCATTCTATCAGGGTTCTTCCATCGCCAGACATTCTGGGAAATTCCTTCCTCAGGACACCTAATATTTAGAAATAGCATCTTCTCAAAGACAACGTGAACAGGATTATTAACGAATCAAGTTTCCATCGGTTTTTGCTGTTATGGAATTTTCTGCTCGCGACTTCCTGCCATCTGCAACACTTGTACAAACCAAACGCTTCGAATAGGAAAAACACAGGTCGCCTATTTAATTCCACCATATGCACACAGACCTTCCTCCACTGTTACAAGCTGAGTACACCGATTGGTCGATTGGATATTATTCAAATGAGGCCCTGTGCTGTTACCAACCGCACTTACATGTTGCCCTTACACTTACCCATTACATCAGCGTAAAGACGACGACGACGACGACCAACGTCACCACATGGCGCTAGGGCTCCTCTCGCATTTGGAAGTATGCCGCCGTGGCGCCAACCAGCTTTTCGCGGTGCCGTTCCACTCCACTTTTCCACTTTTTCTCGCCAAATTCAGCCGCCGCGACAGCAGCGGAACAATCGTGGCCGGGGTCGAGGAAGCCCAAAAAAGGCTTCGCACAGTTCGCGGCCACAACGGCAGAAGACGGACAATCCTTCCACGGCGCGGGTGCCTACTTCGTCTCGCTTCGGACGCCGCCAGCTCCCGGCTCCGTGTGTTACAACAAATGGCAGTAGGCGGGAAAATTGGTTTATATAATAAAATAATGCTCCCTTTTTTTTATTGTTGAGCCTTTTTTGAATAGTTTTCTTAAGGAATATAATCCGGTCCTTTTGCGGCAGCCAGCAGCGGTGGCCGACAGTAAGTGGAAGGTCTTAGTTGTAACAACGCAGCGTGGAATATGCTGCAACGCTCCGTATGATTCATATTGATGGATGGCTGCCATGCTATGCAGCACACACATTTGATGGAAAGGGTTCAAAACGTATTTCCAGCAACATAATGAGGATACATTTTGCCAAAATGCTTCGCCGTAATTAGTAGTTGTTTTCCCTTGCTTCGAACACCCCTTTTTAACCCTGTTTCTATTGCTAATGTTGTTTTTGAAAGGATTTTTTATATCTGCGGCGCCAGATGTCTGCACCCAAATGAATAGAGCTTACAATGGCAGCAAATCGACTAATTCTCGATGAATGAATGAAGTGATAATGGTAACAAAATTGACGAAACTTGAACGAAGGCATTTTTTAAATAAAGGTTTGAATACATGTCATAAAATTATTTAAAATGAGGTCGGGAGGTCGGAGAGAAGTTATTTGCAAAATCAAAAATCCGATTTGACATCAGCAAAAGTATTAATATATATCTAAGTCATGGGAGTAAAAATGCTTTTGAGAAATTTAGAACAGTAACTAATTACAGAAGAAGTAGGATAAGGGAGGTATTTTGGACCACCGGTTCGACGGCTCATATTTTAGACTACTGAGTGCAAATTCCTATTGGTGTTCCAAAATGGGAGCTCCTCTAAGGGAGGTTCAAAATACATCCTTTACCCTAAAGTTGATCATGGGAAGCGTTTTCATCCAGCAAAATTCTCAAATTTCTCCGTAGGAATTCCTGGAAGATCTTCTGAAGGAATTCCTGGAGGAACTTCCGAAGAAATTTCTGGAGGAACTTCCGAAGAAATTTTTGGAGCAACTTCCGGAGGAATTCCTGGAGGAACTTCCGGAGGAATTCCTGGAGGAACTTCCGGAGGAACTTCCAAAGGAATTCCTGGAGGAACTTCTAAAGGAATTCCTGGAGGAACTTCCGGAGAAATTCCTGGAAGAACTTCTAGTGTAATTCCTGGATGAACTTCCAAAGGAATTCCTGGAAGAACTTCCAAAGGAATTCCTGAAGGAACTTCCAAAGGAATTCCTGGAGGAACTTCCGGAGGAATTCCTGGAGGATCTTCCGAAGAAATTCCTGGAGGAACTTCCAAAGGAATTACTGGAGGAACTTCCGAAGGAATTACTAGAGGAACTTATTTTATCTGACTTCTTTGTCTTATTTGTCTTATTTGTCTTATTTGTCTCATTTGTCTTATTTGTCTTATTTACACCAGCACAACTGTTATTACCCAAATCCTTTTGAAAGCTTGCGCGGAAACCTTTTACAAAAATCCTCAATTATCACGATATTTTCTAATGTTGTTCTAAGAACGGCTCATGTTTTCATTTTCCAAAACCAGCTGGAGTTTGTTTATTTTGATCTCCTCATTGCGTGATTGGTCGGCGCTGCTGCTGTTCTCTCGCCGAACCACTACATGAGTGATAAATTTCTTTCCCATTGTTGCCAACTCCTTTTGTTCACCGTTTACGGCAAATTCTAAAGCAATTGTAAACTGCATAATGATGAAATAATTTTGGCGACACTGACAGCGTCATTCTGGCGGGCTGAATTGGGCAATTTTCTCTCTCAGAGAGTGCTACCACGTGCTTTTTTAACGGAAAACCCTTCTCTCAGACCTTAATCTGTGGATTGTAAAAACGCATGAAGGAAAAAGGTGGTGAGAAATGAGAAGTGTTTAGTGAGACTTCTTATGTCTCACTGCTCACAGTGAGAAGTGAAAAATGAGACGTGAGATATCTCACTAATCGCTTCGTGCTTCTCAGTTTTTACAGCGAGAAGTGAGAAACGAGGCGTCATTACTCACTTCTTATTTCTCACTGCTCACTGTGAATAGTAATAAGTGAGTAGTGAGATGTCTCATCTCTCACTTCTCACTGTGAAAAGTGAGTAGTGCGAAGTGCGAAGTGGATCACGTTTTACAGTGAGAAGTTATAAATAAGGAGTGAAAATTGAGACATCTCACTTCTCCCTCCTCATTTCTCACTAGTCACTGTGAAAAATTAAAAGTGAAAAGTGAGTTAGTGAGACGTTTCATTTCTTCCTTTGCACTACTAACTTCTAACAGTGAGAAGTAGGAAATAAGTACTGAGAAGTGAGACATCTCACTTTTCACACCTCATGTATAACTTTTCAAATGACCTATTCGGCCAAATTTTCTATTCGTCCAAATGACCTATTCGGCTCTATGACCCTTTCGGCCAAATGACTTTCAGGCTTTCGGCCTAATGGTCTGTTCGGCCAAATGGTATATTCGGCCAAACAACTTTCGGCGTAGTGGCTTTCGGCTAAATGGCATTCGGCCAAACGGTCCTTCCCAATGGAAACAGATCGATTATGGTTGTATACTATTTCGCCGAAAAACATTTCGCGGAGTTTTTTTTTCGCGGTGCGACATTCCGCGGAATGTATCAACTCTCCGAAACACATTTCGCGGAATGCATCTTTTTTCTGGAAGACATTTCGCGGAATGCACCTTTTCACCAAAAATCATTCCGCGGAATGCCATTTGGCGGAATGCAGTTAGAATAATTATCATTCAGATATTTACCGATTTCTGCTTAATTACATGAAATCTGGGCTATTTTTATTTTGGATTTAATGCAAACCCGAACCCGACCCGTTCCCGAGAATTTTTGCATTCGTAAACCCGTACTCAACCCGAACCCGACATAATTTAATTATTTACATCTGCACAAAAGTTTTCCCTGAAAAAATCAAACTAGATATTTCCTGATTCTCTTTAAATTGAAAAACATGTAACCCCAAACAACGAACTAGCCTCAAAATTAACAAAACTGAATAAAATAATTTCCAGTATTTTATTTCTTAATCCCGTACCCGACGCGATTTTTTGTCTCACAAACCCGTACCCGACCCGAACCCGATATTGTACTTATTTTTCAAACCCGAACCCATCGGGTGCCTTCTTTAAATGGATGCATCTGCCCGGTATAAGACGAATGCAGGGGTAACGCCTTCTTTGAATGGATGCATCTCCCTGGTATAAGGCGAAAGGAGTTGATAATGCCTTCTTTAAAAGAATGCGTCTGCCCGGTATAAGGCGAAGACAGGGGTAACGCCTTATTTAAATAGATGCATCTGCTCGGTATAACGCGAAAGGAGTTGATAATGCCTTCTCGAAAAGAACGCGTCTGTCCGGTATAATGCGAAAGGAAGGGGTAACGCCTTATTTAAATGAATGCATCTGCTCGGTATAAGGCGAAAGGAGTTGATAATGCTTTCTTGAAAAGAACGCGTCTGTCTGGTATAATGCAAAAAGATGGGTAACGCGTTCTTTAAATGGATGCATCTGCCTGGTATAAGGCGAAAGGAGTTGATAATGCCTTCTCTAAAAGAACGCGTCTGCCTGGTATAAGTCTAAAGGAGGGGTAACGCCTTTTTTAAATGGATGCATCTGCCCGGTAAAAGGCGAAAGGAGTTGATAATGCCTTCTCTAAAAGAACGCGTCTGCCCGGTATAAGGCGAAAGGAGGGGTAACGTTCTTTAAATGAATGTATCTGCCCGGTTTAAGGGGCAATTACAACTACTTCTAAATATTCTGGGTGGCGTTCCTTAGCCGTGCGGGAAGATGCATGACTGCCAAGCAAGACTATGCTGAAGGAGGCTGGGTTCAACTTCTGGTCCGGTCTAGGAAATTTATCGAAACTTTTTTTGGCTTTTATAAAAGTTTCAACGTGTTAATCTCGTGTTAAACGAATGCAAAAAAAATGGTAACTTGGCTTAGAAACCTCGCAGGTAATAATTGTGGGAATGCTGAATGAACAAAGGCTAATATTATTAATATTCCGCGAAATGGTGTATTCCGCGAAATAGTACATTCCGCCAAAAGTAATTCGGCGAAATGGTACAAACCGCCAAATGACGTACCGCGAAAAGTTACAAACCGCCAAATGTCATTCCGCGAAATGTTCAACCGCGAAACTGAATTCCGCGAAACAGTTTTCGGTGAAATGTTATACAATCATCGATTATTTTTGAAAAAAAAAAACAGATTAATCCAGCCAGAGGCGATGGTGCCTTCTCGCGATAAAAGGTAATAAATGTAGTCACCTCGATGATGTACGAGAAAGGCAAAACAGTTACACCGTCTGATGTTATGATAGAAAATTTACACTAGTAGACGACAGATGGCGCTGCCAATAGATTCTCGAATTTCCTATGTTCGAATTTTGACTTTCGGACAATTCATAGTACTATGAAACTTGACGAAGAGCATACTTACGCCTAAATGCGCGCAACTCGGGCATCTTCATAGTACGATGAAACTCTTGTTAGGAGCAAGCCTCGGATAAACTTTAAAAATATTCATAGATGCAAGGCATGTTTTATAACACATTATTGTTCTATGTGACTATTGCTTATCGCTATTTTAATATTATCTATTTTTTGCAATTAGCAATTATTATGAAATTCCATAGTGATCAACAGCGTTTCAGTCTCTGTCGGATGCAAATTGTTGCAAAAAAATTAGAGCTACCATGTGAAAAAATGCCTAATGTTTTTATGGAATTTTGTGCATACACACATACGCACACACGGACAGACAGACATTTGTTCAGTTTAGTGCTATATACCAGCTTAATCGATTGGTATACAACACTATGAGTCTCTTATCAAAAGTTCGTTTTCGGAGTGAAATGATAGCCTTCCGGTACAACTTTGTCATTTTCTTACACACCATATAAAAAAAATCATTTGTATGAAAAAAATCTTACATGGGGGAGAGGGGGTCAAAAAACCTAGAAAAAATGTTTACGTAATATGTGTACGACCCCTTATGTATATTACACCAATTTGAATATGTCTCGCCGGGGCAAGAATAATAAGTAATAACAGATTACCACATCAATGAATTTCTCTCGCTGCCGTGGACGTCTGATTCAATGTTTTTTTCGAGGAGCATAATCGAGGGGTTCATCAATACGACTAAATCGATCAATGTTTCCACTATTGCGGATAGATAGTTTGTGAACCGTGATATTCCGGCACACTGTTTTTTGGACGTTTGGACGCAGATACTATCCTTTCGGGTGAGTTTGAGCAGTATATGCCTTGCCGAAGTTGGACACCGCGGAATATTATATCATTGTATTCCCTTTATTGCGCTCGGTTTTGGCATTTCATTTGAAAACCATTTTACGAGTGCCTATTGTGAAGATGCCACCGACGACATCGATCAACAGGAAGACTCCAGCGATGAAGACACTGAAGACAACACTGCGGTCACTCTTTAACATGTTCCAGGACATGTGTGCGTTTGCTGACAAGTTGAGCGGAGTGAAAAGTGCAAGTCAGGTAACGGTTCGGCTGGAGAAGCTGGATGAGATGTGGGAAAATGTAAACGATGTGATCCTGAACATCGAAACCCACGATGACTACGACGAGGAGGAGGACAACTGTTCCAAGCAGCGGTCAGAGTTCAGTAGCAAGTACTATGACTTGAAGTCTTTGCTATTGGACAAGGTCAAGGAGTTCACTTGTGGATCCTCTGACAATTACGCGGGAGAACTACCAGGTTGTGTGGGACTCTTTAATGCAACGCTATAACGATAGCAAGCAACTTAAGCGCCATCAAGCTCAGGCGCTGTTCAAGTTACCGAAGCTGGCTAAGGAGTCGGATACCGAGTTGCGGTCTCAGACGTTAGATCAGCTAGTTCAACTTGTTGAATATAAAGATCTGTTGCTATTGGACGTCCTATGCGCGCGACTGGATCCGATAACTAGGGAAGAATTATCGTCTACTAAGGAGCAGTATACAATCAAGGATCTAACTGATTCCCTCCAACGTAGAGCGAAATTCCCTGCTGCTCTACCATCTAAGTCCTCGGGTTACGAGGTAGAACCTCCTCAACAAAAAAAGGCACCGTTTCGGCACTTGAGCTACACCACTGTTCAGAGGGAACGTTGGCGCTGTGTAGCATGCCAAGAAGATCACCCACTATATCAATGCCCAAAAAAAAATAGAAACGGATCACCGACGCTCCGAGCCCCTGCAGGGACCATTCCGAAAGGTCGATTACACAAGGAGGAACACCAGCGCAGATGTCAACCAATGTATCCAGAACAAAGGTATCGTCGATACTCCTTGCAACGGCCGTCATCCTAGTGGAAGGGAATAATGGAGTCCGTGTTCCGGCCAGAGCACTTCTAGATTCCGGCTCCGAGTGCAACCTCATGACTGAGAAGCTGGCTCAAGAACTGAAGGTCCAAAGGCAACGGCAACGTGACATCCACCATATGGTCGCGAGTTACAGGATTCTCGAGAAGGTTGGAATTCCTGTTGCTGCCGAAGGTGACAGCGAATCTCCCTACTACTAACGTAGATGTGACGGGATGGGAGTTCCCTGGAGGTTTGAAGTTAGCGGATCCGACGTTTTCGAGGAGATCCGAGGCGGTTGACCTCGTGCTGGGCATCAGAAACTTTTTTGAATTCCTCCGGAAATGAAGTACCACTTGGTGAAGGTCTCCCAATTCTCACTTAGTCAGTGTTTGGATGGGTAGTGTCCGAAAGCGTGGACAGGCCGCACAATAACTACCGCATCACAAGCAATGTGGCTGTTTGCCTGAAGGAGAAGCTAATTCGTTGTCCGAAGAGTATATCGGGTCCTCTGACAAGTAATCGAAGAAAGAGGCAACCGTTAAGGAGTAATTTGTTCAATCGATCAGGATGGCAAATACATTAACATGAAGCTTGCATGGATTACAAGTATCGCCGAGCAACAGGTCCAAACCTGGAACGTGTGGTACTGAAGGAAACCAGAGAGCTTTAGCACTTATCCAAGCAAGTACGCTACCCGGCACTGGCATAGAGATCAAGCCAAAGAAACCAACCAAGATGATTTCCATCCAACCAACCCAACCTGTCCAAATGCGCCCGAGAGGTATTTTTTTTCTTCTTTCTTTTCAGAAATTTCTGAGTTTTAGGGCGGGCGGGAATGTTTCAGCATCAAATAGGCAGGTTCATCGATGCACCCCTCGGCGAAACATGCGGCTGGTGGTTGTGGGTAACCACCCATCTCCCAAGAGAAGGTTTTTTCAGTAACGGTGCCATTCCAAAATTGATTAGTCTACTACTAGCCATTGAATGGTTCGGGCAGGGTCCGAATTTCCGAGGAATTGAATTCAAAATATATGTGTAGTGTTTAAGTAAAATAAATGTAGTTTCTGTTAAATAAAGTGTTGTTTAATAAGCCAATGTAGTGTGATGTGTAATGCGCTATGGACCTTAAGCAAATAAATATGTAAATGTGTAAAAGACGTGTTGATTTTGGACCAAAAGCCCGAGGAAACCAGCCCAAAACCCACGAATAAAATCCCAATCGGCCCCCCAAGATCGCCTTTGGAAAACCATCAAATTATACAGTCCACTTCGGAGGTAGCGGACCAGGTCCCAAACAAAATTTGTTTTCCAAGGGGAGACCTCTTGAGAAAAACAATGATTTTTCAATAATTCTGAAATTCAATGTCCGAATAATCATTTGCAATTAACAGCAATTAACGCACATGATGGGATACTGAACCAATATAAATTAGCGAGAACGATCGGTATGAAACAGTAAAAAAATCATTGATCGATTACTACCCCATAAAACATCCTACCGACTTTTCCCCCGACTTAGTCGGTTTTCGTCGGTTGGATCGGCCTACTTTGTATCCGACGAATCGGTTGTTTGTTGCACAGACGCTTATGGGAGCTTTACAGGGGCGTTTAGCGATTAAACAATAGATTAAATCGGCCAACCAAATCAACAGATTTGAAGCTACTTAGTTGGCAGATTAATCGGCTAACGTAGTCTAGCGCAAAAAAGCTATTAAACCGACGAAATCGACCGATGAAAATCTAGAGAATCGCATGATTAATCAACTAATTTAAATAAATAATAAAATATAGCCGACGAAATCGGTTGATTAATCAACTGATTCAATTCAATAATAAAATATAGCCGACGAAATCGACTGATGAAAAGCAAGTTAATTGCTCGATTAGTAATTATATTCTGATGAACAATAGACGATTCCCGATGAAATCAGTTGTTTTTGATCTAATAAAATAAGTAATAAATCGGATGATTTAAACAGAAAACAAACACAATCCGATGAAATAGGGTGATTTATTTTCATTTAATAGCGAGTTCAATAGATTGACTTTAAACGACAGCGCCGGTAGTTGAGTTTTACTGGATAGTGCAGGGACTGTTTCACTTCCCAGTATGCCTGGATTCTACTCCGCGCCGTTGGCATTAGTCCCGGTCCTTGTATTGAAAGATACGATTCGTAGGATCCATCAGAGATGATAGTCATTTTCCTGACGTCGATGATTGCCTTTCGCATGGCCGACGGAAAATAAACGAAAAGTTGATTTATTAATATAAACATTAAAGACGAATACACACAACTATTTTACACAACACTATATTTGAAAAAAAATTGAACTTACAGATTGATTCTTGTCTGAAATTCGAATGGCTTCAAAAATTGTTCCATTCAGCCCCCATAATCTGGCAGAGACTTTTCTATGAGTTTATAGAATCGAAAATCATATTATAGCCATGTGGTAGTAGCGGATTGTTTACCCTACCAGGGATACCCTCTCGGGAGATCGAGCAGCAGCTGGAGATGGCTGATTCGCATGCAGCCGTCTCCTCCGGACATGACAAGCTATAGCTCCAGAGCCCATAGTCTGATGTGGCCAATTTACCGTAGGAAACAATGGGATAAGATTACTGATCGAATGCAATTTGCAGCGAGCCTTAGCATTAGCATTAGAATTTAGCAGTTCGCACAAATTCGTAGGTGGTACAATCCAAGACTATTGTATGAGAGTAGCATCACTCTCCTCCGTTCCGGCACATATTGATTTGGGACTAATCACTAACTCTTAGATGGAATCAATGTACTCTCCAATAGTCGAGATATGTCCTGGCCACGTCCTTGCGAATGCTGAGGAAGGGGAAGGATGGTTTGTTGGACACCTACTTAAGAAATATGCAGAGAACTCTACGACCTCTCATAGGTGCCACGGGAGGTTTTGGGATTGTGTGGAAGGTTATAACAAGTAGGAATCGTTTTGGTATAACGTGAAACACAGAAAGAACTAAAATAGAAATACAAAGTAGGAAAGGGACGAGCCTGGAATTGAACCCACGACCTCCTGCTTATAAGGCAGAAGCGGTAGCCACTAGACCACCGAGCTCGTCCGAATGCAATTTTCAGCGAGCAAATCAGTTAAAGATAAGTAACCAAAAATTGACGAGAATTTGAGCGCGTTTTTTGTATATGGTAATTGGTATACCTACCAAATTTCACACTAAAATAATATAACAGGATGTATTTTGGCCATGTCCCCTAAGTCCATTGTCCGCTCCGGCTAATTTTAGGAAACAAGATTTCCCGTCGAAACTTGTGAATTAAATAAGTGCCGAAAAAATGGACGATACTTTTTGCGCACACATATGTATACATACACCAACTCATACTTGCCATCGTACTGCACTAAATTTTGTAACTTACGTGAAAGATATTCACACTTTACCTATTTTTAAAATTCTACTTGGTACAATAATAACAACTGCTTCATAATTAAACTAAACACTAAGCAATTGTTATCTATCAACCAATATCCCGATTAAATCGTCTATAAAAACATTACTTGATCCATCGTTTGACACGTCGATCTAAATAATGTCTAAGAGCCACCCGACTAAATATATACCAATGATTTTGTCGACACCAGATTTAGTTGGCATTCGTGAAGGTTGATTTTCACAATACCCGATTATGTCGGTGATAAAAACAGTTGGTTTCGTCGACACCTTGGCTAACCCCCTTTTTCTTCGATGATAAAAACAGTTGTTTTCATCGACACCCGATTTCGTCGGTGATAAAATCGGTTGGTTTCGTCGGCACCCGACTTCGTCGGTGTATCAGGAAATTTCCCATCTGTCAAATGTTTTATGGGGTACTTCTTGCGGAAAAACCCGACAAGACAAGGCTCTGTTTATCGGACGTCAGAAATTTGGCAGCCAAAAATGCAGAAGTCAATGGCGATTCCTCTTCGTTTGTAGGCCGATAGGGAGGAATGCTGTGTTGCACAATGAAAACAAAAAAATCCTAAACGATTTCCCTTCTAAGGTACGTTTTGGCAAGTTTTCGGTTTCCGAAATCGATCGGCCTACAAGAATTTGGCGGAACGCGCAAAACAAAGGGCCTAAGAATGTCTGCATTCATTAGTTGGAAATGATTGAGGCTGTTCGATTTGCCGAACCAAGGGTCCCATAGCAAATAATCGGCAACATATTTGAGAAGTTGTAAACTGAAATTCAACTGGTCAAAGATTTTACATCTACCCTTGATGAAGAGTGCCTGCGGGAATTGCATTTCGGTTCCAAGAGATGGTGCAACAATGTACATAAATCGAATTATTATGGAAATTGCCTTTGATTTGATAAATTCTTCTACTTTTCTTTCATGGTAGAATGTTCATTGCAAGAGTGTTGCAGTCTTGAACAAAGCAAAATGGAATATTCTTTAATCAAAGGCTGATACCTAATAATTTATATAATAAACCACTATATCAAGACTAGATCTCAGTTATTGCAACAAGAAGACAACCTGTTAGCATTCTATAATCAAGATCATAATCACAGCCTAAAACTGAACATAATTCTCACACTTCTTTCAGTTTCAGTTACGATCACCTTCCAAGGAATTAGCCCAAATTACATAGAAATTGATAGCATGCAACTTTTTTTTTTTTAATCTGATCTTCCTAATCACATATGTGGGCAGGTTCAGGTAGGACCGGTACAAAACTGAATGACTATTGTGTAGGCACAATTCTAATTCTGCACACCACACCACCAGCTCCGCTTTGAAGCACACCGAAAGAATCGGCGTCTCTTCCTTGACGATCGTAAAAGGATCCCCCTTCCGAGAATTTGCCTCGTCTTGCCACATCCCAGGGCTATATGATGGCCCGAATCTGCCCTTGCCCTTCCCTTTTTCGCATCAGGTATCTGATCCTATCAGCGAACGAAACACACAAAGAAGGCGGTGAAAATTTCTAAAACCCAAAAGACAGCAATGCGAAGGTTGCTTAGTTCGCGGAGTGGCGAATTTTCGAATTGGCAGCGCGAGGATATTTGAATAAAAGGGAAAAAAAGCTCCTCATTGATCGACGATGTGATAAATGCGTACCTACCTTCCAAGCACGAAAGATAAAAGCATTCTTCCGCGATTTCTACACGGAAATTTGAGTTGCGAAAAACAACAACAATGGGCGCATTTTTGGTTCCTCTCATTTCGGTGGGTCGATCTTCCTTGCTGTGTGTGAAAGATGCCAAATACCTAGGAGAGAAAGACAGAATCCAGTTTCGAAGTCTTCCGCGTCGCTTTTAGCAAAGTTTTTTTTTTTTGGCCTTTGTTTCTCCGTTTCTCTGATGAATTATCTTGACTATCTTTTGCATGCATTCTTATGGAGCGGTGAGCGGTGTATTATTGTTTTTAGTTCCCAGAGCCAGTGGAGTTAGCATACGGTTGATCCCTAATTATATGGAAAGGAATATGCAAGATTTGGGCTTTGTGCCGTTGGGTAAGGAGCAAAAAAAAACTTTTCAATTTCGTTTGTTTGCCAGACTGATGCCGATCTTTCTGTAAATCTGTGGAAGTACATATATACAATGCTGATTGATGGATAGACGTTTTTGTTCACGATTTGAGATTAGAAATGTGAGATTATGTAAGCAAATGTAAGTATTGATATCAAATTCGGTCTAATCAGTCATTGGTCATTGTTGAAAAGCTTGCACACCTTACTTTTAAGTCTTAAGTTACATAGATCTTGAAAACATCTCAACACACAAAAGAGACAAAAACGCCAATAAATCATAACAAAAAGCTCGTTGCATTGCAGTTTTTTTTGTGGAACATTCAGGTGGGGGAGATGCGGTCAATATGCGCCCCTAAGCTAATCATTTAATTTAATTGTGATTTCCTCCGAAAACATGTATTTTCGAAGTGTTTATCAATAATCCAACATATCAGTCATCATATGGTCCAAAAATTTCCATGTAAAGCCAGCAATATTGCAACAAAACTATTTTACGAGACGAGCCAGCCTTGGGCTGAAAGTCTCGATAATAAAGACATAAAAAAAACTATTTTACTCCAAAATTGAGAATTTCAATCCAAATAAACGATGCTGGGCAATATGCGCCACCCAAAAATGATAATCAAAATATTCCAATATTTTTCATCAAAATTTTCAAACTCTTTTGCACAAGAATTGTGTCAACTCTATACTTTCAGTTAGTTAATGTCCCAGACTGATAGTAATAAGGAGAAAATATTTTTTGTGTCTAAAGAAAAAGCATTGAGGACGTAAACGTCTAAATAACGTTGGAAGAAAAGAAATATTTTATTTTTAAAATTTGTAATACAGAGTTTTTGACTGAGTTTTATCGTTTGACGGCTTACAAATGTTTTTTGGCTTCAGCTGATTACGATTTTGAGACAAAATTTGGATTATAGACCAAGAAAAGGTGGTAGCGCATTTTACCCAACCGGCGCATTTTATGCATATCTCCCTCTCAAAGAAATTGATGGCCTTCTTCAAACAAAGTAGGCGGTCATAACTAACTCGGAGACCCATCACAGCAGGCATGATAGGTCATTTTTATTTTTCCTTCGAATGTCGCCGTCACAGATTGATATACCATGGATAGTTTTCTAATTTGTAATGGTCATGCAAGTATGTACAGGCATACCTCGATAGAACGTACTGTTTGAGGATCCACGATCAAACAAATTAATGTTCCCCTCCCTCGGTAAGGATATGAGTTCGGTACATGGTCAGGAAAATGCATCCAATGTGCATCACTTCGTATGCAAGCCGCAGACGAAGACCGTTGCGCCGCCGCCGACAGTTTTTGGCTTTACCATGCCGTCGACATTTCACTACTGTTCGAAATCTGTCACACCAGTTTCAAATTTGTAGGAGTCTACATTCTGAAGAAATTCAGAAAATATTCCGACGAAGTTCCGAAGAATTTTCCAAAGATTTGTTTAAAAAAATCCAAAAGAAGTGAAAGAGACTTCGAAAAAAAAATCAAAGGATTTTCGAAACAAACTTCTGTACTTTACGAGGAAGTTCTAAAAGATTTCCGATAAAATTTCGAAGAAATATTTTAAAAAAATCCTAAAAATATGACAAAGAATTTCTTTAAAAGTCCAAATAATTTAACTTAAGACTGCAAGACCTGCAAAAAGAGGAATAAGAAATTTGATGATCTGTGCATCTGATAATATTCTGGTCACTGGGGAAACGAAGCGGCGCAAGTGCGCTGGCCAGGCTGAAACTGCAATCTGAGCTGATAAATAATGACAAGTAATGACAATATATCAAATTTTAGAATTTAGGATTCAGGGTTTATTTAGGATGCCCAGGGAAGTCGAGACCATTTCCAATCCGAAAATTGCCTAGACCGGCACCGGGAATCGAACCCAGCCACCCTCAGCATGGTCTTGCTTTGTAGCCGCACGTCTTACCAAACGGCTAAGGAGGGCCCCTTGGTTAGTGGTATGGAAACCACCATGCCAAGACAGGCCTGCCGTAGCCGATAAACAAATCAATCATCATAATCACGATCGTGAAATCTGTTTCAAATTAAGAATTTAGGAATTTATACATGGATTTCAGAGTTTGGAAATTCAGCAGTGTAGAGATACAGGAACTTATGAACTTGCTAATTTAGGAATTGGGAAAAACCTGAATTTAGAAATTTAAGAATTTGAAAATTTAGGAACATAGGGATCTAAGAATTTAGGAATTCAGGAATTTAAGAACTAGGGAATTTACGATTTTTGAGATTTAGAAATTAGGGAATTTAGCAATTTATGAAATCAGGGATTTAGGAATTTGGAAATTTAGGAATTTAAGAATTAATGAATTTATGAATTCACGAACATATGAATTTGGGAATTTATGGATTTAAGAATTTAGGAATTTGGGAATTTAGAAATTTATGAATTTGGGATTTCATTTTTTCTTTTTTTTTCTTTTTCGCTCGACTGTAGTATTGAGCTTGCTTGGGAAATATTTGGCTTCGCAATGCAATGGTGGAAACTAGCAAGTCCAGACACCGAATTCCGGATAGCAAAAATTGTCCCAATTGTCCGATGAAGAATTCATTCGGACCAAATTTAAACCATTTGTTTCACATGACATTGTACGTTACACAGAAACATATTTGACGAAGAAACTTTAACAAATCGACCCCTTGAAAAAGGCCCTAAATGGACCGAAACGTCGGAAAAGATTAAAAACATAGTTTTCAATTCCCTCCAAGACTGCGAAGCCAAATATTTGGGATTTCATAAATTTGGGAATTTAGAAACCCATCGTGGATTCCTCAAGGATTGCTTTCTGTAGAATCCCACAGGAAATGCTTCTGCAGTTCTTTCGTGAGTTTCTCTGGGATTTCAACAAAGAATTACTCCTGGATTTCCTCAAGAAACTATACCAAGAGTTTTTTAACAGTTTATCTAACTTCAGCCAAAAATTTCAGCAATTTGTTCCAAAATGTTTCCCCTGGAGAACAGTGGAGTACATAGCAATTCCGCCTAGAGTTCCTACACAATTCCATTCCTACATTTCTTCCACAAATGTGTTATGAAATTCTTCCAAGAATTCCTTCTCGAATTCCACCAGAAATTCCTCCTGGAGTTCCTACAGTAACTCCACCTAGATATTTTTTCGAGTTGCCTTCAGAAAATCTTCCTGGAACTCCTCCAGTGATATCTCTATGGTTCCATCAGAAATTTCTCTTCGAAACCCTTTGGGAATGTCTCTTAAAGCTCTTCTAGGAATCCATCCTGAAGTCCCACAAAAAAATTCTTTTTGATTTCCTCCTGAAGTTGCTCCAGGAATTCTTTCTGTGGTTGCTTCACAATGCTACTCCACGAATTTCTTCTGGAGTTCCCTTCGTGTATCTACAGGAATTCCACCTGGAGTTAGGGGTGTGCGCTGATGTAGAAATCGTTTGGCAGAAATTTCCGCAGAATTCTTTTTGGATTCCTGGCCAGAATAAAACAAACCGATTTGTAACAGGTCGTGTTGATGTAATTTAGTTATGTACCTTTTTCTAACAGATTCCTAACAACTTATGTTCAATTGATAGTTAAAATAACAAAATAACAGTTTCATCAACAATGTATTCAGGAATTTATCCAGGGACGGATAATATTCTTGGCGTCTCTTCGGCAGTTCTTCTTAGAGTTGCTTCGGAAATTCATCACATAGTTCATCAAGGAACTCTTCCTGACGTGCATGCAAAGCCTTCTTGGAAAAATGAACTCCTGGTGAAAGTCAGATGGAATTCGTGGTGGAATTCAGAATGAACTCGCCCTGGAATTCATCCTGAATTCCCTCTGAAATTCATTCTAAATTCACTGTGGAAATCATTCTGAATTCGCCTTGGAATTCATTCCGAATTCCCCATGGAATTAATTCTGAATTCCCCCTGGAATTCATTCTGAATTCCATCAGAAACTCATTCTGAATTCCCCCACGAATTCATTCTGAATTCCCCCACGAATTCATTCTGAATTCCCCCAGAAATTCATTCTGAATTCCCCCAGGAATTCATTCTGAATTCCTCCACAAATTCATTCTGAATTCCCCCAGGAATTCATTCTGAATTCCCCCAGGAATTCATTCTGAATTCCCCCCAGAATTCATTCAGAATTCCCCCAAGAATTCATTCTGAATTCCCTAATTCCTGGGGGAATTCAGAATGAATTCCTGGGGGAATTCAGAATGAATTCCTGGGGGAATTCAGAATGAATTCCTGGGGGAATTCAGAATGAATTCCTGGGGGAATTCAGAACGAATTCCTGGGGGAATTCAGAATGAATTCTGGGAATTCAGAAAGAATTCGTGGGGAATTCAGAAAGAATTCGTGGGGAATTCAGAATGAATTCCTATGGGAATTCAGAACGAACTCCTGGGGGAATTCAGAATGAATTACTGGGGGAATTCAGAATGAATTCATGAAGGAATTCAGAATGAATTCCTGGTGGGATTCAGAATGAATTCCTGGTGGAATTCAGATTGAATTCCTGGTGGAATTCAGAATAAATTCTGGTGGAATTCAGAATGAATTCCTGGTGGAATTCAAGATGAATTCCTGGTGGAATTCAAGATGAATTCCTGGTGGAATTCAAGATGAATTCCTGGTGGAATTCAAGATGAATTCCTGGTGGAATTCAGAATGAATTCTTGGAGGAAATTAGAATCAATTCCTGGGTAAATTCAGAATGAATTTCTGGGGGAATTCAGGATGAATTCTCGGTGGAATTCGGAATGCATTCCTGTTGGAATTCAGAATGAATTAATGGGGAATTCAGAATGAATTCTGGGGAATTCAGAATGAATTCCTGGGGAATTCAGAATGAATTCCTGGGGAATTCAGAATGAATTCTGGGAATTCAGAATGAATTCCTGGGGAATTCGGAATGAATTCTGGGGAATTCAGAATGAATTCCTGGTGGAATTCGGAATGAATTCCTGGTGGAATTCGGAATGAATTCCTGGTGGAATCCGGAATGAATTCCTGGTTGAATAAGGAATGAATTCCTGGTGGAATTCGGAATAAATTCCTGGTGGAATTCGGAATAAATTCCTGGTGGAATTCGGAATGAATTCCTGGTGGAATTCGGAATGAATTCCTGGTGGAATTCGGAATGAATTCCTGGTGGAATTCGGAATGAATTCCTGGTGGAATTCGGAATGAATTCCTGGTGGAATTCAGAATGAATTCTTGGTGGAATGCAGAATGAATTCCTGGTGGAATTCAGAATGAATTCCTGGAAGAATTCAGAATGAATTACTGGGGGAATTCAGAACGAATTCCTGGGGGAATTCAGAACGAACTCCTGGGGGAATTCAGAACGAATTCCTGAGGGAATTCAGAACGAGCTCCTGGGGGCATTTAGAACGAACTCCTGGGGGAATTCAGAACGAGCTCCTGGGGGAATTCAGAATGAATTCATGGGGCAATTCAGAATGAATTCATGGGGCAATTCAGAATGAATTCCTGGGGGAATTCAGAAGGAATTCATGCGGGAATTTAAAATGAATTCCTGAGGGAATTCAGAATGAATTCCTGGGGGAATTCAGAATGAATTTCTTGGGGAATTCAGAATGAATTCCTGAGGAAATTCAGAATGAATTCCTGAGGAAATTCAGAATGAATTCCTGGTGGAATCGGAATGAATTCCTGGTGGAATTCGAATGAATTCTGGTGGAATTCGGAATGAATTCCTGGTGGAATCCGGAATGAATTCCTGGTTGAATTAGGAATGAATTCCTTGTGTAATTCGGAATGAATTCCTGGTGGAATTCGGAATAAATTCCTGGTGGAATTCGGAATGAATTCCTGGTGGAATTCGGAATGAATTCCTGGTGGAATTCGGAATAAATTCCTGGTGGAATTCGGAATGAATTCCTGGTGGAATTCGGAATGAATTCCTGGTGGAATTCGGAATGAATTCTTGGGTGAATTCAGAATGAATTCCTGTTGGAATACAGAATGAATTCCTGGAGGAATTCAGAATGAATTCCTGGGGGAATTCATAATGAATTCCTGGGGGAATTCAGAACGAATTCCTGGGGGAATTCAGAAAGAATTCCTGGAGGAATTCAGAATGAATTCCCGGGGGAATTCAGAACGAATTCCTGGGGGAATTCAGAACGAGCTCCTGGGGGAATTCAGAACGAACTCCTGGGGGAATTCAAATCGAATTCCTGGTGGAATTAAGAATGTATTCTTGGGGGAATTCAGAACGAATTCCTGGTGGAATTAAGAACGAGTTCCTGGGGGAAATTGGAAATTGAAGGAAGTTCCAAGATAAATTTCAGGAGGGGCTTTAAGAGGAATTCCTGGAGAAGAACTTCAGAAGTAATTTCTGAAGGAGCTTCAAGATTTATTTTTGGAGAAACATCAGAAAGGATTCCTGCAGGAACTCCTAAAAGAATTCACGGATGAACCCCAGGTAGAATTATTTAATTGAATCTAAGAAGAATTACCGAAGAAACTTCAGGAAGTATTACTGATGGAGCTCTAAGAGGAATTCCATGATGGAGCATCTACACGAGAAATTCCAAAGTGAATTCCTGGAAGAACAGCAAAAAGGATTCCTGGATGAACCCCAGCAGAAATATCTGGGGAAACTCTTGGAGCAATTCCTGTAGGAAGTAAGGATATATTCTTAGTTTCCAGGAGGAACTCCTAAATAAATTCATAGAGGAACTCCAGAGGGTTCCAGATGGCGCGTTTTACCACAGCTGAAAAACCATTGTTTATTCTACATGTTATAACTTTTTCATTTTTTTGGCAAAATCACTCGCAGTTTTCGGGATCCTCTTCGAAATAACGTAAAGATCGTAAATGACTTATGAGCGAGATTGAATGACTACATTTTCCCTAACATTTTGTCAATTTACAATATACAAACTTCTGCTTGTTGAGCATCCACTCAGACTTGACGGATCTGGCTGACATTTTTACAGTAGCTTCTGGGAGCAAAAAACTTTATTTTCAGGGGGTATACGTTTCCATATACATCTCGAAGGCGCTAAATCGCATCAGGGCGCTTCCTAGAACTACATCAGCTCAACAAATGGGACTTAACGGTTAATATCTTCGCCTTCATTCGAAGTTCCACACACGATACATACTCATGCAATGACGGGCATAGAAAAACTTTCAATTAATAACTGAGGAAATGCTAGTGGAACTGTTGAAAAGCAAGCCAAATTCAAGTTGGCATGTAGAACCATTGAAACAAAAAGAACCTTTGGGAAAGACGCTGTTGAACACCAAAAAATCCTCTCAAATTTTCTACAATTGCGTGCAGTACTTTAGGCAGTTTTTCACTACAGTGTTTCAGTAGCTCTTCTAGTAGTTAATCAACCCCTTAGAATGCGTTGTTCAGCGACAAAGTTGACGAATCTCCTTCAAGGTTTCTTGGACACCGTGAGCTGAAAAACTCATGTCTTGTGCACATCCTCCCAGGATCGCAGATAGATAGGAATACAGTGCATTCTTTACTGTCTCTTTGTTTCGCCTCGGGTATGATATGGAAGGGACATTGTTCGTTATCCATTTTTCAAAATGCAAACCAATTTTAAATTTCACAATACGAAGAACATAGCATTTCTAGTAGGAATATTAACAGTCTATGCGAAATAAACGAATAACACCATAAAACACCACTAAAAAGCAAGCAGCAAGGTCACAATTCTGTCCGCGGCGTCCGTTCTTACCTTTTTTCTCGACAACCCTCTGCGCTTGAAGCCAACAAGAGGGAGTAAAACGGAAATAAGCCATCATAAAATATGAAACGTGAAGAATCGTGGTGTTATTGTTGTTATAATACGATGCTCCTGTTTTCGGCCGCCGTCATTGCGCACCCGTTCAGAGAATACGAGAAAGAGGATCCATTCCGGCGAAAAAAGTGATTCGTCACATTCCTTTCTTGTGGTGAGTAAGCACTGAACAGCAGCAGAAATACGCTTCCCAGGAAAACAAGATGAGTGACCTATCTTTTATGGGAGTTTGATCCGCGGCGGCCAGAACAAGATTGCTTCGGAATTTTACGACCCCCCGTGGCAAATGAGTCTTTTTGGGCCTCGGGTAGACCAACAGATGAAATCCAGATCTTAGGGGAGGGTTCTTGTTTGCGCGTACTCTGTAAGCAAATCATTCGCTTGACGGCTTCGAGCTATGGTTTTATTGGCGAAACGTGATTGTCGCCACATCGTTTATTCGGCGGCTTTTGAAAATCATCTATTTGACGCGTTTGCGGAAGTGCCGAGATTCTGATGGAGCATATTTACATCTGCGAACTAAGATACGATTTTGTGATGAAGCTAGGGTTTCGGAAAAATATAAAAAATATTCTTTCTGATCTAAATATATTGTAAAAAAAATATGAAACCTTGCGGAATATCATTTTTTAACGGTAATTCCAATCATAGCATGTGTTATGTGTACAGCGGCTAAGTTGCACCCATCTATGAAAATATTCGAATACGAATTTGTCCTTTTATTGTTAAGAAAAATATGTCCGAAAAATGGTGAAATCGTTTGTTTTGTTTTTTACATATTTGCTAATGTAAAATTGACAAAAACAAAACCAATTGGTACGGCAATCAAAGTATGCTATGTTTTTCATTTTCTCGATCGTAAACGAAGAAAACAAACACCAGAAACGTCGCCGCTTGCCGGCTTGGGATGAATATATGTTCCTATCTCTAACTGTTACAGCACCACGAACCGGAAGAATCGACCCTGGCCCGATTTTCCACTGACGCCAGCCCGCGTTCGCCGGCTACGTGCGTTTATTGATTCAATTGCAGACAGTAGAAAATTCAAAATCCCCGAATCGACGGTGGTTGAAAGTATGATTCAGATTGAAACAAATAGTACTACACAAATATTATCAAAATTTCAAATGAAACATAGGAGCTGTAAGAAATTCGAATGTTTTCATAAATGTTTTCAATATTGATACTAATATGGATATTTTCCTTGCCTTAGAGTGAAGGGCTGAATAGTTGGTTTTGTTCTCAACTCTATATATACCAAATAGTAAAATATAAAAAACATGCTAATGTCAAATTTGAATAAAAGTTAATGCTCCATTTTGGGATGTAAGTCAATCAAATATGAAGAAAACTGATGATAAAAAGCATTTGACAACAACATGTGATGTTAATCGCGAGACAAATCTCATAAACCAGATAAGGCATGCTCAGCTGCAGCAACAGGAGAATGTGGAACATCGTCAGAAGATATAAAGCTGAAGTGAAGAAGCAATTGCAACAATCCAGTAGTTGTGATAGCTGTTAGGCAATTTTCTATGGAGATGTATCGACAACACTAATAACAAGAAAGGGATTCTGAGATTAATCGACTACGAGAAATGAAATAACTGATTTATGACGCATCAAATATGCACAACGACTTGACTGATCACAAGAATGCGGAACACAATTCAGAGAAGCTTCGAGATACCCTCCTCGTCCGGCAAATCCAAACCTGTTGCTACCACCCGAGGGGTGCGACACATCTAGATTTTGCAAAATTTTAACGTTATCCGAACACATTTTTATATGTAAACGCACTATCTTTTTTATTTCATCAATCTTCTCCTATCTTCTGAAATCCTCTTGCATCTTTGCACACCGCTGGACATCAACATAAATCGCTAGAGTTCTTTTGTATCAGTGTCGTCACAGCTATCGAAAAAGAAAAATACTTATATAAATTGTATAGAGTACTTTTTGGTGAAGAACACCAATCCGATTGCTTTTTCAAGAAGTTTTCAAGAAGAACCATTACTTGAATACATTTTGGGGCTGTGGGGTAAAAGTACGCAGGGACGGGTGGGGCAAGAGTACGCATGTGAATCTTCAAGTTCTGATGTCAAACCCGTATCTCCGGCCGAAATAAGACTACTTCCAAAGCGTAAAGATCAACAACTGAGAAAAAGGGAAAGAAATCGAAAATTTGCATAAGTTTTAAGGATCAGTTGAAGTAATTTGGTGATAGGAAGGACTTAGCGAACAAAGCACTGAAACGAAATAATGAAATTGTATTAGGACTTGTTGTACACCCAAACATAGTACGAAAAAAAAAACAATTTCATCCAAATGATAATTTAATTAAAAGAAAAATACATAAATTACGCAACGCTTAGCTTGGAAGGGTTGCGAGATGTATGACTATGGATCGTCATGCATCGTATTTTTAGAGGATTCAACCAAAAAGTGTAAGATAGGCGGGAGGGGTGATGAAATAGCCTAATTTTACGTTACGTGATTGGTGGACTTTCTTTAAGGAAAATTCCTTTGTTTACGCCAGGCGAAACTTGTTTAAAATATATTTGAAGCTCATGGTTGGATAAATGCTCAGGTGTCCCCTTTCAAGGGGCTCGGGTGCCCCCTTTCAAGGGGCTCGGGTGCCCCCTTTCAAGGGGCTCGGGTGCCCCCTTTCAAGGGGCTCGGGTGCCCCCTTTCAAGGGGCTAGGGCGCCCCCTTTCAAGTGGCATGGGGCCCCTTTCAAGTGGCATGGTGCCCCCTTTCAAGGAGCATGGTGCACCCTTTCAAGGAGCATGGTGCACCCTTTTAAAGGGCTCGAGTGCCCCCCCTTTGAAGGGGCATGGTGCCCCCCCTTTGAAGGGGAATGGAGCCCCCCCTTTGAAGGGGCATGGTGCCCCCCCTTTGAAGGGGCATGGTGCCCCCTTTCAAGGGGCATGGTGCCCCCTTTCAAGGGGCATGGTGCCCCCTTTCAAGGGGCATGGTGCCCCTTCATGGGCATGGTGCCCCTTCAAGGGCATGGTGCCCCTCTCATAGCATGGTGCCCCTTCATGGCATGGTGCCCTTTCATGGGCATGGTGCCCCTCATAAGCATGGTGCCCCTTTCAAGCATGGTGCCCCCTTTTCAAGGGGCATGGAGCTCCCACTGAAGGGGATGGGAGCCTCTCAAGGATGGAGTCCCTCAAGGGATGAGCTCAAGTTTCACTGAAGATGCCTGTATTATAAACTATCTTTCATTTTTGTCTTTGATGAACCGCTTTCCTGAAGCATCAGAAAGACTGACACATTCTTAGCACCCAGTGAAATCTTCGCGCAAGCTTCTGAATTTGGCTATGAGCTGTTAGTGGTTCAAAATGCATATTGTTGAGAAGAGTAACAAAGAAAATTCGACCCAAGACGAACTCCACATTTTTAAAAATTTAAGAATTTAAAGATTTGCAATTTTAAAAATTTAAAAATTTGAAATTTAAAAATTTAAAAATTTAAAAATTTAAAAATTTATAATTTTAAAAATTTAAAAATTGAAAAATTTAAAGATTTAAAGATTTAAAAATTTGAAGATTTAAAAATTTAAGAATTTAAAAATTTCAAAACTTCAAAATATAAAAATTTAAAATTTTCAAAATTAAAAAATTAAAATTTTCTAAAATTTAAAGATTAATTTTAAATTTAAAAATTTAAAAATTAATTTTTTTCTGAAAATTTGAAAATTTAACCTTCTTTTGTATGAAATGGTGGAAAATATCGATCTTATTTACAATAGCTAACAGAAACAATAGAAAAGATTGTTGCCAGAAAAAGTTACTTCCCGTTGACGAATTTCTACAGCAACTACCCATCGGCGACCTTTGCTCGGACCGACAGACGCCAAGCGATTATGCTTTGTGCTATGGAGTTCGTCTTGGGTCAAATTTCTTTTGTTACTCTTCTCAACAATACGCATTTTGAATCACTAACAGCTCATAGCCAAATTCAGAAGCTTGCGCGAAGATTTCACTGGGTGCTAAGAATGTGTCAGTCTTTCTGATGCTTCGGGAAAGCGGTTCGCTCTTTGCGGAATCCCGATCAAAATGGCTTTCGCGCGCCGGAAAGCAGCTTTCTTGTTTATAAAGGAATCCCATTAGCCCCGCATCTTCGTTAACCGTTATGAATGCACATCATATTTACACCCATTACAAATCACAAAGGGGCGGGGCCACCGGGCTTACTCAATAGAATACAGGAAAGCTGCTTTCTGGCGCGTGTGAGTTATTTTGATCGGGATTGCTTCACAAATTGCGTGTATCCCAAACATTTACCTGAAATTAATTCCAATTGAAAGAAGGCATCCGATCACCTCATTCTCATTGAGCCCCTTGAAGAGGTTTCCATCTTCCTTGGCCTCCCTTGGAAGAAGGCATCCGAGCCCCTTGAAGGGGGCACCCAAGCCTCCATTCCCCTTGGAAAAGGGTTTCCATCCCCCTTGGCTTTTAGGCACCCCTTGAGAGAGGGCACCCGAACTTCTTGAAGTGGGCATCCCAGCCCAGTGCAAAGGGCACCCAAGCCCTTTGAAGAGGATCCATCCGTCTTTGAGCCCCTTTGAAATGGTTTCCATCCCCCTTGGCTTTTAACCCCCCTCCCCTTGGAAGAAGATACCCGAGCCTAAGCCCCTTGGGGCGCCCAAACCCCTTGAAAGGGGACACCCGACCCCTTGAAGGGAGCTCCCAAGGACCTTGAAGGGGTTCCATCTTTCCATCCCTTGAAGGGCTCCCATGACTCTTAGAAAGGGAGATACACGAGCCCCTTAAAATGAGGGATACCTTTAAAAGGGGGCACCTGAGCCTCTTAAGAGGGAGCTCCCATGCTCCTTGAAAGGGAGTTTTCATGTCCCTTGAAAGGGGCTACTAGCCCCTTGAGAGGGAGCTCGCATCCCCTTGAGCAGTGTTGTAAAATGTCATTTGCATTCGTTTGTATAATTTTCCCAGAACTTGTTTCAGAAGGTAGCTATCAATTCATGTTGTATGACGAACTTATAGCGGTTAAATGGGCCTACAACTTTGTCTAACGAGACTTTGCTGTAAATATGTAATCTGGGGCGTGTGAGGCAAAATGTCATTCAAATGACATTATGTCAAATGACACGTGACATTTTGGAGAGTTTTCACCTCCAGCCTTTGATGTTATACTTAGAGCAATGTACCCTTGGACAAAATATAACCCTACTCAAGCGTTATGAGTACATTCAAAATTATGGAAGAAATTTTGCTTCTAAAGAAAGTTATGAGCAAATTAGTCAAATGACATGCAGATGACATTTTACAAGCCTGCCCTTGAGAGGGAGCTCCCATCCCCTTGAGTGGGAGCTCCCATGCCCCTTGAAAGGGAATTCCCCTTGGAAAAGGGTTTCCATCCGCCTTGGCTTTTAGGCACCCCTTGAGAGGGGGCACCCGAACTTCTTGAAGTGGGCATCCCAGCCTAGTGAAAGGGGCACCGACCCCTTGAAGGGGGCTCCCAAGGACCTTGAAGGGGTTCCATCTTTCCATCCTTTAAATTTTTCTATTTTTAAATTTTTAAAATTATAAATTTTTAAATTTTTAAATTTTTAATTTTTAAATTTTGAAATTTTTAAATTTTAAATTTTTAAATTTTTAAAATTGCAAATCTTTAAATTCTTAAATTTTTAAAAATTTTAATAGGGGAACAGACGGTTTTGGCAGCTTTTGTTCTATTATTGGCAGGGGGTTTTTGTCGACCGAATTTTATGAAATTTTAATGGCAAAGGGCAACGAATGTTTAGGCCAAATTTGAGCAAAATCAGTCATAAAAAACCCCCCTGACAATAAAAGAACAAAACCTGCCAAAGCCGTCATTCCTCCTGTTTTTAAATTTTTAAATTTTTAAATTTTTAAATTGTTAAATTTTTAAATTTTTAAATTTTCAAATTCATAAATCTACAAATTTTTGAATTTTTGGATTTTTAAATCTATAAATTTTTGAATTTTTAAATTTTTAAATTTTAAAAAATTTTAATTTTCAATTTTTAAAATTTATATATCTTAAAATTTTAAATTTTTGAAATTCCAAAATTTCAAACTTTTAAATTTTTAAATTTTTAAATCTTTAAAAATTTTAAAATTTTTAAATTTTTAAATTTTTAAATTTCAAAAATTTTATAATTTTTAAATTTTAAAATTTTTAAATTTGAAATTTAAACTTTTTTTAATTTAAAAATTTTAAAATTTTTGTGTTTTTTAATTTTTAAGTTTGAAAATCTTTAAATTTTTAAATATTTAAATTTAAAATTTTAAAATTTTTAATATCTTAAATTTTTAAATTTTTAAATGTTCATTTTATTTTTAAATTCTTAAATTTTTAAATTTTGAATTTTTTAAATTTTTAAATTTTTAAATTTTTAAATTTTTAAATTTTTAAATTTTTAAATTTTTAAATTTTTAAATTTTAAAGTTTTTGAATTTTTAAATTTTTAATTTTTAATTTTAAATTTTAAATTTTTAAATTTTTGAATGTTTAAATTTTTAAAATTTCTAATATTTTAAATTTTTCAATTTTCAAACTTTTATATTTTTATTTTGTTTTTAAATTTTTAAATTTTTAAATTTTTAATTTTTGAATTTTTTAATTTTTTAATTTTTTATTTCTTTTTTAATTTTTCAAATTTTTAGATTTTTAAATCTTTAAATTTTCAAATTTTTAAATTTTTAAATTTTTAAGTTTTTAAATTTTTAAATTTTTAAATTTTTAAATTTTTAAATTTTTAAATTTTAAAATTTTAAAATTTTAAAATTTTTAAATTTTTGAATTTTTAAATTTTAAAATTTTAAAATGTTTAAATTTTTAGATTTTTAAACTTTTAATTTTTTAATCTTAAATTTTTAAATTTTTAAATTTTTAAATTTTTAAATTTTTAAATTTTTAAATTTTTAAATTTTTAAATTTTTAAATTTTTAAATTTTTAAATTTTTAAATTTTTAAATTTTTAAATTTAAAAAAAAATTATTTTTTTTTAAATTTTTTAACTTTCAAATTTTTAAATTTGAAATTTTTACTTTTTTTAATTTAAAAATTTTAAAATTTTTGTGTTTTTTAATTTTTAAATTTTTAAATCTTTACATTTTTAAATATTTAAATTTCAAATTTTTAAAATTTTTAATATCTTAAATTTTTAAATTTTTAAATGGTCCTTTTTTTTTTAAATTCTTAAATTTTTAAATTTTGAATTTTTTAAATTTTTAAATTTTTAAATCTTTAAATTTTTAAATTTTTAAATTTTTCAAGTCTTTATATTTTTAAATTTTTAAGTTTTTGGTTTTTGATTTTGCTCAATTTACTAGAATTTGTCCAATTGTGACTTGGTCATCCATCCAAAAATTATAACTTCGAACAATTCGACGAAAGTCCAAAACAAGCAGTTATCGTCAAGTGTTTGTATTTGGGTTCGGTTTCGTAAGCACGGAGATTAATATGCGATACGCAGTGCTGCAGATGTTCTACCCTCGACGAACGATTGATTGATGTCAGTAACATTGAAGCGGAAAAAACACACACACGCGATAAGAGAGGGAACCCAACAAAAAAAGATTCATACCGGAGCAGACGACAGCTCAGTCGGTGCAGTTGCAGTGCTGCACTGTGAAATGCAGACGAGCGATAAAGGGCTTGCGATCGGTCCGGTTCGGTTCGGTTAGGTGTTCCTTCAGTCAGCGACCGAAACGAGGATCGGAAATTTGAAACCGCCGATGATTATCGGTGGATCATCACCGCCGGCCGTCGTCGTCAGCCTCGTAGAGGCTGAGAATGAGGAATAGGAGAGTGAAAGCCTTATCGGCTTATCTCGGATTCTCGGTCCAAACATTTCTTTCGAATGCTTTTCTTTACTCACCATGTTTGTTCTGTTTTTTTTTTCTTTCCTTTCGCAGGGAATTTCATGGATACATTCTAGATGAGAAATAATCAGCTAATGAGGTTTTGGGTTGCTCTTCGAGCGTATCTTTACTTCAAAATATCGATCCCCTTTCAGTTACAATTTGCATACTTTAGAACTTCGACTTTCGTTTTGCTTGGTTTAAATAACAAAAACAACAGCGATGGTGTAACCTAGAATACAAAATAGAAATAGGACAAACTAAGAATGACGGATAGAGATACGAATTCTGTTTTTATAACATGCTGATTCATTTCAGTGGTTAAATCTGCCTCTCCAAACAAATAAATTGGTAGTCACGATACCCGAATTATTATATAAGCCTGTTGGTTTCCTATGAAATCTATGTGCGTTTGTTTATTCCAGTTTATTTGTTTTGTTTCTTTTTATTAGTTATGTAAATAAATTAATTGGCAGGTACGTTACCAAAGAATGGCTTTTTTCTTATGCTTATTTATGCTTATGCTTTGTTTAAGGAATATTTTCAGTTTGACGAGCAAGACATGCTTTCATTAGGACAGCATAGATAACTTGTTTCAGGATTCAAATTTGTATCTGAGGGTATTTATAGCTTACGAGGCAGACGCTAGGAAACCTATTTCGCTCTAATGTTTTAGTGCGAATTTTGATGCTCATGTATCTGGTATTATTTTTCAAACTAATAGAAACCATGACAATAACTTTACATTTTAAGCAATCCAATTTATCAAGCAAATTTGTTCTGATTTGATTCTAAACATTCGTCTTCCAAAAATTGCAGTGACCAATTATTTCTACATTTCTAAATATTCGAATTCTTAGACAACTGGGCTTACACACTATAGAAAATAAGCGAGGCTTCGCCTTCATTCACTCTTGTCGGCTAATCACGATACGTTGCTATATGTATTTCTTTACAATAAATGCTTGTTCATAAACTTTATAGTTTTTTTTCCTATCTGCTAAAGCTACTCTAACTGGAGTTTCTTAGTTTTGTCTCAAATTTTGACTGAAGAATGTTTTTTTTTTACTTTTGATTGAGGATACAAAATGATGAAAACTTAGTAAATGAATTAAATACATGTTTCTGTGAAGGTGCTATAAAGTGATGGAATCTAAATGGAATCCAGTTTCAAGATTTCGCTCAACTTCCATAAATATGAGAATATTGGGCTTTCAAATTTCTAAGTAAAATATTTCTGAATTTCTTTCAAATTTTTAGTATAAATATTCCGAATTTCCAGAAATAAATTCCGAGGGAACTTTTGCGTACTTCCGGGTTTTTTTAATTCTCAGGAAATTTCCAAGAAAAAATCTTCTTCAGAACTTTCAAAGGATTTTTTCCCAATGTTATTCATTCGATATTTCAGCAGTATTTTTTCAAACTTCCCGAGAAAAATTCTTCCAAACTGGAATTCCAGGACAAATTGTCAGAACTTCCAAAATGAATTTCTCAATATATTCGAAGGAAATTCTTCCGAATTTCCTAAGGAGATTGTTTTGCATTTCTATAGCAAAATTCTTTAGAATTTGAAACAGAAATTTTTCCGAACTTCAGTAGAAAGTATAATGAGGTATCAAATAAATTATTATTCGAAACTTAAAAATGTGTGATGTGAATGTGATTGTAGACGCTGATCGTCTAAATTTTTTTCGAATCTCAGTAATCGATTATTTGCCTTCTTGTTGCCAGTAGCAATCGTGGCAAACGAAAATCGGGAACCATCAAAACAAAGATCTAGAACAGGGCTGCCCAACGTACGGCCCGCGGGCCGGATACGGCCCTCGGCTCTGTTTTTTGTGGCCCGCGGCGTGTAAGAAAAATAAACTCAGATTCGGCCTGCCAACTTTTCTAGCTGGCTCGAGAAGCTCTTCATTATTAAATACGTAAGTTTTAAATCAAAGCTCGTATTCGAGCTATATTTCACTTAATATGATATGATTGCATTGAGGATCCCAAGACATAAAAGGTTGATGTGGAACATCGCGTTTTCAATAAAGATTGGAACGAGTAGTTCACATTAAAGTTAAAAAAAGGAAGGCCGGTTTGCTTAATTTATTCAGAACGTTTTGCTATAATGAAGGAATAAAATCTGAATCCAAGCATTCTATGAAATATGATATTTGAAAAGGCTCAGGTAGGAAACAAAAGCTAGTAGAACTTCAAAAGTAGGGTGCTCAAGTGATGCTCAATAAATTTAAATCTCCATCCATTGATTCAAATTACTGATACAGTGGATTATAGAAATAACAAACTTTCTTCACTCGAGCAAATACGAAGGAAATGCAGTACGGGCCAGTTTTGCGGTTTTGATTTTGGTAAAACGGATGAAACCTTTTAAGGACGGAGAACTTGTTGAGGAAAGCATTTCTGGTGTTATTTACATCGTGTGTCCTGAGGAAATAGCATCCTTCGGTAGCATCAGGTTGTATGGAACGCGGTGAAGAGTACAAGCTCTCGCAGAAGATTAGAAAGCTACGTTACGTGAAAAGCCGTTTGCTTAATATTCTACTCTCTCGTAAACGCAGCCCCCATCAATTATAAATGATGGTGATGGAAATGTCGAATACGGGGACTTGCTTTATTATTGCGAAGTTCATTGACTAAGCCTTGGTACCATGCCGAAGGATTTTTTTTAAAGAAAATAGCACTATTTTTACAAGATACTGCTCGAGATGGATAATCCTGAATAGATGAGTGACTTGGCTTTTCTAGCAGATAAATATCGCCAAACATCTCAATAACTTGACCATAAAGCACTTTGGCACAGTGGGTTGCTGAAATCTGGTACATTTCTTTCATCCTGCTGAAAACAGTTCATGCAAATCTGTTCAAAATGCTGGTAAAGTTACGAAATTTCCATTTTTTCAACACCGTTTACCGATGTGAATAATTTACTTGAAATGTTTAAAATAGATCCCTAATGCAACGACGATAACAAAATAAACAAAAAATGTTGTTTGAAAGTTATAAAATCGTGTTTAGTTTTTTTTAATTAAAAAAACTGATAATTTTGAAAATATTCAAAAAGTCCAAATATTTTCTGGCCCGCCAACAAGTTTAAAATCTAAAATTTGGCCCGTGGCTTTAAAAGGTTGGGCAGGCCTGATCTAGAAGTATAGGCCACAAGGGCAGAGGCCACGCAGAGTTTATTCAATAAACTGAAGTACGAACGAGAAGACCCCGAAGAAGCAACTCCAGAACCATTATTTTTTCATTTTCGTTAATTTTTGTTGCAGGGAAGTTCAACACTTACAGGACAGGCCTGGTAGCGGGTCACTTTTTTTCGGGTCAGTCACTAAAAAGTCTCTTTTTTCGACCTCAAGTTACGAAAGTCACTTTTTCTCAGAAAAAGTCACTATTTCCAACTATTTTGAAACTATTGACTAGGTTTCGTTTTTGGAGCATCGTCGCGGAATGAAAAAACAAAATGTTGAAAAATGTTAAGCTTTATCCATCGGAGGATGCTTTATTCATGACGGACATAAAATGACGGATTAAGTAAAATCTGTCCACTTAGTAATTTTTGGCCCGAAAGCTTAGTGACTTCAAATTCACTCTGAATCTTGGTATTGTTATTAGATTTTTAACAACGATTAATTGAAGGGGCTTAATGTCACAGTGATGCAATTGTGTATAAAGCGATGCAAGCAGGATGGGCACAGGGGATTGAAAATCTCAATATTTTCCCAAGGCTAATAGCAGACCCTGCTAATTTCAAAACCTCTTTTAAAACTCTACAATACCTGTTGAGTATTCAGATTCACCTTTTCAATAAAAGTTTGATATTTTCATCTCAATCCTACACAATTTTAGATACATATCCTGTTGTTTCGGGGAAAGATTGTAAAACAGTGAAACTCTTTCGAATTATGTTGATTTGTCCATGAAACACCTTTATGAGAATTAAAGTAGGCTTCGGCTAAGCAAGACGGTTTATTTTTTTTTGCCTCTGTCATTTTTTTCGTTCTTTTCGAATTTTCGAAGTTTGTGAAAATTTTAATTTTCTGCGAACTTGATATTGAGTCAACCACCTCATATGATGATGTCAACTATCTGCAGCAGAAATTTCACCTGATCCAGCTCGACTCCCACCCCAGCGGTAACCCTGGACGTCTTCATCAACGATACTAGCACTGGACACAGTACAGTGAACCAACTATAGGCATGCCGTCTGTAGCGGAGAAGAGGATACTATTTCTGCCACCATCAATTTTTCAAGCTTTAGTTAGCAACGGTGGCTCTTCTCGACCTTCTACTCCCTGAGTAGTTAGTACGAATAAGGGCGTCCTTGTGAAGTCTTGCTGTACCTGTTATGATCAACTAGTACATCCCATTTCCTACACTTCTGAAGAAACCTTCCTTGCTGCAGAAGTGATTCCTTTTGTAGTACTAGTCTTCGTAACAAAAAGGGCACCATAACGGAGCATGCGATCTGATCAAATTATTCGTAGTACTACTTGTTCAACACCCCCGGCTGGGTGAGGGATAGAGGATGAAGCACACACACACATTTGTCCATGAAACACCTTTATGATGCCTTGCCTTCGACATAAGTATCATTACCACTGATTAATAAAGTTTCAATATCTTTAAACTGTTTTTAAAAGGGTGTTTTTATGATGCCTATATGTAATTACTATATGGGGCGATATGCACACCGCTCGGGGCAAAACGAGCAAATACCAGAAATTATAGAAAAAATGTGCTGAATTTATTTAGAAAGTGTGAGACATTTCTTGCACTTCTAGGGATTATGTCCCGAGCAGCACAAGTCAAGTGAATCTGATAGCAGCATCGTAATTGTGACTGTGAATTGTCTGGTTATATATAAGTTTCTGTGATCTATTATTATGTTTTACTTAAAAATGTCGTATTCCATGTTGATTTTTGGCCTCCGGCTCTACTACAATATATGTATTTGCATAAAGCTAATTTTCATGATTAAAATCCTCACCTTTGTTTTAAGTCATCCCTGATTCAGGTAGAAACTATTTCGATGATTTAAGGTTGTCCCTAATATAGTTGACAATACCGCCCCAAGCTGACATGTCTCCAAAGTTTTGTATCCCATCGATTATTATACTAAAAATCTTCTCGGACAATATCAATTAGTGCTGAAAAACGAGAAATTTTGGCTTCAAACCTCAAATTATGAAATCACGAAATAATAAGAAAATTCAAAATTCAACTAAACAATCTTAAAATCAATATTTCAAGGACACATTGACAGGATACATTATATAGAAGAAAAGAGAATATCAAGTAACATTGAAGGCATTCCTTTTAGCACTGGTTACTCTCAAACCGTTTCAAAATGAGGGGTATCCCTATCTTAATAGTGGTGGCCAACTTGTGCTTTTCTTATGGTGAGTTGGCATGTTTCATGTGTAGGCATAAGATCAGTTCATCCGATTTAGAATGGTCAAAGACAGGAGTGCTAGTTTCATCGGATGATTATCACCACAACCTAACCTGGAAAATGCTGTTCCTATTACTCATCTGCAGGCCAATGCCAGTCTCAAGTTGCTTGACCCCCATCTCCACCTCTCTTGTGGATGGGACCATTGAGTACACTTTCACTCCAGAGCAGGGTCCTGTCGCAGGGGGAATTAGGTAAAGACAAACCTTTACATTTTGCATCCAGAACCCTATCAAAATCGAAAGAAGGATGTTCAGTACCGGAAAAAGAAATGCTGGCTATATATTGGGCACTTCAAACTTTCAGAAACTATCTCTACGGAGCAAAATTCAAGGTAATTACCGATCATCAACCCCTCACCTTTGCGTTATCACCTAAAAACACGAATGCTAAATTAAAAAAAAATGGAAATCGTATCTTGAGGAACATGATTATGAGATCATGTATAAACCAGGTAAAACCAATGTAGTTGCCGACGCTCTAAGCAGAATGGTTTGTTCCATGACGGCAACTCAACACTCTGCTGAGAATAGCGATGATTTTTACATTGAGTCTACCGAGGCTCCTATTAACGGCTTTAAACATCAAGTTATTCTGAGGGAGGGCCCAACCAACACAAAGGTATCAAATCCATTTGCTAACTACACTAGAATCGAAATTACATTACCTGATATTAACGATGATTCTATTTCACAGGTACTAAAAACACATTTTGATCTTTCGAAAGTAAATGGATTGTCAACAACCGAGACACTGATGGGCAAAATTCAGGAAATTTATAAGAAGCATTTTGGTTCTAAGAGGTTGTTAAAAATCCGTTTCAGCCAAAAGATCCTCCAAGATGTGCAAGAGGAAGATGAACAATGGAACATCATCCGACAGGAGCACTACAGAGCACACCGTGGTGCCGAGGAAAACAAACAACAAATTTTGAGGAAGTTTTATTTTCCAAAACTTGCTCAAAAATTGAAGGATTTCGTGATGAATTGCAAAATTTGTCACGAGAATAAATATAATCGTAACCCTATTGACTTCCCTCTTCAGGCCACACCTATTCCAAATGCCCCTTTCAAAATCGCTCATATAGACATCCTATTCCTTGAAAGTGACCACTTCCTTACCTATATCGACAAGTTTTCTAAATTTGCGCAAATTAAACACATTGAGTCAAGAGCAGCAGTCGATATAGTCCCTGCCGTAAAGGAACTCCTTTTAAAATACAATCCCCCAGAAATAGTAGTCATGGATGGTGAAAAATCTTTCATGACCGGAGATTTGGTAAACTTTTACAACACACATCATATTGAACCATATGTTACCGCTACAGGACGGAGCGAAATGAATGGTGTTGTAGAACGTTTCCACTCTACAATCTTAGAAATCTACAGAATTACAAAACATGAAAATCCCGGAAAACCTGTCAATGACCTACTCCTTTTGTCACTCAATAAGTATAACTCCTCCATCCATAGTGCAACAAAATACACCCTCTTGAAATAATTCTTCCGTCCCTCGAACCCCAGAAATCATAGAAAACGTTTTAAGAACTTAACAGAAAAGCAGAAAAAGGATTTGAAATTCCATAACAAATCTAAGAAAGCTACGGAACTTGAATGTAACCAGGAAGTATACGAAAATGCAAGACAAAGAATAAAACACAAGCCACGGTTCAAGAAAAACAAAATTAAGCAAGTTAACAAAAGTACTGTAACTATGGATGATGGAAGAAAAGTTCATAAGAATGACATTAAGGTTAGGAAAATTTAATTTGTGTCTTTTCTTCTCTTCTTTTTGCAGAATGTTAATATTTTTGTGTCTAATGACAGAAGCAAGAGTGGATGTTAGAAGAATAGATCATTTACCGATTGTTATCTTTCATTCAGGATTAGCAAGAATTCAAATTACGTCCCATTACTATGTTCATCATTTCAATGTTACCTCTCTGAAAGCTCATGTCGACAGTCTTAGGAATCAATTTGATCAATTGAAAATCAACCAATTCACACCACTCACTTTACAAAAATTTGATGAAATTCATCAAACACTAAAAAACTTGGCCCCTTCTAGGAGACATAAGCGCTGGGATAGTCTAGGAACAGGTTGGAAGTTCATTGCAGGAAGTCCGGACGCAAACGACTTAAAAATAATAAACTCTTCCATTAACGAACTTGTTAGCAACAATAATCAACAGATTAGAATAAATAGGGCACTTAATTTGCAAATGAAGGAACTTGTTTACAAAACCATGGATGCAATAGAACTTTCGAATGCTAAATCATTAGAGATTTATTCACTAAATATTTTCTTAACTTAAAATATCTAGCGGAAAACTTAGAACAGATTGTTGATAGTATATCTTTAGCTAAAGCCGATTTTGAACGAAAAATACTAAGCCAGGATGAAATTGAAATATTGTACCAAGATTTATCCAAGCAAAATATTACACTTCACAATGTCTTGGAAGCACTAAACCTTGCAGATACAACGATCGCCACCAACAGCAAGGAGCTGACTTTACTGATAAAAACCCCCATCTTGGATACGAGGATTTCCAACAAGATTCACGTCTTCCCTGTCACTGCTAGTCACCAGCAAATCCATTTGACTAGAAGAAACTATTTGCATCATGAAACTGGTAGCTACATCGTGAATTCGTTAGAGGCAACTATATACAAAGTCCACCAAATAGAAGCGGACAAATCCAAATGTGTACCAAACCTTCTCTCGGGACAGCAAGCAAGCTGCAACTACACCATGAACCCACCTAAGGAGGAAGTCACATTTATAAATGACGAAAACATCATTTTGAACTCAAACAAAAACATATCCTTCGCAACAAATTGTGGAATCGGTAACCGTACGTTATCTGGCACATTTTTGATATCATTTCACGATTGCGAAGTAATCATCAACAACATCAGCTATTCTAATACCATACAGAATATAGCCGGAAGTCCAGCTGCCATTGGACGGTCTTGCAATACAAAAGCAATTTACAATAGCAAACCTCAGTCTGGAACATCTACATAGTTTGCATCTAGAGATGAGAAAGGAAATGGAGTACATTCGATTGAACAACACCAGCATCCAGTGGCCTTCGTGGCCCATTTTTGGAGGAATCCTCTCCTCCCTGCATGATAATCGGTATCGCAATTCTTTTGAAAATGTTCTCCAACAGATCAGCTACCTTGAAGATACAAGCATCTAACGCCACAATCAAACAGGAACCGATAGTGGATATTCAACCCAGGATCAAACCTACAACATTGATGGATGTGATTCAGACGGAGCCTCATCTCTCAGGAAGGGACGAGTTAGCAACGAAGCTACCCCAGCGGGGGTAGAAAAGCTGACGACCCTCATCGCAACGAGTTGGCGACGGGCCGCCAGAACGAGGGCATTACAGAATGCTGACGACGGCATCAGAACGGATGGTAACATCGAGCAACCTGGCAGTTTCGGCGTGCGACGACGATGACGACGGAAAGTGCAAGTGTAAGCATTTGAGGTGTAATAAGTTTCAATATTGAATAAAGCAATCAGTTCGATTTAGACTCGCGAATGATGAAGTAACCTTTTTTTAAAAAGAGAAATCCGTTCGTATAAACTTAACTCGCACCATGTGGCAACGACGACGAAGACGACGCAGCACCGATGGAATTCAGTCCAACTGACACTTGCTAGGAGCTAGGTCAGCATTTTGTATGCTGTAGGGACTTTGATTCATTTCAATTTAGCAACAATAAATCATTCCGTTCCGATCGTTCGAGGTAGTTAGTTCTTTCGTTGAAATTCCCTTGTCTTTTTTTTTAAAAACCCTTTTTGAAAGGTAAAAGTAATAATTCAAGTACTGGTGATTGCATTTGTTGGGTCATACTGGCGCCTGCCACGTCAGAATGCAAGTCAATGAAGAATCAAGAATGCATGTCAATGGGGAAGGAAATGATGATGCAATCACTCGACCACTGCAAGCCGAATATACATCTGCACTTGCCACGAGTTCAAGCGGAATTTTTTGGTATTTTTGGGTGAGGTAGACGACGAACAGAGGTTCGTCTTGGTTAACGGGTTTGCGCAGTTAATGTGATAGGAGAGATAGCAATTGATGGAATTCTAATTGGATATAGGAAACGAGCTTTTCCGTTCATTTCCAATTCTAGCAGTTACTACTAGAATAGTCAATTTCAAGGTATAGGATAGAAATGGAAACGGTATGGAAGTCCATTTTCTGTTCTAGCGCTTGCCGGAACATGAGAAATATAGAGAAAGATACAAAGTAGGAGAAATGGGACGAGCCTAGGATTGAACCCATGACCTCCTGCGTATGAGGCAGAAGCGATAGCCAAATGACTAACAAGCTCTGTTCGAAGATATCAGAATATATGTATCCCAAAAACTCCTCCAGAAATTACTGTTTTTTTTTTCAGAAATAGCTTTTGAGAATCATCTTTTAATTTTTGAACGAATTTCTACGGGAGCAATTATTAAATTGAGGCGTCTGCATCAAATCAACGAACATTTTTACGTTTTCAATTGGTCGGGTTTCAGCCAAATTGCACCAAGCAAGCCCCATGCCAAACAATAATTTCCCATTTTTCTGCTCAAGTTTTCGTTTAGCAGATTTAATTGATTACAAATCATATCAAATACCGTTGGGGATCGAAAACCGTCCACCTCATGATATATCCAAATATTGAACGGAGTTTAAGGGAATTATTTTATAAATTATGTATCTCATTCTGTTCTTGACAGTAAGCTTTTTGGCCATTCAAATGGGTAGTAGTAGGCTTTGAAATCAAATACACAACCATAAAAAACAAATCACAAGCCAGCAAACGCGGACTTTCGAGTGCCATTAGTTCGCGTGTTGATCATAATTGTTGGTACTAAAAGTGACTGTGTTTAAATTGCAAATAGCAATAAATAAAGTAAGATCAGTGAAATATGAACCGAAGAAATTGCTTCTCAAAGTGCGTATGGAACCATTTACAGTGGCAGACTAGTCAGTTGGTCATCTTTAATCTAAATAGTTGGTCCAAAAGTAGCTATACGGACTTTGATCCTTTGGTGGTTCGATTCAGGAGGTGTTGATTTTGTTCATTTTTTTTATGTGTTTCGTGGTTTTTAAATTCGTGAAAGTGGTTGCATTTAATTCGTATTTTCAAGAGACCGCTTGGTGCGGTTTGGCAGAAACCCGACCAATGGTTGTATAAGCCCCTCAATTCGTTCTAGATTGGTGCTATGGAATCAATATAAATAAAAATATACACATCGCGGCGTCTTTTTTATTACCGAACAATGGCATCACAGGAAAACACGGATTCAAATACCAACGTACTCTGGCACGTTAAGATTGATCCGTCAAGAAAACAGATTCAAGTTTTACTACGAATGGAAGGAAGCGAACAAATTTGATGATGTCGTAATTGAAATCAGACAAAACAGAATAATAGAAATTTCAGCATGTTTAAGCACCTTAATTGTTATCTCGTTTTGCAATAAAATAATCCAACTCGAATCTCACAATACACTCAGGCACGTTTATACACTCAGACATATTCCGTACGTATTATGTATTAAGATTGATTCGTCAAGAATACAATTTTATTTTTTACTACAAATGGAACGACACGAATAAATTTGATGACGTCGTAATTGAAATCAGACAAAGCAGAATAATAGAAATGTCAGCACGTTAAAGCACCTTAATTGTTTTCTCGTTTTGCGACAAAATAATCAAACTCGTATAACGATCTACAGAACTTTTAGCAAAACCTGAAGGGTCTTCCAGTCCGCAGTTATACCGACGCAATCCCTGGGATCATCATTGGAATAGAGCATGTCCGAGTCCTGATTTCATTGCGCGTACGAGAGAGCAAAGACAACAAACCGGTTACTGCCAAAACGCGTCTTGGATGGTGGATCCTCGGAGCAGCAGTTCTGAACAGTTAAATCTACATCTCGATGGCTTAACAGTAGAGGAGTCCTGTGTTACGAAAGAAAAAGGCAACTCAGCGGACGAACTCACCCGTACAACCCGCTTTCATAACTTGGTTAGCGCGTCACCACAACAGCAGATGCAAAAGTGTTCCGTTGAGATAAAAAGATTATTTTTGTCCCTGATTGGCAATTGAAACGATTGTTTTTCAATGCTCGAGATAATAGGATCTAATTCTAAAAAAGTTAATTTCCTTGTTCAGTTTTTTTTTTCAGATACACAATGGCCATTAAAAATGCGAAAAATAAGAACATCTACAAAAGCCGAGACGTCACAGGAGGACATGGACATAAATATCAACGTTTATCAACGCATATTCCGTATCATTGAGGTTGATTCTACAAGAACGTAGCTTCAATTTTCACTAAGATTGGAAAGAAGAGAATACATTTGATGGTATCGCGATTGAAATCAACGTAGAGCTGAATTTCAATATACAGTTGAACCATACGAGTACTAAAACATCAACAATCACCCAGTCAACACAAAGTAGTATATGATGCCACATAAGATGCTAAAGTGGATGCCATATACGTACAAGTTGTATGGGGAAGTGTGTATATCGCCTCCACTTGAGCATCTTATATGACATTATATACGATCTTGTGTTGACTGGGCAATCATAACCGATTGTTTCCCAAGAATGATGAAGATTTCACATCGCGGCGTTTTTTTCTTATTACCGAACAAAGGCATCACAGGAAAACACGGATTCAAATACCAACGTAGAGAAGCACGTTAAGATTGATCCGTCAAGAACTCAGTTTCAGTTTTTTCTACGAATGGAAGGAAGCGAACAAATTCGATGACGTCGTAATTGAAATCAGACAAAGCAGAATAATAGAAATTTCAGCACGTTGCGACAAAATAATCCAACTCGAATCTCACAATCCGGAACGAGGTCTTCACAATTCTCTAGCGTATTCTCCTTTCCGATACCTGGATATGATAATCCGAGAAAGATGTGAAGATGTCAGATGTGGCAGGGTGAAAGCGGGTTCAGCACCTGATTGGAAGTGTGGACTTGTTCAAACCAACTGCATCGACAGTAGGTTCAAAGGGTTATGACAATCCTCAAGTGTTTGTGTCAACGCGCGAACACAGCCAATGAAGATACTTTGTCACTGATTGCCGATATAAAAGATTGTTTTTTGATGGTCAAGATTACAAAATCTAACCGATAAAAGTGATTTCCATTGGTCAGTTTTTTTTATTTCAGATACAGATAACTGCATTTAGTTAAAAATGCAAAAGTTAAGACCACGTACAAGAGTAAAGTCATCACAGGAGAGCACGGATTCAAATATCAACGTACTGTTGCGTATTCCGTATTATTAAGGTTGATTCGTCAAGAATGTAGTTTCAACTTTTACTACGAATAGATTGAAGCAGGTAAATTTGATGACGTTGGAATTGAAGTCAGACAAAACAGGATAATAAGTGTATCTTAAGTGTTTTCTCGTTTTGCACTTTTTGGAAAGGCTCACATTAAGCTTTCAACTATAACACATTGTATGAATTAATCCAAATTTAAAATAAAAAAAACAATCGAAACATTATTAAAATTAAAACCGCATTTTTTGTAAGAACAGGATTCCGACTTTTGATTCCAAGTTGATTCGGTGTATTATCCCGCTATCGATTTCCAAAGTCGCCATCAAAATGGCTCAGAACAACGACGCTGCTGCTCGGCTATTGGCCGCCTGCCAACTGGGACGAGATTTTTGGGTCACGTACCTGAACGCAAGAAGACAATTGTAAACTAGTATTTAAGAAAGATACAATAAAGAAACGACGTTCATTTCTTACTCAAGTCAAATCCAGACGGACATGCTGTCCGATGTGTTGTGAATCTGTTCAAGTTATCACCACCCGTGCAGGAGCACACCTAATGGCGAACCGTGACTCTAATCGGCGATCTAGCCTTTGCTGTTTGTACAAAGTGTCTAAGTAGCTCAGTGCGATCCGGACTTATAATCGGCAACCTATAGTTATCAGCGGAAAATTAGTGAAATCAAAGCCTGAAAATGTGGTTCGGTGACACGATAATCAACCATAATGAGAACACCATCGAAGTGCGAGTGATAGCGGGCACGTTTGTTATTATGCTAGGCGTACTGGTCGCTTACATGTGTATACGCGCCCACAATAAGTTCACAAGTGCGAAAATCCGACAAGCCGCCCAGGCGGAGATCCAATTAAATAACATACGCACACAGTGAGAACAAAAGTGCACACGCAGAAAAACGAACTAATGATAAAACTCGCGTGCGGCGTAAGGGGCTGTTGGCCCATAATAGTGACGACGACAACAGAGGGCAGTACGTCCACTCATTTAGTGGAAACTACCGAAAGTGAGGAATACTTACAAGTGCCAATGGAACAATTTAACATCAATGAAAACGTTATGTACTTAGCAATAATCGCCACGTTAGCGATAGCGGTGATAGTGCTTACAATCATCATTGCGCTATACAAACACAAACAACAAAAGAAGAAAAGTGAACAAGCAAAACTGATCAAAATAATCATAGCGACAGCACAAGCCAGCGCGGTGAAGGATAGTGAAATGCAATAAATCAGCCGTAGTTAGCAACATCCAATCATCACAACAAGGGGCGAACGGTCGAAGCCAGACCACCCTACGAGACGCTACAACGAGTGCGGAGACATCACACATTGTCAGGGGCGAACGGTCAAACCTGACCACCCTGAAGACTGCCGGTGCCAGCAACCGTGGTAGCAGTAATACCGTTATACGAAGTAGTGAAAAACATACAGGTATGAAAAAAAAAAGTGCTAGAATATATTTATAATTCATATGATAAGCAATGATGGACTAGTGTGATGTGGAAAACAATACTAAAATTCTTTCAACGACAATTAAAAATTTGTTATAAATGTAAAATCCTTTTATTTGAAACTAAATGAATAGACTGAGAACGATCGATGAGTACGTTAGAAGGAACATACAAATTTGTTGAAGAATATAAAACGTCCTCGGTCTCTACAGGGAATACTAGAAAAGGGCGAAATACTCAAAGATTTTTAAATGAATATAAATCGGTCTTAAACAAAAACAGGCGTTGTCTTTCGGATACACAGTGGAACGACGAAGTGAAAATTTACCAAGCGTTAAAGGCTCGATACATGGAATGTACTAAAATCTTAGAAAATACACAAATTTTGAAAATACGCAAATTTCCACTCCGTCCAAAACCTACTCTAAAGTCTGTAGCAAACTCGATAATTTTTTGTAAAAGGTTATGGAAACTTCAGAACGTGGGAAAATTCCCCCACCGTTTCCATCACGTCTAATCCAACCCCAATTAGCAAGCAGAACCCTACCACCATTTCAATCATGCCTTCCGAGACACCTAACGAAACTTTGACATCAAAACTGCTACAGCACTCGTGCAGCCGTACGACGGCTCTGCCGAGGGCTGGACGCATTTTTGGATGCCACTAGCTTGTTAGAGGAGATAACAGCAAACAATATGGTACCCAGGGCCATAAAATTCTTGAAAACACGTCTTACTGGCAAAGCCAGGCTGGGATTACCAGAAAACCTCAACACAATTGACGAACTAGCGCAAAACGTCAAACAACGATGCGCTAGCAAAATCACACCAGACAATGTGGTGGCAAAACTGAGAGCGGTTAAGCAGAAAGGATCTGTAGAAAATTTTTGCGACGAAGTAGACACGCTTACAAACAAACTGAAGGCGGTCTACATCGAGCAGGGTATTCCCGTGCAATTAGCAAACAGCATGGCAACAAAACGGGCGTTGAAACCCTAATTAATGGTACCAACTCCCAGGAGAATAAAATTATATTGAAAGCAGGGACTTTCAATGACATAAAAGATGCGACACAAAAATGTTGGAAAATTCAAACAATAACAACCAACATGCTCAGGTACTCTCGTTCAACACACGCGATGCCAATACACATAGTAATCAAGGACAACACTCTAGGAACTACCGCGGAAACTACAGAAACCAAAGTTCCAGCAATAGAGATTCAAATTACTACCCTAGAAATTATTCGAACAACCGTTTCAGAGGCGGTCGGCTGCAACAACACCGCTCACAATTTAATCAATCACAATTCAATCAACCGCCACAACGACGGTATTACGGGTATAATAATAACCGTTTCCAGCGCGGAAGATCAAATTTCAATACGAGAAACATTTTCACAGCGAGCGCGCAGGAGCAAGCAATGCAAGTGCCAATGCCATTCAATACTCCGATGGCAGTGGTAGGAAACCAACAACAAGGAATGTTGACGATGCCACTGGAGGCCCGGTTATGCAAACCAGGTGGCTCGATGCAAAATAACGCTTTTTAGGGCACCTGGTCAGTTCATGACCCCACAAAATTAGTATACACAATCAACACCAGTGCAGCCAATTTTGTGACACTGTATGTCCAATCGTCCAAATGTACATTTATAGTAGACTCAGGGGCAGAAATTTCCATCATTAAACAAAGAAAATTAAGCCCCACGCAACCATTTGATTTTTGCAAAATATTTAAAGTGACAGGCATTACAGAAGGTTTTACCAATACAGTGGGCGAGGCTCAAACCTGTATAACCTTCGCTAATGGTTTAACGTTAGAACATACACTTCAGATAGTCGGGAACGACTTTCCGATATTAACCGACGGTATATTAGGTCGGGATTTTTCGTTAAATATAGATGCACCCTAGACTACGAGAACTGGTTGCTCAACTTTAGTTTCAATAATTGTTTGGTATCAGTACCAATCGAAGATAAATTTAACAACAGCATCATCATTCCAGCGAGATGCGAAGTGGTCAGAAAATTTCCAAATCTTAATGTTACAGCTGAATCAGTAGTATTATCACAGGAAATCCTCCTGAGTGTTCTGTGCAAACACTATTGTTTCACAAAGTGCTCCATATGTAAAAATTGTAAATACCACCTTCAAACAAGTGGCTATTACACACTTTGAACCAAAAAATCGACTTGTTAGATGATTACATTAAACCTAAAAACGGGAGCAATGTTCCTCAGAAGGACCGGGACACACGATTGAGTAAAATCTTTTCAGAAATTAACATGGACCAAGTCTTACCCAGCGTAAAACCAAAACTTAAAAACTTAATTAATGAATTCTCTGATGTATTTTGCTTACCTGGAGAAAAGTTGACGACCAACAATTTTATTCACAGCATATCCCATTACAGGATACTTCACCCGTGTACATACCAAATTATAAATCCATACATTCGCAACAAGAAGAAATTCAAAGTCAGGTGAAAAACTTCTGGATGAAGACATTATTGAACCTTCAGTGTCTTCTTACAATTCCCCAATTCTCCTAGTACCGAAAAAGTCTGATGATAGTTCAAAAAATGGAGACTTGTAGTGGACTTCAGGCAATTAAACAAAAGGTATTAGCAGATAAATTTCCACTACCACGCATAGACACAATTTTGGACCAATTGGGAAGAGCAAGTACTTCAGTACTCTTGATCTTATGTCAGGATTCCATCAAATCCCACTAGACCAAGAATCCAGGAAGTACACCGCATTCTCTACTTCCTCGGGTCATTTCCAGTTTAAACGATTACCTTTTGGTTTAAATATCAGTCCCAACAGTTTTCAGAGAATGATGAACATAGCAATGGCTGGACTTACTCCAGAATGTGCGTTCATCTACATTGATGATATTGTAGTTACAGGATGTTCTGCTGATCATCACCTTGATAACTTACGAAAAACATTTGAGCGTTTAAGGCATTACAATTTAAAACTTAATGCCAGCAAATGTAAATTTTTCGGACTGAGGTTACCTATCTCGGTCATAAAATTTCCGATAAAGGAATACTTCCAGATGACTCCAAATTCGATGTATTGAAAAATTTTCCTAGACCCACGAATGCCGAAGAGGCACGCAGATTTGTAGCGTTCTGCAATTACTACAGGAAGTTTGTGCCAAACTTCGCGCACATTGCCAAACCATTAAACGAATTACAAAAGAAAGGTTCAACATTTCAATGGACCAAGGCCCATGAAGAAGGTTTCCAGAAACTCAAACAATATCTAATGTCACCCCAAATTTTACGCTACCCAGATTTTTCAAAGAAATTTATTGTCACTACAGACGCGTCAGATATAGCATGTGGTGCAGTACTCTCCCAAATGTACGAAGATGGAGATTTCCAGTTGCTTTTGCAAGCAAAAGTTTCACACCCGGTGAACGTAATAAACCAATAATCGAAAAAGAGTTAACAGCAATCCATTGGGCAGTTAACTATTTCACACCATATTTGTACGGAAGAAGGTTCTTGGTTAGAACAGACCATAGGCCTCTGGTATACCTATTCAATATGAAAATCCTACGTCAAAACTCACTAGGATGAGAGTTGATTTAGAAGATTTTAATTTCGATATCGAGTTCGTAGCGGGAAAAGCAAACGTTTGTGCGGACGCGCTCTCACGTATTGTAATTCCTACTACTTCAGAACAACTTAAAGTCTAAGTGTTCTTGTGGTTAACACAAGAGCCATGACAAAGAAGAAAGAAACATTAAAATACCCACGGATTCACAGGAAGCTAGCAGTGAGACTGATCACCTCACAGCTTGGCAAACTGAGAACCCTTCTCAGACCAATAAACTCCTTAAACTCGATGGTAGCGTGCACAACAATCGGTTAAGGATGTCCATTTTAATCATAATTATAGAAAGATGCTAGGAACAGTTAACGTAACATTCACGCGCGAAAATGGAAGTCAAGCTTTAGAGTTTGCTCTTCTAGAAATATCGAAATATATGAAGCATTACAAGAGAGATAAGCTAGCACTCTCAACGGAAAACGAAATATTTAATTTTATCTCGCTCCATACACTCAAGGAAATCGCAAACAATGCCATTTCCACGTACGAGATAATACTTTATAAACCCCAGACGTTTATAGAAAATGAAGAGGATATCAATGAAATACTAACACATTATCACATGACACCTACGGGAGGTCATATAGGCCAACATCGGCTATATTTAAAATTGAGAGAAATATATAAGTTCAAAACATGAAAAATTTAATATCAAACTTTGTCAGAAATTGTGAAAAATGTAAGGTGAATAAAGTAACCAGACATACTAAGCAGCCAGAAGTAGTCACTACGACTCCTTCTAGACCATTTGAAGTCCTTTCAGTAGACACTGCAGGTCCACTGACAAGAACTGATAAAGGGAACAGGTATATTTTGACAATACAATGTAATTTAACTAAATATGTGGTACTTGTACCAGTACCTACAAAGGAAGCTGCAATATTAGCCAGAGCACTAGTATACAATTTTATCCTGATCTATGGATCATTCTTGGAAATTAGAACTGACCAAGGATCAGAGTATAATAATGAGGTTATGGAACGAATTTGTAAACTATTGGAAATAAAACAAAATTTTTCGACAGCATACCACCCACAGTCAATTGGAGCACTGGAGAGAAATCACAGATGTTTAAACGAATATCTGAGATGTTTCACCAATGCTCATCAAACAGATTGGGATGATTGGGTAAAATTTTATGAATTCACATTCAATACTACACCACACACCGAACATGGCTACACTCCTTATGAGTTAGTATTCGGCAAGAAAGCTAGGCTACCGCAAGATTCTAAAATTTAAACTCAACAATTGAACCAATTTATAATCTTGATCAGTATGATGCCGAACTAAAATTTAGACTCCAAAACTCCAACCAAATAGCTAGAGATAGCTTGATTCAGAGTAAACAAAACCGACAAATTGCAGCAAATACAAATACAAACCCTATTTTATTAAGCGTAGGAGATAAAGTTTATATCACAAACGAAAATAGGAAGAAATTAGACCCTTTTTACATCGGCCCATACGTAATAATTAAATCAGAAGAACCAAATTGTATAATCAAACATACGGTCACAAATAAACAGTCCAAAGTTCACAAAATAGATTGATGAAAGCGTAAAAAGTTAGGAGCGTACATCACTTCATATTGAAATTATATATATTTTTTATTCTTTTCGAATGGTTACACCATTCTCCTAAAGGGGAGGTGTAGCATACTAGCATATCATGTCAGGAAAATCCAACAATCAGCAATAAGGATAAACCCATTAGCATAAATTATCGAATACCTAATTAGCTACCATTATCTTGTCATTGTCATTTGTCTACGAAAAGTACTCTTTACGGTTTTACCTAAAACAAACCCACTAACGGGTTTTGCCCAAAACATCACATTATAAACATCAACAATAAACGCCTTAACCTTAAGCACACTTCCAATGTCAGACACCACACCGTTATATTATTATTTTACCTACTCACGTGTTTGGGTCACGTACCTGAACGCAAGAAGACAATTGTAAACTAGTATTTAAGAAAGATACAATAAAGAAACGACGTTCATTTCTTACTCAAGTCAAATCCAGACGGACATGCTGTCCGATGTGTTGTGAATCTGTTCAAGTTATCACCACCCGTGCAGGAGCACACCTAACTACCACCACATTAGAAGTGCCATCAGAAGAGATCCACCATCAATCGGATCAGTCCTGGCATTTTTGGAGCTTCTATTTTCAACCATCAAGGATACCCTACGTTTCGACTGGGTCAGTCTTGGTGTCTCTATCGGAGAAGCAAACCAGGTCATCAACCCACTCAATCTCCTGACAGTGACAAGGACAACTACAGCTCCGCAGGTGGGACAACCATCAGGAAACGTAACACAGGAAGAACTGACAGATCTAGGCATGCTCATCCTTGGCGGCTTCCGGGTTCATCATGCCACGAATCCGACATATAGTTACAGTCGGGATTCCCCTGACGCATGCATCTACACACTCAGCTGACCCAGTTCCTAACGTGTGACCGGATGCAAGGTCAGCATTTCCACCCGCCCGACAACAGTGACATCAACAGCAGCGTATCGGTTGATCAGCATTTTTAGGCTATTTGCTCGATCAGCAAATATCATTATTAAATAGGACCAGACAGGGCCTCAGGCGGTCAGTTATTGATTATCGGTCGGTGAACGTAGTTAGTTCTTAATTAATGTAATTATCGAGTGTTTATCAAGTGTAATTATCGAATGTACTTAGTGAATAAATGTTTTTAATGAACTGAAGGACGAGAGTGATTATTGGCGCAGCCGTCCGGAAACGGTTGAAGTGAAGTGTAAGTGATAACAGTGGCAGATTACGAACTAAAAAACGTAATTATAAGTGGTTCCGCGAGAGCATCCACGACTGAAGGATTAGACAGATCCGTCGCACGGAGTTGAGGACACCTGGATTACCAGCAACGTTCAACCTGGACCTACGGACACGAATGCAAAACCGTAAGTAATTTTTTTTTCTCTTTATTCTCCCCTGAAAATTACTTGCGAGGAGATTATCGTACTACCAGATAGGCGCATAATCTCTCAAAAGAATTGCACTACCAGATAGACATTTTTTTTTGCCGCAACTTGGTTTACTATCAGATAGGAACCAAGCCAAGCTAATTTCCCCCCTCTACTGCGTACTATCAGATAGCGCACACACTTCACTATACAAGTCGCACTACCAGATAGACGACTCGTTGGTTCCAACTCAGTTTACTATCAGATATGAATTGAGTCAAGTCTTTCCCCCAACGGCATCTAATGCCAAAAGTAAAAACTGCTTTGAAGAAAGCACGAGGGCTCCTTCGGCCAGAGTTATATAGCAGCTCCGATTCGGAAAGTAGTGGCATTTCGGAAGAATACGCTCACGTACCGATTAACAATTTGTCCATTCCGATCGATTTAATTACGATGGCTGAGCAACAAAACCCCTTAGAGGCGATCGCCCAGCAAATGGCTCAAATGATGCAGGCCATAAATAATCTCACTGCGAAGCAAGCGCAATATGAGAATCAAATTCATAACAGGGCATCCACTAGCCAAGCTACCGACAACGGAGGTAGTAGAACAGTGACGGTCGATCCATTTAGGATACCCGACCCAATCAAACTTTTGCCAAGTTTTAATGGCAACAAAAAACAATTGAATTGGTGGCTAGAAACAGCGGAAAAAACATTAAATAATTTTGAATCGCTGGTGTCTCCGGACACTTTTCAAATCTATTTAACCGCTGTAACAAATAAAATTGAGGGACACGCCAAAGATGTGCTCTGCACTAACGGCAATCCTACCACTTTCGCGGAAGTAAAACGGATCTTGCAATCAGCTCTCGGAGACAAGCAAGATCTATCTACTTATAACTGCCAGCTATGGCATAATAAGATGGACGGCAGAGTCAGCAGACAAAATATTTGAAGAAGGATACAAAAGTTGATATAAACGATAAGGAATTCAAGGGAAGTTTTGAAAAATGTAAGAACATTCTTATTTCTGAAACTATACTGGCACATCCAGACTTTACGAAGCCATTTGTGTTAACCACAGATGCATCGAAATACGCGCTGGGAGCAGTTCTATCGCAAATCAATGATAACAAAGATCATCCAGTAGCATTTGCCTCAAGAACGCTTTATAAACATGAAATCAACTACTCAACCACCGAGAAGAAAGCATTGGCCATCATATGGGCCATAGACAAATTTAACACTTACCTCCACGGTAATAAATTTACACTGGTCACAGACCACAAACCTCTGGTTTTCATTAAAAATGCAAATAAAAATGGTAAATTGATTAGATGGAGATTAGAACTCGAGAATTACGATTACACGGTGGTATACAAAACAGGAAAGACAAATGTAGTCGCCGATGCATTAAGCAGAAAGGTAGAAGCAAATGTCAACGAAATTTCTGAGTCTTCAGATGCAGAAACGGTTCATTCCGCTTCAAGTTCTGAAGAGTTGTTTATCCATTTCACAGAAAGGCCGGTAAACAACTACAGAAATCAAAAAATCCTTCGCGTTACCAGATTCAATTCTGAAATAACGGGAAACGTATTCCCCGGATACAAGCGAACTATTATCTGTTGTAATGATTGCGCTACAGATAAAATAACCGATATCTTTAAAAGATATTGGAACGGAAGGCAAACAGCAGTTTATGCACCAGAGAACCTTCTTAACTTAATACAGGAAGCCTATAGGAATCACTTTTCACATGCCCATTTAGTGGTCACCCAAAATATGGTTGAAGACGTAACATCTGTAGAACGTCAAGACAATATCATCAGGAAAGAGCACGACAGAGCACCCAGGGGCTTCAAGAGGTGGAGCAACAAATTAAAAGATCTTTCTTCTTCCCAGAGATGGTGAAAAAAATAAGAACATTTAATAACGCATGTCAAATTTGTTGCGGACATAAATACGACAGGAAGCCTTATAATATAAAAATTTCATCAAGACCTATAGAAAATGCACCATTCCACAGAATACACATCGACATATTTGGAATCGACAAAGAAAACTATTTAACAATAATTTGTGCATTTTCAAAACATTTACAAGCAATAAAAATCGATACAAGGAACATAATAGACATCCAAAATGCCCTCAGCCAATATTTTTCAACTTTTTCCATACCACGATTAATTGTATGCGACCACGAAGCATCCTTCACTAGCATAAGGATGGCAGATTACCTTTCAAACTTGGGTACAAGAATGGAATTTGCTTCTTCATCAGAATCGAACGGGCAAATCGAAAAAACACACAGTACCCTAATCGAACTGTTCAACACTAACAGGCATAAATTTCCAGGAAGTAGTTCGAATCAAATAATGGGAACGATGGTGGCCCTGTATAACGACACCGTTCACTCAGCGACAGGACTTACCCCAAATGAATGAATCTTCAACAGAATAAACACATCGAATCCTAATGAAATAAGCAGGACTTCACATAATATATTTGAGAAAGTTTCACAAAATTTGAAAAAAGCCCAACACAAAATGAAACGATATAATGACAAAAAAGAAGATCCTCCAGTAATATAAACAGAAAAAACAGTTTACATAAAGAAAGGAACAAGGAAGAAACTAGACCCTAGATTTACTACGTCAAAGTGCGTAGCAGAAAACGAAAGGACTATCAAAATTACTAGACATGTCAAACGAAATAAAAACAAAATCAAAACAATTAAAAACTAACCTATCTCATCTTTCATTTCAGGAACGCAAACCAAATAGAATCCATTCACCCCAGATGAACACCTTTGCAGCCAAAACCAAACCCCACATTTCAACGTTACACCAAAACAAAAATCTACTTCTCTTTTTAGGAAACACAAAAAGACGGAAACAAACAAAAAATTGATAATCTCACCCCAACAAACAGTTTAAATTAACTGAAAAGCATCAGTAATCAGAACCATGATCATAATACAATTAACACTCCTAGCATTTCTTTTTTCGCTAATTCAAAGCAACAAAATAGTCACCAGAAACACATACACAAAATACATAACATTCTACAATCTGCGGGATGCTCTGAAGAGTCAACTTACAACGCCAGTTCTTCGGGATGCCATAGAAGTCGCTATTGTAAACTTGGCCGCTGTTTATATAGATGCTGAATTCATAAAACTTCTGTGTGCCGTGGATATGTTTTTTGCCATGTTCCCGAAACACAAGCTTACTAAATTGAGGTTCGGAACGCTCATATTGTCGTACAAAGATTGTACAGGTGTTGCAGCAATCGGACATGGTTGCGAGCTAATGAGCCATAACACACGTATATTCACCCGATGGCTAATGACCCCGACCCTGCGTCAGGATTTTAATCGCATGAACATCCCGGGTCAAGAGATCACGTTGCCTTACTCTTATGGCCCTTATTTATCCGGTTTGGGATTAGTAGACAAGAGTCCATATTCGGCTGCACTCGACTGTGGGTTACACATGTTCTCACACTTAATCGGATGTGCATTATTATCTACCAGGTCCATTAACGCTATATTCTTCCAGCCCAGCGGATTGAGCTCAGTAATAGACAACGCAATCTTATTCATTTATGCGCATTCATGCACCAGCTCTCTCCAATTGCAGTTCTTCAAGAAGAGTGAGATTGATACTGTGAAAGGAATTGAGAATGAAGCAAGGCGTCAGATTGAGTCTCTACGTAAGCAGTTACGATCCCTGGAAGATGCAGAAGTTGCCTCCGCTGATGGAGAGGCTGGAGGTGTGGACCCAGAGGCAGAACCCATTCAGGATAACACTGGTCTTGGCGGGGCCGGTGATCTGGATAATGTAGAAGACGCCGGAGATTTCGACGATCTCTATCCGGAAGAACCCCGCAGTCGAGATGCACTGGATTGGTACGCGTATATTGCCAAGTATTGTCGGGGAGCCATACCGGAAAGGATGAGGGCTGTGGCTTACGACAGATGGTCACAAATCAAGGATGTGAGGCCGGGAACTGTAGGAGAGTTTGCGAAGAGGATGGGAAGAGCGCAAACGCATTAGAGGACGAGAGGAGATTGACAACTATTAAGTCAAGTACGCCATTTGTATTTTCTTAGTTTTTAAGATATTATAACCCCATAAAAAAAAAAAGAAAAGAAGACAATGTTTCGTCCTGGGTGGGACGACCCTACGTTGTGTGATTTTAATGGTGATTCTCCGGGCGACGAATAAAGAAAACTACTGCTTGATCGAGACTTCTGATTTATTGCCTCCGAGAGGCAGCGTGCCAACTCGGAGGTTACTTTCGAGACACTGTCCATAAGATGGATTGGGGAGTCGCCTTTTATAGGCGACTCTTAGTACGGAAAGACAATTATAACATATTATATAATTAATAGGAACGTGTGCACAAACATTCAAATTTAAAATCTAATTGGACTTACAGCGCGCCAACTGCTACGCATATAACGCTAGCAGTTGGCGCGAGAACAGAAAACAAAAGTGACACAATATAAAAGAATGATACACGCTGCACTGGCTTCAACAGCAGCTACGACGGTGAGCGCAGTTCGTGATCGAACAACTACTTTGTCACTAATTGGCGATTTAAAAGATTGTTTTTTGATGCACAAGATTACAAAATCTAACCGATAAAAGCGATTTCCATTGTTCATTTTATTTTTATCATTTCAAATACGGATAACTGCATTTAGTTAAAAATGCAAAAGTTAAGACCACGTACAAGAGTAAAGTCATCACAGGAGAGCACGTGTAGCGATCCTAAACGCCATGCAATAATCATCATTTTTCTTCTATATTTAAAGTATGTCATATAAACGAACGAAAAGAAAGATTGGACAGGTTGGAACCTGTCCATTTATGTTTATCAAATAGCAAACGCTGTTGAAAAAAACAACGGATATTTAAGTATAAGCAAAACTTGGCGAATAAGCTGGCCTAGGAATAGTAGCTGACTAAATTATTAAATAATTGTTTATTTAGAGAGTACGAATGCTCTCGGAGCAGAATGTCACATGAGAGTAAATGTAGGTAGCATGCAACATTATTGAAAATGAGAGAAAAATTGTAAACAATAGCCAGTAGTTTTTGTAAATAAAGAAGAGAGTCGGACTTTGGACTTGGAGTTAGCAAGTCACATCAGAATTGTTCAAGTGTTTTATTTTTCAAATTGTGATGACTGTTTTCCAGAAAACTAACCGCTCGAGCTCGCGCACACGGATTCAAACATCAACGTACTGTTGCGTATTCCGTATTATTAAGGTTAATTCGTCAAGAATGTAGTTTTTAATTGAAGTCAGACAAAACAGGATAATAAAAATTTCAGTGTGTTAAAGTATCTTATAAATATTTTCTCGTTTTGAACTTTTTGGAAAGGCTCGCAATTCGCATTATGAGGTCTGGTTCCCCCACAGTGTGAAAGAGGGTCCAGCACCTGTTGAAACCAACTGCATCGTCAGTAGGTTCAACGGTTATGACAATCCTCAAGCGTTTGTGTCGGCGCATCAACAGAGGCATCAACATCAACGGCGATGAAGATACTTTGTCTCTGATTGGCGATTTAAAAGTTTCTTTTTCGATGCACAAGATTACAAAATTCAACCGAGAAAAGTGATTACCATTGTTCATTTTATTTTTATCATTTCAGATACAGATAACTGCATTTAGTTAAAAATGCAAAAGTTAAGACCACGTACAAGAGTAAAGTCATCACAGGAGAGCACGGATTCAAATATCAACGTACTGTTGCGTATTCCGTATTATTAAGGTTAATTCGTCAAGAATGTAGTTTTATCTTTTACTACGAATAGAAGAAGCAGGTAAATTTGATGATATTATAATAACAATCAGACAAAACCTAATGCTAAGAAGAAGACCTATCTGCCTTTGGGGAGGTGGCTGGTATTGAGAAAGCTTCAAACAAAGAAGGAATCACCCGCGCGGTAAAACATTCGAAGAGCATTTGGAAAAGATTAAAACAATTTTCGAAACTTTAAGAAAAGCAATTTTTTTAGATAAACCAGACTAATAATAATGTGCGTTAGGTACCACTGCTCCCGACCGCTAAATATTCATACAGGTGCAGGAATGCTTGGTTAGCAGTTTTGTTTAATAAAAGGGCTCGCACTTCGCGAGGTTGTCCTCTTTCATCATCTACGTGTCGGGTTAAGTAGTTAAATGATTTATTGTTAGCTTTTGAGAATAAATACCAGAGTAGAAAATTTTAACTTTTTTAAAAACTCATTTCGGATCTCGAAAGTCCTTTCTCTGAAGTAGAATTCCTCGGATTTATTATTACTGAAAATGGCTTAATTAAAAAGTTATCCAGAACCAATTAACTTAAAGGCATTTAGAATGTTCTAACTACGCTTCGAATGAAAATGAAATGCTCTCTTTTGTTTGGGCATTACATACACTGGTCATGAAATTATTATTTATACTAGTTACCGCCAATCTAAAACACAGTTACCGCCAATTCAAAACAATTGCAAAACCAAAACACGTCGACCCGACATACGATCAAGTCAACGATATCACCGAGCCACACGGAGACCAAACATCAACAATCGATAATTATCATTATCGAATCAAAATAAGGAGTCAGAAGAAAACACTTTTCACCATCTATAAATAACAGCAACCATCGGAATGGGAATAGTCAGTTTGTGATTAGCTTAGGATTAAGACAGTAGGACTAATAAGTGAATAAAGTTATTTTTTAAAAATAGATTTAGGATAGTAATTCGTTTAACTTACTGACCATCAACCCTTGACATTTGCCATCTCTCCAAAACAACGAATGAAAGCTAAAAAGATGGTAAGCATCTATAGAAGAAGCCTGGTAAAGCAGATGTTGTAGCACATGCTTTATCAAAGGTTCAAATAAATTCTATGACCGCAACCCAAAACTCCGCTGAAGATGATGGCAGCTCTTTTATACCATCCACTGAAGCTCCAGTAAATGTTTTTAAGAATCAAATAATTTTCAAAATTGGTAATCATCAGTATTTCCCATTGAAAATTATAAAAGGTTAGATTTTCTCAAAAGAAGGTTCACGATATTCACGACAGAGAAAGACAGCTTGAAGAAATTAAAAATATACACAAATTCGCACTCAAATGTTTAATTTGAATGTTTTTAAAACCGCAATTCATAGATCTGAGACTAATGACCAGAGAGTTTAATAGAAAATCAGGTGGAGGAGTTCTTGTAGCTATTTCGACTATTTTTTATTCAGAAATCATTCCTTCATCTAAATCTAATAAATTTGAGCATGCTTGGGTAAAATCATACATAACAGGTGAAGTACACCTGTTTGCCTCAGTGTATCATCCACCTGACCATGCTCATAAAACCACATATGAAGGTTAAAGGTTAAAGTTCACATCTACGGCGACATAATGGCGATTTCATTCTGGACTCGAAGCATACTTTCAAGGGCCTGGAAGCCTCCTTTCAAGAGGCCTGGAAGCCTCCTTTCAAGAGGCCTGGAAGCCTCCTTTCAAGAGGCCTGGAAGCCTCCTTTCAAGAGGCCTGGAAGCCTCCTTTCAAGAGGCCTGGAAGCCACCTTTCAAGAGGCCTGGAAGCCTCCTTTCAAGAGGCCTGGAAGCCTCCTTTCAAGAGGCCTGGAAGCCTTCTTTCAAGAGGCCTGGAAGCCTTCTTTCAAGAGGCCCGGAAGCCTCCTTTCAAGAGGCCTGGAAGCCTCCTTTCAAGAGGCCTGGAAGCCTTCTTTCAAAAGGCCTTAAAGCCTCCTTTCAAGAGGCCTGGAAGCCTCCTTTCAAGAGGCCTGGAAGCCTCCTTTCAAGAGGCCTGGAAGCCTCCTTTCAAGAGGCCTGGAAGCCTCCTTTCAAGAGGCCTGGAAGCCTCCTTTCAAGAGGCCTGGAAGCCTCCTTTCAAAAGGGCTGGAAGCCTCCTTTCAAGTGGCCTGGAAGCCTCCTTTCAAGAAGCCTTGAAGTCTCCTTTCAAGAAGCCTTGAAGTCTCCTTTCAAGAGACCCGGACGCTAACTTTCAAGAAGCTCGGAAGCCTCCTTTCAAGAATCCTTGAAGTCTCCTTTCAAGAAGCCTTGAAGTCTCCTTTCAAGAGACCCGGACGCTAACTTTCAAGAAGCTCGGAAGCCTCCTTCCAAGAGGCTCGGAAGATTCCTTTCAAGAGGCCTGAAAGATTTCTTCCAAGCAGCTCGAAGGCCTCCTTACAAGAGGCTCGGAGGACTCCTTTTAAGTTGTTCAGAAGCCTTTTTTCAAAAGGTTTGGAAGCTTGGAAACCTCCATTCAAGAGGCCTGGAAGCCTCCTTTCAAGAGGCCTGGAAGCCTCCTTTCAAGAGGCCTGGAAGCCTCCTTTCAAGAGGCCTGGAAGCCTCCTTTCAAGAGGCCTGGAAGCCTCCTTTCAAGAGGCCTGGAAGCTTCCTTTCAAGAGGCCTGGAAGCCTCCTTTCAAGAAGCCTGGAAGCCTCCTTTCAAGAGGCCTGGAAGCCTCCTTTCAAGAGGCCTGGAAGCCTCCTTTCAAGAGGCCTGGAAGCCTCCTTTCAAGAGGCCTGGAAGCCTTCTTTCAAGAGGCCTGGAAGCCTCCTTTCATGAGGCCTGGAAGCCTCCTTTCATGAGACCTGGAAGCCTCCATTCAAGAGTCCTTGAAGTCTCCTTTCAAGAGGCCTGGAAGCTTCCTTGCAAGAGGCCTGGAAGCCTCCTTTCAAGAGGCCTGGAAGCCTCCTTGCAAGAGTCCTGGAAGCCTCCTTGCAAGAGGCCTGGAAGCCTCCTTGCAAGAGGCCTGGAAGCCTCCTTGCAACAGGCCTGGAAGCCTCCTTGCAAGAGGCCTGGAAGCCTCCTTGCAAGAGGCCTGAAAGCCTCCTCTCAAGAGGCCTGGAAGCCTCCTTTCAAGAGGCCTGAAAGCCTTCTTTCAAGAGGCCTGAAAGCCTCCTTTCAAGAGGCCTGGAATCCTCCTTTCAAGAGGCCTGGAAGCCTCCTCTCAAGAGGCCTGGAAGCCTCCATTCAAGAGGCCTGCTGGAAGCCTCCTTTCAAGAGGCCTGGAAGCCTCCTTTCAAGAGGTCTGGGAGCCTCCTTTCAAGAGGTCTGGGAGCCTCCTTTCAAGAGGCCTGGAAGCCTCCTTTCAAAAGGCCTGGAAGCCTCCTTTCAAGAGGCCTGAAGCTTCCTTTCAAGCGGGCTGGACGCCTCCTTTCAAGAGGCCTGGAAGCCTTCATTCAAGAGGCCTGAAAGTCTTTTTTTAAGAGCCCTGAAAGTCTTTTTTCAAGAGGCCTGGAAGCCTCCTTTCAAGAGGCCTGGAAGCCTCCTTTCAAGAGACCTGGAAGCCTCCTTTTAAGAGACCCGGACGCCAACTTTCAAGAGGCTTGGAGGCCTTCTTTTAAGAGGGTCGGAAGCCTCCTTCCAGTCTAGGAAGCCTCTCTACAAGAGGTTCAAAAGTCTTTTATCAAGACGCTCGGAAGTCTGCTTTCAAGAGGCCCAGAAGCCTCGTGTTAAGAGGTCTGAAAGCTTTGGAAGCCTTCATTCAAAAAGCTCAAAAGGCTCCTTTCAAGAGAAGGTTCTTTTCAAAAGGCTCAGAAAGCTCTTTACAAAAGGCTAGGAAGCCTCCCTTTAAGATGCCCGGAAGCCTGCTTTTGAGAGGGTTCTGAAGCCTCCATTCAAAAATTCGGATGACTCCTTTCAAGCGGCTCGATAGGTTTCTTTCAAAAGACTCGGAAAGCTCTTTTCAAGAGGATCGAAACCCACTTTTCAAAAAGCTCGGAATTCAACCTTCAAGAGGCTCGGAAGCGTACTTTAAAGAGGCTTCGATGCGTCCATTCAATATGCAAAGCCTCTCAACAAAAGGCGCGGAAGCCTGCTTTCAAGATATTCAGAAGGTCCGTACAAGAGGCTCGGAAGTCTCCCTTCAAAGGGCTCGGAATTAATCTTTGAGGCAATTCAAATATGACGTCCACTACTTTTTGGGATTTCTAGACTCCCTTCTACCCCCACTGTCACGCTTTTTTGTATACCTAGTACATGTACTGTCACAAAATCTTAGACCCCCCCCCCCCTCAGCAGGGACAGCAGGGACAGCGTGGACCATGTCCAAGGGCTTGACGACCCCTCCCCAGCTGTCTGCGAGTCAGGGAGAACTGCCTAGGGCGTGGTGGAATTTAGCAGTGGGCTCTGCTAAAATCCCTCCCAAAAAACCACAAGTGCCCGTAATCAGACTCTATCAAAGCGACTGTGTGCCGCTTCAAAAGCACAAGCCCAGGGAGTGCCAATTGGCATGGGGAGTGTCCCTACTTCGGTAGGGTAGCGCGTGAGCTGCTTCGGCAGGGAGTGAGTGATCTGGTTGTGCTGAGGCAGGAGTGTCATAGCGTGTCACCGCTATTGTCACCTCGAAGCGCAGCAGAAGTCTGAGTATGGACTGCACATGCTGAGATAGGAGTCGAGGTACCCATCGACACCTCGAGGCATTGCAGCGGAGTGTTAGAGTGAGCGCCCGCAAAAGGGTCACATGGAGCGAATGGTCTTTGGAGAAGCTGCTTCGGCGGCAGGGTAGCAGTGGGTTGCACCCACACACCTACAGTTGTGCACATGTGGTGCATGGGGAGTGTCCCTGCTTCGGCAGGGTAGCGTGTGGTCTGCTTCGGCAGTGGTGTGATTGATCTGCTCGTGCTGAGGCAGGAGTGTCGTAGCGTAATATCTGTAGGCCCAGGCAGTTACCGCTATTGACACCTCGAGGCATGGCAGCGGAGCGCCCGGGAGAGCATCCAAGTAAGACTCAAATGGAGTGAATGGTGTGCGAGCACCCAAGTCAGTCTCGCGTGGGACGAGTGCCTGTGTGAGCGATAATGAGCGAGTACGCTTAGTACTGCCATCCCCCCAGAAGTAGTACTGCGAGGTAGTTCCTGGGGGAAACGATGGTGGAGCCCAAGGGAGTTTAGTCGGTATTACCGGTATGGTCGAGTCCGACACTCCAGTACACTTCCGTGTGGTAGTTTGGCAACTACAATGCACGTGTACTGGGTTAGTGTGTAAATGCATTCTCCCTTGTAAAAAAAAAAGACCCCCCCCCCCCTAAAACCTGTGACATCATTTTTGAACGACCCCTTCAATATGCTTGGAAGCCTACTTTCAAGAGAGGGTACCTTAATTATTGTTCGAATGGGTAGTACCTCTCAAGAAAAAGGTTGAGAACCGCTGGCCTAGGACGTAAATAGTAGAGTTCTTGGTTGGTAAAGTTTTTTTTTTAAATAACTTCTAGATAGTAATTCGTTTAACTTGAGTGGGTCATAGTATGCATGTTTGGATTTTTTTTGCAATTAATTTTTCTGAGTATAGGAATTTGTGCAAATAACATTATTCGCAAAGTTTAAAGTGTATTTTAAGTAAATGCGATTTGAATAACATCAGATCGTAGTGTACACTTTTCAGTATCTCGCCAGATGACTAGTTGGTTTATTCAAATCAATATTCGCAAATAATTAGTGAATTAGAATTCAATATGACGGGAAATAGTGCCATGGACGAATTATCTATGCGCAATTATTTATTTTTTATTTGGACTTATTCTACGAATAGAGGGGGCTACCCCAAATGGCATAATTCCGTTTGGCATAAGTCCGTTTGGCATAATGCCATTTGGCATAGCGAGTTGAATAGCCAGGGGCCATTTGGCATAACGACCGTTTGGCATATTTAGAAAAATAGTCATAATGATTTTTGGGCCATTTGGCATAACGAACATTTGGCATAAAAATTAAAAGAATTATAAAAAACTTTAGGCAGAAGCTCGTTTTGCACGAGTCAACTGTATTTTTGCCTTATTCTGGGCATATGCGTGTTTAAAATGTTTTAAAGAGTGATTTACTTTTTGGAGGAATAATCTACTCATTAGAATTCTTCCAACCAAATGAATGCATGTTTTCTCGTTATAAGGACAAAGCGTGTGATTTAGAAGATAGAATCATCTGCTCATTTGTCTTATTCCGATCGTATGCGTGGAAAAGAAATATACGCTTTGACTTTTCCGGACGAATACGTTCTTTTGAAAAATAGGTCATCTACAGGGTGCGGCAAAAATAATGCGAAAATTGATTCTATTTCTTTTAAATCCCATTTGAACTGCTCCAAGCACATGTTCGAGCTCAGTTATCATTATAAGGTTTGGAAGGACAAATTTACTGAATGTGTGCTTTATTATTGCATATAATATACTCCTCAAGACGACACCGGAGCTAGAACACGCCTTTCGAACCTAGTCCCCTGACATCGACTGCCATATGCATATTATGACTGACGTAAGGATCTTCACACAAGGGTGCGGTGGTTTGCAGACTCGTGCTTCAACATACGCCCCAATCGTATAACCAAACGGATCAAGATCCGGACTGCTAGGGGGCCACACAGCTTCCGGACAAAATATCATGTTGTTCAGTCATTGTAGGGTCGATTGGGCGTGTGATATAGCGCTTCACCATGCTGTAGGACAACGTTTTGATCCTCGGAGAATTTGGCCTTCCCCTAGGAAAGCACTTGGTGCTTTAGAATACCGATAAACAATTCGGTATTGATTTTAACCTCAACATCAATGAAAACAGACCGCAGTTTTAAACCGTTGGACGCTCCCAAGTCAAACATCATGACACCAGCTGGATTGTTTTGGAATTTGAACTTCACTTTCTTCAGAACATCCGTTGGCGTCAGCATCGATGCTGAAAAGCTTTCGCATCGGAAAACAGGATTATAATGTTTTCCTTCTTCATAAAAGAAAGCGCTCCTAGCTCCGCTCCGGTACCCGGTCCGTAGTCAAGTGATGTTGAACTCAAGCTTTGGAAGGTTCATGCAAGTCTTCTTCGTTGGTTTTCGCATGGATTTCTCAGAAATTTTGACTTCCTTGGCAAATTTGGTGTTAACATTTTCACATTATTTTCTGCCGCACCCTGTAGTCTAGTCGTACTTTTGAAGAAGAGGTCATTTGCTCTTTTGCCTTTTTCCGGGAAAATGCGTACTTTTGAAGGAGTTATCTTTTCTATGGCATTATGTCATGAGATTAGTTTAAAAATGTACAATTGTGTTGTTTATATAATCATGTAGCCCTTAAAAGGCCGTCTAACTTTTTCTAATTGGTCATTTCTCTAAATCTGATATTGACAGCTTGAGAGACGAATAAGTGTCGAATGACATTAATGTCATGACATTTCGTGACATTTTTTAAATTTCGCTCTCATGGCTCACATGGTTGTAATTAGAACAATGATCTATTTGACAAAGTTCTAGAACCCTTTAGGCATTACATGTTAATAAAAAAAATCCGACGTGTAAATTACTTCTAGAAAAAGTTATAAGCAAATTAATAATAGCAATCCCATGACGTTTTTATGACATTTCCCATCGCTGATTCGGAGCACTTTCTCGTTGAAATTCGACTCCAATTCTCTCCATTAAATTGGAAACAATATCTGGTAGAAAAACAATCTCCCGTTTAAATTCGGAACAATTTGTCGTTGATCTTCGGTTCTAATTCTCCCCCGGAATTCGGAACAATATCTGGTGGAATTCAAAACAATTTTCCATGACAATTCGGAATAGTTTCCCTTTGGAAATTCGGAACCATTTCTGCTGGCAATTCTTATTATTATTATAATTCTTTTCGGTGATAATTCGGAACATTTCCTTTCGGAACTTGGGATAAGTCGTAACTTTTTTTAATAAATCAATCAAAAAATTTATTATTGTTATTTTCGATGGAAATACTTAACTACTAAATTATTTTTGTTATAAAAAAAATCATCTGTAGTAAACAAAACTTACCAAACAGAACAACAATTTCTCAACTGCAACAGAAACCGTATTATTGCTTCTTCATTTTGGACTTATGCTACGAGCAGAGAAAGGTGAGATTTCTCGAACGGGACGAACTTGCCCTCGTCTCGTTCCGCTCTACTCGTAGCCATAAGCCCAATCAGGCGACCAACAAAACCAAGAACAAAGAAGACAAACCGAGGGACTTTTGGATAACAAGACGATAACAGGCGGTCCGATTTTCGTTCTTCAATTTGTATTTTATTTTTCCAATAAAAAAAAAAACTTCAAAAAAAGTGGTGAACTACGGATTTAACAGCATCATTTATATGTACTCTATTAAGACCTATATGTACACGGTTACAACCCTTCCTTAGAGATCTATTAAAATGCATTTTTTTGCGAGTTTGGTCGTCCGACCATCCGGTGCATCTTCTTTACTTTTACTCTAAAACGAAATAAGAATCTACACTTCCTAGACGTAGTTTTTATTGTTCAATGATAAAGAGGGAAAACAAACTGACTATGTTACGAAAGGGGGGAGGGGGACCTTAACTATCGCGTAACATTAAAAAAGTAAAGTAGTTGTCACCTAAACGCTATGCTAAAACAAAGGTTAACCTGCAGAAAACATTGGTTTTTTCCTCTCTGGAAACAGATATTTAATTGTTATTTATCATTGTAGGTGTAGCTTTTCAAAATGAGAAAAAAATAAACGATACTATTGTTCGATAAATTCACTCCTACTCTAAATATATATATAATATAGTTCATAGTTTTTCTTCTTTGTTTTGTTTTTGTTATTATTTTATAATAGCGTGTTTCTATTATAGTTTTAATTTACATGCGTGCCTTTTGTCGCAATCAAATATAGTAACATTTCTTAATTATCGCTGTATTTATTATTGTAAAGCGCTTTTTAAAGTTTTATAAAATAGCAGCGCTCCGCCCCCTTTTTCCGCCCTTCTCTACTGACGGTGGGCGGCGGTAGCCCTCTTCTATATAATATGATTTTGAATTTCAGTATCTTAAAAATGACTCATTTCGTTTTTCCTCTTTGAAGAATATCGTGTAATGAATAACAAAACAAAAAATAATATAATCAAAGATAGGATATTTTTTCGACTTTGGCAAACCCAGCGCCGGTCAAATGGTGGTGTGGCTGTGTCTGTGTGTGTGTGCGCGCGCGAGCGTTTCGGATTTTTGTGGATATTAATGGGAGTGATGAAACAATAGATGGCGAAATGTACTTACGCGTGAATCGCTGTGTTGTTGGTTAGGGAAGTAAACGAAGCACTGGGAAGGAGAGGGGTTTCCGCAAGGTTAACAAACACGCGTTTCGACGTTTCGGTTGGATTTTTTCAAGGGTTCTTGATGTATCTTCTGGCGCACGCACGCACGCACACACACACATGTCCACGCTCGGGCGAATCTCACCGCACACTGCGTCGCACACTACGATTCACAAAACTTTTTTCTGTGATCATATTTAATAATTTTTGGATAGCTTTTTTTTGTCAAAAACAAATAATAATGATTTGTTAAATTTTCTCAACGCATCTAACTAGATTTACTGCAATATGTTCTCGTACGTTCACTTGCCCTCACCAAACCAGAGCACTGTCGCGCCTAACTCAGTCCGTCATTCTCTCTCTCTCTAACTAACTCTCTCGCTCTTGCTGTTCGTTCAACATATTACCTACCTCCTATTCGCATATTGGCACCATTGTCGCGCTTAGACGCGCGTTTTGAAATCACATTGGTTCCCGCCTCCGGACGCACGGCCCACCGCACGCACCTAATCCATACGCCGCTGTGAGTGCAGTGACGTCCGCAGTTGCCTGACGCGGGCGTACAGCCGCTGCTGGTGCTTCTGGAGTGCGTTGCGCTGTTCCTGTTCGCGGTTGAGCCGCGTGCAGAGGAGGGCCGCTTCGCGGAGAATGTTCACCTTCGGTGCGCGTTCCTTGTCCCGGAGGCTCGGGATCTGTCGCTTCAGCTCCTCGAAGAGATTCTTCAACCCGATCCGCCGCTGTCGCTCCATATCGTTGTGCAGGTTGCGTTTCTCGAGGGTTTCCTGCTCTTCGGAGGACTCGGGGGAGCGCGCGACCGTCTTCCCGGGAATGCGTTGCTTCTTGCTGCGGTGCTGGTGGTGCCGGTTCTTGCCGTTGCTGCGGTCGTCTTTGCTGGGCCGCTTGCGAGGATTCGATATACTGCTGCTGCCGCCGGGCGGGAGCGGAGTGTTCGCCCCGGAGATGGTGGTGGAGGACGCGGGGGTGAGATAGTTGGGCGAGAAACCATAGGACTTACTCGGGCTGAGATGGCTGGCTCCGCTGGTGCTCCCGTGATGATGCGCCGCATACTCGTCGTCGGAGTGCCGGCGCCGGTGGTGGTGGTGGTGGTGCGACGAGTTGACGGGGTGCTTGCGGATTTTTAGGGCCACCCGACTTTCGACGTGGCGCTTCTCGCGCGGGGTCGGATTCGTCGGGAGATTCTTCTCGCCTATCGAAACGACGTCGATTTCTTCCTCTTCTGTAAAAAGGGAAAAGAGAGGGGAGAAGGGGGATGGTTAAAAATCGATTCAATGAATGATGAACTATGGAGATAAGGAAAACAATTTGCGCTCACACAATCATACAGACTTCCGGACTCGTCCGATTTCGCAATTCCGCACCCGGAAACATCATCTTAGCAAACCAACAAAATTCCCACAGCAGCAGAAGCGATTTTTTTTTTGACCTTGAACTGTTGCCACTTCAGCATCATCGTAATCAGAGCAAGCGTTGAAAGCATGACGACGCTTACTCTTATCAAACGAACGGTCTCGTGGCTTGCTGAGATTGCACCAAATTTCGGTCGTTTGTTTCCAAGCAAAGGCTCAACAATGGTAACGGAGATCACGGCCTACTCGATGGATTTTTGAAGGTGAGTGGAGAATATTTTTTCTCACTTTTTACCCCGATGCATTGTGCCGCGCCAAATGACAACAGCGCTGAGTGTTGCCGATACTGGGGCTTCGGGCGGAGAGTGTGAGGTGAAAGGAAAAAGTTCGAGTCATTGACCTACATCCGTTCCTACAGCGAGTGCGAAGGAAGGAGAGTGCATTGCGATATACAGCAAGTGACTGATGGTGGACCGGTTGCGGTTTTGTGGGCATGGGCGGTGGCACCGAACCGAACCAACCGACCAGCGCGCGCGGTGCATTCACATCGAGAGCAAGCGGACTGACTTCGCGCGCTTGTGTGCTCGAGTCTCGGGGTTTGAGTTCTCAGTCGCCGACTCTGGTCCACCCGTCCCCCCTTATTATTGGCCGTGTGAAGTGAAAGGTACTGAACCGGATTCCACAGCGTCAGCCCCATGAAAGCACCCAACAAGCGCGCAAGGCATGTGTGCCCGCATTGGTCCCCGCCCCAGTGCCTGCGTCCGTTCGTTTGGGGTAAGAGTCCTCTCGAGTTCAGAATCTGCCCTAGCGCGGAGAACGTTCCATCAAAGCTGAGGCGAGATAAAATAAGAAGGAATTCCGTACTCGGCCGGAGGTAGGCTGGGGACGAAGACGTCGAGTGCGAATAAAGAAACCAAAACACAATTCGAAAAAAGTGCCAACCAAACAGGCAGGTGAAAACGAACGATCCGACCAGTATCAACGATGTGAACCGAAAAGTAGGGTGATTGCACCGATTTTCGGACCACTAACGCAAAATTAATCATTTTACATGTCCCTCGCCCTGCCTGCCTTCACACGGTTTTCAACGCCTCCTCCGCAGTTTCTATTTTGGTTCTCCCATTCCATCACACCGAACGGACAACGCAGCAGCAGTCGGTGTCGCCTACTGTGATGGATCGCAGCAAACCTAAAAAAAACTGTGCCAAAATTGTGCTCCAATTGTTTCGCGAAATCGCGAATTCGAAACAGTTTGGAAGGAATTGGCGAAAGGCAGTACCACCCATCATGATCATGATCGTGGCACCGCTGCGAAAGTTGTAACGGCGTGGGATTTACCCACCGAAGCAGCCCATCAAAAGCATCTCAACGGTTGCACTACTCGTGACAAATCACATGACTTTCCCGTTTGGTGGTTTGTTGCAGACGAAAATGAGTAATTTTCTATTTTCAAAAAGATATTCATTGAGAAACTGCACTGCGGCAAAACATGATGCAGGCTGACGAATCTATTCTACAATGATTCTGTTTCAGTTCACTGGAATCAATTTTGTTTACTCACCCTCTTAAAAGTTGGGTGAATCACGTCCTGGGGGAATTGACTCACCCTCTACCCTACACTAGGTTGAATTTGCCCTTTTTAGGAATAATTATCATTCCATTAATTAAAAGTTACCTCAGGGCAGGACAGTTCGACCCATCTTCTAATTAACGTAGGGATGTTCGAAACCTAACAAATGTGTATTGGGCTGAAATTTGCATTTAGAATAAATTTAAAACATTATCATTGTGTCTGTTAACATCGCGCCACCCCTGTCCAATCAATTCCCTTGCGAATTTCTCCTCACGGCCTTTTTTTTTCGTTGCTATAAATTGTTGGCTCTTTAAACCGTGACATCGCGAAACACGTCTGCTTAAGCAGATCCAACGGTTCGGTCCAGTCAGCAACAGCAGCAGCAGCAGCAGCCGCCGCCGGCTGCCATGAGAGGTCATGCCGGCATCTCTAATACGCACTCGGCGCTCACGCACCACTCTCGTAGCAGTCGCCGTCGTCGTCTTGCCCTCTTTTTTTTTTCGCAATTCGCAAAACCCCCCAACCCGCCATCCCATTCATATGCCGGTGGTTCGTTGCCAACGCTATTACCAAAAACTACTTGGAATCCATAAAAGGGGGACGCACCGTGGGGCGGGGGAGACCAGCGACGTAACGAAACCGGCAACGAGCGCGGCCTTTAAATATTCATTTTCCGCCTAGCAACAGCGCTGAAAAATTCTGCTTGGATTTTGTTGCCTGCACCAACACAAACAACACCAACGAATTCCCCCCTTTTTGCCCCGCGGACGGATCGGTGCGGACAGAGCCGGCACTGCGGAGGTACTGTGTGGTGAGCGAGAGAAAGAGAGTCAGCGCCACCGACCGTCGTCGTCAGTAAGTACGGCTTCAAACACTGCCAAAAAAGTCGCACGATAGAAGCGAATTTTTGGCAACCGTCCGCCCGTCCCGTCGCCAGATTACACAAGATTTGATCCCCGGCGGTTGGGTGCATGCAAACCGAGAGGGGGACGATTATTTACGCGACTTGGATATTCCTTCTACTTGGAAACGGGAGGATGCTGTGTGTGGGATTGTGAGAATGGATTTTCACTGTGCTCCCGCCGCACGCGGTGGGACACGAGAGAAAGAGAGTCCTCGGAGCAAGAGGACGCAGCCAATATCTCGAAGTGCATGATGATTAATGGGAAGCGAAAACTTGTTTCTGGCCGAGTGGTGGTTGTTGCTGTAGAGTGGCCACTCCGAACCGGTCCTCTCCCGCCATTGATTCCCACAGTTCCAGGAACCGTTCGCCACGAACGATGGCTCATTGCAGGAAAATCCCACCGTGCCGGCGCGCTCGGTAGGGTGGACTTGACAAATATGTTAAGAATGTATACCGTTGTTGGATCGCTCTCCCTCTCGTGGCGGGGTCTCTCAATCGCTGATTACGTATTGCGGCATCGCCCACAAAGTTAAGATAAAATTCGAGCCGAGCCGAGAGAATTTGTCGCGTTGCTGCTCACGTGACAGGTCGGTGACTAATTTTTCGTTTCGCTAGGCGAGACGTGAACTGCTGGTAGTTCCACGTGAGGAAACGGTTCGACTGGCAGATTTCGCAACCTTCTTTTGCGTTTGCGAACTGCTGATAGAAGACCGTCGTCGCTTCTGATTGATTGCGGCGCAATTCTTCGTAGACAGCAGAAGAAGCCGTGCGGGGTTCAGGTTTTCGTAAGTTGTTCGGTGGTCGGAGGAGGGTAGGTTAGTTAGGTTAGGCCACACACACACACCTCCGCGGGAGGTGAAATATGGGGTGCGAAGGGGGGAATATGTAAATTTTCGGTTGGTCTAGCAGCTGCTGTCACGCAATGACCGAAGTCAAGGCCGCCCCGTGGCGGCTGTTTTTTCTATTCTCTCAATTTAAAATTTTAATCGGCTTCCATTCGTAGTCGTCATCATCGCGTCGTAGCAGCCTACTACGATGAAGGGGGCCCCGGCCCGGCTGACTGACGGAGTGAATTTGCGTAGTAGGCTTGGTGCTGGTCGTTAGTAAACCGAACCAAAGAAGTGTGAGCGCCGAAGCGAGCTGATCCGCAGCTCTACTCAGACATCTCAGACGGTTCCGGTGGTTGTATGGGGTCTTAGCTTACGCAGTTTTTTATGCGTTTGAAGCGCAGCAAAGATCGGTAATTATTTTTTTCTTTCGCATTCGCTTTGACGATGCTTCTTCGGTCAGGTGAGGGCGGCGGCAAGTGGAGCTGTCTGTGTCTATTGTGCGTACGCCGGGCCTTAATTGCCCGAACGAGGGCTTTTAAATCGGTTACAAGCCTCAAGGTCTTCGAATAGATTTTCGCCCCGTCGCGTGGCATTTGGCGAGCTAATTTGCGAGAAGAAATTAAGAGTTCGAAAAGAAGTTGACTACGTCACGAGCGATCGGCAACGGAGGGCGGACGGAGGAGGGCATGGCACAGCAAGTGCGATAGTGTGGTACGACCCAGTTTCCAATCTCAAACCGCTCCAATCTGCAATGATCGAGCGAGTTCCAACGCAGGGCAAAGAGATAGGGTGTGGAAAAAAGGGCGGCGTCGGCTGCTGCCAATCGCCCCGAGATCGTTCAATAGCGATTATAAAACCACGATCACACCGCACCAAATGGTCCGGCTTTCGACAGCGCGCGCACAAAGTGAAAGCTGTCTGGAGGTTAAATTATATCGCCATGATGGACACCACATCGACATCGGAGCAGCTGCTTGGCCTGGCCGTGCAAAATGCTATAATAAAGTAGCCATAAACTGCGTTTCGGGGGCACACGGAAGGAGGGGGGAAGGGGGTTAGTAGCATTTTCACTGCTGTCCACTTCACTTTGTTGCGGCGTGTGTGTGTGAAAGACGAACGGTTGTTTGGAACGACTTCCGTCAGGTTCGAGAGCGACCTTGGGCTTCAAATATCAGTCCCAGCAACGATCAGTTGCGCTTAGTAACAAGATCGATCTTTGGGTTACTTAGTTGATCCGATTGTATCCGATCTAATCATATGGAACTTCAAATAGTTGTGAGGATTTTATTCCGAATGGTAATAAAATTTTGGTTTCTATTTTGAAAACATTTTTTGGCAGAAAATCAATTGCCCGAAAATGCAATTCGGTCAAACAGGTTTACGGCCAAATATGTCGTTTGGTCCAACAAGTCATTTGGCCGAAGATGCCGTTTGGTAAAAATGGTCATTTTGCAGAAAGAGCTTTTTGGACAAACGGGTCATATAGCCGGAAATGTCGTTAGGCCGAACAAGTTATATGGCCGAAAAAGTTGTTTAGCCGAATAGGTCATTTGGTTGAAAATGCCGTTTGGTCAAAATGGTCGTTTAGCAGAAAGGGCCCTTTGGCCGACTGGCTGAAAATGTCGTTAGACCGAACAAATAAATTGTCCGAAAAAGTCATTTGTCCGATAGGTCATTTAGCCGAAAATGCCGTTTGACAGAAAGGATTATTCGGCCCTATGGGTCTTATGGCCTAAAATGTCATTTGACCGAACAGGTCATATGGCGGAAAATGTCGTTTGGCAGAACAAGTCGTATAGGTCATTTGACCGAAAATGCCGTTTGGCCAAAATGCGACCATTTTTGGCAGAAAAAGCCACTTGGCCCAATGGATCATATGGCCAAAAATGTTTTTTCTAATACAATCCAAATTCGATTAAAATTAAATTATTGTTTTTTTTATATTTAATATTTCCGCGACTTACCCTCTCTCCCTTTCTTCTAAAAAAAAAGTCAGTAACGGCCATAAAGCACGGCAGAACAATAAAGGATATTGCTGCAAATTCTGCGAATCTTCGCAGCCTGACGCAAACCGATAACAGGTTTTCCCTAGAGAACGCGCGCAAAAACTTTATAGAAGTGCCCCTCTACAGTCGCCCGAAAACACTTTTCTGAGGAAGATCTCCCCGGCTAATAATAAATGCAACACAGGGAACTGATGACGCCGTTGCGACGACGGTCGAACCGGTCATGCAACAACCCCGACGACCGAGACTCGCGCAAACAATCCGAAACGAAACCGGAGTTAAATTATGTGCGAAATTCGTGCATTCTCACAGATTTCTTCGGCGGATTAATTACCGCAGCCGCGCCGAGGTGGAAGAACAGGAATAATGATCTAACAGACACGGCCAATCAACCCCTTTTTTTTGCTTTTTATCACAAAGAAGACGATTCCCAGACTCAGACCCAGACGCGACTGCGAATTCCCAGCGGCGAAGTGGCATCGAACTTTCCCGTTCCCGAAAATTTCGGAACCAAGTGGGAAAGACACTTCCGCTGGCAAGTGTCAAGATTCATCATCGTCCTCGGGGGTTCGTTTTTATTGCTTCTTAGTATGCAAAAACCGCTCCTAGAACGGATTCTGCAGTGACGCCGCAGCTTTAACCGAGAGTGTGGAATGAGTCAGCCAGTCGAGACGTGTTCCCCAGGCTCTCGCTGCTCTTCCCGAACCATTTACCGAATGCAGATGTATTATTATTGCGCCGTTTTGTGAAATCATCGTACTCATGTCTGTTGACATGGCAGATACTACCACTAGCAGAGAACCTGCTGCCGCACTACGGGAGTCTCCCCCCACATCGGCATCAGCTCCGGGATAGCTCACCGTTCCCTAAGCAAAACGAGGAAGTGAAAGCACTGCGTCAAAAAACTCCCGCCGAAGGTCGACCGAATCCTTGAGAGTACATAACTCCCTCATTCCGTGTTTTTCTCCCAGGGAAGTAAATAGACTCCAAGAAAACGACCACCACCCAAACGCGCCCGCCGGGGTAATGAACTTTACACCCGGCGTGTGACCTTGAGCAGCTACCCACCCTCTATCCCGGCGCATAAAATCACCAACGTGTAATGCGTGTAGTACGCATTTTTCGGTTACCGATCGATACCGTCCCATGGCCAACGCCGAAAATCACTCCGTCGGATGATTTTGTCAGAAAATCCGGCGGACTTGGGCCGCCCAAAAGCCGCGGCAATTCGGTGATTTTCCACAAACTTTTCCCGCCAACGAAAAAGGCGCCAGCTCCACGCCCGACCACCACCCATTCATCCCGTGTCTGGATTCCCACCCATCCCCTATGCTCCACATCGTTCGTTCGTTCGTTCAGGAGATGAAACCCCCCACAGCCCGCGTGATGCGTGCGCATCGGTTTTTCACTCATCCGCTCTTCCCAAACCCAAGAGCGGAGATGCTCTCCGTGCTAACATCCCATCCGAGTAGGCGACGGCGACAACGCCGGGGCCGGCATCACACAATCGGAAACGACCGACCTGTGTCAATGTGGTGGTGCCGATGGAACCGCGCCTAGTGACGTCATGCTCTCTTTTTTCCGATCCCCCCCTCGAACGAAAATTGGAATGTACGGCAGCAGGCGGAGGAAATCGCCGGCACTGACTGCAGCAGCAGAAGAAAATATTGATTTTTCCGAAACCCCCCCGTGCGCCACCGCCTCGACGCGCGTTACCTTCCCCAAATGTGGAGACCTGTGCGCGATGAAACATGTTCGGACACGTTAAAGCCTGATGGGTGGAAGCACACAGTGGGGCCAAAAGCGCTTTAATTTCCGGATCTGGGAAAATTGTTATCTTTGGGGGCACTTCTGACAAATTGGAAGAAGGGCATACTACTGAGCGACTGTCAGCAATTTAATTGAAGATTTCGATCAATTTATTAGGAATTTTGATTCAACACGGCACCACTGCCGCATAACCCCCGTCCGTTCCACACGAAAAAAGGGAGAAAGATTCGCGTCAGCAGCAACGTCTCGAATCGAAGAGGGACAACAACCCTTGGGTGAAGGCAGTCGCGAATCGACTGCGCTGCGGTGGCAAACGAACCGGAAGAAACGGCGAGCTGTAATTGGAATAAATCAGCGTACCGGGAAAGGGAGACCTTGAAGTGAAAATCCTTCCCCACCATACCATTGGGAATAAAAGAAAAATGCGCATTCATACTCATTCATAGACTGATTGACGTAGGGAAAACATGAAGATTTTACTCACCGGAATCTGATGGGGTCAGCACGCCGAGTCCGTTCAGGTGGTACACGTCTTTGGGGCGGGTGTAGCTGTGATCGCCGACGTGCGTTCCCTGGTACTCGTAAGAGGAGGAGGAGGACGACGACGAGGAAGGGCTCAGCTCTTGATGATGAACTTTTGTGTAACCTTCCGATATTCCGCCACCTTTACTACTCCGACAATCGCTCTCCGGGTTGGAATCGGTATCGGAATCGATCTCCTCGCCATAGCCCTCTGTCTAGTCAAGATCGTTCAGCAAATCGATCAATTAAACGATCTCGCCGGACGAGCTGGTCATACACGTCCGGGAGTTGCTCGACTCGGGGTCCTCCAGCTCCTCCTTGAGCATGTTGATGATCCGATGGGAGGACGGGTCGTCGTGGTGGTTCTGGTGGTTTCTGTAGTGCCGCGAATTGTTGGTCAAACTCATCCGGTTCGATCCGATGGTGCAGGTGGCCAGGTCGATGTTATGCTTGAACTCCGGCGGATCTTCGTCTAAGCTGAGTGGCGTGTCCGGTCTGTGCAGAAGTACGGATGTTTCCCGATCCCGCAGGAAATCCGACGTCGAAACCGGTGGTATCCGGCTCATCTGCTGTTGCTGCTGCTTGATCCGGGGGTTGATCAGTAGGGACCGTCCGGCGGGGATCTGGGCCGCCTGCGGTTTGACTGTGATTATTTTCGATGCTGTGTTGTTGTTGATGTTCATAGCCGATGTGTTTGCCGGGGTTAGGATCGGTTTTTGAATGGCGGCGACGTTGTTGTTTAAGCTGGCTGCTGCCACTGCTGTTACGGTGCTGAATTTGTTGATCACTTCCGTTTGTTCTTGGGTGTTGTTGTTGTCGTTTGTGGTGCCGTGATTGGTTGCGCAGCCCGTTTTGCTGGGATGTGACTGATCGAAGCACCTGCCGGACCACATGCAGTCGTGGCGGATCTGTGGCTCCGAGGAGGCTTGCTGGTCCCAGCCGTTGACGGTGGGATTCCCGCTGCCGTACGCTTGCTCGGATTCTGAATCAGCCGACGTGAAGAGCGACGGCGGAAAATCCATAAACTCGCATTCCCAGTCAATGTCAATGTTGTTAGGATCGTCCCAGCTGGACGTCCCACTCTCCTGCTTTATAGAAATCATTTTGATATCGTCTAAGTAGGACGGTTCCTGCTTTATTGAAACCATTTTGGCTACGTTCCTTTCTAACTTAACCTGATAAGCGTGTTTGAACTTCTAGTTCCTAATTTTCTTTCTTTTAGGTTTTCTTTTATCACAATCCGTTGAATGCGCTACCTCTTTGACGTAAATAGCTGCCACCAAATGTAGGTCTGTAACAGAGGAAAGAACAGAGAAGGAAAAAGATTACAATCAGGTCAACCGAAAATAGCCGCGGATATTGATTTCTTTCCGGACGTCTAGATCTTATTTAAAATTCGTAAAAGAGCCACCACAAACGGAATATGCAACAGAAGCCGTGTTCGCCGGCTTCCAACCGGCGATCGGTCTTCGCATCGCAACGAGACATAAGTGACTCCTTCCGGTGTCGTTGTTACCGACACTCGAAATTGAATCAACCCGATCCTCCCGGCCGTGGCGGCGTGATTCCCGTCTTGTCGTCCGTGCAAGGAACACGCAAGAATTTAATCTTATCACCGCCGACGACCAAACGACGATGATGATGGCAATGAGTGCCGCAATGGCTCGGTCAAAATTTTGAAACCCCGTAGTGGAAATATTGATAAAAGTGATTGTAGATGTCGAATCGACCTCATTTTTTTTGTTCGTCAACCTGGTCCAGCGCCGTTATCGCCCAATAAGACGCAACCGACCGACCGAAAATCGTTGGCAACTGGTCCGACACATGTGCTCACGCCACGGTTTCGCTTTATCTATTAATAAAAATCTTCAATTAGGAAATGGGACAGGACGAGAGGGCAGCGAGAAACAGCGGGAAGGTGGTCGCATTTATGGTTCGAACAGGCCCGAGAAGAGCGGAAAATGTTGGTAGATATGTAATTTAAAAGACTTCCCAATCGCATTCGAGGCACGAGAAAAGCAGTGGAACCATTGGCGCGCGAAGACTTGGGGGAGGAAATATGAATGTTTATACCGGCTTCTTGCTGCTTCTCTTTCTGCATTGATTTTCTACTCTAGCGAGCGCTCGAATTCAGAGCTCATCGTCGACGCTGTGCACTGCCTGACTAAGCCAGCTCTCGGCTCTGAATGGAATTAAAGCTTGTGGGCTCTGCTGCCTCAACATCCACCTATCTGGCCGCCACTATATGCGACTCGCTCCATACCATCATCATTATTTTATTGGAGCGAGTAGCAATGTGGGGACCACAATAAAAAGATTATGCCATTATCATTACGGAGCCGCAGAGGGCAGCTGTTGCGGACCATTTCTGATCAATAAGCGCTCCGGCTCGCTGGCCTAATCGCTGAGGTTGATAAGCTGCCAACTCGCATCGTACACTAAGCAGCCGGCTTTGCCAGCGGTGGAAATAGTAGCAACCATAGTAGCCCATTCATGTACAACGATTGCCACCATCGGAGCCTGCTTTGATTACCTCCGAGCAATTAGCCTAGTATGTAGGTACGAAAGTAGGCCATGTCAAACGCGGCTGGAAAGCGATTTTTCCTATCTGCAGCCAATTACATAACCATTGATAATTTTAAGTACACGGCCGTATAGTATCGGATTCACAATCCACCGGTAATCAGGCAGAAAGGGAGGAGGATGACGGCGACGACAACGACGGTCCCGGAGCGGAGAACTCTCTTTCCGTACTCTCTAGGCATGCGTTGCAATATCTCTTGGAATGAGAAAAAAGCGGTCACGGAACGCCTCCGCCCCAAACAACGGGGTGCGGCGGAGAAAACGCCAACACCGGCACATTCCGTCGCCGCATCGGGCCCGGCTTCCGAGGTACTCTGACCTAACCTCTTTTCCCGAGTGCCATATGGAACCCGAAAAGAAGTAATTTACGGTCATTCAATGCAGGAAGAGAACTAAGAACCGATATCCAAGTTGTACTTCGACAATCAATTGCGAAATGCATCAAAATCTCTTTGGTTTGTTGGAAGAATTCAATCATTATGCTACGTTTAAATTAGACAAGGCTTGTGATTCAATTGACTTGTCGAAAGTTGAACTCAAATCAAGTGACGCTCAATTCGCTTGCCCAATCTGAACGTAGAATAATAGAAACTGAATCCTTCCGAATCAATACACTTTTTTTTGAACCCAAACTTACCTTTCAAGCCAAGCTGTCTTCAGCACTGCTTATCCTTCTGCCTGCTGAATTGGACTCGCTCTGCTTTTGTTCAGAGAGAAACCGGTGGTTCCGTTTTGTCTACGGAGCAACCACGGAATAGGGCGGTTCCGCAACGGACAACTTCACCGAGCAAACGAACTTTCACACTGAGTTGCGTCCGGGTCACAAGTTCTTCGAGTTCAAAAATCACTTGATACGACTCCCACCGAAGCAACAACAGGACGCTCGTATCAAAGTACAGTTACTACCGCAGCAACAACAAAAACTGTTATTGCCGTTTCCACTGTTGGCCGATATTCGTGCTATTGTTCGAACACTGTTACTACTACTACTACTACTATGGCTACTGCTGCCACCGCAAACCGTCAACCGGCAACGTCGCAATCGTCGTAGGAGGCTACTATTGTTCTCTGTCGGTATGACGGCGGTGGAGGTTGGAAAGTTTTTACTGGCGGGGAACCGTAAACTTTTCGTCGTCGTCGTCGTCGTCGTGGTATTACTATTTTCCGACCGTTCACTGTGTGGGAGACATTTGGGCAGTTAGGATCGTGTTCCGTTCGTCGATCGTCAACAATTGATATATTGATTGCGCGAGCAATCCCGATCTGCAGGTAGGGATGTTGTAGGTAGGGTTGCCGCAGCATATTAGGAAAGTTTGACTTGTTTCAAACTGAACATCTGGCAAATTAAATTGTGTTTACTAAAAACTGCAACCTTATTCATTGGATCATATTATTTACAGTTTTACTGGGTTATTCCGGAACCATCTGAGAACACCAACAGATCTTTATATTATTGTTACAAGTTTTGAAATTCCGTTTGATAATTCTTTCGTAAAAAATGGAAAAGCAAATAAAAACAATAACAAAAAAGTTTCTGACAAAGAACAAAACAGAACAAAATAGTTTTAGGAATTTAGGTCAAGCAAAAGAACAAAACAGTTTTCAAATGGTTTAAGAATAGTTTCGAGATTGTGGGTTGAGGTGACGACAAAAGAATTTTGCGGACATTAAATGACTGATTTTCCTTTAACAGAAAAAAAATCAAACAAAAATTATTGACGGCGAAACAAAACTGTCCTACTGTCAAACTATCATAAGAGAAATTTTACTTTTGCTGTTGGATGCAAATCTTAAATAATTGCGATATTAGTAATATCAAATTTCACATCAATTAAGGAAAAAAAATAAACCGATTTACTATTGACAGGATTTTGATTTTCAGCAGATCCTTTCGATAAAATGTTAGAAAATTTAAAAAAAAAATCAAGATTAGTTTTATTTTTCTGATTTATGTTCTGAAACCTGGCAAGCCACGACTCGTCCCATCGAAGGAAATTTATCTCCAATACATTTTTTGAATTAAATCTTTCTCATACTGTACATATGAACATCAAATTTTCAAACGATGTAGATAAATGTCGATCCGCAGATCCTAACAAATTAAAAAAATACTTCGTACAATTTTGCTCGATGACTTTTATGCAGTCCGGTAACGAAAATTAAGAAAGTACTGATGTTGGACTGAAAGTCCAACAGAGACGACTTTAAAAATGGAATTTACAACAAAATAATTTAGCTTTTTCAAAGAGAACTAACATCGCCCGATTCTACCCTTTTAGGTAAAAATCAAACTTCCACTTACGATTTTTTCTGCCTTCAAGATGAGTTCACCGCAAAGGATAACTTTTGAATATTTTTCCCACTGCCCCAAAAATGTCCTGTTTTCAATACCCCACCTGCAAATCACGTAATCATGATTGCTCGCGCATTCAATTTAAAAATGTCTTAAAACTCTTTACCAAAACGATAACCCCCCTTTGGGGTGATCGATTGGTGTTCGCTTTTTTTTCCTTACCGGCACAACATTCTCGCCGAAGCCAGCTTCCAAATTAAATCTTCCTGTGTGCACCGCTGCTGCTGCTGCTGCTACTGATCCTGAAGACTACGGGTGCTGTACTCCGCGACTTAACTGTTTCCAAATCTTCTCTCAGTTCACACTTCACTGTTCACTTTATTTTCTGTTTCTGGCAAATCCGAGGTTTGGACACTTTTGTTTTATTCTCACACTCCTATTGATCGCTGATCAATAGCCTCTTTTCACTGGACAAGGTCACAGTAGGCGTTCACTGGAATCTTCCAATGTTTATTTTTTTATTAATGGAAGATCAAACACTGTCTTCACTGTATTTGTTCTGCAAAATGGAGGAAATTTTGCAAACCGTTCACCACCCGCAGTACAGAGGTTTTGGTACGCGCACTGAGCAACACTGTTCCGAAATCGTAGTCGGCCCAAAAAACGCGGGAGGTCAAATCCATGTATTTTTTTATTCACGCCGGAGGCTTCGCTGCTGACTTTTCTTCATGAAAACCGACTTTGGATCACTTGGATTTACTTCCCTCTATTTAAAGCAAGGGTAGAGTCTGGCGCGCTGAGGATCCCGGCTCTGCTCTGCAGAAACGCGTGCGGTTTTGATGCGGTCTAAAAAGCCACTGTGTATCAGCACCAGAAACTGTGCGACTGGTCGTGTCGGCCCGGAGACGGAAAACTAGCCACGCTAACAATTTTGTACACAGAGAGATGCACAAAAACCGGTCTCCTCGCGCTCACTGTGTGGAACTGTTTCGCTTGTTAACTTTTTTAGCGTGGAACTAGCGTACACAGCTTGGTTGGAATGGAATGAGCGAACCAGACAAAAATCTCACCACATTCGCCTTTTTCCCATCTTTTTCCATCAGCAAACCAAACGACGACTGTTGGACGCCACTGACTACACATTCGTATCCATAACCAACACAGTCAACGCGTTCGAATCATCTCTCCCAAGTTTTTACTTCTTCTCGCTCGATCTCAACATCAAACACACGCGCGTACTTATTTACAATCAGCAGTATATACGCGAACACACACTTTGAAACACTACCATACAGAAATCTTTATTCCACATGCAGAGGTATTTGCGCTTCAATCCACGCGTTCGTTTGTTGCCTACACCTTCAAAATATAGTCAGTCACTTTGCTGCAGTCCAGCGGATACAGTGCGACGGAGTTCCACAATAATTATTAGACACTGCTTTAATTATGTTCTAGTTTTCAAATTTAACTCAAATTAAACTGAAAAGTAAAATTTTCAAAAAATAAATAATGTCCTTCGATCGATCGATGGCGCATCCGCCAGACTATAATCAAATGACTTCACCTCAAGGCGATGATAGCATTTTACTATACGTGGCGACACATACAGAAACGACTTCGTCGCACTCCGATAGTATGACTACTAATAATGTTGCTCTTCCTCGACAGAATACTGAGCACCAGGGTTAATTGGAATTCATTGATCAAATAAATTTTATGATATAAACTGCTTTCGCGGTTCATTTTCGATAACACTCAACCATCCCCGCACCACCCGGATCGTTTCTGCGTAGGCAAAACTTAGCGTGCACCCGGTCCCAATAAGAAGAGCGAGAGATGCAAAGAGAGAAAACAATCATCATATACACATGTTTGTTTTATATACAAACAAGCCGACACACGTGCACCGTCAACGAACACTACTAACCGCGCGCACGACCGGTCCGGTCCAGGCCGGCCCGGCCCCCCCAAACCGAAGCTGTGCGAATGCGAAGAGGCCGCTGTCTACAATCGCCTACCTATGCCCTATCTAATAAATTTATGGCGCTCCACCACCCCACCCGGCCGATCGAGTCCGACGTCGTCGTAGGAGGCCTTGCTTGCGTATGCCGGCGTGCGCGCTTGCACCTTGCTTTTGCCGCTTTTGCATCCGTGTCATCAATATTCACCTTCTGTTCTGTCTCGGTGCAGTAAAGTGAAGGAAAACACCAACTCGCTATTAAATTTTATCTAATACAAGATAGGTAAATAAAGCTTGAATTCGCGGCTAGTTTCAGTTTTTGTATTATCAATGGAGGTGTTTTCTACATACCGACATAGTATAGGAAGACGATGATCTATTATTTTGAGCAACTCTTTTGGGTTCTTTCACAAATTACGTAACGCTGAAGGGGGAAGGAGGGGATCAAGCCGAGCGTTACGGTCCATACAAAAAAATAAACCTTCCATACAAAAAGTGTTACGTGGGGGAGGGTGGGGGTCCAAAATCACCAAATTTAGCGTTACGTAATTTTAGAAAGAACCCTTTGAACCCACTGTTAAAAGTATCGTGAATTTCCAAGGAAATATTCTTGAACAGTTCTTCTATAATTATAATCATAATTCATAATTTTTGGGGAAACTGGGAAAAATAGAAATTCGAATCCTTTGATAATCGGAACAGTTTCTAGTAATTTTTGTTAGCAGGGGAGCACTGTCGGAGTTAAGCAGGGGCACGTGACCCACCAAATCGAATTTTTCTCTAAAATTAAAATTTAATTATAATGCGCCATTTTTTTTGCAATATCCAACCGGTATTTTTCCGGAAATTCTATTAAAAACTTCATCGTGAACTCCTGTAACAATTCCTTGGCCAAATCTATTTTTTTTTTTCGATTTTTTTCAGGCTTTCCTCTGGGAAATCACGTGAAAATTGAAAAAAGTTGTTTTTTTTTATCGATTTTTGCAAAAGTCGTTTTTTACGCGGATTTCGGATTTTTCAAAAAAATATTCTAAGTCTTTTCCAAGCGAAAACACTTAGAATATTTTATGGAGGTACGATGCTGGGTCATTAGAGCGAAAGCCGTCAGTCCCGAAGGTCATTTGGCCAGTGAGAACCGAGAAGTAAATAATGAAAAGTGAGAGCCGACGAGTGAATAGTGAGAAGTGAGTAATGAGATAAACATGTGAGATGTGGGAAGAGAAAACTGAGAAGCGAGAAACGGTAAGTAAAAAGAGGAAAGTGAGAAGTGAGAGCCGAGAAATGAGAAGCTACAAGTGAGAAGTGAGATTTATAAGTGAGAAGTGAGACATTTGATACGAGAAGTGAGATGTAAGATGTGAGAAGTGAGAAACGAGCAGTGATAAGTGGAAGCCGAGAAGCGAATGGAGAGAAGTGACTTGTATGAAGTGAGTTATGAGAAGTGAAGAGTGAGAAATAAAAAGCAATTTGTAAGATGGAAGAAGTGAGAAGGGACAAGAGAGAAGTTAGAAGAGAGAAGTGAGGTGTGTGGTGTGTGATGTGAGAGGTGAGAAGCAAAAAGTTGAGAAGTGAGAAGTGAGAGGCGAGAAATGAAAAGTGAGAAGTGAGATGTAAAATGTGAAAAAATGAGATAAAGATGGGAGATGTGAGAAGTGAGAAGTCAGAAGTGTACCACGCGAATTTAACGTCACACGTTTCATTGCTTGGATTGCAATCGTGGCGTCATGCTCGTTTAGCTACACTAGTTGAGAGTTCGTTTGGCTACCCTCGTCTTCGCCTCAGCTCGTCTATAGAACCTACAGTGCCTATAATCTAGACTATTCCGATTTGTGTACAATATTTAGACCACTACCCGGGATGTGGGTGGTCGTCGAGTAACTCGACAATATTATTGAGTTCGCAAGTGAAAGGTAGAACATCATTAATGAACTGAAACAGAACCTGCTGGTGTTCGAGTCGTAAGACAAGAACAGGGCGCTTTTATCAGTCACCCGGGAGAAGCGATAAGGCCGACAAAGGTGCCACAACTGAGGCCTTCTCCTGCCTTGCAACATCTACTATGGCAGAAGAGGCGATTGATTTCGCCCTGACGGCCAACGAGGAAAATATTGTGCCTAACCGAAAACGGCTCAGGCAGCAAACCGGCGAAGGTGCTCAGAGCAAAGCCATGTAGTAGGCGACTGTAGGCCAAACGTTGTGTTGACGGAGCAGATCGGGATGTAGTGATGCCCGAAGGGCGTTGACCCGAGAAGGCGACTTCTCGGCCAAAAGAAGTGAAAGGCATAAACCAAACGCAAGTCGCCGGGCCGCAAGAGGGTACCTGCCGGCCAGCGCCATCGGCACAAGGGACCGAAAATCCCTGGCAGCTGGTCAGTAGCTCAAAGCGGAAGTCGAGCGCATCTCGACCCGCAAAGAAATTTACGGACAGAGTAGAGGCCCTTGCTGCTCAAAACCGATAAGCATACGACCGAAACGCTTTCGGCGCTGGAACAGGACGCACGAAGCGTCAGACGCACCAAGACTGGTGAAATGATCTTGGTGCTGAAACGTGGAGCTAGCGGGACGACTGGCCCAAGAGATTTTGGGTGACGGCGCCGAGGTGAGGTCGTTGGGGACGGAAGTGACCTTCCAGTGCAAACAACTGGACGAGGTCACGAACGCGGACGACGTCGTCTCTGCCGTCAGAGAGCAGTGCGGTACAAAGGTCGTCTATTTGGCACGCAGCTAGCCTACCCTAGTTAATGGAGCGAGGGATGTTGAAATCGGCTGATCAGTAAGCCCAATCAGCAAACTGGACTGGTACTATTGGTGCTTAGAGTCGGGACATAAGTCCTACGACTTTAAGGGCCCAGACCGTAGCAACCTGCGTCGTCATTGTGGTTGGGAAGGGCACAAGGCGCAGGAATGCGATAAGTTACCAAAGTGTCCATCTGCGCCAGCAAAAAGCAAGCATGTTATCAGGTTATGGGCGGACCTCCGTGTCTCATCGAAGAGGAAAACAAGAAGAAGCCACGCAAGCAACACAGTTGAATCTTAACCACTGTGCATCTGTTTATTAGCTGCTGTGACAGTCGGTCTCGGAGTCGAGGACCGATGTCGCTCTTCTGTCCAACCCGTACAACGTCCCTGGCTTGGGTCGTTTTTTCCGTGACTATTTTCACTTGGAATTTATTCCATATATAACACGGAGCAAGCAATTTATTTGAAACAGGTCGACTGACCTTTGTTTACGCGTGTAGATCGAAAGGCCTTGCTGCAGGAATTTCTTGGAGAGACAAGCAACCATGCTGTGTACACATAAGTGACGTAGCCACGGGGGTGGTTTTGGACATAAAACCCCCCCCAGAGACAACATTTTTAGAAGAAATTTTTTTATCGATAAAAAAAATGTTCAGAAAACCCCCCCCCCCCCCCAGACCAATTTTCTGGCTACGCCACTGGTACACATTATATTCTATCTACAATGTACCATATACGATATACGAAACAGGATTTTTTTTGATAGCCAAGAAGTCATTCTTCATACACATTCTATACTATGGACCACAAAGAGCATGCACCGTATTTGAAACAGGTCGACAGACCTTTTTTTTAATCTTTATTAAAGTGATTTTTTTATGGTTTTACAAGTTCATCACTGACGACAGACCTTTGGTTACGCGTGTAGATCAAAAGGCCCTCCTGCAGGAATTTCTTGGATGGCCAAGAAGTTATTCTTCATACACATTCTATACTGTGTGTGTGTGTGTGTATCTTCAATCCAACCCCCACTGTCCGGCAGTGGTATTATGGAAGAAAGCTGACTGTAATAAAGTCAGCTTTAGCCCGGGAGTTAGAAGGTGATAGCTCTACCGCAGATCCAGTGACCCATTTCAGACTGCCTGGTAACTCACGTCCAGTCCGAGGCCACTTTCACTTACAATAAGCCCCGCCTGTTTATGCTACCATTATCAATTGGATAATGGATCCATAAACAAACTTCCGGATTTTTAAATCCAGCGCGTATTTAGTTTTGGAATCATGTAAAATACATATTGAAACAATCTCACCAAATTGATCCAATTCCGGTTCAATGAACTGAGGAAACAATCACATCTAGTGTCCACAAACAATTCACTTCACTCTTCCAGATCTATTCTGATCAATTCGTTATTGGTCCATGTATTTCTGATATTATCACACAGCCACACATATTGCACCAAGGACATCCCCGTATACAAACTCCTCAAACAATTTCACGCACTCAATTAAGAAACACACTTCATTAAAGGTCACCAAACGCGTAAATTTTAAACTTCTGATCATATAAACTTTTTTCTTCTAGTACATGTGTAAAATATAGACATCAGCCGAATCTAATTCTTGCGGGAACGAACAAAAACGTGACAGCAAATTTAAAAGCAACCATCCGTGCGCATGGCTTGCTGCGATCCATACACATTCTATACTATGTACCACAAAAAGCACCATATTTGAAACAGGTCGACAGACCTTTGATTACGCGTGTAGATCCAAAAGGCCTTACTCCAGGAATGAATTTCTCGGATGCCCAGGAAGGTATTCTTCATTCACATTGTATTCTATGTACCGCAGACCTTTGGTTACGCGTGTAGATCAAAAGGAATCTATGACAAAAGGTCGAAAGGACAAAAGGTCGAAAGACAAAAGGTCGAAAAGACAAAAGGTCGAAAGGACAAAACGTCGAAAGGGACAGAAGGTCGAAAGGACAAAAGGTCGAAAGGACAAAAGGTCGAAAGGGACAAAAGGTCGAAAGGGACAAAAGGTCGAAAAAGACAAAAAGGTCGAAAGGGACAAAAGGTCGATCATGAACAAGTTAAGATTTTGTGTATTCCAAAGGAATTTTTGGAATGCATTTAACTTCAAGCAGAAATAACACTCATCTCATTAATCAAAGTTGAAGAATGAGCAATTTTCAAAGAAGGAGAAATGACTATGAAACAATATTATGAATATCTAGATAGTTCTGTAAAAGTTAAAAAAGACGCCTGCATTAAAAATTCACCTGCGTGTAATACACATCAAAATGTGCGGTGTGCGCCATTTTGACAAATGACATTTAGAAAACTCAAATATTCATCTATTAGTTGTACTCACTGAATGATTTTTATTCAATTGTTAAAATTGTGAAAAATAAAAGCGCAGATTTTTTTGACAACTATGTAACTCTGGTGCGAGATTGATTCTCTCCGTTTCAGTTTTTCTTTCGCCTTTTTGATCTTATTGATATTTTTTTCGTTCGACCTTTTGTCCCATTCGACCTTTTGTCTCTTTCGACGTTTTGTCCCTTTCAGGGATGGGAACGGTTGACATTTCTTTTTATCATTCATTCTGCCACGCAGTAAAATAAAAACAAAACCACGGCAGCCGCAGCAGCAGCCACGACCAAGCAGACGACAGTCAGCACATGATTTTATTATTTTCTCTCCCCACAATTAACGTTTCTGTACGCTCATTTCAAGATGTATGACCGTTTTTGGTAGTAAATGATTATTTCATTACTCCTTGCTCATTTTAGAGACTAGAACTAATTAATTAGTACCAACGGCTAGCATTCTTTCTAAGCTTTGCGCCACAGGCAATAAAACCCGATTTTGTTCTGTTTGCGCTGCGCACGAACCGAAACAAGAAATCTCATGCAAATGCTGACTGCACCGACGGCTAGACTCTCACGCAGCAGCAAACAAACAGTTTGCCTTATCGGCAAAAAAATGTCACAATGAGGCGTACATTGGAAAACTGTTTCGGTTTGTGCGGTGGGTGAAATTTGACCGGATAAAATGTAAACATTCGCATAACAGTGTTTTACTGTACATTTCCCAACACTGGTCCCTTTCGACTTTTTGTCCTTTCGACCTTTTGTCCCTTTCGACCTTTTGTCCTTTTCGACCTTTTGTCCCTTCGACCTTTTGTCTTTCGACCTTTTGTCCCTAACCCGATCAAAAGGCCTTACTCCAGGAATTTCTTGGATGCCCAAGAAGTTACTGTTCATTCACATTTTATTCTATGTAGAACTACGTCTGTCTTTACTATATTGGGGTACAATTTACGATTTTCAAATTTCTTGGACCATTCAATCAAGGAAGAGTCAACGTTTCATATCAGATGTAAGATGAAGTCTTTTTTTTCGCGGTTTTTCTTACACGTGTTGGTTTTTATGCGATTTTTTCAACTCGAATTTCGTGATTTCCGCGGTTCATTCAGACATATTTTGGGATTTACGCGTTTTTTACGTTGTCCCAGTTTACGTGACCCATGTCCTCCGCGTAAAAACCGACTCCGGTGGGTCACAATATTTACGTATGACGATATTTTCTATTTAAAGTGTTTAACAGTTTATCAAACGGTTTCGGTGAATCAGTCAATCTCGTAAGTGCATCACAAGCTGCTTCTTCCATAGCACTACATTCTTACTGGAAGTTGGCAAGCTTTTCAACTTAGTAATCTATTAGCATTTCTTTAATTATTACTGTCGCCTCTCCACATCTCGATATTGAAAGGACCATCGAGATAGAGAGAGATCGAGGAATGGAAGGAAAATTGAAATGGGTACTAGATCCAAAAAATCTCGTTGCTTAGCTTAGCTTGATTGACTGTACCCATCGTAGTTGCTAGTCAAGATTGGCCCGGAAACAACAAATAATGCACAGCTCACCAATTGAATAGTTTTTTCGGGACTAGAAAGGACTCACTGTACATGCTTCAGAGTTTCTTTAATTCAAGAACAATAACGATGCCGGCAACGTCCTCACAGTCAATTAGGATAAGGGGAGGAAAATTAATTCGACACTCATTGCTACAAGAGACTGAGGAATCCTCTGCACCTCCATGAGCGCACTGGAAAGGAATAGTATGTTCATTGGCAAGGAAATATATTGGAAATCGCCTTGGTAAGCGACTAATTATTTCATTTGAACGACGCCATATTTATGATGATACAAAAACGGAAAAGCAACGCGTGTCTTACGTATTTTCCCGAAGACTGATTCGATATCTTAACTACTTCGCGACGACTAAAACACGCACTGCACAACGCTTGCTCGATAGCTACTCCGAAAAAAACACGCACTGAACTGATTAACTTTATTACCGGCCGCACAATGCAGAACACAATATTTCGGCAGATCGCGCGATCGTTCTGCTGTCCGGAACAAGAGAAAACACACACTGAACTCTAGATCCAAAAAAGCTCGTTGCTATGAAAAACGACAACAAAACAAATGTCATTTCCTCTTGTTTTTTTTTTGTCCACAGATGGTCTAGTAGCCTAAAATTTGTAACATTTCGACATAAGGAGATAAATCCAGAACAAAACATGGTCAGATCACATCGAGATACAAAGATATCGGAATAGGGAGGTTATCGAGATTTATTATGCCCAAATATATGTAGATTGAAGGGACCGAGGAAACCATCGACATAGGGAGAGATATCGCGATGCAGAACATCGAGATGTAGAGAGTCGACTGTTATTGAAAGCTTTCTATGCCCGCCTTTTCATTAGTATGTATCTTGTGTGGCAAATCCAATGGAAACACTATGGCCAGGTCTTCGAAAATGTTTCCTAGGGGAACAATGGGTAAAAGCGTCAGCCTGGGTAAGACGGCCCACCCCCGTTTTTAGGCGAAATGCTCAAGCTTCTTGAAATATTTTTTTACAGGAGGAATTAAAAGCTAATTTTAACCATTTTAAACCACTTTGCAACACATGAATGCATGAAATGTCAAAACAATAAACAAAACAAACTAGTTGATGGTAACGACGCTGCGCGATCTAATTTTAGTGGCAACGAATTTAAGGTTTTTTCCTGCGAAAAGCACGATACTTGAGTGATTCTTTCAATCAGTGATCTTCATTTGTCCATTCTACTTCTACATTCTACTTTGGGGCTGTCCATAAACCACGTAGACTCGTGAGAGGGGGGGAGGGGTTTCGAAAAAGTCTACGTAAGTCTACGAAGGGGGACGGGGGTATACCAAAAGTCCACGTAGACTTTTTTTGATAACAATTTGTGCAACAGCTTTGTGAGAAGTTCACTAGTTTGATTTTTAAGTTTTTTTTTTGCTGAACTACGGCTTAAACTACCATTGGATGGTTCTTCACATGGAAATTCTTCTATGTTAATAAGGAAAATTCTCTGAAGTGTTCTATAAAAAATTTCCTCTTCGATTTTATTGCAGATTCTACTAGAACACCTTTGATTTTCGTCAGGAACTTCTATGGAAACGACAAGTGATTCTTAAGAATTTTCACGGGAAATAATGTACTTCAACGGAAAATTCTTTGTAATTTACAAAGGAAGCATTTTAGAATATCAAAGAAAAAGTCATTTGAATTTCCAAAAGATAAGAAAATTATTTTGAGCTTTTTAGTGGAATGTTTTCACCTGTCATAAGACGAGTTTGAACAATCCCATTGAATTCCACCACTTAATTGTATCCTGACAGATACGTATTTCGACCTCAACAGTAAGGCCGTCTTCAGTGTCTTGTACTTGACTCGACTTGTAAGTCGAGTCAAGTACAAGACACTGAAGACGGCCTTACTGTTGAGGTCGAAATACGTATCTGTCAGGATACAATTAAGTGGTGGAATTCAATGGGATTGTTCAAACTCGTCTTATGACAGGTTTCCAAAAGACATTTTTTAAAACTTGTTAGAGGAATTCTCCGAAATTTCCGCGAGAAACCCTTCAGAATTTCCATTGGAGATTTTCTAGTAATTCCCGGGATTTCCCTGAATCCCAACAGAAATGTATTCAAAATTATTATTATTATCAAAAATAAATTTTGCTCAATGTTGAAATACCTACATTACAAAAGTAAGAAATTTGCCAATTTATTTTTCAACAGGGGTAAGACAAAAAGGTTGATTCATGTTTTCCCAAAACGATGAATATATGATCTTCTGGTCAATTTGAGGCAGGTTCCGCGAAAGTAACTTTTTTCAGGGTATATGGCATACGGAACTTTTCCGTTGGCCAGGGGCCAATCTGAGGTTTTGCAAGGGGACAGTATACTAGAAGAGTTTCCACGACGGTGGTTCCGGTTTCATCAAAATCGGATCATTCTACGCAAAGTTGAATGAATGACAAAATTATTCAAGTTTGCCGTATACTTTATATCCATGTTGTAGCATAAAATGTAAGAAATTCCTATCTTTTGATACATTCTTTTAGAAGTCTGAGAAGTCAACAACCAATCTATTTTAGTCACCTCAAAATTTTATCCAATTTAGCTAAAAAAAATATGAAAAGCATATCTCATCATGCGAAAACGATTATGAGCAGACGCATAGAATCGCAAATATTTTTCGAAATCATGAATACGTCTAATAAAAATGAGAGCATAGAAATAAATAAAAAACCAAAGAATTAACCATATGGCTAAAGAAAAATACGAAACAAAGACTTGAACGACTTTCACAGCATATAATTACTAAGAATGAAAATAAGGGCTCAATTTCAGTGGATTCTTGACGATTCTGAATAAGTTTACCGTCCATATCCAAAAGCATTATCTCCTTTGCACCAGAGAATTTGGAGATTTCATCTTTTTTTGCAGATTATAGCTCTTGCTCAAGCATAAGGTATGCGGTGTCCTCACGCTAAAAATCAATAACACAGAGATATGTTTGCTTCACACAAAACGGACCTAATGCAGAACATCCCCTAGATGAGCGACAGTTACACAGCCACAGAAATAGCTCGTGTGGTTTTATTGAAGCTTGGATTTCAATATTTTCAACAGTATTTGGTTCCTCATGAAACAAGGAATCTGTACAAACGTTTACATGTTAAAAAGGGCCGTTATCACGACCGTACGAGGCATCAATAAGTGGGGAAATGAAAAGGATTTTGATTTGTTTATTGGAAGAAGACATTTCCTCCATCAATTTTTAAGACGAAGTTTTATTAAGAGTCTTCGTTCGCAAATATTAGTAAAAATATGATAGATCAGTTCCTTAGATTGAGTTAATAAAACTAATATTTGTATCAAATTTAAAACCCGTAAAAACATTTCCTGGGAAATTCGGGAAAATAATGTTCATATCCCGGGAAATCCTTCCCGAGAATGCAAGCCCTATTTTCTAGGAAGTCCCTGGGTATCTTTTCTTAATTTCGGTAATTCTTCGGAATTTTCGAGAGAAATTCTTTAGACAGATAAGCAAAACTTTTCGGAATGTCCATAAGAAATTATTAGAAAATTTACCTCAATTTATTCAAGAGTTCTATGGCAAATTCTTTGGAATTATTGTAAATATATAAATATTCGGAATTGCTATAGAAATTGTTGAAAATTTCCACGAGAAATTATTTTAATTTCCCACCAAAAACTCTATGAGTTTCCACAAATAAAATATTTGCAATTTTTGTAAGAAAGCCTTTATCATTTTCACGAAAATTTATTCGAAATTTTTACGAGAAATTCACCAAAATTTCAACAGAAAATTCTTCATAATTTCCATCGAAAATTATTCGGAAAATTCTTTGAAATGTGGAAATTGCTCCAAATTTGAAACAGAAATTTTAAAATATCGTAGGAAACCATTCTAAAATTCCACGGGAAATATTTCTAAATGTTCGTTTAAACTTAAAATTACCTCGGGAAATAAATTTAAATTTTCACTGAAAATTACTAATGACGGGAAAACTTTTGGATTCTAGAAGGAAATTCTTGGGACTCAACTCGAAATTTTTCGAAGTTCTGAAAATTGTTCGGTTTTCTACAAATTTGAAACGTTCCGATGCGTTACAGATTTGAGGCAATGGCGTGCCTATGCAAAAGTGCCGGCGGCGGAGGCGCACACCTCTGTGAGGAATCGAGTTCAACAGAAATTAAATTGGCTTTGAGATTTGGTTTCGGGAGCAATGGACAAAGGATTAAATTTTATTACGTTTTAAATTGATTTTTGTTTTGTTAGATTCTGTTCAGTTTAATTTTGTTTCTGAAATTCTAATTTTATGGTAATATTTACATACTGAAATTGATTTGAATAGCTGAATTGCTTAAAACGTGGTTGATCTCCATATTTTTTAAACCGCATATGATATTTTGTAAAATTTAGAAAAGTCTACGTAGACTTCAAAGGAGGGGGGAGGGGTTTCGGAAAAGTCTACGAAAGTCTACTAGGGGGGACGGGGGGGTTTGAAAATGTGAAATTTCGGTCTACGTAGTTTGTGGACAGCCCCTTTGTGTATCGAATAAGGTATGTAAACGGCTGTAAAATTAGAGTTAAACGTAAAAAAGTATAAATTGTGCGCTGGGGGTAAAACGAACCATTTTTGGTGGGGAAAAACGGCCCGGCATGTAGTGATTTATTCGTGATAGTTCTTTCTGGGTGAATGTTAAGTAGTGCTTGCTGTTTTTGCAGAGATGCCACGAAAATACACGAGAAAGACATCACGGATGCAGTGGACAGTGGAGCAGCTGAACAACGCAAAAGCAGCAATCCTTGGCGGTATGTCCATTAGAGCTGCTTTCACCGCATACCTGATTCCTAGGACAAGCCTCCGCCAGCATATGAAGACACGCCATGCTACACAAACGGTTAAGCTCGAATCCAAAGTTCCTGTTTTTAACCCAGCCCAAGAAGAAGAACTTGTTCAACATTTGCTTGATCTGGAGAACCAGTTCTATGGATTTACCATGCGCGATGTTCAAGAATTGGCATTTGAATTGGCAGAGAAAAATAATTTGCCTCACACATTCAATAAGGACAAGCGAATGGCTGGTAAGGACTGGCTCGTGGGGTTTTTGGAGCGCAATCCTAAAATTTCTTTTCGGAAGCCGGAAGCAACTTCCACGGCTAGAGCACGAGGCTTTAATAAGCCAGCCGTCAATAAGTACTTCGGTCTTCTGGGTTCAATCATGCAGCAGAAACTATTCGATCCGTCGAGAATTTACAACGCTGACGAAACGGCTGTGTGCACGGTAAGTAATGTTTCTTGTTACGGTCAAACTGTTTATTATAATTATTTCATTTTTTAGGTTCCACCGAAGAAAAAAAATCACCGCCCTCAAGGGGAAGAAGCAGGTCGGTGCCATACCCTCTGCTGAAAGAGGAGAAACAATCACAACGACTATGTGTATGTCAGCAACTGGGCACTACATCCCACCCTTCCTGATTTATCCACGAGTACGGATGCAAGAAGCGTTGAAGAGGGGAGCCCCCGCGGGAACTGCGTTTTCGTGTAATCCAAGCGGATACATGACAATTGATCAGTTCAATATCTTTTTCGATCATTTTTTGAAGCATGCTCGCCCGTCAGCAGACTCGCCGGTTTTACTTATTCTCGATGGGCACGCGTCTCACACGAAAAACTTGGCATTTTCTGAAAAGGCTCGGGCAAACCATGTGGATGTTCTTATTTTGCCTCCACACTGCAGTAGCCATTGGACGTATCCTTCATGGCACCGTTCAAAACCTTTTATGCCGACGTGGTTGAAAAATTCATGCGGAACAATCCAGGTCGTACGGTTGGGCAATACGACATTGCGGACCTTATGGGCCAAGCATTCACAAAGGCTGCAACTTCAGAAACAGCTAAAAGTGGATTCCGTAAAACGGGCATTGTTCCACTCGATCCAGATGTTTATGGCAACGAAGCATTTGAACCATCGGAAGTGACGGATCAAGCGGCTGCTGTAGAAGACGTGGCAGATCCTCAGACACCTCTGAATCGTAACCCAGATGGTATCTCCGAAGCAGAAGTGGTTCTACACGATCCACAACCATCGACGTCGAGCGGAATCTTGAACAATACCGACTGTGATCTGGTCAAACTCCAGCTCGATAGCTCCAGTTCATTGAACGGTTCGTTCACGGTGCCTCCCTCATGCATACTGCCACTGCCCAAAATGCAAGGCTCTCGTACAACAAAAAGAAAGCGTGCGCCGGAGAAAACAACGGTAATAATTTTTACTTATTCTCGTACAGCCCCCCCACAACTTGACGTCTCCAGTACATTGTCAGTGTACCCCGAAAAATTGGTTCAGGTGGTTCTGTCAAACTTAACTATTTTGGGAGCATTTCTCGATTATGGCGTAAAAGGTTAAAGATAAACCTAATTTTTTTATTATTTATTATAACGCAATTGCATTACTCATTAGTTATTTTGGTATAGGCTCGTATATACTCGAGCACTACGGGGCTGCGTGCTTAAAAATATAGATATCACTACAACGTGGATTGTTGCTGGATTATTCGAAACAATTATTTATAGGGGTACCGTCCCGGGAACAACTTGACATCTATATCACTGTACATACCCCGAAATTTTGGTTTAAGTTTAATTGGTTTTGTCCAACTTGTGATTTCATTTTATGAAAAAAAAACAAAAAAAGAAGGTAATGTCCAGTACTAAATACCGTGACAAAAATCATCCAAAAAATCCAAACTAGAATTAATATTAGGAAAGAGGTGGTAGCTGATGACTCTAAGATGACCGACTGAATGTTGAAGGAGCGATTGTCAAAACAAATCAAATGGCGGAAATTTTACCCATGGCTAATTTTCATCGATAGCGCTTAAGGTCACTCCTGACGGAATCCAAGATTCAAAGTGCTCGCGTTTTCGGGGGCACACCACTCGATTCAGAGGTGGCGTACAACTGTCATTTTTGTTGATTTAGCTTTGCTGCGTCGCAGCATGCGTGGAATAAGAAAAATGACAGTTGTGCGTTGCTTCCGTAACGAGTGGTGTGCCCCCGAAAACGCGAGCACTTTTAATCTTGGATTCCGTCAGGAGTGACCTTAAATGTCGCATAACTTGGAAATATATAAGAAATTCGCAGATAAAATATGTTTTGTGAAATATTAATGGGTGAACTGGGTTGGAAATACACAGGAGGAAAGTAAAGTTATTGGATAAATGGGCACAGGAGATGTCGCTTTTTAAAATAGCTTATAAAAATCTAACGCAAAATGGGTCATTCATCCTTTTTATTTTTAATTCATAGTAAACCCCCCGAAATATTTCTCTAGTTTATCCGATTGTCAAATCCATACAAAGGAACCAATATAAACCCACAGCCATTTGAAAACAGACAAGATAATATATTTGAATGAATGTTTGTATTTTTCGTTATGGACAAATCTGAATTATCCGGACTAAGAGCAAGATTACCGGTGGTGAGTTTAAGGCTCAAATTACCGTCATCCAGTCATTGACTAGAAAGACAGCCACGTGCTCGTACCAACCCCCAGTAATAAAACCACCCACCGAGGAGAAAATGCAGTCTCCAGCTGGATGGGGGAAGTATTTTTGTTTCGCTATTGGATGATGCAGTTTTGAAACAAAAATACATCCCCCATTCAGCTGGAGACTGCTTTTACTAAACGCGCTGCTATAACAGTAGCGCGACTGACAGGTGACCAAATTTGGTAGCGCGATAAGAGCGCTGTTATTTGATGAACTGTCAACTGTCAAACATCACCGGTACGGAATACAGCAACCAAATTGAGAGCCGAAAATAGTGACCGATACGGAAACGAGTGACGAAACTAAAATGAAAGCCCTGCGCGGGTGATCAAAATGTTCGCGACCGATAATGATGCTCTAACGAAAGGCTTTCTTTGAGATAAAAATAACCTTACACCTTGGAAAAACCTTTCCACCTGATTTTGGTCCCCGTGTCCCGTGTATTTTAAATTGGGCAGGGATTGTGATTATCCGTGCTCAATTTCGAATAATTAGTGTCCAACATCGCATAATATGTAAAACACGCGGGAAAAAATTGCGAACCACATTCCCGAGGTGTGATGCTACACTAAGGAAAATGGACGTATGATTTTCAATCAAAAATTTGCCACAAGGAATCGGTATGAATTTCAATATGTTGCCTTATGAATGATGATTTTCATTTAAAAAAAAGTGAAGTGCGGCAGACTGGATTCGAACCATGGACGTCGGGGTTGGGAGGCCGGTATGTAGACCACTCGCCCATCGACGCTTGAATAGTTGGGAAGGTAACTGCGTATAAGAAGCACTGCTGGTGAAATAATCGGTCGAAGATTCATAAGGCGCCAGTTATGAATTTCGATAGTCCAGTTCGCTGAGTGTACCTTAATATGAAATTTTGGGTTGGAAAGTTTCTCGACTTCCCTCACGCAAAAAGATGTTGCAGTTGAAATTATCGTACCGAGGGTTAATTCAAAATATGCATCGACAATTTACTGCAGTTAACAAACCCGTTAAACCCGTACATCATTACGCGCAGTGAAAATAAACTGTGGTGGTTATTTATTCAATTAAAATGGAACATCGATTTAAATACTCTATAAAACTATCCATCGTTACGAAAACACCACGTTTTATTCTGATCCAAATGTGAAGCATTACGTATGTTTTAAAAAGAAACTACCTAGTCATGATGATAGCATTAAATCAACCGCAAGTTCCTTTGTTCTCACATCTTATCATTTTATGATAATCTAGTTATAAAGCTGTATGATAAAGAATAATCATTTATACAGCTAATAAATTTAACTTCTCAGATTCAACTATTAAAACTGCATAGAACAGTGAAAACTCGTTGTCTACAATTAAATGGGTAATATATAAAACAAATTTCGTGTTCCAAAGCGACAAATTCCATCTTTTAAAGCATTGGAAGTTTCGTTCAGAATCTTTTTATTAATTGCAATTACCAATTCACTCTATCCATATGACGCTCCTGTCCGTTATTTGTTGACAACAAATGACGAAACAAAATAACATGGTTTCTACGGAGGAAAAGTGTGGCGGCAGTGTAGGATGACCCATTGTTTATGTTTCGAAGCGCCATCTGCGATTTGCAAGTGGGTACGCGAAACTAAGGCCAAATGTCAAGTTGTGGGGGGGTTGTTCTCGTAATAGACCAATGCAAGATCTTGACTTAACCTCACTTATTTGACAGTTCACAGAGCTTGTTTACAGGGTGTTAGAATTAAAATCGATTAGCTGAAAATAAAAATCTGTAATTTTCGTTCAAAATCATTTTGGTCCAAATATTCTAGTTATATGCTTTGATTCCTGCCAAAAATCAGTCACAGAAGACATCAATATTCTGAATTAATCACAAAACAGTTTTTCCGGAAGCAGCTCCAGAGACTAAGTCCTTGTAAACAAGCTCTGTGAACTGTCAACCTACGTCATCATGCACTGGTCAATAATAATCGGACGAATACACTGAAACACTGAAGAAAGCCAAAAGGAATAAATAATCAAAGGAATAAAAAAGGCAAGGAAACCGAGGTCCAAGAAATCGATGGCTTTGCTTACCGAGGAAGACACACTATGCGATAAGTGTGGTAATGTTTTCTCGGATTCAAATGATGGAACTGACTGGACATCTTGCTTCAACTGTGGAAAGTGGTTCCATAGTGCCTGTTTGAAATCAGCTGGAAACAAGTGTTATGAGTGTTCGTAGATAATTTCAGAGGCTTCGAATCTTTATGAGTTCATTTTAAATATTGAATTGATCATTTATGTTTTTTTGCGTTCATGCTTTTCCATCTAAATTGGATTTAACTTGGGTTTGTCAGCTCTGCTTAAAAGCAGTAAACGAGTGTTATGAATTATAAACATTATTGTTTTTATCATTATTTATTTTTATATATTATATATTTATTTGTTCTTTCTCTGGTAATGTAGTCTGAGGAAAATACAACTACAAATAAATAAAAATGCATTTGATTTTCTTTTAATTCTGTCCTTAAGTTAAAGCGAAAAAATTATATTACAAATTGTATATGAATAATTACATAATTTATGGATGGTCCTTGAAAAAAGTTATATGTCTAAACTATTTTCGTACATTATCTTGTCTATTCTTTTCGTCTATCTCATTTCGCCTTAAAGGCTCCCCCAGACCTAAGCGATTTCATCGCCGCGACGGTTTATTGATACTGAATCATTCTCATACGATAATTATTGGAATTATCATTTTGATAACTTCTCAGGTGTGAAAAGTAGGCGAGTTGTCATTAGCGATAATTTTTCAAATTTTGGAATTGATTAATAATAAACACAAAATTTTCATTTTAATGTAAACTTAACTAATACCAATTTAATGTCAACAATAAAGTTCAATCGGATGTTTGGTATTGTGTTTTGGTGTTGTGTAGGAAAATAAGTTGGAAAGTAGCATTTATCAATGCTTCAAATCGAGATACAATTATCGAACGATTCTTACTCTCTAGCGAGTTGGGAGTGTTGTTCATCCTCGATGATTTGAAAATTTTGTTTTTATCGTCCTTTTCAAATGTTGGTCTAAAAATCACCAGGGTTCGTAATGCTAGCTCAATCCCAATACATTACATACAGCTACGTATTTCAACGTCACCTTTGCGGACAACCTGATTGAGCTGCGGCTTTGCGTTTTTCTGCAGCTATAGATCTCAAATCTTGATCTCAAAGGATTGTCCAGAATATCTCATAACTATCTCACCATATCCGTTGACCTCCCGGGTGATATAATGGATATAACTGAACGGATATTGAAACTTTGAGTACCGAAAAGAGCTTCTAAGCAGCTGTAGATCTCAAGTCCCGAACTCAAGGATAGTTTGGATTGCCCAGAATATCTCAAAACTATCCTATGATATCCTTTGTCCTCCCGGGAGATGTAATGGATATAATAGAATGCATATTGAAGCTTTCAGTACTGAAAAACGATTTTCTTGCAGCTGTAGATTTCAAGTCCTAAACTCAAAGAATGTTTGGATGACCTAGGACGTCCAAGGAATTTAAAAAAATATTTTTTTTATACATCACAGTAACTCTACGAATTCGTTTGAATAAAAACCTTATTTTGAAACAATACAATCCACTGCCAATACACCTAAAAGTTTCTCTTTCGCAACTTCATGACGATCTAGGATTTTTTTTTGTCTTTATTAAGGAGACTTTCAGCCCTAGGCTGGCTCGTCTCCGGACACGATCTAGGTTGTCGTAAAGCCTTGATCGCTCATGTCTGATATTTTTCACTGATTGGGGAGTCAATTTCAAGCATTTTTGCTGAAGAGTGTTTACTTTTATCCATCGTGCGATTTTATACATTCATATTTCGGTTGGGGTCATTTATGAGCCCGTGGGCCTGAAAGGGTTAAGGGAAATTGTTATGAACGTGAACGTGAAGAAATCCAAGTATAACTTTTTTAAACTTTTAAAAATCCTAATTCCCAATATTTGAACAAATTTTTCGTGAAAGTACAGAAACTCAGATTGTTTGGAGGAACTGGAAAAAATAGAAATTCGGAATAATTCTCAGGGGATATTCTTTACAGTTTCTGTTGGAATTTTATTTTCCATGTAAAATTTTTCAAAATGTGCAAAGGGCCGGATAGGAGTACCCTATGTAGGCGATGCTGCGAAAAGGGTCACAAGGCGCATACGTGCGAGAAAGCGCCATCGTGCACGCTATGTGCAAGCAGGAACCCGATACACAACCACGTCATGGCTGGGCCTGCTTGCCCGTTGAGTGTTAGTACGAGGAAGCCGTGCAAGTAACGCAGCTCAACCTCAACCATTGTGCGGCCGTCAAGCAGTCGGTAGCAGAAGCGAGAACAGACGTAGCTATTCTGTCGGACCCGTACCGCATCCCCGCAGATAACGGGAACTGGGTAGCAGACGGATCCAGAGCAGCGGTGATTTGTACGACGGGAAGATTTTCGATCCAGGAAGTGGTAATCACAAGAGCGGAGAGTGCAGTTATAGCTAAGATAAATGGAGTGTACTACTACAGCTGCTATGCGCCGCCAAAGTGACCGAGCAATTCACCCAGATGGTCGATCGGCTGATATCAGACCAGTTTGCAAGACAGTGGTCATTGCAGGGGACTTAAATGCGTGGGCGACGGAGTGGGGTACTGCAGTGGAGGAGGGTCGACGACGGCTATACCCATAGCGACCATCTGGCTATCCAGTACAGGATAAGCAGAGAGCCAAAAAGAGGAAGTCGGATAACCGCTCCTCCTACAACCAGAGCGTGGAAGGTCGCCCACTTCGACAGTAGAACCTTCAGTGAAGCTTTGCACCTGGAGGAAAATACGGAAAGTTTGAGCAGGGATGAACTGGCTGCGGTTCTGTCACGAGCGTGCGGCGCTACCATGCCCGACCACGGAATTGTCGACCACAGGTATACTGGTAGAGCGAGCATATTGCAGCCCTTCGAGCAGCCTGCCTCCTGGCTAGAAGAAAAACGCAAAGGACACACTCGGCGGAAGTGAGGGAGGAACGCATCGAGCAATTCAAAGCAGCGAGACTGGCTCTAAACAAGGCCATCAAAGAAAGGAAGAAAGTATGCTTCGACAGATTGTGCCAGAGCGCCAATTCGAACCCATGGGTAGACGTCTTTAAGGTGGTGATGGCCAAAACAAGAGGAGCACTGGCACCTCTCGAGCGATGTCCAACGAGGCTGAAGACGATAATCGAAGCACTATTCCCGCACCACGGCGCAACCCATTGGCCGCCAGCAGCGAGGGTAGGAGCAAATGACGAAGCAGTGGCGAGGGTGACGGTAGAGGAGCTAATGACGGTGGCAAAGTCTCTCGACCCGAGTAAAGCACCTGGTCCGGACGGGATCCGGAACATGGTGTTGAAGACAGCCATAATGACTAATCCGAACATGTTCAAGTTAGCCATGCAGAGGTGTCTGTACGAGCGGACATTCCCGGATATATGGAAGAGACAGCGTTTGGTCCTGTTACCGAAACCTGGTAAGCCACCAGCGTACAGACCAATCTGTCTAATAGACACGGTAGGGAAGCTACTGGAGAAGTTGATCTTGAACAGGCTGTCGCCGTACGTGGAGGAGGTAGGAGGATTATCGAACGAGCAATTCGGCTTTCGGAGAGGAAGGTCTACTCTGGGTGCCATTAAATCGGTGGTTGACACTGCAAAGGTCGCCATCGAATGTAAGCGGCGTGGTAACCGTTACTGCGGAGTAATAACACTCGATGTGCGGAATGCATTCAACAGTGCGTGCTGGATGGAGATCGCGAACACGTCGCTCGGTAGGGCTGTACAAGATTCTGGGAAGTTACTTTCAGAATCGAGTATTGATCTACGAGACAGACGAAGGCTTGGTTAGCGCGCCCATCACGGCAGGTGTCCCACAGGGATCAATTTTGGGTCCATTGCTGTTTTTTTTTTTTTTTTTTTATAGAGGGATGAAGGCAAATCTGCATACAGACACCTGAAATTATCACTCAGGGAGTGGGGTTGGCGCGGTTGGCAGAAGGCCAGACCGCCGGACCCACTAAATCCACCCAAGCAACAGAAGGTTACTTGAGTTACCCTCTCTTCTAATGCACAATTCCCCCCGGGACTACCTTTCAGTATTACTTCTGTGGGGAAAAGCAGTACTAAAAGTACTCCTCCCAAAACAACACCTTTCACAGTGCCTCTCTTCGATGTTTTGTCGTACGTCTGAGCCCTTTGGCTCCCTTATTGGTGCCAGCAAGCACACAAAAAGCGTGGGCCCTTAAGCCCTTTACTTTTTTTCCTTGTGCCATTCAGCAACGCATCTACTTTCCTTTTTATTTTTAGAGCCATTTAGCTCTCAACGTGCTCGCAAGCTACTCAGATAGTCCCCGGCGGCGGATCTACCCTACTCCGACGGGGAGTCCCCGGCGGCGGAAGCTCCCCGATACCGACGACCCGCATTCGTGGATGGCTGTTACATTACCAACACTACACATTCACCTGGTATGCATGTTCATAGATCCGCGCAATTCCTACACACATTCGCACTTCAACGTGTGACCGGACGAGTGCCGAGGTCAGGCCAACGATCCCGGGTGGAGATAGCCTCCGGTTCAGTGGCGCCCAGACGACCCGAAGCAGGTGCATTCACGCGGCACGATCTACTCAACTGGTCCCCGGCGGTGGCCCTAGCCTACTCCGATTAACCGATTTCCCATGAACTGCGCCTTTCAGCTTCTTGCTTAACCGATGAGCCATTCAGCTCTCACCTTGGTCGCGGACTACTCGGATAGTCCCCGGCGGTGGATCAATCCTACTCCGACAGGGAGTTCCCCGACGTCGGAAGCTCCCCGTAACCGACGACCCGTCTCAACGGGTGACCGGGCGAGTGCCGAGGTCAATCCAAAGATTCCGGGTGGAGATAACTTCCAGTTCAATGGTGCCCCGACGACCCGAAGCCGGTACATTCGCACGCCACGGTCTACTCAGCTGATCCCCGGCGGTGGACCTAGCCTACTCCGATAACCGAGTTTCATTTGCCTTGAGCCATTCAGCTCTCACCTTATTCATTGAGCCATTTAGCTCCCGCCTCGGTCGCGATCGCGAACGACTCGGATAGTCCCCGACGGCGGATCTAACCTACTCCGACGAGAAGTTCCCCGAAAGCGGGAGCTCCTCCGAACCCGGCCGTTTCGCCACGTTCTGCGGCTACGCGCTTGCCGCAAGCTGAATACAGTTGCGACGCTGTCGTTCCCATCCATTATCGACATATATATTCACGACTTCCACGACTCATGGTCCGCTATCCGTAACGGCTGCCTGCTGCTGCTCTATGCGCCAACTTCGTTGCAGGATGTCGGCTATCCTGGACGTCGCTCTTGCAACCGCTCTCCACTGTTCTGGGTTCTGGCACATTTTATGACGATGTTATCGGTGTTGGTGTCCGTTCCGCATGCCCCCAACATCGCACTCCTCTCCGTTTCGAACCGAGGACATGTGAACAGGATGTGTTCAGCCGTTTCTGTCACGTCTGGGCATTGCGGACAGGTGGGAGAAGCCGCGTGACCAAACCTGTGTAGGTACCACTTGAAGCATCCATGGCCTGTTAAGAACTGGGTCAAGCCAAAGTTTAGCTCCCCATGAGGTCTGCTAATCCATACCGACACACTTGGGACAAGGCGATGGGTCCACCTTCTCTTAACCGAGTTGTCCCACTCTCTCTGCCATTTGGCTACCGTTGCTGCCTTGATATTCCTTCGAGCGTTATCGGTGCCCCTGAGGGCGCAGCACTCCTCATCTTCCTCTACCACCAGTTTGAAAGGCATCATGCCCGCGAGTACACATGCCGCTTCGCGAGATACGGTGCGATATGCGCTGATGACTCTTAGGCACATTAGCCTATGACTCTCCAGCTTTCGCACGTTGCAGTTTACGCTCAACGCTGATTCCCAGGCTGGACCTCCGTAAAGTAGTATTGAAATCGCCACGCTTGCCAGCAGCCTGCGCTTGCTGGGGGGGGGTCCATTGCTGTGGAACGTGAGGTACGATGGCGTGCTGAGGTTAAAGCTCTCACCAGGAGTCAAGTTAGTGGGATTCGCTGATGACGTAACCATGACCGTGTACGGAGAATCCATTGAGTTGGTCGAACTGACTGCAGCCTATTCGATCAGTCTAGTGGAGGAATTGTTGCGCAGCAAGAAGCTCCAGCTGGCGCATCATAAAACGGAGATGACAGTCGTTAACAACCGGAAATCGGTTCAAAAGGCGACAATTAGAGTTGGCGGCTGCGACATCACCTCCAAGAGATCTCTGAAACAATTGGGGGTGATGCTCGACGATAAGTTGAGTTTTGAAAGTCACGTCGACTACGCCTGCAAGCGCGCGTCGACGGCGATAGCGGCACTATCGAGGATGATGGCGAACAACTCTAGGGTGTGCTCCAGCAAGCGCAGGTTGCTGGCAAGCGTGGCGGTTTCAATACTACGATACGGAGTGGACCTCCGCCTGGGGATCGGCGTTGAGTGTAAACTGCAACGTGCGAAAGCTGGAGAGTACTCATAGGCTAATGTGCCTGAGAGTCATAAGCGCGTATCGCACCGTATCTCGCGAAGCGGCATGTGTACTCGCGGGCATGATGCCTATCAAACTGGTCGTGGAGGAAGACGAGGAGTGCTAACCCGAGTAGCACACATGTTGCACGTTAGTTGCCGCAACTTATATGTGACCAAATACGGTCGCATTTAAGTTGCTGCAACCAAATCTGTACAGAATGTGCTACTTGGGAAGCCCTCAGGGGCACCGATAACGCTCGAAGGAATATCAAGGCAGCAACGGTAGCCAACTGGCAGAGGGAGTGGGACAACTCGGCTAAAGGAAGGTGGACCCATCGCCTAGTCCCTAGTGTGTCGGCATGAATTAGCAGACCTCATGGAGAGCTAAACTTTGGCTTGACTCAGTTCTTAACAGGCCACGGATGCTTCAAGTGGTACCTACAAAGGTTCGGACACGCAGCCCGCCTGTCTGTTATGTACAGACGTGACAGAAACGGCTGAACACATCCTGTTTACGTATCCCCGGTTCGAAACGGCGTGCGATGTTGGAAGCATGTGGAACGGACACTACCACCGATAACATCGTCAGAAAAATGTGCCAGAACCCAGAACAATGGAGAGCGGTCACAAGAGCAATGTCCAGGATAGCCGACATTGTTGTAACAAAGTTGGCGAATAGCGAATAGAGCGGCAGCAGGCAGCCTTTACGAATAGCGGACCATGAGTACTCCGCCGCGGAAGTCGTGAATATATATGTCGATAATAAATGGGAACGCCAGCGCCAGCTACCACGCGTATCCTCTGAACGCGATGAAACGGCCGGTTCCGGAGGAGCTCCCGCTTTCGGGGAACTTCTCGTCGGAGTAGGTTAGATCCGCAGTCGGGGACTATCCGAGTCGTCCGCGATCACGACCGAGGTGGAAGCTAAATGGCTCAACGAATAAGGGGCATTAGAAAAAGAAGGCCTTCTGCCTTCTGCGCCAACCCCACTCGCTGAGTGATAATTTCATGTGTCAGTATGCAGATTTGCCTTCATCCCTCAATTAAAAAAAAACATCCGAGAGATATTCAATTTTCAAAAAAGAGCTAACCGCGGTGGAGGTTGGTACTCGGATTCTGATGGCTTTTCCGCAAACGTTACCTTTAAATAGTCTTGTTGTTGAGGGTTCGAGTCCCTCCAAGACACGTGGATTCTTTTTCGCAAATTTCATATCAATTTGCCCATTTCGAAACATGTGCTGTGCCAAGATATCTAAAAAAAAATAAAGTTACATTTTGACCATAACTCAGCCCATAGTCCGATTTTTAACAGGAAACAATGGTGCGAGATTCTCCGTCGAATGCATTCAGTTTCGTGCAATCCGATCAAAGAATGCCAAATAAGTGAGCTGGACTTATAATAATCCTTCAAAAAATAAACAGATTATTATAATTGAAAAAATTCAGTTAGACTTCGATATTTGACCATTTGTGTAAAATGGTGATGGTCACACAAGCACCAGATGGGAAGCTTAGAAAGACCAATTTTCAGCGTATTTGACCCTCAAGTCCGTTGAAGATTATGATGGAAAATTCAAAGCTCTCTTTGGAAAACCACATTAGTTAGATAATCCATTTCGAGCGGCGATGGAAGATTTAGATGAATATTATTCACCCAGGATGTCTCTACGGTACGAAACATTTCGATCCAATCTCCACGAGAAAAAGGACCATTTTGTAATTCGTCTACGATCGCAAGCTGCATAATGCAAGTTTGAAGATCAGCTGGATGAGATGATAATAGATCAAATCTTTTTTTGCCACAGAAAGTGATGATAAATAACGTGCAAAATACTGGAAGTATGATAGATCTTTGGATGATACGTTGATAATCTGATCGTCGAGTTGGAATGCCAAAGGTTTCCCAAACATCAGAGATCATGTCTTGCGTGCCGCGTATTTTCTTCCATCTTTGTTATAATAAAAGAAAAGCTGCAATGCCTCTCTATTGCTTGGAAGCTTCGATTCCCCAACTGCAGAAATTGGACGTTCGACAAGCCACACCGAATCTTTCCTTGAGTCCATTGTGTGAATTTGAATTTGTCGCTCAACTTCATTACACGCGATGGTAGCTATCCAACCCAAAACAAATCCAGAAAACAGTTACTAAGTAACAGTAATCACAACATAATTGGCCGGGGTTTAGCCAAATCGCACTGAGCGCCAACAAAAAAATACCCATTTTTCTACTAAAATTTTTTGTTAGCAGATTCAGTTGATCACAAATCGTATCGAATATCCCTCAACCTCATAAATGTGGATATCCTACAACTAATGTAGGGGGAATGACGGCTTTGGTAGGTTTTGTTCTATTATTGGCAGGGGTTTTTTTTATGACTGATTAGGCTCAAATTTGGCCTAAGCATTCATTGCATATCAAAGAATATTGTAGCCAAATTTCATAAAATTTGGTCGACAAAAACCCCCCTGCCAATAATAGAACAAAACCTGCCAAAGCCGTCTTTCCCCCTACATATAAATTGATACGGAATGATGTCCGTTTCATTTTTGCGAACAAAATACCACAAGTCAGTCAAAAAGCCGCTTGGTGCGATTTGGTTGAACCCCGACCAATTGATGCTCTATAGGCGAAACTTGCCGTTTAAAAAGTGTTCTAACAACAGCAAGGTTTTATATGTTCTATTAATTTCGTAATTAAAGCTGGTTTTTAATGCTTATATGTCTTCTAGAAAAATGGTCAGGATAGAATTTAGTTCAGGATGATCAGGATAGAATTAAGTATTAACTTCAAGCGAGACTACTAGAATTGGATCTAATCAAGCAAAATTACAGCATATCGAATGTAGATAACCGATTCTCTATCTATAATAATTTGCATGTAAAACTTAATCGTCTTCACGCCACCATTAAACATTATCCAAATGAGCTGAAACTTTGTCAGAGTACTCTATACAATAATATCTTTCGATCCAAGGTATGGGAGCTTGATTTTGAACACATTAACACACATTGTTCAATTTGAACTGTTCTAGCGTCCACCCACAGAACTGAGATTAAGAAAAAATGGCATAAAAAGACATAAAAAGTCCATTTCGAACAATTATTGTTGTTTTGACTATACTTGGCGAAATATCCAACAGCAAGCAAGTCGTCTGCTGGCATAATTTTGATTAGAGCTGCAATATGTGAAGATTTCCAACAATGAATGTAGTCACCCACAGCATAGTAGGCTAAGGTTTGAGCCATATACCCTATCGCATCGCTTGAGTCATCAACATCCAACTAGCAGCAAGTTTGGATCTACTTTTCGTTGCACACGAACACGCTACCTTCCCCCCTTAAACATTTTCAATGGGCACGACCCCACCAAAATATAGCTCCCCATTCCTCCCCACACCCTGCCGACAGGCGCGGGGGGGAATGCTCTACGGTCGTTCCTTTAACCAACACCAGCCAAAGACTATGCCGGGTAGAATATTTTCGGAATGTGCGCGGCTGTATTCGCCTCCTGCTGCTGCTGCTTTGTTGGTTGTGTGCGCCGGAGAGAGAAAAGTGTTTGGGCCAACGATATGGGGCAAAGAGCAAAACGGCAATGCATTGGCCCCGGCCGGCAGCAGAAGTAGGTACCTCCAAGATTCTTTTATGTATACAGGTTATCTGACTTGTCAATATCCCCAACTCAGCCATCTTGGATTTTTGTATAGAATTTAGGCGCGTTTGTTTACGTTTTGCACTGAAAATGTATGTTTCCCCCCCGCGCTGGTTATTCCCATCTACTGACGAAGTTGGATAACCTGTATACATAAAAGAATCTTGGGTACCTCTACGACGCACGCACATCAAGCTTTGGTTCAGAGTCAGCCAGTGGAAAGGTGGGCAGAGGAAAGATCATTTTACTATACTCTGTGGCGTTGCGTCGGACTAACAACTAACAAGCAGTGTGGAACCATAGTGAAGCGCGGCTTGCTTCGACTTGGGATGTTTGGTGATCGTTGAAAATCGTTTGATAGGGACCTGCGATCAAACTGACGGTTGGTTGATCGATGGTGCTGTGTGCAGTTGAAAAAAATATCAACTTTTGATGGAGCTCCGCGAAGGGAGGCGGCGATCTAGACATATTTCGAATTAGAACTATGCAGGTATTGTTCAATTTCAACTAGCTGCACTACAAAATTCTCGGGTGAGCAAACACGATTACGGGATTGAATTCTGCCGGGGATATCATCCGTAACCCTACTTGAATTAATTTGCTGACCTGAGCATTGAAAAATTTGAATAGAACGAAACACTGAAAAAGACATATTTAGACTTCGGCAATAATTGTAACGGTAAGGGTTTGTAAATCTGAACGTGATGCTGCCCATTTTCCAAAGGCTGAAATTGTTTAAAGAATTCAGGTTCGAAAGTTGCGACGCCATATTCAAAACAAAATCAAACTTTTTTTTTTGATCAAAAGTATTCCCAAATGCTCTTTAAAATTCATTAAGAATACTGATACTCAATTACTAAAACTTCTACGAATATTTCGAAACATAAAAAAACACGGTCTACACGGCGAACGTCAGTTGAACGCTATCACAGCACTAACAAATTGGATACTGCTATCATCCATTGTCGTGTAGTTCTGTGTTTCAACCCATATTGTGTTTTGACTACGAGAGAATTTATTTTTGTAGTAGGAGATAACAGCAAAACGTGTTTTAACTTGAATTGTGAAATTTAACTGATAGGTATCCTTAGTGATCATGGCCTTGGCTACTAAGCATACTACTAAGGTTTGATCATATTGTGGGTTGGTTAGGTTTGGTTAAATCATATTGTGGAAAAATTATTATGAATAATACCGTCTGGCATCACGTTGTCGTGGAACGTGCATATTTTTGTTTACGTCGCATTTTCTACCGTCCCGAGAGAGAATAAGAGATTAAGATGTTGAGAGATTGAGAGAAAATCGCTTATGCCGGAAATTAAATTGGAATTTGCCGGAAAAGCAATCGCTGTGACTGAAATACGTGCTACATCTCGTTAATTTAAATCAAATAAGAGCTTTTTTTCAAACGATGTTTAGCAAAAATAGCTATTTTTTAAGCAGAAGTGAAGCCCATTGCAGGATTACACGGCCCAGAAAACACGATGACGTTGGGCCATTTGGCCCAATGCCGTTTGACCGAACGGGTTATTTAGCCGAATTACGTTTGGCCGAATAGTTGAAAAACTTAGATTGTGAGTAGTTAAAAGTGAATAATTTGAAGTGAGTAGTGATAAGAGAAGTGAGAAAGGCGAAGTCAGTATTGAGAAGTGAAATGTGAAAAGTGAGAAGTGAGAAATAAGTAGTGAGAAATGAGAAGTGAAAAGTAAGAAATTAAAAGTAAGAAATAAAAAGCACCAAGTGAAAAGTGAAAAGTAAAAAGTGAGAAGTGAAAAGTGAGAAGTGAGAAATAAGAAGTGAAAAATGCGAAATGATAAGTAAGAAACGAAAAGGGAGAAATAAAAACACCAAGTGGAAAGTAAAAAGTGAAAAGTGAAAAGTGAGAAATGAAAAGTGAAACTTGAGAAGTGAGAAATGCGAAGTGAAAAGTAAGAAATGAAAAGCACCAAGTGATTAGTGAGCAGTGAAAAGTGAAAAGTTGCTTAGAAAAACACGTCTCGCTACTCAGTACTCACTTCCATCTCTCAGTACAGTCACATCTCACTTCTCACTCGACTTAGCACAGACTAAATTCAACTATTCGGCCAAATGTGCCGATGTCCAAAGTTCGACGTTCCTCGCTCCAGCTCCGGAATACCGACAAATATACAAGATAGCGGAAGTCCGGGTAGCACGCCCATAGGGGTCTAAACGCCCACCCTTAAATAAGGCTAAATATCCTCATTGTAATTATTTTCAATAGTCTATACGATGAACCAATGGAAAATATTGCAATTGGATACATACAGGGACTATGTCCAAGGGCTTAACGACCCCTCCCCATGACCTCTGCGAATTGGGGAGCCTGTCTAGGACGTGGTGAGGCTTGGCAGCGGGCTCTGTTAAACCTCTATAAAAAGCTGCATGTGTCCGCAAGCAGGCCCTATCAAAGCGACCATGTGCCGCTCAAAGCGCACAGGAGCCCAAGGAGTGCCAATTGGCACATCAGGATGAATGCCAGCGACATCCTGATTATGGCATTCTGGCCGCGTGTTAACGGACCGAGTCTTGGATATAGTAATATTATGAAAGCGAGGGCTGGTAGCTGACATTCTACTCTCTTAGTAGAGCCGGATTAGACTGACTCCAAACGGCGGGTGGGCTAATGGCTAGGCTGTCTTCCGTTCCCTAAAACCGTGGCGAGCCTTGTAGCACGCTGTCCAATCCTGCCACCAAGCTTTGCCTGCTGGGTGGTAGTAGGCTCAGATGCCCTTTCTTGACTTGCGCTGGTCTGGCTCTGAACACGAAAGTGTCAACCCTTGCATGGCCTCCCTGCATGCCGTAAGGCATGTAAAGATAACCATGGGATCATAAAAGGCGACTACTCCAGTAGGATTCGACGGCAGCCACAAGGGGGACCCAGTTACAATGAGTGAAGCAAAACCTTTTGAGCAAACTCTTTTGATGATGCGTTAAGCGTGGAGGTGGTAGACCTTGGGGATTGTCAAGGGGGTTTGGTGAGGTCTCCTCCCAGGGAGGCGGAGAGCGGAGTGACGGAGGCTGCAACTAGCAGCACCGGAGTCTCCCTAGCTGTGACAGGGTATAGCCCTATCAGCACGCTCGGCGGGCCACTACCCGGTATGCGGATGGTCGCCAAGCAACTCGATGATATCATCGAGTTTGCGAACTGAAACAGAACCTTCGGATGCTTCGCCAGGCTGTTAGAGTCGCAAGACAAGAACAGGATGCGTTTATCAGGCGGGTGGTGGGAAGAGAGAAGTCCGACAAAGGTGCTCAAACCTATGCCTTCTTCTTCCTTGGAGGAGCAACCATGGCCCAAGAGGCGATTGATTTCGCCTTGACGGCCAATGAAGAAAAGACTGCACCTAACCCGAAACGGCTCAGGCAGCAATCCGGCGAAGGCGCTCAGAGCAAATTCAAGCGACGTGCAATCATAAAGGCCAAACGTCGCCTGGGCGGAGCAGATCGGGGTGCAGAGGATCCCGAAGGGCGTGGACCCGAGAAGGTGACTTCTCGGTCCAAAAATGCGAAAGGTATCAACCAGGCGCAAGTCGCCGGGCCGCAAGAGGGTACCAGCCAGCCTGTGCTATTGGCACAAAGGACCAAAAATCCCTGGCAGCTGCTCAGTAGGGCAAAGCGGAAGTCGAAAGCATCTCGACCCGCAAAGAAAGCTAAGGACAGAGGCGAGGCCTTGTTGGTGAAAACTGATAAGGCAAAGTACGCTGCCCAAGTAGCACACGCAACGTCTTCCTAAAATCACCTTGTTTCTATTCAGTTTCACTAAAGGCATTGGAAAAACATCAAAGCACGAAAAAGTTGCATCAAGATGTCCAAAACGTTCGAACTGTGATCAATGTTTCATTAAAATTGCAATGCAGTACGTGTTTGACATTTGACGAAAGCACGAAACCACGGCATACAAAAAACAAGGCAGGCTCACCACGTATGTAAACATTCAGTTTGAATGTAAATATGTGACGTCACTGCTATCTTCGCACATGCTGGACCGAGACGATGCTCTACGGTCGCAGCATGCTTACTTTTGTACTCCAACATGTGGCGATAAAACATGCGTCACATTCGAAGTGTCATTTTTCTAACGAGCCTACCTTGTTTTCTGTATACCGTGACACGAAACAAAATCATTAAGTTGCATATTGTTTACCATGTACCTTTAATGCGTCTTTCAAAATTTAATTGTTTGTTTAAATTAAGTTGCAGATAAGTTGAATGTGTCTTCATGTTTAATTTAGCATTTTTCAACGTTTTGACAACTCACATTTTTTTCCTGCGATGGTGCAATCAAGTAACAGGAAACCCGAGTACAAAACTTCATAATCGTATGCGTTATATGGTAAGTCAGCATAGTCCCTTCGAAGTGTTGAATGGTGCTGTGGTAGAGTGAAGGACTATCAATCACAAGATCCATAAATCGAATCCAGTTTTATATTTTTATCTTATTTTTTTCCGCTGTAGTATTTTCCTACATTATTGCAATTTTACTGCAATCGAAAGATGTTTCAGTAGGCTCCACCTCTTGCGCTTTTTAGATTGCAAGAGAGTTATATTTGATGGCACATATGCAAAGATTGTTTCTTTCCAAATAGTTGCAACACAGTGAAATGTTCAGTAGTGAAACAATTTGTGCTGCTTGGGTGAAGTCCTTAAATCGATGCGGGCGGCCGAAAAGCTTTCGGCGCTGGATCAGGACGTGCGAAGCGTCAGACGCACCAAGACCTGTGAAATGATCTTGGTTATGAAACGCGGAGTGCAGGCTAGTGGGACTGACTACAGCAAGCTGGCCCAAGAGGTCTTGGGTGATGACGCCGAGGTGAGATCGTTGGGGGCGGAAGTGACCCTGCAATGCAAGCAACTGGACGAGGTCACGAACGCGGACGACGTCTTCTCTGCCGTCAGATACCAGCGCGGTACAGAGGTCGATAAGTTACCGGTTAATGCAGCGAGGGAAGTTGAAGATCGGCTGTTCAGTATGCCCAGTGAGCAAACTCCAGCCGCCTTCAGTGGATAGTGCTATCGTTGCTTACACACTTAATTTTTTATACCGGGATCTCAGCAAAATGTTGAATTTTCACGAGAATCGCACAACCGTGCCCCGGCAAACATGTTTTTGTCGAGATTTCTGTCAAAATTGCTAATAATCAGCAAATAATTTGCCGAAAATCAACTAACAAACGCTATTTTTGCCGGAATATCAGTTATTTATTTTGCTGGCGCACGGCTGTGCGGAATTTGCCGAGCTGCAGAAATAAAAACTGAGTGTGTAGAGTTGGGACACAAGTCCTACAACTGTAAGGGCCCAGACCGTATCCACCTGTGTGGTGAGGAAGGGCACAAGGCACATGAATGTGATAAGGCACCAAACTGCCTTATCTGCGCCAGCAAAAATCAATCCTGCAACCACGTTAAAGGTGGGTAACACAGCTGAATCTTAACCACTGTGAAACTGCCCAGCAGCTTTTGTGGCAGTCGGTCTCGGAGTCGAGGACTGATGTCGCCCTCCTGTCCGACCTGCACCAAGGTGGCCATTAGAACAGTTCAATCAGATGATAGATAGGCTATCGTCTGACCTAGTGGATCGTAAGCCGGTCGTCATAGCAAGATATTTTAACGCTTGGGCAGTGGAGTGTGGCAGCCGCTGCACCAATCGAAGGGGTCAAGGGTTACTAGAGGCGCTAGCGAAGCTCAACGCAGTGCTAGTCGGGGTCGAGTCATGGATTGACGTAACGTTTGTCAGTCCTGGTCTGGCACCAGACTTGGACTGGAAGGTGGACGAGGGTTACACCCATAGTGATCATCTAGCAATTCGCTTTAAGATCAACTATGGCGTGCAACATCAGAAGTCCAAGTCCGGGGATCCCTGTCAGGTCCGGGGATGGAGAACCAATCACTTCGACAGCGAAGTTTTCACCGCGGCCCTGGGACTGGAAGCCAACACTGAATGTCTAAGCGGGGATGCGTTGGCAGCTGTCCTATCACGCGCGTGTGACGCCACCATGCCGAGGAAAGCCCTGCCGAGAAATGGCAGACGGCCGGTATACTGGTGGAGTCCCTTCGACCAACCCGTCTCAAGACTAAACGAAGGATGCAACGTGCCCGCACCGAGGATGAAAGAACGGACCGCCGTGATGTGTTTCGAGCTGCGAAACTGGTCTTTAACAAGGCCATCAAGAGCAATAAGAGAGCATGTTTCGACAATCTATGCGAAGGAGCAAACGCGAATCCGTGGGGTGACGCCTACCAAAGACCTACCCCAAGACCAAAGGGAGATCTTCACCCCCCGAACGGTCTCCGGATAGGTTGGTGTGGATTATCGAGGTATTATTCCCGTCCCGAGCCACAAGTCCCTGGCCTCCTGCACCACAAGGCATTATGCGTGCGCCAGAAATGGTGGCTCCGGTGACGAACGAAGAGTTACTCGCGGTGGTCAAATCCCTGGTGAAGAACAAAGCTCCAGAGGCTGATGGAGTTCCGAACAGCGCTCTCAAGGCAGTAATTATAGCGAACCCGAACATGTTCAGGCTAGCTATGCAAAGATGCCTAGATGAGTGTATATTCCCCGAAATATGTAAAGGACAAAAACTGGTGTTGTTGCCTAAGGCCGGGAAGCCGCCGGGTGACCCATCGGCGCATAGACCAATCTAGGGTACGAACGGCCTGTCTAGCAACTAGTTCGGTTTCGGCCAGGGTAAGTCCACGTTGGACGCTATTAACTCGGTGGTAAATACCGCCGGGATAGCGATCCAACGGAAAATGCGAGGTATTCGATACTGTGCGTTATTGACACTCGATGTGAAGAACACATTCAACAGCGCGAGCTGGGATGCCATTGCGCTCTCGTTACACCGGCTTAGCCAGCCGGTGAGCCTGTACCGGATTTTGGAAAGTTATTTCCAGAACCGTGTACTATTATACGAGACCGATGCCGGTCAGAGAAGCGTACCTATTATCGCAGGAGTTCCGCAAGGTTCAATACTGGGTCCAGAACAATGGAACCTTATGTATGACGGGGTTTAGAAGCTGAAGTTCCCTCCTGGTGTTAATATCGTTGGTTTCGTAGATAACGTAACCTAGGAGGTCTACGGGGAGTCAATTTCCGAGATAGAACTGACCGCAGCAGACGAGATCAGCACGGTGGAGGATTGGATGAGCGATAGAGGCCTGCAGCTCGCTCAACATAAGACGGAGGTGGTTGCCGTATCTATTCTTAGGTATCGCGGCCCGTCCTGGGCGAGAGCTCTGGGGGTAACCAGTTACCTGCGGAAGCTGGAGAGCACGTACCGCTTAATGTGTCTCAGAGTGATATCTGCCTACCGCACGATATCACACGATGCAGCCTGCGTGATTGCGAGCATGATGACAGTCGGGCTGGTCATCCGGGAAGACGAGGAGTGTTTCGAGCTACGTGGCACCAGAGGTGCCCGCGAACGCATCATGGCGACTTCGGTTGCCAGATGGCAGCGCGATTGGGATAACTCTTCTAAAAGTAGATGGACCCACCGGCTGATACCTAACATATCGAGCTGGGTGGAGAGACCCCATGAGGAAGTTCACTTCCATCTGACGCAATTCCTTTCAGGCCATGGCTGCAGTACCTCCACAGGTTTGGGCACGCGGAGAGCCCCGTCTGCCCTGACTGCCCAGGTGTTGACGAAACTGCAGAGCACATACTGTTCGTATGTCCTCGTTTCGACGTCAAAAGAAGAGCTATGCTAGACGTTTGCGGTCGGGACACAACCCCGGATTCCCTTATCCAGAGGATGTGCCAAGCGGTGGAGAAGTGGAACGCAGTTTCTGTTCGGTGTAACGAACGTGCTTCCGGGTTGCCGAACTCCATCATCATCAAAAAATCATCATCAGTGCACCAATATGAGCCGACAATCCGCCGACCAATGAGAAGACGACTTGTATCGTCATTGCACACGAAGCCGTGTTTCCATAGAGCAGTTCATCGCAGTTCTTCTTCTTTTTTTATTTTCTTTCCTCTTTATACCATACATTTTTTCTATATAAGAAAATTGTCAACATGTACAGTTGATCAGTTCAAATAAATATTCCAAAGTGAAAGGATCAAACCGTCCCAAACATCGATGGAGATTCCACTGAGAATTTGACTCTTCCGACGCTGCAACAAGGTTCCTGTTGGCGAGATCACTTGTTCGTTGCGGTGTTCACTGGCATTCCGGCCATTCGCTTGCTTCCAAGAGTTAATTAAGAGTTAATTAAAATATCCAGGTTCTTATCAGAACCTATGACAAAGCATAGCGAATGTGTGACGGACAGTGAGACACGCAGTGATCGCTTGTGGCGACGAAGGCTTGCCATTTGCTGCACTCAATCCGCCATCTTGCTGCGTCATCGTCGGAACTATTTGCTACCAAGCCGGTGGCGTTCTGTTTGTGAAAGTTGCAAGCGTTCTACCTGGATGCTCATTCAATCTCGGTTGGGTCCTTCATCTGCTGCCACCTCGGTTGCCCTCCGCATAGAGAAGCTGATTCTCCCTCCGACCTCTCTGGTTGAGATGGTGGCTGTGGCCAGCAGTTTCGATTGCAACCACTTAGATTGCCTACAGCTTGCAGAGAATCTGGCGCGCCGAGCAGCAGTCGACAAGCATGACCAACTTGTGATTGGTTAGTTAGAGCGAAAACAGGCTGAGCGCGAGGAAGTGAATGAGAGATTTGCACATGTCGAGGTAAGAGTGTCGCAGCGGGTGGCAGCCGCAGTAGCCATCACGAGGCATGACAGAAGAGTGAGCGCATAGGTGGTGAGTGAGCGCATATGCCGAGGTAGGAAGGTCGTAGCATAGAACTGTTGTTGGTACCTATCGCTATCGACACCTCGAGACATGGCAGAGGTGAGTAGGGTGAGCATCCAAGTCAACCTCGCGTGGCATGTTAGAGGTGAGCACCCAAGTCAGACTCACATGGCATGTCAGAAGTGAGAACCTAAGTAAGTCCCATATGGTGTGTCAGAGCGTGCGTCATAAAGAGTGTCAGGGTGTGTTAAAGAGAGCACCCAAGTAAGACTCATACGGGATGAGTGCCTGTGTGAGCGTGAATGAGCGAGTACATTAAGTACTGCCTATCCCCCAGGAGTAATGGTGGGGGAACCAGGGTATGAGTAGAGAGGGTAACTCAAGTAACCTTCTGTTGCTTGGGTGGGTTTAGTGGGCCCGGCGGGCTGGCCTTCTGCCTTCCACGCCAACCCCACTCCCTGAGTGATAATTTCAGGTGTCTGTATGCAGATTTGCCATCATCCCTCTATTAAAATAAAAAGGCAATTCAAACGACAATCAGTACGATGAGCACATGCGCGTTTTAACCCATCCACTGGCGCATCTCACCCTGCATGGTTTCAAAATCATTTTTTTGCGGGTGCTGTTATAAAATCAGATTTCTGTACAATAAAATGTTCAATTAGATAACTGTGAACGGTAGTCAGTAGCAGATAAGCTGTTCTTTAGTTTGTGCTGATGAAAACAGGCTAAACTGGTGGTTTTCATTGATAAAAACGGCATTTTCCTTAACGTGTGCGTCCTACCCCCAGTTCCCTTACCTTTTGTTTCATGTAGTTCTTGTTGTTGTCGTGAGTAGTTAAAGTTATATAGTACGGACCTCACATTGTCAGCTACAGGCAAATCCTGACCCAACGAATACATTCCCCAATATCCAACTCCGTGGTACTTATGAGGGTGTCGCTGAGTCGGGGGCCTCTCGTTAAGTAAGCACTATATCAACACTTCCATCCCCTCCGTTACGGTGAAGAAAAAAGAAAAACATGAGTATCACTAGTGTCCAATCTACGAAGTACACCGTAACTATGCTATGCTATGCTATGCTGCTATGGAAAGGCAAAATGCGTAAAGAGAACCCGTAATTCCTTGTTGAAAAGACTTACAAAATTCTTGACTGGTACTCAGAAATGATTCATAATAAACCACAGGCGGTAAAAGTTATTTCATGAAAATCATTGTTGTTTGCAGTCTTAATAAAAAAATCAACAAAAAATTTTTGGGATGATAAAATCGGGTCGAAAACGTGATGAAATCTGTGGTAGACAAAACCTGGGGTAGACGACAAAATCGGGTCAATACTGTATATATTCGCATTCCATGTAGTTCTTGTTATTGTCATGGGTTCGAAGTAGTCTATGAGCTACGTGAAGTCAAGGTCTGCAGATCAACATCCGTAATGGAGGCAGTTGTTGAGGAATAGACAAGTTGTGTGACCGCTTCTTGCTATATGATTGCATTCCGAGTAGTTCTTATTGTTGTCATTGGTTCCATGTAGCCAACGAACTTCATAGAGTCAAGACCTGTCTCATCTTAATATATTTGCATTCTATGTAGTTCTTGTTGTCATGGGTTCCAGGTAGTATACAAACTACATGCATATCACTAAGCTTCTTCTTATTGGCATTACATCCCTACACTGGGACAGAGCCGCCTCGCAGCTTAGTGTTCATTAAGCACTTCCACAGTTATTAACTGCGAGGTTTCGAAGCCAAGTTACCATTTTTGCATTCGTATACCATGAGGCTAACACGATGATACTTTTATGCCCAAGGAAGTCGAGACAATTTCCAATCCGAAAATTGCCTAGACCGGCACCGGGAATCGGACCCAGCCACCCTCAGCATGGTCTTGCTTTGTAGCCGCGCGTCTTACCGCACGGCTAAGGAGGGCCCTTGTATATCACTAATACAAAACTGTTTATTCCTTGGAAATGCAAAATATAAATAAATTGGAACGAGACAACTTCACGCCGAGAACGTAAGGGAAAAAACGAGATAATATCGCAAACCTGATGTACCATAGTCCATATTTAAATCAGGTTAAAGACCTTTTAATTATTCGTGGAAGCCTAGAAGTCTTACTCCAACAATTTCCAGGATGGGCATTAGCATATGCCATGAACGCATTTTATTCTATGGACCATAAAGGACAAGTACCAAATTTAAAACAGGCTTACATATCTCTGGATAGGCATGTAGATCCGAATGCCTTACTTCATGATTTTCTTGGATGACTATGAACATTCATAATGGATGCATTCTATTCTACTTACCATTAGGGCATGTATAACTTTTCAAAGACGCCAAAAGCTTGGACTTTCCGGGCACCCCAACCCAGGTATAAGTCCCACCCATGAAGGAGTGCGACCCTCCCTGGTCTTTCCAAGGCTGTGAATTCCCAACTTTGGTAACATCGTCCTCTCATCTTGACACCAACCGACCAAGTCTTGTATAGCAGGAATACAAAAGCTGTCGCTCTCAGAGTGAGCCACGCTTTCTGCGTTTTTTTCTCTTTTGTTTTTAAATGCGATCTGAATATTGCCATCGTTTAACTGACGTTCTGATCAGTTTATTGCGAAAATCCTTCGCTCCGAATAGTTTTTGCGGAAGTCCTTCGCTCTGAAAAGTTTCCCCTTTCGGTCGGTTTTATGGATCGATGTGCGCTAAGGTTGGGTTTTCTATCTGGCTGTAGCGAAGGAACTCCGGAGAATAGCGCGCCTCAACAATTGTATTCTTGGACATCCGTACAGCCACACTTGGCCACCCGGCCAAAGTTTATTGACCCGCGGAAGACCGTGATTGATGTCCTGTTATGTCGTCCACCTTAATTTTATGAACCAACCAATTTTTTAACGTTTCATTAAGTGTGTAGTTATGATTTTCTTTGTTATTTATTATGTATTGAAATCTCTGCTTGCGGAAGGTCCCTAGGTTGAGCCCAAGAGTCATTGTTTTCAACGCCCACCCATGACAAATGAAGAACTGATGTCAATTGAAAATTCATAGAAATAAAGATAAAAAATCATCATCAAAAAATGAAAAAATGTGTCAAAACTGAAAATTGAAAAAATGCTACGTAAAATAAAAATGATTTCATCGAAAACATAAAAAAACTTCCACAAAAGTTTAAAAGAAATCGAAAAAAAAAATCTCGACTAGCATTCAATCTGTTCAAAAAATTCAACGGAATTGTAAACAAAAATCGCCAAAATTTTCCTAAAATCCGAGAATTTCCCGTGGAAATTCCAAAGAATCATAGCGTATCAAATCGCCCATATCCCACAACCTCAACCACATTACTCCCCATTAAGTTCGATATCAACAAATCCCCTGTGACCGAGTGGGCCCTATCATATCGATCTCGTCCTTATCAACTTCCACAACGTCAAAACCCGAGGCAACTGGGGCGTGCAATGAGGCATCAGGTGGCCCTCGCCGTCGCACTCGTGGCACTCGTGGATTCAATGAAACATACTTGCCGCTGTTGCCGTTTATGAAAAAATCCACCCACTATAATCCGGCATATATGATGCAAACGCTTCTACGACCACTCGATTTATGAAGTGGGAAACCCAATATGCTACCGCGCAGGAGAGCGAAACAGACGACAAGGGTTCTGGTAAAAGACCAACAAACAGAAACAGTATGCAAAAATAAGTTGAGCGATCCGTCAAGTGCCATTCATCGCCATTTAAAATTTCATGGCTTTAAATTATTCAGCCCAAAGGCTCGATATTTGATGTGCGAGTATAAACAATCATCCCGCTAAGAACGGAAGTACGGTTGGAACTATTTCGAAGTGGCTGCTCGTTTTTCGAGTTGCCAACGATCCAAGTGAGCGGTGCGCGTAAACCTCTTACAATTATTCATGGCTTGCTCTTGTTTTAAGCGCTGCTGGCTGTACGAACGCGCTCGTATTCGTTAAATTTATGACCCTTGGAGCTAATTTTGCGCAGCGGAACTAACTCCCATATATAGTGAGGGCAAAGGTAGGTATCTAAGAGAAAGAGAGAACTACATTGGAGGAAAAATATACGACAACGAAACATGGAAAAGTCATCACGGCGAACGGTCCGATGTTGTCCTGGTCCTGTATTCTGACATTTTGTGTATTTATGGAAACCGGTGGCGTGAAGGGAAAAAGGCACTTTTCGGAGCGATATAAATCATGGACTGACTATACTCGAGAGCATGCGTCTATGTTGTGAACTTTTGCTGGTGCAATCTACACGAATCGTAGCAGTGCAATCTGTGTAATACCTTCGAAAATCATATTGAATAATGCGATAAACTTACATTTTAGCACTTGACATCTTAAGAATAAACTTGCACTCCTTTAATTACATAGAGGTACTGGAAACAGATGCATTAGCCATGACGAGCCGGGACACGAGATCGTGGGAAAGATGTCAACGTTGGGAAAGGTCCAGTAAGCTATCTAAGAGAGCAATTCATCCACTATAAGCTTGAGCTTGATACAGCTTAATGTCGCCGCATCGGCGCATTAATGCATGGACATAAACCTGTAAAGGGACAATATTCGAAGAGGGGTCAACGTTCGTACGCAAATATTTTCGTAAAAAAACAGGACAATCCTCGATTTAACCGTCTGCGCCGCCTGATAAGAGTGTTTGCGTACAAAGTCAAACATTAAAAACCAAAATAATTCACCCAGTAGTGATGACGAAAAATATAATAAAGTGTGTTACCCATAAATCCGCAACAAAACAACCAAGCCCTACGGATAGTTTAAGTTCTATCGAGACACTCCGGTAGATTAAACCTGTGAGTCCCATCCCACTGATCAATCTACGGCAATGAGAAGGCGCACAGGAAGGTGAGGTTAATGATAGACGAAACTCGAACAACTTCCCTTCCGAAGCCCGTGAGGATTTCCTTCGGACGCCCCAATGAATTCCCATCGGAAGCCCGTGAAGATTCCCGTAGGAAGTACGTAAGGAATCTCCTTCGAAAACCCGCGAGGATTCCTTTTGGAAGCCCGTGAGGATTCCCTTCGGAAGCCCGTGGAAATTCCCTTCAAAAGCCCGTAAAAATTCTCTTCGAAAGCCCGTAAGAATTCCCTCCGAAAGGCCGTGAGGATTCCCTTCCAAAGCCCGTAAGGATTTCCTTTGAAAGTCTGTTAGGATTTCCTTCCGAAGCCCGTGACGATTTCCTTCGGACGCCCTAATGAATTCCCATCGGAAGCCCGTGAAGATTCCCGTAGGAAGTACGTAAGGAATCCCCTTCGAAAAACCGCGATGACTCCTTTTGGAAGCCCGTGAGGATTCCCTTCGGAAGCCCGTGAAACTTCCCTTCGAAAGCCCGTAGGAATTCCCTCCGGAAGGCCGTGAGAATTCCCTTCGAAAACCCGTGAGGATTTCCTTCGATCGCCATAATGATTTTTCCTTCGAAATCCCGCGAGGATTCCTTTCAGAAGCCCCTGAGGATTCCCGTCGGAAGCCCGTAAAATTCTCTTCGAAGGACCGTAAGAATTCCCTCCGAAAGGCCGTGAGGATTCTCTTCGAAAGCCCGTAAGGATTTCTTTCGAAAGTCCGTTAGGATTCTCTTCCAGAGCCCGTGAGGATTTCCTTCGGACACCCTAATGAATTCCCTTCGGAAGCCCGTGAAGATTCCCGTAGCAAGTACGTCAGGAATCCCTCCGGAAGCTCGTGAGGAATCCCCTTCGAAAGCTCGAGAGGATTCCCCTCAAAAGCCCGTAAGGTTTTCCTTCGAAAGTCCGTTAGGATTCCCTTTCGGAAGCCCGTGAGGATTTTCTTCGGACGCCCTGATGAGTTCCCTTCGGAAGCTCGTAAGGTTTTCCTTCGAAAGTTTTTTTTTTTTTTTGTGTCTTTATTAAGGAGACTTTCAGCCCGAGGCTGGCTCGTCTCCGACCTTCGAAAGTTCGTAAGGATTCCCTCCGAAAGCCCGTAAGGATTCCTCTCAGAAGTCCGTGAGGATGCCCTCAGAAGTCCGAAGGATTCCCTACGGAAGTCTGTGAAGATTCTCTTCTCCCCCTGACGGAACTTCCGGAGGAATTCCTGACGGAACTTCCGGAGGAATTCCTGACGGAACTTTCGGAGGAATTCCGGACGGAACTTTCGGAGGAATTCCTGACGGAGCTTCCGGAGGAATTCCTGACGGAGCTTCCGGAGGAATTCCTGACGGAGCTTCCGGAGGAATTCCTGACGGAGCTTCCGGAGGAATTCCTGACGGAACTTCCGGAGGAATTCCTGACGGAACTTCCGGAGGACTTCCTGACGGAACTTCCGGAGGAATTCCTGACGGAACTTCCGGAGGAATTCCTGACGGAACTTCCGGAGGAATTCCTGACGGAACTTCCGGAGGAATTCCTGACGGAACTTCCGGAGGAATTCCTGACGGAACTTCCGGAGGAATTCCTGACGGAACTTCCGGAGGAATTCCTGACGGAAGTTCCGGAGGAATTCCTAACGGAACTTCCGGAGGAACTCCTAACGGAACTTCCGGAGGAATTTCTGTAGGAGCTTCCGAAAGAATTTCCAAAATATTTTCGGAGAAATTCCTGAAATATCTTCCACGTGGAAAGTTTCCGGAGCAATTCTTGTGAGGAACTTCCGGAGGATTTTTTTAAGGATCTTCTGGAAAAACTGTTTTGAAGAACTTGTTACCAAAACACGGTTACAATAACTTCGTTGAGTATCAACGTACTTTCATCCAAAAATAACAACTACAAAAACTAACAAAAATTTGTGAAACTCCGCATGTAGTGCCAACAAGGGGGGAATAAACATCTATTTTATTAGCAAAAATGACTATTCCTCCTTTAATAGTGTATTTACTAACGCTACTGTGGAACTCCGAATCCGAGCGAAATTTTATCGGGTAACCCAACCCCGAGGGCGAAGTCAAAAGAAAAAGAAGGGTGAGAGGGTGAAAAGTTAGTCGGGAATAGACTATTAACGTGTTCAGAAGTGTCTCTCAAGTCGCCAACAACGCCGACAAGCAATTGTAGAAAGTCGCCATCTTTACCGCTAGGTTTGGCCGAAGTCCACGCTCCTAGAAGGTTGTGCCTAGGTTGCGACCGGCTGAAAAATACGAAGCAATCGCCCTCTGAAGATTTCCATTGAACAGAAAAAAAACGACATAGGACCAAGCGCTTGGTGTGGCCTCCGACCTCCGCGAAAAGCCGTTCGCCTTCCACCATTGTGGGGATTTGTTCTGCGTGGACACGTGGCCGATTTCCACTTTTCCAAGAAACCGTAGTGCTTCCGCCATCGTTGGCTTCTCGTCGGTACAAGCCCGTAGCCGACACCGGGTCGAGCCCGCTTCTCGTCCGACGGCCAATTCAAGAACCCTAAACCGTCTAAGACGAATTAAGTACTGTCCATTTAATTCCACCAGTTAATTTTCGTTATCTGTTATCGTGAAGATAACGAAAATTAACTGGTGGAATTAAATGGACAGTACTTAATTCGTCTTAGACGGTTTAATACATTCCACTAAACGAGCTTAATATATTTTTCTCAAGAACCCTGCTAACCTCTATCATCGCTGGCTTCGCGTCAGTACCTACCGGTGCCCGATATCAGGTCGATCCCGAACCCCACTCGGCCTCGCCACCCTGCAGGCCTCTGCTATCGCTGGCGTCCCGCCGATACCAGCCCGTAATCGACTTCAGGTTAAGCCCGAATCCCGTTCGACGACCACCTCAAGAACCTGACCGACTTCGGCCCGATACGGTGGCCAGAACCTTCCAGAACAACATCGTGGCAAGTACCAAGGCGAAACTAGGTTTCAAAGATCCTGGGTGTTGATGACTGACCTGCTGGGGAATGGTTTCGGCATACTTTAGAACTCCTTTACCAACCATTTGGCTATGTTTTGGGTAGCCCACTGATGAAAATATCTCTCGCATCTCCTTGCCGGGTTTATGGATTTTTGGTAATCCTTTAATCCTAGGTAGAACCGGGTTTACTGTCTTTACTCAGGCTTCTCCGATGATCGCCTTACACTCCTTTATTGTTTTGTCCGTGATATACATCGAACTATTCGTACCAACATAAAATGGCAGCATTTCATCACATGATCCACAGGATGCAGACGATACCCCTGAGCGAAAAAGGAAAAACGAAGGAACTACAATACATCTTGGAAACAGCGAAGATCAACGGATACCAGGAGAGGACTATACGAGCGATCATCAACAAGAAGGAAAGGACCCTACGACGAAATGGACATACAACGCTGACACCGATAGAGGAGCCGCTGAAAAGAGTTTCGGTCCCATATGATAAACACATCACCAACCAGCTACGCCCTCGACTAAGGAAATTTGACATCGATCTAGTATTCTCCAGTAGAAGCAACCAACCCAAGTCTCTATTGGGTTCAACGAAGGATAAAGTAGAAATGTTGAATAAGGCAGGCGTTTATAAGATAAGTTGTTCCCAATGTGAAAAAATCTATGTAGGCCAAACAAAAAGATCATTAGATATAAGGTTCAAGGAACATATGGCGGAAGTGAGTAAGGCGAAAAGAGAAAACGATAAGGGATTACATTACGACTTTAGATCTAAGGTAGCAGAGCATGTGTATAAGGAAAATCACCCAATTACGGCATCAAATATTAAAATATTAAGAAATGTCTCTTCCCCATGGAAACTCGATGTAGCTGAGAGTTTGGAAATCCACCGACAGGTACAAACAGCGCTGTTGAATAAGGAACAGGGAAATGGCAGCTCTTGGCTCTTCAAGTTTCTACCTAAACAATAAAGTAATTTACTGTATAGGTAAATAAAGTAGGCAAATAAGATTAGATTAGGTACCTAGCGTAGTATAAATAGTGTAAGTTGCGATTGTTTTCTTCAAGTCGAGTCAAGTACAAGACACTGAAGACGACCACACAGTTGTGGTTGAAATACGTATCTGCAAAGATAACGAAAATTAACTGGTGGAATTAAATGGACAGTACTTAATTCGTCTTAGACGGTTTAATACATTCCACTAAAAGAGCTTAATATATTTTTCTACCAATGTTTGTTGTGTTGCATCGAAGAACTTTCGGAGAAATTCTTTTGTATAACTTCCGGAGGAATCAATTTCAGGAACTTCCGGAGGAATTCGTTTGAGGAACTTATGGAGGAAATCCTTCGAGGAACTTATGGAAGAAATCCTTTGAGGAACTCCCGAAAGAATTCTTGGAATGGTTTCCGGCCGATGGTATTGAACGGATTTCTGGTCATTTTATCGAACCTGAAGTCGGTTATTTTGAATTACGGAATGGCGCCAAACAACGATTTTTGTCTTCTATTCATCGAGCTCATTCTGGCAATATCCATATTGCATGGGTTTTCGGTTGTTTTAACAAACCGGAAGTCGGCCATCTTGAATTCCAAAATGACGCCAAACATCGATTTCAGTTCAATTAAAGTAATTGCCTATTTTCCGGGTATTTGATCACCCGACTAGGACATTAATTTACAATGTTCTGAAAACTCAGATGTGAATATGTGCTACCTGTGGTAACCACTTTTTCTTCGATGGGATTCGAACCCACGACCCTCAGTACGCTAGACTGGTGCTACAACTAAGCTACAAAGGACCTCCGTCGGCATTCGCAACTTGGCAGCTACCGAATGAGCTCAAGATTCCCAAATTGGACGCGTAGTCGAATCACTAACAATCCATTTTTCAAGCCAACCCTTCCACTTAACTTAAGGAGTTGTGTGCGCAGAAGAAGCTGGAACTTTTTTGTTGCCCGACTGAGTACATGCTGGCGCACATGGTTACGAAGCCCCTGGGTGCAACGGAGTTTCAATAACTTTCCGAAATGTTGAGACTTCCGTATATGACGTTTCGAGTCAGTGGGGCAACTGTTGCGGAGGAGTAATATTAGTTGGCAACAATTGCTACACCATAATTTTACACTGGAGTCGGTTTTTACGCGGGGGATACAAACCGCGTAGAAAAAACCTTGTAAATCCCAAAAACCGCGTAAAAAACGACTTCACTAGGGTGTACGGAATCAAATTGCACCACTTTGAACTACTCGCCAAAAATTAGTCTATCAACCGATTGTCATGAAATTTTCAGGGACTGAAATACAATATAGAAGCTTTGACTATGTATCACTGTTTCACTGTAATTCTTAAATACATCCAAATGCTGAAACTTTTTTCTTAAATGAACTCATAAGATTTTGTACATGTCCCTGACTAACATTTTTCATCCTGCAATCTATCCCAACAAAAAAATTTACTAATTTTATTGTCGCAGTCGATTATTTAACTTAATTAAAGTCAACTTTCCCAAAGAAACCATATTTTTTGACGCTTATAACTATTACAAAAATCGAAAACAAAAAATCAAAAAAGTGCTGCAGTGTGAACCGGCCTGAACAATGAGATTGATGCTCTCTCAAAATCTGACAAATATCAGTCCAAAATTAGATTTCAGCGCTTTTCTTATTTTTTGATTTTGGTTGTTTACTATAGAAGCGACAAAACAGAAAGTTTTTTGAAAAGTTTACCTGTATTAGTCGGATAAACGAAAATGTTGACGTTGGAGTTAGAAACCAATACGAAATGTTGACGCGAAAGGCCAAATTAACATTTTATGTTCCGTAATAATCAATTTTGGAGGCTTCCGAAGCTCGTGTTTTCATTCCAGACCAGTATCTTTCAATCTGCCGCAATTCTGGTGATATCGGGGACAAAGGCAAAAAATTGGATTACTAACATCTTTTTATAAGATGCGGAATATGGAGGTGAATGCGCAAGATTTATTTTCACACGTCATGTTCCTTCGGCTGTATTTTCGAAACTACTGGAAGTTTCTCAATGAAATTCACGCAGTATGAATATTTAAAAAAAAAAAATCGTTGTAATCAGCCCAGTAGGTGAAATGTTATCGACTTCTGAAAGTGGTGCTATTTGATTCCGTACACCCTTTAGAAATCGTTTTTTTTATAGTTTTCACGTTTTTCCGAACCTTTTTAAAAAACCACGTAAAAAAAAACTTTTTTGCAATTCCTGATCATAAAACCTGGTTTACAGTTGTCATTTGAGTGATAAAACGGCCTACTTTTCCATACCAACAGAATAGGTGCTTTAATGACCATTATGCAACTCAAATGGGTTGCATAATATTCATTATAGCACTCATTTGGGTGCTATAATGAAAAACCTACATTGGGACAGTAGTTACTTGACTACATTTAGCTGAATTAGTTTGGGTTAGTGTTTAAATAGTGTACTCTAAGCCTCTCGTAATAAATTAAATGGTTTGCTGGACATAACATCACAATTCTCCAAAGGCAATTGCATGCATCGCTTCATAGCTTTTCAAGCTATGCAATTTGGCACGATAAGATGGAATCTTATTGTTCTCTGCCGCAACATAATTTATTGGCATGAATGATCATGTGGAGTAAATTAGATTGTACAATTTTGGTATAGATTTATCATATTAAAGCTTATTTTTCGTCATTGCAAAAAATAGCGTGTGCAACTCGTTGCAAAACTCGATTTTTTCAGCACTCGTAGTATTTATCTAACTCGGCAAGCCTCGTTGGATAAACGTACAACTCGTGCTGAAAAAATCATCTTTTTGCAACTAGTTGCACAAACTACTATTGAAAAAATCGCGTAAATCCCGTAAATTGCGTAAAAAACGCCGTTTTTCGCTATTTTCACGCGTAACCAAAGGTCTATTGACCTATTTCAAATATGGTTCATGCTCTTTGTGGTACATAGTATAGAATGTGTATGAAGAATAACTTCTTGGCTATCAAAACAAAATCCTTAAGTTAGGCTTTAAGATCTACATGCGTAACCAAAGGTCTGTCGACCTGTTTCATATATGGTACATGTTCCTTATTGTAGATAGAATATAATGTGTACACAGCATAGTTTCTTGTCTCTCCAAGAAATTCCTGCAGCAAGGCCTTTCGATCTACACGCGTAAACAAAAATCTGTCGACCTGTTTCAAATAAATTGCTTGGTCCTTTTTTCTCATTTCTCCCTTGTCACTAACGGCCTAACGGCTGTGGCCAAATGACCTTCGGGACTGACGGCCTTCGCTCTAATGACCCAGCATCGTACCTCCATTAAATATGTTTTCCCTTGAAAAGGACTTAGATTATTTTTTTGAAAACCGCGTAAAATCCGGAATCCGCGTAAAAAAAAACGCGTAGAAAGAGACCCCAGTGTAATATGGAGTATCATGGAAAAACAACCATTAAATTGGCAAAACATAAGTTACGAACGTGCTGCCAAAATATTATGGGATAAGTGTATTGAAACTAGAGGCCTTCACGCTTAAAATCAATAACACAGAGATATGTTTGCTTCACACAAAACGGACCTAATGCAGAACAACACCTAGATCATTCCAGTTCGAGACAGCAACACGTACGGACGTGTTTTTTGCTCGCGCATTTTTTCGAAGTGTTTTTTTTTTCTCGTTTGTTCGCTGTTTACGTTTTCGCTTGTCGCGTTGGCGTTATTTTCTCCCGGACCCGTTATGGGAGACTCGGTGGCCGGTTCGGTCGCTGGAAAAGTGCCTAAGCGCACTGCTCTTGGAGGCGCGGGTAACCCCTCCAAGCAGCTTTTGCAGAGCAACGTGTTCTCTCCGTTGCCACTTGATGACGCCGGCAATCCGCCGAAAAAGAGGAAGAAGCAGCAATCGCAGCTGCCGCAGGTGCAACCGGAGCGGAAGAAGAAGTGCCCGCCCGTGTTTGTCAAGGGCGATCCACCGGATTTGCGCCCAAAAATTCGCCAGTTGATCGCTAAAGGGCTGAAATGTACTTTTCGGTTCTGCAGCGAGGGCGTGAAAGTGATGCCGGCAAACAAGGACCATCATCAATCCGTCTTGGAGTTCCTCGAGGTCCACAAGTATGAGTACTACACTCATGACCACCCCGGCACGAAGCCGCTAAAGGCTTTGCTGCGAGGACTCCACGACATGAAAGAAGAGGAGTTAAAGCTGAGCTTGAAGGTTGCGGATTGAAACCGGTGGCCGTGCACAAGATCGCTCGTCACGACAAGACGAGAAGATATCGCGACCAGCTTTACCTGGTCCACCTGGAGCACGGCTCCACTACGTGGAAGGACCTGAAGCTGGTCGGCGTTATAAATTACACCGTCGTTGACTGGGAGCGATATCGGCCAGTGCACCGCGACGTCACGCAGTGCACCAACTGCTTAACTGCTTCAATTTCGGGCACGGCACCAGGAACTGCCGCATGAAGCCGCGCTGCAACAAGTGTGGCGAACCCCATCTGACTGATGAGTGCGACAAAATGGAGGTGGCCGATCCCAAGTGCGCCAACTGTGGCGACAAACATCGGGCCACCACAAAGGGCTGCCCAAAGCGAGCCGAGTTCCTGGAAATCCGGAAGAAGGCTTCCACCAGGACCATGCCGAAGAACCGTGTTCCTGTAATCAACGAGGTGAACTTTCCAGCCATCCCGGCTTCCCGTCGTGTGATTCCAATACTCCCACCGCTACAGCCGCACAAGCGACTGGCAGCGGCAGCTGCATCGGTCCAAGCTCCAGCATCGTCAGCACCATCCACCAGCGAATGGTCCCCGCTCCCTCCTCCTGGGTTCCGTCGGCAGTCGGAGAACGAACCCGTCCCACTGGAAGAATCTGCTCCGCTGTACACTCCGGAGCAACTAATGCCGATCTCGCGCAGCTCGCCACTCGGCTGCGTGGCTGCAAAACCCGCTTCGACCAGGTCTTCACTCTTGGCATGTTCATCATTGAAAATGGCTGCTAGGGTGGGCCTGGTCAACTGGAACGCTTGCTCGCTCAAGAGCAAAATAATTGAGCTGAAGGATTTCCTTGAGGAGAAGGAAATAGACGTGGCGTTCATCACCGAAACGCACCTAAAACCGGAGGTGAACGTCAACATCCCGGACTTCCGCATCGTGCGACTCGACCGGCCGACCAGGGGAGGCGGTGTGGCCATCGCTCTTCGCTACAACATCAACTGTCGTCTGCTTCCAAGCTTCCAGCTCAGTGTCATCGAGGCCATCGGTGTCGAAATCACCACTTCGGTCGGCACAATCGCGCTCATCGCGGCATACTGTCCAACGCAAGCCAAAGCCGGAGATGGATCATCGGCTGCCCTTCGGAGGGACATCGTCAAGCTGACGCGGAGGCAAGGCCAGTATATCATTGCCGGCGACTTGAATGCCAAACATCAAGCCTGGGGCAACAGTCGCGGCAATCGAAACGGCACCATCTGGAGCAACGACATGGAGGAAGGCCACTACACGATCTTGAGCCCGGATTCCCCCACTCGGCTGAGTCGGTCCGGTGTTCACGCAACCCTCGACCTCTACATAACAAACCTGAGTGACCACGTCTCGCAGCCGGTTGTCTACCAGGAGCTCAGTTCGGATCACTATCCGGTGGTGGCGGAACTGGGCTCCTCGGTCAATCGGCACCAGCAGTTACGGCGGAACTACCACCGAGTAAACTGGCAGCGGTTCCAGCAGTGCGTCGACAACTCCGTCGATTACGAGGTGCGTCCGGAGACGCCGGAAAGTATCGACCGCCAGCTGTGCGCCATCGAAGAGGCAATCTCGGTGGCCAGAGAGCAGCATGTCCCGACGGCTCGGCAGGTAAGCAACTCCTTAAACATCGATACACTCACCAAAGATTTGATTCGATTGCGGAATGTCACTCGCAGGCAGTTTCAGCGTACTGGACTGCCTGAGCTTAAGGCACGCTGCAATCGAATCTCAAAAATTATCAAGGCCAGAATGGTGGACCTCAAAAATAACGACTTCTCGAATAAGATCCGCACTCTCCCAGATTATGCTAAGCCGTTCTGGAAAATGACCAAAATTCTAAAATCCAAGCCTCGGCCCATTCCACCTTTGATCCCGCTAGACAATAATGGCTCTAAGGATCGCTTGATAACTCCTGCAGAGAAGGTCGCTGAAATAGGTCGTCACTTTGTCGGCTCACACAATCTTGGGCAGAACATCGTCAGTCCACACGAAGCAGCCGTCAACGAGCATGCCAACAACATCCATTTGATTCCCAACGACTTCTCGGAGGAGTTGGAGATCTCAGCTGACGAATTGACGGCCTATATCAAATCGTCGAAGAACATGAAGGCCCCAGGCTTCGACAGCATCCTGAATCTCGAGCTCAAACACATGAGTGCTCCGTTCTTTGAGCACCTCTCGCTGATCTTTAATCAGTGTCTCCGGCTCAGCTACTTCCCATCGTCCTGGAAGTCAGCGAAAGTCATCCCCATCCGGAAGCCTGGGAAGGATCCTTCCTCTTCCAAAAGTTATCGACCCATCAGCCTTCTCTCAGGGGTATCCACGCTACTCGACAAAGCTATTCATCATCGGTTACTTGAGTCTGCCGAAAATCTCAACATCTTGCTCGAGGAACAGTTTGGTTTCCGACGCGGTCGGTCAACTGTACACCAACTGACCCGAGTTACCAACGTCCTCAGACGGAACAAGTTTGTCTCGAAAACATCCGCCATGGCCTTACTCGATGTCGAGAAGGCATTTGACAATGTATGGCATAATGGCCTGGTGTACAAACTACAACGCTACAATCTTCCCAGCTACCTGGTGAAAATCATCAACAATTACCTGTCGGCAAGGACATTCCGGGTCTCAATCAGCGGAGCTAGTTCCAATGCGCACAACATCGTCGTAGGCGTCCCCCAGGGCAGTATCCTCGGGCCCCTGCTTTTCAATCTGTTCACCTCCGACATGCCAGAACCTCCAGAAGGCGGCATTCTGTCTCTGTTCGCAGATGACACCTCCATCGTCTACAAGGGTAGAGTGATCAGAGCGCTGGTGGCAAAACTCCAACGAGGCCTGGATGCCCTGACAGAGTACCTCACCAGCTGGAAGATCTGTATCAACGCGGCGAAGACCCAGGTCATCATTTTCCCCACCCAAATCCCCTAAACTTGTTCCGCCTGGGGACTGTAAAATCATCCTCAATGGCACGACTGTGGAATGGGCCAATGAGGCCGACTACCTTGGCTTGACCCTCAACGGCAAGCTTATTTTCAGGCAACAGGTTGACAGAACGGTGACAAAGTGTAACGTCTTGTTGAAACTACTGTACCCTTTGATCAACCGCCGGTCGTCATTGTCCCTGAAAAATAAGCTTGCTGTCTACAAGCAAATCATCCTCCCTGTGATCGAATATGGCATGCCGGTCTGGGAGAGCTGCGCTAAAACCCACCACCTCAAACTTCAACGGGTCCAAAACAAATTCCTGAGGATGATCCTCAACACCCTCCCAGGACACGAACATCTGAGGTCCATCGTATGGCCGGTATTAAAACATTGCATGAGCGCTTTGGTGAATGTAAAGAAAGTTTAGGGTCCGTTGCTTGCACTCGGACCAACAAGCGATTAGGGCGCTAGTTCCAATTTAGGTTATCAAATTTTATTGTAAATATTAGTGTACATAGTAGTTAGGTTATCAAATTTTAAAAACACACTAGCGCCTCCTGAAGGCCGTCATGATACATTATATTTTAAAAATTAAGTAAAAATATAAAAATAAAAATAATAATAACAAGAATTAAAATTGAAGTTGGAGGGCCAAGCTGGCCGATCACTGTACATGTTAAAAATAATTGTAGATCAAAAGATGTGTAAATAAAGAAGAATTTTACTACTAACAACACCTAGATGAGCGACAGTTACACAGCCACAAAAATAGCTCGTGTGGTTTTATTGAGGCTTGGATTTCAATATTTTCAACAGTATTTGGTTCCTCATGAAACAAGGAACATGTACAGACGTTTACATGTTAAAAAGGACCGTTATCACGACCGTACGAGGCATTTCTGTGACTGTGTAACTGTCGCTCATCTAGGTGTTGTTCTGCATTAGGTCCGTTTTGTGTGAAGCAAACATATCTCTGTGTTATTGATTTTAAGCGTGTTGATACGTTTTCGGAGTAATCTCAAAGCTTTTTGATGTACGAGAAATAAAAAAAGCATCTTGTATAGAATATGACTAACCAACATATCGTCGAATATTTTAAAACGCAGCCCGCTCGGCTCCATCAACTTATGTGAGTGCGCATCGTCGTAATAGGTTGCAGCAATGCAACGAATACAACTTTGCCTAAATGAATTTGTCGATCCGACGGAGTGCGCAACTCTGGGAGGGCGAGGGATGTGGACAGCGACGGCAAGAACGCACCGGGTTGTTTATATTTACACTCGTACACAGCGTGTACGCGACGAGTGCATATGCATTATTTCTTGCAATTTATTTATCGTTGTTCTACCTCTCTTTCTCTCCGCGGACGCGCAGACCGGCTTGCATCGACACCGGCCGGTGTACGATATTGAGCGTTGGTTGGAGGGCGAGGGAGTGCAGCGTGGAAATGAAAACAATTTACAGCACAATTGCACTGCAGCACAGCGCACACAGCGCGAAGAAGTCATGTTTGACAACAAAATGTCCTAACCTCAATAAGCGCACCGGGTCGTCACCGAGACAACGCGCGTCGACGGGGGTTTTATCAGCCATTAGCCTACTCCGACGACGAGTACCTACGCCGTTCGTTCCACAGAACAGTAACAGACTGGATTATAAATTATTCAAAATCGAAGCACAAGCTGTCTGCGACGCGACTCAACTTTTAACTCGCGATGACCCAATTTCCTTTCGTGCGGGCAAGGACTGCGATCATGGGCCTGATGGGGTCAGTGATGATGGTCGAAAGGCAGCGGATGCATCGCAAACGCTATGGCCATGATGACCCGTCAACTGCTCCATTGGCCAATGTGTGATTCAGTGCGTAGTGGAGAACGGATGTCACCGATTTCGCGCTATTTTGCACTCATGGTTGCCTTGCACAGTGGGATGTTTCGTCAATCAGGCTGGAATAAATTACATTTAAATGTCTGTGTTACATAATTGTCCAGCTTTAAGCCTTATATTCACCTGAAACTAACGTATTACTTGGCCTAACATTTATTAAAAATCATTATAAACTTGCTCTATATAGAATCGACTAATTTTGGCAGATTAACTCCAACGAATACCAAACGGTGCGATGCAATCTTGCAAACGCTTTCATTTTTGCATCAATCAACGCAGTTAATAAATGAGTTGCCATTCGGTTCTATTTGAGCTGCAACCCGAGTGCCGCGGCATCATATCGTCACCATGCGTTCATTGGTAATGAACAATGCATAAAAAGTTGAGTATATCAATTTTCACCTACCCCGAAAAAAAAAGTCATTCAGTCAGTCCGGGCGGTCAATCAACTCTTCAACGCTGTGCAATCCTGAACCGAACCGGTAAAACTACATTCACTTCAATTTGGAACACGCGAACCCGTATTGAAGCACGACATGGTTCAAACTTTTTTTTTTTGGGTGCTACATATACAAAATGTTCAACATCATGCCTTATTATTTATCACAGGGTTCGCGAATGACCGTGTGTTGGCTCAGATTCCTATAAATTACTTATCATTTTACCGCACGCAGGATCCTTCTTCGTCATGGAACGGCTCACCAAATTGATGCATTTTTCGATACCGTTGTCACCTACCTACTCGGAGGCCCGCAGGCCTATGGCGGACCGCTTTGTTGCAGTCATGGCTTGGCTTTTGGATCGGTTTCTTTCCACTTAGTTTTTATTTTTCGTTTTGTTTAGCAAAAGATTGACCAGGCCAGGGAACCGGACTAGGCGATCGATCGATTACTTGAAGGGAACGGCGCGCCGCGATTGCGTGGGTAAATGTCAACAGGTTTCTGCGGGAGAGTGTTTAATGAGAAAGTTGTCGCTTGTTGCTTACAGATGCAGTGTATGATAGAGTAAAAGGAGTGAGTACATTTTTACCTTCTATGGAAAGTAGTGGAATTGTGTTAACAATTCTTCCTGATGAACATTGTTGCGGTGCCGCTGCCTACAATGTTGTCGGATAGCTGCTAGGCTGAACCGAAACAATTAATGTCCAGTAAAAAAAAGTTAATCTGTTTAGCAATCATCCTTAAAGAGCAGTTCAGTTACCGTCCTCAATATGATCTGAACTATCTTTCGCCCGCATTGATCAAACAACAGGAAAATCCGCTTTCGCGTGATCAAACCAACGAGAGCCGTCTCATGTGTAAACCGTTCGGAGACTCACGCTACATATCCGGCTAGTTGACCTTTACATAAGATGAAGCAGCCAGTCCTACCTCTCGGGTATCGTATTAATGAAAACATTTGGTTCAAAGCCGCTGTTTTCAATCAAAGACCGGTTGATATAGATTCTAATTGAAGAAACAAAGTTGACGTTATTTCTCAGCTATATGTATTTTGTAGAATGTCCTTTCTTATTAAGTATCATCTTCATACACTTGTTTTGAAACCCATTGAAAAATGATGGTTATGTACGTTCAGATAATGTGTTTTAGCGCGGCTCTCTCAGACAAACATGCCGTATTCGTTCACGGGGAGTATGACTTTCCTATAGACAGCAAGCTTATTGTCACTGTATTGTCAATCTTGAAAATTTGCTTTCTGTCTGAGGGCGAAAGCCAAAACAGCAGCGTTGATACAGATCTTATTAAATTGAGTTGACTGGCAGCAAAAAATGCTTTGATTGAGGAACTTTGCGGCAATATCTTCATTTAATTTGTATGGTACAGTTGCTCCGTCTCTTCACGGTCTCAATCCTCCGAAAAATCGAGTTTTGTCTGTTCCCCGCCCTTTTGTATCGTGCCTTGTTCGCCCTCGTGCGGTGTTGCAGCAATCTCGCCCATGCTGCATTCTTCACCTCAACTAACTGCTCACATTCGCCGTCATACCAGTCGTTTCTCTGATCCGGGAGCACCGTGCCAAGTGCAGCGGTTGCGGTGCTACCAATGGCGGATCGAATATCTCTCCAGTCATCTTCAAGAGACGCTGCGCCTTGCTGCTCTTCCATTGGGAGTGCCACTTCCAGCTGCTGCGCGTAGTCTTGGGCTACTAGTCTACCATCTTGTAGCCGCCCAATGTTTGGCCGCGGCGGAGGTTGTACACCGTCGAGAGTTTTGGGCGCAGACATACTGCAACGAGGTAGTGGTCGGATTCAATATTCGTACTGCGGTAAGTGCGAACGTTCGTGATGTGGGAGAAGAATTTACCGTCGATAAGTACGTGGTAGATTTGGTTTTCCGTTTCTTGATTGGGTGATTTCCGTATGGCCTTGTGGGATATTCTTGCGGGGGAAGAAAGTGCTTCGGACCATTCCGCGGGAGGCTGCAAAGTTTATGCATCGTTGGCCGTTGTCGTTCGATGCGGTATGCAGACTATCCGGTCCGATGACCGGTCTATACATTTCCTCCCTTCCTACCTCAGCGTTCATGTCACCGAATACGATTTGACCGTCCCGCAGTGGGCATCCATCGTATGTCTGATTCAGCTGTGCATATAACGCTTCTTTCTCGTCGTCGGGTCTCGCTTCATGTGGGCAGTGCACTTTGATGATGCTGTAGTTGAAGAAACGGCCTTTTATCCTCAGCTTACACATCCTTGCGTTAATTGGCTGCCGCCCAATCACGCGTTGGCGCATCTTGCCCAAAACTATGAAGCCGGTTCCCAGCTCGTTGGTGGTGCTGGTGTGTTTGGTAGAAAATAGCCGCTAGATGCCCGCTTTTCCACACTTTCTGTCCTGTTCAGCAGATTTCCTGCAGTGCTACGACGTCGAAGTTGCGAGGATGTAATTCATCGTAGATTATCCTGTCGCAACCTGTGAAGCCTAGCGACTTGCAGTTCCATGTTCCAAGCTTCCAATCATGATCCTTTCCTAGATCGTTGCCGATTGTATCGAGTCGTATTATCTTCTATGTCGTTCGTAATGGGTGTTTTTGAAGGCGGCTTATTGGGCCTGCGCAAACTTCCTGTCTAGTCGGAGGGCCGTCGTGTCTGGTCTGTTTAGCGTCCCACCTAACACCAGAACTTGTGCGCTTTGAGCGGCACACGGTCGCTTTGGCGGAGCCTACTTGCGGATACATGCAGCTTTTTATAGAATCTTTATAGAAGTTTAACAGAGCCCACTTGTCCCGGGGTACCTTACTTAACTTAATCAATTTTATATTTTTAATTTATAGATTTTTTTTTCTATTTTTAAGTTTTTTATCAATTAAAATAAATCCTTAAAGCTATTATCAAAAAGCTTGACAAAGTTTTGGAACTTATTCCTTATTTGCCGTGTAACTAGTTAGTAAATTATCTTAGAGAATATCATAATCTGTTATTATATTAGGTTAGTTGTGGAAAAATACTGAACTAAAGATATTTTACTCTTTAAAAAATGTTATGACAAATGTTACAGACAAAACCACGTACATATCACAAAATACGCACAGAATAAACAAGTATCGAGAACTTACCTGTTTTTAATGATTTGTAGATTTTTTAAATATAATTCCAAATAACTCTTGGACATATCATCATACAGGTAATCTTCGAGATAACGTATAACGTATAAATTGTTATGATCATTCATGTAGGGATGACATTATTGTATGGAGTCTAATTTTATCAGCTGGAGGCATTAATTACTGTTTTCCCCAGTTTGCACTATCCTCAGAATTCTCTCGAAGTATTGGATAATATTGAGTTAATGAGGTTTTCGGCATATTCTCTTCTACAAATGTCTAGTTGATTTTAGTCAAAGTCAGAATTGATGACGGGTTGTTTTCAGGTCTAAGTCAGCCAATGTCGAGTAAAGTATTGGTATTGTAGATTCAGGCTTGGAATGTGTACCAGATTATTTTTAAATTAATTCTAATGGAAATTCCTGGAGGAACTCCCAGAATAGTTTCTGGCGAATTTTGTGGAGGAATTCCCGTAGGAAATTCTAAAAGAGTTTCAAAACGAATTTCCGAATCAATTCTTGAAAAAAAAATCTGATTGAATTTATGATGAATTTAAAAAAAAAACTGAAGAAGTTTTTGAAACGAATTCGTAGAGTAATTTCTGAAAGAATATTTCAAAGAATTTCTAGTGGAATCTTTTAAGGAATTCCTGAAATAGTTTTCGAATTAGCTTCTTGAATGCATTTTTAAGCAATTCCTAAAAGAATCAAGGAAGGAACTCCAAATAGAATTTGCGAAGAAATTTCAGGAACTCCTTCTGGAATTGTTCCACCTAGAATTTCTCCTGAATTTACTTCGAAAATAGCCCCAGGTAGTTGTTCTTTAGGAAAATGCACCAGTAATTTATTCTAAAATTCCTCCAAAAAATCCTTTGGAGATTACTCCAGGAATTTCTTTCGCGATTTCCGGAGGGATTTCTTCGAAACATCTTTCAGCAATGAATTTAGTAATTCCTTCGAAAAATTTTCCAGGAATGTCTTCGGAATTTCCCTTCGACATTAGTTCCATACTTCCACATCTAAATCTTTCTTTAATTTCTTTCAAGAAAATCCTAAGACCCGCGGGAATTTCTGCAAGAATTCATTCGGAAACTCAAAAAATTCTAGAATAAAATTCAGAGGTACTCCTGGGAAATTGTAGTCTGAAAATGTAGTCTAATGCGTGAATTGTTTGCGAATGGCAGGTAAAACTCGTCTTTATGTGTAGGTTCCCAGTACTTTGGCAGTAGAGTAGGGCATGATTAGCCTCCATCACCCTATAAGACCACATCTAACCACTCACCATAGCCCTCCAACCCAACACCAGAGGGCCAGAAATACCTGCGTTAAGTAGCCATTAAGGGGTTGCGTAATTGGCTCGATACTATGAGACGAGTTGACTGACTTGGAGAAGGAGGTCATGACCCTGGGATGCGGTCACTATTCCGAACGGATTTTACAAAGTTACCAAAGTTGGAGTTGAAGAGTAGAGAAGAAAGTGTGTGGAACAAGAGAAGGCGTTGAGGACAACCCTACTGTTTTTTGGTTGAAAACCCCAGCAAGAACCGCCGTCATTCCCTGGTTTTGTAATCGGCATAATCCGACATCGTTTCCGCCGATAGTCTATCGGCCTTCTTATTGGTCGAGTTGAAACGAAGCAAGGAGCGAGTAAGATCCTCAAGCCAGCCCGGCGATACCACCGGTAAGCCCGCAGCGAACAGATTTGCTCGTTGCCGGGTCGTCGGCCACAGAAGGAAAGAAGGAAGAACAGGAAGGAAAGAAATAGAGTGGTGCAGTGCTGCCAGGAAGAGGGGTTCTAAAGACAGGTTAACTAGCTTTAAGAGAGAGTGAAGATAGAAGTGAGGTAAGCGTGCCGACCCTGAGGCCATTGCTTCAGGGAGTCTCGGCATAGCGCTGGGCATTAATTACATATTCCTGAAGGATTTTTAAATTGAATTCCTAAAGGAACTTCCGACATTCTTGGATTTCTCCAAGAATTTCTTTGGGCATTGCTTCAAGATTTCCTTCAGAAACTCCCCCAGGGGTTTCTTTGAAAAATCCTCCGAAAACAACTTCGGAAATAAATCTAATTTTTGTTTTCAAATTTCTCCTGAATGTTTCTTCGAAAATGAATTTTAAGAATACTTCAGAATCTACCTCAGGAGTTCCTTCGGAATTCAAAACTTTCTCCTGGAATTCTTTCGGAAATTCTTGGAATCATTCATTTTGAAATATATTACGAATTCCTTTTAAACATTCTCCGGAAATACCTTCCAAAACTCCCCTTCAGAAATAACGACGGAAAATATTTTGATAATTCTTTCTGATATTCCTTCGAAAATTCCTTTGGAAATTCGTTCTGGAATTCCTTTGCAAATTCCTTCGGAAAATTATTAAGGTTTTGAAAATTCACGTAGGAATTTCTTTGGAAGTTGCTTTAGAATATTTTTTTAGGAATTCGTTTAAGAGTTCCTTCAGTAATTTCACCGGAAATCCCTATGGATCCCAAATACCTTAAGAAATTCTTTCAGAAATTTCTGCTAGCATGAACTTAATTTCTAAATTCGGGTTGGAAATTGTCTCGACTTCCCTGGGCATAAAAGTATCATCGTGCTAGCCTCATGATATACTAATGCAAAAATGGAAAAATGGCTTAGAAACCTCGCATTTAATAACTGTGGAAGTGCTTAATGAACACTAAGCTGCGAGGCGGCTCTGTCCCAGTGTGGGGATGTAAGAAGAAGAAGATATAGATAGAAAAAAAAAGAATTCTAGTCTTCGGGTCATTTTTCCTAGTGACGAACGAGTTTAAAGGAATTGTTCACAAGAAAAGCTGTTTCACACTGCTAGCTGAGCCTTATATAAAAAAATAATATTGGCTCATAAAGTACATGACAGTACAACATATAAGTAGTGTAAAATAAGGATGATTACTCATGCTTCGATATAACGTACAATTCGATATAACGTACAATTCGATATAACGTACAACTTTGAAATCGATATGTACGTTATACTCCATACCAAATTTTGTTCTGTTTGCTTTATTAGTACTGGAGCTATGCAGAAATTTGCGTTTTATTTGTATGGGAGCAACCCTTCTAGAGCGGGGAGAGGTCTCGAACCATCTTAAGAACCTTTCCCGGCCCCGAAAACCCCTGCATATAAATTTTTACGCCGATCGGTCCGGTAGTTTCTGAGTCTAAAAGGGTCAGACAGACAGAAATTCATTTTTATGTATATGGAAGAAGAAGAAGATGTCACTCGATATTGAAATCAAAATTGTCTAATATCCCGGTTCGGTGGCCACCCTGCATAGTGTTATATACCAATCGACTCAGCTCGACTAATTGAGGTGATGTCTGTTATGTGTACATTATTGAAAAGTTTTGGAAAAGCCGGGTTCTTCTGAACCGAGTTTTGAACATTTCTTAGAAAGGACCTCCGGTGGCCACTCAAGTACATTTAAATGGGTCACGACAATCATTTGTTACTCAGAGTAACAGCAAACAGTACTATGATGGGTTTCATTAATTGACCACTTTTACGGACGTTCCGGATCTTTCGGAAGACCTCCGGTAACAACCCAGGTTCCAAAAGTTGAGTAAGCGAAGGTTGAGTAACCAAAATATGTCTTCCACTCAGCGTTCGATAATGAAAAGCTTTGAAAAACTGAGCTCATTTTTACCACTTTTACGTACGTTCCGGATCTCCTGAAGGACTTCAGGTGACCACTCAGGTCCATCAAAATGGATCACCACAATCATTTGTTATTCACCGTTCGGATAGCTTAAAAAAACGCACTCTTCTATGATAATTTTTATGAACTGACAACTTTTACGGACGTTCCGCATCTTCCGGAGGAACATAATCTGGGAATAACCTGGAATTGTGTTGATCTATGGAAATAGACAATGGCTACATTCTATTGGAATTATTTCTACGCAAAGTTGTGAGAATTTCTAAAATTACCCTTAGAAAGCCAAGAAATCACACCAAAAATAGTAATCGTAAGAATCAATGTTCCATCAAAACCGATTCCTAAGAACCATAATGGCCAAATTACAAAAATGTGTCCATAACGACATCCGGAGTCCATACCTTCAATTTGGTTCTAAATGATTTAAATTCGGGTCGAAAATAAACTTTTGAGAGCGCTATCCAATCGCTAAATTGAGCGGAATAGAAACCATAAAGATTAGAAATTGGTGCGTGATTTGGTCTAAAAAAGCTTAGTTAACCTTTTGTCTGTGCTCTGGGGTCAATATGACCCAGGCTACTTTGGAAGGCTGTCATATTTTTATTTTTCAACCGATTTTCGTAATTTTTGGTAATTTGGTAAAACTTGCCGAGATCTTTTCGTTTGGTAAAAATTTGCTTAAAAAATATTGAAAATGAACGCTACAGTATTTTTTTTTTGAACTTACGTAGTCTGTGCTCTGGGGTCATATTGACCCCAAATTGAAATTGTTATAACTTTTTGGTTGTTTGGTCAATTCCGGATTTTTTGGGCTGTTTCGAAAGATAATTTAATCATCTTTTAGAACGTTACCTAAGATCGACCATAGGTGGGCGGGTACCTCGCGGGGAGGGGTTTTCGTAAAAAAGGGTACGAAAACAGTGATTTTTTATGCTTATTTTGCTTATATCTGAAAATCCTACCCATTTTGAACTGCACCTTTTCAAAAAGGTTATGCAGGAAGGCGTGTGCTTTGATATGAGATGAAGAAGTTTCCAAGTAGGAAACGAAATACGTATCTGCTTGTTGATACCTAAAAAAGTTAATAGTGGAAGTAAATGGAAGAATAATAGTCTTTTAACCTTGTAGCATTTCCCCTAAGACGCTCAAAAATAATTAATCAAACAGACAGAAGGTTAAGCCAAGATATAGAAATCCGAAGACAGACCATTAATTTTCGTTGTGGTTTTTTTTGGTATTCGGAAACCTTCAGGTGGCAGATTTGGAAAAATCGACACGGATATTCGTCATCTCTGTGCTCAACTCTTTCCGGTGAATTCGCGTGAGAGCCAAAGATCTCAAAGTTTCATAATGTGTTGTATGGTGGACTTCTAGTCCGAAAATTTTTCTATAACTCTGTTTGAATTCCACTAGTAACGGAGTAAGAGCTATAGCTTCAGTAGCTTACACTAAATGATAACAAAATTCCAATCATTTAGTTTAAGTTACTGCAACTAGCACTATAACTCCGTTATACAACAAATCATTAGGCAGCGTTGTAGAAAAACCTTCGCACTAGAAGTCCACCATACAACTCATTGTGAAACTCAGCTTCTGGAATGAGTTATTGACAAACTACTAAATGATTAAACGCAAATAACTAAATGATCGATAACATCCTTGGCGGGCCATTATACAAATCCCGTACAAACCCTGAGATTGCGTTCAAAACTAGTAATTTTGAAACGTTGAATTCATTTTGTGGTTAAAATGGTTATCCGACATACTTTATGTTATACACGGGCTTCCGCATGCCCAGGCCCTAGGATCTAGAACAAAGACAGCGTTCTCATTCTAGCATTGCACCAGTCAATTTCCCGCTTTGGCGCAGCTATGCGCAATTCACCACACTAACCACATAAATGGATGACGTCTTTCAGATCTTCTTAAAAATGTTCAAAGCTCCGAAATTCCGATCGCCCCTTACATACCTATTGACCCTCAGAAGTCGAACCCAGGCGGCTTTACATTAATTCAGTTGTACTGTTTCGGGAGTTCTGACTCAGGTACACATTCCGTAGATAACCGCAGCTCTTTTCGCCGGGGTTAGAATGCACGCGCCCAAAGCTAACGTAATTGAATGTTTGTCCCAAGTTACCAATCCTAAAAGCAATCACCCGAAATCCCACACCCCATTCTACTAACGCCAAGTCGACCGCGGGTGGTTCGGTCGTCTTTCTACTAACAACAATATTTTGAAAATAAACACGCACTCATCATTCAAACGGCAATTGATAGCTTGCATGCTTGGCCTACGAAGTCTCGTTAGTGGAAGGTTCCGTTATGAATTGGACGCCAGCAGCGACAAAAGAAGCCTATCAAGAACGTATCGATTATGACGATATAATAACGGGAATACAAGACGCGCGCTGATTGGTAGGCCAATCAGGAAACAGAGATGATCTAAAATTTGCTTTTTAAGAAATGTACATTCGGTTATAGAGCATTAAGTTTTGTAAACCATCAAGCGAAATACATCGTATTCAAATTATAACCCGCAGTTTTTTCATGGACAAGCCAAAATAACCAGTTGTTTTCAAGGTCTACAAGTCGTAAGAAATAATGTTGGTCGCTATCGTACAGATTCGAAGGCCTTTCTGCTGAAGAGCATAGAATACAGCCCAGATCCCTTACCAAGCCAACTGGTGGCTTAATCCAGGCATCTTTCAGTGGGAAGGTTGCCGCTAATATTCCGACAGTTCCACCGCTACCCGTCCGTGACCGGACACTACCCGACGAACAGACCGTGATGGGCTGGACACGTTGTTCTTACGTCGCCCTTTCCCGTTGAACTTCTGGGAAAAATTCTTGTGGAAATTTCGAAAATTAATTCCTATGAAAACTCCGAAGAAGTTCTGAAAATTCCAAAGAATGTCTTGTACACGGAAACAAATGCATACCCACAATCATGAATATAAAAACATGAAATCATGATTCATGGTAGTTCATGAAATCATGATTCCAGGAACACTATACATGGTGCTATGCAATCCTCATCAGTCGACAAAATGCATAACCGTTTATAACAAAAAGTAAGAACAGCTTAGAGGTAGCACGCCAGACTCTCACTCAGTGTACTGCTGAACTTTTCTTTTATTTTTTTCAATCTTATTAATCAAATCGTAAATCGCATAAATCATGAATTATATTCATGGTGTATTTTCATTAAATGAAAACGAAGCCGAAGAATTTCTGTAGTAATTGTGAAGAATTTAGTGAACTTACCTTTAAGATAAAATAATAATAAAGTATTTAAAAAAAATGAAGAATTTAGTTTGCTGTTATTAAGGGAAAATACAAAATGTTTCACGACTCTCTATTCCCATAGAGGATAGAGTAATAGATTTTTTCCGCCTTTTGGAATTGTCGCCTCTTTGGTTGAACAAAGGTCGATAACTTGTTTACATTGGCGATATATCGCGAAAAATACAACCGTCCTGACTGGTTTTGCGATGTATGATAGGATGGATTTTTCCGTTGGCTAAAAATTTCGTTACCCACATTTTTTTGCGACTCTGCTGAGGCATTCTGTGATAACAAAAAACAAGAAGAAAACTAATATAAACAGTGTGCATCGCAAAACAACAAACGTTGCGTCTATGGCCATACCATCAACTGTGTAACAATGTTGGAGTGCAGTACATATGGCGGTATTGACTGACGCCGCGTCAATGGATGCACCGACACTGAGGACAGCTCACCACCTACAAACGAAAATGCACCACAGACAGACTACCGACCGGCATCAGCATTCAGCAGTGTTGTTATTATTTCTGCAGTGTTTACGGTGTTTACCCATAGCAAGTTCTTGCGCTCATCGTAGTAGGCGCTTCCCTTCACTACATACTACATACGTAGAACGCCTACTACGTTGTAAAATAATTGTGATTTGTTGATATAATTGAATCTAGTTTTTTTCGGTTTACTCAATTGTTATTCCACCGGTAGTTTTTTTTTCCTGCCCTAGAAGTAATAGATAATGAATGAAATTATAAGGCAATGTAGGAATTTGTACCATTTTGTACAACCTAGTGCGCAGTACCCAAGCTTGAGCACATTTCACCATCGAACGAAATTGCATGGACAATATCGAACGTCATTGCACTGAGTTTGACTGACGATACCTACATCGGTATAGTTATATTAAACCAAAAGATATATTTCACGAATAACACCCAACGTTGTGAAATTGAAATTGTTGGTTTGCAGGTGGGATACACCCAACAATTTGGACGATGGTGACATCAACAAATTTAATAGTCTGACCAAAAGTTTTTTTCGTTCTTCTGTAATTTACTTATTGTGTATCCAGTGGTTAGGTAGAACGTGATGGAAATAAATTAGATTTCACTTCTAAGAATTGTGAATACCTATGGTATGAATAATATCATGATGGTATTATTGATAGTTTTATTCACTACTATTATTATCAAGTATGTAGTTGATGTTCAGTAAAAAAATTATCCTTCATACACCCCAGAATATAAGTAACAAAGTATTGATTTGCATACAAAATTATCATGATTAAGTATGACAATACGGATTGATTAGATCGAATTGATACTTTGTCTAAGTTATTGATTTCGGCGGTTGCAAAAACTAGGCTATGGATAAAGGGAACTCGAAAGTGAAGAATGATTCTGCTACATCAGCGATTTCGCTCACTAGAAACTGATGAGAGGTCATGAAGTGTGGATGTTCAGAATGCGAACTTGACGAGAAGCTTAAAACAATTTACGAACATTCTGAGATGAATGCGCTTCTGTAGAACAGTGGACCAAATTTTGTCAACAAGCCAGGAGCTGCTGAAGACCGGACTCCTGGTCAACGACGAGTACATGGCGTTCGCCTCATGACTGTAAGAAGAATTTAGTTTCAAGAAAAAAAAAACAAACTACTGATTTTCTAAAGAACTTTCCTCTAAATTTTCGACGAAAATTCGTCTAAATTCCCAAGAAAAATTGCTCAGAATTTTCGATTTTCAATCATACTGGAATTTCGGAAACCAATTAAAAGAATCATTTGCTTTTTATTAACCACTTTCCTTCGGATTGAATCCACGACCGCCAGCACGGTCAAACCCCAACGAAGTAAAATGGTTACTTCCAATACATTTTTCGAATTGAATCCTTTACATGCTGTAAATATGCACATCGGATTTTCAAACATTGTAAGTAATTGTCATTGCACTCAAATTTTGTTAGCCGATCATCGAAACTTCCAAGCGAATTCTATATGATTTGCATTGCAAGTGCATTTAAAACCCAAACAAAAATACGGTTAAAGATTTCCATTTCTTAGCGCTCTGTCCCAGTGTACACCTCCTTATTTATCGCACGTACGTGCTGGTGAGAACGGAATGCAAACAGAAATGAGAATGCAAAAATGCTGAAAAAATGCAAATGTCCATGATCAGATAATTCACCGTTTCGATGGTTGTGTGACAGAATGCGACAACTGCGGCGACGACGACGGTGAGGTCAATGAATGCATCGTCATCATCTGTAGCTTGGTTGGCTTGCTCGACCGATTATTGCCGGCCGGCACCGTGTTCGAGCGCGAGGAGGTGTCTGAGTTCGGAGAATTTTTGTTTGGGTGGAGCGCGACACCGACGACGTCGACCCACGTACCTAACACGGTTAGATGACTTTACCCATTAATGGGTACTATGTTATTGTTGATATTATTCCCACCGTGAAAAATTCACCCATTTTCTTTAAAGCGCCACTACCCATTAAAATGAGTAGTGGTACTTTTCAAGAAAATGGGTGAATTTTTCACGGTGGGAATAACATCAACAATAACAAAGTACCCATTCATGGGTAAAGTCATCTAACCGTGAATAGTATTAAAACGGTAGTAGGCGTCGTTATGATACGGCTGTGAGCGTGGGTGGCTGAATCGGAAGCAAAAATGAGGTCACTGGAATGCTCGAGATTTTCGCGCCCCATCAGGTGCATTTGAATATGTACGCGAAAGAGCGGGGGGGTTTTCTGAATGAATCATCGAGACTAGATCACAGAACGGAAATTAGTTACTATAATAAGAAAATGAATTGGGTTTCGTATATGAGCTGGCCGGCAGAATTGTTTACTATAAGGCTATACCGAAGTACTATTGTTTACGTTCTGATGCACTGTCGAACGAAAAGATTGGCGGCAATGATTGGAATTAAATGAGACAATGATTCGGGAATGTTTCATTCCTCATTCAGGATGTACAATGGACGTAACGGAATTCTCTGTCGGAATCGACAGTTGGAGCTGCAAACGATTCTTTTGAACATTATTATTATTTATTTACTCAGACTAAGCACTCGTGAAGCAGAATATCAGCAAGATGAATTCTTTTGTCTTGGACGCGTTCGCGCACGCACACGCGTCAGTATGTCATCGGCCTAAGGCCGGAGTGGCCTGTGGGGTACATAAAAAACACCCTCATTCAACTTGGTCCATGGCTGCGTCGGCAGCCACTAAGTCTGCGGAGGGTCCGCAAATCGTCTTCCACCTCATCGATCCACCTTGCTCGCTGCACAGCTTGTCTGTCGCAGCTTGAACATATTCGGTGATAATTATCTAATGAGAATCATATCTAGACCAACATTTGAAAAGGGCGTAACAAAATTATTTTTTATTCCTTCTGTAATTTTATTTTTTCCTTCTTTATTTTTCCTTCTGATTCTTTGTCCACAAAATTTATTCCTTTTGATTCTTTTTATAGATATATATGTAGACTAAGAATCAGAAGGAATAAATACCTATTACGCCCTTTTCAAATGTAGGTCTAGATACAGCATTCCGATCCATAGGTATACAAACGGATCATTTGGGCTTCAGGGATTTTTTTCTAAACCTCCGAACCTAATTCTTTTAAGCTTCTGAAAAAAAATGCATCTCGGGTTTCCGAAATAAATTTATTTGAGCTTATTTGAACTTCCAAAAGAATTCCGGAAGAAGACCAAAAATATTCCATTCAGAAGGCCAAATTATTCCGTTCGGAAAACCCAAAAGAATGAAAAGAACTTTTTTCGGCATACGAACGAAGATCTTTTGGGATTCCGAACGGAGTGCTATTTGGGCGTCTGAATGGAAATATTTTGGTGTTCGGCAAGGCATATATTTAGGCCTTTGAAAGAAATCCGTTCAGAAGCCCAAAAGAATTCCGTTTGGAAAATCAGAAGATTTCTGTTCGGAAGACCAAAAGCATTCCATTAGAATCCCAAATCGTTTCGTTCCGTTTTGGGCCTCCAAACGATTTTTTGGGGTCATCCAAATTTTGGGATTTTGTACGTACCGTTTTAGGCTACTCAGCGGAATCTTAAGGTCACTCCTGACGGAGTCCAAGTTTCAAAGTGCTCGCGTTTTCGGGGGCACACCACTCGATACGGCAGCAACGCACAACTGTCATTTTTATTTTTCCACGCATGCTGCGACGCAGCAAAACTAAATCAACAAAAATGACAGTTGTGCGTTACTTCCGTATCGAGTGGTGTGCCCCCGAAAACACGAGCACTTTGAAACTTGGATTCCGTCAGGAGTGACCTTAAAAGGATTCTGTTTGAAAGCCGCCTTCGAAGAAAGGAATCATTCTGTTCGTAAACGCAAAAAGAACGGAACGAACGATTCATAGGCGTATAAACCGAGATATTTGGGCTTCCGAACGGAGCTCTTCAAGACTTACGAACGGAATTCTATTTGGCTCTCGAACAGAATTCTCTCAGGCTTCCGAACGGAATTCTTTTTGGTTTTTGAACGGAACCCTTTTGACCCTACGAATGGTAGGTTTGGATATGGACTTTCGAAAGGAATCCGTTCAGAAGCACAAAGAATTCTTCTCCGAAACCCAAAAGCATTCCGTTCGGAAGACATGAAGGATTCTATTCGGAAGCCAGAATCACTCCGTTCGGAAACAGTACTAACGGATTTTTTTGTACTTAAAAAAGAAAAAAGTAAGGACAATAAAACGGGTTTTGAACAGAAATATTTTGGACTTCCGAATAGTATTTTGGGCTTCCGCTTGCAATCTTTTTAAGCTTCCGAATAGAATTTCAAAAGCGTTCGGTTCAAAAGCACGTGAGCATGGAATCCTTTCGAAAGCCCAAAAGAACGAAACGTACTTTTTTAGGCGTACAAACGAAGATATGTTCGGCTCTTGAACGGAATTCTTTTTGGCTTTTGAACAGTATACTTTTGGGCCTCTCAATGGAATTGTTTTGTGTTTCGAACAGAGATTTTTGTGAATTCTATTTGGCTATCGAACAAAATACTTTTAGGCTTCCGAACGGAATTCTTTGGAAAGGAAATCCGTTCATGTACACAAAAGATTCCCGTCCGGAAGACCTAAAGGAACCCATTCGAAAGTCCAAATTGTTCCGTTCGGAAACTTAAAAAAAAGAACGGACAATCTTTTGGATTTCCCAATCTATTCCGAAGCCCAGAAAAATTCCGGGCGAAAACCCAAAAGATTTCCTTTCGGGCGACTAAAAATATTCCGTTCGTTTTGGGCATCCGGTTGAAAACCCAAAAGAACGGAATGTTTTTTTTTTACGTACGATAGGGGATGTGTTGGGCTTCCGAAGGGCATTTCTTCGGACTTACGAACGGAATTATTTTTGACTTTCAAAGTGAGATCTTTTGGACTTCCGAACGGAATTCTTTTTGGTTGTTGAGCCTCTGAATGCAATTATTTTGAGCTTATGCACGGAATATGTTTCGAAATCCGAAAGGAATCCCTTCAGAAACACTAAAGAATTCCGTTCGAAAGACCAACAGGATTCAATTCCGAAGCCCAAATCGATACTTTCGGAAACTTTTCGGGTTTTCGATAGAAGATCTTTTCCTCCTCCAAACAGAATTATTTTGCGCTTATGAACGGAGATGGTTAGGGCCTCCAAACGGAATTCATATTAGCTCCCGAAAAGAAACCATTTGGGCTTCCGAGAAGAATCCCAAAATGATCCCGTTTGGAAGCCCCAAAAAGAGTTCCATTCGGAAGACCAAAGCGAATCCATTCGGAAGTCCAAATCGTTTCGTTCGGGAACACAAAAAAACGAATTGGAATCTCAAAAATAGAATCCCAAATGGTTCCCGTTCGGAAAAAAAGAATACCAAATTGTTCCCGTACGGAAACCTACAATAACTAAATTTGTTTTTTTTTTGCGTATGTTTTGGGCTTCCGAATGGAATTCTTCAGGACACAAGGACGGAGTTATTTTAGACTCTCGTACGGAATTCGTTTTGGATTTCTAACGAAATCCTCTTCGGCATCCCAATGAAATTATTTAGGGTTTCTGCACGAAATCTGATTGGGCTTCCAAAAGTAATTTCAAAAGAAAGGAAATCCGCTCAGAAGACCAAAAGGACTCCATTCGAAAGTCCAAATCGTTTCGTTCGGAAACCTAAAAGAACGGATTATTTTTTTGTTCGAGCCCACGAACGACGAACGGAATTCTATTTGTTTTTCGAATGAACTTATTTAGGGTATCTGCAAGGATTTTTTTGGGATTCCGAAAAGAATCCCAAAAAGATCCCGTTCGGAAGCCGAGAAGGAAGGAGTTCATTCAGAAGCTCAAAAAAATTCCAAAAAAAAAGAAACGTACTTTTTTGGGCGTACTTCGAAAGAAAATATGTTGTGCTTCTGCAAGAAATGCTCTTGGGCTTCCTAAGGGAGTTCCACAGAGCGGAATCCATCAAGAAGACCAAAACGATTCCGTTCAGAAGCCCAAACCACTCCATTCGGAAAATCAAAAGAACGGATCGACTTTTTGGACGTACGAACGGAGAGGTCTTTTCGGCTTCCGAGCGGAATTCTTTTACGCTTACGAACGGAACGATTTGGGCTTCTGTAAGGAATTTTTTGGGCTACCAAAAAGAATCCCAGAAGGATCCCGTTCGGAAGCCCAAAAGGATTCTAGAAGGGGTTATTTTCTTTTGGAATACCTTTCGGTAATCCAAATAGTTTCCGGGCAAAAGATCAAAATAATGTCATGCGGAAGCCCAAAAGGATTCTTAGTTAAAATTTAAAAAAAAAATTCAGACGTCCAAAATGTAAATCCTTTGGGCTTCAGAATGGAATTATTTTAGGCTTACGAATGGAGAATTCTTTCTGGCTATTAAACAGAATCCGTCGGGGATTCCGAATAAAATTTTTTTGGACTTCCGAAAAGAATCCCAACAGGATTCAGAATGGAAGGTCAGAAGGAATCCGTTCAGAAGCCCAGAAGATTTTTGTTGCAAAAAAACAACAAAGATTTCCGTTCGGAAAACGAAAAGAATTTCATTCAGAAGCCTAAATCGTTCCGTTCGGAAGCCCGAAAGGATTCGGAACCCTAGAAGTACGGAATCCGTTTAGAGTCTCAAAAGAATTTCGTTCGGATACCCAAAAGACTAAAAGCATTCCGTTCGATAACTCAAAGGAGCGGAATGTACTTTTTTTCATCGGTAAAACGGAACGATGTTTCTTAGGACTTACTCATAGAGATCTTTTAGGCTGCCGAACGGAGTTCATGTTGACTTTTGAACAGATTTTTTTTGTAAATAGAATTATTTTGGCCTTCTGCAAGGAATCTTTTTGGTTGAAAGGAATGAATCCCAAAAGAAAAGAAATCTGCTTGAAAGCCATAAGCCGTTTGGAAGACCATCTTTTTAACCGAACAATTTATTTAAGCTTTCGAAGGGACATGTTTGCTTTTGATTTCAAACAGGATTCTATTTGGCTTCCGAAAAGAATCCTTTTGGTATTGTAAAAAGAAGCCCGAAAGTATTCCGGGCGTAGGCCCGAAGAAAGCCCAATTTGTTCTTTTGGGTTTCAGAACGGAGCGTTTTGGGTTTCCGAACGGAATTCTTCTGGGCTTTGGAGTGGGTTCCTATTGGGTTTCTTGATCGTATCCTTTTGACTTACAAAAGGAATCATTTTGGGATTAATTTCGGAAGCTTAGAACTGTTTTATTCGGAAGCCCAAACGGAATCGGTTCAAAAGCCCAAAATTTATTTATTTATTTATTTATTTCGTCAACCGACGTAGACTAGTACATATACAATATACATGTTTTTCTTTATTTTCTTAATGCTATAAATACGGTATTATAGTGTATAAAACGTGTAGTATAGAACGAAAGAATTCCGTTCTCCCAAAAGATCTCCGCTCGTACGCCCGAAGAAAGTCCAATTTGTTCTTTTGGATTTCCGATCGAAGCGATTTGGGCTTCCGAACGGAATACTTTTGGGCTTTTGAACGGATTCCTTCTGGGCTTCCGAATCGAATCCTTTGGGGTTTCTGAATGGAAGGATTCCATTGGTCTTCCGAACGGAAAAAAAATATTAGTTTCCGAAGGAAATTGTTTTGGGCTTCTGAGCGGGTTATTTTCTTTTGAGATTCCTTTCGGTAATCCAAATAGTTTCCGGGCAAAAGATCAAAATAATGTCATGCGAAAGCCCAAAACGATTCCAAGTAAAGATAAAAACATAAACGCCCAAAACGGAAATCTTTCGGGCTTCAGAAAAGAATGATTTTGGGCTTATGAATGAAGATGTTTGGGCTTTCAAAACGGACTTCTTTCTGGCTATTGAACAGAATCCTTGGAGGCTTCCGAATGGAATTATTTTGGGCTTCCGAAAAGAATCCCAACAGGATTCAGTATGGAAGGTCAGAAGGAATCAGTTCAGACGCCCAAAATAATTCCGTTGGAAAACCATCAAAGATTTCCGTCCGGAAGACCAAAAGGATTTCATTCAGAAGCCTAAATCGTTCCGTTCGGAAACCCAAAAAAAAAAACGGTCGGACTTTTTTTGAGCGGAGATGCTTCGGGCTTCCGAACGGAATGAATAAAATAAGGTTGGGCTTCCGAAAAAAAAATCCAAAAGGATTCTGTTCGGAAGCCTAAAAGAATTCCATTCGGAAGCCCAAAATGATTCTATCCAGAAGCCCAAAAAAATTCAGGAACTCGGACTTACGGAACTTGGGCCTACGAACGGAGATCTTTTGGACTTCAGAACAGATTTTTTTGGGCTTACGAATGGAAATGTTTGGGGCTTCCGACAGAATCCATCAAGAAGACCAAAACGATTCCATTCAGAAGCCCAAATCACTCCGTTCGGAAAATCAAAAGAACGGATCGACTTTTTTGGGCGTACGAACGGAGCGGTCTTATGGGCTTCCGAGCGGAATTCTTTTACGCTTACGAACGGAACGATTTGGGAATCCCAGAAGGATCCCGTTCGGAAGCCCAAAAGGATTTGGAGCCCTAGAATTAAGGTTTGGGTTTCTGAATAGAACGATTCCATCGGTCTTCCGAACGGAAAAATTAACGAGTTTCCGAACAAAATTCTGTTGGGCTTCTCAGGGGGTTATTTTCTTTTAGGATACCTTTCGGTAATCCAAATAGTTTCCGGACAAAAGATCAAAATAATGACACGCGGAAGCCCAAAAGGATTCTTAGTTAAAATTTAAAAAAAAATTCAAACGTCCAAAATGGAAATCTTTCGGGCTTCAGAATTATAAATTATTAATTATTTTGAGCTTACGAATGGAGATGTTTGGGCCTTTAAAAAGGAATTCTTTCTGTCTATTAAACAGAATCCGTCGGGGATTACGTTGGACTTCCGAAAAGAATCCCAACAGGATTCAGAATGGAAGATCAGAAGTTCAGAAGCCCAAAAGAATTCCGTTGGAAAACCATAAAAGATTTCCGTTCAGAAGACCAAAAGGATTTCATTCAGAAGTTCAAATCGTTCCGTTCGGAAATCAAACAACTATTCAGCTTTGAATCCAAATCTTTCTGGGCTTCTGAAAAGAGTTCCAAAAGGATTCTGTTCGGAAGCCCAAAAGGATTCCATTCGGAATTCTATCCAAAGGGATTCTATCCAGAAGCCCTAAAAGATTCGGCTCAGAAGCTCAGAAGGAACTCGGACTTACTATGGGCCTACGAACGGAGATGCTTACGAATAGAAATGTTTGGGGCTTCCAACAGGAATTCTTTCGGCCTTTGAACAGAATCCTTTTGGCTTCCAAATGGAATTATTTTTGGCTGCACGGAATTATTTTGGGTTTCCGAGAAGATTCCATTTGCAAGGCCAGAAGGAATGCGTTCAGACATTCCGTTCGAAACCCCAAAAGATTTCCGTTAGGAAGACCAAAAGGATTCCATTCAGAAGCCCAAACCGTTCCGTTCGGAAACCCAAAAGAATGGATCAGACTTTTTTCGAGCCTACAAACGGAGATCTTTTGGGTTGTCGTACGGAAATTTTTGAGTTCGAATGGAGATGTTTTGGGCTTCCGAAAGCAATTCTATTTAGAACCGAATCCTTTTGGGCTTCCGAAAAGAATCCGGTTCAGAAGGCCAGAAGGCTACGTTCAATAGCCCAAAAAATTCCGTTCAGAAATCCCAAAGGTTTTCGGCTTGGAAGACCAAAAGAATTCCGTTCTGAAGCCCAAAAGAACGGATCAGATTTGTTGAGCTTCTAAACAGATTTTTTTGGGGTTACGAAAGGATTTGCTTTGGTTTTGGACTTTCGATCAGCATCGTTTTGAGCTCCAGAATAAAATTATTTTGAGCTTCCAAAAAGAATTCCAAAAGGAGTCCGTTCGAAAGCCCAGAATGATTTGGTTCGAAAGCCTAGAAGGAATCTATTCAAAAGCCCTAAAGGGTTGTAGGACAAAAGGTCGAAGGTCAAAAGGTCGAAAGGACAAAAGGTCGAAACAAAAAAACTGCGTCAAAAGGTCGAAAGGACGAAAGGTCTTTCTTTTTTCTTCCTTCTTTCTTATTTCTTCTTCTCTTTCCCTTCTATTCTCTTCCTTCTTCCTTTTTCCTTCTTACTTCATATGTTTCCTTCCTTCAATTCTTTTCCTCCTTTCTTCTTTCTTACTTCTTTCTTCCTTCTTCCTTCCATATTTCATCTTCTTTATTTCTAACTTCTTTCTTTTTCCTTTTTTCTTCCTTCTTTCCTTCATCTTTCTTCCTTCTTTCCACCTTTTTTCTTCCTTATTTCTTCCTTCTTTTTTCCTTCTTTCTTCCTACTTGCTTTCTTCTTTCTTTCTTCTTTTTTCCTTCTTTCTTCTTTCTTCCTTCTTTCTTCTTTCTTGTTTTTTTCTTCTTTCTTCCTTCTTTCTTCCTTATTTCTTCTCTCTTTCGTCTTTCTCTCTCTCTCTCTCCTTTTTTTCATTCTTTTTGTTTCCTGTTTTACTTCCTTCTTTCTTTTTTTGCTTTCTTCCTTTTTTGTTCCTTCTTTAATCCTTCTTTTTTACTTCTCTCTTCCTTTGTTTTTCTTCCTTCTTTCATCCTTCTTTTTTTTTTCGTTTTTCTTCTTTCTTTTTTCCTATTTTCTTTTTTTCTTCTTTCTTTTTTCTTCCTTTTTTTCTTCTTTCCACCTTCTTCCTTCTTTCCACCGCCTTCCTTCTTTCCACCTTCTTCCTTCCTTTTTCCTTCTTTCTTTCTTCTTTTTCCTCCCTTCTTCCTTCTTTCTTCTCTCTTCCTTCTTTTTTCCTTCTTTCTTCTTACTTTCTTTCTTCTTTTTTCCTCCTTTCTACCTTCTTTCTTCCTTCTCTCTTTCTCCCTTCTTTCTTTCTTCTTCCTTCTTGTTTCCTGTTTTTCTTCCTACTTTCTTTTTTCTTTCTTCCTTCTTTTCTTCTTTCTTCCTTCTTTCACCCTTCTTTCTTCCTTCTTCTTTTCTTTCTTCTTTCATCCTTCTTTCTTTTTTCCCCGTTATTTCTCTCTACTTCGTTCCTTATTTCTTCTAACCTTCTTCTTTATTTCTTCTTTCTTCCTTATTTTTCTCCTCTTTGTTCCTAATTTCTTCCATCTTTCTTCTATTTTTCTGTTACTTGCTTCCTCCTCCTTTCTTTTGTTTTGCTTCATTGTGCCTTCTCTCCTTCTTCTTCCTTCCTTCTCTCTCCCTTTTTCTATTTTCCTATTTTTTCCTTCTTCCATCTTCCTTCTTCTTTCTTTCTATATTATTCTGTTTTTTTTTTCTTTCTTCCTTTCTCTTTCTTACTATATATGTTTAATCCTTTCTTCTTTCTTCCTTTATACTTCTTATTTACATCCCACTTCTTACCTCTCCGTTCGTTACTAATCACATCACATTTCACACTTGTCTTGTCACTTCTTACTTCTTATTTCTTCCTTTCCACTTCTCGCTTTTCAATTTTCGCTTCTCATTTATCTATGCTCACTACTTCCATCTTGCATCTCACTTGTCACTATTCACAACTCCCATCTCATTTCTTGTCTTTTTGTTCTTTCGACCTTTTGTCCTTCGACCTTTTGTCCTTTCGACCTTTTGACCTTCGACCTTTTGGCACAGATTCCCCTAAAGAATTCAGTTCAGAAATCTAAAAGAAGGATTCTGTTCAGAAACATAAAGGAGCGAGTCGGACTTTCTGCGAGCCTACGAACGGAGATCTTTTGGACTGAGCTTCTGCACGAAATCTGTTTGGGCTTTGAAAAGTATCCTAAATTAAGGAAACCTTTTCAGAAGCCCTAAAGATTTTCGTTCGTAAAATCAAAAGGATTCCATTCGGATGTTCAAATCGTTCCGTTCGGGAACTTAAAAGAACGAATCGGAGTTTTTTCGGGCGTATGAACAACGACGTCTTAGGTTTCCGAACGAAATTTTCTTTGGATTCCGGACAAAAAATGTTGGGCTTCCGAAGATAATCCAAAAGGGTTTCTTTTGTATGTCCAGATGGATTCCGTTAGGAAGCCCAGAAGGAAATAATCGATCAAGAAGCCCAAAAGAATTCCGATCGAAAACCCAAAAGCTTTCCGTTTCTGTTTGTTTCTATTCTAGCAATTCTATTAGCTTTTGGAACAAAATTCTTTTGGACTTCCGAATAAAATTATTTTGAGTTACCAAAAAGAATCCCAACAAGAGTCCGTTTAGAAGCCCAAAAGGATTTGGTTCGGACACCCAGAAGGAATCCGTTCAGTAACCCAAAAGAATTTCGTTCAGAAATCCCAAAGGATTTTAGCTTCGAAGACCAAAAGGATTCCTTTCGTAAGCCCTAAAGAATTCCGTTCTGAAGCCCAAAAGAACGGATCAGATTTTTTTCAGGCATGCGAACGAAGATTTTTTGGGCTTCCAAACAGAATTTTTCTGGGATTACGAAAGGTTTTGGTTTTGGGCTTTCGAACTGCATCCTTTCAAGCTTCCTTGAGAATTATTTTGGGCTTCCGAAAAGAATCCCAAAAGGAGTCCGTTCGGAAGCCCAAAATGAGTCGGTTTGAAAATCTAAAAGAAGGATTCTATTCGGAAGCCCAAATCGTTTTTAACGGAGCCCTTTTGGGCTTACGAATAGAATTGTTATGAGCTTCTGACGCGAAATCGGTTTGGGCTTTGACAAGTATTTCAAATAAAGAAAACCTTTTCAGAAGCCCTAAAGATTTTCATTCGGAAAATCAATAGGATTCCAATGGGATATTCAAATCGTTCCGTTCAGAAACTTAAAAGAACGAATCGGTCTTTTTTTGGGCGCATAAACGGCGATGTCTTGTGTTTCCAAACGGAATTTTGTTTGGATTCCGAACAAAAAAATGGACGAAGAGAATCCCAAAAGGATGAGCTTCTGAATCTTATGAGCTTTATATTCTTTTGGACTTACAGAATTTTTGAAAACCTGCAGAAAGAATACTTGCAGAAACCCAAAGAAATTCCGTTCGAAAGCCCACAAGATTTCCATTCAGAAGCCCAAACCATTCGGTTCGGAAACCTCAGACTTCTTTCGAGCGTACAAACGGAGATATTTTGGGTTTCTGCACGAAAAAACTTGGGTTATCGAAAGTAGATGTTTTGGGCTTCCGAAAGCAATTCTACTTAGCTTTCGAACCGAATCCTTTGGACTCCGTTTGGAACCCCAAAAGGATTCGGTTCAGAAGCCCAGAAGAAACCCGTTCAGTAGCTTAAAAGAATTTCTTTCAGAAATCCCAAAAGATTTTAGCTTACAAGCCTTTTTCAGGCATGCGAACGAAGATTTTTTGTGCTTCCAAACAGATTTTTTCTGAGCTTACGAAAGGATGTGTTTTGGTTTGGGCTTTCAAAATTAACTTCCAAATAAAATTATTTTGAGCTTCCGAAAATAGTCTCAAAAGGAATCCATTCGGAAGCCCAAAATGATTCGGTTCGAAATCCCAGAAGGAACCCGTATAAAAGCCCAAAAGAATTCCGTTCGAAAACCTAAAATGGGCGGTCTTAAGCGAGCATAGAACTAGGAATCCTGACAGTTGCTTCAATAGCTTCTTTCATCTTAATTATCGCGAAATAATAATCATGTCACATAGTGTTCTGTAAGTTGGATCTTAATCCGCAACCCACCACCGCAAATGGTACGGTTACAGCCATGAAATGAGCTACATGTTCAACCCTTGACCTGCTGTTTAGGAGTCAACTGCGATAGCCAGCCGATAACCAATCTCGAAACCTTGTGCAGTCGAAGGACGTGAGCCATTGATATGGGCTTCCAAACGTGCGTCAGGAAATATGGTTCCACGTCAATTATGACAGCACTGATATGACCCCGCTCTTTCTGGCTGCGAAACACAGAGGAAAAATATACACAGAATGCATGTTTCTATTGCCATTGCATTTGGCCCCGATGATCCCGCGAGTCCGAGCGATAACACTCTTCCCATCCGTATTGACCTATTTAGAATGTCGGAATTCCGACGGTTTCTGTACATCGAAGTTCTTGTTAAAACTGTGAATTTTCATTAGAAATTTGAAGAAGTTGACTTTTTTAATGACTTTTATATTACCAAGCCAAGTATCTGGTAGATCCAGATTTAGAACCGATTCTGTTAAATGATGACAACATGTTTTCTCATTGTCATCGAACAGATAATCTCTGGCAGTTTAAGATGGGGATCTGACTAACCTCATGACAAATAGGTCTTGAAATTTCAGCAACCGATTAAGTTGCATTCAGTGTCTCATATAAACACTTGATGCCAATCCTCTCGAGTTGTACGGAAAATGACGAATCGCAAAATCACAATTGCGGTAGGCATCTGTACCCATTAGTCTTGTTTACCAGCTAGTCATCTAGGATAGTTCGATTAAGTCATCAAACCGAGCCACACTGTTTACCACTGACTGGTTGTAACTTGCATTCATGACTGTGTTGTATCGCCAGCCATGTAAGCGGAAATGCTACATTCCGGGAAGCGTAACTTGCGTCATACGTCCCGCGTTCCCCATCCGTGCCATTTGTAAATAAATGTGTAATGCAGTGGCCGTTAATCTTCTGAGATGGCGCCAAAAGTTTACATTGTTTTCCGGCTTGCAATTATTTTTCGCACTGGTTGGTTGTGCCGTTGTTCTACTCACACTCACATTTTTTTTTGCTGTTGTCTTGCTCCAGAAGTACGAAACAACTCCGACTATGTGCGTTGATAGTTACTCTATCTTATCCCATAAATCACTAATCTACGCGCGCGCGCCCCTAGTAACAGTATCTGTTGTAAGCTGAGAGTAAGGAAAGAGGGGTAAAAAATCTGCGACTGCCGCATTGCACTGGATTTGCTCGCAGTCCCATCGCATACGCATTTAATTACACATGATGATTATAACAGACAGCGCCGGGTAATTATATTTGCCAAGACTCAGGTGGCGGCATTCTGAGACTAATTGTTCCACAATTGCTTGGAATGAAGTGTGCTTGCAGCAATAATGAATACATTATTCGTACTTGATTGTTTATATCGTCTTTGGAAATCCGTTTATTACGGTGAAATTTGTTTTTAATGGGAGTCCGGCTAAATTCGATTTTTATGCTTTTTATTACGAATAATTTCCTGATTTCTTATCGAGATTGTGATGATGATTGAATACAAATGCATATCTAATTGTAGATTGAAGGTTTCGTTCGAAATAATTTGTTGATACATCTACTGTGCAATATAAAATTATTTTCAGAACTGGTTGTTGCGTATCGTAAAAAACTTTATATTGTTCATTCAATTCAAACACTTGATCGTAACATGGCAGATGTGATTTGGTACTATCCAAGAAGTCTTTGATGCTGTAAAGAACGTCTATTCGGCTTAGAGCACCTCAAACAAAGGCAAACTATCACTCAGGCGATGTTCGTTACGAAAATTTTGATCGAAGAGATCGATTGACCCGTACCTTTGAACCAACTATTTTTTGACGTAGGATTACTCCCTTTGCGAAGATAGGGGGGTTATTCTGCAGATGCCGTCACGAAAAGTGGTCAGGAAGTATGGGCCGTCTTTCAACCGATTTTGGAGATTTTGAAATCAATCGATCGACGAACTCTTAAACATATTGCCCAACTAATGAAAACATTGGGTTGAAGGCGCCAAAATATTGAAAAAAAAATGAATTTCGGCAAACACTATTGAAATTCGGTGAACCCACCAATCCCATGTGTGCATCTCAAGCACATCAGACATCAAAATCGTGCAACTGACTGGCTGGACTTTAATCCGTAGTTCAATCAAAACATCAAGGACAGCGGACACAAGGGCCGCACAGCAGCTGCCACCGAAGAGAGCGATTTATTCATCGATTGACCATCGCCAACAACAACAGCACTCATGTCGGATTGTATTTCGCCAAAAACTATTTCGCGGTTGAAAATTTCGCGGAAGAACATTTGGCGTTTTGTAACTTTTTGCGGTACGACATTTGGCGGTTTGAACCTTTCCCCGAATGACTTTTGGCGGAATGCACCATTTCGCGAAGGCATTATTAACTGCTTTCGCCTTATACCGGACAGATGCATCCAATCAAAGAAGGTGTTATTCCTCGCTTCGCCTTATACCGGGCAGATGCGTTCTTCAAAAAACGACATCATCAATTCCTGTCGCCTTATACCGTGCAGACTAGATATGGGTTCAGGTCAGGTACGAGTTTGTAAGATAAAAAAACGGGTCCGGACTTAAGAAATGAAACATTGATTGTGAGGCTAGTTCGTTGTTTGGCCTCACATTTTTTTCGATTTAAAAAAACAGAAAATATTTAGTTTGAATTTTTGGGCAAAACTTTAGTGCGGGCTTAAATAAATAAATTATGTCGGGTTTGGGTCGAGTACGGGTTTACAAATGTAAAAATTCTCGGGTACGGGTCGGGATCAAGTTTGATAAAAAAAATTATTACTAATCGGGTCGGTTTGGGTTTTCAAAATGTGAAACCCGACCATCTCTAGGGTAAACGCATCCGATTCAAAGTATGCATTATATTTTCCCTTTACCGGGCAGATGCGTTAATTCATAGAAGGGAGTAGTACCTTTTTTTTTCTTTATACCGAGCAAACGTGTCCATTTGTTTACTCACTTTGCGTAATATTGACTGGATGCAGTCATTCAAAGAAAGCATTACCTTCGTTCATTATTTAAATCGCAATCCAAAAGAATCATCCCGGATTGTATGTAATTAGGCAGAAATCGGTAAATATTTCAATGATAATTATTCTAACTGAATTCCGCCAAATGGCGGGATGATTTTCGGGGGGAAGGGTCGTTTGGCCGAAACCCATTCGGCCGAAAGCCATTTGGCCGAACGCTACTAGGCCGAACAAACCATTAGGCCGAAACCCATCTGGCCGAAAGGTTCATTTGGCAGAAAGGGTCATTTGGCAGAGAGGGTCGTTTGGCCGAAAGGGTCGTTTGACCGACAGGGTCATTTGGCCGAAAGGATCATTAGGCCAAAAGGGTCATTTGGCCGAAAGGGTCGTTTGGAAGGAAGGGTCATTTGGTCGAAAAGGTCATTTGGACGAAAGGGTCATTTGACCGAAAGGGTCATTTGGCCGAATAGTTCATTTGAAAAGTGAGAAATGAGGAATGAGAAGAGAGACGTCTCACTTCTCACTCTTCATTTTTCTCTTCTCACTGTTAAAAGTGAGAAGCGCGAAATGAGTAGTGAGACGCGAAATGAGTAGTGGGAACTTCTAAATTCCTCCGGGAACCACAAATTCCTCTGAAAACCGTTTGAAAATCCTTCTCCTGTAATTGTAATTTCTCCTTATCTAGAAACCCCCACCTAATTTTTTTTTTAGGAAATTCTTGAGGAAGTTTCTTGAAGATTTCTTTTCTTCCCTTCAAGTTTTTTTTCTAGACATTTCTTCGGCTATTCTTCCAGGAAAATCTCCGGCATTTCCTTCAGGAATGCATTCTAGAGTTCCTCCAAAAATACATACGGAATTTCCTCCCAAAATTCCACTAGAAGTTGAAAAAGAAAAAAAAAAAAAGACAGGGTCACCGTCTTCGACCAGAGGTCGCACAGACTGAACACTTAACATCTAGCATTAGACAACGGACAGGACATTCACACAACACCCAGTGGACCAGTGAAGAATTTTTCACTTAAAGAAAAGTTTCCTCCTTGCCAGGGCGGGAATCAAACCCACACTCCACAGAACATGCGTCTAGACGATTGATTCTTCTAGAAACTGCTTCGGGCATTCCTCCAGGAACTCTTCCTTAAATTCCTCCGGGATAACTTCCAGGATTTTTTTCGGGAATACCTCTATAAATTCAATAGCGAAATCCCCTAGAATTACTATCTGGAATTCTTTCCGCAATTATTTCAGAACATTCTTCACGAATTCCTCTAGAAATTTCTTTAGGAATTTCTCCAGGAATTCGTCCAAGTATTTCCCCGGAATTCTTTCCTTCTTTCAGGAATTTCTCCGGGATTTTTTCAGCGAAATTGTCCGGACTTCACTCGGAATTTACTCCAGAATTTTATTCGGAAATTAGTTTGGGAGTTCCTCCAGGATATCTTCCAAGAATTCTTCCAGGAATTTTTTCAGAACAAACAAAGAACAGTAATTCATCTGGGAATACTTTAAGGATTTCATCTGGGAATTTCTGCATTAATTCCTCCTGGTATTTTTTCGGGAATTCCTTCAGATATTTCTCCAGAAATTCCTTCATGAACTTCTCCAATAATTATTTCAGTACTACCTTGTGAGAATCCCTCTGAAAGTGCTTGTGGGAGTTCCTCCGGGAGCTCCCCAAGGAGTTTTTCCAAAAGTTCCTCTAGTAATCCCTCCAGGAGCTTCACAGGGGATTCTTTGAGGATATTTGGCAGGAATTTCAAGGTACATGGGATTTCGTAAGTACCTCTAGAAATTCAACTCCGGGTATTCCATCGGCTGTTCCTCAAATTTCTCCGGGAGCTCCAAACTTTCTTTCAGGAATTTATTTAGGCTTTCTTTGGGAATTTAGCTACAAATTCCTTTAGAAGTTTCTCGAAAAATTTCTCTGGGAGCTCCTCCGGGAGGTCATTTAAGAATTCTTCCAGGAGTTTCTCCTGGAATTCTTACGGAAGTTCATCCAGAAGTTCTTACGAGAGTTCCTCCAGGATTTCCTCCGGAAATTCTTCCTGTAGTTCTTCAATAAATTCATCTAGAAGTTCCTTCGGCAGTTCTTCCGAAAATTCCTCTGATAATTTCTCCGGGAATTCTTACAGAAATTCCTCTGGGAGTTCCTCCGGAAATTACTCCGGGAGTTCCTTCTCAAAGGAACACCCGGAGGAACTGCTGGTGAAACTCCCGAAGAAATGCTCATAAAAACTGCTTGTGGATCTCCCGAAAGACTTCACGTAGAAACTGACGGAGGAGCTCCTATAAGAACTTCCGGAAGAATTTCAGGAGAAACTCCTAGAAAAATTCCTAGAGGACCTCCCGGAGGAACTCCCAGAAAAACTATCGAAAGAACTTCGGGAGGAATTTCCAGCTAATTTTCTGAAGAAAGCCTAAATGATTTCCTGAAAAAAGCCTGAATGATCTCCTGGAAGAGCTACTGGTGGAACACCCGGAGGAATTTCTGAAGAAACTCCCGGGAGAATTTTTAAATGAACCCCCGGAGGAACTGCCAGTGAATCTACCAGAAGACTTCTCGGAAAAAAATCTTGGAGAATTCATCTTATAGACAAATCTCGTCTAGCTGAAACCTTTGTAGGGGTATGTAGCAGGACCATCATCATCATCAGAGGACCTCCCGGAGAATTCCTTGAGGAGCTTTTGGAGGAATTTCTGTATAATTCCCGGAGGAAATTCTGGAGAAATTCCCGGCAGAATTTTCAGAGAGCCCCCGTAGGAACTGCCGATAGAACTACCGGAATAATTCTCGAAGGTAATCCTGGAGGAATTCTTGGAGGATCTGCCGGTTGAACTCCTGGAAGAATTCCCGGAGGAACTCCCGGAGGAATTTTCGAAGAAACTTCTGGGGGATGTCCAGTGGAAATCTTGAAGTTTCCACCGGAATTCTTTCCGGATTTCTTTAGGAATTAATCTAGCAATTCCTCCAAAAATTCCATTGTTGATTTTATTTTCGATATAATTTCTGTATAAATTTTCGGTGGAATTCCTGGAGAGATTCTTTGAAATTTTTCGAAGAAATTATTCGAAACCTTCACGGAAAAAAAATATGGAATTTACACAGGAAGTTTGAAGATTTTTCGCGAAATTCTCAGGAATGTTTATTGGCAATTCTGCGGAATTTCCACGGAATATTTTTAGGAATTCCAAGGTACAATTTTTCAGATTTTTTTATGAGAAACAGCACGAAAGAATTATCTGAAGGATTCCCTGCAGAACTTATAAAGGAATTCGTGGAGGATTTCTTGGAGTAAAAATGGTGGAATTTTTGGTCAATTCCCGGCGAAATTGATGGTGGAATTCCTGAAGACATTGCCGAAGAAATTGCTGGAGGCATTCCTGAAGAATCCGGGCGTGAATACATCACGTTTATTAGCATTACGTTTTAGTACAGAACGCTGACTTCAACGCTGACACGCAACGCGCTCTTGTGATTCAGCCTTTACTGTTGGTTGTGGATTTGGTTTCAAAGTGTTTGGAGCTTCGAAGGAAAAAGTACCAAGCACTAATATTCATGTGTTTTTATAAAACTACTATAAAAACCCTAATCGAAATCCTGGCTACGCCCATGACTGATAGAATTTCTTAACCGATGTAAGAATACGAGTTTTTTCGTTTATTGAGCCAGAAGCAGTAGCCATATGACTACCAAGCTCGCCAAGTTCGGTTATGAGTACTCTCATTTTATTGACAAATCGTTCGATATCGCTGTAGTTGCCACATAACTTATGTTAATATCGTTTTCTATGCAGTTTTTATTTAGACATATATTGATTAAAATAATGAAGTTATGATTTTTTAATATTTCGGGCATGTCTATTCCATTAAATATACATTTTTTTAACTAAGCATTTATTGATTAGCGCGCAACAAGTTGCATTCGACGGGGAATGCGATCCTATTGTTTGCCAATCAAAATGGGACCGATCGGACATTCACTTCTGAAGTAATTGAAAAATCATCGTTCAGTTGCCTTGAGTCACTTTTCGAAAAAAAACACGCGAATTTCTTTGAATATTTTTTTTTACTGTGGTGTATATAAACGAATGCAATAAATGTAAACCAATGAAAAAATGAAACTCAACTACCTAAAGTGCCTTTTTTTACCTTTCCTATGTGATTGTTCTCATTATTTCCCTAATGTACGAGAAAGGGTTGATTTAGTGAGAATTAATAAATTATTCCTTTTCTTTAAATCTGGGTACTCCTTTTTAAGCCTGATTTTGTATTTTTTTGCGTGGAACATTTTGAATTCTCTATGGAAAATTATGCTAATTTATTTTTGTTTTGTGGAAAATTTCCAATTGGTTATGGAAATTTTATATTCATTTATTGCTCATACCCTGAATTCTTTACTGGCAAATTCCTATTTTTCAATGGAAAATTTCCCATTCTTAATGGAAATTTTATTTAGTTGCCGAATATTTTTACTTGTTTTTAATTGTACGAGTTCGTACAATTCCATTTAATTCCACCATTTGAAAGCGTCTTATTCTCTTAGAAATACTAGGATAAGTTTTTTTTCCGCAAATTTTTAAAATCAGAACAATAGAAAATAAAACCAACTATAGTATGTTGCTAATATTCCTTAGGAACTTAGGAACTACTGGAATAATTCTCGGAGGTAATCTTGGAGGAATTCTTGGAGGATCTGCCGGTTGAACTCCTGGAAGAACTCCCGGAGGAATTTTCGAAGAACCTTCTGGAGGATGTCCAGTGGAAATATTGAAGTTCCCACCGGAATTATTTAGGAATTAATCTAGCAATTCCTCCAAAAATTCCATTGTTGATTTTATTTTCGATATAATTTCTGTATAAATTTTCGGTGGAATTCCTGGAGAAATTCTTTGAAATTTTCACAAGAAATTGTTCGAAACTTTCACGGAAAAAAATATGGAATTTACACAGGAAGTTTGAAGATTTTTCGCGAAATTTTCAGGAATGTTTATTGGCAATTCTGCGGAATTTCCACGGAATATTTTTAGGAATTCCAAGGTACAATTTTTCAGATTTTTTTTATGAGAAACAGCACGAAAGAATTATCTGAAGGATTCCCTGCAGAACTTATAAAGGAATTCGTGGAGGATTTCTTGGAGTAAAAAATGGTGGAATTTTTGGTCAATTCCCGGCGAAATTGATGGTGGAATTCCTGAAGACATTGCCGAAGAAATTGCTGGAGGCATTCCTGAAGAATCCGGGCGTGAATGCATCACGTTTATTAGCATTACGTTTTAGTACAGAACGCTGACTTCAACGCTGACACGCAACGCGCTCTTGTGATTCAGCCTTTACAGTTGGTTGTGGATTTGGTTTCAAAGTGTTTGGAGCTTCGAAGGAAAAAATACCAAGCACTAATATTCGTGTATTTTTATAAAACTACTATGAAACCCCTAATCGAAATCCTGGCTACGCCCATGACTGATAGAATTTCATAACCGATGTAAGAATACGAGTTTTTTTCGTTTACTTAACTTTTGTTTACTTAACTTTTCGTTTCGTTAACTTATGTTAATAGCGTTTTCTATGCAGTTTTCATTTAGACATATATTGATTGCAATAATGAAGTTATGGTTTTTTAATATTTCGGGCATGTCTATTCCATTAAATTTACATCTTTTTAACTAAGCATTTATTGATTAGCGCGCAACAAGTTGCATTCGACGGGGAATGCGATCCTATTGTTTGCTAATCAAAATGGGACCGATCGGACATTCACTTCTGAAGTAATTGAAAAATCATCGTTCTGTTGCCTTGAGTCACTTTTCGAAAAAAAACACGCGAATTTCTTTGAATATTTTTTTTCACTGTGGTGTATATAAACGAATGCAATAAATGTAAACCAATTAAAAAATTGAAACCCAGCTACCTAAAGTGCCGTTTTTTATCTTTCCTATGTGATTGTTTTCATTATTTCCCTAATGCACGAGAAAGGATTGATTTAGTGAGAATTCATAAATTATTCCTTTTCTTTAAATCTGGGTACTCCATTTTTAGCCTGATTTTGTATTTTTTTGCGTGGAACATTTTGAATTCTCTATGGAAAATTATGCTAATTATGCTAATTTATTTTTGTTTTGTGGAAAATTTCCAATTGGTTATGGAAATTTTGCAATACTTTTGGAAATTTTATATTTATTTATTGTTCATACCCTGACTTCTTTACTGGCAATTTCCTATTTTTTAATGGAAAATTTCTCATTCTTAATGGAAATTTTATTTTGTTGCCGAATATTTTTACTTGTTTTTAATTGTACGAGTTCGTACAATTCCATTTAATTCCACCATTTGAAAGCGTCTTATTACAAGTACTAGGATAAGTTTCTTTTTTAAAATCAGAACAATAGAAAATAAAACCAACTATAGTATGTTGATAATATTCCTTCGATGCATAAAAATATTCCTTCTACATAACCTATCTTGGTTCATCTTTTGGAACTAGAATAGTGAGCTTACATTTAATAATACGCAAGCTTTAGTTTTTACTTTTCATATTTTTTTTTGACAGTTGTAATTCTTATTTATCTTTTCTTAAATATACCAACAAAAGTATAAACCTGGAACTAGAGACAAAAACATTTATTGTCTCTAATTAAAACTATTGTTGAATAATTGATAATACGCTGAATTAATTTCTAATGTACGGAACTTCCCGAATCTGAACAGTGCGAAAAAACTTTGAAGAGAGCGTTGTTCCGGGCGAAGAGTTTTTACCAAAGAGTGACTTGATGTGAATGCATTGGAAATATTGCTTAGGTGGATCAATTTGACTGCGGCAGCGACAGCAGCAGTCATGACACTAACACTCTACCGAAGCATACACAGCTACGAATCCTACACAAATTTTAACAGTCGCCAAATTCTCCGCAGTTGGGCGTTGCGATTACCGTTCCACTGGAAGCAAAGAAGGATGCAAATTTAAAAACTTCAGGAAATTGTGTGGTCTTTTTTGGATATCCATGATCCTCCCAGTTCAAAATTTGAGCTCTTTTAATAGCAGACGAACTATATTGGTGGGCACGTTTCAGTTCTTTGTCACTTCATCTTTCATAGCTTAAACAATTGACAATTTGTCGAGTAAACAACATAAGACGCGTCTTATCTCAGTCCGGCAAAATTTAATTAATACAACCCACTACCTTTCCAGGAACCGGGCCAATATTTTTCAAATAATATCTATTCGGACAGTGTCCGGTTATAAGGCTAGTAAAGGTGCAAAAAGATCCATTGAGCTCCAAGAGCTTTTCGGTTACTGAAACATTGGGAATTATAAATTTCTTTGATTGATCACACTTTTTGGTAACAAATCAGTTAGTCATCAAACTTTGTTCTTCCCAAGATTTAAATTCCATTTCTATGATAAAGTATATACCGCAGAAAGGTTCTGAGCCAATAAACTGTGTGTTTGAACCTTATTTCGCAGCTCGTCTGCCTTTTCATTACCTTCAATGTCATAATGTCCCGGAACACAGTACAGAATTAGGGAGTTTTCTTGGCACCCCTTTCGCAATGAAAGATTGCATTCACGGACAAGTTTTGATGTACATTTACTACTCAATGCTTTGAGTGCCGTTTAACTATCTGTAAGAATACAAATATTTGCATATCTATATTCACTCTCTGCACAGACATTATTAGCACATTTCATCACAGCAAAAATCTTGGCTTGGAACACCATTGAATAGTTTCCCATTGCCACTGGGATCCCTATCTCAGGACTGGAGATTCCTGCTTTTGTTCCAATTTTTGAGCCATCTGTATAGAATTTTATAGAATCGTCACGAACAGTGGGACCTCCGACTTCCCAATCCATACGTGATAGCTGACATATGTTTCAAGGAATATCATGGTTCTCCACAGGTTTCATCCAGCCTCCATTCATATTCATCACTAACCCATATTGAAAATTTTGTGAAATACTCAAGTGATTCGTTGACCTCCTGACTTGAACAACTTCAAATTGTTTGAGTTTTTGTTTTGAGTTTGAGGGACCCCCAAATCCTAGTAAGCAAAATTGCGCTTAATCAGTGAGCTTAAGAGCTACAGAAAAATTTTATATAGCAAAATGGTTTGAAATAAGCTGCGCTACAATTTTGTAAAACGTTTTATGTCAATATTCCCAAAAATAAAAAAAAACACGTTTTTATAAAATAGACCACCCTATTTTTCGATAACTCTATAACAAGAGCCCAAGTATCCAGAACAAATTTGTAGGGTAACTGTTCCTATCTCCATACCACTGAACATATATTCATTTCATCGCGGAACAAATAAATACGGCACCAACAAAACAGATACATTTCCATTCCTTTGTTTTTGATGGAATGAACATCGGAGCCATGAGCTGAAATCCAGGATAAAGACGCGATAAAGACGAAACGAATAAAAAGTTTAAAGCTATAGATTTATTTTTTTTAAATTTTTCTCGAATGTCGCCTACTGAAGAGTTTTGGGGCTTTTCAAGACGCATGTTTTGCTATAAGAACATCATCTGCATATTTTTTCGTTGACATAATAAAGAATATGAAACTGAAACGTAGAAGGTGGGTGTAATGTAGTTTGAGTTGATAAAACCACTCAACATATTTTCCATAGTTTTCAACAGAACTGATGAAAGACTAAATGGGCCTGAATGATATGATTAAGGATGCGTCTCATCTCGCTCTCCCATTTTTGATATAAAGATAGCATTTACTTGTCTCTATGAAGATGAAATATGGTTAAGTCTTAAACTTCCCTTAAAAATCTCAATTAACAGCGGAATCAGCACTGCTTCGCCGTTTTGAAGTATCACTGGAATTATTCCGTGCGTTCCTACCCTGGCTCCATTCCCTACCCTGGCTGTGGACGTTAGAAACATGTGTCCCATAATAAAACAGTATAGAATTCAAATTTCAAGAAACTAAATCTAAGTGAAAGAAATGCACCTTAAAAGGTTTCACTTGTCCAGTGCGATAAAGATGCTGATTTTTTTCATTCGGCTGAAGAAAAGTTATTTGCACTTATCCAAATGTATTTATGGCCGTTTCTTTTAGCTTTCTTCACCTTTTCTCTACCTTAAACAGGTAAAGAAACAGATTAAGAATAACCATAATAAGGGCGAACTGCCTCTTCTATTATCCTTTGCTAAATAATTCACACTAATCATAAGAACCAGTATTTGACAACAGTAGGGTGTTTCTAAAATAACGGTTCTGATATGCGAGGTAGTCAGTTGATGATTTCTGGTCATTTTTAGATGACACTGTAACTAATTAAATAGATATAAAATTTGACATGTGAATAAGCAATCAAAACATTAGAATGTATATCGTGTCAACAGAAGAAAGACCTTTTATTCCCAGGCAAAGAAACATCACAACAATGTTGACTTTTTTCTCCTACTTACAAAATAAGTGTTGACATAAATATCCAATAAATTCCGTAGCACCCTATTCTCCAAAACGCCGTGACTAAATTGCTTACCAGTAATAAACACATTTCTATAATAGGAGTTGTGAAAACGACTCTGACGAAGAAAACAGCCAACTCCGAAGAGAATGGAGAAAGTGACAACTGCAACTAATTTCCGAATACACCCCCTGAAAAGCGTCGTTGGAGGTGTTGTTTGATGCTTGCTATTATAGGAACTCGAACGAGCAAAACGAGCCGCAACTGTCATAAACGGATCATCACAGGTAGAACTATAAAACCGACGACAGGAACACCAACGCCAACGGTCTCGAGGCACAAGTGGGAAATGTTTGCGGGTTATGAAAGCAACTAAGAACGAACGGATGGTGGGATATTGCGAGATTTTGAAAAATATGAAAAGCCCGATTCTGCGATAATGGAAGATGTTTTTTTTTATTTGATGAGTTCAATGATACCTTCGTCTACAGGGTTCGCCACAATTAAAATTAAGTTCACTGAGTGACAAGTTTAACTATACTTTTACAAAGTAAATAAATGCTCTATGGTCTGAGAATTTGGTCAATACGTGACGGACACAACTATCTTATAATTTGCCAAAGATGTGGTGTCTCACCTCGGCAGTCGAATCGGAAGCCCTTCGCTGCCTTCGTCATTCTGAATCCTTTCCGGTATCGAATCATCTGTAACGAAGAGAGATAAAAAACACTATTAGGGAAATCGAAATAACTATTTAGGGTCTGTTTCATTTGGAGAATTAAACTCAAATTAAATTTAATTTTGACAGTTCAATAATTATCGAATAACTATGATCGCAGAGCAAGCATACTTTTGACAGATATCGAATATTTTTTGATCGATGTCTTATTGTCTTTTCTCCAAATGAGTTTCTCAAAATGAGTTAAGCCCTTAGAATTCAAAGAATTAGCCAAGAATTAGAAATGCGATAGAAGATTTCGCCAAACTTTTAATTACATTACTGTAATTCTTACGAATCGTCTATTCGTGGAATAATAAAAGCAATAAAAATGTACAACCGACATCTTTAACACCAGTTGTAGGTCTAACAAATCTTTACAGACAAATAAATTACTTCAAATGCTTTATTTTTTCATTAATGAGAACCGCTCCAGGTTAATGTTATTTAGGATATAACTGGGTTTTTCTTTATGCGTTTTTGTCTTATAATGTTTATGTTAAAATAGAATACTCTTCCACAATCTTAATTCATTCGATAGTCAATACTCAGCGATAGCGCGTAGTTGAAATCAAGATGAATACACTATTAGGTGCTCCAATCTGCCAAGTTTATGGAAGAGAAGAAGGCGGGGGTGAAAAATTCATTTTCAGTGCTAAACGACAACAAGCCCGCTGGCTCTCCCATACCAAAATCCAAGATGGCTAAATAGTGAATTTGACAGATTGGAACACCTAGTGATGTATTCATCTTGGTTGAAATCCTTTGATTGCTGCTCAGCTTTACGTCACGAACGGTGTTCATGGCAACGGTTGCTACGATTCGCTGGAAAGGCGATTAAAACCCCAACCTCTGGTCAATTTTCTTTTTGCCGACCTTTAAAAGCTGCATCACGTCATAGCCCTTATCGCTTGTTTATATAGTAAGGTTCGATACAACGAATGTAACAAATTCCATTAGTTTTTGCTTCGTAATACATTCAGAACTTTAAAGGCGCGATGTATCACATGAGTCAACCGTTGTTTTTACTAGATAGAGCTAAGCCAGAATGTTTATCAAAGGAAATCTGTACTTACTTACATACACGTTTGGAAAGTCGAACTTTAGGACAAACACGGCGTTGGTAACATAAAGAGGAAGGGTCATTTGTCATACATATCAATGGATCCCCATAGATAAGATTTTTATGTTCAAATATAAGAATTGACATTGCAGTTGTTGTATTTAAGCATCACTACTAAATTAGTATCCAATTGCTCAAATGCTAATCCCAAATGCGATTCAATCCTAATTAGGAATATGATTAAACGTGATTCCATTCGAATTCTACATGTATTCGACTTAAAAATATGATTTCATTCGAATCGAAATGGGAATGTATTCGAATCCCAAACGGGATTCCATTCGAATCTCAAATATGATCCCATTCGAATTCTGAAAGTGATTTCATTCGAATCCTGAATGCTGGAGACGAGCCAGCCTAGGGCTGAAAGTCTTCTTAATAAAGAAAGAATCCTGAATGTTATTTTATTCTACTTTCATTCGACTCTCAAATGGTGGGGATTCTGCCAAACCGCACCACGTGTCTTTTTAACCGACCTGTGATATTTTGTTCGTAAAAGGAAAACGGAAATTATTTCATATTAATTTTTGCGTACATGTGATCAATTATTTTTGGCTAAACAAAAATTTGGGCTGAAAAATTAATCATTTTTTGATAGTGCTTGGTGAAATTTGGCAGAACCCCGACCAAATGTGATTCTATTCGAATCCCAAATATGATTCCATTCGAATTCCAAATCCGATTCAATTCTAATCCCAAATGTGATTCCATTCCAATCCCGATTGGTCCCTGTGGTTTCTCGATAGAAAGTTGGTCTTGTTTTTCGCTGGAATCTGGAAGGTTCTTTCATTCGTTGGTCAATTTTCCCGAGAAAAGCGCATGCGGAACAGTTTAGACTCAGTGGCTTCGTTTGTGCGCGAATATGATGAACAACGCGACAAAGATGAGGTGGGAGTTCGTTTGCAGCTGTTAGAAAGTTCATTCAAAGAATTTAATCAAGTGCACGAAAAAATTGAGGTAGTTCTGGATGAAGTCGACGAGGAGTAGGACGCTGTTCTCCAGTCAGTTGAACCGAACAAAGCCACCTCCGTCGAACCGAAGATAACCGTCAGCCATCCTACGATCGCTACCGGTCGGTGTTGCTTCTGTTCATCGGTTCATCCTGTATTCTTATGAAAGCGATTCCAGAAGCTGAAGATACCAGAACGATACGATGCAGTGAGGAAGAACGGTCTGTGCATGAATTGTTTGTCTTCTGGTCACTTAGCCAGGGATTATAGCAAGCGAGTTTGCCGTCAATGTGGAAGAAAACACCATACTCTGCTTCACACGGAAGCAAACAGTGCTAAACACAAATCCTCCGATCCACAGACGACAACAAGACCCCAAGTGAACGCCAACCACAGCACAGCCGGAAACACCAACTAACCAGACAGCACACACCACAAACCCCAACAAACACTCCACTTTACTATCAGTAGTCCAAACACTTTCGCAAAACACAAACCCACAGTCAGCCACAGACACAACAAGACCTACACAAGTTCTTCTTTCTACCGCCATCGTGCGGATTTGTGATGATAACGGGCTGTCGATGCTGGCCAGAGCACTGCTAGATTCTTGCTCGCAGTATTGCTTCGTTACATCTGAGTTTTGTCGTTACATACGGCACCGTATCGGCTCCTTTTCTCGCCACTCGTTGTCTAGTTCAACTAGCAGGAGATGGAGAATCCACATATCCAGTAGCAGCACAGTTTCTGATCACGGGCGTCGACAGTCCAGAGGAAGGCAAGAAGCTAGTCACAGAAATGGTTAGCCTGACAGACTCAGCTGGATTCTCGTTACGTAAATGGAACTCAAACTGTGAAGAAGTCCTAACCGAACTGCAGTCGCATCTTCGCGACAATCGAGAAGTATTCGAGATGGATTCTCCACCGCCAACCGCTACCGCCAAAAAACTAAGCCTAGTCTGGTGTCCTTCCGCCGATGATTTCAGTTTCACTGTTCCAAAATGGAGTACGATAACAGGGGTGACGAAGAAGAATGTTGTTTCCAATGTATCCAGATTATTTGGGTTTGATTTGGGTTTGATTGGATCCGTAATCGTCGAAGCCAAGATTTTCATCCAAACGTTGTGGAAACTAAACGTCAGTTGGGACGATTTCCTTCCTGAAAACCTTCAAGCATTTTGGTTGGAGTATCGCAGGAACCTTGGTGCTTTGGAACCCATCAGCATTCCGCGATGGGTCAACTACAATAAGGCCTGTTTCTCAGTCGAGGCTTCTGCGACGCTTCAGATAACGCATACGGTGCTTGTTTGTACCTACGATGTACCACTTCTGATGGTTCTGTCCGTGTTCAGTTAATGATGTCGGAGTCCAGAGTGGCGCCACTGGAGGACTTGAAGAAGAAAAAACGCAAGCTATCAACGCCCCGTCTCGAACTTTCGTCCGCACTGCACCTCAGTCATCTTTCTCTAAGCTACCGAATTGAAAATTCCGTCGTTTTTCTGGACTGATTCCAAAATTGTTAAATTTTGGATTGCGACTCCATCGCGATGGCAAACCTTTGTCGCGAACAGGGTGTCCGAGATCCAGCACCTGACAAAAGGTGGTTTATGCAATCATGTCGCAGGAATCGAAAACCCAGATGTTCTTTAGCGTAGCATATCAGCCGCTCAATTGGAGTATCAATCACTTTGGTTTAACGGACCCGTTTGGTTGCGTCTAGAACGAAACTTCTGGATCCCGAACAAACGTAAACTTGTACGGAAGGACTTGCATGAATGCGTCACCTGCTCCCGTATCAAACCCAGATGCCATGTGCAATTAATGACTCCCGTCGGTAAGGGTGAACCCCGCTCCGCCATTCCAGAAGCTTGGTGTGGACTATTTTGGACCTTTCTTGGTGTCCTACCCGAAGCTTCGTAGTCCTCCCGTGAAATGCTTCGTTGCTGTATTTGTGTGCCTCATTGTGAAGGCAATCCACGTCGAGCTTGTCGCAGATCTCACCACGGAGGTATTCCTGGCGGCACTTAAACGTTTCTCTGCTCGTCGAGGCCGTCCGGCCTTGATAATGTGCGACAATGCTAAGAACTTCGTCGGGGCCAAGCATGAACTTCGACGACTGTTAAATCTTTTCGAGCAGGAGCAATTTCAGAACGCTGTGGCATGCAATGCCGCAGCTGAGGGTATTGAATTCAAATTCAGCCCAACAAGGTCTCCAAACCACCGAAGTCTCTGGGAAGCGCCGTGAAGAGCTTCATGACCACTTTCAAAAAGGTTATCGGAACGTAAACGTTGCAGTACGACGAGATACAGACAGTTCTCACTCAGATCGAGGCAATGTTGAACTCTAGACCGCTTACTCCAATCAGTAATGATCCTGGAGACTTCGAAGCCTTTACTCCAGAACACTTTCTGGTACAACGTCCGTTGACAGCTATCGTTGAATCTTGTTGGGAAAATATTCCAACAAACCGTCTTTCCGTCTGGCAGCGAACCCAAGCGTATAGTCAGAAAATCTGGAAGAAGTGGACCACACTGTACCTTTCCGATCTGCACAATCGGACGAAGTGGACAAGGCGACGAGACAACATAACTGTTGGAACAATGGCTTCCGCCGCTGAAATGGAACCTAGGTCGAGTAACCGAACCCCTCACTGGTTTAGCATTATCCAGCGTCAATCGGAGTTTGGCCAACTCGACGATCGTCCCTGGTTTCATCTGGATCAGCCCATTGAAGCGGTATGAGCTCACCACAACCGCCAGAATCTATCCCCGAAAACTTTGGTCAGTATGCAGCAGTTCTTCAGCCGTTGGAACATCGAACCGCCCCTGGTGGCAGCCGCGGAGGCCATGAGGCCTCAGCTTCCAGCTTTTGTGGCTGTTCGGCCTCATTGAGGGGGGTCTAATAAGAACCTAACCGCAAACGGAGCCTGTGAAGCACCAGGGCCCCCTTCACAGTATTTTAGCCCTCGCTGCGCTAACCGGAGCTATGGCGTAGTTGACTTTTTACTTCTCCGAGATAATCGGCTACTCTTATTCAACTTCATCGTGAGGTTAAATAAGAGTGGGGTTATGGATATGTGTTTTACTTAGTTTTCAACAAATTGTCACCTATATGGATTCGCATTATGCGTTTTTCACAATGTACTTAGTGTATGTTACCTATATGGATTCGCATTATGCGTTTTTCACAGTGTATTCTGTGTCTCGTCCTTGACGTTCGGCTTCGGTTACTCTTGTTCAATCTCAACGTGAGGTTAAATAAGAGTGGGGTTATGAATATGTGTTTTACTTAGTTTTCAACAAATTGTCACCTATATGGATTCGCATTCTGCGTTTTTTTTTACAATGTACTTTGTGTATGTTACCTATATGGATTCACATTATGCGTGTTCCACAGTATACTCTGTGTTTCGTTCTTGACGTTCGTCCATTGTTACATCCTCTGTGTTTTTGTTACCTCTCTTTAGTCCCTAGATGAATGCGTGTGAGTTTATATAATTGGCTTTCCTATAAATGGTTCCATTCTCCTTTCCAACTTCACTTCCTCTTCCTCTCCCCTTTTACTTCCTTTTCCGTCAGGTAAATGATGAGAAAGGCCAGTGAAGGCGATGGCACAAATCTCCCAAATTGAGGGGAACGTGCCTCCTGAGCCGACGTTCTGATACCTGATACCTGATACGCTGGACGATGAAATGGAACCTAGGTCGAGTAACCGAACCCCTCACTGGTTTAGCATTCTCCAGCGTCATTCGGAGTTTGGCCAACTCAACGATCGTCCCTGGTGTCATCTGGATCAGCCCATTGAAGCGGTATGAGGTCACTGCAACCGCCAGAATCTATCCCCGAAAACTTTGGTTAGTATTCAGCAGTTTTTCATGCGTTGGAACATCGAACCGCCCCTGGTGGTGGCCGCGGGGGCCATGGGGCTCCCGCTTACAGGGAAGTCATTTTTGTTCTCGTTAATCCAATTAAAAAAATCAGAAGGGTTATATACAAGATAATTCATTTGATTGCCTATGTCACTGGTTTGAGCATGAGCTTAGAGTAATTCAAATTTTGACTTTTTCGCTCCCCCATGCTTGAACGATAACATTTGCTAACGGGCTTGGTGGTCATATGGCTACCGCTTCTGCTCCATACGCAGGAGGTCGTGGGTTTAATCCCAAACTCGTTCCATTTCTCCTACTTTGTATCTTTCATATATTTTTCATGTTCTAGCAATCGCTAGAACTTAACATGGGTTTTCATACCGTTTCCATCTTCTATCCCTATCTACAACTTGATCAGTTATAGTTGGCAACTGTTAGAATACAAAATGAGCGAAAAAGCTCGTTTCGACATCCAATAAGAATATACCATCCTTTCATTACTATTATCAAATTGGCAACCCGTTAACCAAGACGACCCTCTGCCATAAAACCCAACCCCCAGATTCCAATAAAAATCCGCAGGAACTCGTGGCGAGTGCAGAGGTGTTCTCGGCTTGCAGTGGGCGAGTGACTGCATCATCAATTCCTTCCCATCCCCGATGACCGTGAGGACGTGGCCAGCGCCGTTATCGACCATCCAAAAATACTAGAGCTCTCGGACTGTGCACATTGAGGTTGGAGAGCAAATCCCATGCTTTCATCCATCCAGCAACTACAAAATACACGGTCATCATGTTCATGCTCAATGCCTATGTGCCTTCACGTTTCTCTCGGAGAACTATAAATGCAGACCTCTCATAAATTGCATGTAGTCCTACCTCAAAATCTTTCTTTTTTAAAACAATTATACGATACCGATCAATCCTGACTTTGTAGGCACATTTTTACACCGAGCCTATTCCTCGCTCGAAGACGAGCAAAACAAGTACTGAACGACCCATATCGGACCAGTCATTCTGGACTCCGGAAATCTCCAAATTTTACTTTCCGTTACAGATCATCACCTAAGGGGTCAATCATGAACCCGATTACAGGCTGGACTCGATTATCCGGAGTGTTGAAACATATTTCACGGCGGCGTTCGTTATAATTTTGGTCGGCGAAGGCTTGGCGATTTATTTATTACGTTCGTAACGATAAGTTTTTTTAAGGATATTTTTAAGACATTAACGGGAGAAACTTTTTATTTCGCCGGAAAAATCTAATGAAGTGTACTAGGAGATTCTTCCAAGATTTCCGAATTTTCAACAGGAAATGCTCTAAAGTTTTCACCGGAATTTCTTTGAAATTTTCACGGGAAATTGTTTAGATGTTTGCCTATGCCACTGGGCATGCACGCTTCGATTTCTATTCTCGTCGAGAATTTTCCGGAGTTTCCACTAAACAGAATTTCCTTGGGATTTGTTTTAAGTTTCACAAAAACTGTTTCCAACGGAATTTCAATTGGATTTTGTCGGAAATTCTACGAGAAAATTTTCAACAGACGTAGGGTTGTTCGGTTGTATTTGTTCGATACGGTTATTATGGGGAAAACGGTTTGACGGTACGACCAAATTAGTCATTTGGCTGAAAAAGCCATATGCTCTAATAGGTCATTTGGTCGAATAGGCCTTGTCGTCGAAAATTCCATTTGACCGAAACAGTAGTTTAGCAGAAAAGGCAATTCGACCGAAAATGTTATTCGGCTGATCGAATTATATGGCGAAAAACGTCGACCCGTTCGGCCAAACGCCATTTTTGAACAAATGAGCTGTCGGAGTAAACGTCTTTTTCGGTCAAATTATCAGTTCGGCCGAATGGTCTTCACCCGTATGTCGCTTTCAGCCAAATGACATTTTTGGCACAACCGTTTTCGACCTTATGTCACCTTGTCCGACCAAGCAGCATTTTCGGTCAAACGATTTTTTTCGGCAACTCGGGCAAACACTTTCGGCCATATGTTCATTTCGGCCAAATGGCCCTTTTATGCTAAACGACCATCTAGGCCTTTTTGGCTAAATGATCTATTCGATTAGTGACTTTTCAGCCAAATGTATGGAATTTTCAAGAAAAATTGCTTTTTTCATGAGAAATACTCTGGGATAAACCGTCGGCGGCGACGGCGCACACCTCTAACCACCGTGTGGTCTCCCGGGAAATCTGGAGGATCCTAAAAAATGAAAACTTCTAAATTTTATCGTTAAGCACCAAGATTTTTCAGATGCACTTGATGTTGTAGCTTATACATGTCGTGGCCTTCCGAAAATCCCAGAACATCCATGAAATAAAACAAAAAATAATAAATTTCATCGCATAGCACCATTTGACGTTCTAACATCGAAATTTATTTCATTTGATTTATTCAAACTAAGGCCTCTGCAATACATAAAATTCATCTACATTCAGCTCGGTCTGTAATTGCACGTCGCCAACTTTGTAGTCCACGGAGGGACCTCTAATCGATCCACCTTGCTCTCTGCGCACCTCGCCTTCTTGTCACCTGTGGATCCCTATCAGGAACCATTTTCACCGGTTTATTGCCCGACATTCTGAGCATGACATTATGTATGGATCACCTTGGCCACCGAGTGATTCTTTTGAAAATGAGAATATTCATTTCATCATTAGGTAAGATCCACTAATTACGTAATGCAAAATTGGCCATTTTCAATCCCCTCTCCTTCCTATGTCATTTTTTTTATAAGGAATCTAAAAAAATGTATGGATTATCACACTTCAGGAAACCTCCCTCCCCCTGTAAACGTTACGTAATTTACGGATGTTCCCAAAACACAAGGATTTTTCAGCGCCATTTGTTGTTACTATGAATATAGATTTGGTGTTTTAATCCATACATAGACCACCGTTGGTAAAATAATTATTTTTTTCATATAAATATTGAAGCTATTCACAAATTACGTAACGCTGGAAGGAGAGGGAGGGGGTCAGGCCGTGCGTTACGATTCATACAAACCAATTAAACATTCCATATAAAAAGCGTTACGAGGGGGAAGATAGAGGTCTAAAATCTTCAAATTTAGCGTTACGTTATTTGTGAATGAATCCATTCCGGATATTCCGAAGGACCATTTGGTGGCATGAATCACAATGTCAATGCTGTACTCAGAATGTACATACGAATGCTTAAAAAAATATCGGTGCTTTGAATTGAAATTCATAAAATGGTCAATTATAAATGTTCTTGATTTCCATTCCCTTAGGGTTCTTTCACAAAATCCGTAACGCTGAATTTGATAATGTCGATACCCCACCCTGCCTCTCGTAACTTATGGAAGGTTTATTTTTTTGTACTGATCGTAACGCTTGGTCTGACTTCCTTATTTCCCCTAAAGCGTTACGTAATTTGTGAACAGTATCTTAGGGAAGATCCATTAAATTGGCCATTTTCAACCCCCCCTCCTCCCTATGTCACACTTGTTGAATGAATCACTGCAAATTTTTGTATGGATTGTCACACTTCGGGCATCCACGCCCTCCCCCTTTTGAGCGTTACGTAATTTATGGATGCTCCCTTAGGAAAGCGAGAAAGTTACTATCATTACTAGGTGTCTTGCACATATTGGATACGTTACGGATACAAAAAGATAATATTTCTATTTTTGTAAAAATATTACTCCGGATAATCGAGCCATTTTCTCCGGTTAATCGAGCCCCGGATAATCGAGCCTCCGGTTAATCGAGCCTCCGGATAATCGAGTCCGGCCTTTTATATTTTTTTTTTCCAAGGGGAGGCCCTTGATAAAAAACAATTATTTTTCAATAATACCGAAATGCAATGTCCGATCGGGCCAATTTTCAATAGCAAACAATAGGACCGCATTCTCCGTCGAATGCAACTTGTTGCGAGAAAATCGGATGATGCTAAGTTCCAAAAAGTGTGTCTACAAAATGTGTACACACATACACACACATACATACGCACATACAGACATCACCTCGATTCGTCGAACTGAGTCGATTGGTATATAACACTATGGGCCTCCGGGCCTTCTATCAAAAGCTGTTTTTTGGAGTAGTCCTATAGCCTTTCGGTACAACTTTGTTGTACGAGAAAGGCAAAAATAATCAGCCTCTTGTAAGCTGACTTAAAGGAAATGTAAAATCATTTTCATATATAGAGACTAGTTGACTATATAGAGACTAGAGACTAGTTCGGGTTTGTATTTGTGCGTTCAAACTGGCAATAATTGGATTCATTGTAGCGCCGCGGCGATATCAGTGCAATTATGACTCTTTTCCCAATAACACACCTGACCTGACGCTGTATTTTTAGAATTATCCGACTTTTCCAGTAATATTTTCCGCTATATATAGAGTTTATAGACACTGCGGATCCCAAGGCAAATCGATTAGTGAGAAAACCGTACAAATTGGTCTACCCGTTCGGGAGTTATATTGCCTTAAAAGAACGCAAACTCATTTTTATATATAAAGATAGAAGTAGAAGATTAAGAAAAGAAGAAGATAAACAACAATATTATACGAAAGTTGTATACGAATGATCAATGGGGAATTTTGTGGTTATTTAGTTCATATTCGTAGCAAGAAACATTACGATAAAAACATTTGTTTTAGCCATTCTAATGGTCCATGACAATCAACATAAACATTATGTTCTTGTACGATGCCATTATAAACCTATTGAAGACTACTAGGTTTTATTTAAGTTATACATAAGACAAGTCACAGTTATACATAAGACAAGATATATTCGTCTTTATGATAGTTTTAAAAACTGGATTTATTGGTGTCCTCAAAATAATCATTAGACTACTAATAAGCTCATGAGGCATTTGACATATGTGGATTTATTGAGCGTTTTATTACGGTTTTGAAGATAGCTGAAAGTCTTCAAATAAAGCTTATCTTGCAGCATTGAAAAAGGTAGCGATAAAACCGTTAAACTACTTTAACAAATCCGTTAAGCCTCGAAATTGTTACTTGGGATGCACTGGGCACCCGAGAAGAGTAAGTGCATTGGAAAACTACAAATAAAAACTTCATGAAGCCAAAAGGAAGCAGAGGTATCCATATCTATCGGCACGACGGTACTATTTTTGATCCGCCGAATGTGGTATCGGTAAGTGGCTACCCGACCGATTTTCAAAGGCTTATAGCCACTAGGGCCCTAACTTTCGCGTCTTATCGAACTTGCTAGGCCCCCCTACAGCAAAAAATAATATTCCACAATCTAGTAAATCAAGTCCGGACCAGTCAAGCTTTACCGGACGAATGGCAAATCAGTCACGTCATTCGGAGCTTTAAAATCAGCATCTCCTCCCGCGGGTATCAAAGGTCACCCAGAAATTCTTTAACCGAGAGCTGCGTGTAAAATATGAGGCTTACGAAAGATTGGGATTCCACCAACATGCCTTCCGCCGGGGTATGGAACCAGTTCCTACTTTGCTGGAGACGTACTCCAAAGCGCCTTAGAACAAGATAAGTACGTCGATCTAGTTCTCTGGATATTTCCAAGGCGTTTAACCGCACTTTAACCCCAGTAGTGCAGCAGCAGGTATATTGGGGTTTAACTAGTAACATCCTAACATTTGTTCAGGACTTCCTTTGCTGTCGGTCCTGTTGCATTTTTATTGGAAATTTCACCTTCAAGACAAACCCAGAGGCGATTGGACCGAACGCGTATCACACCCCAAGCAGCGGTTAGTGCAGTTAATCGGTGGGACTCGTCGATCGGCTTCATCAAGTTGGTCGGAAGAAGTGTCCACGTGTGCAACGAGCGGAACCGTCTCTTCGGCCCTAGTCCCAACAAATAATGAGCAGCCGATCCCAAAGCAGAAACTCCTCAAGGTGCTCGGAGTCTCCATCATCTGTCGTTCATCCCTAAGCCGTCAAAATTGACTGCAGATCGAGGATAATCTTTGTCGAAACAGATAGTTAACAGGCTGGCTCGGTATCGTATCGTTGAATGACAGCAGATTGCTGTACGGACTGAAGCTGACCTGTGTAGCACGGTTTTGGATATAACCAGTCGAGGTTTTTGCAATGTAAATTTACAATTTCTGAAACAGCCAGCAGAGGTCATTGATGTTTCCCTAATGTAGTAACTTCGTTCTCCAGCTCCCATGCTGGCTAGACGGAGTTCAGACTGCCTTGGTATCCGTTTTGACGTAAGCCTTTCTCCCAGATACGAAGTCGAGTCAAGTACGAGACACTGAAGACGACCTTACTGTTGAGATCGAAATTCATATCTGTCAAATGTACAATAAAGTAGTGGAATTAAATGGAATTGTACAAACTCGTCTTATGATAAGTAAAGACATTCCAATAAAAGCTTAAATTAATTTTCGTATCAGAATGTAACCATTTGTCCCGTCTTAGTTCCCTGTACAACTTAGAATATTTTTTTAAATTATTCTTAAGTAAGACGTGGTTGGGCTCTAAGGTGGGGCCCTCTTTCTCTCAAGCACAGTTTTCACTAGTACAGCTCTAACATTTATAATTTCGTCAGATGATTGCTTTTGAAGTTGTGAACAAAAACCATTAGACGGCTGCTTGTTTTATAAGATTCTTTAAAATATTTCCCAAAGGCATTCCATTTTTCGGTTTTCATTGCCATTAATGTTTAATTTGCTTATTACTTGTAAGCTATATCGACTAGGCTTTTTGAGGTCTTAAGTTTTCCATCAGTTGTATATACATACAACCATCAACCATTTAAAATATTCTATTCCAGCAATCGTTCATCTTTTCATCTACAGATTTTAATATTCAAGTTCAACGATTTGAAATGAAACCCTTCCACTGGTCTACCGCTGCCTGCCTTTATTAAACATTTAATACTATTTGAAACCCCCTCCGGAAAGCATGACAACTTACCCGATTGTCTGTCTGCTCAAAACTCCTTCCGCGTTGTGCTGCCTTGAACGTTGCATTCCCGCATTCATTCGACGAAGGATCCTTCTAAATTCATTTTAATTAAGATGAGTACTCTCCAGCAGCCGCACAACAGCCTCATCCCGGTCTGCCTGAACTCTGCCGCCTGGGGGGAGGAAGGCGCAGTGGTCCCTGTGTTCTGTTCTTCCATCCATGAGGGTAACTTTCGGACGCATTGTCATTTCCGTTTTCGACGACGATTGGCAGTCAGTCAGTCGGCCGGAGTATGCCGTCTTTTTTTTTTAATTATTGTCCCTCGTCGGTAAACGGGAGTCAAATTGTGTTCCGTCATCATCAGAGGGCAGGATTAATGAGAAAATTCTTTCCAATCCGTTGGATTTTTTCTAATGAGGAACACATCATACTCGGATGATCCACCGCAAATATCATCACAATTGAACCCCGGGCGAGTTGACACTTGGATGCTACTTTCAAGGCTCTTGCGGCGACATTCCATTAAAGCTGCAACATCAGCATCCATTGCACACGGCGACCCGCGTTTGGATATATTTGCTCAAAGCTTTGACAACAGTTAAAACCCTTTCGCAGCATATTGAAAGGGAGTTATTATCATCATTATTTGAAGTGCCCATTCAACTCTAGATGCGGAATATGAGCAAAAAAAAAAATGCGGAATTCAACCCTTCCAGGCCATTCCTCAGGTTCATTGTCATTGTCATTGTGGCTCTCATTTTTCACATTTTTGTTTGCGCACAGAATGTGGAGGAGGGAAAAATTGCTCATTTCACCGTATTGCAGCTCGTACCACATTGTTTTCTTTTTCTGAACGTTGGCTTGAGAATATTTATTCAGCTTTTGTTCGGAAAGTTATAAATTATTCCGCTTGAAAAACGGAAGCTCAAATAGACACTAGGCTATCTTGACTTTAAATGAGCATGAATTGAAGTTGTTTGAAGCGCCCTTTGGATTTCGCACAAGAATTATCTTCATTTTAATGAACATTAAGGGTCTGTAATTTGAAATTATTTTGCGGTGTAATGGGGACTATTTATCAACGAATATCATAAACACCACAAGTATACGTTGAAATGCAATGATACTGACCACAAAATATCCAGACAGACTCATTTTCTTGTTCACTAATAGCTTTTCCAACCAACTAATTTTGTCCAGTCTTGTCAAACACAGAATGGCGAAAATACCTTCGAGGATTGCATATCTACACGTACTATAGATGACACCATATCCTGATGCCCGCTGACTGTCTGGACGATACATGAAAAAGTATGGAGTCTGTCCCACAGTTTGACAAGTGTTTTCCATTTTTCTACCCTTTGGACCTGCATTTCTTCCCCCAGACTACAACGCGCGTGATTCGATTAACAAGATAACCATCTTAGATTGAGCTGGCACAACCAGCTAAAAAGAAGGGACGAAGACACGGTCTAGAAACTTGCCAGACTACACAATCGTTACACTACTAGGTGCTATGCTACCTTCGCCCATTGTCAGTCTCGGAGAGGTAAAGCAATTTTGGACCGCATCCCAGACCGGACAGCGACAGCAGCTCCCTCAAAGGCTCCATCTCAGTTTTCAATTAAGTCTTATCAACAACTCCTCCGCCTCTCAAGTCAAAGCTGAACCAATTTGATATCTTCTTTGTTAGCTTTGTTGCTTCTTATCAGTCCTATGTCTAGCAGACCGGAAAGTAATCTTCTGAATTGCAATATTCGTCGAAAATCAATGTGGTAAAATAATGTTTACCCCGATCATAAATATTAGGATAATTCAAAGCACTGGAAAACACCTCTTCTATCGAGTTACTCCAGACGCTTTGTTTTGTGAAGTTCAACACTCAAGTTCAAGGACATCACGATTTTGTCTCCCCGACCACCGACCGCAATTCAACTCCGACCCCTTTTATGCTATCGCAATTTTTCCATCTTCCAGTGCGCACTTTACTTTCCCTCGCATCGTTTATTTTTTTTTCCTTATCCCGCGGCGGATGCGAACGTTGCGGACTGTTGTGGAGTACATCCCTTATTTCCAGGCACAGCAAGCTATGCTTCTTGAGGAGGCACCACCGACCGCCGCCATCTCTAGGTTCAGAGCAATGGTTACTGCGATGCGATATGGTTTTTGGTAACCACTCTCGCCGTACCACACAGTTGGCTGTCTGCGGTGGCGTTGCGAGACGATTCCATCGTTTGGCTTTCGTTCTTCAAATCATGAGCTGTCACAGACACCGAGCCCACCACAGCCGCTCTGACTGACGAACGGGGTCGCATTTCCTGAGACTCTGTCACCGAACCATTGCCATTCTCGTCGAGCGAGCGCTATCGGGCGTCGTAGACGCGCGCGAACATCGAATTTTATTGTTTTCACTTACGTTCGCCGCGGGTTCCGGCCACTCCCTACAGTGATCCAGAAGCTTCTTCCATGGTTTTTAGTCCTTTGCACGCAACAAATCCTGGCACCGCTTCTAGACATCTTGCATGTGTATTTACGCTGGAGAATCCTGGGGCGAAATACGACGAACGCGACTGGTGGATTTCTTTTATTATACATACTTCTGCGTGCAGATTGCCGATGGCTTTATTAAGTTTTATTGTAAATGCGAATCCATCCGGCTCGATTACGTTTGTATTTTCCATTTTAACCGATTTGAACCTATCATGGAATTCATGCACTTAAAAAATGCTTGGCATAGCTATTATCCAGTGGTTCCCAGCTTGCGTAGAATCTGGGACCGCACAACAATTTTGTTTTTAGTTAATATTGCATATTACAGAATATTGTATATTCTATTCCTGTAAATCTAGACACGAGAAGTAGTTTTTTTTCGCCATATCAGTTGACAGGAAATATTCTAAACTGTTTTCCCGATTGATCATATGTCGACCGATTCTGTAATTTCGATCTTATCACTGGCGGAGTTAAGCTGGGGCACGTGACGAAGCTGGGTCATTAGGCCGAAGGTCGTTATGCCGAAGGCCATTAGGCCGAATGAAACTGAGGAGTGAGAAGTGAGTAGTGCGAAGTGAGGAAAAAGTAGAACGGAAGAAGAAAAAGGAAAAATGAGGAAGAAGTAAGAAGGAAGAAAGAAAAAGGAAGAAGGGAAGAAAGAAAACGGAAGAAAGAAGAAGGAAGAAGGGAAGAAAGAAAACGGAAGAAAGAAGAAGGAAGAAGGAAGAAAGAAGAAGGGAGAAGGAAAAAGGAAGAAAAATAAAAAAGGAAAAAGGAAGAAAAAAGAAGGAAGAAGGAAAAAGGGAAAATAAAGAAGGAAGAAGAAAGAAGAAAGGGAGACGGGAGAGAGAAAGAAGAAAACGGAAGAAAGAAGAATGAAGAAGAAAGAAGGAAGAAGAAAAAAGGTAGAAGGAAGAGGGAAAAAGGAAGAAGGAAGAAGGAAAAAGAAGAAAGAAGGAAAAAAAAAACAAGAAAGAAGGAAGAAACAAGAGGAAGACGGAAGAAAGAAAAAGGAAGAATTAAGAAGGAAGAAGGAAGAAGAAAGAAGGAAGAAGGAAGATGGAAGAAGGAAGAGGGAAGAAGAAAGAAGGCAGAAGGAATAGGTACAGAGGAAGAAGGAAGAAAGAAGAAGCAAAAAGAAAGTAGAAAAAGAAGAAGAAAGAAGAAGGAAGAAGGTGGAATTCTTTTTTTTTTCTATTTCTACGACAGGAAACGAATGAAGGAAAAAAGACGAAGGAAAAAGGAAGAAGGAAAAAAGAAGAAGAAAAAAGGAAAAAAGAAGGAGAAAGAAGGAAGAAGGCTGATGGAAGAAGCAAGAAAGAAGAAATAAGAGAGAAGAAAGAAGAAGGAAGAAAGAAGAAAGGAGGAAGAAATAAAGGAGAAGGAAGAAGGCAGAATAAAAAAGGAAGAAGGTGGAAAAAAGAAGGCTGAGAGAAGGAGGAAGAAAGAATAAGGAAGAAGGGAGAAAGAAGAAGGACGAAATAAGAAGGAAGAAAGAAGAAGGGAGGAGAAAGAAGGGTGAAGAAATTAAAAATAAGGAAGAAGGTAGAAGGTATAAAAAAAGCAAAAAAAGAAAAATGAAGAATAATGGAAGCCTCGGAAGCCTCCTTCCAAGAGGCTCGGAAGCCTCCTTCCAAGAGGCTCGGAAGCCTCCTTCCAAGAGGCTCGGAAGCCTCCTTCCAAGAGGCTCGGAAGCCTCCTTCCAAGAGGCTCGGAAGCCTCCTTCCAAGAGGCTCGGAAGCCTCTTTCCAAGAGGCTCGGAAGCCTCTTTCCAAGAGGCTCGGAAGCCTCCTTCCAAGAAACTTGGAAGCCTCCTTCCAAGAAACTTGGAAGCCTCCTTCCAAGAGATTTGGAAGCCTCCTTCCAAGAGATTTGGAAGCCTCTTTTCGAGAGGCTCGAAAGCCTCCTATGGAGAGGCACGAAAGCCTCCTTTCGAGAGGCTCGAAAAGCTTCCTTTCGAGAGGTTCGAAAGCTTTATTTCGAGAGGCGCAAAGGCCACCTTTCGAAAGGCTCGAAAACCTTCTTTCAAGATGCCCGAGAGCTTGGCAGTCTACTTTCCTGAGGTTCGGGAGCCCTCTTTCAAGAGGTTCGGGAACCTCGCTCAGAAGCCTCCTTCTATACGGTTCAGACCTTCCAATCGGCTCAAATGCATCCCTTCAAGATGCTTGGATTGGAAGCAGTCTTGTAAAATGTCATCTTAGCATAGCATAGCATATGTGATTGTACAAATCGTGGGTGGCTATACAATGCTCAATTCAAGCTCCATCCGGAATAAGGGCGAATGTCGCAAGAGAAGATTCTCCCCGTCGACCCCCCTCCCTTAAACAAAAGTGACAAGCAGCAGATCTCTCTGTGGTTTATGACTTCAGAACGAAAGAAAACAATGCGAACTTGCATTCTGAGGTGATAAACTGCAAAGAAACTCCCTGCCTGTCACTTTCATTCAAATGAGGGGAAGTCGACGAAGAGAACCCTCTCCCGCGACAAAACAGACAGAGCTTGAATTGAGCAATCTACTGTATATTGTCGCAAATTGGTACTTGGGATTAGTACCTTTTCCTATACAGTAGCAGTTGTATACCTGGCCACGTCCTTACAATCACGGAAGGAAGGGAAGGAATGTTAGTTCAACATCTACTAGTGAAGATGCAGGAACCCATACTACCTTCATAGATGTCTCAGGAAGGAAAATTTGTGCTAGTGGGAAAGGTGAATAATAAGGAGCTCTATTCGACAATATAGAGCGTTTGTCAATAACAGTATATGCTGTAAAAGTAATAAAATATATTCATCAATTTACTTACGAACCGTCCTAAGGGAAAAACAAAACAAAACACAAAATTTCGGCAAATCGCGCGATCGTTCTGCCGTCCGAAACAAGAGCCAACACGCACTGAACTAATTAACTTTATTACCGGCCGTGCAATGCAAAACACAAAATTTCGGCAAATCGCGCGATCGTTCTGCCGTCCGAAACAAGAGCCAACACGCACTGAACTAATTAACTTTATTACCGGCCGTGCAATGCAAAACACAAAATTTCGGCAAATCCCAGTCTTGTAAAATGTCATCTTCTGTATAAATTTCGTAAGAAGTTTTATATTATTTTACTAAAATAATTTATGAAGTATTTCTGGATGAAGTTTCTAAATTTAAAAGGAATTCCTGAAGGAATTTCTAAAAGAATCTCTGGAAAAAATTCTAAAAGGGAATTTCCGAAGAAATTTTAGAAATTTTCTCCGAAGTAATTTCCAGAGGATTTTCTGGAAAAATCCATAAAGCAAATTCCGAAAAAATACTTGCAGGAATGTCCAAAGAAATTCTTGGACAAATTTTATGTTAAGAAAATTATTTTGAGCTTTTTAGTGGAATGTCTTCACTTGTCATAAGACGAGTTTATACAATCCCATTGAAGTCCACCACTTAATTGTATCTTGACAGATACGTATTTCGACCTCAACAGTAAGGCCGTCTTCAGTGTCTCCTACTTGACTCGACTCGACGAGGCTTCCAAGTCGGATTATGTTCAGGTCGAAATACATATCTGTCAAGATACAATTAAGTGGTGGAATTCAATGGGATTGTATAAACTCGTCTTATGACAAGCAAATTTTATGTCGAAAATGACTTCAGAAGTTCCATTGTCACTTCCGTTAGCAATTCTAAAACTTCGTCCTAGATTTGGGCAAAGGATTTTTGCTGGAAATTCCGGACTACTTACTGGAGAAATTTCTGAGGCTATGGGATTTCCGAAGGAATACGTGTAATAATTTTTGAATTAAAGTTTTTGGAAAAGAAAAACATTCCAATGAATTATACGATTGCATTGCATTTTATAATCGTCTATATGCAATAAAAAATTTCATAATATTCGAAATTGCCTGACCTTTTTTTTTAATTGATTTATCGCTTGACTGATAAACGCCTCCTTATAACTGACGCCAAATTATAAATGTATCAATTATACCAAAAACGCTGGTGCCCCACCATTACCAGAGCTCTGGCGCCGCCAGTGGCCCCGGTCGGGGTTCTGCCAAATCGCACCAAGCGCCAACAATTTTTCTGCCCAGACTTTCGTGTAGCAGTTTTAGTTGATCGTATCGGATATCCCTCAACTCCATTACTGAGGATATCATACAACAAGTGTACGTATGACATAATTTCCGTTTGCCTTGTACGAACAAAGTATCACAAGTCAGTCAAAAAGCCGTTTGGTGCGGTTTAGCAGAACCCCGACCAGCTATAACTTGTTGTAGCAAATAACGAAAGAAGTATCCACTCAGGATCCTGAGTAGAATTCGTTTGAGATTCTATTCAGAATCCGTCTGGAATTCTAAACAAAATCCGTTTGGGATTCTTAACGGATCTGTCTGGGATTTTAAACAGAATTCTTTTGGAATTCTAAAGAGAATCCGTTCGTGATTCTGAACAGAATCTCGGTTAGGATTCGAAGCAGAATCCTTCCGAAATTCGTTTAGATTTCTTAATAGAGTCTGTTTAGAATTCTGTACAGAATCTGTATGAGATTCTGAACATAATCCGTTTGGAACCCAATCCATAAGGGATTCTGCACAGACTCCGTTTGAAGGTTCTGGACAGAATCTATTTGCAATTCTGAAAAAGAATTCGAATGGTATTCTGAACAGAATTCATTTCGAATTCTGAGCAGAATACGTTCGCGATTATGAACAAAATCTATTCGAGATTCTAAGCAAACTGTCAAATCTAAGCATTCGTAAAGTAAGTTGACAGGCGGTAATAATCCAACAATGTTACAGTTAGATTTCGCCAAAACTCAACTTGTTTTGGAAAATAAAAGCATTCTTATTACGGAGTAGTGTATGATCTATTATTTTTAACAGTAATTCAACCTTTTGCTGCTTAAAATCTGCGATTAAATACAAATTTGCCTTTATCATAACCCTGAGTAATAACATCATGCTCATAACGATGTGAACCTGTCATATAATGCTTATCTATCAATGGGCCACATGTAGTGTATTCTCAGAAATCCTTCGCGTGCCGCAGGAAAAGGCTTAGAGGGCCGCATGCGGCCCGTGGGCCGCACTTTGGGGATCACTGCTATAATCGAGTAGAATTACCCTCTGATTTTTTACCAACATATAAATTAAAGAACGAAAATTATCCTTCCATTGCAATGGATCAGCCTTTATATATTTTTTATTAAATAACTAACGGCAGGTGGAACTTGCTATTGCGATTTCTTCCTGGGCATTACATCGTTTAATCGAAAAAAATACAATTATCCAAAATCGTTTGCAACAGTTCGAGAAGTTCAGAATGCCAGACTACATTAATGTGGTCCAATTTCGCTTGGAAGCATATCGCATCAGTTGTTGAGGGATAGAACCGGCAACCCGCTTTTTGGCGGGCTGGATCCATTCGAAACAAGAGCAACAGTTTCATATTCCGTCCGTTCTTGGTCGTCCTGTCTGATGATAATCCCAGCAGCTCTCAGCCTCGCAGTGGATGTTGTAACAAAGAAAAGCGAGACTCACACACCGAAAAAGGGAAGCCGGCGACCGAGTGCGTTCAACTCGGCATTCGGCCGACGACGACGACGCCATCACCGACCGCCACCGCCGCAGCGCAATCCAGTCCAGACCGTTTCAGTTCCCCTGGCAACAGGGATTGCGTCAAGTCAAGGGTTGCCCATTTCTCCGAATCGTTCGATCGCAGCACGCCGACGACGGCGCGCGGGGCGGTAAAAGCTATCCTTCAGAGCAGACGCGACTAAACAACTTGTCCTAATGCTTCTCTCGCCACCACTCGAGGGATCCCGGAGCAAGCCAGACGCTCGTAAGCTATCAGAAGTAAAAATGTAAACGACGCGGTCGATGATAAAATTACAAACGAGAGCGACCTTCGTTCGGCACAGGCTGGGGAAAGCTCTCAGATTCTGACAAAATAGTTTCGTTTCGTGATAGGTAGGATGGGACTATGGGAGCCGGATTTGGTTGTTTTTCATGCAGTGCCGCTCGGGGAATCGAAAGAAACACCAACTACGGGTTCGATATTGGCTGATAGCACGCAAATTTGGAACGACCCAGACTCGATAATGACTCGCCGCCGCCGGGAGGTAAATTATACCCAAAATGGCAGTAATGATAGTTTGGAGGAGTCGGTTATTAGGAATATTTTTGACATGTTATCGCCATAATGTGAAACACAAGTAGATCTTCTCATATATTAAATCCTATAAAAACTGGTATCGATTCCCATCGAATTGGATCAGTAATGAGCGATGAAACCTAATATTCAAATAGGGGGGATGACGGCGTTGGCAGGTTTTGTTCTATTATTGTCAGGGGGTTTTTTTATGACTGATTATGCTCAAATTTGCTCTAAACATTCTTTGCATATCAAAGAATATTTTGGCCAAATTTCATCAAATTCGGTCGACAAAAACCCCCCTGACAATAATAGAACAAAACCTGCCAAAGCCGTCTTTTCCCCTATGTAGAATTGAATTTACTTAACAGTTATAAAGATGAGCATAGTCAGATCGATGTGTTTAATCTGTTGTGGTAAAAAATTTTTAATCAGTCACATTATAAGATTCGTTTTATTGGGCTTCACCTGAGAAAAGTTGAAATAGCGCTTGATGGAGATCTAATTATTTCTATTGATTTGTATACATAACCGCCCATTCTGAACTATTTTTGATTTCATTATGACGGTAAGTAAATTCATAAGGTATGAATATGTTAGTAATTTGAATATATTAAACTTTTGCTCGACGCTATTCTCAGTACTATTCAAATGTTGAAGGGAGCGGATTAGGGAAGGGTTGGGAGAGACCCGTTAGCAGACGTGTGCCATACACGGTTTTCGTATGGAAGGTTCAATTTTTTGGTTTTGGTATGACCAAACTCCCTCCCTCTTCTACAGCGTTACGTAATTTGTGAAAGGCCCCAAAGAAAAACTATCGTGGAAATTCCAGATCACTGCTGGCCCAATCAATATTCGAGCAACGCCTAACAATATACCTACTCTTTGTCATCAACAGAGTTTGTTACTGACAAACGCACCTAGCGACAAACCTTTATCAGAACCCGAACACAATATGACCGAAAATACGCTGCTAATTTTGTAATCATTGTTCGATTGTCGAATATTTCCAGAAAAGCAGAAACTATGATAACATAAAACCGAAATTTTCACTAGAAATAATGCAAAATAACGGGATTGTCTTCTTTTTTGTTGCTGACAAAAATTTTCGGATCTTTGTCATTATTATCTCCGACAAAAACAAAGCTTTGTCGTCTTTGGTTTTTTTTGTTGCTTGTTTCGCAGGCGCATTCGAAAAAAAATGATTCACTGCTGCTGCTGCCCCATCTACTGTCCATTTCAACATCCCGCAGCAGCTTTTTGGTGGAGGCAACTACCAGCAGGTTAGGGATAAAAAGTCGAAAGACAAAAGGTCGAAAAGGACGAAATGCCGAAAGACAAACGGTTGAAGGACGATGGGTCGAAAATGACAAAGGGACGAAAGGTCGAAACTCCCAAACCGGAACATTTGAAAAGCCTGACCAGCTTTCGCCTGACATGCAAATCTCGAAGCCACCTCGAAGTTGCTAGCCTTCACGATCATCTTTCTAATCCTTAACTACTTCAGTGTACGCTAGCTTCTATCAACTCTCAACCTCAATCGGTCACAAGATGCGTATTTTTCAGTAAGTATATCGTCTGTATCTTTTTCCGTTGCCGAGTTGTATCAATTTATTTTAAAAAATATGACATAAACCAAATTGGTAAAACTGGTAATTTATCTACATTTTTCAGTTTTTTGACATAATAAAGAATATGAGTTGCTCTTTCAAATGCCGTGTAAACATATTTTGTTTTGGTTTGCCCCAATCGGAGAAATCAACTTTTGAATAAAAAGGAATTTTGACAGAAAAACAGTTATAACTTTCGATCGACAAAAGATATTGAGCATATTTATATATCAAAAGTTGCATTTTTTAAGCTCTAAAAATCACCCGAAGACGACTTTTCCGGAAAATTGAAAACAAATAAAGTTCATCAAAAATATTGTTTTTTGAGGGACATTCAAAAATTGATTTAAATCAGCCAATATAAGAGAGTTACAGAAAAAGTTTTTTTTAGCGAAATTTATTTTAATAATCTGCGCTACAACTTAGTAAAACATTGCATGTCAGTATTTCGCAAAGTAAAAAAATCTTTTTTATATGATGGACCACCCTATTCTTTAATAGCACCATGATAATGGCCTTACTATTCCGATCAACTTTGTAGAACAACATTTTTTTCTAAAAAATATAATTTTGGCTTGTCATAAGACGAGTTTGTACAATCCCATTTAACTCCACCACTTAATTGTATCTTGACAGATACGTATTTCGACCTCAACGGTAATGTCGTCTTCAGTGTCTCGTACTTGACTCGACTTCGACTACGATTACGAGACACTGAAGAAGACCTTACCGTTGAGATCGAAATACGTATCTGTCAAGATACAATTAAAGGTGGAATTAAATGGGATTGTACAAACCAGGCCTGGGAATTGTCGCGTTTGTCAGTGACACCTGACAAGATACATAAAAACATGGTCAGTCAAAAAAAACTTGTCAACTTCCAGTTTTCCGTCGCACGACTGGACCCCCACGACCAGATGACAACTTTTTCCAACCGCGACAATTTGCTTTTGTTGTATGTCTTGTTAGAGCACACATCTGCGACAAAAGTGTGACAACGCATACACTTTCGACTCTGTGCACGACACAACATTGGTCCCGAAAGTAAGTTATGTCGCATCTTCTGGTTGTCCATCTGCGTGGAGGAGCAATAGCAGCGGACAAATTTGAAACATATCATACCGAAAAGGGCACTTTATGATTAATTATTTCTTTTTTCTTTGACAGGTTTTCTGTTTAGAAGTAAGAAATTTTATTCAATTTTTGCGTTGTTACGTACATAATAATACATAAACAAAAAAAACAAGTGTCTCTTGCATAGAGAAAGTGTCGAAAAACTGAGCCATTTAATGCAACGCAAGTTTGCTCGCTTTTCACGCGGTTTATTGAGTTTTCGTGCTTATCAAGCGGGTTTTGGATTAATGCGATTTTGTTCACGTGGTTTTGAAAAAAAAATCGGAGCATAGGAAACAGCGATTTTTGATAAAGTCGTTTTTACGCGGTTTTTGTGATTTACGCGGTTTTGACTTACGCAGTACAATCGTCCGCGTAAATATTCACTTCAGTGGATTCTGACCGGTACACCGTTTGTAGCAATTGCCTGATAGACGTTTATTTGACTGCAATATTTTATGTATAAGAGAAATACGGAATTTTATTTAAGCGAATATCCTACATTAAGGGCAATTAAGGAACATTCGATACATTTACTGTTGTGGGGCCGTACACTTATTACGCTGCATTTTTCTGTGTTTTTTTCGAAACCCCCTCCCCATGTAATTTTTTTTTCTTACACATTATTTTTTATTTATATGGAGAGTAAGAAAATGATAGTACTCTCCCCATAAGTGCTTACGTAATAAGTGTACTGTCATGAAACGCTCATGCGGGCTTGTTCATGCTATGTACAGCGTGGTATGTTTTTTGGTTTATGTTGTTCAAAATACAACAGCTTGTGTGTTCGAGTGTTAATTCATTTCATTTCATTTCATTTATTTAGTTAACATCTAAACAGATAACACTGAATCAACAATTTGACGCCACAATGCACGGTTCGAGGCCGCATCTCTCCATCCTCGGATACGCCCCACGCTCGCCAAGTCGTTCTGCACCTGGTCTGCCCATCTCGCTCGCTGCGCTCCACGCCGTCTCGTACCTGCCGGATCGGAAGCGAACACCATCTTTGCAGGGTTGTTGTCCGGCATTCTTGCAACATGTCCTGCCCATCGTACCCTTCCGGCTTTAGCTACCTTCTGGATACTGGGTTCGCCGTAGAGTTGGGCGAGCTCATGGTTCATTCTTCGCCGCCACACACCGTCTTCTTGCACACCGCCAAAGATGGTCCTAAGCACCCGTCTCTCGAATACTCCGAGTGCTTGCAAGTCCTCCTCGAGCATTGTCCATGTTTCATGTCCGTAGAGGACTACCGGTCTTATTAACGTCTTGTACATGACACATTTGGTGCGGTGGCGAATCTTTTTCGACCGCAGTTTCTTCTGGAGCCCGTAGTAGGCCCGACTTCCACAGATGATGCGCCTTCGTATTTCACGACTAACGTTGTTGTCAGCCGTTAGCAAGGATCCGAGGTAAACGAATTCCTCGACCACCTCGAAGGTATCCCCGTCTATCGTAACACTGCTTCCCAGGCGGGCCTTGTCGCGCTCGGTTCCGCCCACAAGCATGTACTTTGTCTTTGACGCATTCACCACCAGTCCAACTTTTGTTGCTTCACGTTTCAGGCGGGTGTACAGTTCTGCCACCTTTGCAAATGTTCGGCCGACAATGTCCATGTCATCCGCGAAGCAAATAAATTGACTGGATCTGTTGAAAATCGTACCCCGGCTGTTACACCCGGCTCTCCGCATGACACCTTCTAGCGCAATGTTGAACAACAGGCACGAAAGTCCATCACCTTGTCTTAGTCCCCGGCGCGATTCGAACGAACTGGAGTGTTCGCCCGAAATCTTCACACAGTTTTGCACACCATCCACCGTTGCTTTGATCAGTCTGGTAAGCTTCGCAGGGAAGCTGTTCTCGTCCATAATTTTCCATAGCTCTACGCGGTCTATACTGTCGTATGCCGCCTTGAAATCAACGAACAGATGGTGCGTTGGGACCTGGTATTCACGGCATTTTTGAAGGATTTGCCGTACAGTAAAGATCTGGTCCGTTGTCGAGCGGCCGTCAACGAAGCCGGCTTGATAACTTCCCACGAACTCGTTCACTAATGGTGACAGACGACGGAAGATGATCTGGGATATCACTTTGTAGGCGGCATTAAGGATGGTGATCGCTCGAAAGTTCTCACACTCCAGTTTGTCACCTTTCTTGTAGATGGGGCATATAACCCCTTCCTTCCATTCCTCCGGTAGCTGTTCGTTTTCCCAGATTCTGACTATCAGTTTGTGCAGGCAAGTGGCCAGCTTTTCCGGGCCCATCTTGATGAGCTCAGCTCCGATACCATCCTTACCAGCTGCTTTATTGGTCTTTAGCTGTTGAATGGCATCCTTAACTTCCCTCAAGGTGGGGGCTGGTTGGCTTCCATCGTCCGCTGAACTGACGTAGTCATCTCCTCCGCTGCCTTGACTTTCACTGCCTGTACTCTCAGCGCCATTCAGATGTTCCTCGTAGTGCTGCTTCCACCTTTCGATCACCACACGTTCGTCCGTCAAGATGCTCCCATCCTTATCCCGGCACATTTCGGCTCGCGGCACGAAGCCTTTGCGGGATGCGTTGAGCTTCTGATAGAACTTGCGTGTATCTTGAGAACGGCACAGCTGTTCCATCTCCTCGCACTCCGCTTCTTCCAGGCGGCGTTTCTTCTCCTGAAAAAGGCGGGTCTGCTGTCTCCGCTTCCGTCTATAACGTTCCACGTTCTGCCGGGTACCTTGCTGCAGCGCGACCGCCCGCGCTGCGTCCTTCTCCTCCAGAATCTGTCTGCACTCTTCGTCGAACCAATCGTTCCGTCGACTTCGACCCATATACCCGACGTTGTTCTCCGCTGCGTCGTTAATGGCTGCTTTAACTGTACTCCAGCAGTCCTCAAGAGGGGCCCCATCGAGCTCACCCTCTTCCGGCAACGCTGCCTCGAGATGCTGCGCGTATGCAGTGGCGACATCAGGTTGCTTCAGTCGCTCTAGGTCGTACCGCGGCGGTCGTCGGTACCGAACATTGTTGATGACGGATAGTTTTGGGCGCAGTTTAACCATCACCAGATAGTGGTCCGAGTCGATGTTAGCGCCACGATATGTCCTGACGTCGATAATGTCGGAGAAGTGCGGTCCATCAATCAGAACGTGGTCGATTTGTGATTCTGTCTGCAGTGGTGATCTCCAGGTGTACCGATACGGGAGGCTGTGTTGGAAGTAGGTGCTACGAATGGCCATATTCTTGGAGGCGGCGAAATCAATTAGTCGTAGGCCGTTTTCGTTCGTCAGCCGGTGAACGCTGAACTTTCCAATAGTCGGTCTAAACTCCTCCTCTTGGCCAACCTGAGCGTTCAAATCTCCTATGATGATTTTGACGTCGTGGCTTGGGCAGCTATCGTACTCACGTTCCAGCTGCGCGTAGAATGCGTCCTTATCATCATCAGTGCTTCCGGAGTGTGGGCTATGGACGTTGATTATGCTGAAGTTGAAGAACCGGCCTTTGATCCTCAACCTGCACATTCTTTCATTGATCGGCCACCACCCGATCACGCGCCTTTGCATATCGCCCATCACTATGAAAGCTGTTCCCAGCTCGTGTGTGTTGCCGCAGCTCTGGTAGATGGTATGATTACCTCTAAACGTTCGCACCATTGATCCCTTCCAACAAACCTCCTGCAGCGCTACGATGCCGAATCCACGGTCCTTGAGCACATCGCCGAGTATGCGTGTGCTCCCGATGAAGTTGAGAGATTTGCAGTTCCACGAACCGAGTTTCCAATCGCTAGTCCCTTTTCGTCGCAGTGGTCTTCGCCGATGGTTCCGGTCCGTACACTCTTGTTGATTGTTCGTTGCTTATGATTTTTTAAAGGCTGGCTTGCAGGGCCTGACACCAAACCCCCTAAATTTCCGGTGGACCATAGTGCACAGTTTCACTTAGAGTCCCTCGCTGGCACTCGGACGATGATCAGCCGCCCCTAACATGGAGAACAGACGCTGTTGTGAGCCGATCCTGACATGGAGAACAGACGCTCAATAAGATTTGCACCTCCGAAGAGGAGCAAACCCCCCCTTCCCTGTCAGCATACGACCATAGTTCCCACCGGGGTTGGTTACCCGATCTTCCCTAAGGTTGCTCGTATCCCGGCCAGCACCGCGGGGAGGTAGGGATAGGAGTTGCTGGGTAAGAGGCTAAGGACCGCGAGATGGGGTCTATTTTATTCCTTCAGGTACGCGAAGTACCAATGGTACGCTTTACCCAGCATTTGCCGTGCCGTTCGAGTGTTAATGGCCCGCTTAAAAGATTTCCGGATATAGATATAGATATAGACAAACGGATATAGATATAGACAAACCATTCGTGATTTTTAAACATACATTTTAGATATGTAATTAAATGACGCATTTTGGTTAAACAGGAGGAGCTGGACTAAAATCACCAAAATTCGACACATTATTATTATGCCGTACATATCAGCCGGCTTCAACTGCTGTAAAACCCAGAAACCACACCATTTCAGTGGTTTCCCCACATTTTGTCATCAATTCATAATGACAACATTTTGCTGACAACGACAACAATTTTTGTCGCGACAAAATTCGAAGGTGACATGACGAACTTTTTTGTCAATAACCAGACAACTATTCTAATCCGTCTGGTTGTGCAAAACCTTAGTCGTGATGGAGAGCGTCACACGACAAATATATCGTAACAAAATATGTATGTGACAAGATTCAAAATGTCTTGTCGGAGCGAGAGACCAGTAGTACGCTGTATCGAGCTACGTTGGTTAGGTTTTGTTGTCCAGTTTGAGGTGACTGTTTTCTCTTTGGTTTTGTCGCATGGTTTTTCTGTATGAAGGTGACAAATCCCAGGCCTGGTACAAACTCGTCTTATGACAAGTGAAGACATTCCACTAAAAAGCTCAAAATAATTTTCATAACAATAATTTTGGCGTAAAATACATCTTTACTCAATCCGAGGTGAGCCAGCCTAGGGCTGAAAGCCTCGCAAATGAAGATAATAATAATAAAAATCTTTACGCTTATGTATCCTACACGGTTAGAAAAAAGTACCTAATTTTAGGTACATTTTTTTTTCTAACATCTCCCTCCCTCTTCCATTTGTTGTCATAAAATGAAGAGCAAAATCACTCAACAAAGGCAGTAAAGTATGGGAACCCAATTTTAAGTAACCTCATTTTTACAAAAGTTAAGTATAATTTACCTAATTTTTGGTTAGTTTTTATTCAAAATTAAGTATATTTGACTTCATATCAAGTCAATTTAAAAAAAAATGTTGCTTCCCACACTGAACCCCCGATTTGAGTGAAAAGTAGCTCCCGAGCAGCGCACATGTTGCACAAAAGTTTCTGCGACCCATATGCAACCAAATTTAGTCACATTTGAGTTGCTGCAACCAAATCGGTCTGGATTGTGCTGCTAGGTTAATATTGGGTACTTTCTTTCTAACCGTGTGGACCATCGTGAGACGAATCTATTGCATGTGTCTATAGTTAGTCAAGTGTCCCATATCAAGCGAACAGTTGTGGAGAAAATGAATACGATAACCGTCATTCCAAACTACTTCATCCTAGGAATCCACAATCAACAAACAACAATTGTTATCTTGTTGTTGTTGGTTCCAGGTAGTATACAAACTTCATTCATATCACTAATATGAAGTTGTCTATTCTTTGGATATGCAAAATGTAACGATACAACTTCACGCCGAGAACGTGAGGGAAAAAACGGGCTAATATCGCAAAGATCATGTACGATATTCAAATTAGATTAAGGACACTCCTCACGGAATCCAAGTTTCAAAGTGCTCGCATTTTCGGGGCACATCAATCGATACGGAGGCGGCGCACAACTGTCATTTTTTGTTAACCCTTTTGATACCGACAAATAAAAAACACCCTTACGTTACCGACAGGGTACCCGGGTACCCACGGACTTAAAATGATCATAGCATTTCAGTTTTACACCGATTTTGACGATTTTGGTTGCTACGGATGCAGGAACTTACCTGCTATTCGATACATGTTACAGAGAACCGATTGCCTGGTAAACGGAATTCCGGATTAACTGGGCCAAGTCCCAAAGTATGTGTAAATTGAAGATATATATTCAACCAAATGAAGATTTCTTGCGTCATGACTAATAAACTTCGTTGGAAATTTAAAGAATATAACTTAACCACGTTACAGGACCATCTTATGAATTAATCCCGGAACGGTTAATCCGGAAACAGGTTCCCGTCGGACCTAAAGTGGCCACAAACTTATTCTAAAGAAACCCTGGCAATGTGGGTATTAAAATTCATGAAATTGTTTCGGAAGCATGATCTGATAATTAATTGGACCATTGGATGGTTTGACAACGGACCGGTCATCCTGGAACAGGTTCCCGTGGGGCCTAAAGTGGCCACAAACTCATTTTAAAGAAACCCTGGCAATACGGGTATCAAAATTCATGAAATTGTTTCGGAAGCATGATCTGATAGTTAATTGGACCATTGGATGGTTTGACAACGGACCGGTCATCCTGGAACAGGTTCCCGTGGAGCCTAAAGTGGCCACAAACTCATTCTGAAGAAACCCTGGCAATATGGGTATCAAAATTCATGAAATTATCTCGGAAGCATGATCTTTTGGGTTATTATTTGATGGAGTTTATTTGTATTTATTACATTCAACTGATCACTGTTGATCTTATTGAACTACTTAAATCTATTTCGACAGCAATAAACAATGCACAATATTTACACGGAATTCATGATGAGAATAAAACAACCATAAACAACAATTGGCAATAAAACAAGACATTCATCATCACATCTTAATACATACAACGATAAATAAAAAAAGAATCATCACATTACACATTGACTAAGCACTTATTTCACAATTAAGGTTTCCATGTTTCATTTAAATGGCTTTTAAATTCCCGAAACTTAATCCCTTTAGGCCAAGTAGAAGCATTAAGTGCTGCTGTTTTCAGATTCGAACTCAACTGAATCGATATCTTTCCATTTCGGAAGTAGCCTAATTACGTTTCTACAAGAAGACAGCGGAGTACCTAGCGTACGTGATAACATCAATCTAACATCATTTTCCGTAGCGCTTTTATCTATATTGGACAAATATAACGAGAATTTTTCACTCTCACTTTCCGCTTGTGGTGAACTGCAAGAGGTCTCGTCAATGCATTGGATGTTGAGCGGCGAAACAGGAGTTGAATGACGATGCGTTGGTACTGGATTTCGACTCTTAACGAACTCAGCAAGTGTCTGCGCAATGTTGGCCACTGTGTGCTTTAAATCCTTCAGCTCATCTTCCATCGACGGTTCGGTGCAAGTAGCGACATCGGCAGTTGATCGTTCTCTCATTCTGCAGAATGACGCCATACACGGATCACACATCCAAATGATATTCTTCGATAAGGCAAAGGCACACAGAGCAGCCTCTGTTACATCAACACAGCCGGCGTGAAACCATTTCGCACACTTTCCTTCGAACACTGTACTGAGATCATTATCGTGGATGACTGAAGAGCATTTCTCGCAAACCTTTGACATTATTGTACAAAATGAATGGCGGACACAGCAATAAGACAGTTACAGTTTTTCACGAATTACTGTTTACAACTTTCACTGGCAGTCAGTTCCGTATATCGCAGAGATGAAACAAATATTGATGCTTGAATGAAAATCCGTGTTTATATTTTCGGTTAGTTTTACGCATAAAACTCAATGTTTTAAAACGCAGCGATAAGCAACGCGACGGCAAAGTGCAACACAAACACAAATTAGGCCATAAGATGGTTTGACAATGGACTGGTCATTCTCAAACAGGTTTCCGAGGGGACCCTCATTTAGAAGAAACACTTGCTATCTTCTTTTTCCGTTATTTCTTGTCAAAAAGACTTTAAAATTCTTGACAGGTACTCAGAAATGATTTATAATGAATCTCAGGCGCTGTAAGTATCATTGGTGTTTGCTGAATAATTTACAAAAATAAAAAGAAAGACTTAAATTTTCAAATTTTTTTGTGGTGACAAAATGGGTCAAAAACGTGACAAAAGCGGGACGTGATAAAATCGGGTCGAAAATGTGATAAAATCGGAGGTAGACAAAATCGGGGAGTGACAAAATTGGGTCAACACTGTGTAAATTTTTACTTCTCTCTTCTCTCTTCTCATTTCTCTCATTTCACTTTTTACTTTCCACTTCTCACTGCTCACCGCTCACTTTTCACTCCTCACTTCTCATTCGACCCAATAACCATTCGGCCAAACAGCCATTCAGCCTGATGACATGTTTCCGAAAATATTCCAAGAATTTTGATGCCAGGGTGTCTTCTAAATGAGTTTGTGGCCACTAAAGGCTTTTCGGGAACTTGTTCTAGGATGACTGTTTTGGTTGATATCCATCCTATGGTTTCAATTTTATGGGTAACATATTTCCGAAACAATTCTAAGAGTTTTGATACCCATATTGCCAGGGTTTATTTTAAATGAGTTTTTGGCCTCTACGAGCCCTCCGGGAACCTGTTCCAGAATGACCTTTCCTTTTCATATCCATCCTATAGTCTCAACTACATGGAAACGTGTTTCCGAAACAATTACAAGAATTTTGATACTCATATTGCCAGGGTTTATTCTAAATGAATTTATGATCACTTTAGTCCTCCGAGAAACTGTTCAAGAATGACCATTCCGGTTGATATTCATCCTATGGTCTCAACTACATGAATAACATGTTTCCGGAACAATTCCAAGAATTTTGATACCCATATTGCCAGGGATTCTTCCAAATGAATTTATGGTCACTTTAGGCCCTTCGGGAACCTGTTCCACAATGACAATTCCGGTTGATATCCATTCTATGGTCTCAACTACATGGAAAACATGTTTCTCGAACAATTCCAAGAATTTTGATACCCATATTGCCAGGAATGAATTTGCGGCCACTATAGGGCCCACGGGAACCCTATTCCGGGATGTCCGTTCCGAGTCCATATGATCACGTGGTCCTAATACGTTGGGAAGTTTAATCGAATTTTCTGCGAAACTGGTATCTCAGGATACAAGAAATCATCATTTGGATTCTATAAGATCAACTTCTCCATTTTTGAGACATGGTCTAGCAAATCCGAAACTCCGGTAACCAGGTAATCCGAATCGGTCCTATGTGACATGGATTGGATAGAGGATGAATTTCTTAATCCATAGTAAACGAAATCGTCCAAATCGGTTGAAAACTGACGAAGTTATGGTCATACCAAAACGTGGGTACCCGAGTACCCTGTCGGTACGTTACGGGGTAAAATATTCAAAAGCCCCTCCCCAAGTCACCTTATATTGGTTTTCATTACCACCCAAACCTAAATTTTGCCGAGTTTGAAGATGTCACGGAGTTTCAATTTCCTGCGATGTTTAGAACCCTAACAAAAGTTCACTTGAAAACGAAAAAGGTACCCGGGTACCCTGTCGGTAATAAAAGGGTTAATGACATGAATCATAATAAAAATCACAGTTGTGCGTTGCTTCCGTATCGAATGGTGTGCCCCCGAAAACGCGAGCACTTTGAAACTTGGATTCCGTAAGGAGTGACCTTAAAGAGCCTCTAGATATTCGTGTAAGCCTAGAAGTCTTACTCCATAAATTTTTAGGATTACCATTAGCATATGCCATGAACGCATTTTATTCATAGACCACAAAGGCATGTACCAAATTTGCCTTACTTCAGGGTTTTCTTGGATGACCATGAACATTTGGAATGGGTACGTTCTATTCTTCTTACCAGAAAGGGCATGTATAAATATTCAAATAGGCCGAAAGAACTCTGGTTACGCGTGAAGTTCTTGAAGATTCTTCAAGTGTTCTCTTGGATACCCATGAACATATGCAATGAAAGCGGTATATTCTATGTACCACAAAGGGCATATGCCACTTTTGAAACAATCCGAAAGGTATCTGGTTACGGGTGAAGATCCTGAGGCCTATTCTAGCATTTTCTTGGAAGACCATAAACATATGCAATGGACGTATTCTATTCTATGTACCACAAAGGGCATGTACCACTTTTGAAACAAGCCAAAAGATCTCTGGGTACCCATGCAGATTTAAAGGCCTACTCCAGGGATTTCTTGGATGACCATGAACATATGCAATGAAGGCGCTCTGTTCTATGTATCACAAAACGCATAGGTCCAAGCTCCAGGAGGTTCTCCAAAAAATTTAAATTCTTGAAAATGATGATGAACGTCTTACTGTGCGCCATCAAGGATCTGCACCCCTTATGACTTCTTGATTTCTCAGCGTACCAAGAACATCTTAATGCCTCAGCACTCAAAAAATTGGACGACCATAATGACGAAAACAATTGAAATTTGTAAAAGACACATCTTAAGACTAAAAGTAAGTTAAATATCAATCTTCGCTTACCTAAAAGATGGCAAACTTTTTTTACGCTCCAAATTCCAAATAGCGCTCCCTCTTTTTACGCTCAAAATTCCAAATAACGGTCCCTCTTTTTACGTCCTAAATTTGAAATAACTCTCCCTCTTTTTACGCTCTGATTCCATTTACGCTCCCCCGTTTTGGGCGCAAAAAGAGGTTTTGCAGTACATATGTTGTGACCGTATTATTTTCCAAGGACATGTACCAGCATGTACCACTTTTGAAACCAATTTACAGACCTTCGGTTACGCGTGTAGACCCTATAGCCTTTCTCCAGGGATTTCTTGTATGACTGAGGACTTATCCTAGAGATTTCTTCGATAGCGCAGAACATATGTAGTGATCACATTTGATTTCAAGAAGCACAAAGAGCATGTACCACTTTTGAGACAAGTACATAGACCCATGGTTACGAGTGTAGACCTTAAGGCCTTACTCCGGAGATTTCTTGGATGACTCGGAACATATACTGTGAACGCATCTATGCTAAGTACCACAAAGAGCATGTACCGTATTTGAATTTGCATAATAGGCCATTGGTTTCGCGAGTAGATCTTTAGGCTTTACTCCAGAGATTTCTCGGATGACTAAGACCTCATTTCAGGGATTTTTGCATTACCGGAAGCATATACTGTGAACACTTTCAATTCTATGAAGCGCAAAGAGCTTGTAGCATATTTGGAACTGGCTGAATGGCCTTTGGTTACGCGTGTAGACTCTTAAGCCTCACTTAAAAGATTTCTTGTATAACCATGGGCATAAGCTGTAAACCTTGACAATTGGCAAAAAGAATATGAGTTTCTGTTTCCAAAACTGTCAAAATTATCCAAATCGGTTGAAAATTATTGAAGTTATGAGAATATCAATTTATTAGAACACGGGTACCCTGTCGGCCATCCACGTGTTTTTTGTTGGCCGCATAAGGGTTAAGGTATTAATCTGGGTTTTCCCCTTATTCCGCCTTTCTTTTTTTTTATTTCTTTTTCATTCTCCGTTCTTTTTTCCTTCTGCTATCTCCCGTCTTCCTTACTTCCTTACTTTTTCCTTCTTTCTTTTTCCATCTTCCTTTTTCCTTATTCCATCTTCTTTCTTTCTTATTCGTGCTTCCTACTTCTTTCTTGTTTCTTCATTCTTCCTTTTTTTCCTTTTTTATTCTTTCATCTCCCTTCTTTATTCTGAGTAGCCATCGAGCAAGCGAGTACAGTGCGTGTTTTAGTCGTCGCGAAAATTATAAATTATCTATCTGGTGTTCGGTGGCTCATGCGCATGTTTTGTATCATCATGAATATGGCGTCGTTTAAAAGAAATGATAAATCGCTTACCAAGGCGATTTCCAATAGTTTTCCTTCCCAACTAACATAATATTCCTTTGCAGTGCGATCATGGAGATGCAGAGGATGAGTGTCGAACTAATTTTCCTCCCCTCTCCTGATTGACTGTGAGGACGTGACCGTTATTGGTCTTGAATTAAAGAAACTCCGAAGCCTGTACAGTGAGAATAGCTTTCTAGTCCCAAAAAAACTATTCAGTTAGTGAGCTGTGGATTATTTGTTGTTTCTCGGCCAATCACGACTAGTAACTACGATGTGTCTAGTCAAACAAGCTAAGCTAAGCTTCCATCTTTCTTCTTCCGTCTTCCTTCTTTTTTCTTTCATCCTCCATCATCCTTCATTATCTTTCCTCCCTTCTTTCCTTCTCTTTTTTCCTTTATCTTTCTTCCTTTTTGCTTGATTCTTTTTGTTGTCTTTATTTGGGAGGTTTTCAGCCCTAGGCTGGCTCACCTCTTAGATTCTTCTTCCTTATTTCTTCTTCTTTCTTCCTTCTTCTTAGTTATTCCTTATTCCTTCTTTCTTCATCCTTCTTAGTTTTTTCCCTTTTCCTTCCTCCTTCTGCCTCTTCCTTCTTCCTTCTTCACTTCCCACTCCCCACTGCTGATTCGGCCTAATGACCCAGCATCTGGTGGAATATGGATATCAGTGCTGATATTTATGGAATTAGATTTTTATCCGACCAGAAGACAGTTCCGCTCTATAGAGTAGAGTGGGGCAAGAGTACGCACTTAGTTTTCAATCGATCATGTGACCCTTATGAAGCAAGCTTCTGCATATCAAATCAGTGTCGATGATTCATATACTCTTCCTTTATGTTACCCAGTGGAAAAATATTGAAATTATTGAGATTCGTTTTAGTAGAACCCTTATTGCAAGACAAGTGAAAAACGCACTCTTACCCCACCGGTGGGGTAAAAGTGCGCATCGGGTGGGGTAAGAGTACGCATTTATCCAATCATGTGCTTTAAGTATATATTAACACAAATAAGAGTTAATAACATTTAATTGATGTTTAATGAGCATATATCAGGTAATATTTAAAGATTACGTAACTCTTAAAGGGGGAGGGGGTCCTAAAAATGTACACTTTCATACGAAAAACCATTGTTTTTTTTTATATATACAAAGGCATTTTCCTTAAGGAAAGTCCATCAATCACATAACGTAAAATTTGGCTATTTCATCACCCCTCCCCCCCTATCTTACACTATTTGTATGAATCCTCTAAAAATTATATGGATCGTCGCACATCTCGCAACCCCTCCTAGCTAAACGTTGCGTAATTTATTAATGTTTCTTTTGATTGAATGAAATTATCATTTAGATGAAATTCTGTTTTCGTACTATGTTTAGGTGTACAACAAGTCCTAATACAATTTCATTATTTCACTTCAAAGCTTTGTTCGCTAAGTCCTTTCTAACACCGAATTACTTCAACTTATCCTAAAAACTTGTGATAATTTCGAATTCTGTCCCATTTTTCTTAGTTGTGGATCTTTACGCTTTATTTCGGCCGGAGATACGGGTTTGACATCATAACTTGAAGATCCATATGCGTACTCTTGCCCCACTGGTTCCGTACTTTTACCACAGAGTTCCAAAAATTATTCAAGTAATGGTTTTGACTTCTTGGAAAACAAACCGGATTGGTGCTCTGTACCATAAAGTACTCTATACAAAAGGTTATCGAAATGGTATAATGTTCACCTGATTAAACGTATATATGGTAATGAAATACTAGTTGCGGAAATCCAATTATTTTTAGCAAAATGACCAAAAAGTTATCTAACTCCATATCTCCCTTGTTGTTTATTCAAATTGTTTACAATTACACATGATAATAGTTGGCCAGAATACCTGTCAAACTGATGCAGTGCTGCTAGTTTATCTTTTTTTATTACTTAAAAGAATCAAAAACGTACTCTTCCCCACGCGCACTCTTGCCCCACTCTACTCTAAATGGTGCAGCTTTTGGTTGCACCTACTTGCCTTTTGCTCCACAAAAGGGGCTAGCTCGTAAAAATCGGTACGCCGAAGAATCTACGAACAATTAAGCAAATAATAACCGCTTAAGATTTAATACCGTGCATTACGAAAATGAATGTGTAGCTGCAACTTCCCGACAAATTCAATAAACAAAAATTTGGATGTGGATTTCATAGGCCTTCTGTTGAAACGCATAGAAGATCTGTTCCGATTATAACACAATGTTCTACAAAGTTTTCGAGGATAGGTATGGCTTTCATTTAGTTGTTGTTGCAATGAATTTCGTTTATCCCACTCAGAGTTACGATTTTTTTAGGAGCAAAATTATGCCAAAAACACTAAATCGATTTGAAGCACACCTAAATTTCAACCAATTAAGCTGAAATTTTCGACAGCATAAGAATTGTGAATACCAGTTGACCGGTCGATTTTAAGAAAATTTTTGAAATTTGAACAGATCTAACGAACAGTTACCACGAGGAGCTGCAGAAGCGATCAAAAAAGATCACTAGGAAAATGATTTCGCAGATGATATTGTGCAGCGTACCGAGAAGAGGCTAATGCAGTGATCACCAAAGTGCGGCCCGCATGTGGCCCTCGAAGCTTCTTCCTGCGGCCCGCGAAGGATTTCTGAATCTACACTACATGTGGCCCATTGATAAGCTTTAGATGACACGAAAAGCTTCTCATCATGCTCAGTTTTTGTTATATTCAGGAATCTGTCAAGTTCACATAATTACGATGTTTTAGCACCACCAGGATTAAATCACAAGATGGATTTAAAGAAAGCGATCAATACAGTTACGCTCCTTTAATCCTAAGCGTGATAATTCATCACTTCATAAATGATACGTAGGCCAACTTCAATTGTATTGCCCCGGGCTATGAAAATAGCAACTTCGTCCATTATTTCGCAGATTCAAACGAACTAAATGTTGAACTTCTGGTCAAACTAATGTTGTCCTATACTGCTCTGAAATGAGGAAACTTTCAATACAAGTTAGGGTTTGCCAAAATTTAAATTTGCTTTATTTTTACCTCCAGAAAATAATCTGAATATCATCGTACTTTACACTACCGTAGTGCAAGGCTTCTGTTGACTCTGGGGCTACTTTGGATTTTGATTTTCAAAAAAAAAATAAACGAAAAAATATCAAATTTTAAACAGAAAGTTGACATCCAACTATCAACACGACACCCAAATGGTGATAATAGCAATTTGCTAGTAACTTACGTTATAATTTTTGTTTCAAAATGTCCAAAATAGCCCTGGTTTGTCGACGGAATCCTCGAACGATGGTGCTTAAAATATTTAACAAAGTCAAGAAATTTCCCATGCTTCAATTAGATGGTGAATAAAAAGTTTCTGTAAAATTCAATTGATCGGAAATCTGGAAACACGGCAAATAGTACGGAATTCAGATTTATTCGATTTCTATTCAAAACTACTGGCAAGTTCACCTGGCTTTGGAAATATGTTTGTTGTTATTTGACACGACAAGTTATGATCAATGGTGTCTTGAAATTTTGATTTTTATCTGTTCATTGTCATAGAATTGGGAGATTTCAATATTTTGAGTGCTCAAATAGGAAAATAAACTTATCAGTTTTTATTCCATGCATTTAGGCGCATATTTAAAGTCTTTTAACAGGTAGAAAAAGTTAAGAAATCCTTTACTGTTGTGTGTAGTGAACAATAATCCTTCAACAATTCAAAATATTAGAATCGGAAGACATATGATCATTTGGGAAAATAGAGAACATATACTGCAAACTATGCTAAAACATTTTATTGCGAAAAGATTTTTCTCGTGTCATGTCCGCTGCCACAAAAGAATTTGTTAATGTCAGTCAACAAAAAGTCAGCTACGGTGATAAAACCCGTGGAATATAATGTTTTTACAAGTCTCGCGTGATTTTTGAAAACGTCGTAAGTCCAAAAGAGGCTCTCTTTGAATACTTTCTCTTTCGATTATTACAAAGCCATACTAACATTTACATTGGATTTTCCAGCACCGATCTGAAGAAAATAGCTTTGTCTAGTGTGCTGAGGTGAAAATATTGCAACAAATTTTAAACTAGCTTAGATATTAGCAAAAGAGAGCGTAATGAAAGAGAGTCTCTCATTTGGACTCACGACGTTTTCAAAAATCACGCGAGAAGTATGTAATTTAAAAAAAATCATCACAACACATGTTACTGAAATGTGGAACACATAATAAAAATCGTTTTGATTAAGCTGTAAAATTCTACATGGAATGAAAAACAAATCATGCAAATGTACTGCGGCCCGCTCCAACAGTTCAAAATTGCTATGCGGCCCTAGATAGTAAGCATGCTGGGGACCACTGGGCTAATGTATGTTGGAATATGATATTGAACATCCCTAAAATAACATTAACAGCTCTCACTGTTATACAAGGCACCAGCTTGCTATTCAACCGTAAAGGAGGAAAGGCAGTTGAGACCAGTTTTTAACAGTGAGAGCTATCGTTCGGTTGTGTGCTATTTTTTGCTATTTTTCGAGATCAGAATATAGTTGCTAAAGTTATCTACTGTGTTTAAATAGTTGCGATATCCGAAGTTCTCGTCCACGACGCGTATCCAGTTTATATTTTTGAAGTGTGGTCAAGATTATTCTTACATGTATAGCAGTGTTTGTTGAACTGTAGAGGGAGGACATAACGGGGGGATCGTCTTCATTCATCAATGATTTTTTGGTGTTGGTAATGAACATTGATTCCCAAGGGTTGAGGTGTTTCCTGATGGATTTGATGAGTTTCGCGCTGTTCCAATCAATTTTATGATTGAGTTCGTCCATGTGTGTGCAGCCACGTTTGACTCGTTCGGTTTTTTGTGTTCTACGGCGTTTTTGTGTTTTTTAAGGCGGGTCTTCACTTTTCGGCGTGCTTGACCGATGTAAACGGCTGGGCAATCCTTACAAGGAATTTGATATATTCCTGATAGGTCATCTGGGGGTATTTTATCTTTCAGGTTACAGAGCAAGTCTCGTATAGTGTTATCACTTTTATGGACTACGTGTAACCCTACGTGGATTTTTTTAAAACTTGTTGCAAATATCTTGGTGGCAAATTCCCAAAATCAAAAATACGAGCTAATAAAAAAATCGAAAACAGAATTCTGTGTATAGGTGATTTTTTCTGATTGAATAACACGTCTCCACAAAAACCATAGGGAGGAGTATTAGATGGTACGCATTGTTGGATTAGATTTTAAAAATATGTAAAGATTCTACATAAGACAGTAAAAAAATCATAAAACTCTAGACGATTTTTTTACTAGTCAGTGTGCTTCAACAATCAACAAGCCAACGCTAAGCTTTTTTATTCGCAATAAACCACCTCAAATAAAAATCTATAAATCACAGATCTTGGGAACGATATTCCTATACTTAGATACAGCAGTTGATTCCAAATGTACAAAGGAGGCAATCGGAGAGCAAACTTTTCGCCCCAAGGCAACAAAAAAAAAACATCGCGGAACCTATCCCGTGCCGGTTAAAAATAAACCTTACACGATCAAGATTAGCGGGTGGAACACTATTTTTATCATTCGCGCGCTCTGCCGTGGCATTTAAATCGTTATCGCTTGAACGTCCTTGACGGAAAGCTGCTGCCAAAATGAGCGGAAGAAACCCACCGGTCGCCAGGAATACGATACATAATTCGACTACATTGTCGCCATTATTTTAGCGCGCAAAATTTCCCGACGATTGTTATGACTGTGCTGACTTTTTCCCCCCAGTCGACTGTCGTACGCCCACGATGTCGCTCTGGCGCCCACAACCACTGCACTACGAATCACAAGCGCGCCTACAGCTACGGTGACGACCGACCAGATGAATTAATTCGAATTTATGCTTCGGAGTGTCGGAAATTCAGGGGGAAATTTATGAACGTTAATTTCTTCTGAGGCATGGTGAATTACATTATCGCCGTGCAGCGCATACAAAAAGTTCACAGAACGCAGTTCTTTGCGGTCTGTAGCTGGTTCAAACTGATTCGACGAGCGAGCAGAAATGCAGTGCAGCGATGATGGACACTTTTGTGGCAGTGTCTAAAACATTTTCGCGAACCATGAAACATTGAAACCGTGCATAATTGGGCAAATTTGTAATGATTCAAGACGGCTTAATCTAGTGGGGAATATTCCCGACTCATTCTGGCAATCATCAGTTGCGGACAGTTAGCAGTGGTGCATTCGGAGAAAGCAATTTTCAAGGATTGTTCGGGCTGGTGACAAATTTCACGCGAAGATGACGGAAACTTTTCACATTTTTGGATATACAGCATTTCATAGAGAACGAAAAAAATCCAAATGTGCAAAACAAATATATCCAATTTTCCTTCGTGACTGCGTAGAGTGATTGATGACGGCTGAAAAGGATGCGTCAGAGACCAGTCGTATGCAAGAAGAAAAATGTCATATCATGTAAGGGTGAAACTTCTTTTGCTTGCAGATAAAAAAAATGTGTATTCACTGTTTTGGTCACAATGTTTAAATTGCCAACTCCTAAATGGTTTACCGATGGTTTCATAGACTCCTGATTAGCTCCCATTTTCATAACGTCCCCTTACTTTTTAAATTGTGTAAACGTCTATGCTGCAGATACACATTTGCAACTGATTGGATAAGTAACGAATCAATTGAAATACAAATCAAGAAAGTACTCGCCTTATGAATCGTCTGGGTCGTTGGTTATCACAAGGTTATTAGATTAAATACGAGTTCATTACTGCGTCAAGCTTTTACCCCCATAAAAGACATTTTTATTTATTCCTACACGAACAGAACAGTCTTCATGATTCAGCAGTCAGAACCATTTTTTTGGGAATATCGCTTTCATTCGTAAATTTAGCACTCAACGGCACTGACTGCATACATTCGTCTTAAATTATTCTGTCGCTTGTGCAGACGGCTATTGGCCGGAACGTTCTCGAAAATACCCATACAGACGGCATAAATGACCAAGTCATCGTCTGTCACTTAGCTCCACTGGCTCCCCGAAACTGCTCCTATTCTACCTATCATCATCGTCATCACGAGACTGGGCCCAGCTTTCAAAGATTGGTTGACAACAGTGGACCACGGCGGTCCCATGGCGTCCCATCCACCAAGAACCAGTCGCCCAAATAGCAGTCGCAACCAAATACATTCGGCGTAATTAATTACCAAAGCACAACATTGTTAAACTGCACGAGCGCGATCACTGGCAGCAACTTTCCGCCTTCTGGCGCTGCTGCAATCTGAAATCCGTTGAAATTTGAATTAGCCGTCGCTACAATGACGCACGCATAGCGCCGCACAGTGCTCCTTCGTTTGGCCATAATTGGAACAATCGATATTCAGTTAGAATCAAGAAGGCTATGGCATCTATACATGTTCCATTGACTCTAGAAAGGATGTTTCCAAGCTTCCCTTGAAAGGGGGCTTGCGAGCCTCTGATGGGCCCCAGGTTAGCTCTACGTAATCGTGTTGCAACTTCCTCAGATGCTCTTCAAATGATCGGGAAGAAATAATAATGTAGTGTAGATGATGGAATATGTGCGTTTCGAGATCTGCAAACAGGTTTGTCATCAGGCGAGATAAGGCTTCCAGGCAGATCCTGTATTGTGCGGTTTTCTTTTTAACAGAAACGAGCGGATTGCTGTCTAGCAATTTCATATGATCCACCTGTTTGTTGAATTCGTCCATGACGTATTTTGACATATGATAAACTCTTTACTTCTTCGGTTTCGCTTCACTAACGTTTGTGCGTTCTGTATACATGTTGGTTCTGTCATTTTATCATCTCCACTAATTGAACCGATACTATCACTAGATCTAACTTCTGTTGTTCGGCAGTTAGCTGCCGCATCGACTTCTCGTCTTGCGGTTCTTCTTCGGTTATCATTTCTATAGCTTCACAATTTTCGTGTATCCCAAACTTTTGCCAGAAGATCATTGCAAGGATTATACACAACTCGACATCGTTGGTACTAACAGCACTGGCAAAAGTTTTATTCCAGCCATGGTATGCAATGGGTAAGTTGGCGAATTCTGTGATGATGTGTTTTGTTCCATCTGCAGTTTGTACTCCTTCTTGAACAGAATTTTTATGCAGATGTAATTCTTCGACTATTTTTAGGTGATGGCCTCCTAGTTACGAACAAGTCCCTTGAAAGGGGTTTTCATTCCCATTGACTTTTAAGGCCTTCTTGAAGGCGCCCTCCATGCCTCTTGAAAGAAGGTGCCCGAACCCTTTGACCGTATGCTTCCAAGCCCCTTGAAAGGGGGCTTCCGAGATCTTTGAAAATTTTTAACCAGTTGTAGGACAAAAGGTCGAAGGACAAAAGGTTAAAGGTCAAAAGGCCGAAAGAACAAAAGGTCGAATGGTCAAAAGGTCGAAGGGGCAAAAGGTCGAAACAAAAAAACTGCGTCAAAAGGTCGAAGGACAAAAGGTCGGAATGAAGAAAGACCCTTCTTTTTTCTTCCTTCTTCATTATTTTGTCTCCCTTTTAACCTTTATTTTCTTTCTTCTTTCTTTTTCCTTCTTCCTTCATACTTCATATGTTTCTTTCCTTCCATTCTTCTTCCTTACTTCTTTTTTCCTTCCATATTTCATCTTCCTTATTTCTAACTTCTTTCTTCTCTCTTCTTTCCTTCTTCCTCCCTTCTTTCTTTCTTTTTTCAGTTTTTCAGGAAACAGTTTTTCTTCAATCTTTCTTTCTTCACTTGTTTTGGCTTCTTTCTTTCTTTTGTCTTTCTTTCTTCTTTCTTCACTCTTTTTGCTTTCTTTCTTTCTTCCTTTTTTTCTCCCTTCTTTTTTCCTTCTTTCTTCCTTATTTCTTTCTTCTTTTTTCCTTCTTTCTTCCTTCTTTCTTCCTTTTAACTTCCTTATTTCTCCCTTTTTTGTTTTTCATTTCCCCCAACTTTCTTTCGTTCTTGCCTGTTACTTGCTTCTTGTCTACCTTACTTTTTGTTTCCTTGTGTTTTTCTTCCTTCTTCTTTTCTTCTTCTACTTTCCTTTCAACTTCTCTCTTCATTCTAACTTCTTTCTTCATTCTAACTTCTTACTTCCTTCTTTTTTCTTCTTCCTTTCTTCCGCCTTTTTTATTTTTGTTTCTTTTTTCTTTCTTCCGTCTTTCTTCATTCTTCTTTCCTCCGTTTTTTGCTTCTTACTTCTTTTTTTCTTATTTTTTCATCTTTTCTTCCTTCTTTCTTTTTTCTTTCTTCTTTCTTTCTCTCTCTTTCTTCATTCTTCCTCTCTTCTTTCTTTCTTTCTCTCATCTTTCTTTCTTTCTTCTTGTTTCCTTTCTTTCTGCTTGTTTTTTATTTCTTCCTTCTTTTTTCCTTCTTCATTCATTTATTCTTTTTTGCTTCTCTCTTCCTTTTTTCTTCTTTCATCCTTCTTCATCCCTTCTTCTTTTCTTCCTTCTTTCTTCTTTCTTTCTTCATTCTTTCCTTCTCCTTTTTTCCTTTTTTCTTCCTTCTTTTTTACTTATTTCTTTCTTCTTTGTTCCTTATTTCTTTTCAACTTTCCATTCCCTGTTACTAACTTCTTTCATTTTTTTGCATCCTTGTGTCTTCTCTCCTTCCTCATTTTTCCTTCGTCCTTCTTTTTTCCATTCCTCTGTTCTTCTTCATTCTTCTTTTTCCTTTCTTACCGCATATTTGTCCTCTCTCCTTCTTTCTATCTTTTCACTTCTCATTTTTATCACTCCTTATATCACATTTCTCACTAGTCACTTTCTTCTTCTCATTTCTTCCGTTTTACTTTTCACTTTTCACTACGCACTTCTCATTTCTCACTCACTACTCACTGTTCACTTTTCACTTCTCACTACTCACTTCTCACTTTTCACTACTCACTATTCACTATTCACTTTTCACTTCTCACTACTTACTTCTCACTTCTCACTTATCAATTCTCACTTTTCACTTCTCATTTACCTCTTTTCACTACTCCTTCCTTGTCTTTTTGTCCTTTCGATCTTTTGACCTTCGACGTTATGATACAAATTCGATCTTTTGACCCTTCGACCTTTTGGCCTTTCGACCTTTTGACCCTTCGATCTGTTGTCCTTTCGACCTTTTGTCCTTCGACATTTTAATCTTCGGAATCTGTGTCAAATAGTCAAAAGGTCGAAGGACAAAAGGTCGAAGGACAAAAGGTCGAATATGTGCCGTAACGCCGAAGGTCAAGAGGTCGAAGGATAAAAGGTCGAAAGAATAAAAAGACATGAAATGAGATGGAAGTTTTGAGTGAGATGCAAGATGGAAGTAGTGAGAAGTGAGAAGTGGAAAGGAAAAAAAGAAGTACAAAGTAACAAGTGAAAAATGTGATGTGATAAGTGAGGAACGGAGAAGTAATAAGTGAGTGGTAAATAAGAAATGAAAAGGAAAAAAGAAGAAAGGAGGAAACATTTACATATCAGGTATCAGAATGTCGGCTCCAAGGGCACGTTCACCTAAATTTGAGAGATTTTTGCCATAACATAAAGAACAGAAGAGGAAAAAAGAACAAAGAAAGAAAGAAGTAGGAAGATGGAAGAAGGAAAAAAGAAGGAACAAGGAAGAAAGAAGAAGGAGAAAAGATACAATGAAGCAAAACAAAAGAAAAAAGGAGGAAAAAGTAACAGGAAAAGAAAAGAAAGATGGAAGAAATGGAGAAGAAAGAAAAGAGAAATAAGGAAGGAAAAAGAAAGAAAGAAGAAATAAAAAAGAAAGATGGAAGAAATAAGGAATAAACAAGAGAGAAATAAGTAAGAAAGAACAAAGAAAGAAGGAAGAAAGAAGGATGAAAAAAAGGAAGAGAGGAAGAAGGAAGAAAAAAGGAGAAAAAAAAGAAGAAAGCAAGTAGGAAGAAAGAAGGGAGAAAGGAGGAAGAAATAAGGAAGAAAACAGGTAGAAAGAAGGAAGCAAGATGAAGGAAAGAAGGAAGAAAAAAGGAAAAAAAGAAAGAAGTTAGAAATAAAGAAGGAAGAAGGAAGAAAGAAGAAAGGAAGAAAAATAATTGAAGGAAGGAAACATATGAAGTAAGGAGGCAGTTTTTATGTTTCGACCTTTTGTCCCTTCGACTCATTGACCCTTCGACCTTTTGTCCTTTCGACCTTATGACTTTCGTCCTTCGACCTTTTGACCTTCGACCTTTTGTCCTACTACCCTTGAAAGGGGGCACCCAGGAACCCAGGAAGGATGGCACTCGAGCTTCTTGAAAGGGGGCCCCACAGCCCCTTGAAAGGAAGCACTCGAGCCCCTTGAAAGGGGGCACCAGAGCCCCTTGAAAGGGGGCACCAGAGCCCCTTGAAAGGGGGCACCAGAGCCCCTTGAAAGGGGGCACCAGAGCCCCTTGAAACGGGGACACGCGATCCCCTTGAAACGGGGACGCCAGAGCCCCTTGAAACAGGGACACCAGAGCCCTTGAAACGGGGACACTAGAGCCCTTGAAACGGGGACACCAGAGCCCCTTGAAACGGGGACACCAGAGCCCCTTGAAACGGGGACACCAGAGCCCCTTGAAACGGGGACACCAGAGCCCCTTGAAACGGGGACACCAGAGCCCCTTGAAACGGGGACACCAGAGCCCCTTGAAACGGGGACACCAGAGCCCCTTGAAACGGGGGACACCAGAGCCCCTTGAAATGGGGACACCAGAGCCCTTGAAACGGGGACACCAGAGCCCCTTGAAACGGGGACACCAGAGCCCCTTGAAACGGGGACACCAGAGCCCCTTGAAACGGGGACACCAGAGCCCCTTGAAACGGGGACACCAGAGCCCCTTGAAACGGGGACACCAGAGCCCCTTGAAACGGGGACACCAGAGCCCCTTGAAACGGGGACACCAGAGCCCCTTGAAACGGGGACACCAGAGCCCCTTGAAACAGGGACACCAGAGCCCCTTGAAACGGGGACACCAGAGCCCCTTTGGAAACGGGGGACACCAGACCCCCTTCAAACGGGGACACCAGAGCCCCTTGAAACGGGGACACCAGAGCCCCTTGAAACGGGGACACCAGAGCCCCTTGAAACGGGGACACCAGAGCCCCTTGAAACGGGGACACCAGAGCCCCGTGAAACGGGAACACCAGAGCCCTTGAAACGGGGGACACCAGAGCCCCTTGAAACGGGGACACTAGAGCCCTTGAAACGGGGGACACCAGAGCCCCTTGAAACGGGGACACCAGAGCCCCTTGAAACGGGGACACCAGAGCCCTTGAAACGGGGACACTAGAGCCCCTTTGAAACGGGGACACCAGAGCCCTTGAAACGGGGGACACCAGAGCCCTTGAAACAGGGACACCAGAGCCCCTTGAAACGGGGACACTAGAGCCTTGAAACGGGGGACACCAGAGCCCCTTGAAACAGGGACACTAGAGCCCTTGAAAGGGGGCACCAGAGCCCCTTGAAAGGGGGCACCAGAGCCCCTTGAAAGGGGGCACCAGAGCCCCTTGAAAGGGGGCACCAGAGCCCCTTGAAAGGGGGCACCAGAGCCCCTTGAAAGGGGGCACCAGAGCCCCTTGAAAGGGGCACTGAGCCCCTTTGAAAGGGGGCACTGAGCCCTTGAAAGGGGCACTGAGCCCCTTGAAAGGGGGCACTGAGCCCTTGAAAGGGGCACTGAGCCCCTTGAAAGGGGGCACTGAGCCCCTTGAAAGGGCACTCTGAGCCCTTGAAAGGGGGCACTCGAGCTCTTGAAAGGGGGCACTCGAGCCCCTAGAAAGGGAGGGCACTAGAGCCCCTTGAAAGGGAGGGCACTCGAGCCCCTTGAAAGGGGGCACTGAGCCCTTGAAAGGTGGCACTCGAGCCCTTCGAAAGAGGGCACTCGAGCCCCTTGAAAGGGGGCACCAGAATCCCTTGAAAGGGGGCACTCGAGCCCCTTGAAAGGGGGCACTCGAGCCCCTTGAAAGGGGGCACTCGAGCCCCTTGAAAGGGGGCACTCGAGCCCCTTGAAAGGGGGCACTCGAGCCCCTTGAAAGGGGGCACCTGAGTCCCTTGAAAGCGGGCACCTGAGCCTGAGCCCCTGAAATGGAGTCAAGGGACACTTGAGCCATTGAAGAAGATGAAGAAGTATTTCGTCGAAGGACATTTAGTCGAATAACATTTGGTAGAAAGGACATTTGGTCAAAGGACATTTGGTCAGAAGGTGATTTTCGATGTTTCTAAAAGTTACATAATTATTGTTCCAATATTGTCCAAAGAATGATTGGTTCATAAAAAGAATGAATAATACGAAAACGGTGAATATTTTGAGATTTGACGAGCCCTTCTAACCGACTACGTTGAATCATAAATTAATGAATTATAGATGGAAGACTAATGAACTAATTGTACAAATATTGAGTGAAAGAAAGAGAATCAATAAAAATAATACGAAAACCATTTCCATTCGACCAAATGTCCCTTCGACTAAACGTCCTTTTGACGAAATGACATTTGACCAAATGTCAATCAACGAAATGTTCCAAAGCCAACTACGATGAAGTTTTGGCAGAATAACATTGATACCATTGGTTTTTGACCATGTGCCGAAAAAAAGAATAGAGGGTATATTACCATCAGTATCTAATATTTTGATATTTCTGTAGGGACTTTCCAATATAATTTTTGTCATACCGTACCATACGTCTGAAGCACTATGCACAATCGACGACGACGTCGTCGATGCCAACTTTTCTTTTCATTTGACATTCGTGGAATGCAAGCCAAAGCCAACTGCGAAATGCAAACTCATGAGACAAGATCGCTGGGATCTACCGCAGACAAAAATCGCAGTGTATGCGAGACAACCAATCAAGTAGTTTGACCAATATAATTCCGGAGTATTTTGCGATTAGGTCGTATATAATTTTGGGAGCTTGGGAGAGTGTAAACGAAAAACGTTGTTGAGATTTTTTTCCCACCCGTTAACATTTAGGATCAGAACATAAATCGAATGTCCTTGTAACGACTAATATAATGCAATGTTAAGCATTAGCAAAGTCTTTTGAGAAAGCAGATCATTTGCCATTGGGAAGCTGAAGCTAAAAGGGAAAAATGAGGAGCATCATGTAACGATAACTCTTATCGTCCATTTCATTATGACTCCAACTTATTCCAATCTGCTACTGATATTACTGACCACCGTCTATTTCGATGTGTTACACTGAGCATTCGGCAACAACGTGCAAACGCCTCCAAATCTCCGTATTCTGTCTGATATCAGTGCGAATAATTCATTGAGTCGCATTGTAACAGAATTGTGGCGTCCAGACTGATAGCGAACTGGGAGCCGTAGCTTCAGTATCATATGTAGTAAAACGCCTCTTAGTGCGTTATTTAGCAATTTCCGATGATTCAGTTGATAACCCAAGTTGGAAGCCGGTTGTGATGAGTCATTGGCCCGTCTCATTCGTCGCCAAGCGTTGATACTGTGTTACTGTGAATCATATGCAAAAAGTAGAAAAGTAAGGATTTTATCAACAAACATAAACAAATAAATTTGAAGAACTTAGTGAACAGTAAATTTGTTGAACAAACACCAGGTTACCGGCGAAACAGCAAATCAGTCAACTAATGTTACCGAACTTGTCTAGCCTCTGTGAACCAAAGATGAAATATCGTATATACGCAAATTCAAATGGATTGTGCCGCGTCAGAAAACATTAGAACCGTATTTGATGCGTTCGTTTGATATAAATGTAGGTACCGCTTCTTGTGCTGTGCGATAAAAGTCTCGTTTAGTCTTGCCGCATGGCAACAGAGAATGGCATTCGACTTGGATAGACATCCTTGACCGTACATGGGAGCTGGTTCGGAAATGGTACTTTCCTACAAACCACACTTGAACAAGTTAGAGTATCGTAAAACCAAATTCCAAATTGCCTCTCTCATACGGCACGGAGTACGCAAGTCTTGCCATAAGAAATGATGATAACGACGTTGCTGCAGACGCCAGTGAGTGTAATCACGGTTTTTCATCCTTTGGATCACGTCTCTTCATTCGAGTCGGGTGATCATCATTGTTGCGAAACGAGAGAACTCAATAAATGCACGAAGTAGAAAGGATACTTGGCTTAGAGCATCTTTGTAATTAGGGTGTCCTAATAATAAATATTGAAAGAGAGATAAATGCTGGTTTACAATCAAAATGTGTGCTTTTTTATTAGACTGAAGTAACCCTACCTTTAGTGTTTATTTTCTATTTAATTTTGTCTCGAAAACATTTATTATCATGTGTGAGTATTGATTTCAGGCAAGTTCTCGAGTCTTTGAAACTGCAGAAAATTAATCCACCCACTTGTCTGCAATTTTGCCCAATCGAGAAGTATTGGTCAATTGCCAACTCAGGACATTGCTCAAATGTAATTCAAAATATCCGCTGAAGTTGATGAATCCAATGTGCGAGTTCTCCCGATCGCAATAAAATACCTTTTGAAAAATCTTTATTTTGAAAAACAAAAATTACTGTTTTTAAGTCCTAAGAAACACATGATTTTTTTACGTGTCCGGATACTTAAGGATAGATAATTTATTCTAATTCAATTGGTAAGTAACTAATTTAAATTTAGTTACATGTAGGAATAAATTAACAACTTATAAAATCAAGAAAGAGGAACAACAAATTATTCGAAAAGGAATGATGAGCTGTGAAAAAATGAGAAGTAGGAAGATAGAAGCGAGAAGTTGGATTTGAAAAGGAAGAAGTTGGATTTGAAAACGAGAAGTTGGATTTGAAAACGAGGGAAGTAGAATAAAAACGAAAGATGAAATAGATGAGAGAAAAAATGAAAAAGAAAAAGGAATGAAGAGAGGCGAAAAACGAGGTAATGATAAAGATGAAAACATGAAGAAAAAAGCTAAAAGAAGAGAAAAGAGAATAGCAAAAAGGCGTATAAATTAAGAGAAAAAAAAGAAAAGAAAGAAAAAGTTAAGATTAGTAATGAATAAAAAAAATGCTTCAAATTATAAAAAAACTAAAAAAGATAAATTTTTAGTGGATGGTAATTTTTTTTTCTCTTATTACTTTTGATCCCAGCCAATTTTCAATACGAAACAATGGAATGGTGTGCGCCGGTCCTGAAATCGTCGTCGGCGAAGATTGTTATAATTTTGCTCGAAAACAACGGCGACTTTTCAAGGTTAATCGATAGATTAGCCTCATTTAGTCTTTTTGCGACTTCTTCTAGGAGACGGCTATCTTCCTCGAAGTTGTCACTGGTCACGATGATGTCGTCCAAATAGAAAAACACCCATGGCTCCAGCTCCCCAGTTCCAAGGATCTTATCCATCAGTCTGGATAAAGTAGTCGGGGCTTAGATTCTTCGCTCAAAGGTATCCGAAGAAAAGCATCCTTTAAATCGATAGTGCCCAGATATCTAGTCTTGCCCAATCGTCCCAATATACGGCCGATGTGCGCTAACGGATAACTGCCACGTTTAGTACGGGCGTTGAGCTTTCGCGCTTTTTGATAGGAACCGCATTCACAGCCCATTCCGAAGATGTCTCTTCAATGATTCCCTGACGAAGAAGGCCTTACTTATAGCAGGCGAAAGTGGGAACGGGGATACCCGTATTGGTGAGGAATTTTTGAATTCCTCCGTCAGTTGTATAGACCAGCGGTTCTCAAACTTTTTCTTGAGAGGTACCCCTTGGAGCTTTTGCATTAATTGAGGTATCCCCTTTTTTCTGTGAATGAAAATAAACGTAACTTATAAAGACATGAAAAATAGACCTTAAAACAAACGGGATATATGGCTCTCCATGAAGTTGGCTCAAATTTTCATTATTCCGTGAAACTTCCCAATACAAATTTAGTTTTGTACATCAAGCATTCTAAAGGATGATTCCCAACCACCTGATAAGAGGCCTCCTAAAAGGAGACTTTCGAGCTGCTTGGAAGGGAGGCTAACAGCTTCCTACAGGATTTTTATGGCTATTGATAGCTCTTGAAAGGAAGCTTCCGGGCCTCTTGAAAAGAGGCTTCCGGGCTTCTTGAAAAAAGGCTTCCAGGCCTTTTGAAAGGAGGCTTCCAGGCCTCTTGAAAGGAGGCTCCCAAGACATTTGAAAGGAGGCTTCCAGGCCTTTTGAAGGGAGGCTTTCAGGCCTCTTGAAAGGAGGCTTCAGAGCCTCTTAAAATGAGGCTTCCGAGCCTCTTGAAAGGAAGCTTCCGAGCCTTTTGAAAGGAGCTTCCGAGTCTTCTGGCCCCTTGGAAGGATGTTTGCGAGCCTCTTGAAATGAGGCTTCTGAGCTTCTTGAAAGCAGGTTTCCGAGCTTTTGAAAGGAGGCTTCCCAGCCTTTTGAAAGGAGGCTTCCAGGCCTCTTGAAAGGAGGCTTCCAGGCCTCTTGAAAGGAGGCTTCCAGGCCTCTTGAAAGGAGGCTTCCAGGCCTCTTGAAAGGAGGCTTCCAGGCCTCTTGAAAGGAGGTTTCCAGGCCTCTTGAAAGGAGGCTTCCAGGCCTCTTGAAAGGAGGCTTCCAGGCCTCTTGAAAGGAGGCTTCCAGGCCTCTTGAAAGGAGGCTTCCAGGCTCTTGAAAGGAGGCTTCCAGGCCTCTTGAAAGGAGGCTTCCAGGCCTCTTGAAAGGAGGCTTCCAGGCCTCTTGAAAGGAGGCTTCCAGGCCTCTTGAAAGGAGGCTTCCAGGCCTCTTGAAAGGAGGCTTCCAGGCCTTCTGAAAGGAGGCTTCCAGGCCTCTTGAAAGGAGGCTTCCAGGCCTCTTGAAAGGAGGCTTCCAGGCCTCTTGAAAGGAGGCTTCCAGGCCTCTTGAAAGGAGGCTTCCAGGCCTCTTGAAAGGAGGCTTCCAGGCCTCTTGAAAGGAGGCTTCCAGGCCTCTTGAAAGGAGGCTTCCAGGCCTCTTGAAAGGAGGCTTCCAGGCCTCTTGAAAGGAGGCTTCCAGGCCTCTTGAAAGGAGGCTTCCAGGCCTCTTGAAAGGAGGCTTCCAGGCCTCTTGAAAGGAGGCTTCCAGGCCTCTTGAAAGGAGGCTTCCAGGCCTCTTGAAAGGAGGCTCTTGAAAGGAGGCTTCCAGGCCTCTTGAAAGGAGGCTTCCAGGCCTCTTGAAAGGAGGCTTCCAGGCCTCTTGAAAGGAGGCTTCCAGGCCTCTTGAAAGGAGGCTTCCAGGCCTCTTGAAAGGATGCTTCCAGGCCTCTTGAAAGGAGGCTTCCAGGCCTCTTGAAAGGAGGCTTCCAGGCCTCTTGGAAGGAGGCTTCGAGGTCTCTTGGAAGGAGGCTTCCAGGCCTCTTGAAAGGAGGCTTCCAGGCCTCTTGAAAGGAGGCTTCCAGGCCTCTTGAAAGGAGGCTTCCAGGCCTCTTGAAAGGAGGCTTCCAGGCCTCTTGAAAGGAGGCTTCCAGGCCTCTTGAAAGGAGGCTTCCAGGCCTCTTGAAAGGAGGCTTCCAGGCCTCTTGAAAGGAGGCTTCCAGGCCTCTTGAAAGGAGGCTTCCAGGCCTCTTGAAAGGAGGCTTCCAGGCCTCTTGAAAGGAGGCTTCCAGGCCTCTTGAAAGGAGGCTTCCAGGCCTCTTGAAAGGAGGCTTCCAGGCCTCTTGAAAGGAGGCTTCCAGGCCTCTTGAAAGGAGGCTTCCAGGCCTCTTGAAAGGAGGCTTCCAGGCCTCTTGAAAGGAGGCTTCCAGGCCTCTTGAAAGGAGGCTTCCAGGCCTCTTGAAAGGAGGCTTCCAGGCCTCTTGAAAGGAGGCTTCCAGGCCTCTTGAAAGGAGGCTTCCAGGCCTCTTGAAAGGAGGCTTCCAGGCCTCTTGAAAGGAGGCTTCCAGGCCTCTTGAAAGGAGGCTTCCAGGCCGCTTAAAAGAAGGCTTCCCGGCCCTTGAAAGGAGGCTTCCAGGCCTCTTGAAAGGAGGCTTCCAGGCCTCTTGAAAAGAGGCTTCCAGGCCTCTTGAAAGGAGGCTTCCAGGCCTCTTGAAAGGAGGCTTCCAGGCCTCTTGAAAGGAGGCTTCAGGCCTCTTGAAAGGAGGCTTCCAGGCCTCTTGAAAGGAGGCTTCCAGGCCTCTTGAAAGGAGGCTTCCAGGCCTCTTGAAAGGAGGCTTCCAGGCCTCTTGAAAGGAGGCTTCCAGGCCTCTTGAAAGGAGGCTTCCAGGCCTCTTGAAAGGAGGCTTCCAGGCCTCTTGAAAGGAGGCTTCCAGGCCTCTTGAAAGGAGGCTTCCAGGCCTCTTGAAAGGAGGCTTCCAGGCCTCTTGAAAGGAGGCTTCCAGGCCTCTTGAAAGGAGGCTTCCAGGCCTCTTGAAAGGAGGCTTCCAGGCCTCTTGAAAGGAGGCTTCCAGGCCTCTTGAAAGGAGGCTTCCAGGCCTCTTGAAAGGAGGCTTCCAGGCCTCTTGAAAGGAGGCTTCCAGGCCTCTTGAAAGGAGGCTTCCAGGCCTCTTGAAAGGAGGCTTCCAGGCCTCTTGAAAGGAGGCTTCCAGGCCTCTTGAAAGGAGGCTTCCAGGCTCTTGAAAGGAGGCTTCCAGGCCTCTTGAAAGGAGGCTTCCAGGCCTCTTGAAAGGAGGCTTCCAGGCCTCTTGAAAGGAGGCTTCCAGGCCTCTTGAAAGGAGGCTTCCAGGCCTCTTGAAAGGAGGCTTCCAGGCCTCTTGAAAGGAGGCTTCCAGGCTCTCTTGAAAGGAGGCTTCCAGGCCTCTTGAAAGGAGGCTTCCAGGCCTCTTGAAAGGAGGCTTCCAGGCCTCTTGAAAGGAGGCTTCCAGGCCTCTTGAAAGGAGGCTTCCAGGCCTCTTGAAAGGAGGCTTCCAGGCTCTTGAAAGGAGGCTTCCAGGCCTCTTGAAAGGAGGCTTCCAGGCCTCTTGAAAGGAGGCTTCCAGGCTCTTGAAAGGAGGCTTCCAGGCCTCTTGAAAGGAGGCTTCCAGGCCTCTTGAAAGGAGGCTTCCAGGCCTCTTGAAAGGAGGCTTCCAGGCCTCTTGAAAGGAGGCTTCCAGGCTCTTGAAAGGAGGCTTCCAGGCCTCTTGAAAGGAGGCTTCCAGGCCTCTTGAAAGGAGGCTTCCAGGCCTCTTGAAAGGAGGCTTCCAGGCCTCTTGAAAGGAGGCTTCCAGGCCTCTTGAAAGGAGGCTTCCAGGCCTCTTGAAAGGAGGCTTCCAGGCCTCTTGAAAGGAGGCTTCCAGGCCTCTTGAAAGGAGGCTTCCAGGCCTCTTGAAAGGAGGCTTCCAGGCCTCTTGAAAGGAGGCTTCCAGGCCTCTTGAAAGGAGGCTTCCAGGCCTCTTGAAAGGAGGCTTCCAGGCCTCTTGAAAGGAGGCTTCCAGGCCTCTTGAAAGGAGGCTTCCAGGCCTCTTGAAAGGAGGCTTCCAGGCCTCTTGAAAGGAGGCTTCCAGGCCTCTTGAAAGGAGGCTTCCAGGCCTCTTGGAAAGGAGGCTTCCAGGCCTCTTGAAAGGAGGCTTCCAGGCCTCTTGAAAGGAGGCTTCCAGGCTCTTGAAAGGAGGCTTCCAGGCCTCTTGAAAGGAGGCTTCCAGGCCTCTTGAAAGGAGGCTTCCAGGCCTCTTGAAAGGAGGCTTCCAGGCTCTTGAAAGGAGGCTTCCAGGCCTCTTGAAAGGAGGCTTCCAGGCCTCTTGAAAGGAGGCTTCCAGGCTTTGAAAGGAGGCTTCCAGGCCTCTTGAAAGGAGGCTTCCAGGCCTCTTGAAAGGAGGCTTCCAGGCCTCTTGAAAGGAGGCTTCCAGGCCTCTTGAAAGGAGGCTTCCAGGCCTCTTGAAAGGAGGCTTCCAGGCCTCTTGAAAGGAGGCTTCCAGGCCTCTTGAAAGGAGGCTTCCAGGCCTCTTGAAAGGAGGCTTCCAGGCCTCTTGAAAGGAGGCTTCCAGGCCTCTTGAAAGGAGGCTTCCAGGCCTCTTGAAAGGAGGCTTCCAGGCCTCTTGAAAGGAGGCTTCCAGGCCTCTTGAAAGGAGGCTTCCAGGCCTCTTGAAAGGAGGCTTCCAGGCCTCTTGAAAGGAGGCTTCCAGGCCTCTTGAAAGGAGGCTTCTGAGCCTCTAGAAAGGAGGCTTCTGAGCCTCTTGAAAGCAGGCCTCTGAGCCTCTAGAAAGGAGGCTTTTGCGCTTCTTGAAAGGAGGCTTCCAAGCCTCTTGAAAGGAGGCTTCTGAGCCTCTTGAAAGGAGGCTCTGAGCCTCTTGAAAGGAAGCCTGAGCCTCTTGAAAGGAGGCTTCTGAGCCTCTTGAAAGGAGGCCTGAGCCTCTTGAAAGGAGGCTCTGAGCCTCTTGAAAGGAGGCTTCCTGAGCCTCTTGAAAGGAGGCTCTGAGCCTCTTGAAAGGAGGCTTCCTGAGCCTCTTGAGAGGAGGCTTCCAGGACTCTTGAAAGGACGCTTCTAGGCCTCTTGAAAGGAGGCTCTGAGCCTCTTGAAAGGAGGCTTCCAGCCTCTTGAAAGGAGGCTTGAGCCTCTTGAAAGGAGGCTTCCTGAGCCTCTTGGAAAGGAGGCTTCCAGGACTTTTGAAAGGAGGCTTCCAGGCCTCTTGAAAGGAGGCTCTGAGCCTCTTGCAAGGAGGCTTCCAGGCCTCTTGAAAGGAGGCTTCCAGGCCTCTTGAAAGGTGGCTTTCAGGCCTCTTAAAAGGAGGCTTCGAGCTCTCTTGAAAGGAGGCTTCCAGGCCTCTTGAAAGGAGGCTTCCAGGCCTCTTGAAAGGAGGCTTCCAGGCCTCTTGAAAGGAGGCTTCCAGGCCTCTTGAAAGGAGGCTTCCCGGCCTCTTGAAAGGAGGCTTCCAGGCCTCTTGAAAGGAGGCTTCCAGGTCTCTTGAAAGGAGGCTTCCAGGCCTCTTGAAAGGAGGCTTCCAGGCCTCTTGAAAGGAGGCTTCCAGGCCTCTTGAAAGGAGGCTTCCAGGCCTCTTGAAAGGAGGCTTCCAGGCCTCTTGAAAGGAGGCTTCCAGGCCTCTTGAAAGGAGGCTTCCAGGCCTCTTGAAAGGAGGCTTCCAGGCCTCTTGAAAGGAGGCTTCCAGGCCTCTTGAAAGGAGGCTTCAGCAGCCTCTTGAAAGGAGGCTTCAGCAGCCTCTTGAAAGGAGGCTTCAGCAGCCTCTTGAAAGGAGGCTTCTGAGCCTCTTGAAAGGAGGCTCTGAGCCTCTTGAAAGGAGGCTCTGAGCCTCTTGAAAGGAGGCTTCCAGGCCTCTTGAAAGGAGGCTTCCAAGCCTCTTGAAAGGAGGCTTCTGGAGCCTCTTGAAAGGAGGCTTCTGAGCCTCTTGAAAGGAGGCTTCCTGAGCCTCTTGAAAGGAGGCTCTGAGCCTCTTGAAAGGAGGCTTCTGAGCCTCTTGAAAGGAGGCTTCTGAGCCTCTTGAAAGGAGGCTCTGAGCCTCTTGAAAGGAGGCTCTGAGCCTCTTGAAAGGAGGCTTCCTGAGCCTCTTGAAAGGAGGCCTGAGCCTCTTGAAAGGAGGCTTCCTGAGCCTCTTGAAAGGAGGCTCTGAGCCTCTTGAAAGGAGGCTTCGAGCCTCTTGAAAGGAGGCTTCTGAGCCTCTTTGAAAGGAGGCTTCCAGGACTTTTGAAAGGAGGCTTCCAGGCCTCTTGAAAGGAGGCTCTGAGCCTCTTGAAAGGAGGCTCTGAGCCTCTTGAAAGGAGGCTTCCAGGAGCTCTTGAAAGGAGGCTTCTGAGCCTCTTGAAAGGAGGCTTCTGAGCCTCTTGAAAGGAGGCTCTGAGCTCTTGAAAGGAGGCTTCTGAGCCTCTTGAAAGGAGGCTTGAGCCTCTTGAAAGGAGGCTCTGAGCCTCTTGAAAGGAGGCTTGAGCCTCTTGAAAGGAGGCTTCTGAGCCTCTTGAAAGGAGGCTTCTGAGCCTCTTGAAAGGAGGCTTCTGAGCCTCTTGAAAGGAGGCTTCTGAGCCTCTTGAAAGGAGGCTTCTGAGCCTCTTGAAAGGAGGCTTCTGAGCCTCTTGAAAGGAGGCTCTGAGCCTCTTGAAAGGAGGCTTCTGAGCCTCTTGAAAGGAGGCTTCCTGAGCCTCTTGAAAGGAGGCTCTGAGCCTCTTGAAAGGAGGCTTCTGAGCCTCTTGAAAGGAGGCTTCTGAGCCTCTTGAAAGGAGGCCTGAGCCTCTTGAAAGGAGGCTTCTGGAGCCTCTTGAAAGGAGGCTTCCAGGACTCTTGAAAAGAGGCTTCCAGGGCTCTTGAAAAGAGGCATCCAGGCCTCTTGGGAGGAGGCTCTGAGCCTCTTGAAAGGAGGCTTCCGAGCCTCTTGAAAGGAGGCTTCCAGGCCTCTTGAAAGGAGGCTTCCAGGCCTCTTGAAAGGAGGCTTCTGAGCCTCTTGAAAGGAGGCTTCCTGAGCTCTTGAAAGGAGGCTTCTGAGCCTCTTGAAAGGAGGCTTCCAGGCCTCTTGAAAGGAGGCTTCCTGAGCCTCTTGAAAGGAGGCTTGAGCTCTTGAAGGAGGCTTCCAGGCCTCTTGAAAGGAGGCTTCTGAGCCTCTTGAAAGGAGGCTTCTGAGCCTCTTGAAAGGAGGCTTGAGCCTCTTGAAAGGAGGCCTGGAGCTCTTGAAAGGAGGCTTCTGAGCCTCTTGAAAGGAGGCTCTGAGCCTCTTGAAAGGAGGCTCTGAGCCTCTTGAAAGGAGGCTTCTGAGCCTCTTGAAAGGAGGCTTCTGAGCTCTTGAAAGGAGGCTTCCTGAGCCTCTTGAAAGGAGGCTTCCTGAGCCTCTTGAAAGGAGGCTTCTGAGCCTCTTGAAAGGAGGCTCTGAGCCTCTTGAAAGGAGGCTTGAGCTCTTGAAAGGAGGCTTCTGAGCCTCTTGAAAGGAGGCTTCCAGAGCCTCTTGAAAGGAGGCTCTGAGCCTCTTGAAAGGAGGCTTCCTGAGCCTCTTGAAAGGAGGCTCTGAGCCTCTTGAAAGGAGGCTCTGAGCCTCTTGAAAGGAGGCTTCTGAGCCTCTTGAAAGGAGGCTCTGAGCTCTTGAAAGGAGGCTTCTGAGCTCTTGAAAGGAGGCTTCTGAGCCTCTTGAAAGGAGGCTCTGAGCCTCTTGAAAGGAGGCCTGAGCCTCTTGAAAGGAGGCTTCTGAGCCTCTTGAAAGGAGGCTTCTGAGCTCTTGAAAGGAGGCTCTGAGCCTCTTGAAAGGAGGCTTCTGAGCTCTTGAAAGGAGGCTTGAGCCTCTTGAAAGGAGGCTTCTGAGCCTCTTGAAAGGAGGCTTGAGCTCTCTTGAAAGGAGGCTTCTGAGCTCTTGAAAGGAGGCTTCTGAGCCTCTTGAAAGGAGGCTTCTGAGCCTCTTGAAAGGAGGCTTCTGAGCCTCTTGAAAGGAGGCTTGAGCCTCTTGAAAGGAGGCTCTGAGCTCTTGAAAGGAGGCTTCTGAGCCTCTTGAAAGGAGGCTTCTGAGCCTCTTGAAAGGAGGCTTCTGAGCCTCTTGAAAGGAGGCTTCCTGAGCCTCTTGAAAGGAGGCTTCTGAGCCTCTTGAAAGGAGGCTTCTGAGCCTCTTGAAAGGAGGCCTGAGCCTCTTGAAAGGAGGCTCTGAGCCTCTTGAAAGGAGGCTTCTGAGCCTCTTGAAAGGAGGCTTGAGCCTCTTGAAAGGAGGCTCTGAGCTCTTGAAAGGAGGCTTCCTGAGCCTCTTGAAAGGAGGCTTCTGAGCCTCTTGAAAGGAGGCTTCCGAGCCTCTTGAAAGGAGGCTTCTGAGCCTCTTGAAAGGAGGCTTCTGAGCTTCTTGAAAGGAGGCTTCTGAGCCTCTTGAAAGGAGGCTTCCGAGCCTCTTGAAAGGAGGCTTCCGAGCCTCTTGAAAGGAGGCTTCCGAGCCTCTTGAAAGGAGACTTCCGATCAGGCATTGCAAACTATCCCATCATTCGATCTTTTGAGCAAAGATACTGATGAAATCATGGGATATGGATCTCAGTTATCTGTCCGCTCAGTAAACCAAGTCATAAGTTCGTCATGAAGGAACTTTTTTTCATAGCTTTTGTTGTAGCAACACCTTCGCAACGTGTACATACCCAGAACTGCGTTGGCTATCCGGAACATCATCAAACGCTCAAATGATAATATCTTTCCAGAGTGCTCTTTGATTAGAGTTAATATCTTTGCAGAAGCAAAAATAATATTCTTTGCTCAGATGATATTGTAATGCCTGCTTCCGATCCTCTTGAAAGGAGGCTTCCGATTCTCTTGAAAGGAGGCTTCCGAGCCTCTTGAAAGGAGGCTTCCGAGCCTCTTGAAAGGAGGATTCCGAGCCTCTTGAAAGGAGGCTTCCAAGCCTCTTGAAAGGAGGCTTCTGAGCCTCTTGAAAGGAGGTTTCCGAGCCTCTTGAAAGGAGGCTTCCGAGCCTCTTGAAAGGAGGCTTCTGAGCCTCTTGAAAGCAGGCTTCTGAGCCTCTTGAAAGGAGGCTTGAGCCTCTTGAAAGGAGGCTTCCAAGCCTCTTGAAAGGAGGCTTCCAAGCCTCTTGAAAGGAGGCTTCCAAGCCTCTTGAAAGGAGGCTTCCAAGCCTCTTGAAAGGAGGCTTCAAAGCCTCTTGAAAGGAGGCTTCTAAGCCTCTTGAAAGGAGGCTTCCAAGCCTCTTGAAAGGAGGCTTCCGAGCAGGCATTGCAAACCATCCCATCATTTGATCTTTTGAGCAAAAATACTGATGAAATGATGGGATATCGATCTTAGTTATCTATCCGCTCAGTAAACAAAGTGCAATGTTCGTCATGGAGAAACATTTTTTCACAGCTTTTGTTGTAGCAACACCTTCGCAACGCGAACAAACCCCGAACTGCGTTGGCTATCCGGATCATCATCAAACGCTCAAATGATAATATCTTTCCAGAGTGCTCTTTGATTAGAGATAATATCTTTGCAGAAGCAAAGATAATATCCTTTGCTCAGATGATATTGTAATGCCTGCTTCCGATCCTCTTGAAAGGAGACTTCCTGATTCTCTTGAAAGGAGGCTTCTGAGCCTCTTGAAAGGAGGCTTCCTGAGCCTCTTGAAAGGAGGCTTTGAGCCTCTTGAAAGGAGGCTTCTGAGCCTCTTGAAAGGAGGCTTCTGAGCCTCTTGAAAGGAGGCTTCTGAGCCTCTTGAAAGGAGGCTTCTGAGCCTCTTGAAAGGAGGCTTCTGAGCCTCTTGAAAGGAGGCTTCCTGAGCCTCTTGAAAGGAGGCTTCTGAGCCTCTTGAAAGGAGGCTTCTGAGCCTCTTGAAAGGAGGCTCTGAGCCTCTTGAAAGGAGGCTCTGAGCCTCTTGAAAGGAGGCTTCCAGGCCTCTTGAAAGGAGGCTTCCAGGCCTCTTGAAAGGAGGCTTCTGAGCCTCTTGAAAGGAGGCTTCTGAGCCTCTTGAAAGGAGGCTTCTTGAAGGAGGCTGAGCTCTTGAAAGGAGGCTTGAGCCTCTTGAAAGGAGGCTCTTGAGGCCTGAGCCTCTTGAAAGGAGGCTTGAGCCTCTTGAAAGGAGGCTTCCAGGCCTCTTGAAAGGAGGCTTGAGCCTCTTGAAAGGAGGCTTCTGAGCCTTGAAAGGAGGCTCTGAGCTCTTGAAAGGAGGCTTCTGAGCCTCTTGAAAGGAGGCTTCTGAGCCTCTTGAAAGGAGGCCTGAGCCTCTTGAAAGGAGGCTTCTGAGCCTCTTGAAAGGAGGCTTCTGAGCCTCTTGAAAGGAGGCTTCTGAGCCTCTTGAAAGGAGGCTTGAGCCTCTTGAAAGGAGGCTTGAGCCTCTTGGAAGGAGGCTTCTGAGCCTCTTGAAAGGAGGCTTCTGAGCCTCTTGAAAGGAGGCTTCTGAGCCTCTTGAAAGGAGGCCTGAGCCTCTTGAAAGGAGGCTTCCTGAGCCTCTTGAAAGGAGGCTTCCTGAGCCTCTTGAAAGGAGGCTTGAGCCTCTTGAAAGGAGGCTTCTGAGCCTCTTGAAAGGAGGCTTCCTGAGCCTCTTGGAAGGAGGCTTCTGAGCCTCTTGAAAGGAGGCTTCTGAGCCTCTTGAAAGGAGGCTTCCGAGCCTCTTGAAGGAGGCTTCTGAGCCTCTTGAAAGGAGGCTTCTGAGCCTCTTGAAAGGAGGCTTCCTGAGCCTCTTGGAAGGAGGCTTCGAGCCTCTTGAAAGGAGGCTTCCGAGCCTCTTGAAAGGAGGCTTCCGAGCCTCTTGAAAGGAGGCTTCCGAGCCTCTTGAAAGGAGGCTTCCGAGCCTCTTGGAAGGAGGCTTCTGAGCCTCTTGGAAGGAGGCTTCTGAGCCTCTTGGAAGGAGGCTTCTGAGCCTCTTGAAAGGAGGCTTCCGAGCCTCTTGAAAGGAGGCTTCCGAGCCTCTTGAAAGGAGGCTTCCGAGCCTCTGGTGATATTGTTCAGCAGCTCCTTCAACTGACAAGCGTTGGATATTGAATCGCATCGTTCTGTTATTTCGTGAATTCGCGACGCTGGAAAGCCCGAATTTTCGCAACTACAAGGTAGTGATCCGAGTCGATGTTCGCACCCTTGAAGGATCTTACATCTATAACATCCGAGAAATGTCGTCCGTCGACCAGCACGTGGTCTATCTGTGAGCAAGTGTCTTCTCTCGGATGTTGCCAGGTGTGTTTGTGGATATTCTTACGTGCGAAGTAGGTACTGCTTATTGCCATCCCTCTAGCAGCAGCAAAGGTTACAAGTCGCAAACCATTATTGTTGGTAGTCTTAAGGGATTATCATTCATTTAAAGGACTGATTTCCGTACATTATTTGCTTCCGAAATATCGCAATACCATTTTTAACGATTACCGCGCAATATCGAACACGCTATTTGTAACCAAGTTAAGAAAATGAGGCGTGACTAAGACCACAAAAAGATAGATATTTTTTACAATAAATGCTTAGAAGACCGGTCCACAAAGTAGAAAAGTTTTATAGACGAAGCTTTATCAATCCTTATACCGTCGTCGGGGGTGACAATGAGTCTGGGGGTGAGAATGGGTCAGCACCGGATACCAAAATCGTTGAAAAAGGTCTCTTATAATTCAGTTTTCTTGTCCTCGGATACATTAAATTTATTCTACAAACATTCCATTTAGTTGAAACAGTGACCCATTCTCACCCCCATTTGACCCATTGTCAATACATGAACCAGTCTACTGCTCCGAAAATCTTATCTGCCTCGACAGTTATTAGAGAGGCGAAATCAGTAATCAGCAACGTTAGGGAGCTGCCGAAACGTGGCGCCAGTCATCACACACTTCTAATATTCGTGACTCTGGCGATTTCTAGCCGGCCGATACAGTTATCACAGACGGGTGTGATGGAAAATTCCACGAATAGCTCGAAAATCCACCGATACGAATTGGCCTATCTAAAGTCGGCCCGATTATCTGCTCAAGTGTAACCACTCTCAAGGCTACTTTGTTGGCAGTTGCGGACGGTGCTTAGAAATTTAGCACAAAGCTGCCCATTATTGAAGGGTGGAGCAACTCAAGACGACAAAGTAGTCTGTCCAAATACAGAAAACCTTATTCATCACTTCCACAGCCTACTCGATATTGGGAAATACACGTGCATTTAGAAGTAAAGAAGATTCCTACGGGCAGAGAAACAAAACTTCTTTCATTGCTATACCCGCGCTAAAAGTCGCCCAGTGTTAGAAAGTGTTGCCTTGCCGCTCCAGAACGCGACGCATGTTTCTTGTCACAACTGTTCAAACAGACTGGTTTATCGAACGCATCATCTTCAAACGAAAATCCGATTCGGTGTCGCCGTTGTCGGACATGTGCGACTGTTACCAAGCAGCAGCAGCCAACGGTTGCTGCGATCACACCCGCTTGACGCAATCAATCATTCTTGTTGGCATTCCCGCCGCCGCCAGTGGGGTGCAACCTCAGGTGAGCAGACTGGACACCTTCGTCCGCGGATCGCAAATTTAACGGAAAGTTTGAAATATGTTTTCCGCGGACGCCAGCGCAAGAGGCACGCGTAATAAATCTTTGCAACTAACCCATCAGATGATGTTCCAACGGAAAAGGTCTGTTGATCTGTGACTCAACCTAAACATCCAGAGAATGTCGCTATTGCGAATACTTGCAATAAGTGACGCGTTGTTTGTAAATTTTCAAGGTTGATAATGACATAACGCAAACAGACCCGTACTTTGTTGATAACAGACGACATAATTAATTGACGCACAGAGTGAAGAAAAAAGTGAATGCTGCTTGCTAGATTTGCGCAAACCGCATAAAATACAAGCAGCAGTGGGACGTTGATAAAAATGTTGTCAAAATAATTACTTGAAGAATTCTCCAAGGAAATTCAGGATAATTTATGGGCTTTTTACTTTTTGGGTCCATTTAAATTATTTTCATGGCAATTGTTATTTGTAAGATGCATCTGGTCAGCTTCGATCGGTTGTTGTTCATCACTTCCGCGTTTTTAAAGAAATTTTTTTCAACATCTGGGCTAACACGAAGAACTCTCTTGTACTACAAGAGAAATTCGATATGTCCACAAAGAGTAAGAAACCCCTATATGAAAAATCATAATTTTAAATAACATAAACTTACCTAAAATGATAGATGTGAAAGTTCTAAAGAACATCGAATCAAGAAAAAACGCACAGCATACCGGACAAATTCGGCGGCAATCCACGGCGGGGTACAAGAGTTGACGATACAGCCGTGACGAGTGATTGAATTAGTAAAATTCGTGCTAATATTTATATTTAGCAACGCGTGTGCTCGTGACACGCCAAACTGCAACCGGGCGGCGTCATCATTCATACAAACAGTGACATAACCCTTTGCTCGCATATGAAATCCGCACTCCATGCGAACCAAATTAAGACCATTACAGAAGTTGAGAATTTTCCGGCAGCTTGCCAGTCTCGTTGCCAGACAGACGTGAGATTTACCCACGGGACCATGGTGAAGTCCCCTTACCGACAACCCGTTCCTTGTCGTCATCATCATAAGCATGCAAGTCGGTTAGCAAGCAATGCATTCTGCGCTGCTTCAAGTGATTTAAGTCACTCATAAAGTGACGTTTATGTTCAGCAAGGCAATTGCTACAATTTTTATTGCCAACCACCGCAGGGTTGAAATTGTGCCTTCAAGCTCAAACTAACATTCAATTTTCCGAGAAACGCTAGCCTGTATTTTTTCCATTTGCCCGGGAAACCTTTCCCCACCCACCCACAAGACGGAGGAACCATTGTACCTAAATATTTGTTTGGCTGTAAAACCGCACCTTTTGCGTGAGCGAAAACTTCCGTGAAAAAGGGTATCCTCCTGCACGGACTGTGGTATGCCCGAGTTTCAGGCCGGGAATTAAATTGGACGGAAATGTACATTCCCACCCTCTCGGTTAGCGTGCGCCAATGTCAGGAAGACTGTCAAAATTAATTTAAAATTGAATGTCCTAATGCTCGGGTACGGGTTCGAGCAAAGTGTCAGCACGGTCGGTCCCGCAATGCAATCCGATCGAACGCAAAGTTACGTGGAAATGGTTGTTTATCGTTGATTGAATCAATTTGTAGCGACCGCATGTCTTCTAAGTGGACAGGGGATTGGTAATTACTCTTTCAACCCCTTATTGGTATTACGGTTGGGTGAGCAACTACCACTTGGTGCAACAAAGAAGAGGGTGACGAATTGTTTATTTCGATCGCAGTGTTTGCATGTAAACTGTTCCTAAGTGCTGGCATAATAAAATAATCATCGAAAGGGACAATATTGATATCACACATCAGGTGCTATGTCCAGTAGATTGCGAATGTCCTCAAATCGTGAACCTACACATATCCTGCGGGGTTCAACTATAGGAATTGTTATTTTTTAAGCTTGCGTACCTGCAGGAACAATATTCATGCCCCATAGAACGATAAGTCTGTTGACGTGAAGGATGCTTTCTATGAGAGCCTTGAAAAGGCCTACGGAGAGTGCCCATAACACGATGTAAATATTGTCATCAAGAATGCGAACGCGCAGATAGGAAGAGACGCCCTGACCAACGATACCAACAATAAAGCTCTGTCCAGTTAGAATCCGGAATCATTTATTGTATTGCAGCGGCACGGAAAGTGACCGCTGTAAGAATTATTTTACAGCGGTATGACTACCTAGGCGCCCACTTTCTGTGGTATAAATTTCATGGTGTTTCGTGCAGCGAGTCAAAAATTATTCCAGATGGAAGCCGAGAGGAGATGAACAATTCTGCACAGCACCGTGCGTGATCATCCTCCTCGTCGACGGCGGAACCTACATCAAAATGGATTTAGGACAGCTTCCTGGCCAAAAAATCTGAATGGCAACGGCACGAGGAGTTGTTCCTGCGAGATTAAGTTTGCTTTTATGGACAAATTTGCCAAAAAAAAAACTAATGATTTGGCGAGAGATATGCAGCTGCAGAGCAAATACCTAAGTTTTCGTGACGAATACGACGAAGGACTCTAAGCTGTACAAGGAAGAATGTCTCAAAAACCGTGTACTAAGTTTCATGAAAGCCCACGAAGGTATCGTGAAGTTTTGGCCAGATTTGACGAGTTGCCACTACAGCCGGGAAGTCATCCAGTTGTACCGCGATAATAACGTAGATTCCAACAATAAAAACATAATCCACCCAACTGCCCGCAGTTCCGGCCCATCGAGACATTTTGGGCAATAATGAAGCGGAAGCTTAATAAAAGTGGATAAACAGCTCGGGACGCGACTCAGATGACAAAAATGTGGAACAAATGTGCCAAGGAAGTTGCCTCCGGAGGTGTGCAGCGTTTGATGAGAGGAATAAAGAAGTAAGTGCGAATTGTCACTAGAAAACTAGAAATGATTTGCATTTATATTTTTTCCTTAAAGTACAGCAACTCACCTTTGTTTTGATGTATTAACCTTACTTGTATGTCAATCCGTTACCTAGATACAGATGTTTTATTATTCCGGATTCTAAATGGACATAGTTTCAATGGTCTGCGACTTGTGACCTTTGCTAGAGGGATTGCAATCTGTCTACTTCGCATGCAAGAATATCCACAAACACACCTGACAACATCCGAGTGGCGACACTTGCTAGACCACGTGCTGATCGACGGACGACATTTCTCGGATGTTATAAAATGTAAGATCCTTCAGAGCCCCGAACATTGACTCAGATCACTACCTTGAAGTTGCCATGAAATCCACGAAACAACAGAACGATGCGTTTCAATATCCAACGCTTGTCAGTTGAACTAGTTTCTGAACCGTACCGCTAAAAGCTGGACGAGCGGATAGGAGATGCCAGAGGATCTGGCGACGTCAACAGATTGTGGGAAAATATCCACAAAGCAGTGACTTCAACAGCGCAGGAAGTGTTGGGCACTGTACATCAACGCCAACGAAATGGTTGGTTAGATGAGGAGTGCCAGTGAGTGACGGACGAGAAAAATGCTGCTATCAGTCGAATGCTAGTGGCTCGTACCCGTTGCAATAGAGAGCGGTACAGTAGTGTAGCAAGGACAGAAGAGAAACAAATCCACCGAAGAAAAAAAGGCAACACAAAGAGACTGTGATAGCTGAAGCGCAGGAGAACATGGATAGTAATGTGGTAAACGCGGCCGGACTAACACCCAAAAAGGATGCCAGTCCGCGGTGGCTGTGATATAAATTAAACTGAACTCGTCTATGGTTCTTCTAAGACTGCTGTTTATTATTATAAAAATGACTTAACCTAAACTCAAGAGTACGATTGCTTACCCTCAAGTAGATAGCAATCATTCTCTTTGCTTTTTCATTTCCATGTTTCTTCGCACGCAGGACCAACTGCCTGCCGTTGGCGCGACAATGCTTAAGATGTAATAAAAATGTATTACATCCTCGAGAAGAAACATGGAAATAATCTATTTAGGCAGACAGACATGTGGTGATGCTCAAACAAGTCCTTCCAGCTCACCACAATAACGATATGCGGAGATTTTACGCAACTGTTTATGACACGCGGCATAAGACTACACCAGTGCCCGCCATGTGCAATGACCGAGAGGAGAATTTGCTAACAGACAAGACTATGGTGGCAGGCATATGGAAGGAGCACTTCGAAGATTTGTTGAACTACTCGTCAACACCATTTTAGGAAAATGGCTTATACGTTACTTTTTCACATTACGGCAGTAAGGCCTAGGGGTTCATAGGGCCAACGTAAAAGATCTCCATCCAGGGCGGCTACTCGCTTTAGCCTTGACCTGGGCCCAGGTCAGATTCCTGTCGACTTCCTTTTTTTTTCCTTGTTCCTCTTTCGTAATGTGTGACCTAAAACCGATATCGACAGAAATTCGTGAGTGTAAATGGAGGTTTACACTCACGAATTCTGTCGATTTCGGTTTTTGATGGCATCGTCGGTGGAGTTCTGCATTCGAGATCCAATTTTGAGGCATCCAGGTCCGAATTATAAAACGTAGACATCGGTTGATAAATACATGCAGTTTATGCGTAATCTCTGCTGATACGCACTGGCTTATAACAACACAGATTTTACGTTTGAGTTGAATATTCAAAATTTGGTGCGTTGACTAATCTGATTGGATCTCTACACAATTCGTAAACTCGCGAAAGCAGGGGCGGCATTGCGCACCTCGACTCGAAACGAGCAAACCATGCAAACTGTCATACGAAAGAGCTGCCGAAAGGAGATGCACAATGAGGTCCCAGCAGTAGCCTTCTTAATCCATGCTCCTATGCCGATCTTGGTTCCACCGTCGGACGCTAACTGGCTGCCAAGATATTGAAAGTTTTCGACCTTCTCCACTGCTCGTCCAGCTACCGTAAAGTTGGAGGGGTTGTTTGTGTTAACAAACAACGATTTAGTCTTGTTGGCGTTGATGGTGAGACCCGCCGTTGAAGAGCGTTCGGCCAGGTCGTTCAGCTTACTTGGCATATCAGAGCGCCGTTGTGCTAGTAGAGCAATATCATCAGCCAAATCGAAGTCATTTAGGTGCTCCATAGTAATAGGCTGCCAGAGCAGCCCACGGTTTGATACACGGTCGATCGCACCCACAATGAACTCGTCGATTACGATGAGAAACAGTAGCGGAGATAGAATACATCCTTGCCTCACTCCAGCGACTACCCAGATGGGGTCAGACTAAGCTCCGTTATGCAGGATCCCAAGCAGCACAAATTGTTTCACTACTGAACATTTCACTGTGTTGCAACTATTCGGAAAGAAACAATCTTTGCGTATGTGCCATCAAATTTAACTCTCTTGCAATCTAAAAAGCGCAAGAGGTGGAGCCTACGGAAACATCCTTCGATTGCAGTAAAATTGCAATATTGTTGCAAAATACTACAGCGGAAAAAAATAAAATAAAAATATAAAACTGGATTTGATTTATGGATCTTGTGATTGATAGTCCTTCACTCTACCACAGCACCATTCAACACTTCGAAGGGACTGCATGTTGACTCACCATAAAAACCATACGGTTATGAAGTTTTGCATTCGGGTTTTCTGTTACTTGATTGCACCATCAAAGGGAAAATTGTAAGTTTTCAAAACGTTGAACGATGCTAAATTAAACATGAAGACACATTCAACTTATCTGCAACTTAATTTAAACAAACAATAAAATTTTGAAAGAAGCATTGAAGTTACATGGTAAAAAATATGCAACTTGATGATTTTGTTTCGTGTTTGCAACATGAAGTGCAGTATTCTTTGTTTGTTTGTTTCCAAATGTCAAACACGTACTGCAATGCAATTTTAATGAAACATTGATCACAATTCGAACGTTTTTGACATCTTGATGCAACTTTTTCGTGCTTTGATGTTTTTCCAATGTCTTTAATGAAACTTAATAGAAACAAGGTGCTTTTAGGAGGATGTTGCGTGTGCTACTTGGGATGCTTCGATAAGGATGAGGATTTTATCCGGGACTCTAAGGGCACATCACAGATTTTCGTGGTTTAGACTATCGAATGCTTTTTTGTAATCAATAAATACCAATTATGGGTACTCTTGGAATTCGTTGACTTGTTCCAGGATGATTCGGAGCGTGACAATATGGTCCACATATGATCTTCCTGGGTGGAATCCTGCCTGCTGCCGTCGGAGAGTCGAATCTATTTTCTCCTGTATCCGGTTTAGGATAACTTTGCACAGAACTTTCAGAACAATACACAGTAACATGATGCCTCGCCAATTGTCGCGCACAGCCAGATCCCCCTTTTTTTGGGACCTTCACTAAGACGCCCTGCATCCACTTGCCGGAAAAATTGCGGTTTCCCAGATATTGCAGAAAAGTTGATGCAACATTTGCACAGATAGCGCGGGGTCAGGTTTGAGCATATCTGCTGAAATGCGATCGACTACTAAAGCTTTGTTGGATTTTATGCTTCGGATGGCTGCTTCAATCTCCCACAATGATGGAGCTGCGGAGTTGACGTGGTAATGCGTCGCACCCTTGGCCGCTCATTCCGAGATGTTGATAGTTGGTTGGACGCGAGGAAGTTGTTCGAACCAACGTTCAGCTGATTAGTTGGGTTGGTGAGTAACTGACCTGTCGCGTCTTTCACCGGCATCCTCGGATTCATCCTTGCTCCACTCAGGCGTCATGAGATATCGTAGAGGAGGCAAATATCGCCAGTTGTTGCATCCGTAATCCACTCCTTCCGCTGAGTGCGCAGCTCACCCAGGTTCAGTTCGATCAAAGTTAATTGCCTATTTCCGGGGATTAAACCACCCGACTTGGACATTAATTCACAATGTTGTGAAAACTCATATGTGAATATGTACGTTATGTGGAAGATATTGATTTGGAAAATGTATTGGAGGTAACCACTTTCCCTTCGATGGGACTCGAACCCATGACCCTACAGTACGCTAGACTGGTGCTTTAACCAACTAAGCTACGAAGGACTCATACGCCCTGAAGCCGCCGTGTAGGAAGAAATCTGTTAAGCTATCGCAAGCCGACTAACGCGGCCATCTTTGCTGCTACCGTCGCTTTCATCTGTGCCCTGTCGCCTTCGTGTAGGAGAAGTCCGCCAAGCTACTGCCGACTGCCTAACGCGGTCAACCAATACGCTTCACCCGTCAAGCAACCGCAGTTCACCTTCCGGAGTCCTCCTTGCTGTTACGATAGAATTCGTCTAGATTTCGCTAAATGTCGACCAAGACAGCAAGTTGTTGATGCCGCTGATTCCCAAGGAGAATAGTTGTTCTGCCACCAGGAACGTTCCCAAGGTAATCGATCCAGAACGGCTCCCGCCTGTTGTTAATAATAAACCAACGTAAGTCTATTTTCCCATTGTATACAGTTTAGGATAGCCACATCCTGCGGGCAGCAGGGACCATGTCCAAGGGCTTGACGACCCCTCCCCAGCCGTCTGTGAGTCAGGGGGTTCTGCCTAGGAGGTGGTGGGGTTAACAGGGGGCGCTGCTAATTCCCTCCCAAAAACCACATATCCGCAAGCAAACCTTATCAAGCGACCGTGTGCCGCTTAAAGCATACAAGCCCCTAACCCCGAATCCCAAGGTGTCAGGCGACCCGTGCCGAGGGAATGAATGACCTGGGGGGTGAACAATTAGCTAGGTCGTTAACGGAGCCTGTGGAGGTTCCCCAGAGTGAGGGCTGCTTCGGCGGCAAGCGAGCAAGTGGTACCCACACATCCCCAAGTGGTGCACATGTGGTGCAAGCGAATGGGAGTTGGGGGAATTACTCGTAATACCCCCACAGAGTGAGGGACCGAGTCTATGGGTGAGCACACAAGTAAAACCCGCATGGTACGCATGGTCGATAGTGTTAGAATGACTGAAGTCTGCTGAGGTGAGGCCTGGCAGGAGTGGCGGCACCTCAGAAGTAGGGGACACGAAAGTCTCGCAATGACTGGCAGGAGTGTCGGGGGGTTGATGCTTCTGCTGCACCTCAGAAATTGGAGACATGTAAGATAAGTGGTGCCACCCCGTTGGGGGTGGGGAGACCACCACACTGGCTGAGGACTATCTGGGCTTCGAAATGTCAATAGGTGGGTGCTGCCTGCAAAGTACCTAACGGTAACCTGTTGGCAGTATCAAAGCCTGGGTAGGTGAGTGTTAGGCACGCCTGACGTGCCGGGTGTTCCACGCCCAAACGATGCACAGGAGGTGCACAGAGTGGATAAAAATGGGAGATGGGGGTATTACAACCCCCATCGAGTGAGTGACTGAATGTCAAAGAGAGTGGTGCACAAGTGGTGCAAGCGATTGGGACTGAATGTATGAGCGAGCACACAAGTTAGACTCGCATGGTACGTATGGTCAGAGTGGCTGCTTAGGCAGTAGTGTGATCCGGCTGTCAGGGACGGAATGAGTGAAGTCTCGCTAGGCCTGGCAGGAGTGTCGGGGGGTAGATACCTCTGCGGCACCTCAGAAGTAGGGGACACGAAAGTCTCGCTATGACTGGCAGGAGTGTCGGGGGGTTGATGCCTCTGCGGCACCTCAGAAATAGGAGACATGAAAGGGTCTGCCTCGTAGCTGAGGTAGGAGCGGCATAGGAGCCACCAACCTAGGGTCGCCTCCGGCTTGGTGGTGCCACCCTGTTGCAGGACGGGGTGAACACCACACTGAGTGAGGACTGTCTATGTTGTGAGATGGCGGCATGGGGTACCCCCTGCAGGGTACCTGTTAGTCCCTTGCAGTCATTCAAGCGGCATAGGCAGGTGAGTGTTGGGGCACATGTGGTGCCAGTATGTCTTGTGCAAATGTGTTGCATGGGGAGTGTCGAAGAGTTGAGGCGCATACGTGCACTTGTGTACGTCATGGAGGGGGCGCAATGCCCAATAGTCATCCCCCCGAAGTATTGCTTAATTGCGGGCCGGGGGAATGACTGGAGAGGAAGGAGTTGGTTTTAGTGGGTCGGGAGTGGTGATCCCATCCCCACACTACCTGGGTTCGCCTCCCCAGGTGTCTGTTTGCAGATTTCCATTACCTCCGTTAAAAAAAAAAAAAAAAAAAACATCCGAAACTCTTCCCTACTAATACGCCCTGGGACCAGGGCCTTTGGTGCCCACCCCGGAAACGGCCATTGGATCAAGACCAGCGACTTGGGATTTAGACAGGTTTTCTTCTAGTACCGAGCAATCTCTCCGAGCAATCTTGTTACAATCGTAAGATATGTTGATTAGTTTGACTTCACTATTTTTCTAACTTTTTTTTCAACAATTTTTCTTTAACAATTCATAATACTTCAACGTTTCGTATATTTATTTGTCGCATTTATATTTTCAGATATTGTTTACTAAATTAATTAATTCATTCATCATCGTCTTCTTCTTCAAGAGCTTTACATTCCCACTGGAAATTGGCCGACTTTTCAAATTGAAAAGTCAAATTTTGAATTTTAAGTGTGTATGTTTAATGTAATAATTAATTTATATATATTTATTTAATAATATTAATTTATACGGGATTTCCATTTACCCTTGCGAGCAAAGGCTTGAAATTTCCAGTCTGAAGAGGGCGTGTTCGATTCTCGGTCCGGCATAGGATGTATTTAGGTTAGAAACATTATCGGATCTTTGAGCATAGTGTGTCCATTGCACTAGCCACACACGATACAAACTCGTGCAATTACAGTGACCGGCATAATAAAAAGCCCACTCGCCGTTTTTCATACAAAATGGTCAACTTTGGATATCTAGATCTCAATTGCGTGTGAACCAATTTTGCTGAAAATTTGACCAGAGCTCAAATATAACTTGAATTTTACCACACCTGAGTTTCGACCATATTGATTCATAGGGTAAAAAATTATTGCGGTAATACCAAAATGATTTTTTCGGCAAAAATTTATTTTTTAAATATCTTGAATTTTATAGGTTGTAAACTGATGACTTATTCAGCAAAAACGCGTATTTTGGCAATACAAAAAAGTTTGCGGAATATGCTTGTACACTAAGAGTTGTAGTTTTCAAGATATTATAAAATCAATTTTTTGCCAAAAAAATCGTTTTGGTATTACCGCGATAATTTTTTACCCTGTATGGTCGAAACTCAGGTGTGGTAAAATTCAAGTTATATTTGAGCACTGGTCAAATTTTCAGCAAAATTGGTTCACACGCAATCGAGATCTAGATCTCCAAAGTTGACCATTTTGTATGAAAAAAGGCAATTGGGCTTTTTATTATGCAGGTCACTGTAGCAGGCACGAAATAAAAGCTTCCAAATAATAACTCTGGAAATGCTAATCCTAGTATTTAGACTAAGCCGAAGGAAAGGCCAATTCAGAATTTTTTTTAATCTTTATTTATGTGTTTTTAATTCTTTTTCAGTTTCAGTTTCAGAATCATTTTAGAAGAAGACATGAGTTTATATTTTTGTAGAACTATTTACTATTTTTTAAATTTATACGTTTACTTTTTTCTTGATTAACTGATTAATCCATATATTAATTTAATAATTTATTTATTTATTTTTGTATTAACTCATCAATTCATTCAATGAAAACGACCTGAGACTAGTCAATTTCGCCGCAGCCAGAGAAATTTCTATCTGTAGCACCTATTTGGCAGGCAAGACTATTGGAAAGCACACCTGGAGACACCCAAATGGCTATACGTTTTCTCAAATCGGTCTTGTTTTGGTAGACGGTCGGCATTTCTCAGATGTCATAGATGTGAGGACCTGCCGATGCCCAAGGTGGAAATGGATGAAAAATGGTGAAAGTGTGCAAAAATACAGACATCGGCAGGCTGATAAAATACGGAAGATTACAGTGGGCTGGACATATCTCTAGCAGAGAACCTGGAAGAGGACGTCCGCTCCGGACGGACGACTTATTCAAATTTGTAAATTTCCCTAATCTGTCATAAATTTAGGGCTACGAAATGATGAGACGACATCTGGAAAGGAACGTCAAACATAGCTCTGGTCATAACTCACAAGTTTCAATATTTACACTTCCACGGGTCTGCCGATGACAATAATCCGCTAGTTAAGGGCAGTGTTATCTGGTCACTATTGTCCTTCTGACATGAGCTAGAGTTCTAAAAGCGGCACATGCCAAAACGGCCATGTGCCGCTTTTAGAGCTCTAGCCCACGACCGATTAAGCGTGTGCTTACAAAGGAGTTGCAGCTCAATCAGCATCTGTACTGGCATCCAGCGGCTGAATAGAAATGCTGTTCCTCGGAAGCTATAACTAACATGACAGTTGACCTTAAAGCAACAACTACTATTCCCGTTCTCGAACTGAGAAAGATTTCAAACTGATTTAACGGCAATGACATTTGATGTGTGATTATCCTGGTACTGAGTGAAGCCCGTTGGCCAAACTTTGGCCTTGAGAGCGTTCCTCTTCGGCAGGTTTAGTCACCAACGTCAACAAAACCAAATCGTTGGATGTAAACACATTCCAGTGGAAAATGTTGAAAGCTTTTAATATCTTGGTTGCCAAAGGCGTTGACATAGGCGCACGGATCAAGAAAGCAAAGGCTGCCTTTGCGATTTTAAGAAATATCTGAAAAACAGGCAGATAAGTGAATGCACCAAAATACGAATTTTCAACTCTAACGTGAAATCTGTGCTGTTATACGCTAGCGAAACATGGTGTGTATCAGTAGAGAACAGTCAACGTCTGCAGGTGTTCATCAACAGATGTCTGCGGTCTATAATTCGGGCCTGGTGGCCTCACAACTGGATCTCAAACAACGAGCTCCATCGTCGTTATCACCAGCGGCGGATAGCAACAGAAATTGGGGATCGGAATAGAAATCTATAAGCAAGCATTAGACTGGAACCCAGCGGGACATCGCAGCAGAGGCAGACCTAGAGGCTCATGGCGGCGAAGCATCAATAAAGAAATAAAAGAAAAGAAGTCAATTGAAATCTAACCTGGCGACAGGTTAAAGCGATAGCCGCACATGCTCAGGATGGAGATCTTTCTTCAATGCAAAGATCATTCGCTTAGCGTAGTAGGGAAAGCACCGGTCTAGCGTACTATTTTCGTGAGATCATATCCCACCGAAGGAAGTGGTTGCCCTACAACACATTTTTCGAACTAAATCTTTCACATGTTGTGCAATTGCACAAACAGAGTTTCAGACATAGTAATTAATTTCCACTCCGAGTGGCTAATACCCGGGATATAGACAATTAACTTTGATTGTATGAACTAAGCTCGAACTCATGGTCATCTAAAACCGTTATTAACAGAAATTCGAGAACGCGAATAGAAGCGGGTCGGCCACACATTACGGAAAAGCGGATATTGAAACTGCAAGCGCAGGTCTGATATCTGGTGGAACATCGGTCAAGGTCGAAGTCAAGACTAAAGCGAGCAGCTATTAAGGATAAAGATGTTTTACGTTGGCTATATGTACACCTATGGGGTGCTCAGGGTCCATGATGCAAGTTTTCAGAAATTACATAAATTATTAAAAAAATAGGCATTTTGTCAAGATGAAATTTCATTTGAATAAATCGTAACAAAAATGTTACAAGATTTAGATGAAAGATTATGTCTCTCGCCCTTCGATGTTGTTTGTAAAAAATAAATGAGGCTGTTACAAATATTTAATTAAAATTCTGCGCTACTGGTCTCCGAAAGATCATGGTGGATAATGAAAAAAAAATCAAAAAATTCTTCGGATTTCTTGAAGAATATTTTAAAAATCCTCAAAATAATCCGAATTTTATTTCGTTGCCCCCTCAACATATTATTTTTGGGCAAAAAAAAATCCGACGGGTGTGACATAATTGTTTTTAAATATTTGTATCGGCCTAAGTATTATAAAAATAAATTATATTATTAAATAATATTATTATCATTATTATTATTGTCTTTATCTGAGAGGCATTCAGCCCTTGGCTGGCTCACCTCTGGGAGACAAATCATAAATTCTAAAAGCAATTCCGCGAATTTAAAAAAATAGTTATCAACGAAATCATTAGGGAATTTTGGAAGCATTTTAAACGGCATGTTATGAATTCGTGTTTCCCATTCTAAACCGTTCTGTTTTCAATTACGTCTTAGACTTTTTGCAAAAAAAAAGTGTTCGCTTCTAAAACATCATTTCACTTATTTCGTTTGCTAATACGCATTTTGCTTGGTAATCAGCTTATCGTTTTCTGAAATTCTAACAAACAACATCTGGTAATGCGCCATTTAGTGCAAGACTACCTTGAAAATTGATTTTATTGTCAGATGACCGATACCACTACCTACCCCACTTCAAATTAATTGCGCACCGAAAATTGATTTCCAACAATCAGAAACAGTCCATTTCCTAAGCCTGGGGCAATTGTTTACTGTTTTTCGACCACCTTCCCTGGCATTATGGATTCGTGTTTTTGCTCTGGTGTAAACAAGTTTTGTTTGTGTTTATTATTTTCAGAAATCGGTTCGATTACCGTCCGTGTGTCGTTTTGTTGTGGTTGGTTAATTTCAAGAGAGAGTAAATCATTCGACGCCTATTGCGCAATAAGAAAATATACGCAGCGGAAGAAAAATACGACACAATTCGAATCGATAGCTTCCTGACCTTGGATAACGCTGGTCTACGCTGACTTCGCCTAAGCTTGCGTACTGCCGGCGCCGCCAGGCCCCAGGCCTATGCCTACCAACAAAAACTGCGTTGCTATCGTTGTATATGCGTAGGTACGTATTGTGCGTATATTCGGCGACCGTTTCGTTTTTATCACGCAAATTGGTGTCCCACACACCCTCCTCTCTCGCTCAACGTGTCCCGGCGGTGCGTGGCGGCGCCCGGGTATAGGATTACTGAGTCGCAGTAAAAGTGCGGCGGATTGTTCGGGTGGGTCGTTGAGCTGTCGTCAAATTGTGTGAGTTTTGGGATGATGCACGCCTAGTAACAAACAACCCCAGCTCTGCTGGTCGCGCCAAGTTGTGTGGGTGAGCGAACGCGGCAGGAAGAGAGGTCCCCCCGGAGAGTGGAACCTGGAAGGCGCGCTGAAGTAGTGGAATGGGTGCGAAGTGGGTATAATTAGAGATAGAGAGATGGGAGAGGAGGGCGTTGAGCTTTGCTGGAATGCGAATGACGACCTTGGTTTCTGTGAGAGTTTTAGTACATTTTGATAAAGACTTATGGGTGTGGGCAATAATGGTCTTACGATGATAACAATGTGTAGAGTGGAGCTGGACATGATACGTCGAGTTCGCAAGATCTTGATGGTTTGGCAAATTGCGATGTTCGCAAAATGTTTATCTCTGAAAATTGGTTCTTTCTTATATCAGGTAATTAATCAAGCCTAGTCAGACAACCGGTAGAACTAGTCATAAATTGCTTGAAACGTAAATACCGAATATGAAAGCGGAGCAATTCAAATGGTAAAATATTTAATAATATATTCGCAGAAAGTTCTACCAAGTTAATCTGTAATTATAAAAAATACAACTATGAAAATATATTTTTTGAAATAGTGAGGCTGCCTTGAGAAAAAAATAGATAAATGTCCAATCAGGGAAATCGAAAGGTACCTTGGGACGTCACGAGTCTTAACATGTTTTAATAAAATGCATGATTCAAGAATACAAGGAATACAAACAATTTGACAGGACAAAGACAAATTGAAAAATATTCAATGCCTTAAATGGCACGTTCGCCTCCGATGGTGAAATGGACGTCAGGATTTGATTCATTTTTAACACTACGAATAATACCGTGATCAGAAAATCATGCGAACTGAATTTTCAAACACCAATTTCCATAATTCTTTCCCAGATGTCTTACCCATCTCATCTTGTGCCGGTGAGTTATGTTTCTAGGGTTGCCCATTTTTTCATAGACGAGCGTGTGTAAGGATTGTTTTTCTAATTTACATGACATACTTCAGTACTGAGCATCATTTACAGGTTCAAAAAAGTCTTATACAACTAGTTTAGTATTGACAATACTATGTGTGAACAATATGTTTCTTCTGAGCATGCCTAGCGACTCTCAGTTGGCCTCTAGGTTCTCCAAACTGTTCTGGAGTTTGGATCCAATGGTTTACCAGGTCAACTGCACTCGATACAAATCTGACACAGATCCGGCGGACCCTACTGATACTTTACGTTTCAGTTATACCCAAACCAGAAGTTCTAGATTCTCCAAATTGTTCTGGAGTTTGGATCAATTAGTCTACAAGGTCAACTGAGCTCGATATAAACCTGATAGCCACTAGTCCTGTGGATACAGCTCTCTTGGGCCTCCGCGTATATTCAGCAGCTCAGTTGTTCCCAGCTTAGATGTTCTAGGGTCTCCAAACTGATCTGGAGTTTGGATCAATTGGTCTACTAGGACAACTGAGCTCGATACAATTGTGACAGCAACTAGTCCTGTCCACCCAGCTTCCTTGGGCCTCCGCACATACTTTACATTGCAGTTAGGTTCTCCAAATTGTTCTGGAGATCAACTGAACTCGACAGTAATCAGACATGTCCATACAACTCCCTAAAGCCTTCACGTATATTTTTCAACTCAGTTTTACTCAAACCAGATGTTCTACGTTCTTCAAACTGTTCTAGAGTTCGGATCAATTGGTCTACCAGGTCAACTACGCCTGAACACAAAGCCGACAACAACCAGTCATGTCCATACAAATCCCTAGAGCCCACGCGTATGATGTTCTACTCAGTTATACCCAAACCAGACATTCTAGGTTTTCCAAACTGTTATGGAGCTCAGGTCCAATGGTTTACCAAGTCAACTGGACTCGGTACAAATTGACAAGAACCAGTCATGTCCATACATCTATTGGCCCCCCGCGTATACTTTACATTCCAGTTATAACCATAATTTTGGATTCTATAAATTGTTCTGAAGTATGGGTCAATTGGTCTACTAGGTCAATTGAGCTCGATATAAGCCTGATAGCAACTAGTTCTGTGCAAACAGTTCTCTTGGGCCTTCGCATATATTTTGCACATAAGTTATACCCGAATCAGATGTTATAGGTTCTCCAAACTGTTCTGGAGTTTGAATCAATTGGTCGGGGTTCAGCGAAATCGCACCAAGCTCCTTTTTGACTGATTTGTAATGCATTGCTCGTAGAACAAAAACGGAAATCATTTCATATCAATTCATTCGTACATATGTTGTTGGATATCTTCAGTTATAGGGAACAAATGTTTTTTTTTTGTATAAAGTTAAATCTCCAATCCTAGACATTGGAAGGGAAAACCGCATCAAAAACAACGGACTGTACCGAACGAAAATGGCACAATAGAACTTTGGATACAGCGGAAGCATCAGCGACATGAAACAATTCTGACTCGCATGGACAGTACAAACAATATCAGCGAACGGCATTCGGCAGATTTTTTGCCTTTCGCGTATACTAAGTATACGTAAAGGCTATAGGATCTCTCCGAACCGAACTTTTTATGGAATCGACTCAGCTCGACAAATTGAGGTGATGTCTGTATGTGTGTATGTATGTATGTGTGTGTACAAAAAAAATGTGAGACACACTTTTTTGTACTTAGCCTTATCCGATCCTTGCTTGCAACAGGTTGCATTCGACGCGGAATCCTTCCAATTTTTTGCTATTGAAAATTGGCCCAATCGGCCATTGCGTTCCGGAGTTATTAGAAAAACATTGTTTGTTTCCCCATTTTTCCCAAAGGGCCCCCATTGGAAAAAAAATTTCACAAACAAATAATTTTTTTTCAAAAACTGCTGCAATGCATTCAAATGAACGCAAATGAATGTGAATTGATGAAAATAACTGAATCTATCTCCCTAAAGTGCAGTTTTGACCTCTCTTATGTGCTTTTCTTGTTATATTTTATAATACACGAGAAAGGCACCATCACCGCTAGGTGGATTATTCTGGTTTATTTTCGGACAGACAATTCGCTTGCAAAAGATATTTCATTTTAAATATAGTATGGGAAAAGCGTCTTTTTTTAACTCGGAAAGTTCCAACACGTGAGAGTTTTGAGAGGATTCACAATTGATCGATATAGAAAGGAGTTGAATCAGACGCACTTACTAAACTAAAAACATCAGCGTAGCTGCGTTGACAATAAGCATCTTATTGTCAGTGCAATTTGACAGCCTGTTGATAATGATTGTTATTCTTTTACGTGAGTCGCGTCGCGTCGCATCGCTCGTCGCGTTTACTCTGGCTTGCCCCTAAGGTTTAAGCAGGTAGTTGATGCAATACATTTGTTTGAATGGATGGAATCACTCCTTGCGTTGAAATTTCACTTCGTGCTGTTATTGTCCGACGGGCATTCGATGACTTTTCGCTAAGACGCCACCATTGCACTATGGGGCGGCTCCATACAAGTAGGTGGCCGAAAATATTTTCATTTCATTTCTGCAATATTTCACACTTATATCGTAGATTATTGTCTAAAAGATGTGAAATACTTGTTTTGCAGGTCGTTATTACTTCTAAGGTCTCCAAACTCCCTGGAATACAGACCTTTGATCTCTATGGAATATATCCCTTTTATCTACGAATGTCTCATGTACACAGCAGTCTATAGATGTGTATTTTATTGCAGCGCAGACCTGTAGAGTTCAAACTAGAAAATTGTATACTGTTTTTATGTGAATTGAGTTGTACAGATGTTCTAAGTTGCACAAGGACTCCGTCAAATACAGGCAATTGCATCTACATACGTAACAGGTTGTCTTTGTAGGATTTTTCAGATTGGTTCAGGCTCTTAACCCGTAAAACAAGTAAAGGGAATACAATATAAAGCTCTATTAAAGCTAAACGAACTCCATGCAATAAAAGCTTCAAGATATATAAGTATACTGCAACAACATTTATTTATTCATTATGTACATGAACATCCTCAACAAAATCATCATTTATTTCTTCAAGATCGATTAAAATATCTGCTATGGTATATTTTTCTGTACTTGAATCTGTTGTATTACAAGAAGTTTCAGTCACTAAAAAACATTCTGGAAGCGTGATCTCGGTTTTTTAAAATATGGCCTATCACTTTCACCATACACCCAGGTTTTTTTTACACGGTTTGGTTTTGGTCGTTTAAGACCTTCAGGGTCGATGAAGCAATGAGTTAACCCCACCAAAAAATTCACAAAAAATCAAAGAAAATTCAGGTGGTATTTGAAAAGCTGTAAAAGTTCAGGTTAACCGAGAAATTAATGAATTCCAAACGCGTAAAAAAAACCTGGGTGTACTCGTATCACTTCTGTTGTAGGCAGTTCTTCTTGCTCCCAGTAGCGCTTTTTCTATGGTATCCTCTCTTGGATCCATTAGCTCGTCATTAATTCTTCTGCGCTTCGTACGCTCACTTAAATCCTCAAAATTTTTGGATGGCCTTCCACGAGATGTTGAAGCCACTGGCTCTGGCTCAGCATGATAAAATTCTTCTAATTCAAATTCTGTGTCAAGCCATTCCTCATTATATGAGTCAAAGTAAGTTTTGGACCGGGATGCGGCCTGCCATTTTTTTTCAAATTTCAAATGCAGATTTTTCAATGTTGTATGGAGTTGACTCTTTTTTTGTTTATCCACAGCGAAGTTTATCCATTCCAAAGCTTTTTCAACGCGATCTACCTGACGTCCCTCGTCAGCTCTAAATACTTCAATGAGTTGCCTATAATTCATGATTCACCAAATAATAAGTACAAACACTTCACACGATTTACCTTCGCAATCACAGCTCACTATGCACTCAGATAGACATTCATAAATGTTCTGTTTATTTATTTCACCTAGGTACATACCAATAATTATCGAAAGATGTCCTTAGGTACAGACATTTTGCTTCTTGTATTCACACATTGGATTTTAATTAATATCAAAATTTTACTTTTTATGAAATAATTTCAAATGAAGCCGAGAGTATTTTCGTAACCCTCAAGAATATATTGTTTTTTTTTCATATTTATTTGCTTGATACTTGATAGATAATGAGTTGCCTCCTCTTGGTGAGCCTACGCCAAATGGAGTATCATATAGCTGCATAAGCTATCGTGTACACGGCCTACCACGAAGCCTATGACACTTTTCGTCTTATCTACTATCTCTATTTTAACTGTTCTTGATGCTCTTTTGTCATACGCATGGGATTTGTATCCAGCCCATCACAGTCTGCCGTGTATTATGAGAATAATTGCATTTAATGTTTAAAAATTAATGACTTTTTTTCGAAAAAGTGATCGGAATCGCAGATTTGCAGCCATAAGCAGCTGGAATTTGTTTTAATGCCTTCTGGGAGGTCCAAAGAAAGTCGTAGTGGTAGTCGCTAAGCGAAACTTTGAGAATTTTTTTTTGTATGGAACTTTTTGTATGAAAAAAAAAATTTTTTCTTCGGGTCATTTTCGGATGTTTCACTACCTATTTTCCCATAACTAACCCGTTCTTCGCAAGTCCATGAAACAAGCTTTCAGAAACTTTTTAAAGAGTTGGAAAAGAGCTACTGTAGCCGAAGATATTGACAGTTGAATAATGCATTGATTTTTCAAGAACTAAAAAGTGTCTGGCTCTAATGCCTATATCTTGATAACCATATGGCTTAGAGTGCTGATATGCTGGGGTTTAATGCTCCAAAGCATAAGCATTTAGTAGGTCAACTTGAATTACGAATCAGAGAAAGTCGATTTTTTTATTTTCGGCCACCTGATTCCCCATAGTGCATTGAGAACACATTTTCAGCATCGCCACTGGTGGCGCGAGATCACTACGGACGCCACCCCCATTGCGATGTCTTCCGTTGAAACATCTATCAGAGCCTTCGTGCTCCTGAGTCCGCTCTGAGTAAAATCTCGTTCGACCGCTCTCTGCGGAATCCCGATCAAAATGGATCGCGCACACCGGAAAGCAGATTTCTCGTATTCAAAAAAGGAAGCCCGTTAGCCCCGCCCACTTTGATCTGATATGGGTGTAAATATGATGTGCACTCATAATGATTAACGAGGGGGCGGAGCTAATGGGATTGATTCATTAGATACAAGAAAGCTTCTTTCCTGCTCTCGCGAGCTATTTTGATCGGGATTCTACAACGAGCGGTCCCGAAGCATGAGAGACTGGAATTTCAAAGCATCCTGTGAAATTTTCTTGCAAGATGCTGAATTTGGTTATGAACTGTTAATTGTTGAAAAAAGTAACAAAATAAATTTGACCCAAGACGAAATTTTCTTCATAGTACACAACATAATCCTTTGGCGTCTGTCGGTCTGAGCGACGGTCGCCGGTGGGTGGATGCTGTAGAAATTTTCCTCTTAAGGGGCCGTACACATATTACGTAAGCACTTAGGGGGGCAGGGGGTGTCGGTCAATATCTTACGCTCCATATAAATAAAAAAATCATTTGTATGAAAAAAATCTTACAGTCGAAAAATACAGAAAAATTGCTTACGTAATATGTGTACGACCCTAAGTAGCGTATTTATCGATTTGGCTGTTGTCGACAAGTGAACTTTCTGGCAAGATTATTTGGTTTTGTTGTTGTTAGTATGTATTTGTTTATTTCTGTTAGTCATTGGAAATGAAAACGATTTTTTGCGGTTCGTCATTTGATACAAAAGAAGGTTGATCCAAGATTAATTTTCTTCAAAGCGCAAAACCTAATCGTTTGACAGAAAGTAGTCCTTTGGTAGCAGGATCAGAAGCGCTAGTCGAAGGCAATAAATTTGTTCGAATGGAAGGAATCACTAACAGCAACCAAGCTACCACGGCGATACCACCGAAACAGGCCATTTTTGCAATCTATTCAGAAAATGCTGGTCCTGTCTAATTTTCTATTCCAATAACTAACTGCAACCAAACTCGATGACTTTTCGGTAAGACGCCACCATTTGGAATAAATTTTCAGCATCGCCACTGCATCACGCGAAATCACAACAATCGAAATTTTGTAAGTAATAGACATCCTGTGGTTGAATGATGACCATCGACGCCACCATAAATGCGACGGTTTCCGTTATGTCCGCTCTACATGAAATCTTGTTCGAACTGAGGTAGGATTAGATCCAAACCCGCAAGTTGCTTTATATTGATGTCTATGCTTACGATGCATGCACGAGATTGGTTGTTTTACTATTTCTAAATTATTTGCCATTTTTTCAATAATAAATAGCTGAAAATCTGAATTTTTAGAACAATACAATGAAGAGTTGACACATCCTCAGGGCTGGTAGCGATGAATGCCGTTCAAAATAGTGACTTTAGTGACCAACGATGACAAAAAAGTGACCAAATAGTGACTTTCAATTGCAGAAAAAGTGACCGAATAGTGACTTTTGTATGGAGTTTTTGAACTTGTATAGAGCTACAAGTTACATTATAATTCGAAGATTGCTAACAAGTGTTTTATTTTTAAATTCCTTATCTAGAATGCTATCAGAAATCGAGAAAAGGCAAAAATAACAAAAGGCAAAAATAACAAAAGGGTTGGGATCTGACGACCAAACTGGCACAACCTCACACAACCCTACTTCATTGAGCGCCGTTGCTGATTAAGCAAGTGTGTAGGAGCCGGACAATACTAGATACTCATCCTACTTGGTTGACATGTGTACAAAAATACATTTGAGAGAGTTAGTTCTAAAAATGTATTGCGAGAGATCGGCTGGTACCTGGTGCTGGGAATTTGGTTTCATCAGTACCCGTTAAGCTGCGGTGGACGACGGAGGTCCTTCGTAGCTTAGTAGGGAAAGCACCTTCATGCGAACTGGGGTCGTGGGATCAAACCCCACCGAAGGGGCGGTTACCCTCCACTACCTTTTGCGAACTAAATCTATCACATGTTGTACATATGCATAATCAAGTTTCAGACATAGTAATTAATTTCCACACCGCGTGGCTTAATACCCGGCATATAGGCAATTAACTTTGAATGTACTGAACAAAAGCATGAAAATTACTGCTACAGGTCACGCCCATCTTAACCGTAAGGATGGAGAGGATAGAAGCAAGAGGCCAGCGACTGCGAAACTCTCATAAGTACCACGGAGTTGGGTATTGAGGATGGTATTCGTTGGATTAGCCAGAAGCTAGCCATGTGGCCATGGTATCTCATATTTGGTAACACATCACGAGAATGTATCTATCCGGCGTAACGAGAAACGGGTAGTGTGTTACAAGTTGTTACCCAAAATTATGTTGATAATTACAACATTTGTTGTTTAATATGAGCTCGAAGTTTTCTGTATGTAACAGTAAAAGGATAATGATCTAATTGGTTCGCAGGCGGGAACTATTCGGATTCACAAAGGTTATAAATATTTGGTAGGACCGTTTGTTTGAAAAATATAAAGTAATTAAAATAAGGAACAAATTTTAAAAAAATACGATTTTTCCTGTTATTTAAGTACGGTTTAATAACAAATTAAAATGAAGTTTTTGAAATTTCGAACACGACGTGGCATTCTGAGGAACATTCTAAAAATTCATTAAAACATAGTCTCTTAATAGATATCCAGAAATTCTAATAAGCTGTAATTTCTAAATGGCAGATTTTAGTATTAAAGATTTTAAGTTAATAAAAAATGGGTGGCCAAATAATCTCGAGTTGAAAAAAATCATTTAAATCTAATTATATTTTTGTTATATTTTAGATTTTAAAAAATCCGACAAATTCATTTACCTCCACAGTAGTTTTTTGGTTATCTATTCTTAAATGTTAATAACAAGAATCTTTTTATATATTTTTTTACAAATCTCACCGGAATAAAGAGCGCTAAGTAAAGTAAAATTAACACCCACGTTAGCAAAAATGAGCACAGCCTCGTGTCGTTTGTTTTTCTTTGCGAAGAAGCCATTAATCAAGCATTTTTTCCTTTACGACTTCCTGCATATGATCCGCAACTCATTTTTGCAAATCCTGTTTTTTCGCACGAGGACCGAGGTCAAAACGCCATCTAACCTGCCTTGTGCCAGAATTACTTCTGACTTAAACTTGCTCTAGAATTTCTTTCAACCTACCACCCCCCCCCCCCTATCTTATTCCGAAGGGTCGCAAGACATTGAGAAATAACAAACATCATTCCCATGTGATGAAACTGAAGCTGCTCACAATCTTTGTCACCAGAGGGTACGCCCACCAACAGACGAGGTATTGGTTCCAAAACTCCTCAATTCTGTACTCTATACACGCTAACTTTCACTTACTCAGTGACTGAGTAAAATTGTATTGCCCTCTCTTTTCTTCCCACGAAAATTTTACCAAATTTCCGTGGAAAGAAAAGAGATAGCAATATTATTTTACTCAGTCATTGAGTAGATGAAAGTTAGAGTGTACTCGAAGTCAGCCTTTCGCATTTTAACCTTAGTAAGATGTTGGGGTCAATATGACCCAAAACGAAACTTCAAAGTAGAATAACTTTTTACCTGATAATCCGATCGTTCTGAAATTTCTTGACTTTAAATATTTTGTGGAAATGAAGCATCTGACATGAAAAAAGTATTTTAAGGTGCAACAGGAACGACCCCACAAAAAAAGTTACGAATAAAATGTTAGGGTCATATTGACCCAGAAATGTAAATGCTTATAAAACAGTCAAATTATAACCGAATTACAAAGTTTATATACCGTTCTAAAGATAAACTCATCAATTTTGTGGCTTTGTGGTGATATGCTGGTTCTGGAGACAATAGCCACCGGGAAACGACTTCCACGGGGACCTTGTCGGTCATATAAGGGGAGCATAAAAATCGCTCCATATATGCCATTCGATCGTTAATTCTTCATCGTTAATTCTCTTAAAACGGTAATTAATGGTCCATGAAAGGGCTTCCTACGAAAGTGGCCACTCCTGGTACATGCAAGGTGCCCCCGGGGAACCCGCAGGAGGGGACATTTCCGTTTTAGCACCAAAGTATACCGTGCGGCGGCTCTGTCGTCATGATTTTCCACAAAATAGATGATAATGCGCTTGAAATCGATAAAAGACCACATTGGCCACTCCTGGTATATAATTATGTTGCACACCCAAGAATAACCGAACGATCAGCAGAATTCCCTTAGCAACAACCACACCGACCCACATCAGGAATAAGCACATCAGCACCTTTGCACCGGACGTCGACCATCGTGCCATGCAGAGACCATTGGCCCCCAAATTGCAGTATCATCAAGTTTTAGCTATTAAGTAGGGCCCAATCAATCGAGTTCAGTCAGTTAGTATTCAGTTCCCATTCTAGATAGTTAATCAGTGACTTAGTTCGTGAATTAATTGTATCTTAATTTAAGTAATGAGTAAATAAATTGTTTTTTTTACTCACACCCGGTCCTCCGACTGTTTTTGGCGCAGCCGTACGGCGTTAAGTAAAGTGAAGTTGTAATAACAGTGCTGGTGGTTATACTAACAAATTCCCACCAAGTGTGATCCGGAGAAGCAGCCACTACAAGATAGAGCAGCCGCATCCATCTCTTTGTGATTGTTAAAGCGAAGACGACTCGAGGTCACCGCCGCCAACTTTACCAACACTCAACGACCGAACCATCAGGTAAGTGAATCTTTTTCCTTTTTATTAAAAGTGTAAAAGTGATACTTCCATTCTGGAGAGGCACTACAAGATAGACCTCCCAGACAGTGCTTTATTTGAACAGAGTCATACTACAAGATAGGTGTTTCTTGAAGAATTTAGTGCTAAATTTGAATAGTGCATACTACAAGATAGGTGTATATTCTACCTTTTCGTGTGGAAAACTACAAGATAGAGCCCACGATCCCATATTGAATGCCTAAAGTTAATAAGAATAAGTCTGCCCTACACAGAGCTAGGCAACTTTTCATTCATTCTAATTCAAACGATTCGGAATCAGAGGATACCCAATCGGATCATTCAGAGGAATACTCACACGTACCGATATTCCATTATTGTGCTCTTTGTCGATAGACGAATCTAATATGGAAAACTTAGTTAAAGATATCGCTACCGAGCTTAGCACCCTAGCTCAAACACTGCATATCATTCAACAAACTCAGAACGAACAACAACAAACCCTGAATGCGCTAACTCAGCAGAACGGTACTTCAGGAAACATTAGTCCGACGGAGAATAGTGCAATGCAACCTGATTCCCGTCAAACGTTTAACGACTTATTTAGAATTCCCGATCCCATCAAAGCGATTCAGTCTTTCGATGGCAATAAAAACAACTCTCTAATTGGATACAAACTACAGAAAAACTCTTAACGCATTTAAACCGCTAGTATCCGACCAACAATTTGAAATGTACACCATGGCTATAATAAACAAAATTGAGGGCCGAGCAAAAGACATAGTATGTCTTGCAGGCAATCCTCAGTCTTTTCAGAAATTAAAGACATTCTCGTTGCCACCCTTGGTGACAGACAAGAATTGTCCACATACAAATGCCAACTTTGGCAAAATAAAATGATAGAAGGGTTAGTATCCAGCGATACTACCAAAAGACAAAGGAAATAGTACAAAATATTAAAATTATTGCTAAACAAAATCAAAAGTATCGAGATAATTGGGATGCAATATGCGACTTTATAGACGCTGACGCATTAGCCGCTTTTATAGCTGGATTAAAAGAACCGTATTTTGGATATGCCCAGGCAGCACGTCCAAGCGACTTGGAAGACGCTTACGCCTTCTTATGTAAATTTAGATCCCAGGAAATCACCGCTCAAAACATGACCGATAAGCATAATCCGAAATTTTATAAGAATAATAATCTACAGTTGAAACATGAAAAACCAAATTCGTTCAAGCCAGTAAATCCAACACTTCCCTCTAGCCAGAGTACTGATAGCAATACGCATAAACATACTTTCCAAAAAGTTCATCCTATGGATACACAATCTTCAAATAGTAAACTAACCCTCAATAGGAGACAGATAAATAATAATGAATTAGAGGAACCCCCAATAGATGAAGATAACGTTAGTGCTTCAGAAGATGAAACGGAGCTCTCCATAAATTTTTGGCAAACAGCTTCGAGAACCCCGATAACATGAATTTTTTACCTTATATAAGCTGCAAAAATTCAAAAACTAATGCAGAATTGAAATTACTCTTAGACACCGGAGCGAACAAAATGTTTTGAGACCAGGCATAATTCCAAAGACACAAAACACACTTAAAACTACTATAAAAAATATTTCAGGCACATACTCAATTAATCGAAAAGGGAAAATTAATTTGTTAGGACATAATCTTCCAAAACAAACATACTACGAAATGAAATTTCATAATTTTTTTGACGGAATTATTGGTTCCGAATTCCTAGCCAAAACTAAATCAACCATCGATTTTAACAATTGTACCGTCACAATAAACGGGATTAAAATTGGTTTTCAGAAATTTTATCCCACGGCTAAACTTTTTCACCACACCATCACCATCGATACAACAACTGATGGAGACTGGTTTGTCCCAACACCTCAAAAGTTAAGCAAACAAATTATAATTAAACCAGGCCTATATAATTCATGCAATAGTAAATCTACTATTCATGTTATGACTACATGTAAAGAATTCAAGGAAAATCCACCAAAAATTGGATTAAGAGTAAACAATTTCGAAACCATTACTCCTATTCCAATTAGTTCGGAGAACAATCTCGAGTTAGATGCAATCAATGAGCTTATCCGTACTCAGCATCTTTCGAAATTAGAGAAACATGAACTTTTATCAGTAATACTACAACACCAGCAAGTTTTATTGAAAAAAGATGAGAAATTGACAGCCACTATGGCTATCAAACACAAAATTATTACTAAGGATGATGAACCGGTATACACTAAATCTTATCGCTACCTCATCATTTTAAGGCAGATGTTGAAGAACAAGTTAGAGACATGTTGGAAAATGGAATTATCCGCCATTCTACTAGTCCTTACTCTTCACCAATTTGGGTTGTACCCAAGAAAACTGACGCTTCGGGAAAACGAAAAGTCAGAGTTGTGATCGATTACCGTAAATTGAATGAAAAACGGTAAATGATAAATTTCCCATTCCTCAGATCGAGGATATTTTAGATAGTCTAGGGAAATCGGAATATTTTACCACCCTTGACCTGAAATCTGGTTTCCACCAGATTCAAATGGATCCGAATCATCAAGCAAAGACAGCCTTTTCTACGGCGCAGGGTCATTTCGAATTTGTTCGGATGCCTTTTGGCCTCAAAATGCACCTGCTACATTTCAGCGTGCAATGAATTACATTTTAGCCGACTATATTGGAACGATTTGTTATGTTTATTTGGATGACATAATAATCATCGGATTCAATCTGAAGAACCATTTGGAAAATATCGCAAAAGTTTTGAAAAGACTTTCAGATTTCAATCTCAAGATTCAATTAGACAAATGTGAGTTCTTGAAGAAAGAGACTGAATTTCTAGGACATGTTATTACCCCAGAAGGAGTAAAACCAGATCCCTCGAAAATTATTAAAATTCTCGACTGGAAATTACCCGCTTCGCAGAAAGAAATTAAGCAATTTCTTGGTTTAACAGGCTATTATAGACGGTTTATAAAAGATTACGCGAAACTTGCTAAACCGCTTACCAAATATTTGAAAAGGACATCGTTGTGGATACAAACGATAAAGAATATAAAAAAGGATTTGAAAAATTGAAACTTATTTTGACTTCTGATCAGATATTATCATACCCTGATTATGATTTACCATTCATACTTACTACTGATGCTAGTAATTATGCATTAGGAGCGGTCCTTTCACAAATTCAAGATAACAAAGAAAGACCAATAGCCTTTGGAAGCAGGACACTAAATGGAGCAGAGGAAAATTACTCCACAACGGAGAAAGAAGCTCTGGCAATCATCAATATATATCTGGCAATCAAAAATATCGTTCTTATTTATATGGAAACAAATTCACTTTGATTACGGATCATAAGCCATTAACCTTCATCAAAACTTCAGTTAAAAATCAGAAAATTTTAAGATGGAGACTCGAGTTAGAAAGTTTTGATTATGATGTACAATATAAGGAGGGCAAAGCAAATGTCGTTGCAGATGCCTTGAGCCGAAAAACTGAAACTGAGACTAGTCCAATAATAAATAATTCTGAAACTTCTGAGAGCATTGATAATTTTTCCCACCAAGCCAGTCCACCTTCGGAAACGAACGATGAAAACGAAACGACAGACGCAGACACAATACACTCAGCAAACTCTTCTGATGACGATTACATTCACTGCACGGAACGACCGATAAATTACTTTAGAAATCAAATAATTTTAAAATTTCTCGTATCGAAACAGAAATTAAAGAATCACCCTTTCCCCACTACCATAGAGTAACAATTTGCATGAAACAGTTTGACGAACAGTCCATTTTAGATGTTCTAAAAAGATTCCACAATAATAGACAATCTGCTATTATGGCTCCCGAGAGCATAATGGGCCTTATACAAGAGGTATACAAGAAACATTTTAATAAATCAGGTCATTTTGTATTAACACAATTCAGAGTCGAAGACGTAGGTAACGAACATAGACAAAACGCATTAATATCAAAAGAACATGAACGTGCACATAGAGGAATCAATGAAAATGAAAATCAACTCAAACGTAGTTACTTTTTCCCCGGAATGCATGCGAAAATAAAAAGTTTAGTGAACACTTGCACTATTTGCAATACCCATAAATATGACAGGAAACCTTACAATATCAAAATTTCTCCCAGACCCACAACCGATAAACCTATGGACAGAGTCCATATGGACATATTTTCGATAGACAGACACAACTTCTTATCATTTGTGGATGTATTTTCTAAACACGCCAAACTGTTGCCAATGGATACTAAAAATCTTATAGATGTTAAAAACGCTTTAGCGCAATATTTTGCTACATTTGGTACACCCAGAGAAATAATCACCGATCATGAGACTACTTTCAGGTCCGTTCAACTAAGGAGCTATCTGGACAGCATTGGAACCTGCCTTAAATACGCATCATCGTCTGAAAGCAACGGCCAGGTTGAGAAAACCCACTCAACGATAATAGAGACGCTAAACGCAAATAAACACAAATTCCCGAATTTAAATACAGTTGCCCTTATCCACTTAACAGTTTCTTTCTATAATTCCAGTGTCCACTCTTCGACGGGATTTACTCCAAACGAGGTTTTGTTCAATCAGGAGAACGTTGTCATCCGACAAGAAATTGACGAATCGGCACGAGAACTTTTCATTAAGGTAAAATCAAATTTAGACAGGGCGGCAGATAGACAAGGCAAACAGAATAAATATAAAGAAGAGCCCCCTATTTTTAATGATCAACAAGAGGTTTTCATCAAACCTAATATCAGAAAAAAACTAGAACCTAGAGCTAGACGAACTATTGCACAAGAAGTCACTGATAGAACTTTTAAAAACAGTAGAAACATTAAACGACACAAGAATAAAATTAAAAGAATTAAATCAACTCAAGTTTAAACATGTTATTGACTCTCATATTTTTCAACCTAATTTCAACATTGATTAATTCACAACATTTAGAAATGCGAAATCTTTATTCAGACCCTGTACTTTTATTTAAACTTAGAGAATGTAAAATCCAAACAGGCGTAACAAAAATCATTCATCCAATTAATTTGACTAATATAGAGATTAACGTACTTCTTTTTAGCAAAATAGCCAAACGAACAGATAATAAACTACCAATGTCAAAATTATTATTTCAAAAAAGTAGGGCATTGATCAACAACTTTTACCAATTGAGACCTATTAGTAATAGACGACACAAACGCTGAGACAAAATTGGTCAAACATGGAAATGGATGGCAGGCAGCCCTGACGCGGACGATTTGAGGCTTATTAACAGAACTTTGAATGAGCTTATAAACGAAAACAATCATCAAATTAGGGTGAACGACGTTATTAACAACAGGATTCAAGAGATGTCATACACCATCAATAATTTAATCAAACAACAGTCAATTACCAACAAACTCATATTAGAGGAAATTGACGCTTTAACTCTAATACTGTACATTGACACCATCAACGATGTACTTGAGGAAATCCAAGATACAGTAATAAGGGCGAAAATTTCTTTAGCAAGCAGTAAGCTTCTTACACTGAAAGAGATAGTTTTCATGGATTCACTATTGCAGGATCAAGGAGTCAAACTAGAATTTCCACAAGAAGCGCTCAATTTCGCCATACCAAAGATAGTCACAAAACATGATCTATTATTATACATACTAGAAATTCCTGAGATAGAGAAAAGATCTTCTGAAATTATCGAGATTTTCCCTCTCACAGTAAACGGAAAAATAATAATCGACTTACCGAGATTCATTGTCAAGTCGAAGGATCAAATCTTCACAACTGTTAATCCAGACAAATTCGTTCAGCGATACTCAGACTTAAAGTCATTGAAAGACAATTGCACCTACCCAATAGTCATGGGTCTAGCAAGTCATTGTAATGCACAACAATCATTGGAAATGCAAATCACTCTAATTTCGGAGAATAAACTTTTAGTCCAAAATGCAGATCAAACCAAATTATCATCAAGCTGTGGACCAGACGATAGGAACCTATCGGGCAATATTCTCATCACATTCAGCAACTGCAGCATCAATGTAGCCAACAAAACCTTTATGGCTACAGAGATAATCAGCCCCACCAAGGAATTGCAAGGAGCATTTCCAAGCTTAAAAATTCACTGGAACGTCAATCTCCAACCAAATATCTCAACTTTAACAAATCATACTATCATCAACAGAAAGCACATCGAGAATATCAAACTAGAGCAGTTTTCCCATCAAACCTGGATATTCAGCCTAATAGGAGGATTGTCAACCACAACGGTAATTATTTTCGGAATAACGATCTTTGTCTGTCTCCACAGGAAGAAAATAGTAGTCAAAATTAAAGCCCACGTCTTAGACAAAATGCAACAGGACAAACTGGTATCTCCAAGAATCTTGAACACCCTACAAAGGATCAAAACAAGGACGAGGACGTCCTTTCTTTACCCCCGGAGGAATTATGTTGCACACCCAAGAATAACCGAACGATCAGCAGAATTCCTTAGCAACAACCACACCGACCCACATCAGGAATAAGCACATCAGCACCTTTGCACCGGACGTCGACCATCGTGCCATGCAGAGACCATTGGCCCCCAAATTGCAGTATCATCAAGTTTTAGCTATTAAGTAGGGCCCAATCAATCGAGTTCAGTCAGTTAGTATTCAGTTCCCATTCTAGATAGTTAATCAGTGACTTAGTTCGTGAATTAATTGTATCTTAATTTAAGTAATGAGTAAATAAATTGTTTTTTTACTCACACCCGGTCCTCCGACTGTTTTTATATGCAAGGTGCCCCCGGGGAACGCGTAGGAGGGGACATTTCCGTTTTAGCACCAAAATATGCAGTGCGGCGGCTCTTTTGTCATGATTTTCCACCAATCAGATGGTTATGCGCTTGAAATCGATAAGTGACCACATTGGCCACTCCTGGTACATGCAAGGTGCCCCCGGGGAATCCGCAGGAGAGGACATTTCCGTTGTAGCACCAAAATATGCCGTGCGGCTACTCTTTTGTCATGATTCTCCACCAAATAGATGATAATGCGCTTGAAATCGATAAAAGACCACATTGGCCACTCCTGGTACATGCAAGGTGCCCCCGGGGAGCCCGCAGGAGGGGACATTTCCGTTTTAGCACCAAAATATGCCGTGCGGCGGCTCTTTTGTCATGATTTTCCACCAAACAGATGGTTATGCGCTTGAAATCGATAAAAGACCACATTGGCCACTCCTGGTGCATGCAAGGTGCCCCCGGGGAACCCGCAGGAGGGGACATTCCCGTTTTAGCACCAAAATATACCGTGCGGCAGCTCTGTCGTCATGATTTTCCACAAAATAGATGATAATGCGCTTGAAATCGATAAAAGACCACATTGGCCACTCCTGGTACATGCAAGGTGCCCCCGGGGAATTCGCAGAAGGGGACATTTCCGTTTTAGCACCAAAATATGCCGTGCGGCGGCTCTTTTGTCATGATTTTCCACCAAACAGATGGTTTGGTTATGCGCTTGAAATCGATAAATGACCACATTGGCCACTCCTGGTACATGCAAGGCGCCCCGGGGAACCCGCAGGAGGGGACATTTCCGCTTTAGCACCAAAATATGCCGAGCGGCGGCTCTTTTGTCATGATTTTCCACCAAACAGATGGTTATGCGTTTGAAATAGATAAATGACCACATTGGCCACTCCTGGTACAAGCAAGGTGCCTCCGGGTATTCCGTATGAGAGGACATTTCCGCTTTAGCACCAAAATATGCCGTGCGGCGTCACTTTCGTCATGATTTTCCACAAAATAGATGATTATGCGCTTGAAATCGATAAGTGACCACATTGGCAACGCCTGCAACCTATGAGAAGGCCCCAGGGAACCCGTAGAAGGGGACATTTCCATTTTTACACCAATATAAGCCGTGCGGCGGCTCTTTTGGTGTTTTCCCATCGAACAGATGGACGTACGCTCGAAATCGATAAGTGACCACATTGGCTACATTTGAAACCTATGAGGCTCCCTCGGAGAACACGTAGAAGATGGCATTTCCATTTTTACACCAACATATGTCATGCGGCGGCTCTTTCGTCGTGATTTTCCTCCAAATATGTGCCCTCGAAATCGATTATTGACATATTGTCCACCCTTAGAACCTATGAGGTGCCCCCGGGAGCCCGTAGAAGAGTACATTTCCATTTTAACACCAAAATATGCCATGCGGTGGCTCTTTCTTTGTTATTTTCTACCAAACAGATGGTCATGTGCTTGGAGTTGATTAGTGATATTGTCTACTCTCGGAACCTTTGAGATGCCCTGCGAACCCGTAGGAGAGGACATTTTCATGGTTATATCAAATGTACTGTGTCGCTTGCGGCAGATCTATCTTCGTCTATCATTGTCTACCCTGGCCACAAGTCTTCAAAAAGTTGGTTATGCGCTTGAAATTGTTCTTCATTTGAAATTGAGTATACTGAGTCAAATTAAAAAATAGTTTCTGGGCTATAGTGATGATTCCTTCGAACAGCTCTCCAAGGATTTTCTATTCCGCATCTCGATATTACCATTAGTCGATGGTCCCTTCAATATCGACTCATAGAAGTTTGAGGTTTTCACCGATCGCCGTGGACAATGATATGAAAACGCAACATTTTGATATAAAAAAAATCTCTCTTTCTGTTAGACTCCTGCGTGTACCTTGTAGGTTGTAGATATTAAGTTCAGAATGAATAACCTATTTGATAGAAAAAAAACAAGATTAATCTACCTAGTGGTGATGGTGCCTTTATCGTTCGTTCAAAAGGGTTGAGAAATATATAAGAAAAGTCTAATATAACACTAATAGGTAGATAGCTCCTATTTTTCATATTTGTTTATTTGCATTCTAAAACTTTCTGCTGAACGCAACTTATTGCAAGCCAATCGGATGAGCATAAGTGCCAGAAAAGTGATTTTCCCATGTAGCTGCTGAAATTAGTATTTTGGCCATAACTTCGGAGCCCATAGTCCGATCTGGCCAATTTTCAATAGGAAACAATAGGGCAGGATTTTCGTCGAATGCTATTTACTGCGAGCAATTCGGTTAAGGAAAAGTCCCTCAAAAGTGAGTTAGATTTTGTGTGCACAGACACTTTCAATGAATTCTTCAAGGCACTCCACAATTACCGAAATTGGGCCTGGGGTTCCCCCGGGTTGATATTAGATTTCAAGAGCATTACCAACTATTTGATGGAAAATTATAGTGAAAGAGTCGCTGCACGGCATGTCTTTAAGGGCCGATGTCCACGTAAAGTTTTTTCGCACGCCGCGTTCACGCAAGGTACCCAGCATCAAATGGAGTAATGCACACGTAAACGTGTGCACGACTACATTTGATGCCGGATACCTTGCGTGGACGCGGCGTGCACGCAGCTTGAAAACACGCTACGTGGGCATCGGTCCTAAGTAAGAGTAAGAGTAAGAACGGAAATGTCCTCTCCTATGAGCTCCACGGCGACTTCATAGGTTCCAAAATGGAAAATGTGGTCACTTATTCATTTCGGTATAAAAACGGAAATGTCACCATCTACGGGTTCCCCGTGGGCATCTCATTGGTTCCAAGAGTGGCCAATGTGGTCACTTATCGATTTCAAGCGCATAATCATCTATTTTGTGGAAAATCATGACGAAAGAGCCGCCGCACGACATATTTTGGTGTTAAACGGAAATGTCATCTTCTACGTGTTCTCCGAGGGAGCCTCTTAGGTTTCAAATGTAGTCAATGTGGTTCAAGAGTGGCCAATGTGATCACTAATTGATTTCGAGCGAATAACCATCTCTTTGGTGGGAAAACACACCGAAAGAGTCGCCGCTCGGCATATTTCGGTGTTAAAACGGAAATATCCCATTCTACGGGTTCCCTGGGGGCCCCTGGTAGACTCCAAGAACGGCCAATGTGGTCAATTATCGATTTCAAGCGCATAATCATCTATTTTGTGGAAAATCATGACGAAAGAGCTGCCGCACGGCATATTTTAGTGTTGAAATGGAAATGTCCTCTTTTACGGATTCCCCGAGGGCACCTCATAGGCTCCAAGAGTGGCCAATGTGGTCACTTATCGATTTCAAGCGCATAATCATCTATTTTGTGGAAAATCATGATGAAAGAGCCGCAGCACCGCACATTTTGGTGCCAGAACGGACATGTCCTCTCCTACGGGTTCCCCGGGGCACCTTGCATATACAAGGAGTGGCCAATGTGATCATTTATCGATTTCAAGCGCATGACCATCTGTTTGGTGGAAAATCATGATAAAAGAGCCGCCACACGACATATTTTGGTGTTAAAACGGAAATGTCCCCTTTTACGGGTTTCCCGAGGGCACCTCATAGGCTCCAAGAGTGGCCAATGTGGTCAATTATCGATTTCGAGCACATAATCATCTATTTTGTGGAAAATCATGACGAAAGAGCTATCGCACGACATATTTTGGTGTTAAAACGGAAATGTCCCCTTTTACGGGTTCCACGGGGGCACCTCATAGGCTCCAAGAGTGGCCAATGTGGTCACTTAGCGATTTCAAGCGCATTATCATATATTTTGTGGAAAATCGTGACGACAGAGCCGCCGCACGGTATATTTTGGTGCTAAAACGGAAATTTCACCTCCTGCGGGTTCCCCTGGGGAACCCTGCATGTACCAGGAGTGGCCACTTTCATCGGAAGCCCTCTCATGGACCATACATTATCGTTTTAAGAGAATCTATGAAGAATTAGCGATCGAATGGCATATATGGAGCGATTTTTTTATGTTCCCCTTATATGACCGACAAGGTCCCCGAGGAAGTCGTTTCCCGGTGGCCATTGTCTCCAGAACCAGCATATGACCACATAGCCACAAAATTGATGAGTTTATCTTTCGAACGGTATATAAACTTTGCAATTTGGTTAAAATTTGACTGTTTTATAAGCATTTACATTTCTGGGTCAATATGACCCCTACATCTTATTCGTAAGTTTTTTCTAATATCCGAAGAAGGTTAATAAATTCCACTCTTGGAGAAAGAGATCGATTTGGTTTGGTTAATAATAATAGTAGGTACAAATGATTTTTATTTTGATTTTTTTACAATAGGCAATGCAAAAATAGTGACTTTAGTGGCCATTTTCCGAAAAATAGTGACTTTTGGATGCAAATAATGACTTTTTAGCCCTATGCCTTTCCGTTGACATGATATTTCATCACATGACATTTAGTCGAATCGAAAGGACATTACGTCGAATGGACATTTAGTCGAATTTTAGTTCACTAAAGACGTGCGACATCTGGTCAAATGACGTTTGGTCGAGAGGACGCTACGTCGAAAGGACATTTGGTAGAATTAATATTTAGTCGAAAGCAGATTTTAGAATGAAGAAACTTCGTACATTTGGTCGAATGGATATTAAAAAAAAAAAAGAATCGTTAGTCAATAATAATCAAAAACAAAATGATTTTCAAAAAATCACAAAATCAATGCGCTTGTATTGAATCGAATGATGGGTTCATGTATAGAATAAAAAATAGAAAGGCCGTAAATATTCCCGTCAGGATATTGCCTGTGGCGTACATCTTTGAATATATATCACCTGGTCAAAAGATATTCAGTCGAATAACAGTTCGATGAGGCACGGCAAATGCTGGGTAAAGCGTACCATTGGTACTTCGCGTACCTGAAGGAATAAAATAGACCCCATCTCGCGGTCCTTAGCCTCTTACCCAGCAACTCCTATCCCTACCTCCCCGCGGTGCTGGCCGGGATACGAGCAACCTTAGGGAAGATCGGTTAACCAACCCCGGTGGGAACTATGGTCGTATGCTGACAGGGAATGGGGGGTTTGCTCCTCTCCGGAGGTGCAAATCTTATTGAGCGTCTGTTCTCCACGTCAGGATCGGCTCTCAACAGCGTCTGTTCTCCATGTTAGGGGCGGCTGATCATCGTCCGAGTGCCAGCGAGGGACTCTAAGTGAAACTGTGCACCATGGTCCACCGGAAATAAGGAGGAATGGTCCTCCGGAAATATAGGAGGGTTTGGTGTCAGGCCCTGCAAGCCAGCCTTTAAAAAATCATAAGCAACGAACAATCAACAAGAGAGTACGGACCGGAACCATCGGCGAAGACCACTGCGACGAAAAGGGACTAGCGATTGGAAACTCGGTTCGTGGAACTGCAAATCTCTCAACTTCATCGGGAGCACACGCATACTCGCCGATGTGCTCAAGGACCGTGGATTCGGCATCGTAGCGCTGCAGGAGGTTTGTTGGAAGGAATCAATGGTGCGAATGTTTAGAGGTAATCATACCATCTACCAGAGCTGCGGCAACACACACGAGCTGGGAACAGCTTTCATAGTGATGGGCGACATGCAAAGGCGCGTGATCGGGTGGTGGCCGATCAACGAGAGAATGTGCAGGTTGAGGATCAAAGTCCGGTTCTTCAACTTCAGCATAATCAACGTCCATAGCCCACACTCCGGAAGCACTGATGATGATAAGGACGCATTCTACGTGCAGCTGGAACGTGAGTACGACAGCTGCCCAAGCCACGACGTCAAAATCATCATAGGAGATTTGAACGCTCAGGTTGGCCAAGAGGAGGAGTTTAGACCGACTATTGGAAAGTTCAGCGCTCACCGGCTGACGAACGAAAACGGCCTACGACTAATTGATTTCGCCGCCTCCAAGAATATGGCCATTCGCAGCACCTACTTCCAACACAGGCTCCCGTATCGGTACACCTGGAGATCGCCACTGCAGACAGAATCACAAATCGACCACGTTCTGATTGATGGACGGCACTTCTCCGACATTATCGACGTCAGGACATATCGTGGCGCTAACATCGACTCTGACCACTATCTGGTGATGGTTAAACTGTGCTTAAAACTATCCGTCATCAACAATGTTCGGTACCGACGACCGCCGCGGTACGACCTAGAGCGACTGAAGCAACCTGATGTCGCCACTGCATACGCGCAGCATCTCGAGGCAGCGTTGCCGGAAGAGGGTGATCTCGATGGGGCCCCTCTTGAGGACTGCTGGAATACAGTCAAAGCAGCCATTAACGACGCAGCGGAGAACAACGTCGGGTATATGGGTCGAAGTCGACGGAACGATTGGTTCGACGAAGAGTGCAGACAGATTCTGGAGGAGAAGGACGCAGCGCGAGCGGTCGCGCTGCAGCAAGGTACCCGGCAGAACGTGGAACGTTATAGACGGAAGCGGAGACAGCAGACCCGCCTTTTTCAGGAGAAGAAACGCCGCCTGGAAGAAGCGGAGTGCGAGGAGATGGAACAGCTGTGCCGTTCTCAAGATACACGCAAGTTCTATCAGAAGCTCAACGCATCCCGCAAAGGCTTCGTGTCGCGAGCCGAAATGTGCCGGGATAAGGATGGGAGCATCTTGACGGACGAACGTGTGGTGATCGAAAGGTGGAAGCAGCACTACGAGGAACATCTGAATGGCGCTGAGAGTACAGGCAATGAAAGTCAAGGCAGCGGAGGAGATGACTACGTCAGTTCAGCGGACGATGGAAGCCAACCAGCCCCCACCTTGAGGGAAGTTAAGGATGCCATTCAACAGCTAAAGACCAATAAAGCAGCTGGTAAGGATGGTATCGGAGCTGAGCTCATCAAGATGGGCCCGGAAAAGCTGGCCACTTGCCTGCACAAACTGATAGTCAGAATCTGGGAAAACGAACAGCTACCGGAGGAGTGGAAGGAAGGGGTTATATGCCCCATCTACAAGAAAGGCGACAAACTGGAGTGTGAGAACTTTCGAGCGATCACCATCCTTAATGCCGCCTACAAAGTGATATCCCAGATCATCTTCCGTCGTCTGTCACCATTAGTGAACGAGTTCGTGGGAAGTTATCAAGCCGGCTTCGTTGACGGCCGCTCGACAACGGACCAGATCTTTACTGTACGGCAAATCCTTCAAAAATGCCGTGAATACCAGGTCCCAACGCACCATCTGTTCGTTGATTTCAAGGCGGCATACGACAGTATAGACCGCTTAGAGCTATGGAAAATTATGGACGAGAACAGCTTCCCTGGAAAGCTTACCAGACTGATCAAAGCAACGGTGGATGGTGTGCAAAACTGTGTGAAGATCTCGGGCGAACACTCCAGTTCGTTCGAATCGCGCCGGGGACTAAGACAAGGTGATGGACTTTCGTGCCTGTTGTTCAACATTGCGCTAGAAGGTGTCATGCGGAGAGCCGGGTGTAACAGCCGGGGTACGATTTTCAACAGATCCAGTCAATTTATTTGCTTCGCGGATGACATGGACATTGTCGGCCGAACATTTGCAAAGGTGGCAGAACTGTACACCCGCCTGAAACGTGAAGCAACAAAAGTTGGACTGGTGGTGAATGCGTCAAAGACAAAGTACATGCTTGTGGGTGGAACCGAGCGCGACAGGGTCCGCCTGGGAAGCAGTGTTACGATAGACGGGGATACCTTCGAGGTGGTCGAGGAATTCGTCTACCTCGGATCCTTGCTAACGGCTGACAACAACGTTAGTCGTGAAATACGAAGGCGCATCATCTGTGGAAGTCGGGCCTACTACGGGCTCCAGAAGAAACTGCGGTCGAAAAAGATTCGCCTCCGCACCAAATGTGTCATGTACAAGACGTTAATAAGACCGGTAGTCCTCTACGGACATGAAACATGGACAATGCTCGAGGAGGACTTGCAAGCACTCGGAGTATTCGAGAGACGAGTGCTTAGGACCATCTTTGGCGGTGTACAAGAAGACGGTGTGTGGCGGCGAAGAATGAACCATGAGCTCGCCCAGCTCTACGGCGAACCCAATATCCAGAAGGTAGCTAAAGCCGGAAGGGTACGATGGGCAGGGCATGTTGCAAGAATGCCGGACAGCAACCCTGCAAAGATGGTGTTCGCTTCCGATCCGGCAGGTACGAGACGACGTGGAGCGCAGCGAGCGAGATGGGCAGACCAGGTGCAGAACGACTTGGCGAGCGTGGGGCGTATTCGAGGATGGAGAGATGCGGCCTCGAACCGTGCATTGTGGCGTCAAATTGTTGATTCAGTGTTATCTGTATAGATGTAGACTAAATAAATGAATGACAGTTCGATGAATGCCACTTGGCCAAAAAGACATTACGTCGAAAAGGTCGTATGTACATTTGATCGAAATTAAGTTCTCGGTCAACCATTAACGAATTATGGGTGGAAGTAAATTATATACTGAACCTATTATTGTATGAATATTAGGTGGAAGAAAGTGTAAGATTCCGGAAGAAAGAATTAAAATCCGTATTCCGTTTCTTCCGCTGCTGATTAATTCTTCACGTCCACTGAATTCCTCCAATCATTTCATCCACGTGGTTGGCGAAGTGGTTGAATGGAGAAGACTTTTATGTATTGTACAGGCCACTCCGGCCTTAGTCTGGTAATAAATAAAAACCTTTTGCTTTTGGAAATTCCTTGTGTGCAACGGTTGAAAACGTTCACCAGAAGAGTGAGCACTGAACGCTTTCAGTCATACCTTCTTCAGGACGATGATGAAAATGTCGTCGCATTCCGGGGCTGTAATGTTTGTATGGTGAACTCGATTGAGTGCACCAGTTCGTGCAGCGTGAGAGCTGGGACACTGACACTGATACTGCTTTCAGACACTGATGCTCTTCCATCGGGCTGATAATATCACGACCCAAAATATGCGAAAACACAAAGTATGAGAAAATAATATTTGCTTTTTCAATTGGAGAAATATGAAGTTCATTTGTTTCTAGTTTGGCTACACGAATGACAATCATTTTGTTGGGTTTTTATAAAAGATCGTGACCTCAGTTATCAGTATTGAAGACGGTAATCATCGGATATTTGTATTCTATTCTGCCAGAGTTATCCATCTTCAAGTTTTCCATCATTACTACTTATACACTTTTCCATTTGTTATGAGTTGTTCGTGTCGGCACTAATCATAACTACCTCAGCAAGAGATAATGAAGTAAATATAATGGGCCATATTTCATTCGTATTTGTCGTTAAAAGAAGCGCTAGTTCCATCTCAGACGAAAGTGAGCTCTCAATTAACGTGAAAATCCTAATGACACTTTCTTCACACTTGCCATCGGAACGACTTATAGTGAGGTCTACTCCTTCGGAGCGGCTTCACTTTTTTGTCCTAACTACCGTCTTATTTATTGTTATTGCAACGCATTTCCGTATGATCGCTCCTGTGTGTCACACACCGCAGTAGCAATAAATTTCGAACGAAATAAAAAAAAAATCCATCCCAATATGTTTACCAGCTTGACAACCAAATGCATACACTTTCGACCCACGGACGGATTTCGAGCCCAAGAGAAAGTCTAAGTGGTCACAGTGTCATGCCAACAAGCACCGCAGCCCACCGAACACTGGCAACGTCGTTCTATTTTCTGCTCCTAAAGTGTTGGTTTTTGCTCACGCATCTGTTCCGTTGGTCGTTTCCTTAATGTTGTCTTCAAACAACAACAAAAAAACTTCATACATACATATTACTGCCTACAGCTGTCCCCAAACTATTCGTCTGGGTGCCAACTCAACACAACAGATTCGCGCTCTCACTAACAGTATGGAAAGGAACTTATCTGGGCACGAATGCATTGCAAAACGTGCCAACCAATTATTCTCTAATTATGGCAATTTATGTGAAATTGATATCGATCCGTTCGAGCGGGCTGCATTCGTTGAAGGGATCGGATTTACGTACACAGACCGGTGCGCGGTGGTGGAGGTTCGCTTCTATCTTGGATCTCCGGGGCGGTGCCCACTCTCTGTATGTGGCCCAGCCTAATTGATTTATAGAGTTATTCTGTAGCATGTGTACATGGATATATCGGTTTCATTCACATAGGGTTACTGTTCCATTGGCTTATGTTTATGCATGCATATTAATCATAGTTGAAACTCTTGCTTCACCAATTGATTCATTTGTTTGAGAAAATACTATTCCTAAAAAAACAACAAAAATCTTTTTCAAAATTTATTCGAGGATTAATTGTTACTCCTGTGTTACTCCTTCTACATGGGCACGGTTATTGTTTCGTTACTGCCAGTTACTAATTCATAACGAACCAGCAGCTGATGTTTGCGACTGACATTATACTCAAAGTGTAAAAACTTGTGACCCAAATAAGCAATACCGGCGCCGTCCGTGTCGTAATACAGGTAAAATTAAGGGCTTCGGGACAATTCGTCATTTAGTCGAAGGGATTTTTCTCATCAAAACGAAACGTGATTCTTTTAATTGAAAAGGAGCTTTTTTTGTTTGTCTCCTAAACAAATTAAGGTGATTTTTACTAGAAAAAATAACAAATAAACAAAAAGATACACCAGATACAGTAAATACATGAAAAAGCATGCATAAAAGTAGTTGAATTTTATTTCATTTCAGTAACACGAAAAGATCATCTAAACATTCATATCTATTATATTTACATCTTACATAATGAGCAGTTGTTCTTCAAAATTTCTTCTTACAGGTAGTACTTAAGAAATGTCCCTTGTTTTGATTCGTATCGGCAAATGGTCTTTTGGTCGGTATTACAAACATCAGCCAGGCATGGAGATTCCGATATCCATTAATACACAATACAAGAAACATGGATGAAATGATTGGAGGAATTCAGCGGACGAGAGGAAGTTTAATCAGTAGCGGAAGAAACGAATACGGAATCTAATGAGAATGTTTCTCTTTCTTTCACTTAACATTCATACAATAATTAGTTCAGTAAAAAAAATACAATTAATTGCATATTATTCGGCAACTCGGCCGTACGAAAACCATTTTTTGTTAAATATCTTGGCTGTGCATATGCACAGCATATGTTTCGAAATGGACAAATTGATATGAAATTTGCGAAAAAGAATCCACGTGTCTTGGAGGGACTCGAACCCTCAACCTCCTACTCTCTAGATAGGCGTGATAACCCCTACACAACAAGACCACTTAAAGGTCACGTTTGCGGAAAAGCCATCAGAATCCGAGTACCAACCTCCACCGCGGTTAGCTCTCTTTTTTGCAAATTGAATATCTTTCGGATGCTTGATTTGCCCAATCTCCACATTTGCTTTACTGTTGTATATCCACAGCCAAGCGAGTGCACATTGTTTATTAAACGAGAGGATCGCACTCCATGCCCCCCAGCAACGGACTGGGCGGGACGGTATAGAATGTGTAGGGGTTATCACGCCTATCTAGAGAGTAGGAGGTTGAGGGTTCGAGTCCCTCCAAGACACGTGGATTCTTTTTCGCAAATTTCATATCAATTTGTCCATTTCGAAACATATGCTGTGCATATGCACAGCCAAGATATTTAACAAAAAAAATACTTACAATCATAATTCGTTAATGGTTGGCCGAGAACTTAATTTCGATCAAATGACCATTCGACCTAGTGACTTTTCGACGTATTTCTTTTTGGCCAAGCGTCATTCATCCCGAACTGTCATTCATTTTATTTATTCAGACTAAGGCCGAAGTGGCCTGTGCGGTATATAAGAGTCTTCTCCATTCTGCTCGGTCCATGGCTACACGTCTAAAACCATGCAGTCTACTATGGGTCCGCAAATCATCTTCCATCTGATCGATCCACCTTGCCCGCTGCGCACCTCGCCTTCTTGTGCCCGTCGGATCGTTGTCAAGAACCATTTTCACCGGGTTATTGTCCGACATTCTGGCTACGTGCCCGGCCCACTACAGTCTTCCGATTTTCGCGGTGTGAATCATGGATGGTTTTCCCAACAGCTGATGTAACTCGTGCTTTAATCGCCTCCAGCACGAACCGTCCGCCATCTGCAGCCCACCATAGATGGTACGCAGCACTTTCCTTTCGAAAAATCCCAGTGCGCGTTGGTCCTCCACGAGCATCGTCCAGGTCTCATGTCCGTAGAGGACTACCGGTCTAATGAGCGTTTTGTAGATTGTCAGTTTAGTCAGGAGCGTCTTGCGAATCCCAAGTACGTACGATTTCCAGCCACTATTCGTCTCCGAATTTCTCTGCTGGAATCATTTTCGGCAGTCACCAGTGAGCCACAAACTATTCTACTACCTCGATTTCGTCACCACTGATGCAAACTCGCGGTGGGTGGCGAACTGTCATTCGACTGAATGTCTTTTGACCAGGTGATATAGATTCAGAGAGGTACATCAAATAAAACTTCTTTTTTTAAATATCCATTCGACCAAACGTACAAAGATTCTTCATTCTAAAATCTGCGTTCGACTAAATATCAATTCGATCAAATGTCCATTCGACTTAGCGTCCCTTCGACCAAACGTCATTCAACTAGGTGTCGCACGTCTCTAATAAACTAAATTTTATTTTCAACTAAATGTCTATTCGACGTAATGTCCTTTCGTCCTTTCGATTCGAATTAATGTCACTTGACGAAATGTTTTTCGACAAAATGGAATGGATTCAATATTAAGAAATGGGTACAAAAATGTTGACGTGTTACTCGCTTTGATGGAAGCCGACGAGTCATCTGTACTTCCACGAGAAATCACTTGAATGTTGGTTGGGAGTAGGGTTGTGGTATCGTTAGTACCGGTACCAAATAACAATGAGAACCGGTATTTACGGTACCAGTATTGTGAATTAAATGTAAATATGAAGGTGAAAGTGACAAAATAATTCCTGAAAGACACAATTTTGAATTATGTTTTCATTTTTTACTTAGCATCAACATACATAAAAACGCTGAACTGGGTATCGCAATTTAATGGAAAATTGAGCAGTTCTATTATAATTTCCCCAAATAAGATCGCAATCAAATTTGAGCTATGAGTACAGTAGCCCTGCAGCAGTTGACCAAAAGTAAAGTTTTAGGTGAGATACGTTTATGAGATTTGATTGAGAGACGTTTCTCGTAGATGACCAAGAGTGAACTCTGATTTTTTTTACTTTTTTCTGTATTTCAGCTCATGAATAGTAATTGTGCCTCAGTATTAGAACATATCAAAATCTTATTTTGGTCAAAAATGCCACATACAGAACTTTTTGCTACTGGTTTCCTAAGATATGCCATTTACTATGAAACTATAACTTCCTTCAAAATGAATTTTAAATTTTAAATTATAATTATAATTTTAAATTTTTGATTTTATTTAAAGAAATTTAAAATCTGGGAATCTAAAAATATAAAAATCAAAAACTGATCGCGATCATCAAGGTCCCCGGAGTTTCGATTGACTTGATTAAAGTAAGTAAGGCCGATGTTTTGGCCTTTATTTTCGAGTTGGCATAACTCTATGCAAACTACTTCGCTATTTTAAATATGTCATAACAACCTTAAACATCAACGTTTTATCAAACTATTGTTAAGTAAAGATCTTCATCGATAAAAAATAAAAGAATAAAAAATTGGAGGTTAATAGCAGAAAATTGAAGAAAAAAATTAGAAATAAAATTGAAAATAAAAAATAATTTAAAACTAAAATTAAACATTTAAAATTAAAAATTTTAAATTAAAAACTAAAAATTAAGAATTAAAAACTAAAAATTTAATTTAAATTTTCAAAATTTAAAATTAAAATTGAAAACTCAAATTCAAAATTTAAAATAAAAAATAGAAATAAAACCCAGACTAATCCACCTAGCAGTGATGATGACTTTCTCATAAAAAATAGTATTTTGGGCATTACTTCTGAGCCCATTGTCCGATCGGGCCAATTTTCAATAGGAAATAATGAGACTAGATTCTGCGTCGAATGCAACCTGTTGCGAGGTCGGTTCAGGGTAAGTGCATTAAAAGTGAGCTACATTTTTTTACGCGCTTTTTTCTGATAAAAAATATATTTTGGCCATAACTACCAAGCCCATTGTCCGATCCGTTCAATTTTCAATAGGAAACAATGGGGCAGAATACTACGTCGAATGCAGCCTGTTGTGAGGAAATCCGTTTAGGGTAAGTGTATTAAAAGTAAGCTAGACTTTTTTACGCACTTTTTTATGAGAAAAAGTATTTTGGCCATAACTTCCAAGCCCATAGTCCGATCCGGCCAATTTTCAATAGAAAACAATGGGGCAGTATACTGCATCGAATGCATGCGAGTAAATTGGTTGAGGGCAAGTGCAAAAAAAGTGAGCTAAACTTTTTGCTCTTTTGGTGCACACACACACACATACACATACACACACAGACATCACCTCAATTCGTCTAGCTAAGTTGATTGGTATATAACAATATGGGTCTCCGGGCCTCCTATAAAAAGTTCATTTTTGGAGCGAACATATAGCCTTTACGTATACTTAGTATACAAGAAAGGCAAAAATAAAAAATAAAAAATGAAAATTTGAAAAATTAAAAATTAAAATTAAAATGAAAAAAGATAATTTTCAAATTTGAAAATTTAAAATTTATTATGCATTAAAAAATAAAGTTTGAAAATTGGAAAATTAAAATTTAAAATTTGGAAATTGAAATAAAAGATAATAAATAAAAATATTTTAATTTTTTCATTTATTATTTTTATTTTTTATTTATTTTTTATTTCCAAATTATAAATTTAAAATTTCCAATTTTTAAATTTGAATTTTGAATACTAAATTAAAAATTCAAAATTTAAAAACAAGAAAGAAGTAAAAATTAAAAATCAGAAATTCAACATTTAAAATTTGAAAATTGGAAAATAAAAATTTGAAATTTAAAACTTAGAATTAAAAAATGAAATTTGAAAACTGAAAATCAAAAATTAAAATAAAAAATTGAAAATGTGAAAATGTAGAAACTAAAAAACAAAAATCAAAGGTTCTAAAATTAGAAATTAAAAATTAAAAAAATAAAAATTAAAAATTAGGAATAAAAATTAAAAAATTAAAATTAAAACTTTAAAATTTTGAATCAAAAATAAAAAAAAAATCAATTTTTTAAACTTTAATTTTAAATATTCATTCAAAAACTTAAAATTTAAAAATTTAAAAATAAAATGAAAAAAAACAAAAAAAATATTTAAAAATAAAAATTGAAATTTGAAACAGAAAATTTAAAACTTAGAATTAAACATTAAAACTTGAAAACTGCAAATCAAAAATAAAATAAAAAATTTAAAATGTGAAAATTAAAAGTAAAAATAAAAATAAAAATTTAAAATTAAAAACTAAGAATTAAAAATAAAAATTAAAAATTAAAAATTAAAAATTAAAAATTTAAAATTAAACATTAAACAATTTTAAACTAAAAAATAAAAAATTAAAAATAAAAAATAAAAAATTAAAAATTAAAAATTAAAAATTAAAAATTAAAAATTAAAAATTGAAAAATAAAAATTAAAAATTAAAAATTAAAAAATTAAAATTAAAAATTAAGAAATAAAATTAAAAATTAAAAATTGAAAATAATAAAAATTAGCAAAAAATAATTTTTAAAATAAAAACACAAAATTTAAAACATAGAATCAAAAATAAAAATTTAAACTCCAAATCAAGAATAAAATAAAAAATTGAAAATGTAAAAATTAAAAATTAAGAATAAAAAATAAAAAAAAAATTAAAAATAAAAAAAAAAATTAAAAAAAAAAAAAATAAAAAATGAAAAAAAAAATTAAAAATTAAAAATTAAAAAATTCAAGAATTAAGATTAAAAATTGAAAATTAAAAATTAAAAATTAAGAATTAAAAATTAAAAGTTCAAAATTAAAACTAAAATTAAAAATTAAAAATTAAAATTTAAAATTAAAAATTAAAAATCAAAAATTAAAAATTAAAAATAAATAAAAATTAGAAAAAATAATTTAAAAATAAAAACAGAAAATTTAAAACTTAGAATAAAAAATAAAAATTTAAAAACTGCAAATCAAAAATAAAATAAAAAATTGAAAATGTGAAAATTAAAAATTAAGAATTAAAAATAAAAAAAATAAAAAATAAAAAAAAAATAAAAAAATTAAAATAAAATTAAAAAATTAAAATTAAGAATTAAGAATTAAAAATTAAAAATAAAAAATAAAAAATTAAACATTAAAAATTGAAAATTAAAAAATTAAAAATTTAAGGTTAAATATTTAAAGTGAAAATTAAAAATTAAAAATTAAAAATTAAAAACTGAAAATTGAAAATTGAAAATCAAAAATTGAAAATCAAAAATTAAAAAAAAATTGCATTTAAAATTAAAAATTAATGTTTAAAAATTAAATTTTAAAATTAAAATTTAAAAATTTAAAATTTAAATAATGTACAGTGCCCATAACAGTGTGATATATCAAGAAGCGAATCGAACTCATGAGAATGCTGCGGTCCTCGCTTATCGTCTTGTTGGTTATTTAGCGAAACAAAATTTGATGTTGGGGACAGTTTCAAATGTGTTATACAGCTCAAAAATAGTTTGGGGCATTTTAGTTGTAGATATTATAATAAAACAGCAAGGCCTTCGTTTTCCTCATAACTAGACCTGAACAGCAAATTTTGAGAAAACTGAAGAAAGCTCCACTGTGTCAGTATAGAATTCATACAAAATATAATTCGGCAATAGTTCGAGATTTCACCATGGAATTGATTAAAAAAATGTTTTCTTGGGAATTCATATACGATTTTTTTTCGCAATATTTCAGAAATTTTCAAAAATCCTTCAGGAGATCATCGAAAAAGTTTTAGGGAATTCACTCCTGAGGTTCTTTTGGAAGAGTTCATCTAGACATTCCACCAGGAGTTCTTCTACGAATTCTTTCAGGAATTCAACCTAGAGATCTTCCAGGAATTCCTCCTGAAGTTTCTGTAAGGGATTTTCTAGGAGAGATCGACTATGATGGTGATATTTGAGGTTATGGGTTTCAGTCTTGTAATGCTCAAAAACGGGTTTTAGGTTTTTTTTCCGGACGTTTTGGTTACATATATTGTACCTTTTTCAAGGAGGTAACTAAGTCCCGTACAATATGCAAAATTTCTCGGAGAAATTTCCGTATCGAATTCATAATAAATTTCTGGATAAATTTTCGAAGCATTTTCCAAGAAATTTTTGACCTGGATGAAAATAAGAAATATTTTCACACGCTCCCAAAGGAATCGATGAATAAATTCGTTTGAGAAAATCCTGAGTAAATCGTGAAATAAGTTTTTGGAGGAATTCCTAAAAGGATTTCCAAAGAAATGCCTATAGAAAGATCCGGGTTGGCACTTTTAAAGGTTCAAAGAGAAAAAAGACGTAAGTTTTTTTTTTTACATTTTCGCATCATCTGACACGAATAAACTCTGTGCCCGAGACAATAATTCACATACATTTTCTTGGGCGGGATTCTAACCTAGGCATTTTTTGCATGATTTGCCCTAAGGCCGGGCAACTGCTGAGCACCGAATGATCCAATCCAAATATTTATGAAGAACTGGATACAGAACTGTAGGACACTTTATACAATAAATAGATATCTTCGTAATTTTTAAAAATATGAAAACGTTCAGCTATTTGCCCACTCTTAGCCGTGTAGCAATTTTTATATATGTAATTAAAAACTTTCAGTTCCTCAAATAGGAAGTTTGTCTCACAGCTTTGTCTGCATAATGATGATTCAAACCCAATTCTCGTCGTTAGCAAATATTTGATTTACAATAATGCAACATGTGCCAAATTTAATTTAATTAAAATCTAATTAAGTAGAACACGATTTCGGGGTTTTTGAACTCATTCCGGGTTCTCGATTCCCAGAATAACACGTTTAGAAACTACGCATCATTGTTTATCAAATAATCAATGATATAGTGTTAATTCCTCGGATAAATGATCGAGCGAATGAATTCTATGAAGCAAACTATTAAATATGTAGATAGACATGAAGCCAGAATCTCCTACCGGCGCCTATAGCGATCCGGACTGAACCGGTTCCATTCCGTCAGTACCGATTCCCTGTACTTCGGTATCCACATATTTGCATACTGGACACAAAACTCCCAGTTCCGATCGGATGCTGCGAGAAGCCAAGAATCAAACAATTACAAACTAACAGTCTGGAATTCCCCCTCTTGCCGGTACCGGTGCTGCATTACATCACATTTGTGGAATGCACTCCGAGATAAATGAAACGAATTCTAGCCTCAAAAGGTGGGAAATACCTATTCTACGAGCAAGTGTTGTACGATAACTGGGCGAAAACGAATTGTGGACTTGCCTCTGATAAGGAACGTGTGTAGCGGAATTGTATGCCGTTTATCATCGGTGTCATATAGACGATTGCAGTTGCGGTGGGGGACTAAGATTAGGTCCATAAGAACGGGTCATGTGTCTTCTTTTTTATTAGAGGGTGACAATGTAATTAATGAACTGTTGTAAAACTTTAAACACAACGGCAAGATTCGGAGAAGATTCGTTTGGGCAGCATCTCTATTTTTTGCTGGAGTAAATAACATTTATCATGGGAAATCGAGACATGTGAAAATATCCAAGATGGGTTAAAACAAACCATCTTTTACACATTCCTCATAAATTAGAATCATAACCGATTTATCTTAAAAGGAAACCCTCAAACTAATAGAACAAATCCTATTTGAGCCACAATTACCCCGTTGCATATTGTGTCTGCCAAACGCCTGTAATTATTATTATAGAATAATGTCGTGATCTTGAACTTCTCAAGTGAAGTTCAACTGTATTGCAATCTATCTTTTAGTAATATGTGGCTCCATCGCGGATGATACGATAAATAGCCATGTATTACTCAGTATTATTTATGACATTTTTCGTGACTAGAATAGTCAATGAATAACTGGATTCAGTTGTTTTAAAAGCAAACACAATATTTAACGACGGGTATTTCTGGGGATAAATAACACAATGATACCAACAACTCATCGTCAAAAATGCATCGTAATCCTTTGCCATAATTTGACGATTTATGATACAGTAATCCAAACAGAACCTGGCAGTAAATGACCATTTTAGAAATGTATTGAAGTGCAGTTTTCAAATAAGGAATTGACATGTTGACTTTCTCCAGTAATCTTTCTTACGACTTATCCCAAGTGACAACGTTGACCAAAAAAATTTCCGAAGATCCAACTTTTGCGATTCTCCATTGGTCCAGTAGGTCAAAAGCGTGACATGCCGCTGCGCTATCTGCCGAAAAGCGAACGGAGATTAAATCGATGCCGTAAAATTAGGCAAACGCCAGCTCTAGGAGAAAATTAGGTCCCAAATTGATTCCGATGCGCAATGAGTCATTTCGCTGAATCTTGCATCACGCTGACCGAGCGAGAACGACAGCGCGGCGTGATTCCCACGCTTTCAGAAATGGCGCGCATTTCGATCCACTCGGCCCCACTCAGTGTCCAGGGCCAGAGTCAGATGATCCGCGGGCAAGTGGTGATAAGATTTGCAACTAAGCAACCTGTGTGCGCGGTAGGTATTTGACGCGATTAGCACTTTTCGAAAAGAATAAAAAAAAACGGGCGGCTCGTGTTTCGCGCATCACGTTGCCTGCCAGCGCGCAGCAACGGTTACTTCGATTGAATATTCGATCAAACGTAGAAGAACACTGTGCTGCAAATGGATGTGGATTTTTCTATAGCTAGAGGATTTTTGCGTTGGAAACGATATCACAACGCCGTATTCCTACAATTTTTACGTGAAATTCTTTTGTGTTTCCAGGACAAATTCATCAAATTTCCGAAAGAATATCGGAGCGGATTTTTTACAAGACATTCTTCGGAACTTTCAAAGTAAATTTTTTGGAATGACCAGGGGAAAGTTTTCGGAATTTCCATGGGAATGCTTATCAATACCTAAGAATAGCATCTCCTATCGCGACTAAATACCGCTTTATCTCGTTAACCTCCTGTCCCGATCAAGAATGCATAACAAAATTATAACAAGAAGTTATTTATTTCAGAACAATATTTGTTATAAATTTGGCTGGTTGGTTGTTAAAATGATAAAAATTATATCATAAATACCTCCAGCCGTAACATAATTAAAACAGATGTTGATACCTTCATATCATTATTATAACACTGGTTGATATAATATTTCCGTACAAAAATCTACTTTCAAGGTAATTGCCCACATCACGGATAGAAATCTGGTACGCTACCACGACGGATTTTCTTCCATAATGTAGTCAATTAACTTTGTCCTAGCTATGTTTTAATATCGAGCAGGTTCAAGTTATACTGAAGGTGATACCGATTTTTTTTCCAATGTCTACAACAAATGTAGACAATTATATTGTGAAAATATTCATAACTAATGTTATAATTTTGATATGAAATAAAACTGACCGAAGACAAATTTTTATCGAATTATCTTTTTGCCTTTCTCGTACAACAAAGTTGTACCAGAAAGGCTTTCATTTCACTCCCAAAACGTACTTTTTATAGAGCGCTTGTAGACCCATAGTATTATATACCATTCGATTCAGCTCGACAAACTGAGCAAATGTCTGTCTGTCCGTGTGTGTGTGTGTGCACATTGAAACATTAGCCAATTTTTCTAGTACTAAACCTGAATCGATTTTGCTACAACAAGTTGCATTCGATGGGGAATGTTTTCTTCTTGTTCACTATTGAGTTTCATAATGATGGCACTTCTCAAAAAATAGTAAATATTCAAAGAGTTATGAGACATCATTATTTCGTAACAAATAAGCTATCGATTTTCTAGGTTATGTTCTCCCAAGACACAATTTATTCGAAGCCGGCACACTGACAGCATAGAATACACAGCTTACTCGGAAGAAAAAAATTCACAAAGAAACATAGAAACCCATTAATGAGTTAAAAAGTACCTATTTTAAGATTTCATGTATACACTGAAAATTCTCGTTTGTTTTTTCAAAATGACCTAAGAAACATATTTTCATGAATGAATTTTAATATTGCGATCAACAGACCAATATGATAGCTTTTGATTGCAGTACACAAATTAATCCATGAATAAAAGGTGACATATGTTCTTTTTAAAAGTTAAGCGTCATTTCTGCCATTTCTTTCCCCTATGGGCCGATGTGAGCAGTGAGAAGTGAAAAGTGAGACGTGAGAAGTGCGAAGTGAGGAGTGAAAAGTAAGAAGTAAGAAATGAAAAATGAGAAATGAAAAATCACCAGATGATCCGAAATGAAAACAAAAATATTTTTCCAAATTTAATCTAGACTATCCTTTGAAAAGAGCTGAAATTTTTTTGCTAATATTTTCAAATAAATATAATAGAAAAACGACGCATCCCACAAAAAGTGTTGTATGGGTGACCATCGCAAAATCAGTCAAACTTTCTAGTGAAAATATCGGAAACAATCCAAATTGAGCCCTACACTGAAAAATCAGTTTAAAAATTTTAAAGTCGATTTGCGAAAAAACGCCCTTTTATTTAAATGAAATTTTGTCTCAAGATAGGTGATTATGTTCCCTACCAACCGTCCATACATCGCAAGCTGGGCACTCTTAAGGAAAAAAGTTTTTCTAACAAAACTTTTTCTTGTCGGAATTATTTTCAGTGTATTTTCATCTGAAATTAAACCAATGAAAGCCATCGTTATAGAACCCCAAGCAAATCTATTTTTATGATACATTGTCTAATTTAGCCACTAAATATAGTTTGTTTTTAAATTAAGAGTAATATTAAGTAGGGGTTTATATCTTCAAAAAAAATATTATATTCCATTATTAGCTTCTTTAGTTGCGACCAGTTACGACAAAACATTGTACTCTGCCTGACTGTACAGGAATACTTAATATGAGTATATTACCCAAGTAACCATGAAGCTATATATGCTTGTAAAAAATACAACCCTAAAAGTTGACTTAAAGTGTAAAAGGGCACTTATAAGACCGAACTCGTGGTTCATAATTTGATATGTTTTAATAAATCGTAAGTAATGCATCGCTGTTTTCGTGGTGCTAATTCAAAGTATCGTTGTCTGACAGCTGATAAATAAATGCAACTTCACATCGTTAAAACTGATTTAATGCAATTAGCATTTAGAATGCCGGTTTATGATTGATATATGTGCAATATTGTAATGCTTGGTGTTACTTGGGTATGTATACATATGTTAAATCCACCCCTTAAAGACACTGAAAAAATCAATTCCGTCAAGTAAAAGTTTTTGTTAGAAAAATTTTTTCCCTTCAACGTGCCTAGCTTGCGATGTATTGACGGTTAATAAGGAACATAGTTACCTATCTCGAGACAAAATTTCTTCCTAATCAAAAGGGATGTCTTTTTTTGCAAATCGACTTTTAATTTTTTAAATCGATTTTTTAGTGTAGGGTTCAATTTTGAGTTTTCAAAAAGTTTTATTAGAAAGTTTGACTGATTTTGCGATGGTCACCCATACAACACTTTTTTGTAGGGAGGTCGTTTTTCGATTATATCCATTTGAAAAAATCAGTAAAAACAAGTTTGACCCTTTTCAAAAGATAGTCTGAATCAAATTTGAATAAACTAAGTATGCACTTTTCTTTTAACTGCACTTCTTAAATATTGACCAATAAATTTACAAAAAGTCAACTTAAACAATCAGAACACTTGCAAGTTCCCAAAAAGATCTATTTTGGCTTTACGCATTTTATTACATTTCCCGCATAACTTTTCAAAAGGACCTAAGTAAAATTTTTTCATGAATTCTCGCTTAACTTTTCAAAAGGACGTAAGTAACATTTTTTTGAATTAATTTGAATACTGCAATCAATATTGTGATTCTCGAGATATTATAGCATTTTGCTCATTCACCTCTGCCTCGCTTAGTTGTGCGCCGCTAAGGTATTGTGTCATATTATGGTACTTTACTCAATTTAAGTGTAGAATATTACATCACAAATTAAACATAATTGCACTACTAATATCCACTTAAACAATATCCCGAACGCAACACAGGCGAAAGAAAAGCAAAAAACTACTAAACCTCGAACAATTTCACTTAAAAATATCTTTTCGTAAAGGGACGACAATATGCTACATACCTTACAAGCGAATGTGGAAAAGCTTACCGAAAGCTCACATCTATTTGACATTGGTTTATTTACTTTTTGCATGGCGCACAACTCGGCGCATGGGACCCGGGACTGGTGAGCCAGTATGCTAATTTTAGAAAAGAATCGCAATAGCTTTCATGTTGTTCTGTTGATTGCAGTACTCAAATTAATTCATGAAAAAAAATGTTACTTAGGTCCTTTTGATAAATTATGCGAGATCTATAGTACAGCAGAAAGTCCATTGCTGATAAACGTTCATTTCGAACAATACACCGCAGATTGCTGGTTAATTTTTTTTGACATATACTCTGTCTCGCTCAAACCAACAGCGAATAATCTAGCGACTACTTTAACGAACTATTTAAGGAACAGCTACTTTAACCGACCGTGTCCATTTAGCAAGTACGGTGTTGAACATAATCTGGAGATTAAAATAACACTTAATAAAGTTTAAAAAAACTTAGCAAGTAACCGCACAATATTGAGTAAAACAAATTAAGGGTGTAGCATTTCTGCATGCGGTGAATAAATTTCGCACCGTGTATATAACTGACAGCATGAATGTTTGTGTTGCTTCTTTCGTGCTTTATTGATGATGCTAACCTCTCAAGCAAAGTTTTCCAAAGCTTCAAATGTGGAACACGAAAACTAATGGACGAACACACACGCGCTAGAGACCCGAAGCCGATGACTTCATCCGCTCGCCTCAACACAGCTGTAAAAGTTTCGTCGTTGGAAATAAAAATCGCATACCTACGTACATGCTTTCTCGTGAGCTCGTTACGTTTGCTGCCATTTTGTTTCATGCTTTGGAAGGAAAGAAGAGGCGTGTCATTAAGGCTAACTGCTTTTTGGTTTGGGTGGTTTGGTTGGTTTGGGTGAAATGATGGTGTAGTTTGGGCATATGGGTGATTTGAACATAACGTTCATTTTCATACACCTCCTTATTTCCATATTATGCGGCTTTTTTTTTCATTTATATTTATGTGAATTGTTGGTTTCATTTTCACAAATGTACTTGTACAATTATTACACAAAGGGATGCAAAATCAATGTATGACATACAACTATGTAGTATGATTGAACTTTAATATTACATTGGTGAAAAAACACTACGTGGGAATCAGGAAAGTTGGAAACATATCGAATTTTAATCCATATGTATTTTTCAAAACGCGCCGTTACGCTAATCATTGTATTTACTATAGCTAATCATTGTACTACCGCACGATCGCATATTTGTAACATATGCATTTTTTCCTTTCTCGTACAACAAATTTGTACCGAAAGGCTATATGATTGCTAAAAAAGACTTGATAGAAGGCCCGGAGACCCATAGTGTTATATACCGATCGACTCAGCTCGACAAACTGAGGTGACGTCTGTTTTTTTGTGTATGTGTGTGTATGTGTACAAATTTTGTAGGCACACTTTTTAGAACTTAGAATTATCCGATTCACTCGCAACAAGTTGCATTCGACGGGAATTGTTTGCTATTGGAAATGGGCCCGATCATTGCTTTTCGGAATTATTGAAAAAACATTGTTTTTCCCCAAAGGTCCCCTTGAAAATTCAAAGAACAATTTTTTTTGAATGGTGGCAAGGCAAAATATTAAAAATAATCGAAAAATTTGATCTATTCCCCAAAGAGCTTTTTTGACCTTTCTAATGTGATTTTTTCAATATATTTTATAATGCACGAGAAAGGCATCATCACCGCTAGGTGGATTAATCTGGGGTTTTTTTTTGGTCTTTATTAAAGTGATTTTTTATATAACAATAAGTTCATCACTATCGAATTATCTAATTATAACACACGTTGTTTTAAATAATGATAGAATTGAGTTATAATTTTGTTATGCATTCCTGATCGGGCGTGCTTCCTAAATTGTCGAACGGAAGATTAGGCTTCCAACAGCATACTTTCCGTCCTGGGTACGGAACAGGGTCCTACTTCGCTGGTGTAGGAGACAGAAGCCTTCGAGGAGAGTAAACACACTAGCTTCGTATCGTTTAACATTTAGAAAAGCGTTCAATCGCAACTCAGCGTATGGGGATTTTCGGGACACATTCGACCCTTTGTCCGGAACATTCTCAGGGGACGTTCTCAAGGTACACCAACCGTCAAGCATCTACCAAACGGAAACAGTTGTATCCTAAGGGACATTCCTGATGGTTGCTTTTTTCTGGTGGCCATGGGCGCGATATTTCGATTAATATTGATCTTCAATTTCTCTACATTCCACCTGGAACTTGAACTGCTTTTCAGCTTTTGAAGCTTTTCTATGCGGTTGAAAGCTTTTCTTTGCCCGCTATTGCATGAGTATTGCCCATGGAACTGGTAAAGTTCCTTTCAGCTGATGTTAAATTATCCATAAAAATGCAAAACAAAATGAATTCTAGAATATGAGAAGTTCAATTTATAAAACTATATACTACACGAACCATCTACCAACTTTAAATAAGATAATCTCCTTAGTAAAGACGTTAGACGTAGAACTACATTCGTGATTTTTTTCCTGATGAAGGCAACAACAATTTGCCGAAACGTTGGGACAAATCTTAAACGGTTGTTCTAAAAAAAACCCACAGACTGAAAAGCCAAAACCTCAAAAATACTCAAACATTAGCAGTCGAACTCTCAATCTACTAGTTCTGCGTGACGTCACTGCGAAATGGAGTATTGTCGGCATGGTGTGCCCTAAGGAAAAAGTCTCCTTAGCAAGTAGCATTAGTTTGCCTCGGAACACGGTGAGTTAAACTTCTTACAGAAGATTTGAAAACTTCGTTACGTGGAAAAGCCGCCTACTTCGAATTCTACTCTCTCGCAATCGATGACAATACTAATATTGAAAACATGGTGCAAGTAGCTGTCTTTATAACCCGAGCAGGAGTGACGACCTCGTTAACAGATATAAAAGAGGTAAAATACCAAAACATAATACCAAAAACTTATATGCAGAATACTTGAGGTATAACATGCTTAGGTATTTCAATACCAAACGAATAATAATTGCTTGTGCATTTGGTATTGAAATTCAATTTAATAACTGACTGAGTAATAACTGAGTAATAACTGACTGAGGCACGGCAAATGCTGGGTAAAGCGTACCATTGGTACTTCGCGTACCTGAAGGAATAAAATAGACCCCATCTCGCGGTCCTTAGCCTCTTACCCAGCAACTCCTATCCCTACCTCCCCGCGGTGCTGGCCGGGATACGAGCAACCTTAGGGAAGATCGGGTAACCAACCCCGGTGGGAACTATGGTCGTATGCTGACAGGGAAGGGGGTTTGCTCCTCTCCGGAGGTGCAAATCTTATTGAGCGTCTGTTCTCCATGTCAGGATCGGCTCACAACAGCGTCTGTTCTCCATGTTAAGGGCGGCTGATCATCGTCCGAGTGCCAGCGAGGGACTCTAAGTGAAACTGTGCACCATGGTCCACCGGAAATAAGGAGGAACAGCACTCCGGAAATTTAGGGCGTCTGGTGTCAGGCCCTCCAAGCCAGCCTTTAAAAATCATAAGCCACGAACAATAAACAAGAGAGTACGGACCGGAACCTTCGGCGAAGACCACTGCGACGAAAAGGGGCTAGCGATTGGAAACTCGGTTCGTGGGATTACACGCATACTCGCCGATGTGCTCAAGGACCGTGGATTCGGCATCGTAGCGCTGCAGGAGGTTTGTTGGAAGGGATCAATGGTGCGAACGTTTAGAGGTAATCATACCATCTACCAGAGCTGCGGCAACACACACGAGCTGGGAACAGCTTTCATAGTAATGGGCGATATGCAAAGGCGCGTGATCGGGTGGTGGCCGATCAATGAAAGAATGTGCAGGTTGAGGATCAAAGGCCGGTTCTTCAACTTCAGCATAATCAACGTCCATAGCCCACACTCCGGAAGCACTGATGATGATAAGGACGCATTCTACGCGCAGCTGGAACGTGAGTACGACAGCTGCCCAAGACACGACGTCAAAATCATCATAGGAGATTTGAACGCTCAGGTTGGCCAAGAGGAGGAGTTTAGACCGACTATTGGAAAGTTCAGCGCTCACCGGCTGACGAACGAAAACGGCCTACGACTAATTGATTTCGCCGCCTCCAAGAATATGGCCATTCGCAGCACCTACTTCCAACACAGGCTCCCGTATCGGTACACCTGGAGATCGCCACTGCAGACAGAATCACAAATCGACCACGTTCTGATTGATGGACGGCACTTCTCCGACATTATCGACGTCAGGACATATCGTGGCGCTAACATCGACTCTGACCACTATCTGGTGATGGTTAAACTGCGCCCAAAACTATCCGTCATCAACAATGTTCGGTACCGACGACCGCCGCGGTACGACCTAGAGCGACTGAAGCAACCTGATGTCGCCACTGCATACGCGCAGCATCTCGAGGCAGCGTTGCCGGAAGAGGGTGAGCTCGATGGGCCCCTCTTGAGGACTGCTGGAATACAGTCAAAGTAGCCATTAACGACGCAGCGGAGAACAACGTCGGGTATATGGGTCGAAGTCGACGGAACGATTGGTTCGACGAAGAGTGCAGGCTTATTCTGGAGGAGAAGGACGCAGCGCGGGCGGTTGCGCTGCAGCAAGGTACCCGGCAGAACGTGGAACGTTATAGACGGAAGCGGAGACAGCAGACCCGCCTTTTCAGGAGAAGAAACGCCGCCTGGAAGAAGCGGAGTGCGAGGAGATGGAACAGCTGTGCCGTTCTCAAAATACACGCAAGTTCTATCAGAAGCTCAACGCATCCCGCAAAGGCTTCGTGCCGCGAGCCGAAATGTGCCGGGATAAGGATGGGAGCATCTTGACGGACGAACGTGTGGTGATCGAAAGGTGGAAGCAGCACTACGAGGAACATCTGAATGGCGCTGAGAGTACAGGCAGTGAAAGTCAAGGCAGCGGAGGAGATGACTACGTCAGTTCAGCGGACGATGGAAGCCAACCAGCCCCCACCTTGAGGGAAGTTAAGGATGCCATTCAACAGCTAAAGACCAATAAAGCAGCTGGTAAGGATGGTATCGGAGCTGAGCTCATCAAGATGGGCCCGGAAAAGCTGGCCACTTGCCTGCACAAACTGATAGTCAGAATCTGGGAAACCGAACAGCTACCGGAGGAGTGGAAGGAAGGGGTTATATGCCCCATCTACAAGAAAGGCGACAAACTGGAGTGTGAGAACTTTCGAGCGATCACCATCCTTAATGCCGCCTACAAAGTGATATCCCAGATCATCTTCCGTCGTCTGTCACCATTAGTGAACGAGTTCGTGGGAAGTTATCAAGCCGGCTTCGTTGACGGCCGCTCGACAACGGACCAGATCTTTACTGTACGGCAAATCCTTCAAAAATGCCGTGAATACCAGGTCCCAACGCACCATCTGTTCGTTGATTTCAAGGCGGCATACGACAGTATAGACCGCGTAGAGCTATGGAAAATTATGGACGAGAACAGCTTCCCTGGGAAGCTTACCAGACTGATCAAAGCAACGGTGGATGGTGTGCAAAACTGTGTGAAGATTTCGGGCGAACACTCCAGTTCGTTCGAATCGCGCCGGGGACTAAGACAAGGTGATGGACTTTCGTGCCTGTTGTTCAACATTGCGCTAGAAGGTGTCATACGGATAGCCGGGTGTAACAGCCGGGGTACGATTTTCAACAGATCCAGTCAATTTATTTGCTTCGCGGATGACATGGACATTGTCGGCCGAACATTTGCAAAGGTGGCAGAACTGTACACCCGCCTGAAACGTGAAGCAACAAAAGTTGGACTGGTGGTGAATGCGTCAAAGACAAAGTACATGCTTGTGGGCGGAACCGAGCGCGACAGGGCCCGCCTGGGAAGCAGTGTTACGATAGACGGGGATACCTTCGAGGTGGTCGAGGAATTCGTCTACCTCGGATCCTTGCTAACGGCTGACAACAACGTTAGTCGTGAAATACGAAGGCGCATCATCTGTGGAAGTCGGGCCTACTACGGGCTCCAGAAGAAACTGCGGTCGAAAAAGATTCGCCACCGCACCAAATGTGTCATGTACAAGACGTTAATAAGACCGGTAGTCCTCTACGGACATGAAACATGGACAATGCTCGAGGAGGACTTGCAAGCACTCGGAGTATTCGAGAGACGGGTGCTTAGGACCATCTTTGGCGGTGTGCAAGAAGACGGTGTGTGGCGGCGAAGAATGAACCATGAGCTCGCCCAACTCTACGGCGAACCCAGTATACAGAAGGTAGCTAAAGCCGGAAGGGTACGATGGGCAGGACATGTTGCAAGAATGCCGGACAGCAACCCTGCAAAGATGGTGTTCGCTTCCGATCCGGCAGGTACGAGACGGCGTGGAGCGCAGCGAGCGAGATGGGCAGACCAGGTGCAGAACGACTTGGCGAGCGTGGGGCGTATCCGAGGATGGAGAGATGCGGCCTCGAACCGTGCATTGTGGCGTCAAATTGTTGATTCAGTGTTATCTGTTTAGATGTTAACTAAATAAATGAAATGAACTGACTGAGTATGTTATGGCTCAAGTATTGTGCAAATTATTTTTGGTATTATTCCTTTGGTATTTACCTCTTATGCAGGGCTAGTTCATAACAGAGTATAGTATCAATAACAGAATTAGGTATCATTGAGCCAATTTCTCCTGCTCGGGAAGGGGAGTTGATGATCATCTTCAAATCACATTCTTCCACAAATAAAAAAAAAATAAAAAAAATGCATAAACAATCAAGAATTTTCCACAAAACAAAAATAAATTAACACTTTTAAAAGTAAACATTGCAATTATAAAAAAAAAATTTTCCATAAAGAAATCAAAATTTTCCACGGAAAAAATACTAAATTACCAAATAAAATACCATTGCAAAATTTTCCACAAAATAAATATTTTTTCCATAAAAGATTGAGAATTTTCCATAAAATAATCCATAAAGAGCAATAAAAAAAAGAAAACTTCCATAAAAAATACAAAAAGCAATAAAATTGATAAAATTTTTCATGAATTTTAAACGCTTTTAAAGGAAAATGGCTCAGTTTTATTTCTTTTTGTATTTCTTTATGGAAAAAATTAATATAGAGCAATAACTTTATTAACACCCAAAAGGCCAAGCTCTTCCAGAAGGCAAATTTTGAAATTGAAAAAATCATAACTCCCAACCGATCAATGTGAAATTTTTAGACAAGGTCCAGTGGTGTTCAGATTCCATATGGTTCCGGAATTATTCCAGATTCCGTTGGGGTACCCCCGATATGGCATTTGGGGTATTTCGATGAAAACCTAATCCTTTTATATGGAACTCTTCTTAAACTGTTACCAAAAACAAAGCTAAACTAAACACAGTTATATTAGGGATTTTTCAGATTTGTTTAAGTGCTTATAAGCGTCTCCAGGATGTCCCCAAATGTCCCCCGGGAAGCCATAGAAGAGGACATTTTAGTTTTTAGCTCAAAACACAGCTCTCTCTTCTCCCACAAATAATTCCCTGGCACGTGTGGAAAGTCTGTAAGACCCCATTGGCCACTTCCAGAACCTCATGAAGTGCCCTGGGGGGACCTGCAGCAATGGACACCTTCATTTGTTGTCCCAAACACGTCATGCGACTGCTCTATCTTCATAATTTCTCATGAATAATCTTCTGGTGATTTCATAAAGGACGATTGATCTCACTGGCCACTTGCAGAGACAATTTACCTCACTGGTCACTTCCGGATTATCACAGAGTGTCCCGGGGTACCTGTAGAACAGGACATTTCCAAATTTAGGCCAAACAATTTCATACGACGGCTCGTTTCTTCATTTTTTTTACAAATGAACTTCTGATCAAGGATGTTAACGATCATTCAGTAGTTTGTCAATAACACATTCCAGAAGCTGAATTTCAAATTATGTTGTATGGTGGACTTCTAGTGCGAAGGTTTTTCTACAACTTTGCCCAATGGTTCGTTATTAGAATTCAAGCTCTATCTTTTTGCTTACTTACGAATAATCATTCGATGATCTTATAAAGGAAAATCGACGTCATTGTTCACTTACGGAACATACGCAGTGCCCCTGGTATGTACCTGTAGAAGGAGGCATTTCTGTTTGTAAACAAAAACGTGTTATTCGACAGCCTCATTTCCATGGTTTGAATCGAATAATCTCTTCTGATGTGACTGATGTAAAAGACAATGGACCATTTCAGAAACATTACGGAATGTTCCAGAATATCCTGCGGAAGAGGACATTGAGCTTGAGCTTAAATTAGATTGAACGCCCATAGTCGCTACTCGAATATGATCAGATCAGCCATTCTTGTTCAGAGAACCAGCTGATGTTGTTTTGGGACTAGCGCTTATCTTCAATTTAGAAGTACTTTAGGTCACACAAACGCCTTACGAAACAGCATGCAAGTCAATGTAGTAGAGGGAAAAGGAATGATGATGCAACCACGAGCCCAAGCTTACTATTCCCGCAAATTCCATGAGTATGTATTTTGTGAAGCAAGTACAATTATACACTTTGCCCGGAAGGAGTACAATTATACACTATGCCCCACCCGAAAACATTTTAGGCCTGACCGAGAATCGAAATCGCCTTCTCCGGATTGGCAATCCTACGCCTTTGCTCAGGCCTTTGTACAGGTTTCCCGGGGCACTCCATAAACTTCCGGAAGTGGTCAATAAGGTTTGTCCGGTATAAGGTCGAAAATGGTTTGACCGAAAATGACATTTGGCCGAAAACGACAAGTAGCCGAAAGGCACATTCGGCCAAACTGTTAATTTGACCGAGAACCAAGTACGAGACACTGAGGACGACCACACAGTTGTGGTCGAAATACGTATCTGCAAAGATATCAAAAATAATTGGTGGAATTAAATGGAGAGTACTTAACTCGTCTTAGACGTTTGAATACATTCCACTAAAAGAGCTTTATATATTTTTTTGACCGAGAAGTTGTTTGCCCAACAGTTCGTTTGGGCGAAAAAGTCATTCGACCGAATAGATCATTTGACCGAAAATGCTGTTTGGCAGAAAAAGCCATTTGGCCCGAAAATGTCCTCTCTGCAAAACAACCATATCGGCCTAACGGCATTTTCTGCAAAATAACCTATTCGGCTGAAGGGATTTTTTGGCAAAATGACCAAATCAAAAGAACGACACTTTCGACAAAATTACAATCTTGTCCAAATGACCCTTTCTGTCTCTGGAGTTCTAACGTGATGTTCTAGGGATCAATTGGAAAAATCTACGGAAATTCCACGGAAAACTCTGTGGACTTCTTCAAATTTGAATCAGTTTGGAAAATTATAGACCACCGGCGTGACAAATTTTAAACGGTGGCGCGCCGATGCAAATATGTCGGAGGCGGCGGCAGCGTGCCAAAAACTGTCAGCGGCGGCGGCGCACACCTTCGCACAGGGGATCCTTCTCCCCAATGAAGGGAACCGAATTCTGCGCGTGGTGGACGGCGCCAGTCTCACCCCAGTGGCCAGGATCCACTGGTACGGAACGAGGAGCTGGCACTCCTCCATAGCTACACGCTAAAAGTCAATTACAAATCGCAAAAATAATTTTCACACATCACGGCGACGCCACGTCAGAATTAAGTTCTGCCTCGTGCGGTCGGAAGGTAAATAAATCGTTTATTTACATTCAAAGCGCGATTAATTGTATTTTGTATAAGTCGTAGAATTTCCGCGCGATTGGGTGATTAGTTCTGTTTCGTGCGGTCGGAAAGTAAATCAATAAGTGCGCAATCGAACGTGTTTCGTATCGGATGCAGATATTGTTCTGCTTTGTGCAGTTCTAAAAGTAAATCAAGTAGCTCTCGTTTTCAATTCGTTCCCATAGAACGCATTACTTACCAAAGCAAATCACAATAATGTATCTCTCAAAACTAATAAAATACCCTATCCCAAGACAATCACGGAGATGCAGAGGTGTCTGTCTCTAGTAGCAAGTCGGACCTACAATCCTTCCTTCCTTATATGACCATAAGGACATGGCCGGCGCTCTTATTGACTGAAAATACGTGAGCGTTAGGAACGTGTACATTAAGGAATGGCCAGCTAATCACAAGCCCAATTCACATGATTCTCTCTACAATTGTGCAGGCTCTAGTCAATAAGGAAGTATTAACTACGGATTATACGGTAGTATTCCTCATGCTCATGCTCATCAATGCGATGCCACGACAGAACTTCAATCTGTTATACGATCTAATCTAATTTAATCTAATCGAACACAAACGCAGCCAGTAATCTGTTAAAAGATCTGTAAATAAACTGTGTAATTGTGTAAGACTTTGGTTCGCCTCGGTGCAGATCGCCAAAATGTCGAACGCGTCCAGCATGCATCACAACAAAAACTACTTTTCCAGAAAATTTCCTCGCGTTTCAATGGCGGAACAGTAAAGATATCGCGCTTTTTTCCGTTCATCAAAACAATTAGAAAACCCGTTGAATAAGTACGGAAACATTTCCAAATTTTCGCTTTAATGTGAAAAAATATAATTGAGGTTAGGTCCAATTTCCAACAGCTCTCTCACTGTGTGAAATGAATTTATAAAAAATCGTCCACCGTCGGTTACACAAAAATGAGTAGTACTCTTGGATTTGAACCATTCTCGCCAATGTTTAAAAATCAGCGACCTTCACTTGGATCTCGGGGCACTGTAAGTTTTTTACCACTCCTTTTCGCATGGTTGACGCCAGAGTTTGGACTAAGAGAATCGACAGTCAGGATCGGGGGAACTTGGCGTGGTTTCCAACTCCACTCAGCCACGGAAGCTTAAGGGAACAACAGCAATAGTTTGCCGTCCATTCTGGATTTTGTTTGCGAAATCTGATTTGCCGATGACCGAAGCGTAACGTTTTCCGATCTATCAACGGAATCTCCTCTGATATCCGAGACGCCTTGGTAGATGATATCGCCAGCTTTCTGTGTCCACAAAGACGGAAGGCTATACCGTTCGAATAAAACCTGTAATTTCCGTTCAAGAAGATTTAACAAATTAACCACCATGTTAAATAACATAAAGTTATAGGTTGTTTTAAAATTGCACGTGCAATAATTTCTCAGAAATTCTTTGGAATTTCCACGGAAAGTTCTTAAAAATTTCCTTAAAAACAAGGAAATTCATGGGAATTTTCAAAGGAAACGCTTTGGAATAAAATAATACTGTTCAAAACTTCAAAGGGAAATTGTACAAAATTTGCAAAATTCGTCAAAGAAAAACAATATTTTTTTTTACAAATTGAAAACCCTTTGACGTGTGCGAAAGTTCAGAATACGTGCCACACGGTGCAGCAAAGCAACTAAAAACGTCAGTTTTCCATGACAATGATCATTAAATACCGGGTAGCCGTTAAACCCGAACTCCGGACTCGTGCAGGAGCAACAATGTACGGGCGGATTCAAGTGGCGTCATATTTGTGGACAAGTGTGCATGATGGTATGTAGCGTCGTTCTGTTTATTTGCAGATTAGTGCAGTTTTGTATAGTGGCAAGACGCAATCTGGTGTAATCGAGTTTCGTGAAAGGGTTTGTTTCCGGCTCGTGCAGGCCATAAAGACCGCGTAAAGGCAACAAAGAAGAAGCTACGCGGGTGGATGATTGAAAACTACGGATTACAGGGTGCTTAATCAATGAGGACAAGATGCTTAGCTGAAGCTAGGATTAAGATGAGATTAGAACATATTTATCGTGACATTATTTACTTGAGCACTAGAGACAATGATAATCAGGGTTCAAACTTACCGTTTCAATGAAATCAAACGATATTCAGAAGAGCATATTATTTAGTAACTCGATTGCCTTTTCGTCATCACAGGTTCGTGCAAAAAATTGCGGCCGTTAAATATCGAAATAATGTCCCCAAAATAATTAAATTTCAACTTTGGTTGGTGGATGGGCTAAAACATGAGTTCAAATGAGTCAAAAATGAGTAAAAATGTATTTAAACGAGCATCTTCTGTTCCTAATATTGAGCGTGAAGTTGAAACCCTGATGATAATAACAATGCATCAGTATAAGCACCGAAAAAGGAAGAACCCTGCATCAAATGATGACACTATTGAATTTGATGAGTGCCTACTTGTACGGATGATAAGATAAGAAAGGAACATGTACTACTCACGACAATGAACACAACGGAAAAGTGGAATCACCTCAAGTGGCATCTTTAATTGTATCCATGTGTGGTCAACTTTGTAGCTACAGAGGAGACATTTGAAAGTTTAAAAGCTAGAAAGTTTATGGGTTTAATTTCTCCTGAATTGCTGTAAAAACGTGTTTCTTCATCTCAATCATTGTTAAAACTTTTCTTGGTTAATTACGTGTAAGGAGCATGTTGAATAAAGGTTCCTACAAACAAACGCGACGCGATTCTGGAATGGAAGCGTAAATGGAACATTGCCTACAGCGACCCAACGAGAGCCGCCACGGCGACAATTGTTTTAGAAATTGAAAATCTTTAGCAATAGTTTGTTACAGTTTACTTCATAGACTGTATATTTCATATTTTATATGTATGTCATCTCATTCATTAGAGGATTTGTAATTAGACCGTTACAAATATTTAATTAACATTCTGTCCTACTGGTCTCCGAAAGGTCAAGGGTGGGGGATAATAAAAAATAAATATTAAAATGAAAAACAAAAATATCCGAGTTTTATTTTGTTGCGCCCCAAAAAATTATAATTTGACAAAAAAACCTGAGGGGGGGGGGAGACAAAATTGTATTTAAATATTTGTATCGGCCATATTTTATTCTAATAATAATTTGTCATTATTCTATTCTAATAATAATTACAGTAATTACATTACCGTTTTCTCATGAGGCCATGGTGCGTTAGGTGTCAAGTAAAGAAATTTATAATTTGAAACAGTGATAATAATTATATTTGATAGTTGGAGGGAGACTAAGAGCAGTCCGATATCTGTCTGAATACACCTAATTTAATTCGAAACAGAGTTACAAACCTCGAAAAAATAAATATATCAGTTCAGTAGATTACCTGCAAAGAAGAAAAAAAGATAATTAGTTATTGCATTTATGTATAAAAATGAAATATAGATGAAAAAATAATAGGCTAAAAGCAAGACTTTCGATATTTCCCCATATATGTTTTCATATATGCTTCCAATGAGTTTAGCACTGCCCAAACTGGGGGACCATATCGACTGGAGGACCATAGCACTGCCCATACTGAAGGGACCATATCGACTCATGGAGATATCGAAATGAGAAATGGCAAATCTTTGGAAAGCTGTTTGAAGGGATCATCACATTAACTCAGGAAACTATTTTTTTCAATATGGCATAATTTGCTTCCATGCGTCGATATCGAGTCATGGAACATCTACTCATGGAGGTTTGACTGTAGAACGGAATAAGCAGGTGACCCATCAGAAAATTTGAAATATTTTTTTTCCACATTAATTTAAGCCACCCTACTAAACAGCCATTCGCTCGAACAGCCGTTAGGCCCAATAATAAAAAGTGAGAAGTAGAAAGGGCGTAGTGAGAAATGAAGTGTGAGATGAGATACGAAAAGCGTGAAGTATAAGAAAGGATAAGGGCCAAGGCAGGGATAAGGAAGAAGAAGACGGTAGAATGGAAGGAGTAACAAGGATAAAGGAAGATGAAAGAAGGAAGAAAGAAAAAAAGAAGAAGCAAGAAGGAAGCAAGGGCAAAGGGTAAAGAAAGAATGAAGGAAGTAAGGAAGAAGTAGGAAAAAAGGAAAAGGAAAGCAGGTAAGAAGGAAGAGGGAAAATAAGTAAGAAAGAAGAAGGAAGAAGATGGGCGGAAGAAGAGAGAAGAAATAAGAAAGACGAAGGAAGAATGAAGATGGAAGAAGGGAAAAGGTAGAAGGATAAAAGAAAGAGGAAGAAATGAGAAAGAACAAGAAAACAGGAAGAGGGAGGGAGGAAGAAGAAAGAAGAAAGAGGGAAAAAAGAAGAAAGACGAAAAAAGAAAGAAGGAAATAAGAAAAAATAAGAAAGGAAGAAAAAAAGTGAAAAAAGAAAGAACCAAGAAAGAGTAAAGAAAAGGGATGAAGAAAAATTAAACATGAAATGGAAGAAAGAAATTGTTAAAAAGTAAATTAGTGGGTTTTGATCCCACGAAACCAGTACGCTAGATAGACCCGGAACATAGGCAGAGAGAGTTAATTCTGAAAATGTATTGCGAGAGTTCGGCTACGTGCCCGGTGCTGGGAATTTGGTTTTATCAGTACCCGCTAAGCTGCGGAGGACGACGGAGGTCCTTCTTAGCTTAGCAGGGAAAGCACCTGTCTAGCGTACTGGTTTCGTGGGATCAAACCCCACCGAAGGGAGCGGAACAAAATCTATCACATGTTGTGCAAATGCATAATCGAGTTTCAGACATAATAATACAAAAATCGTTAGAAGTTGTTAGAAGTTCTTTTATTTGACCTTTCCCGTCAAAAAATGTATCTCTTTTTATTATCTCAGTATATTCTTTGAGATATTTAACACATTTCCCGAACAACTCATATTTTTTGAAGCCTCTAACTATTTGAAAAATCGAAAGTACACGTTTCGGGAGCTCAAATATTTAAAGTCAATAACGGCGCCGGCCATGTTCTTACGATCATATAAGAAGGGAAGGATTATTATTTCGACTCTCGTTGCTACTAGAGACCGAGACCACCTCTACATCTTCACGATTGTCTCTATATGTGGTATTGTGTTAGTTGTATTTTATCTGGATATTTTATCTAGATTCACTTTGGACAGTGATGCGATCGATGGGATGGGAAATAACACTAATTCGCTATCTCGCCACGAGAAAAAGGTAAACCGGTGGCAGATGAAAACTGGGGAATCGCGTTTTGAACGACCGAACGAACGCGCAGCACTCTGTACTTATTAGCCAGACAGTTGCAGCAAACTTTGGAAGATCGCGCTTGTTTCGACTGGAGCAAAGCGCAATACATGCGCATGAGCCACCGACACCAGATAGGCTAGGTGTACCAGTTGTGGCTATAGCACCAGTTGTCGCACTAGTGCTTTATATGTCAAATGGCCAATCAAATCATCGTAAACCAAGTTCATATCGATGAAGCATATTCATATGATACGATAACACCTTTGATTTCCTCCAAAACAAGCAAAGCATAATTGTAAAAATTGATTTTGCTTAATTTTTGACGTCCTTTGCACCAGTTGTCGCACTAGTGGTCCCTATTTGGCCAGTCCCATAAGAAAACAATGGGATTTGCCAAATAAGGAACCAAAATTAAGAATAGTGCCACAACTGGTACATGCGTTCCTATTATGGATTAATCAATTTTGAGGATAATAAAAAAAATTATTGTGGTTTTCACAGCTGTTCTAAGGAGCAGGAAATAAAACCTTTTGTTTGATATATAAAGTCCACCCACATGCCTTTTACTTATTTTTAAAAAAATAGTTGTTCTTATGTATGGCGACAATTGGTACACCCACCCTATTTGATTATTTTCCCGGCGAATAAAACACGCACTGCACTTACTTCACTGCACCATCGAGCATTCAATTTTGAAATATGAAATTAAAAATATGGAAATACAAAATAATAAAAAACGTAAAAATATGAAAAATAAGTATAATGAAATATGAAAAATAAATATAATATGAATTTGTGAAAACACGAAAATTTCGTGGACTGCAAACTAGTGATACTCATGTACACTAAATAAGTAGCAATGTGTAGTGGCGAATGTCTTCTTACCGATACAGAAGAAGACAGGGAGAGATGTGACAAACGTTGTCGACAAGTTATGTGATGACTTGTGCTGCATTAAATATATGTATAAATTTTTCGAGGGCGCTGATTAAGTTAATAGATCTGTTACAAATTTATATACTTTTCAGGGACATTTAATATTTTTTTAAATTGTCCATAGGCAAATAGATGGCGCTACAACTCTTTTGGGAAAATAATATCAATAGCATTGATTGTTAAACCGGTTCCTATAATGGGATTTCCTCTGGCAAAACTATTTCGCACCCTATTAGGTGGCATCTTAAAATTGGTAATTATTATTTTAAATAATTTCAGTTATTTAATAGACTTTCCTAGATATTGAGCGTTGGTTGAATTGATGACTTATTCTTTTCTACTGGTTTCACTATTTCTTAGTTTGAAATTTCTTTCTATATGCATAAGAAAAAAAAGTCTATTTGTCTATTTCTAAAGTCTAAAGTCTTTTTGTCTTAATTTGAGTACTGAGCATTTTGATTCGGCTTGCAACTTTCGTTCAACTTCCGAAAATATGCATTATGCTCCCTCTCAGGTACTGTCGAAGGCAAGACACTGTTAATACGACCCTAGTTGTTTATGTGTGAATTGGCACTCACCAAACCATCACACCAACTATAGAGCTTGAGCTTGAGCTTGATTGACTGCTCGTAGTTACTCCATTATGACCAGATCAGCTGTTCTTGCACAGGGAACCAACAGATGTTTGCTTGGGACTAGCACACATCTTCAATGTGTACAAGTACTGGTGATCTCATTTGTTAGGTCATACTGGCGCCTGCCACGTCATTCACGGAGGAAATGATGATGCAATTACTAGCCCACTACAAGCCGAATTACCTCTGTACTTGCCACGAGTTCATGCGGAATTTGTTGGAATTGCTGGGTTAGGTTGGAGAGGCAGAGGTCCGTCTTGGTTAACGAGCTGCCAATGTGATAGATAGGAGAAGGTAACTGATGGAATTTCTAATTGGATGTAGGAAACGAGCTCTGTAGTTTATTTCCAATTCTAGCAGATTACTGTTAGAATACTCAAGTTGAAGGTATAGGAATAGTAATGGAAACGGTATGGAAGTCCATTTCCAGTTCTAGCGATTGCTAGAACATGAGAAATAAAAAGAAAGATACAAAGTAGGAGAATGGAACGGACCTGGGATTGAACCCACGACCTCCTGCGTATGAGGCAGAAGCAGTAGCCATATGACTACCAAGCCCGCTTCACCATCACACCTTTAAACTATAAAATAAAAACTTTCTAAAATGTGCTTGACATTGTGTCACGGTGTTGCCACCCTCTCCTATTTACGCATCTTATTGGAAAAATAGTGTTTTTTTTTCTAAGGAAAATTTCAAAGAATTGGCGTAACTCACGAAACCTTCACTACTTCATAGTATGAAGTCTGAATTTTCAGAAGCGTACACTGAATTCTGTTTCTACACGATTGAATTTTTTTCAACTTTGAACCTATCCTAAATGTTTACCATATTTTAATTAGCATGTGATTTTTCTTTGAATTATTTTGGAATTTTTTGAAACATATTGCGAAGAGCTTGGTGGCAAAACGAAGTTACACGATTAAAACTACGAGCGATCGTGTAAAAAAGGTAAAAACAGAATCCTGTGTACTTAACATTGTGATTCGGTTTTCCACCTTCTCCCCTATATGCAATAAAAATCAGTGTAAAATTGAAAAGTTCCATAACATTCGATATAATTGTCGTAGCACAGTTTTATATTAGTCAAAAAGCGTAGTTTTTTAGTGCTCCCATTCTTGTGGAACATTCCGAATATGAGTTATGTTTGGAAAAAAAGTTATATCTAAAATACTGATTCAAAGGAGTTTTCATAAAAAAACGCTCATATCTCCGAAAGTATTATTCGTAGGAAAAAAAGTTTCTATAGCAAAATGTCATATTTTTGCTTGATCTACAACTGATTACAGTTCGACTGGGGTGTTTATTGAAATATTTTGGCTTTTTCAGTCTGATATATTCAAACGGGTTTATATTTGCATTGCCCGACGTTTCGGCCCGTTTATTGGGTCTTTTGGTCAATAAACGGGCCGAAACGTCGGGCAATGCAAATATAAACCCGTTTGAATATATCAGACTGAAAAAGCCAAAATATTTAATCTACCACTTTGCCAAAGAAACTTTTTTAACACGTTTGTGAAAAAAGTTAGATTTTCAACTTTTTCAATAGTAATAGTACCTCCTATAAAAAATAACTGCGGGCAGCAGGGACTATGTCAAAAGGCTTGACGATCCCTTTCCAAACCAACTGCGAGTTGTGGTGCATGGCTAGGATGTGGTGGGGTTTGACAGTGGGCTCCGTTGAACTTCTATAAAAAGCGGCAAGTATCCGCAAGCAGACTCCGCCAAAGCGACCGTGTGCCGCTCAAAGCGCGCAAGACCTAGGCGACGAATACAGGATCACGATTGGAAGCTTGGAACATGGAATTGCAAGTCGCTAGGTTTCGCAGGTTGCGACAGGATGATCTACGGTGAATTACATCCCCGCAACTTCGACGTCATGCCGCTGCAGGAGATTTGCTGGTCAGGACAGAAAGTGTGGAAAAGCGGGGATCGAACGGCTACCTTCTACCAAAACTGTGGCACCACCAACGAGCTGGGAACCGACTTCATAGTGCTGAGTAAGATGCGCCAACGCGTGATTGGGTGGCAGCCAATCAACGCAATGATGTGCAAGCTGAGGATTAAAGGCCGTTTCTTCAACTATAGCATCATCAACGTGCACTGCCCACACGAAGGGAGACCCGACGACGAGAAAGAAGCTTTCTACGCACAGCTGGAGCAGACATACGCTGGATGCCCACTGCGGGACGTCAAAATCGTCATCGGTGACATGAACGCACAGGTAGGAAGGAGGAATGTATAGACCGGTCATGGGACCGGATAGTCTGCACACCGTATCGAATGACAACGGCCAACGATGCATAAACTTCGCAGCCTCCCGCGGAATGGTAGTCCGAAGCACCTTCTTTCCCCGCAAAAATATCCACAAGGCCACATGGAGATCACCTAACCAAGAAACGGAAAACCAAATCGACCACGTTCTAGTCGACGCTAAATTTTTCTCCGACATCACGAACGTCCGCACTTACCGCAGTGCGAATATTGAATCCGACCACTACCTCGTTGCAGTATGTCTGCGCTCAAAACCCTCGACGGTGTACAACACGCGTCGAAGCCGGACGCCGCGGCTTAACATTGGGCTAGCCTAAGAATACGCGCAGCAGCTGGAAGTGGCACTCCCAACGGAAGAGCAGCTTGGCGCAGCGTCTCTTGAAGATGACTGGAGAGATATTCGATCCCCATTGGTAGCACCGCAACCACTGCACTTGGCACGGTGCCCCCGGATCAGAGAAACGACTGGTATGACAGCGAATGTGTGCAGTAAGTTGAGGAGAAGAATGCAGCATGGGCGAGATTGCTGCAACACCGCACAAACGGGCGCGGAACAAACAAGGAAAACTCGATTTTTAGGAGGAAAAAGCGCCAGCAGGAAGATCGAGACCGTGACGAGACGAAAGTTCTATGAGAATTTGAACCGTTCACGTAAGGGCCACGTGCCACAGCCTGATATGTGTGAGGACATAAACGGGAACATTCTTACGAACGAGCGTGAGGTGATCCAAAGGTGGCGGCAGTACTACGAAGAACAGCTGAATAGCGATGTGGCAGACGAAGATGGCGGTATGGTGATGGACCTGGGAGAACGCGCGCAGGACATAATTCTACCGGCTCCGGATCTCCAGGAAATCCAGGAGGAGATTGGCCGGCTGAAGAACAACAAAGCCCCTGGGGTTGACCAACTACCAGGAGAGCTATTTAAACACGGTGGTGAGGCACTGGCTAGAGCGCTGCACTGGGTCATTACCAAGATTTGGGAGGAGGAAGTTTTGCCGCAGGAGTGGATGGAAGGTGTCGTGTGTCCCATTTACAAAAGGGCGATAAGCTGGATTGTAGCAACTACCGCGCAATCACATTGCTGAACGCCGCCTACAAGGTACTCTCCCAAATTTTATGCCGTCGACTAGCACCAACTGCAAGGGAGTTCGTGGGGCAGTACCAGGCGGGTTTTATGGGCGAACGCTCCACCACGGACCAGGTGTTCGCCATTCGCCAAGTACTGCAGAAATGCCGCGAATACAACGTGCCCACACATCATCTATTCATCGACTTCAAAGCCGCATATGATACAATCGATCGGGACCAGCTATGGCAGCTAATGCACGAACACGGTTTTCCGGATAAACTGACACGGTTGATCAAAGCGACGATGGATCGGGTGATGTGCGTAGTTCGAGTTTCGGGGGCATTCTCGAGTCCCTTCGAAACCCGCAGAGGGTTACGGCAAGGTGATGGTCTTTCGTGTTTGCTATTCAACATCGCTTTGGAAGGGGTAATACGAAGAGCAGGGATTAACACGAGTGGTACAATTTTCAATAAGTCCGTCCAGCTATTTGGTTTCGCCGACGACATTGATATCATGGCACGTAACTTTGAGAGGATGGAGGAAGCCTACATCAGACTGAAGAGGGAAGCTAAGCGGATCGGACTAGTCATCAACACGTCGAAGACGAAGTACATGATAGGAAGAGGTTCAAGAGAAGACAATGTGAGCCACCCACCGCGAGTTTGTATCGGTGGTGACGAAATCGAGGTGGTAGAAGAATTTGTGTACTTGGGCTCACTGGTGACTGCCGAAAATGACACCAGCAGAGAAATTCGGAGACGCATAGTGGCTGGAAATCGTATGTACTTGTATGACTCCGCAAGACGCTCCGATCGAATAGAGTTCGCCGCCGTACCAAACTGACAATCTACAAAACGCTAATTAGACCGGTAGTCCTCTACGGACACGAGACCTGGACGATGCTCGTGGAGGACCAACGCGCACTTGGAGTTTTCGAAAGGAAAGTGCTGCGTACCATCTATGGTGGGGTGCAGATGGCGGACGGTACGTGGAGGAGGCGAATGAACCACGAATTGCATCAGCTGTTGGGAGAACCATCCATCGTTCACACCGCGAAAATCGGAAGACTGCGGTGGGCCGGGCACGTAGCCAGAATGTCGGACAGTAATCCGGTGAAAATGGTTCTCGACAACGATCCGACGGAAACAAGAAGGCGAGGTGCACAGCGGGCAAGGTGGATCGATCAGGTGGAAGATGACTTGCGGACCCTCCGTAGACTGCGTGGTTGGCGACGTGCAGCCATGGACCGAGCCGAATGGAGAAGACTCTTATATACCGCACAGGCCACTTCGGCCTTAGTCTGATTAAATAATAATAATAAGTAGAAAGGGCGAAGTGAGAAATGAAGTGTGAGATGAGAAACGAAAAGTGTGAAGTATAAGAAAGGATAAGGGCCAAGGCAGGGAAAAGGAAGAAGAAGACGATAAAATGGAAGAAAGAACAAGGATGAAGGAAGATGGAAAAAGGAAGAAAGAAGATGCAAGAAGGAAGGAAGGGCGAAGGAAAAAGAAAGAAGAATGAAGGAAGTAAGGAAGAAGTAGGAAAAAAAGGAAAAGGAAAGCAGGTAAGAAGGAAGAGGGAAAAAATAAGTAAAAAAGAAGAAGGAAGAAGATGGGCGGAAGAAGAGAGAAGAAATAAGAAAGACGAAGGAAGAATGGAAGATGGAAGAAGAAAGAAGGGAAAAGGTAGAAGGATAAAAGAAAGAGGAAAAAATGAGAAAGAACAAGAAGGGAGGAAGGAAGAAGTAAGAAGGAAGATGGAAAAAGAAGAAGAAAGACGAAACAAGAAAGAAGGAAATACGAAGAAAAAATAAGAAAGGAAGGAAAAAAATGAAAAAAGAAAGAAACAAGAAAGAGTAAAGAAAAAGGAAGAAGAAAAATTAAACATGAAATGGAAGAAAGAAATAAAAAAGTAAATGAGTGGGGCTTGATCCCACGAAACCAGTACGCTAGACAGACCCGGCACATAGGCAGAGAGAGTTAATTCTGAAAATGTATTGCGAGAGTTCGGCTACGTGCTCGGTGCTGGGAATTTGGTTTCATCTGTACCTGCTAAGCTGCGGAGGACGACGGAGGTCCTTCGTAGCTTAGCAGGGGAAGCTGGTTTCGTGGGATCAAACCCCACCGAAGGATGCGGTTACCCTCCAATACCTTTTCCGAACTAAATCTATCACATGTTGTGCATATGCATAATCGAATTTCAGACAAAGTAATATAAAAATCGTTTATGATTATATTTTATGTTAGAAGTTCTTTCAATTGACCTTTCCCGTCAAAAGAATATTTCTTTTTATTATCTCTATTTTATTATATCTATTTGGAAAATCGAAAGCTGACCTTAAGTAAACATCTTAATATTTTTATGGGATCATACTTCATTTATTACCAATATCAATCTTTCCTTAATCTGTATGCTGATTTAGGACTAAACACTTTTCATTAATCTAAAAAAGTTCTCCAATATAGCGTGAGAACCAAAAACAAAAGAGAACCAAAGTCAAAGCTTTGTTTTTGTCTGAGAAAATAATGACAAAGATGCAAATTTTTTTGTCAGCAACAAAAAAGGAGACAATATTGTTGTTGACTTTTCTTTCCGTTATTTTGCATTATCTCTACAGCAATTTTCGTAACTGCTTTTATGAAAATATTCGTATTCTCGGAAATATTAGAACATGCAAGGCAAATGATTCTTGTCATATTGTGTTCGGGTTCTGATTTCAGAATGTTATGAGCATCAGGGTGTCAGTTCATTAGGCCGAACGGTCATTAGGCCGAATGGCCATTAGGCCGAATTATCCAAAAGAAGCAAAAAGTGAAAAATGAAAAGTTCTTTCTTCAGCTTACCCCTTCTTCCTTCTTCCTTCTTGCATCTTCCTCTTTTCATCTGTCTTCTTTTTCTTTCTTATTCTTTTTTTTTTCTTTCCGCTCTTCCTTCTTCTTTGTTACTTATTTCTTCTTCCCTCTTCCTTTTTCTTTCTGTATTCTTCTTCCTTTATTCTTCTTCTTTCTTTATTCTTCTTCTTTCTTTGTTCTTTCTTCTTCCTTCTTAATCTTCCTTCTTACTTCTTCCTTCTTTATTTTTTCTTCTTTTCCACACCCTGTTTATTTATACTTTCTTCTTCTTTTTTCCTTTTTCTTTTTAAGTTCTCCCTTCTTCTTTCTTCCGTCTTCTTTTATCTTTTTTTCTTTTTCTTTCTTGTTGCTTTTTTCTTCCCTCTTGTTTCTTCCTTTTTTCTTCTTCCTTCTTTCTTCCGCCTTCTTTCTTCTTCATTTTTCCTTTCAATTTTTTCTCCCTTCCACCTTCTTCCTTATTTCTTATTGTTAATTCCTTCTTCCTTCTTCTTTCTCATTCCATCTCTTTCTTCTTCCTTCTTCCTCCTTCCCTGATCCTTCTTCCTTTTTCCTTTTCCCTTCTTCCTACTTTTTTCTTCCTTCTTCTTTCTTCCTTCTTCTTTCTTTCCTCTTTCTTCTACCGTTTTTCTTCTACCTTCGTTCTTCTTCTTTTTTCCGTTTTCTTCCTTCTTTCTTCTCCCGTATTCCTTCTTTCTTATTTTTTCTTTAATTTTAGTTCTGCCTTCTTCTTTCTTCCTTGTTCCTTCTTCTTTCTTCCTTCTCCTTTCTTTCTTCTTCTTTTTTTCCTTATTAATTCTTCTTTCTTCCATCTTCCTTTTTACTTCTTCTTTCTTTCTTCTTCCCTCTTCCTCCTCCTTTCTTTTTCATTTTCCCTTCTTCACTTTTTTCTCCCTTCTACCTTCTTCCTTATTCCTTATTCTTCATTCCTCCTTCCTCCTTTCTTCTTTCTTCTTTCTTCTTTCTTCTTCCATCTTCCTCCTTCCCTCATCTTTCTTCCTTCTTCCCTTTTCCTTCTTCCTTCTACCTTCTTCGTTTTCCCTTATTCCTTCTTTCTTCTTACCTCTTTCTTCTACCTTCTTTCTTCTGTCTTCTTCCTTCTTCTTTCTTCCGTTTTCTTCCTGTTTTCTTCTTCTTTCTCCCGTATTCCATCTTTCTTATTCTTTCTTTCTTTTTACTAGATCGGCACCGGGAATCAAACCCAGCCACGCTTAGCATGATCTTGCTTTGTAGCAGCGCATCTTACCGCACGGCTAAGGAGGGTCCCAATGATATAAAAATATCATAATATGAAAGTGTAATAACATGAAATTATATAAATATGAAAATACAAAAATATGAAATATAATAGTTTGAAACTATTAAAACATAAAATATCAAATATGAAATGTAATGTTAATTTTAATTTAAACATTTGAGGATACGAAAATAATACATAGGACATTAACGTGTAAAATTATGAAAGTATAAAATACGTAATTAAAAAAATATGAGAAATTAAAAATATGAAATTAAAAATATGGAATTAAAAATAAAAATGTAAAAATATGAAAAATAAACATAATACGAATATATGAAAACACTAAAATTTCGTGGACTGGAAATAAGTGATACTCATGTACACTAAATAAGTAGCAATGTGCTGTGGCGGATGTCTTCTTACCGACACAGAAGAAGACAGGGAGAGAGATGACAAACGTTGTCGAATGATAGCTTGTGCTGCATTGAATATATGTATGTAGTGATAAATTAAGGCGCTAATTAAGTGAATAATTCTGTTACAAATTTATATATTTTTATTTATTTTTTTTAAATTGTCCATAGGGAAACAGGGGGCGCTACAACGCTTTTGGAAAAATAATGTTATTATCATTGATTTTCAAGCCGATGCCTGGAATGGGATTTCTTCCGGCAGAACCACCTCGTACCCTATTGGATGGCTTTCTAAAATGGGTTAATATTATTTTAAATAATTTCAGTTACTTAATAAACTTTACTAAGATATTAAGCGTTGGTTGAATTGAGGAATCATTCTTTTCTACTGGTTTCACTATTTCTTCATTTGAAGTTTCATCCTATGCGTAAGAGAAAAAAAAACAAGTCTATTTGTCATAACGATTGCCTCCTGACAAAATAAGATGAAGCTTACTGGAGAGTACTGAGCATTTTGATTCGGCTGCAACTATCGTACAACTTCCGAAAATATGCAGTATGGAAAAAAAAAGTTTTAATAGCCAAATGTCATATTTTTGCTAGGTCCACAATTTTTACTAGATCCACACCATCTTGCCGAAAGATTGCTAAGAATGGCTCCCTCTCAGGCACTGTCGAAGGCAAGACACTGTTAATACGACCCTAGTTGTAAATGTGTGAATTGGCACTCACCAAACCACCACATCTTCAAACTATAAAGTAAAACCATTCTCAAATGTGCTTGACATTGTGTCACGGTGTTACCACCCTCTCCTATATACGCATCTTATCTTCATCATCACATTTGTGAATTACGCCAATTCTTCGATTATGAATTGGCACTCACGAAACCTTCACTACTTCATAGTATGAAGTCTTAACTTTCAGAAGCGTACACTGAATTCTGTTTGAACACGATTGACATTTTTTTAATTTTGAACCTATCCTAAATGTTTACCAAAGAAAAATCACATGGTAATTTTTCTTTGAATTATTTTGGAATTTTTTGAAACACATTGCGAAGAGCTTGGTGGCAAAACGAAGTCACACGATTAAAAATACGAGCGAAAAAAAGTGTAAAAACAGAATACTGTGTACTTAACATTGTGATTCGGTTTTCCACCTTCTCCCCTATATGCAATAAAAATCAGTGTAAAATTGAAAAGTTCCATAACTTTCGATATAATTGTCGTAGCACAGTTTGGTTGGACGGCCTCATTTGCCCTATCTTTAGGAAAGGGCACAGACTGGAGTGCGCCAATTACCGAGAAATAACCCTCCTTAATTCGGTGTACAAAATTATGTCCCGTATTCTGTTCAACAGATTGAGACCGCTTGAAGAGTCCTTCGTCGGCGAATACCAAGCAGGTTTTTGTGAGGGCCGATCAACGACGGATCAAATGTTTATCCTGAGACAAATCCTTGATAAATTCCGGGAGTACAACTTGCAGACACATCATCTGTTTATTGATTTCAAGGCGGCGTACGATTCAGTGAAACGGAATGAATTATAGCAAATTATGCTTGAACATGGTTTTCCGGCGAAACTGATACGGCTGATTGGTATAACGTTGGATGGATCGAAATCAAGTGTAAGGGTTGCGGATGAAATATCGACGTCATTTGTTACCTTAGATGGATTAAAGCAGGGTGATGCACTCTCGAATCTACTGTTCAATATAGCGCTCGAGGGAGCGATTAGGAGAGCTGGTGTGCAAAGAAGCGGTACCATTATCACAAAATCGCATATGCTCCTGGGAAGAGGCTTTTGTGCCTTTTAAGAGGGAGACAGCGAGGATTGGACTCACGATCAATACCAGCAAAACGAAGTACATGGTCGCTGGCAATCAACGTGGGTTCATCAGTCGTGCTGGTAGCGAAATGGTGCTGGATGGTGAAAAGTTTGATGTGGTAGAAGAATTTGTGCATCTTGGAACATTAGTGACGTGCGATAATGATGTTACCCGCGAGGTGAAAAGGCGTATTGCAGCTGCAAATAGGGCTTATTACGGACTTCGTAACCAGCTTAAGTCTTAAGCGTTCGGAGTGTTTGAGCGTAAGGTGCTGCGGACAATACTTGGCGGTAAACAGGAGAACGGTATCTGGCGGCGCCGCATGAATCACGAATTGTACCAGTACATTTAGTAGAGAACCCGGAAGAGGCCGCAGGCTTCGTGGAAGGCCGCGTACACGATGGCTTTTTGCAGTTGAATAGGACCTGAGGGCGCTCAATGTTCAGGGCGACTGGAAGCGATTGGCCCAGGATCGAGTCCAGTGGAGAAGGATACTCCATTCGGCGTAGGTTTATCGAAGACCTGTAGCCCATCAAGTATCAAGTATCAAGCACAATTTTATATTTATCAAAACGCGTAGTTTTTTAGTGCTCCCATTCTTGTAGAACATTCCAAATATGAGTTTTGTTTAGAAAAAAAGTTATATCTAAAATACTGATTTAAAGGAGTTTCCGTAAAAAACGCTCATATCTTCGAAAGTATTATCCGTAGGAAAAAATTCTACAGCAAAATGTCATATTTTTGCTAGAACTACAACTATGCCGAAGAAACTTTTTTAACACGTTTGTGAAAAAAGTTAGATTTTGAACTTTTTCAATAGTAATAGTACCTACTATAAAAAATAAAAACTACTCAAATATGATCAATATTTTTGTGATTTTTTTCTCTGAAGACACTATTTAAATCATATCAGCCGTTTGGGCACAAAACAATTAAGTTCATCAAATCACGAGTTCCGACCATTGTGCGTAGACACGTTATCCAAAATTTAAATGAACAATCGCTCACTTTGAGCGATTGATTGTTTATCATCGCGATGGATGAACAATAGAACAATTTTAAAAGTTGTACTCAAAGATGTACTTTTTCAAATCGTTCACTAAAACAACACCAACAACAAACCTATCCCAATTCCAAACTCCCAATGATTACTCGTGAAAGTGCAGAGGATTCCTCGGCTTTCATCCCATCAAGTTTCATTACATCAACTTCCTTTCCAATCCCCAATTGACCAGCAATCGGACGCGGCTGGCGCCATCTGCTGGTTCTTTGAGTACTTTTAGCTAATCCGGCAATAATGGATTAGCAACTGCGAGCGGTCAATCATGCTTATGCTCATTGCTCATGCTCATATCCCATTTCTTATTTTCTCATTTCCTGACTCATTGGCCACCATGTGAATAAGGAAAAAAATAAAAAAAGATAATGGAAGAAGAAGCAAAGCAGAAAGAAGATAAAAAAATAGTTAGAAGGAGAAAGGAAGAAAGATAAAAGAAGTAAGAAAGAAAAGAAAAAGGAAGGCACCTTTTAACTCTCTTTCGGCCAAATGACCATTTGGCCTAATGACCCTTCGGCCTAATAGCCATTAGGGCTAGTGACCTTATGCATAATGGCCTGATGCCGTTTGCTCCTACTATAGAAATCTCTTTCCTATTATTTATCTAGTCTGTCTTCGTGTGGACAACTCACGTTAACGATGTAATTAAAAAAACGGCTTATGATCGTTTGCAAATCCTTACGTCAATTGACTCTATTACGCGAAGGCGCATCTATGAAGCTTTTTACCAGCACATTGATCGTTGCTGCTTGTATCGAGTATCTCTTATGTTGTTCGTAATGATTGTTTATACAGGCAGCATATTGGGCCTGTCCAATACTCCCGTCCCCTCAATGAAGGGCCGTTACGTCAGTTCTGTTTAGAGCCCCACCGGCACACGGTCGGGTCGGTTTGATAGCACCTGCATTAATAGAAGTCCACAACTCGCTTTTGACAGGTGAGGGGTGGTCAAACCCTTGAACACATTCCCTGGTCCCTGGTACTTTCTTCAATCATCGAGCATAAACTGAATATTTAATATTTTCAATTCTTTTGTTTCGAACTAAGGTGAATGTGGCATCTTGAAATAAATCCCCTGAATATGCCAGATGAATAAGTTCTGAATAAATTTCAAAAGTATGGAAAGGAAAATCTACAGGTTGTTGGTGATCAAAATAATATGCCATTAATAGGTTATTACTTCGCGAAGCGAAACATATAAAATATAATCAAGAATTTCTAATAACTCTGTTATTATTCTTCTTTAGTTCTATATGGCAGGTATTTCCACCAATTAGGTCTCACCCGCGGCAAATTTATGGCTAGTTTTTCCACATATCAGCTACTAATAGGGAATCGTTCACCTTGCCGCCATTTGTTATAATAGACGAACACTTATCAAACCATCATATTGAAAGGTTGGAACAACGGACCTTCCATACGCGCACTAATGACGACCCGAGAACTCCAAACTCGACGGCGTATAATGAATGGCTACCGGATTTTTTTTTTCGGATGGTCTTACTCACCGGGCGCCGCCATCAGCGGAACGATCTGGCCGGGGCGTTACCGGGTGCAATATACGATCTATCAGGATACAACTTCCCGGAGCGAACGGAAAAAACGGGCAGCCCGAACTGGTGAAATTTATGATCACTTAATTTGAAGTCGATTCGGTTTCGTGGCCTGTCATGCGGAGAGGACTTGTTTCGTTTTGGTTCCGAAATATGCGGAGAGATACACCCACTGGAACGGATCGGACCCATCGAAACCAAAAGTCAACCGGCGGCAAGTGGTGGAACAACAAGTGCATATGATGTTGCTATTTCATTAAGTTTCCGCACTTGACTCATTCGTTGCTAATAAGGTTCATAGTTTGGAAATATGAAAATAGATATATAATTGGGGGAAATAAAACAGACCATTAACGAGCCTGGATCGGAATAAATTGAACAGTTTTTCGCTCATTTCTTCTTCCTGTCGATGAATCACATTACCGACGGTTTCGAATTCAACTACCTGATCGCAAAAGGAAACGGTAAAGAAAAACTAGTAGGCTTTTGGGTATTGCGATAGCGATCTCTATGACTACGCGCGGTCCCACACATCACTCGAATCCGGGTTGCCGAGCTCGTCTAGTGCGGGAGATGCAATCTGCCACGGCTATTAGGCTGAATCCAATAGCAAGTAGGCGGGTTCGACGGTTTCTTCTCTATGATGGGCAATATCCCGTAATATAATGATATTTTATTCAATTTGAGTTATGGCACTGCGCAGCCCTACCCAGTATTGGATCGGTTTCTGTGGAAGAGGCATAAGGCGATACCCTAATGGGGGTATGTTATGAAATAATGATAGTCTAAAATATAACTAGATTAGCACTGGCTTCCGGCTGAGGCGTTGCTACATGATGAAGATATTTTTTCATATCCATTTCTTCGAACCATTATCGTGACAAGTGGCTTATCAAGGTGTGTCAATGCTTTGTTTATGACAGGCATTGGAGACCAAAATTACATCGTCAAAAGGTTTATAATTGCCATCTATGACTACTTGTAATTTAAGGATCACGCCGAATGGAAGGTAGGTTCATATGCTATTCCCTTCTGTCTAATAAAAATAAAAATATTTTGATTCGCTTCCACCCACTGTGCGCATTGGCTCACTAACAAATGGCGCACCTCTGATCTTCGCGTGGAACCAACCGCGCAATGTTGCTTAGTTACTGTCAGCCGGAGCCGCATGTATCGGCCCTCGAACAAAGGGGATAGTTCCAGTTGACGCCTCGGCCCAGCTCCAGATCAGTGCGGCGCTGTGCTGATAAGAAGGGTCCGCTCTCTGCTACAAAGTTGTTGGACCGCGCTCGCTTATCGTTAGCTCGGTTCAGGTTTCGTACTCTGGCCTCAGCGTCCGTGGAGTCCATATCAGTGCAGCTCGCCTTGCTCGATGATTTGTTTTTGTTTTGGATTTAGCTGGTTTTTATATTGCCCCCCGATCAACCACAGGCTGCAGATTGTTTAGCGAAATGTAGAACTCATACGACACGTGTGTTTACTTGATTGTGGCGAAAGTGCATACACGTTCCAAATACATCCTCGCGGTCACTGCTCGCCAGCCAATGACTACTTGGCGTAGGCAACAGCACCCAATCAGTTCAAGTACGTTGGCTGATGTTCGTCATAAACTGATTGACCGGGGTTCTCGAGCAACTGTAAACAAACTGCGATTGCTACTCTAGGTGACTGATTCTAATCTCATTAGCAGCGTCAGCTCAGCACTCAGCAGCATAGCGAAAGCGTGTGGCAAAAGTTGTTACAAAATGCTGCACGAGTTTATGACTGAAAAGTATACACATATGGTTCTTTCACCACTTCCGCGAGATTATTTAGTGTTGAGTAATTTAGTTGATAAGGGGAAAATGTTATACAGGAATAATGCTTTTTATGTTTATACAAACTATGAAAACCGCAAACGAAAGTTTTTGTTAAATCGACTTATTATATGAACCAGTACATTATGCCTTGTGAGAATTTCAAAATTGTCTATACAGTAATCAAAGTTTAGGCGAGGTGAATAGATTTGAATTACAGTGCGGTTTGGGGAATTTACATGAAACCACATTCTGACTATCATTCCCGGGAGATTGTGGCTCCTAAAGAGAATTCATGCCCTAGTTTACTTTTCACCTTTTGCCAAATCCAAACCAACTTTTTGGCGTGCCAATGAAAAAGGTCTCCAAATATTCTTTGGAAGAGTGTTTTCATCAAATTTTCACGGTAGCTAATCATTCAATGCTAAATAATCATAAAGATTATGAAAATCCGATGAAAGACCCGTTTTTACTTTTTCGATTTCGTTCGATTCCACTTGCTACGCATTTCCAACCCATTGAGGCGAATAGAAATGCCTACTACGGGGCAAATTGAAACAACAATTCGGGACTGCTTTGCGATTTGGGCGTAACTTATTTTGTAAACAAACATTGCTTCATGGATTCCGGAGAATGCAAGCGTTTTCATCCCAAACTAATTCCCTTATCTGGTAGAGGAAAGCTTAATCTGTCGGATCCATACCGTGGTTTCCTCATGAAATGCTTGTTTTAGCAGGAATTCGCCTTCCAATGTTTGTTTACAAAATAAGTTACCCCCAAATCGCAAAGCGGTCCCGAATTCACAGCGCATGGTTCGTAAATAATCCGGAAAACAAATTCGTTATGAAAATAAATTTAAGAGCCAGTTCACGAGAAGCGCGACCCCCTCTTGTATCGATATTCTCCGATTTGGATGAAATTTTCAGGGTTTGTTCATATATGTAAGAGAAGACATTTTGCAAATTTTCAGATTTTTTCATTGAGGGGAAGTGGGGTAAAACGGCCCTTCAAAAATTATTTTTCAAAAATCGCCAAAACCAAAAAATGCAATAACTTTGGCAATGACTGACCGATTTTGTTTAAATTTTGCAAGTTTTTTGTACTCAATTAGTACTTTGTACCAAGTGGTTAATAGGGTTATAAAGTTGTTTACTTTAGGAGAAAATTGACTTTTTCGATAAAAAATTGTCGTTTTTCCAAAGGGAATATTTTTTACCAACAGATCTAGGATAAAAAACTAAACCCGTAAGGCAATTAAGGAACTAAAGAGCTTTCATCTCATATATAATGTAGAAGCGCCAACTCAAGAATTTCTAAGAAAATCGCAATTTTCTGCAACACTGTTTATTCAAAAGAAAGTTCGCTCAAATTTTGACCCTACTTAAGTTGATGTTTTCCGATCTGGTGAAAACTGTCCAAACTTTTTGTCCAAGTTGAAATTAAAAATCAGAATTTACTATTAGGGAGTGTAGGGTAAAATAGTCCTTTAAAATAAATGTCAAAACATTCATCATTTTTTTATGTGAGTTCTAGCAGAAAATACATAAGTTTTAAAAAACTGTTTCTTCTTACGTTCAATTTATCTATATTTTTTGTCTCAAAAGATACGTATATCCTTCGCTGATCTATATTAGATAGCAAACTATTTGCAGAACAATTTTCAACAGAAGTAATATAGGACCAAAATAAGTTCCTTAAACATTAGCACGTTCTTCGCAAACTGAAACAAAAATGAACGGATTCAACGAAAGTGCTTGTTGATATTTTTTTTTGAATCAGCTACAATTACTCTGGGTACCGGTACTGATGTTGCTTTTACAGCTATGCGAAAAAAAAAACAATTATTCTTAACGGCAAATGAGCAAGTTCGTAACGTTTAGCTTGTTGGTGGAGCTGCTTCTCAGATTATATTTTTCTTTTGTACCTACTTGCATCAGGTTACCATAGGCTTGTTTTTGTAGCTTGTAACGATTGTGTGGTATTCATAACTCGCTTTCATGCTCCATCATTATCAATTTAAACCAAATTCTGCAAGTTTATTGTGCAAAAACGTCAAACCGTGTACCATTCATACATTTTGAATTACTAACCTTCAAACTGCTAGTCAATATTACAGAGATACAATCTGAACAAAATGTTTTACTGAATGGACTATACCAGTTCTAATCGGGTGTATATATTTTCAAGAGTTGGACAATTTTATCTCATAGGTAATGGAATACCCTCGATTCTATGTTTACACAACTGTGTAAAAACACTCCAAAGTTTAACAAAGTTGCATTCGTTTTGCACAATACGGGAGAAACCTTTTTTTCTACAACGAGCTGATTTTTTACAAGGAGAGCGTAACAATGTAATGTGTATACTATTGAATAGGATAGTGTATCAATTGTCTGACGATTTGAAAACACACCCCTCATGAAAATACTTCAAATTTTAGGATACACGTTTCTACACTCATAGATGAAGTATGTAAATTGTAGATCGCTTAATCAATTAATTTAAAGATTACCAAGCAAAACTGTTTTATTCTCGGCTTAATTTACACCACCTGAAAGTGCTTGAGTACCTCAACAAAACTGTGTAGTTGATTGTAAAAAGGATGCCTTAAATATCAGCCTTTTTCTCTTGAAATCTTTGCTAACCTTATATGAACATATTTCCAACCAACCATAAGGTGTGGTTTGCTAAGAAGTAGTACTTGGGTAGTAACAGCTTGCAATACTTTTTGAGAAATCTATCTATTGCTTTTCCACCGAGGAATAGACTACCGTGTTGGAGTACCAATGTAACAATCAAAGTACCAAAACAAATGTTCTCACTTCCGAATGGATGGAAACTAGCTAAAGCATTGGATTTTGCTTTACGTCGTTCTTGAACCATGCATCGTTCTTGCAATTAAGACGTCACCATGGAGGAACTGGTGGGAATATATTTTGGTGGAACAATATTTTTGAACGGGAGTTTAAGACGGCGCAAAGTTTACAATACCTCCGCCGGAATATTATAGAAATGACATGACTAGTTGACTAGTTCACGTTATTTTTTGAGATTGAGAGATTGTGAAGGATTTAATTGTTGACAGATAGAAAACCATAAAAATACTAAGCTTGGAAGAATTTCGAAGCAAACTAGTAAAATCACTAGATTAGTTGCCAGTTGGGTCGGAATAATCATATATAAGAAGTGTTTTTAAACTTACGTATTTTCTGCTAGAACTCACATAAAAAAATGATGTATTTTTTGACATTTATTTTTAAAGGACTATTTTACCCTACACTCCCCTAATAGAAAATTCTGATTTTTAATTTCAACTGAGACAAGAAAGTTTGGACAGTTTTCACCAGATCGGAAAACATCAGCATAAGTAGGGTCCCTAGTAACATTTTGGTTTTATGTTGGTTTTATAACACTCTTGTAGAGTAAATTATGGTCTTCAAGAGCGTTATAAAACCTAAAATGTTACTTGGGGTCGAAATTTAATGCGAATTTTCTTAAGAATAAACAGTTTTGCAGAAAATTGCGATTTTCTTAGAAATTCTTGAGTTGGCGCTTCTGAATTATATATGAGATGAAAGCTCTTTAGTTCCTTAATTGCCTTGCGGGTTTAGTTTTTATCCTAGATCTTTTGGTGACAAATATTCTCTTTGGAAAAACGACAATTTTTTATCGAAAAAGTCCATTTTCTCCTAAAGTAAACAACTTTATAACCCTATTAACTACTTGGTATAGAGTACTAATTGAGTAGAAAAACGTGCTAAATTTAAACAAAATCGGTCACTCAATGCCAAAGTTATTGAATTTTTTGTTTTTGCCGATTTTGAACAATAATTTTTGAAGGGCCGTTTTACCCCACTTCCCTCAATGAAAAAATCTGAAAATTTGCAAAATGCCTTCTCTTACATATATGGACAAACCCTGAAAATTTCATCCAAATCGGAGCACATCGTTGCAACGTCCCTTGGAAAGGGGTCGCGCTTCTCGCGAACTGGCTCTTAATATTTTTTTAAAATTTTATTATTGTGTTTTTTAACATAGTATTAAGTTCAACACATAATAAATTCAATAAATTTCCGTCCCTTCTAAATTTATTCATGAATGCAACTCCTACAATCTCAACTAAGTATCTGTCTCATTTCCTGACTAAAACTCAAATTAGACTAAAAAGTGACAGTTAAAAAATTATCAAATTTTTCCTGCTCGCCAAGCAAGCTTACTTTTGACAGATATCGAATAGTTTTTTTGTCGATTGATGCCTTATGTTAACAACAATACTACAGTCATTCGTATAATCGGATGATTTTTTAATTTTCGAACTGTTACTTTTAAGTTAAATTAAATTTTATTCGGATAATGAGACAGAGCCTAAAGAATCGAATGAGAAGGGGCTATATTTGAACTGCAAGGCCTACACGTACAAATAAATCATCCCAAAATTTAGTGATGAACTTAATTTCAAATTAAAAAATCACTTTAATAAAGATAAAAAAAAAATCATCCCAAAATTTTAGTTTCGTACCCAAAAAAAATCACACAAAATATTTTACCCCAATTTGGGCTATTTTACCTTTCTTTCCCATTATTGTTGTCAAAGATATAATAAAATGCATCGACAAACCACGTTTGGCTCTAAAAAATAACTCAAATTTGAGTAAATTCTTGTATCTTGCGTTAAATAAATAAATCTTTGAGTAAGCTAATCTTGTATCAGGCCATTTGGCCGAATTCCGTTTGGCCGAATAGTTAAAAAATTTGACCTCAGATTACGAGCAGTAAAGAGTGAGAAATGAGAAGTAGGAAGTGAGAAGCGAGAAGCGAGAAGAAAAAAGTGGGACGAAAAAAGTGAACTGAGACCTTCTTTCTTTTTCCTTCTCCATTCTTCCTTCTCCCTTTTTCCTTCATTCTTCTCCCTTCATCCTTCTTCCATCTTCTTTTTTCCTTCTTCTTCTTTCTTTCTCCATCTTCTTTTTTTTCCTTTATCCTTCATCCTTCTTCCATCTTCCTTCTTTCTTCTTCCTTACTTCATCTTCCTATTTACTTCTTACTGCTTACTTCTTCCTTTTTCCTTCTTTCATCTTCCATCTTCCGTATTCCATTTTCCTTCTTCTTTCTGCCTTCGTTCTTCCTGTTTTCCTTTTTTATTTCTTTCTTCTATCTTTTTCCTTTCTCTTTATTTCTTTTTTCAAACTTCTTGCTTCTTCCTTCCTCTTTCTTCCTTTTTTCCTTCATTCTTCTTTTTTCTTTCTTTTTCCTTCTCATTGCTTGATTCTTTCTTCCTCCTTCTTCTTTGTTTATTCTTCATTTAGAGATGATCTTGCTTCGTATTGCTTGATAATCGCTATCTCACTTTTCACTTCTCACTTCTAGCTTCTCACTACTAATTTCTCATTTCTCACTTCTCACTTCTAGCCAGTGCTGCAAAGTGTCACCGTACAAGTCACGCAAAGCGTGACAATAACAAAATCCAGGTCATGTGTCAAGTACTCAATTGTGATGCTCAATGTGGATCTCACATGCTTGGTGTAACGATCACCATGAAAGTGACATTTTAGCAACTAGCGCTTGGTCACTCACCATGTCTTCACTTCTTCTGCCTGTGATCACCAGCATGAATGATAGGAAAACTTTCCTGATGTTGTGGTTGTCATATCCATGTCATCTTGACTATCGTGATGATCACTTGACCTATATGCGGTGTTTGGTTCGAAATCAACGCTCGACAGCAATGGAATAATCCACTTAGCGGAATTAATGGATTTTTGCTGTGATAAAAATGCATGAAGCCAAAATAGAATTTTTGGGAACATTTAAGTGTTCTTATTGTTTATATTGACTTTTTGTGCAATATTTTAAGAGGTGCTATTAAAAGAAAAGTACATACATAGTTTTTCCAAATTTGATCCAGACTATCTTTTGAAAAAGGCCAAATTTTTTTTATTGATTTTTTCAAATGGATACAATTAAAAACGACGCATCCTACAAAAAATGTTGTATGGGTGACTATCGCAAAATCAGTCAAAGTTTCTAGTAAAGATATTGGAAACAATTCAAATTGAGCCCTACACTGAAAAAAAATCAATTTCAACAGTTTCAAAAATTAAAACTCGATTTGCGAAAAAACGCTTTTTTTGATTTGTATGAAATTGTGTCTCAAGATAGGTGATTATGTTCCCTACCAACCGTCCATACATCGCAAGCTTGACACTTTTAAGGGAAAAAAGTTTTTCTAACAAAAAAATTTTCTTGTCGGAATTGATTTTTTTTCTCAGTGTCAAGGAGTGCCAGTGGATTTAACATATACATACATATATTTAAATATTCCTGTACAGTCAAGCAGAGTACAATATTTAGGTCGTAACTAATCGCAACGGATAAAAATACACTGAAAATAATTTCGACAAGAAAAAGTTTTTGTTAGAAAAACTTTTTTCCCTTAAAAGTGTCAAGCTTGCGATGTATGGACGGTTGGTAGGGAACATAATCACCTATCTTGAGACACAATTTCATACAAATCAAAAAAAGCGTTTTTTCGCAAATCGAGTTTTAATTTTGAAACTGTTGAAACTGATTTTTTTCAGTGTAGGGCTCAATTTGAATTGTTTCCGATATCTTTATTAGAAACTTTGACTGATTTTGCGATAGTCACCCATACAACATTTTTTGTAGGATGCGTCGTTTTTAATTGTATCCATTTGAAAAATCAATAAAAAAATTTGGCCTTTTTCAAAAGATAGTCTGGATCAAATTGGTAAAACTTAGTTAGAGCCATTCTCAAATACGGCCCATACAAATTTCAGAACGCTCCCATACAAAATACGCTACGAGAGGGTGGGTGGGGCTTTCAGCCCCAGGTCCATTTTAGCGTTATGTAATTTGTGAATGAACCCTTAATTTAACTATTGATTTATCCAATTTATCAATTAAAACGACGTCAGTCCAATCAAACGACAACAAAATCAATCAATAACGGTGCTCACCTGCACTTTTGACAGCTGACCGACCTGATGCTCTTTATGGCTCTCAGCTTGTGGTTGTCAATCTGGGTGTCACGCTTACCGAAGGTACTCACGTGTCAGCTTCTACATGTCACGATGCGCTTGCAGTGATTGTCAGTAAAGAACATCGTTTAAAAGCGTGGTGGTTTTTGTTTTCATATCTGATCATCTGGTGATGGTCACGACATTTTGCAAGACTGCTTCTAGCTTCCCACTACAAACACTTCTTAGTTCTCACTACTCACTTCACACACTTAATAAGGAAATGTATTTCAACTATAAATAATTCGGCCAAATGCCATTCGGCCAACCGCTAATCTATACTTTGGGTATTCTTTGCCCGTGGCTGAGGCAAAGTACCTAGCGCAAGGTGTGCGCCGGTCCGAAAATCAACGGCGGCGGCGTTACGCCGAAAGCCATGTTAGCCGGCAGCGGCGCGGCAGTGGCCTGAATAGACGTGGAGATTTTTTTTCGGAATTTTTTCAGAAAGTTTCCAAAATTTCAAAATGGAAGAAACTTTTGAATTTCCTCAGAGAAATCTGATGAACTTCTCCCGAAAATTCTCTGAGCTTCTCTAAAATAACCGTTTGCAAATTATTTTTTGGTTTTCCATGGCAACTAATTTAAAGTTTTGAGAATTTTTATGAATTTCCAAGGAAGAACTTTGGAATTTCCAGGAAAATTGTTTGGTATTTCCATGGGAAATGTTTTGGAATTTATAATTCTCACAAGAAATTGTTTAAAAATATACGAAAAGTTTCTGTTGAGTATTCTTCGAAATTTACAAATAGGAATCATCAGATTTTCCGCGAGAAATCGTTCAAAATGTGGACATAAAAAAATTGAATTTCAACGGCAAATTGTTTGAAATTTTCATAGGAAATTTTTTAAAGTTTCTTTGGAAAATTCTTAGGAATTTTTACGAATTTTACAAAATTTTACAATTTTTCTATTCTCAGCTGCCTCGCCAAAGTTTTCGAAAGTATGATGCTGGATTTTATTTAGGTACCCAACAGTTCAACACATCATAGTTACCGAACAACATGGATTTATTAAGAAACGGTCGACTACTACGAATCTTATGAGTTATGTGTCTATGCTAATCGATAGTATAGAAAAGCGACAACAAATCGATTCCGTGTATGTGGACTTTTCGAAGGCTTTCGATCGAGTTCCTCATCAACTTGCGGTGGAGAAACTCAGAAGAATCGCCTTCCTGACTGGTTAGCCACTTGGATCGCTTCATACCTCGACAACCGTTATGCATCTGTGAAACTCGGGACAGACAGATCGGTTCCTTTCCGTATTACGTCCGGAGTGCCGCAAGGAAGCCACCTTGGGCCCCTACTTTTCGTGCTTTTTGTGAACGATTTATGCAGCGAATCAAAATTAATGTATGCCGACGACTTGAAAATGTTTCGAGCCGTAACGTCGCTGGTAGATTGTTGCGCGTTACAAGCCGATGTTGATAAGCTTTTGGATTGGTGTGACAGAAATGGAATGACGGCGAATGTAAACAAATGTAACATTATCACGTTCACACGTCTGCGCTCTCCAATAATTTTCGAATACACTATGCACGACATAACTTTGAATCGAGTCTCGCTCGTCAAAGATCTAGGTGTTTCACTGGACAGTAAACTTCGTTTTAGTGAGCACATCTCAACCACAATAGCTAAAGCTTTTGCCATATTGGGACTTATGAAGCGCAGCACCCGAGATTTCAGTGATATTTACTGCCTCATGACGTTGTATACATCGTTGGTTCGCAGTATTCTGGAGTATGGCATAGTCGGCACCGTATCACGCAACGCAAATAGCTAGAATCAAACATGTTCAGAAAGCTTTCATCAGATTTGCGCTACGAAGGCTTCCCTGGCGTAATAGACGTGAGCTGCCTCCATATGAGCACCGCTGTGAACTCGTGAGTCTTCCTAAATTTGTGAGTAGGAGAATGCTTCTTCAGAGGCTCTTCGTATTCGACCTTCTGCAGAACAACATCGACTGTCCTTATCTCTTGGCGAAACTCCGTTTTAATGCCCCCAAAAGAACAGTAAGGAGAGCAGACTTTTTCCGACGCCCTGCACACCGTACATTGTATGGGCAAAAAAATCCGTTTGACGTTTGTTGTGAATGTTTTAATGTTATCAGTCATTTGTATGATTTTAATTAAAGTAAACGGATGTTCAAGTTGCGTATTAGTTCTTAAGTTTCTTAGTCTGTACGATGAATAACATAGTCGAAGACTGTAAATAAATAAATTAAAAAAAAAATAGATAAAATTGTTCAGAATTTCTATGTTATTTTTTTTTTTTTTTTTTCAGTGAAGAAAAAATCGGAATTTTGAAGAAAGATCTTTGAATTTGTTGATTACTGAAAGGGTTACATGGTCAAAACATCCACCTATTTGGCCGAATAACATTTTCGGCCAAATGGCCTTTCTGAAAAACGACCATCTCGGTAAAAAAAAAACCACATGCGGGGAGGGGTTTTCCATATATGATTCTTCTCTTCTCGTTTCAGAGAGCGAGCAATGGCGCTTAAACCTAGGCTTATTAGCACTTGGCCCATCCCAGGAAGTTAAACATCTAGGAAAACGGAGTGACATAAATTTCTTAGCATGGTCACTCCCAACGTTTGAATAAACTTATCATATCATTTGCTTATGATGATATTCCAAAACTAAATTCCCTACCAACCATCCAACTCCTTGACATCTATGAGGGCGTCGGTGAGTCGCTGGCCTCTCACTAAGTAGATGTCATATCATCATTTCCTTCCCTTCCCTTGTAACGGAGAAGATGGGCGTGGCCGGCAATGGTAGCTTTCATGCTTTATCATTTTGGACCTCCAATTGGGTTGCTATTAAATCCCAAATAGTAATCCATAAGCAGTTGGGGTAAGAAAGTTGAAGAATATACATGACAGCTATCAGTATGCAATCTACGAAATACTCCGTTACAACGCAACGCAACGCAAATAGCCAGTCGGACGAACGATATATTCGGCTAGATAGGTTTTTGCCCAAAGGTTTGTTCGGCCCAATGACATATTTGACCAAACGCCTTTAGGCTAAATGACCTTACCTATTGTCTGACCGAAAGTCATTCGACGAAAAACCATTTATTCGAATGCCACTTGGTTGAATAACACGTTAGGCCGCAAGTCATCTAGCCAAATTCCATTATGCCGAATCAAACGTTTGTCCGAAACGTAATTAGGTCGAAAATGGTTTGACTTGAAATGATATTTCGCCGCAACCGACAAGCAGCTGAATGGCACATTTGGCCGAACTGGTAATTTGACCGAGAAGTTGTTTGCCCCAATAGTTCATTTGGCCAAAATGGTCGAAAAAGTCATTTGACCAAATAGACCAATTTACCGAAAATGCCGTTTGGCTGAAATCGTCGTTTGGCAGAAAGAGCCATTTGGCCCGAAATTGTCCTTTCTGCAAAACAACCATTTCGGCCAAACTGCATTTTCTGCCAAATGACCTATTCGGCTGAACGGCTTTTTTTGCAAAATAACCAATTCAACAGGACGACACTTTCGACCGAATGCGCACATTGTCCAAACGATCCTTTCTGCCACACAATTTCAGTCAATTAAGCTATTCGGTCAACTTTTTTTTCTTTATCTATGTGGTTTTTTTTTTCATTTCTTGCCGGGTTTGCAGAAATCGCTCTCAATAGATAACGAACAACGGTAAAAGAGAGGTAAAAACTGTTTCGAATCATAACAAGCCATGATAACAAATTTATAAAAATTGTATACAAGTGCGAAAAAACAGACGGTGATTATCGCTTTGTTTTCGCTCCTTTCGTGTTGGTTACTGCACAGCTGTGTAGAACAAGTTGAAATGCATCATCAGAGCCAGTGCTTCCCGCATTTGGAGCTTTCTAAATGAAATTCATCATGGGGTATAGCCTCCCGAATCAGTTTTCTATCACGACAGCTTGCGAAAAAAGTCTCTCGCGCTATGATACATATCGTATATGTACACAGAGATGATAAGTGAGAGACTTGTTCTTTCTCTTTAGGATTCAATCCCTGATTTCTAGATTAAGTTCAACATAGGATTCGGACAACTGTTTTTTTTTTTCAGCCAAACGAACTGTTCGACCAAATGACGCTTCGTCAAAATAATTTAAAACTAGATGGGCTTCAGCCAAATGGTTTGTTTGGTCAAACGACATTTTAGGCCAACCAACTTTCAGCCTTACAAAGAAACAATTTTAGAGGAATATTTTTGGAATAGTACGACGAAAGGTCGAAGGTCTAAAGGTGGAAGGTTAAAAGGTCAAAAGAACAAAAGGTCGAAGGGACAAAATGTCGGAACAAAAAATCTGAGCCAGCAGGTCGAAGGACAAAAGGTCAAAAGGATGGAACGTCAAAAGAACAAAAGATAGAACTAATGTTTATTTATGTTTTACCTGATAAAATTTAATTGTAGAATTTTTCCTTCTTCTAATCATAGACTTTTTATTCGAGTTTCGCACATTTATTTGTATTTAACCTGATTTTCATTGTTGAATTCTTCCTTATTTTAGTCATCTTTCGAGTTTCACATATTTATATTAATTTGTGTCTCAACTGATAATATTTTATTCTAAAATTTTCACTTTGTTCAAACATAGAGGTATATTGTCAACTCAACATTTTCATCAAAGTGTTGCTAGGCTTTATTTACTTAAATTTTAATTCCTGAAACTAGTTTTTTGCACATTTTTATCCAAATGAAATACCATCGAAATATATGATTTTTAGCTTTACATACTATCTTGTAATGATATTTTTTTTATGTACTCAAAAGACGTTGCGTAATTTGTGAACGGACTTTTATGATTGTTTTATTTAATGAAGTCAACGAGTTAACGCCCAAAATCGCCTTTAGACGGGGTACTTCGATATATTTTTGTAATTGTTATGATTTCAAAAAGTTTATGATGTCGATATTATAAATATTGACACAGATTCATTTTTGGTCATATTGGCGCTTTATTCACTTTATTCACCTCCAATGTTTGTTGGATTATGACTTTCGGTAAAATGGCTTTCTACCAAAAGACTCTTGACGAATTTCGCGCCAACTCGACCAGCGGTTGGCAGCACCATCTCAGAATTGAATGAAACTTGGTGGGCATAAAGATATGGTATTTCTAAGCCACTCTGCATACTTAGTTTTTCAAGAGTAACATTTGATGAGGGCCTAATTTTTTTCATGGATTTTTTATAAATCGATGTAACTCTAAAATGACAAGACCTACAAAAAAGTGTTGTATGGCGGACTGTTGTGAAATTCCCTGAAGTTTTTGGAAAAATATCCAAAAATAAAATACCGATTTCTACACTGAGAAAAATTAGTTTTAAAAATTAAAATCGATATTACAAAAAACTCATCTCAGAAATCGATGAAATTTTTTCTGCAGATAGGTATTTTAATTATCTAACTTTTCTGGGAATAATGTTCCTGTGACATATCTAAGGAAAAAAAGTTTATCAGCGTGTTTAATGCCTACAGCGCGAATTATAGGTTCAGCAGCCTATCATCAACCAACGACACATTTTGGACGTATAAAAATGTGTTTAGGAAGCAATTCAGCATAATCTAACATTAATGTTGACCAAAATTTGAAAAGGGCGTTGTTCGCACAACTCATCGTCACCGTTTCTGCTGCTTGCTTGCAGTGAGAGGACAGCGCAAAGAAGAGCAGCGTGCGTAGCTTCTATTCATTCGTTTGATTAGTTTTGTGTTTCGCGCCAATAGCCCGAACGCGTTGCAGCGTTCGGTTGGCAATTTGGCGCGTTGTAAATCTTATTAGATTTAAATTTGAATGTTTGTGCGCACGTCCCCAATAATGTGTATATTATTTTCGTACTAAGAGTCGCCTATAAAAGGCGACTCTGAATTGAATGTCTTGTACAGTGTTCATAACGTAACCTCCGAGCTGGCACGCTGCCTCTCGGAGGCAATAAATCAGAAGTTCAGTTGAAGAAGTAGTTTCCTTCATTCGTCGCCCGGAATAACACAGCCAAAAAATCACACAACGTAGGGTCGTCCCACCCTGGACGAAACAGGCGTATATTTTCCTAGATTGCTTATATCAATGTTACACACAAATGACCTGATTTACAAAATTGTGATGTTTGATGGACTATTGTAAATTTGTCTAAACTATGAAGTCTGAAACATAAAAGAGCGTTTCGTTCACCGAGGAAATAAATTAATGAATGTAAAGATTAAAATTGGTTTAGCAAAAAAAAAAAATTGGAGGTCGATTTTTTTAATCAGATAAACATTTTTCTTCAATTTTATTTGTTACTACATTTAATTATTATTTCTACTTGAATACTCATTAATTTGTAAACTTAGTCGAACAATTCAAAGACTTTTGGGTCTTCATCTGAGTTGGAATATTTTTAGCCAGGATTTTATCATGAGCGTTTGGTATAAAAGAATGAAGCTTTTGTGCCAATTATAGTTTTTGCTTTTTTGAAAAGTTCATCAAACTCTTGTTGAGTACTGTCGTCGGGGGTGACAATGGGTCAAATGGGGGTGAGAATGGGTCACTGTTTCAACTACTTAGAATGCTTGTAGAATGTATGTATCTGAGGACAAGAAGACAAAAATATAAGAGACCTTTTTGAACGATTTTTCTCTACGCCCTCCATGCTCGCGGTGAGAGTGATGACCCATTCTCACCCCCGATGACGGTATTGCTCATTCGTAATATAACAGAAATGTAATATAGTGATATTTTTGTTTGATTGAAAACGTGCCCATTCGCCCATTCGTACAACTCCCGAGGAGTCTTGATAGTATTTCCATAATCTTTGGCAAGAGTTGCTCGTTTTGCCATTCGTTTGAGAGTGCCACCAATAGCTTCGCAAGGTCCTTTTCCGTGCGATGTTGTAAAAAAGTGCCATTCTGCTTCTAAGCCATGTTTTGAATTTAAATTACACAGACTTGCAAAGTTCCTTTTATTTTTATAATGTGCTGCAGCTCACCCAGACACAAAAGTAATTTTTGTAAAATCGATCGACTGTTTCAAAAAGTCCATTAATTTTGAAATGAATAAGTGAACAGCTCTTGTGTCATGGGTCATTACTTCTGATTAATAAAGCTAACGTTTTCTAATTAACCGTTTCTTTTAAAGTAAACTTCGAATGGATGTATTGTTGCCTGGGAATTATTCCAACCTTGAGCAGCATTTTGGATAATATATGAATAATTTTCAGAGAAATCTAACAGTACAAGTGTATTGCTGTTTGCAAATAATGTCATAAGTTATAAGTTTATCAATTTTTCAATAAAATACGATACAAAATCATCTACAGGCTTTATAACGGTTTCTAAATTACACCGTTCAGTGGTTAGCCTTTGCTGAAAAACAACATCTTCTTTTCCACTATTACAATTAAATATCACTTCAGTTTCGTTTCGGCAACATTGCCCGTTTTCAAAGTAATTATTTTTTTGTAATTGTTTTTAAGTTACTTCGTTGCGTTGCGTTGCGTTGTAACGGAGTATTTCGTAGATTGCATACTGATAGCTGTCATGTATATTCTTTATCTTTCTTACCCCAATTGCTTATGGATTTCCATTTGGGATTCAATGGAAATCAATTGAAGTCCAAAATGATAAAACATGAAAGCTATCATTGCCGGCCACGCCCATCTTCTCCGTTACTAGGAAAGGGAAGGAAATGATGATATGACATCTACTTAACGAGAGGCCAGCGACTCACCGTCGCCCTCATAGATGTCAAGGAATTGGATGGTGGGTAGGGTATGTGGTTTAGGAGTATCATTATAAGCAAATGATAGAAAATTTGTGGAAATACGTTGGGAGTGACTTTGCTAAGAAATTTATGTCACTCCATTATCCTTGCCGATGATTTTCCTCGGATGGGGCGAAGGTATTAGCCTTGCCCTGGCTAATAGCCTAGGTTTAAGCGCCTTTGCTCGCTCTCTGAAACGAAAAAAGAGCAAAAAGAAATTAAATTCCCCTTCCCCCCTGATATGATAATGATTTTGATCAACAAATGAATTCTAAGTGGATGAATAAATGATCAAACGGCTGCAAACAAGCCTCTATTATCGTAGCAGAAGCAAACCCGTATATTTTCCTTTTTTTCAACATCATTCAAAATGTAGGAATTCAATTAAAATATGAAGCGAAGAAATTTGAATAAATTATAAGCAAACGTTTGCAGTACATGAGTAATGATAATGCTTTTTCCTGATACTACACGCTTAAATCATTTGACAGATTTTAGTGAATTTCGGTGAATTTCACCGAAATCTCAACAGCACCCTGTTATTGACTTTCCTTGATTTTTCCTTTGTTCAACTGCTAAAACTGCCGAAAATGTGTGAAACCATCTATTGAACAGCTCCGCTGCTGAGAGTTCGGTGAAATCTAACAGAAATTTGTGATTTACTTTAAATGACTATGTATGGAAATCGTTGATGTAATTTGAAACTGTTATATTTAAATTAGATATTGTCATACAATTTTGCTTCAAATCGCCAATCATCAACTTGTGGATTATCTGTACAGAGATCTGATAAAATTGAAATTAGATGATGATGAAAACAGAATATGATGTGTTATAATATGAACTAAAATCATTTTTATGAGAATACAATTACTAAATTCATTAATTATACAGCTTTATTATTACACGCACCATTATGTTAGTTATTTTCGTTATTGATCTTCGATGAGTAACGTTAGGTGATTTCGTAGGCAAAATAATACGGTGTGTGTATCGGTCTCGATCGAATATATTGAACTATGAAAGGAAATTTAATGTTATCAGGATGAGGCTTATGATATAGAAGCCACCTAAGCACATTCATGAGTGTAAAAGTGTTACTAAAATTAAAAATTTACGGATTGAACTAAATCAAAGATGCAATGCAAATATCCATTATTCATAATTATTTTACACAATATTAGGCAGCCTATAATCCTAGATTTCTAAAGTGCTTTCAAAGTTCAATATCGAAGTAAAAGGACTAATGTTATGGAATCTTCTTGAATTATTTTTCTAGCTAAATAGGTGATATAGTTATAGAAGTAGAATAGAGAATACAATTGGAAAGAGCTCACCGAATATATCTTTAGATGCAAGCACCAGATATATGTCCGTAAAATTCGTCAGGATTAGTATCAACCGTCAATTATTAGTATGCTTCATCTATTACATCTCGTTCAACTTCAGTTCCACGTTTCTCTTCATGTTCCGCTACCCAAGAGTGCAGGACCAATTCACTTCGTGCAGGAACGATCAATTTTCGCCCATTATCGTTGAGAGAATGATGATTCTGTACTGCTTCATAAGTACATTTAATCAACTAATGTTGAGTTCTAAAGATTTTGATTTTATGAAGTATAATATTTTTCTTAAATTTTGACAATGGAGCAGCAGACAAATTTTCGCTACTTGTTCGTTCCACCGCACACTTTGATCTGTATAAAGCCTATTTTTTTGTAATTGTTTTTAAGTTTCTTCGATACAAAAAGTTAAATAAAACATAAACCCTTTTCAAATGTTGGTCCACAATTATGTTGGATTATGCCAAATTACTTCCCAAACAAATTTTTATACGTTCAAAATGTGTCGTTGGTTGATGATAGGCTGCTGAACCTATAATTGGCGCTGTAGGCATAAAACACGCTGATAAATTTTCACTCAATATGGACATGAAAAAATTTCCTTAAATATGTCACAGGAACATTATTTCCAGAAAAGTTAGACAATTAAAATGTCTATCTGCAGAAAAATTTCATTGATTTCTGAGATGAGGTTTTTTGTAATATCGATTTTAATTTTCAAAACTAATTTTTCGCAGTGTAGAAATCGGTATTTTATTTTTGGATATTTTCCCAAAAAACTTCTGGGAATTTCACGCCATACAACACTTTTTTGTAGGTCTTGTCATGAAAAAAAATTAGGCCCTCATCAAATGTTACTCTTGACAATTTTTGAAAAACTAAGTATGCAGAGTGGCTTAGAAATACCATATCTTCATGCCCACCAAGTTTCATTCGATTCTGAGATGGTGCTGCCAGCCCCATAGAAGGGTTGGCGCGAAATTCGTCTCTTCTTCGTTCAAAAATTTCATTTCCACAAGTATTTTTTTGAATTTCAACGGGAAATGCTTTGATATTTACACTCGAAGTTTTCTAACGAGAAATTGTATTGAATTTTTAAGGAAATCATTCGTACTTCTACGAAAAAATCTCTGGAATTCTAACGTGATGCTCTAGGTATCAATTGGAAAAATCCACGGAAATTCCACTGAATCTTCGCAATTTCCACGGAAGATTATGCGGACTTCTTCAAATTTGAATCAGCGTGGAAAATTATAGACCACCAGCGTGACAAATTTCGAACGGCGGCGTGGCGCGGCGGCGCACAGCCCTTATAACAGGGTTGTTAGGCCAAATTACGTTTTGAGTTTAGTTTTGAGATCCTTAATCTACTTTTCCTCGAGCACATGCTCTTTGGAAAATTCGAACATGTAGCATGAAGTCTTCTAAATAAATTAAAATGAATTTCTGTCTTTTTGACCCTTATAGACTCGGAAACTACTGAACCGATCGGAACCGTGAATCGTGAAAATTTGTATTCAGAGGTTTTCGGGGCCGGAAAGGTTCTTAAGATGGTTTGAGGCCCCTCCCCTCTTTGAAAAGGAGGGCTTAGAAACTCCTCTACTAAACGGTTAACGTTTTATTCTGCCATTGGATGTGGCCTTTTTTAAGGGAAAAATTGCTTAAAAAAAAACAGTCGTTGTAATGTCGTAATGTCCAGAAGTTCCTCCTGAAATTTCTTCTGCAATTCTTCCAGGACTTCTTTCAGGACTCGTCCTGCAAATTCCTCCAGGAATAATGTAGAAAATTAAGCTAATGATTCCTATGGACACTTATTTTTCCTTTCCTACCAATCCTTGGTAATGTTAAATTTCTCATAGATTCGTGAAAAATTTCCGAAGGAATTCTCAAAAGAATTTACAAAGCAATTCCTAATTGATTTTCCACCTAAAAAATCGTTTATTTCTAAAGGAATTGCTCAGGTATTTTTTCCAGGTATTCCTTTGAAGATGACAAACCGCAGCAGAGGCAGACCCAGAGGTTCATGGCGGTGTTGCCTCAATAAAGAAATAAAAATAGTCGACCTAAATCTAACTCGAAAATAGGTAAAGGCGATAGCTGGACATCGCTTAGGATGGAAATCTATCAAGTCAGCCCTTTGCATTACTCGGGGTGTACAGGACCCATAAATAAAAAGTAAGTTAGCAAGTATGGAAATAAGATTATCAATACGTTTTTTTGCTAGACCCTTGCCTGAGATGATCAGACGTTGCTACTCATGTCTTAGATGCAGGTGTATTTTTGGGGATACTGGACCAGTTAGGCCCAACAAAATTATATCAATATGTGGTACAAATCTGTGTTACAATATCTGCAATAATTTTGTTATGAATTTTCTCTCCTGGATGAAGAAAAGAGTATTCAATGATCGCCATAACATGATTATAGCCAGGAATTGTAATGCCCACTCATTCTCACGAACAAACGATGCTCACTCGAGCAGATTTTCGCCGATAAATTGTTTTACGGGAAAGAATAAAAAATGCGTGATGAGAGATTACTATTTTCACCTCACTGTCAGTGCCGTGAAAAGTTGATTTGCTCGTTTTCTCACTTGTTTCATCCTTTTCGTGCCTTCATCAATGCTAACAAGTGTAGCCTCTATGGAACAAATAACCTAACCCGCATAAGCAGTCGATGTGGTTGTGTGGCTAGAGTGAGCGCAACGAAGTGCCATTTTTGTTGGTATTCTGGGTTTGAATCCCATCGTGGTCATATGTTTTTTTTAAATGAATGCACACCGAAAATTTTCATGAAAAATTAGTGGGGCGTATCTGTGACATTCAAAAGAATTTTCCGTGGAAATTTAGTATTCAGTGAAAATTTAGAGGAATTATAAAAAAAAAAGTAAATTCAGAACAATAACCGTTGGAATCCAGAAAGAAATTCAGCAGATTTTCTCTTGAAAACCCAGATGACTTTTATGCAAAAACGACATTGTTAGATAGTTATTTATTAAGCATTAAGTTCGAATATGCTAAACAACGTCAAACTGTCTAAAGTAAAATTAATTTCTGTACAAGTATCTTGTTTCAAAACCTGTTAACCCGTCTTATGTGTTCTAGCCATCTTATTCATTCGCTAGACGAAATCCAGAAAATGTAAACATGCTACATTTTCCGATGCACAACTTCATACTCATTACCGTTCCCTCTCATCCCTGTTGCAGCTCATTACGCAGGCGTGCTCACGCCACTAGCGTCTGGCTAGAAAGTGATTTGGTTCATTTCTTGGTGCATTTTCTGCAATATTCCGCGCCAAATCGTGCCTACCCCAACCATGCATCGCATATCGGTGCGGTTGTATACAAACAATGCAAACTCCACCGAAGTGTGCGAGCGCTCTAAACGCAAAAGGTTGTGACTACTCGCGCGAGCGTAAACCCAACTTCGATCATCATCATTAAAACGTAAGTAGCAGCACACCACACACTCATCCGGACACTTGTTCCTCGCTTGTGCCAATGTTACAAACGCCCCGCCCGTCCCGCAGGAACACGGATGTGACACGGACGAAGCGCCGAGCCTGAGACCAAACAACCGAGCCCCCCCAGAACGGCAGTAGGTGGAAGGAGAAAACGAGAGAGAGAAAAGCCGCGCGTCGATATAAATAATAATTGCGATAATTAATTAATTTCTCCCTAGGAGCTGTTTATTGAAAGAGAAAACCGACGCGCAACCGAATAAACAGGGACTGGTTTCACAGTGGCCTGTAGGTGTTTCAATCCTAAATTACCTGGGGGGCTCGGAAAGAAATATTTGTCGAACAATGTTGTCGATGTCATTCGATTCAATTCAACAGAGCTAGTTATAACTTTTTATGTCGCTTTTTTATAAAGATTTTTCCCTGCTTTCGTTCGTAGGTCCGGCACTGTGCAGCTTATCACTATGGATGTGGTGCTGTACTCGCGTGAGCGAGGAATTCCTAACAAGATCATTCCGGAGGCCTAATTAAGGGTTCCCGTAGTGTGTCTTTAAATGGGTAGATTGCGCGCAGGTGCGCACCACGCCGTTCGACTTGGCTGAAGACGAAAGAGAACTCGTTCGGTGGCGGCAGATAGCACCGTCCTCCGTCAATATCCCGAAGGAGCGCACGCTATCATCAACCCATACGACGCAAGCCCCAAAGCACAGAACCGCAGGATTAGGTCGCTTCCTTCTGGGGTGGAGTGGAGGAGCTCGTGTGCCACAAAACGCCAGACAGAATCTAATTGTTGCCGGCGCGGTAAACATTTTATGCAATTGCTGTTTTTTTTTGCTCGAAGTGCAAATTGTTTTAGGTGAAGAATCCATCGTATCACATAGGGAGAATTTGTATGCACTACTGATGGTTAGTTTATCGTCTTTCGACCCAAGCTGCACTACTTTCAGGCTAGGAAAAATGAGCTGGAGCACATCCAAAATTTTAATCGGAATAGGAAGATTTATCCGTTGAATATTAGTACCAAAAAATATCAGTACCAAAATCAGAGCGAAAGCCGTCCAAATGTCCATCGACGATGTCATCAAAAATCGATATCAATAGAAATTCGAAGGCGTAAAATGAAGGGCTAAACATTACGAAAGAGCTGTGACGAATTCCGGCAAGATATTGCAGCCTCAATAAAGAAATTAAGGAATTCGTCCGGTATCTGACCTGGGCCCCCGTCTAGGCTAACTCGTGCAGCCACCTATGTATTGTTCACGATCCATGGATGAGTGAGTGAGTCGTTCGGCCGAAAGTCATTTGGAAGAATGTCACTTGGCCGAAAACAACAAGTTTTCGTCGAATATTTCGATAAGCCGAATAAGACGTTTAGCCAAAGCCATTAAGCCGAACAAGCCATTTGAAAATGATATTTGGTCAATGCTATTTGATTGAACGGGTCATATAACCAAACATATTATTTAGCCAAACGGGTCCTACAGTCGAAAAAGTGGTTCGCCTGAATAGGTCACTTGGCCGATCCGATTATTTGGCGAACCGGGTTCATACGCAGTTGTTGGTAGAATCATACTCAAATCTCAATCATCAATTCCTTATGCGCGATTCTGCAGGGAGAGCATGGCACTTGAAATATGATTTCGCTCAAAAAGGTGTCAAAATTCAACCGTAGCGTTTTTTTGTCTTCATATGGATTTATTATCCATTGCTTTAAACAAAAAAATCATAAGGGTATTGTGCAAGACACGACCGCCCGGCGTAAACTACGTAGAACAATTTGGTGAATTGAAGAATCTAGTGCCATCATGCATGAATATTACAAAATTACTCTTTTGATTTCTTATGACACTGAACTGGTTTCGAGCAATATTCAAAATACGGAATTTGTTGAATACGGCAATTTGAAAGTGACTGATATATTTATGCAATTAAGCCATCGGCAAACGATTGTGTTTTGTACTTTGAATAAAATTAATTTCGGATAAATATTCTTTTCTATAAAATTGTGGTTCTAAAAAGAACCGATTAACCTTTTATAATGCGCGATTCCAATCCCCAAAAGTAAATATTTTAGTTGACTGCTAATGCTACATGCAAATAAATTTTCTGACTAATCGAAGTTCTGCCTAACTAATCGAAGTTTCGGGTCAATTTTATATTGTTATTCTTCTCAATGGTACGTATTTCAAAATCACTAACAGCAAATAACGAAATTCATAATCTTGCTAGAAGATTTCACTGGACGTCAAGAGTTTGCCAAACACTAGTGGTTGCACTTTGGAAAAATCCTCTCTCAGCTTAGAAACATTTTTCCTAAGATAATGATGGTCCTCAAAAGAACCGATTTACTTTGAATGACTTCATTCACTATCAGCAACCACCGCAGCTCCACCATTGATGACGCCACCAACGTCAACGCTACGGCAGCGGTTGTCGCTAGGACCGCAACCGGACGAAAATTTCACTCCAGTGATTCTGCCGTCCCGACCGTCGTCAAAATTACAGTACCAATTTACCATTCATATGAATATATTTACTCCAGCTACTCTCTCCGACGCACGCTTGTGGTTCCGCTTACGATATCAAACTTCTGCCATCGCAATGCGATTATATTTTGTACTATTGAGAATCTATTTGGATGATTGAGATGCTACAGACGCCATCTTTATGGCTGATCTTTCGATTCCCGAGTAGACGAAAATAGCTCAATAATATCAAATATTGATTAGATAGCAAAATGCGATATGGACATGATTGATATAAGAGATAAAAGAACAGACGACAATATAAATATTTGGCTCTACAATATCATGAGGACATCAAGTAATGCTCTTTGCAAGAAGTGCTCCATATCATGTGCCATTAGTTTGCTCTTATGCATAGCATATCTTAATATTTAAATGATATTTCGGTGCAATTTTTTGATATTGTTGATTCACGTTAATAAAGTAAAAAAAAAATTGATATTGTTGCCTGTTCTTTTATCTCTTATATCAATCAAGTCCATATCATACTTTGTTATTTTGCTCATGGCTTCTGCCCGGGTTGTGTTTCGAACTTTGTACAAAATTACGAATAACAGCAGCCAAACGATTACCCGAAGCTTGCGAGCAAATTTTTACTTGTTGCTGACAACGACAACTGAATGATTTCCTACAAAAGAACAGACGACCCATCGATGATTTTGATTTTTCAAACGAATTTACTCTTAGTGTTATGTAAAGTTTCTTGTTTTTAAAAGGACCGCTTGATCTTCGATCATGCGGCTTTCCCTAACTCAACAGCAGCCAACCGATAGACCGAGTATTGTGAGAAAATTGCACTCGAGTGCTGATGATGCCGATGACCACAAGATGAATTGCATCATGTTGAATTCTCTGCCGCAACGTTTCCGTTGAGGTCGCTACCAACGCTATCAGAGGGAACGAATTTCCTGCAGAAAGAACGCCGACGACCACCACCGATGATGATGGCTAAACGCCGCTCTTCACGAAATCTCGACCAAATGACGCGCACCGATGCCAATGCTGAGTCCACTCCACTCTAAAATTCTTCTTTATTTAAACATTTTTGTTCTACAATTTTTTTACGTATAAAGTGATCGGCCAGCTTGGCCCTCCAACTTTGATTTTAAATAATTTTAATGTAAATGAACATTTTTTTAATTCTTAATTGTAATTTATCATGACGGCCTTTAAGAGGCGCTAGTGTGTTTTTAAATTTGATAACCTATTTACTATGTACACTAATATTTACATTAAAAATTTGATAACCTAGATTGGAACTAGCGCCCTAATTGGAGCCTGATCCGAATGCAAGCAACGGACCCTAAACTTTTCTTTACACTCACCAAAGCGTTCATGTAAGGTTTTTATCCCGACCAGACGGAGGACCTTGGATCTTCTTGCCCTAGGAGGGGTGTTGAGGATCATCCTCAGGAATTTGTTTGCTTGTTGACAGCAAGCTTATTTTTCAGGGACAATGACGACCGACGGTTGATTAAAGGATACAGTAGTTTTAACAAAACGTTACACTTCGTAACTGTGTTGTCAACCTGTCGCCTGAAAATAAGCTTGCTGTCGAGGGTCAAGCCAAAGTAGTCGACCTCATTGGCTCATTCCACAGTCGTGCCATTGAGGATGATTTTACAGTCCCCAGGCGGAACATGTTTAGGAGATTCAGAGTGGGGGAAAATGATGACCTGGGTCTTCGCCGCGTTGATACAGATCTTCCAGCTGGTGAAGTATTCTGTCAGCACATCCAGACCTCGTTGGAATTTTCCACTAGCGCTCTGATCACTCTACCGTTGTAGACGAGGGAGGTGTCATCTGCGAACAGAGACAGAATGCCGCCTTCTGGAGGTTCTGGCATGTCGGAGGTGAACAGATTGAAAAGCAGGGGCCCGAGGATACTGCCTTGGGGGACGCCTGCGACGATGTTGTGTGCATCGTAACTCACTCCACTGATTGAGACATGGAATGTCCTGGCCAACAGATAGTTGTTGATGATTTTCACCAGGGAGCTGAAAAGATCGTAGCGTTGTAGAGTTTGTACACCAGGCCATCATGCCATACATTGTCAAATGCCTTCTTGACATCGAGTAAGGCCATGGCGGAGGTTTTAAAGACAAACAAAACGTTGGTAACTCGAGTCAGTTGGTGTACGACTGACCGACCGCGACGGAAACCAAACGGTTTCTCGAGCAAGATGTTGAGATTTTCGGCAGACTCAAGTAACCTGTCATGAATAGCTTTCTCGAATAGCTTGGATAACCCTGAGAGAAGGCAGATGGTACGATAACTTTTGGGGAAGGCAATAACTTTTGCAGGCTTCCGGATGTGGATGACTTTTGCTGACTTCCAGGTCGATGGGAAGTAGTTGAGCCGGAGACACTGATTAAAGATCAGCGAGAGGTTCTCAAAGAACGGAGCACTCATGTGTTTGAGTTGAGCTCGAGATTCAAGCTAAGAAAGACTGGGGTCTTCATGTTCTTAGATGTGTTGATATAGGCCGTCTATTCGCCAGCTGAGATCGCCAACTCCTCCGAGAAGTCATTGGGAATCAAATGGATGTTGTTAGCATGCTCGTTGACGGCAGCTTTGTGAGGACTGACGATGTTCTGCCCAAGATTATGTGAACTGACGAAATTATGACCTATTTCAGCGAACTTCTCTGCAGGAGTTATCAAGCGATCCTTAGAGCCATTATTGTCTAGCTAGTGGGATCAAAGGTGGAATGGGCCGAGGCTTGGATTTTAGTATTTTGGGCATTTTCCAGAACGGCTTTGCATAATCTGGGAGAGTGCGGATCTTATTCGATAATTTGATAATTTTTGTGATTCGATTGCAGCGTGCCTTAAGCTCAGGCAGTCCAGTACGCTGAAACTGCCTGCGAGTGACATTCTGCAATCGAATCAAATCATTGGTGAGTGTATTGATGTTTAGGGAGTTGGTTACCTGTCGAACCGTCGGTACATGTCGCTATCGGGCCACCAAGATTGCCTCTTCGATTGCGCACAGCTGGCGGTCGATACTTTCCGGCGTCACCGGACAAACCTCGTAATCGATGGTGCTGTCAACGCACTGCTGGAACCGCTGCCAGTTCACTCGAAGATAGTTTCGCCGGGTTAGCTCGCGCCGATTCACTGAAGTTCCAACTTCCGCCACCACCGGATAGTGGTCCGAGCTGACCCGATCAGGAATGCATAACAAAATTATAACTCAATTCTATCAATTGTTGTTATTTAAAACAACATGTGTTATAATTAGATAATTCGATAAAAATGTGTCTTCGGCCAGTTTTATTTCATATCTTAATTATAACAACATTAGTTATATACAGGGGTTAGGCAAAATGATTGAGATAGGCAAAATTTGGCCCAAATTCAAATCCTTATAACTTTTTGAAAAATTGATGAAATTGGACAAAACCGGAAGCATTCGACGGCAAATTTAGTCAAGATTTAGGAACATGTGCGGTCACGAATACTGGCCACCGGACACCGGAGATGTTCCGGATTTTCGGAGGCCATGTCAAAAACACATTTTTTCTGCCGCTCGTATTTTTGTGTGGTTTGAAGTTACATCGATAAACATTATTTTCCTAGAAACTAGATCTTATTGAAAATTGAATGCGGGCTGTTGCGCTAAGATCCGTTGAAAAACATCCGAGATATGGCCATTGCAGTAAACCTGGTTCCGGATACTATGGTCAATTATGTGTCTCCTTCCAGTCACATATATATTATCCGGTACCATATCAATATTGGTATCAAACTTCAAGATTTTTCATGGAGATGCTTCAGGAAGCATATGCAGGACGATCAGTTGCCCTGACCACTCTGTAGTAGGTTCCAGGTGCCCTGGGGGAAGTGGCCAATTTGAAAAACGTTCAGAACCCTATGAATATGGGTATCAAAATTCAAGATTTTTCATGGAGATGCTTCAGGAAGCATATTCAGGACGATCAGTTGCCCTGACCACTCTGTAGTAGGTTCCAGGTGCCCCGGGGGAAGTGGCCAATTTGAAAAACGTTCAGAACCCTATCAATATGGATATCAAACTTCAAGATTTTTCGTGAAGATGCTTCAGGAAGCATATTCAGGATGGTCAGTTCCTCTGACCACTCTGTAGTAGTTTCCAGGTGCCCCGGGGGAAGTGGCCAATTTGAAAAACGTTCAGAACCCTATCAATATGGGTATCAAACTTCAAGATTTTTCATGGAGATGCTTCAGAAAGCATATTCAGGACGATCAATTGCCCTGACCACTCTGTAGTAGGTTCCAGGTGCCCCGGGGGAAGTGGCCAATTTGAAAAACGTTCAGAACCCTATCAATATGGGTATCAAACTTCAAGATTTTCATGGAGATGCTTCAGGAAGCATATTCAGGACGATCAGTTTCCCTGGCCACTTTGTAGTAGATTCCAGGTGCCCCGGGGGAACGCCAATTTGAAAAACGTTCAGAACCCTATCAATATGGGTACCAAACTTCAAGATTTTTCGAGGTGATACCTTTAAATGCATTTTAGAACCGTGACCGCTGCACGCTTCTTCTTCTTCTTGTACCGGTCGGATTATTATCGAAGCATCATCTCAATCGGGTTATCGTCTGACATTCTGGCTACATGCCCGGCCCATCGTAACGCGTGGTTCATTGACCTCCACCACCACCTCCATTGTCTTCCATCTGCACCCCACCATTGATGGTCCGCAACACCTTCCATTCGGAAACTCCAAGGGCGCGTTGGTCCTTCGCCAGCAACATCCAACTTTCGTGGCCATAGAGGCAGACCAGTCTAATGAGCGTTTTGTAGATGGTCAACTTCGTGCTGCGGCGAACTCTATTCGACAGGAGAGTCCAAAAGCATCTCCATGAAAAACCTTGAACTTTGATGCTCATTTTGATATGGTTTCGAACATTTTGCAAATTGGCCACTTCCCCAGGACACCTGGAACCTACTACAGAGTGGTCATGACAGCTGCTGGTTCTAAAATGCATTTAAAGGTATCACCTCGAAAAATCTTGAAGTTTGGTACCCATATTGATAGGGTTCTGAACGTTTTTCAAATTGGCCACTTCCCCCGGGGCACCTGGAACCTACTACAGAAAGGCCAGGGAAACTGATCGTCCTGAATATGCTTTCTGAAGCATCTTCATGAAAAATCTTGAAGTTTGATCCCCATATTGATAGGGTTCTGAACGTTTTTCAAATTGGCCACTTCCCCCGGGGCACCTTGAACCTACTACAGAGTGGTCAGGGCAACTGATCGTCCTGAATATGCTTCCTGAAGCATCTTCATGAAAAATCTTGAAGTTTGATACCCATATTGATAGGGTTCTGAACGTTTTTCAAATTGGCCACTTCCCCCGGGGCACCTGGAACCTACTACAGAGTGGCCAGGGAAAATGATCGTCCTGAATATGCTTTCTGAAGCAACTCCATGAAAAATCTTGAAGTTTGATCCCCATATTGATAGGGTTCTGAACGTTTCTCAAATTGGCCACTTCCCCCGGGGTACCTTGAACCTACTACAGAGTGGTCAGGGCAACTGATCATCCTGAATATGCTTCCTGAAGCATCTTCATGAAAAATCTTGAAGTTTGATACCCATGTTGATAGGGTTCTGAACGTTTTTCAAATTGGCCACTTCCCCCGGGGCACCTGGAACCTACTACTGAGTGGTCAGGGCAACTGATCGTATTGAATATGCTTCCTGAAGCATCTCCATGAAAAAACTTGAACTTTGATACTCATTTTGATATGGTTTCGAACATTTTGCAAATTGGCCACTTCCCAAGGACACCTGGAACCTACTACAGAGTGGTCATGACAGCTGCTGGTTCTAAAATGCATTTAAAAGTATCACCTCGAAAAATCTTGAAGTTTGATACCCATATTGATTGGGTTCTGAACGTTTTTCAAATTGGCCACTTCCCCCGGGGCACCTGGAACCTACTACAGAGTGGTCAGGGCAACTGATCGTCCTGAATATGCTTCCTGAAGCATCTCCATGAAAAATCTTGAAGTTTGATACCCATATTGATAGGGTTCTGAACGTTTATCAAATTGGCCACTTCCCCCAGGGCACCTGGAACCTACTACAGAGTGGTCAGAGGAACTGACCATCCTGAATATGCTTCCTGAAGCATCTCCATGAAAAATCTTGAAGTTTGATACCCATATTGATAGGGTTCTGAACGTTTTTCAAATTGGCCACTTCCCCCGGGGCACCTGGAACCTACTACAGAGTGGTCAGGGCAACTGATCGTCCTGAATATGCTTCCTGAAGCATCTCCATGAAAAATCTTGAAGTTTGATACCCATATTGATAGGGTTCTGAACGTTTATCAAATTGGCCACTTCCCCCAGGGCACCTGGAACCTACTACAGAGTGGTCAGAGGAACTGACCATCCTGAATATGCTTCCTGAAGCATCTCCATGAAAAATCTTGAAGTTTGATACCCATATTGATAGGGTTCTGAACGTTTTTCAAATTGGCCACTTCCCCCGGGGCACCTGGAACCTACTACAGAGTGGTCAGGGCAACTGATCGTATTGAATATGCTTCCTGAAGCATCTCCATGAAAAAACTTGAACTTTGATACTCATTTTGATATGGTTTCGAACATTTTGCAAATTGGCCACTTCCCAAGGACACCTGGAACCTACTACAGAGTGGTCATGACAGCTGCTGGTTCTAAAATGCATTTAAAAGTATCACCTCGAAAAATCTTGAAGTTTGATACCCATATTGATTGGGTTCTGAACGTTTTTCAAATTGGCCACTTCCCCCGGGGCACCTAGAACCTACTACAGAGTGGTCAGGGCAACTGATCGTCCTGAATATGCTTCCTGAAGCATCTCCATGAAAAATCTTGAAGTTTGATACCCATATTGATAGGGTTTTGAACGTTTTTCAAATTGGCCACTTCCCCCGGGGCACCTGGAACCTACTACAGAGTGGTCAGGGCAACTGATCGTCCTGAATATGCTTCCTGAAGCATCTCCATGAAAAATCTTGAAGTTTGATACCCATAGTGATAAGCTTCTGAACGTTTATCAAATTGGCCACTTCCCCGAGGGCACCTGGAACCTACTACAGAGTGGTCAGAGGAACTGACCATCCTGAATATGCTTCCTGAAGCATCTCCATGAAAAATCTTGAAGTTTGATACCCATATTGATAGGGTTCTGAACGTTTTTCAAATTGGCCACTTCCCCCGGGGCACCTAGAACCTACTACAGAGTGGTCAGGGCAACTGATCGTCCTGAATATGCTTCCTGAAGCATCTCCATGAAAAATCTTGAAGTTTGATACCCATATTGATAGGGTTTTGAACGTTTTCAAATTGGCCACTTCCCCAGGGCACCTGGAACCTACTACAGAGTGGTCAGGGCAACTGATCATCCTGAATATGCTTTCTGAAGCAACTCCATAAAAAAATCTTGAAGTTTGATACCCATATTGATAGGGTTCTGAACGTTTTTCAAATTGGCCACTTCCCCCGGGGCACCTGGAACCTACTACAGAGTGGTCAGAGGAACTGACCATCCTGAATATGCTTCCTGAAGCATCTCCATGAAAAATCTTGAAGTTTGATACCCATATTGATAGGGTTCTGAACGTTTTTCAAATTGGCCACTTCCCCCGGGGCACCTAGAACCTACTACAGAGTGGTCAGGGCAACTGATCGTCCTGAATATGCTTCCTGAAGCATCTCCATGAAAAATCTTGAAGTTTGATACCCATATTGATAGGGTTTTGAACGTTTTTCAAATTGGCCACTTCCCCCGGGGCACCTGGAACCTACTACAGAGTGGTCAGGGCAACTGATCGTCCTGAATATGCTTCCTGAAGCATCTCCATGAAAAATCTTGAAGTTTGATACCCATATTGATAGGGTTCTGAACGTTTATCAAATTGGCCACTTCCCCCAGGGCACCTGGAACCTACTACAGAGTGGTCAGAGGAACTGACCATCCTGAATATGCTTCCTGAAGCATCTCCATGAAAAATCTTGAAGTTTGATACCCATATTGATAGGGTTCTGAACGTTTTTCAAATTGGCCACTTCCCCCGGGGCACCTGGAACCTACTACAGAGTGGTCAGGGCAACTGATCGTCCTGCATATGCTTCCTGAAGCATCTCCATGAAAAATCTTGAAATTTGATACCAATATTGATGTGGTATCGGATAATATATACGTGATTGGGAGGATACACATAATTGACCATAGTATCCGGAACCAGGTTTACTGAAATGGCCATATCTCGGATGTTTTTCAACGGATCTTAGCGCAACAGCCCGCATTCAATTTTCAATAAGATCTAGTTTCTGAGAAAATAATGTTCATCGATGTTACTTCAAACCACACAAAACTACGAGCGACAGAAAAAATGTGTTTTTGACATGGCCTCCGAAAATCCGGAACATCTCCGGTGTCCGGTGGCCAGTATTCGTGACCGCTCATGTTCCTAAATCTTGACTAAATTTGCCGTCGAATGCTTCCGGTTTTGTCCAATTTCATCAATTTTTCAAAAAGTTATAAGGATTTGAATTCGGGGCAAATTTTGCCTATCTCAATCATTTTGCCTAACCCCTGTATATTTTTACAAAACAATTGCCTTCATTTTTTGTAGACATTGGAAAAAAAATCGGAGGTAATCACCTTCAGTATAACTTGAACCCGCTCGACATAATTACACAGCTGGAACGAAGTTAATTGCCTACATTATGAATGGAAATCCGTCGTAGTAGCGTATCAGACTTCTATCCTTGATGTAGGCAATTACCTTGAAAGTAGTTTTTGTACAGAGGTATTTTTGATATAATTTTTGTTATTTTAACAAGTAACCAGCAAAATTTATAACACACTAGTTGACCCGGCAGACGTTGTCCTGCATAGTAGGCGAGAATGTGCATTCCGAACTGCCCATGCATAGGAATCACAATTTTAGTTTTTCACGGTTTGCTCAACTTTACTCGTAATTTTTACATTAGGAAATATCATATAAACCCGTAGGAAACTATAACGAATGTTTCTGCTAAAGAAATGAAAAAATCCATCCAGCCGTTTTTGAGTTATGCGGATACGAACACAGACCATTTCATTTTTATATATAAGACTAGTCGACCCGGCAGACGTTGTCCTGCATAGTAGGCGAAAATGCGCGTTGCGAAATGCCCATGCGAAATTCCCATACGAATCTTTATTTTAGTTTTTCACTGTTTGCTCAACTTTACTAATAATTTTCGACTAAGGAAATATCATATAAACCCGTCGGAAACTGTAACGAATATAACTGCTGAAGGAATGAATAAAAATTATCCAGTCGTTTTTGAGTTATGCGGATACGAACACAGACCATTTCATTTTTATATATAAGATTTTGTTACAATATTTTTTTGAAATAAATAACTCCCTTTGTTATAATTTTGTTATGCATTATTGATCGGGGAGCTCCTGAACGACGACCGGCTGGGAGACGTGATCGTGCATATTTGTGATGAAAATGTCGAGCGTTACATAGGCCCCGGACCGAGTCAACCGGGTAGGACTGTCAGGGCTCAGGATGGTGTAGTGGCCATCTTGTTCGTCGTTGGACCAGACGACTTCGTTCCGGTTTGAGACGGTATTTCCCCACGATTGGTTCTTTCCGGCGATGATGAACTGCCCCTGCCGCCGAGTACGCTTGACTATATCCTTTCGTAGCTTGGCCGACGTGCCATCGTCGACTTTGGCTTGTGTGGGACAGTAAGCCACGATGAAAGAAACGACTCCGACGGAGGTGGTGACTTCCACTCCAACGGCTTCGATGGATTTGACCTTGAAGTCCGGCAGCAGGCGACAGGCGATGTTGCTTCGCAATCGATTGCCACTCCTCCTCCTCTGAAGCTTGTTCGATCGAACAAGCCCGGCCTAAAACCCGGAATTGTTGCACTTACCTCGGGCTTCAGGTGGGTTTCGGTGATGAAAGCCGCGTCAATCTCCTTCTCCTGAAGGAAATCGCTGAGCTCGACGATTTTGCTTGAACCGGGATTTGCAGCTTCGAAGCTGAGTCGCAAGTTGGCTGAATATTGGAGCCAGCTGGTCCGGGGTGTAGAGCGGAGCGGAATCCTCCGGGGGTAGAGGATGCTCATCTTGATGTCGGCGGAATCCAGGAGGAGGTAGCCGGGGCCATTCGCTGGAGGTGGGAGGACTGGAATCGCTCGACGAGGAGCTGCGATGGCCGGATAGTTCTCCTCGTTGGCTACAGGAGCACGGCTCTTCTTCCGAAGGTTTCTGGTGGAAGCCTTCTTCCGGATTTCCAGGAACTCGGCTCGCTTTGGGCAGCCCGATGTTTATCGCCACAGTTGGCGCACTTGGGATCGGCCACCTCCATTTTGTCGCACTCGGTGGGGATCGCCACACTTATTGCAGCGCGGCTTGGTATGGTTGACTATCTCAAACAGCTTCAGGTCCTTGAAGGTGGTGGAGCCATGGACCAGATAATGCTGGTCGCGATACCTTCTCGTCTTGTCGTGACGAGCAATTTTGTGCACCGAGGCTGGCTTGAGTCCGCTGCCTTCCAACTCCTGGATTAGCTCATTTTCCTCCATGTCATTGAGCCCTCACAGCAAAGCCTTGAGGAAAGGTCATGAGTTGCTTCTTACTTCTTGCGCTTCTTCGGCGGATTGCCGGCGTCATCAAGCGGCAGCGACGAGAACACGTTGCTCTGCGAAAGCTGGTTGAAGGGGTTACCCGCGCCTCCAAGAGCAGTGCGTTTTTTGGGCGACCGAATCGGCCACCGAGTCTTCAATGACGGATCCAGAAGAAAATAACGCCAACCCGACGAAGCAAGAACGTAAACAGCGAACGAACGAGAAAAAACACTTGGAAAAATGAGCGGGCAAAAAACACGTCCGTACGTGCTGCTGTTTTGTCTAAAATCAATAGTCGAGTACGAGGCAAAGAAGACGGTCTAAATATGTGTCTGTAAAGCTACCAATACCATCAAGTGGTGGAATTAAATGATATAGTACTAACTCTTCTTATGACAAGTAAAATCAATGTTTTATAACAATTGAAAAATAGTGAGGTGACTTTGTTACTTATTGATGTACGGAGAGGGGGATGGTTAAAGAGATTCAAAATCCCGTTTGTTGCATTACGTATTTTGTGAACAAATCCTAATCTACTCTCTCATACTACGGGCTTGGTGGTCATATGGCTACCCGAGTAGACGAAAATAGCTCAATAATATCAAATGTTGATAAGATAGCAAAATGAGATATAGACATGATTGATATAAGAGATAAAAGATCAGACGACAATATAAATATTTTGCACTAAAATATCATGAGGAGATCAAGATGTGTTATTTGTAATAAGTGATCGATATCAAGTGCCATTAGTTTGTTCTTATCCATAGCATATCTTGATATTTAAATGATATTTCGGTGCAAATTTTTGTTATTGTTGCCTGTTCTTTTATCTCTTATATCAATCAAGTCCATATCATGTTCTGTTATTCTGTTCATGGCTTCTGGCCGGGTACCACTTCTACCTCATACGCAGAAGGTCGTGGGTTCAATCCCAGTCCCGTTCCATCCCTCCTACTTTGTATCTTTTCATATGTTTCTCATGTTCTAGCAATCGCTAGAACTGGAAATGGACTTCATACTGTTTCCATCTTCTATCCTATACATAGCTTGACTTAGTTCTGGCAGGTAAATCTTAGAATTCGAAATGAGCGAAAAATCATTAACTTTCTCACTTAGGCAACCCGTTAACCAAGACGAACCGCTGCCATGGAAACCTAACCCCCAAATTCCAATAAAAATTCCGCACGAACTCGTGGCGAGTGCAGAGGTGTTCTCGGCTTGCAGTGGTCGAGTGATTGCATCATCAAATCCTTCCCATCCCCGATAGACCGTGAGGACGTGGCCCGCGCCGTTATCGACCATTTAAAAACACTTGGACTCTCAGACTGTGCACATTGAGGTTGGAGAGCAAATCCCATGCTTCCATCCATTGGTTCCCTGTGCAATTGCGATTGTTCTAATCAATCACGGAGTAGCAACTACGAAATGCACGGTCATCATGCTCATGCTCAAATCCTAATCTACTCTCTGATACTTTGGCGTCATTTGTTTTGTAATGTGTTCGTTTTCATCTGATCTGGGCCTAATCGACAAATTGATTTTTTCGACCTATCACCATTAAGCCAAATCAATCTGAAATGGCCTTCAGATATCATTTGATATTCTTTCAATTATATAATAAAAAAAATAATAAAATAAAGGACGAACACGAAATTATTGCAACACAGTTTTACACAGTTTATCTTTGAAGTGTATTGTTTACAGCCTGTGAAAGGCTTAGTTGTGTGGTTTGTTGTGCTCAAGATGGAAGTGAGTCAAGTGGAGAAGAGTGAAAAAAATGTGTACGCTGACTTGGAAAATTCGAAGCTGTCCCATCTTGCTTTAGGAAAAATGCTGAAAATCTGTAACTCAACCGTTTCAAGAGTGCCAAAAGGGTTCAATGACCCATTGACTTTGGATGACAAGCGTGAAGCTGCATGTAGGAATACAGAGGGAAAGGTTAGAAGTAATTTTACCAGGAATCCCTACATATCAACATATTTGTTGACAAAAAGCCGATCGTTTTCGTAAGTTACGTCCCGAAGGTGTAGGCAAGAGCTGGATTAAAAGCCTTAAAGGTTCAAAACTTCCCAAACCGTGATGAACGGCAGCAAACTGTTGCCAAGACCCGTGCTAGGAAGCTCTACACGGAGCTGTTGACCAAATACAAAACATACGTGAAAGCTGACCTCCAACAAACGCCAGGGCAGGAATTTTACACCGGGAAAGATAAATTCCAAGTAGATGATCGTTTCAAAAGAAGAAAATGTCAAAATTTGCATCGAAATTCCTAATTCGGCAGGCCATTTGCACCTGTGGAAAGCGAAGCGAAATTTTCGTCACAACAAGTACCATCAATGGTGAAATTTATGAGACAAAAAAAACGTCAACAAAAACGTCTTTTGCCATTTTTGTAGTAGCACAATGAAAAACCTTTATTTTGGCCGGATTTAGCTTCATGTCATTATTCTAAAAGCGAGCTGGAATGGTATGAGACTTATTCTGTGCATTTCGTGCCCAAGGACATGAATCCACCGAACTGCCCTGAACTACGTCCGATCGAAACTTATTGGCCCATGATAAAGCGGGAACTCAGGCAGGAATACCAATAAGGAAGGAAATGATTGAAGTGATTGAAAAATGAGTAAAAGATAGCAGATATGACTGTACAAGCTCTTTTGGATGTGGTGGAGCAAAAGTGTCGAGAATTAAACCTAATAACATGCAATAATTGATTCAATGTATGTAAACTGAAAGTTAACCTTCTTCTTATATAAATAAAAAATAATTTCTGTCTGTCTGAACCTTATAGACTCGGAAACTACTGAACCGATCGGCCTATGCAGAGGTTTTTGGGGCCGGGGAAGGTTCAAAGCCCCTCCCTCCTTTAGAAAAGGGGGCTCCCATACAAATCATACACCAATTTCTTCTTAACTCGAGAATTAATCAAGCAAATAGAATCAAATCTGGTATGTGGAGGTTTTGAAAGGGAGTATATGTGTCTGTGATGGTTCGAAACCCCTCCCTTTTCTGGAAAGGGGGATCCCATAAAAATGAAATAGAAATTCGACATAACTCGAGAATTAATCTCACTGAAATACGAACATGAATTGCGGTGAAACAAATTTCTTGCTGAATTTAGTTTCTTTTCCTACCCTAGTCCAGCGGAACGTCTTCAAAGGGGAATGCATTCCTAGCGTCTAGAGATAGCACTGTCGTTGTCGGCAACCAGCGAAACAAAAATCGAGTACGACTGCTTTTAATTAGAGGTTCCTAAATTACGGTCTATGGACCACAATTCTTATATGAATTGTATCCTTCCGCGATTGAGTAATTTAATTGTAGTAAACAATTTTTTTTTATTGTCTTTATTATACAGACTTTCAGCCCGAGGCTGGCTCGTCTCCGAGTAAGCAATTTGAATGTCTTATCTACAATCGAATTGATTCACACCGTTGTTATATAATCGACTTTGTGATTGGCCAACACGTATTATTTGGCTCAACACACCATTTTGTCATAAAACTGTAACCGTCACACAAATGAGAAATCTTCTTCAACAAATAAATTTACTAAAATCATCTGTCCGTAAAAAGATATACCTAATTTCCACTTTACAGACACGCATTTTGAACTCTAGAAAAAGATCCGTCTTCAAAGTCTTTTACTTAACTGGACTTCAGTCGAGTTATTTGTGACGTCCCTCAGACAGTGCGCTCTTTCCCAACACCGTGCTTGAGTCGACATCGACAAAATAGATCTGCACGTGTACCGAAAAGTCTTTGACGTTGACATTAGATGGACAATAGGTATAAAAATGTGATCGAATTGTGCGAATGTTGATGCTTTGATATACAGTTTAATTAAATTAATTTACTCGTTAAATATATTACAATTTGAATTGATATTGTTCCGAGTGAGCAAACGCAGCAAGTGATCATTGTTTGAAAGTTGTGGCTCGTTGTAGAAAATAATAATACTAGAATTGGTTATATAAGACTAAAAGCGTTAAAACCCATTGGAACAAAATTAGTTAGGAGACATTTGTGAATGGCAAGACAGTGGAGGCACTAAATAAAATTCCAATTTGTTGGAACGCATACTGGAGGGAACATCTTCCGAAAAAAAAACAATCATAAAACTTGTGGTAGTTTATTTCTTCGGAAGACGTTACCTTCATTTGGCGTTCCAACAGTAATAATTTTTCAGCTTATTACAATAATTTGACGTTTGATAGTTGAATAAAGAAAGAGTCCTCGTAGAAAATTCTACAAATCTATATCAGAGGTGAGCCAGCCAAGGGCTGAAAACCTCTTAAATAAAGACAATAATAATAATACAAATTTACAAGAACATACACATTTTTTTCGATAATCACATTATATTTTCATCAGTTTTTACAAAACATTTGAGAACCACATGTGCGGTCTCTGCTGCTTTTAAAATAGACCTGCTAAAAGCCTCGGGACATTACAGGAATGCGATTTTAAAGTAGTGCTAATTTGTTCTGGAATATTACCGTCGCTGATCGATGTCGAGTAGCGCATCTCAATGCGTTCGGCCTGCACTAGCCGCCACGCCGCACCGTTGAAAGGCACCAACTGTGCAATGCACCAGCCTGGCTACCCGCCGTAAATTGGTTCCTGGGGTAGAAGTCAATAATGCGTAACTCGCGTTGCTGGAAAAACTGACTGAACAAGCACCGAGAAAAAGCGCACTTCCACGAAGCTCATATGTCAGAAGGAACTAAGCTAATGGGGTTGTGCGGTAAAAATTTATCTTGTATGAAGTTGTAACTCTGGACGATTTTTTATACGTTGCAAAAACGTTCCGTGAAATAATGGTTTTTTATGGATCCTTTTTACATTGTAGTCAGCGGAAACAGACACTTAAGATTAGCGAACAAAAGAACCTGATGATCCTGTTCGAGTTGCAACACGTGCGGCCTGGGTGGTCAATTTGCCATCCTGGGAACGTTGGACGTGACATTTGCTAAATCTTGCAGATTGTGGTTTCTTACAGTGGCCGCCACCGCGCTAGGTTCAAATAGGTGAGGAAACGGAGACGAACCTGTGCCCCAATGTTAACCGATCGCCCGGCAGCGAATGTGAATTTCCATTTTTATGACGGTCAGCTAATAAAATCGACAAAAGTTAATATATACGATCTGTCAAAACTCACAGCTGCCGGGGTGATAACCGAGGTGCGGCCTTGAACCGTTATATAAATTCGTATTGATTACCCAGAATGGTAAATTATACCACATTTGACAGGGCGTTTTCCTTTTCCTACAAACGGACTTAAGGCAGAAAAATATTCCGAGCACTACTCATTCATTCATTCATTCACTCATTTGCATACGGTGACGACCAAGACAACGATGGCGATAACGATAATGATGGGCCGAAAGACCGAGTCGATTTCCTACTGTTATGAATGGAAACCGAATTTGACTTTTGCTCATCTCTGTGTAGCACAATAACGATGAGCGATGATGGGAAATAGTTTTTGATAGTGGACGGCCGAACGGCTAGTTTGGAAGCGAGAAACGCAATCTCGTGACTTGTTTGACCCACCCAGTAGGACTAGCGTGATCAAGTTTTTTTTTTAAATTATTTGATTGCTATGAATTTAATCACATGCAAAGAAGAACGTTTTTGTTTTTCATGTTTAGAAATTAGCTTGATTTGATAGCGGAGTATGCTGGTGTGTCTTTTCCTATTCAATATATTTTGAGAGAAGAACCAACTTGACATGTTGTTCAAATAATCACATAATGTGTTGTAAAATATGTTGGTGGAAATACAACCTCAATGGAATGGATTATAATTACAAGCAGTTGGTTGGTTCATAACCAGCAGCCACTTTTTAAAACGATCTAACGTTCCTGCTAAGGGACGATTTCCCGACGAAATGCGAAACGATTTTCCGACGAAATTCGGAACGATTTCCCGACGAAATTTGGAACGATTTCCCGACGAAATTCGGAACGATTTCCAGAGGAATTTTGGAACGATTTCCCGAGGAAATTCGAAACGATTTCCCGACGAAATTCGGAACGATTTCCCGACAAAATTCGGAACGATTTCCAGAGGAATTTTGGAACGATTTCCCGAGGAAATTCGAAACAATTTCCCGAAGAAATTCGAAACGATTTACCGAGGAATTTTGGAACGATTTCCCGACGAAAGTCGGAACGATTTCCCGACGTAATTCTGAACAACTTCCCGAGGAAATCCGAAACGATTGCCCGCAGAAATTCGAAACGATTTCTCGACGAAATTCGGAAGAGCTCCCGACGTCTTCTTCTTCTTATTGGCATTACATCCCCACACTGGGACAGAGCCGCCTCGCAGCTTAGTGTTCATTAAGCACTTCCACAGTTAGGGGCCGTACACTAATTACGTAAGCATTTTTTCTGGGTTTTCCATCCCCCCCGCCCCCCATGTAAGATTTTTACCATACAAATCATTTTTTATTTATATGGAACGTAAGAAAATGGGAGACCCCCCCGCCCCCCATAAGTGCTTACGTAATTAGTGTACGCCCCCTTATAAACTGCGAGGTTTCTAAGCCAGGTTACCATTTTTGCATTCGTATATCATGAGGCTAACACGATGATACTAGTCGAGACAATTTCCAATCCGAAAATTGCCTAGACCGGCACCGGGAATCGAACCCAGCCACCCTCAGCATGGTCTTGCTTTGTAGCCGTGCGTCTTACCGCACGGCTAAGGAGGGTCCAGGGATTTCCCGACGTAATGGGGATTGATTTCCCGAGGAAATCCGAAACGATTTCCCGAAAAAATTCGAAACGATTTCACGAGAAAATTCGAAACGATTTCCCGAGGAAATTCGAAACGATTTCCCGAAGAGTTTCGGAACGATTTCCTGGGGAACTTCGGAACGATTTCCAGAGGAATTTGGGAACGATTTCCCGAGGAATTTTGGAACGATTTCCCGAGGAAATTCGAAACGATTTCCCGATTTCCCGAGGAAATTCAAAGCGATATTCCGAGGAATTTCGGAACGATTTCCCGACGAAATTCGGAACGATTTCCAGACGAAATCCGAAACGATTGCCCGAAGAAATTCGGAACGATTTCCCGAGGAAATTCGAAACGATTTCCCGAGGAAATTCGAAACGATTTCCCGAGGAAATTCAAAACGATTTCCCGAGGAAATTCGAAACGATTTCCCGAGGAAATTCGAAACGATTTCCCGAGGAAATTCGAAACGATTTCCCGAAGAAATTCGAAACGATTTCCCGAGGAGCTTCGGGACGGTTTCCCGAAGAATTTCGGAGCGATTTCCTGAGGAGCTTCGGAATGGTTTCCAGAGGAATTTTGGAACGATGTCCCGAGGAATTTTGGAACGATTTCCAGAAGACTTTCGCTACAATTTCCTGAGGAGCTTTGGAACGGGTTCCCGAGGAGATTCGAAACGATTTCCCGAGGAAATTCGAAACGATCTCCAGAAGAAATTCGAAAAGATTTCCGAGAAAATTCGAAACGATTATCCGAGGAAATTCGAAACTATTTCCCAAAACATTTTGGAATGATTTCCCGAGAAAATTTGAAACGATTTTCCGACGAAATTCGAAACGACTTCTCGGGGAAAATCGGAATGATTCCCGAGGAAATTCAGAACAATTTCCGAGGAATTCGAACGATTTCGAGGAAATTCTGAATGACTTCGAGGAAATTCCGAACGATTCCCGAAGAAATTCGAAACTATTTCCCGAGCTAATTCGAAACGATTTCCAGAGGAAATTCGAAACGACTTCCCGAGGAAACTCGAAACGACTTCCCGAGGAAATTCGAAACGACTTCCCGAGGAAATTCGAAACGACTTCCCGAGGAAATTCGAAACGACTTCCCGAGGAAATTCGAAACGACTTCCCGAGGAAATTCGAAACGATTTCCCGAGGAAATTCTAAACGATTTCCCGAGGAAATTCGAAACGATTTCCCGGGAAAAATTGAAACGATTTCCCGACGAAATTCGGAACGATTTCCCGACGAAATTCGGAACGATTTCCCGAAGAAATTCGAAACGATTTTCCGAGGAAATTCGAAACGATTTTCCGAGGAAATTTGAAACAATTTTCCGAGGAAATTCGAAACGATTTCCCGACAAAATTCGAAACGATTTCCCAAAGAAATTCGAATCGATTTCCCGAGGAAATTCGAAACAATTTCCCCAAGAAATTCGAAACGATTTTCCGACGAAATTCGAAACGACTTCAGAAAAAATTTGAAATTTGATTTCCCGAAAAATTTGGAATGATTTCCCGATAAATTTCGGAAAAATTTCCCGAGGAAATTCGGAACGATTTCGAGCATATTCGAAAGATTTCCTGACGAAATTCGAATTGGTTTCTCGAGGAAATTCGAAACGATTTCTCGATGAAATTCGAAATGATTTCTCAAGGAAATTCGAAACGATTTCCCGAGGAATTTTAAAATGATTTCCCGAGGAAATTCGAAACAATGTCGAAATTCGATACGGTTTTTCGACGAAATTCGAAACGGTTTCTCGATGAAATTCGAAACGATTTCCCGAGGAAATTCGATACTATTTCCCGAGGAAATTCGAAAAAAATTCCCGCGAATTTCGAAACGATTTCCTGACGAAATTCGGAACGATTTCCCGAAGAAGAAACGATTTCCCGAGGTCATTCAAAACGATTTCCCGACGAAATTCGAAACGATTTCCCGACGAAATTCGAAATGATTTCCCGACGAAATTCGGAACCATTTCAAGATAAAAATCGGAAAGATCTCCCGACGAAATTTGGAACGATCTTTCGATAAAATTGGAAACGATTTCTCGAGGAATTTTGAAACGATTTCTTGAGGAAATTCGAAACGATTTCCCGACGAAATTCGAAACGATTTCCCGACGGAATGTGGAACGATATCCCGACGAAATTCAGAACGATATCACGAGAAATTTCGGGACGGTTTCCCGAGAAATTTCCGAACGATTGCCCGAGGAATTTCGGAATGATTTTTCGACGAAATTCGGAATGATTTTTCGACAAAATTCGGAACGATTTTTCGACAAAATTCGGAACGATTTTTCAACGAAACTCGGAACTATTTCCCGAGGAATTTGGGAACGATTTCAGAGGAATTTTGGAACAATTTTCCGAGGAAATTCGGAACGATGGAATGTTGAAGGAATTTGGAAGAATTTCGCAAGAAAATGCGCATATCTCTCAAAGAATTTGGAAATATTTCCCGAGGTGATTGGGAAACATATTTCAGAGGAAATTTTCGAAAATTTCTCAAAATATTTTTAAAAGAATGATATTGGGAACGACTGGAAATAGTTTTTGTTTAGAGTTTTCCTTTATCTCTTAACTATTTTCCGAGGAAATTCGAAACGATTTTCCGAGGAAATTCAACACAATTTTCCGGGGAAATTCGAAACGATTTCCCGACAAAATCTGAAACGATTTCCCAAGGAAATTCGAAACAATTTCCCGAGGAAATTCGGAACGATTTCCCGAAGAATTTCGGAACAATTTCCTGAGCTTCGGTTTCGGTTTCGGTTTCGAACGATTTCCCGAGGAATTTTGGAACGATTTCCCGAGGAATTTTGGAACGATTTCCCGACGAAATTCGGAACGATTTCCCGACGAAATTCGAAACGATTTCCCGAAGAATTTCGTTACAATTTCCTGAGGAGCTTTGGAACGGTTTTCAGAGGAATTTTGGAACGATTTCCCGAAGAGATTCGAAAAAATTTTCAGAGGAAATTCGAAACGATTTCCCGAGGAAATTCGAAACGATTTCCCGAGGAAATTCGAAACGATTTCCCAGGAAAATTTGAAACGATTTCCCGAGGAAATTCGAAACGATTTTCCGAGGAAATTCGAAACGATTTCCCGAGGAAATTCGAAACGATTTTCCGAGGAAATTCGAAACGATTTCCCAAAAAGATTTTGGAATGATTTCCCGAGGAAATTCGAAACGATTTTCCGACGAAATTCGAAACGACTTCTCGGGGAAAATCGAAACGATTTCCCAAGGAAATTCAGAACAATTTCCCGTGGGAATTCTGAACGATTTCCCGAAGAAATTCCGAATGTTTTCTCGAGGAAATTCCGAATGATTTCCCGACGAAACTCGAAACGATTTCCCGAGGAAATTCGAAACAATTTCCAGAGGAATTTCGAAACGATTTCCCGAGGAAATTCGAAACGAATTCTCGATGAAATTCGAAACGATTTCTCAAGAAAATTCCAAAAGATTTCTCGAGGAAATTCGAAACGATTTCCCGAGGAAATTTGAAACGATTTCCCGAGGAAATTTGGAATGATTTCCCTATGAAATTCGGAACGATTTCCCGACGAAATTCGAAACGATTTCCCGAGGAAATTCGAAACGATTTCCCGAGGAAATTCGAAACGATTTCCCGAGGAAATTCGAAACGATTTCCCGAGGAAATTCGAAACGATTTCCCGAGGAAATTCGAAACGATTTCCCGACGAAATTCGAAACGATTTCCCAAACGATTTCGAATTGATTCCCCGAGGAAATTTGAAACAATTTCCCGACGTAATTCGAAACGTTTTCCCGAGGAAATTCGAAACGATTTCCCGAAAAAAATTTGAAATTTGATTTCCCGACCAAATTTGGAATGGTTTCCCGAGAAATTTCGGAACGATTTCCCGAGGAAATTCGGAACGATTTCCCGAGCAAATTCGAAACGATTTCCCGACAAAATTCGAAACGGTTTCCCGAGGAAATTCGAAACGATTTCCCGAGGAAATTCGAAACGATTTCTCAAGGAAATTCGAAACGATTTCCCGAGGAAATTCGAAACGATTTCCCGAGGAAATTCGAAACAATTTCCCGACGAAATTCGGAACGATTTCCTGACGAAATTCGAAACGGTTTCTCGACGAAATTCGAAACGGTTTCTCGACGAAATTCGAAACGATTTCCCGAGGAAATTCGAAACTATTTCCCGAGAAAATTCGAAAAAAAATCCCGACGAATTTCGAAACGATTTCCCGACGAAATTCGAAACGATTTCCCGAAGAAGAAACGATTTCCCGAGGAAATTCGAAACGATTTCCCGACGAAATTCGAAACGATTTCCCGACGAAATTCGAAACGATTTCCCGGCGAAATTCGAAACGATTTCCCGGCGAAATTCGGAACGATTTCCCGACGAAATTTGAAACGATTTCCCGAGGAAATTTGGAATGATTTCCCTATGAAATTCGGAACGATTTCAAGATAAAAATCGGAAAGATTTCCCGACGAAATTTGGAAAGATCTTTCGACAAAATTCGAAAGATTTCTCGGGGAAATTCGGAACGATTTCTCGTGGAAATTCGGAACGATTTCCCGACGAAATTCCGAACGATTTCCCAACGGAATGTGGAACGATATCCCGACGAAATTCAGAACGATATCACGAGAAATTTCGGGACGGTTTCCCGAGAAATTTCGGAATGATCGCCCGAGGAATTTCGGAACGATCTTTCGACGAAATTCGAAATGATTTTTCGACAAAATTCGGAACGATTTTTCGACAAAATTCGGAACGATTTTTCAACGAAACTCGAAACTATTTTCCGAGGAATTTGGGAACGATTTCCCGAGAAAATATGAAACGATTTCGAAATTCGAAACGATTTTCCAGGAAAATTCGAAACGATTTCCCGAGGAAATTCAGAACGATTTCCCGACGAAATTTGGAATGATTTCCCGACGAAATTCGGAACGATTTCAAGATAAAAATCGGAAAGATTTCCCGACGAAATTTGGAACGATCTTTCGACAAAATTCGAAACGATTTCTCGGGGAAATTCGGAACGATTTCTCGTGGAAATTCGGAACGATTTCCCGACGGAATGTGGAACGATATCCCGACGAAATTCAGAACGATATCACGAGAAATTTCGGGACGGTTTCCCGAGAAATTTCGGAACGATCGCCCGAGGAATTTCGGAACGATTTTTTGACGAAATTCGGAACGATTTTTCGACGAAATTCGGAACGATTTTTCGACGAAATTCGGAACGATTTTTCGACGAAACTTGGAACAATTTCCCGAGGAATTTGGTAACGATTTCAGAGGAATTTCCGAACAATTTTCCGAGGAAATTCGGAACGACGGAATTTTGAAAAAATTGGAAAGAATTTCGCAAGAAAATACACATTTCTCCCAAAGAATTTGGAAATATTTCCCGAGATGATTTGGAAACATATTTCAGAGGGAATTCCAAAAAGTTCTCAAAAAGTTTTAAAAGAATAATATTGGGAACGACTGGAAATAGTTTCCTTTATCTCAATCTTAAAAAACAATTAAACGATTAGAGTTTTGCTCTGCCCGACGATTCGACCATTGGTCAATCGTTTTCGTCCTAATTTACATGTCGTTATAGGTGTCGGTTAGTCATAGTATTGGATTTTTTGCGCCTAGACACCTAGAACGACATGTAAATTAGGACGAAAACGATTGACCATTTTTTTCCATTGAAAAATACCATCCAATGGTCGAAACGTCGAGCAGAGTAAAATGCTAATCGTTTGTTGGTTTTTTAAGACAAAAAAAGCCGAAAAAGAATTTCCCATGAGAATTCGGAAGAAATTTGGAAAATATTTCACAAAGAAATTCGGAAAACTTCCCGAGGAAATTTAGAAGATATCCCAGAGGAAAGTCCAAAAAACTCGTGGTAAGTGTGCACGTAGCGGTTGGAAATCAAATCCCATGCCCTGTGCATTTGCGTTTCTTCTGGTCAATCACGGGGCAGCAACCTCGAAGTGTGTTATCATCATGCTCAGGCTCATGCTCGTTTGGTTGGAACATAGAACACTTAGTGTAAAACTCAAAGGTGCCAATTGGGTTGTACGCAAAGGTGACGTAGGACTACGTAGCTATACGAAATGGAGGGTATTTTTCATCATTATTTGTGAAAATTTATTAGCATTGTGCAAACAGCTCGGAGGTCAACCGAATCAAGAAACTGAAAGTAGCTCCCAGTTGGATGAACCAGCCATGGAAAAGGAACGACTCATCGGCCGCATCGCCACTGAAGCCACTCGCCTATCTTTCAGTGGATATCATCAGAATCCTAGAAGCCATTATGCTCAAAAATGTCCGGAATAAAGGAAAAATAAGCAGAATCGGAGGTGGCGCGAAACCAAACACAAATATATTAATTCGCAAAGTTCGACTTCCGCACGCGATGGAAGCGTGCATGCATCGTTTTCTATAGCGCTGGTGGCAAAGTGAGCGGGACTTCAAGAATAAATTACACACAGTTCTTTTCTGGACTTACCAAGAAGACGTTTTGACCGTTGGGAAAATTGTTTACCCAGACAAACAGACTGTTCGACAATGACGACAATGACGATTTCGGAAAGATTTATTGTTTTTACTAAGGTGGCGTCTTCATCGATTTGGCCGTCGTCGACGGAAAGTGAAATTTTCTGGCAAGATTCTTTGGTTTTGTTTCGTTAGTCATTAGAAATGATATCGATTTTTCCGGGTTACCATCGTTTGGCGACGACAGAAAGTTGCCCTTTGGTAGCACAACCACAAGCGCGCGTCGGAGGGAGATGATGCAATGAGTTTGTTCAAATGGATGGCGTCAGTAGCAGTCAAATGGAATTTCCTTACAAAATTTTTATTTGTTTTTGAGGTTGAATGACGACCACCAACGCAGATTTCCACCACCAATTCGATGATTTTCCTTTGAAAATGCTACCAGAGCGTCTTCGTGCTGCTGTGTTCGCTCCGCTGCGTCCGCTCTGCGTAAAATCTTGTTCAACCGCTCTCTGCAAAATCCCGATCAAAATGGCTCGCGCGCGCTGGAAAGCAGCTTCCTTGTATTCAATAAATTAAGCCCGTTAGCTCCGCCCCTTTGTGATCTGATATAGGTGTAAATATAATGTGCACTCATAACGATTAACGAAGGGGCGGGGCTAATGGAATTACTTCATTAGATATAAGAAAGCTGCTTTTCGACGCGCGCGAGCCATTTTGATCGGGATTCCGCAGACAACGGACCGTTCGGAGGATGACAAATTCTAAGAATCCTATGAAATTTTCTCGCAAGATTCTGAATTTGGTTATGAGATGTTGTTTATCAAAGATGCGTATTGTTGCGAGGAATGACAACAGAAATTTGACTCAAGACGAAGTTTCTTCATATTACAAAACATTATCTTTCGGCATCTGTATGTCCGAGTGACGTTCACCGATGGGTGGTTGCTGTAGATAGTTTCCACTGAGGTGGCGTCTTCATTGATTTTATACAAAAGAAACCATTTTATACAAAAGAAGGTTGATCCGACTATCCGAAATAAACTTTCTTCAAAGTGCAAAACTCAATCGTAAATAGCAAATTTGATAGCGCGTCGAAGGGAGATGATGCAGTAAATTTGAATGGATGAAATCACTAACAGCAACCAAACTACCACGCCGAACCCGATGCCACCGAAATAGTCCATTTTCGCAATTAACTCTTTCTTTTCATAAAATGTTGGTCCTGAGAAGAACCAATTTTCTTTTCCCAATGCGCCTTTCCAACTAATTGAAACCACAATTTGTAATAAATTTTCAGCATCGCCACTGGCGCGGCGGTGCGGGATCGCGACAGTGCTATTTTTATAGTCAACCCTTTTTATCATATGAAATGCTGGTTCGTTGAGGTTGAATGATCTGCAGCAACACATCGAGCACCACCACCAATGAGATGGATTTCCTTTGAAAATGTTATTAGCGTCTCCGTGATGCGTCTGCTCTGCGTTTAACCTTGTTCAAACTGAGGATTATATCCAAACCAGCAAGTGATTGATTTTTGATGTCTGTGCTAGTGATGCATGTTGTTGGACTTTCGTGCCTGTTGTTCAACATTGCGCTAGAAGGTGTCATGCGGAGAGCCGGGTGTAACAGCCGGGGTACGATTTTCAACAGATCCAGTCAATTTATTTGCTTCGCGGATGACATGGACATTGTCGGCCGAACATTTGCAAAGGTGGCAGAACTGTACACCCGCCTGAAACGTGAAGCAACAAAAGTTGGACTGGTGGTGAATGCGTCAAAGACAAAGTACATGCTTGTGGGCGGAACCGAGCGCGACAGGGCCCGCCTGGGAAGCAGTGTTACGATAGACGGGGATACCTTCGAGGTGGTCGAGGAATTCGTCTACCTCGGATCCTTGCTAACGGCTGACAACAACGTTAGTCGTGAAATACGAAGTCGTGGAAGTCGGGCCTACTACGGGCTCCAGAAGAAACTGCGGTCGAAAAAGATTCGCCACCGCACCAAATGTGTCATGTACAAGACGCTTGTAAGACCGGTTGTCCTCTACGGACATGAAACATGGACAATGCTCGAGGAGGACTTGCAAGCACTCGGAGTATTCGAGAGACGGGTGCTTATGACCATCTTTGGCGGTGTGCAAGAAGACGGTGTGTGGCGGCGAAGAATGAACCATGAGCTCGCCCAACTTTACGGCGAACCCAGTATCCAGAAGGTAGCTAAATTTTCGCTTATTACTAAGGGCATATATTAATATGAGTACATAGTTTCAATTGGGATCGCATAAGGGGAAGGGAAACTTAATATATTTTATATTCTTTCTCGTTTCAGAGAGCGAACAATGGCGCTTAAACCTAGGCTAATTACCCGAGCGGTACAAGTCAGACTAAAATGGTTGCAGCAACTTGATAGTGACCAAATCTAGTCGCATATCCGTTGCAGTAATCTATGTGGGATATGTGTGCTACTTGGGTAGCCAGGGCAAGTTTAATAGCTTCGCCCCATCCCAGGACAATTAACAATGGAGTGACAAAACATTCTTAGCATGGTCACTCCCAAAGTCTGTTTAAACGCATTATATCATTTGCTTATGATGATATTCCTAAACTATATTCCTACCAACCATCCAGCTCCTTGACATCTATGAGGGTGTCGGTGAGTCGCTGGCCTCTCGTTAAGTAGATGTCATATCATCATTTCCTTCCCTTCCTTAGTAACAGAAGATGGGCGTGGCCGGCAATGGTAGCTTTCATGCTTTATCATACTTTCACCCCCAATTGGGTTGCTATTAAATCCCAAATAGTAACCCATAAGCAGTTGGGGTAAGAAAGTTAAAGAAAATACATGACAGCTATCAGTATGCAATCTACGAAATACTCTGTTACAACGCAACGCAACGCAACGCAACGCAACGCAACCCAGTATCCAGAAGGTAGCTAAAGCCTGAAGGGTACGATGGGCAGGACATGTTGCAAGAATGCCGGACAGCAACCCTGCAAAGATGGTGTTCGCTTCCGATCCGGCAGGTACGAGACGGCGTGGAGCGCAGCGAGCGAGATGGGCAGACCAGGTGCAAAACGACTTGGCGAGCGTGGGGCGTATCCGAGGCTGGAGAGATGCGGCCTCGAACCATGCATTGTGGCGTCAAATTGTTGATTCAGTGTTATCTGTTTAGATGTTAACTAAATAAATGAAATGAATGCTAGTGATGCATGTACGTGATTGGTTGGTCAATTATCGATAATAAATAGTTAAAAATCAGTCTTTTCAAATAAATACGAAGAAGCGTTGACTCATCCTTGATCGAATGGTAAAAAAATGAAATCCATCGAGAAACGGCTTAGATATTAAAGTTTAAAGTCTATCATATTTTCGTGACGGTCCCCGATTTTCGCAATCGTAAAGTGTACCCCAATATAGAAAACACAGACGTAGTCCTACGTCAATAAATGCTATCAAAAAGGAAATTTGAGACCCATAAACTCGTGAGTATGAGTGTGTCTACATATTCCAAAGACAAGCTCCATTAAACGGAGAATTCTACCAAATTACGTTGTTTTATAGTTAACCCATAATAAAAACAATAAACTACATTTCCAATTTGATTAAATGTAAAATGTGTGAAAATAATAAGAGAAAACGTTTTGGAGGAATTTTTATCTATTGATCTTTTTTCATCGTTCTATCAAGCATGCAGAAGGTATCATCACTACAAGATGGATAACTTTTGTTAACACTTGCTCCATCATTACGTATCTACTTGTCTGGAGCTTGAACTTGAAATCCAAAGTTGAAAATTATCTTCACATCCGTCGCTCGCGCTTCACCAACCAAACTGACCGCGTCGCGTCTGTTTGCCTTAGGTTCGTTCGCGGTACCCTGCTGGAACTGTGCGCGATAACCGCTCCGCTCCATGAAGTGAGTAATTAATAAAACAGCCCAAATGCTAAGTGGTCCAGCAATTATTCGCCTGTTAATGATTGGCCTCTGGGTTGGTTTTACTCCGGTTGTTTCTCGTGCGCTCCAGATCGCTGTGGCTGGATTTTTTCCCTCTATTCGTCGTAGCTCATTTTGAGGCAAATTTCCTACGAAATTGAACCACATTGTAGTGGATCTGTAAAACACACCGGTCCGAACAAGCCGACGACAGACTATCTCTTAATTTGATCGCCCGTTTGACGCAGATCGTTTTTCTCATTTTGACGCGATAATGTCAAGTTTTTGATGAATTTTAGTGTTTTATTTTTTTTCAGCTAAGGGTCGCTCATATGTGGCTCATAAAGTGACGGCCTCTATTGAAACAGCTGTTATTGGTTCGGGATATGAGTATTAGGAATTCCACGAACGATGTGCGGTCTAAGTCCATAGAATCGAATGATGAACGAAATCGTTCGGTGTCTGTTATAGAGCAAATAGAAGAGGCGACGACAAGTTGTGCAAATGTCACATTTGAACGCATGAATGAATGGTTTTGTTGAGGATATGAGAAAAAAAGGGTGCTAAAAAATCAATGAACGTTTTTATCATTTAAAACATATCGTTACTAAGGCGGGTTTGCGAATCAGGTTTGACGCAATTAACAAATATTTGAAAGTTTTGCGAAATTCGCACATACAGTTCACTCTTCCCAATCACGATTGCTACAATGCTACGTAGCCGCGATGTGCTGACGACATTTTATTTTTTCTAAAATTGCACAATCCGCGTTTTGTAAGACCTGGCTGTACTTGCTGTCGTCATCAACTTCTCCTTTGATTTCTGAAGAAAAAAAAACCTTGTTTGGAATGCAAATACCGTCAACATAAACAAATTGAATTTTTCATTTTTCCGGTCAACGTCGTGTTGTTGTGGATCGCTTTCTTTGCTTAGTATTATCAATGTGCAATACAAATCCTCACAGACAGTGTTGTAAACATTCATTCCCATGCAGGTATCGAATCCGTCGTTTATTGGCCTGTTTGAAAAGTGAATTCTGTGGAAAATAGGGCACTATTTCCAAAACTTTTTTGGAAGAAGAAAGCAAATATTGGCACTGCTCAGTACATTATGTATTGGGATAAAAGCGGTGCTTTAAGATAACAAATTTATGAATAATATGTTTTGTGTAAGTGATTGAAACATTTTTGGATGTAGAACTACCGAGCCAGAATGCCGGATTGCCGGATTTGTATATGATTCCAACATTATTATTTTATTTATGAGGTTTTCTACATTTGATTTGTGTTAATGATATGCATTGCTGCTTATTATTACAAATGCAAACAAGATTATTAATCTGAGAAAAAATGTTATATAAAAATTGTTAGTGTTATGGAGCCTTTTTTTTTCCAATTTCGTTTATTTGGTAGGCTCAGGCGTGTATAACACTTTACGGAGCCATTGTTCTTTGTGATATATACAATCAATATCATTTTATTATACGGTTAGTAAGAGGAGGGTAGAAGCCAGCGTACTCGTGGTGACTCGAGGTTAGTTTACAATGTTTAAGGATGGACGGGGCTTAGGATTTGGGATCAGGAAATTTCAGCTTCTCATCCGGGCATTTGGCGTCAGTGACGATGTGGCGTGTCATCGTGCTCGAGGAATGGTTCGACTGGGAGCATCTTCCGGATGGCAAGAGCTATGGAGCTCTATGGAACAAAAAGGCAGAGACAGAACAAAAAAAAAACTTTAAAGAAAGAAAAAAAAAAAATGTTAGATTTTTATGTCAGAAGCACAAAGAAAACTATAAATGGCCTGCATATAGACAACATCACGATCCCCCAAAACACCGCGAACTTCCCTGAAGGGTTGTTTACCTCGGGCCACAAGGGTATCCAATAATTGCTCTCTGGAGGCGTCATTTTCCGAGCAGGACCAAACTACGTGATCGATGTCATCATAATCGGCTCCGCACCTACATAAGTTGCTATCGACAAGGTTTATTCTGTACAGATGTGCGTTTAGTGAATAGTGATTAGACATAAGTCTCGACATCACGCGAATGAAGCCTCGACTTAAGTCCTCACCTCTGAACCACGCTCGCCCAGAAACTTTTGGAACTATAGAAAATAGCCACCGTCCAAGTTCGTTGTGTGTCCAATTTATTTGCCAACTTTGAAGAGTACTCTGACGGACTAATGGGAAAAACTCGTTGCTCGAGTATTGTCTATCATAAACCTCACCTTCCTGTGCGCCCACCTTTGCCAGCGAGTCTGCCTTCTCATTGCCGTAGATTGAGCAGTGAGATGGGACCCAAACAAAGGTAATCTTGAATGATCTTTCGACCAAAACACGCATCTGCTCTCTTATGTTTGTAAGAAAGTAAGATGCGTGCTTAACAGGTTTCATCGACCGGAGTGCCTCGATAGAACTAAGACTATCCGAGAAGATGAAATAATGGTCTACGGGCTGATTGGAAATTATCCCCAAAGCGAAGTTAATTGCTGCCAGCTCAGCAACATAAACCGAACACGGTTCCTGAAGTTTTCGAAAGGTGGTTGAATTTACGTTGAAAACACCGAAGCCAGTGGATCCGTTAATGCGAGAACCATCAGTGAAATATCTGCTGTTGCAATTGACATGTTCATATTTTTCAGAAAAAATGGAGGGAATAGAAATATTTCGAAGATGATCTGGTATTCCTTGAATAGCATGTTTCATGGACAGATCGTATTCAATTGAGGAACTGTCGTTGGTGAAGTGAACTCGAGGTGGATTATAACACGGAAGACAAAGATCTGAAGAAATGTAGTTGAGATAGACTCTAAGGAATCTTGAACGACAAGTTAGTTCAAGCATATTATCGAAGTTATCTAGAACAAGTGTGTTACTTGTTCCACATTTGACGAGTATTCTAAGTGAGAGCTCCCAGTAACGGTGCTTTAAAGGAGTGACTCCAGCAAGCACCTCCAGGCTCATGTTATGCGTTGAATGCATGCAGCCAAGGGCAATACGCAAACAACGATACTGAATTCGTTCCAATTTGATCAGGTGGCAATCAGCTGCTGAGAGGAAGCAGAAAGAGCCATACTCTAAAACAGAGAGAATAGTCGTTCTATAGAGTTTGATGAGGTCTTCCGGGTGAGCACCCCACCATGTTCCGGAGATAGAACGTAGAAAATGAACCCTTTTTCGGCATTTCTCTCTCAAATACTCAATGTGGAGTTTCCAGGTACATTTGGAATCAAACACGACCCCAAGGTATTTAGAAGATAAAGATTGATTGAATTCATCATTCAACAGCTTGAGTTTCAGTTGAGCTGGGTACCGCTTCCTAGTGAACACAACCAACTGAGTTTTTGCGGTGAAAACTCGATCCCTAAATGTCTGGCCCAAACAGTCAGATTATCCAGGGTACTTTGCAATGGTCCTTGCAAGACAGCTGCACATGGACCTCTTAGAGAGACCACGGCATCATCTGCAAGTTGTCTGAGCGTGCATTGTCCTTCCAAACAATTGTCAATATCTTTTACATAGAAATTATAAAGCAAGGGACTTAAACATGATCCTTGGGGAAGGCCCATGTAGCTATTTCTGGAAGTTGTCAGAGTGCCGAGTGTGAAGTTCATTTGTTTTTCTGACAACAAATTATACAAGAAATTGTTCAAAATAACGGGTAATCCACTACTGTGCAGATTGTCTGACAGTACTTCTATGGAAACTGAATCAAAAGCGCCTTTAATATCCAAGAATACTGAAGCCAATTGCTCCTTGTGCGCAAAGGCCAGCTGAATATCTGAAGAGAGCAACGCTAGACAATCGTTTGTTCCTTTACCTTTTCGAAAACCAAACTGAGTATTTGAGAGTAATGCATTTTGTTCGACCCAATGGTCGACTCTTGAAAGGATCATTTTCTCTAATAACTTTCTCATGCATGATAGCATGGCAATCGGTCGGTATGAATTGTGATTAGACGCTGGTTTCCCAGGCTTTTGAATAGCTATTACTTTGACCTGTCGCCATTCAGGTGGCACAATGTTGTACTTTATGAAACAGTTGTACAGGTCAAGTAATCGTCTTTTTGCGATATCTGGGAGGTTTTTAAGAAGATTGAATTTGATGTTATCGCATCCCGGAGCAGAGTTATTCGATGAAAGAAGAGACATAGAAAGTTCCAGCATTGTGAATGGTCCACCCAAAGAACCGGGATCAGTGACTGATTCTCGAAATAGCGGTTCTGCTGGTACGGAATCTGGGCAAACCTTTTTTGCGAAGTTGAATATCCATCGATTGGAGTATTCTTCACTCTCATTGGTGGAAATGCGGTTCCGCATGTTGCGAGCCGTTTTCCAAAGTGTTGTCATTGAGGTTTCTCGTGATAGTCCCTCGACAAATCGTCGCCAGTAGCTACGTTTTTTTGCCTTGAGAAGATTTTTGAGTTTTCTTTCGAGCCTCAAATACTCTTCAAAAAGCTCTGACCTTCCGTGTTTACGGAAGGCCTTGAAGGCATCAGATTTCTCAGAATACAACTTAGTACATTCATCATCCCATCCAGGAGTGGCTGGTCTTCTTATGACAGATGTACTTGGAACGCGTCGTTTCTGAGCTTCTAGTGCGCTTTTTTGAATCAACTCAATAAGGAATCGATATTCATCCAAAGGTGGAAGAGTATCAGTTGATTCAATACCAATTTCTACCGCCGATGCAAATTTTTGCCAGTCAATGTTCTTCGTGAGATCGAAAGGAACATTAACTGGCTCAGATTGTTGATAGCCACTCTTAATTGTGGTGACTATCGGCATATGGTCACTACCATGGGGATCTTGAATTACCTTCCACGTGCAATCTAATGATAGTGAATTTGAACATAAAGACAGATCAATACGGCTTTGTTGACCATTTGGTCCTATTCGAGTTACTTCACCAGTGTTCAAAATATTCAAATTGAAATCGTCACACAAATCATAGAAAATAGGCGCTCTATAATCGTCATACGTTTCGCCCCATCCAATACCATGTGCGTTCATATCACCCAATATCAATACTGGAGATGATAGGAGGGAGACTGCGCTCCAAAAATGTCGACGATTAATAGAGACATTTGGAGGAATGTACACTGAAGCTATGCAAAGATCTTTATTCTTCACATTTACTTGGCATGCGACGATTTCTAAGCCAGGAACAGTCGGAATGGGAATTCTGTAGAAGGAGTAGCATTTTTTTATCCCCAAAAGAACGCCACCATAATGATCATTCCGATCTTGGCGAATAATATTAAAATCGTGGAAGTTGATTTCATCTTCAGAAGAAAGCCATGTTTCACAGAGTGCAAATACATCGCAATCGGAATTGCGAATCAAAAACTTGAACACGTCTAATTTATTTTTCAGACTATGACAGTTCCACTGCAGCACAGTGATTGTATCTTGGGTATTGGCCGTATTATCCATCGAAAGATACAATTCCTGCAAGAAGGGCCATGAAACAGTCAATTGCTTCAGATAACTTTCCACTGTTGGTATAAAAAGGTCAATGATAGGCCTCAATGAATTCGGAATATTAAATAAATTCAAAAACGGTCCACAAGGTCCTTAAAGGAGATCAATCCTCGCTTGGACGGAATACTTTTACTAGAAGTGCGAATTACTTTTTTCTTTCGTTGATTCTCCTAGCCGGATGTTTCTTCGAAACATCGGATTTTAACAATGGCAGGAATGTCTTACTGCAACTAGGATCAAAAGAAGCAGTAGGGACAGGTTGCTTCGGGATTTTAAATAAACCCCATTACCTTCAGATTTTGCCAAGCTTTTATGGATGATTTTTGTTCTCTTGCGGCGCGATCCCGGGAAGACGGTTGCTTCCTCTTTTCGGGCACGTGTACCTCCGCAGGATCATCCATATCGGCTGCGTCAGAGTCCAATTCATCAATGGATATGGAATCATAATAATCACTTACACGAACGGTGGCTGAAATAGCAGTCGATGCAGTGGCTGAGGCGGATGTGTCTTGCGACTTAACCATTTCCGCATACGACTGCTTTGAGCGCTGTATCAACGAGCGTTTCACTTTTTGAGTGCGCTTTTTGTACACCGGGCATTCCTGCAAACCATGGGGAGGATTCAAACCACAATAAGCACATTTTGTTGCCTGTTGCTGGCAGGACTCCTCCCGATGCCTTTCAGAACATTTGCCACAACGTGGTTTGTTGTCACAAAACTCGGCAGTGTGACCAAGTTGTTTGCAATTGGTACAATTAAATACCCTTGGCACAAAAAGACGCACCGGAAATAGCATGTTCTCAATATCAACATATTTTGGGAGCATCGAACCGGCGAACGTCACCCGAAGCGAACCTGACTTGGAATATACCTTCTTTCCATCTACCGTGGCTGCTGAATGCAATTCCTTGCAGTCCAGAATATCCACGGTAGACTCCATTGCATTCTTTAGGCGGCCTTTTCCCGCAAGTACATCCTTGCAAGTCAGGCTCGCTGCGTTGATCACACCTTCAATTTCGACCTCCCGCGAGGGGACATAAACCATGTATTCAACATTGTACGCCCTGTCGCCAGCAATTTCATTCGCCACCTGGTATGTAGGTGCGGTGATGCGTAGTTTGTTCCTGTTGATCTGGCTAAAATCAAGCTTCGGAAAACGACGCGTCAAATCTCGTTTAATGCCGAGAAAATCTAGACTTTTTACTTTCTGCCGAAAGTAAACAACCCAAGGCCCAGGCGAAGCCGCATGGTACAATCGAGTGCGCCCTCCATCTTTAGCAGGCACACTGCCTTCTCCAGTCTCCGCCTCCATTCTCACCCCGCAAGGTGGAAGGATAATTTTGCTTATACTAACTTAAAACTAATAGCAAATTAGAAAAAAAACTTAAAAAAACTAATTTGATTAATTCTAAGACGTCCCACTCAGTATCAAACAGAAGGAGAACAATAAAAGTTTTGCCACTTATCTGCCCCTGCTGCTGTAGGTAGCAGCAGTAACAATAGCCTGCTTCACTGGCGTCGCCAGAAGCAGCTACTTCACTCGCCGACAGCGATCGCCTTGGATCCGTAGGTAGGAGCACAACACAATAGCCTTTTCACTACCGAACACAATCCGCGATGAGACACAGCACACACGTCTGGCTCGTTCGAACTATCGGCACGGAATGTTATGGAGCTTTTATGTGTATTACAAAAAGAACATGTAAAAGTTTAAACTATAACTTTTGAGGGATTAGCAACACAACGACAGAAGACAGAAGTTTTTTTTTATCTAGACTTTTTTCTTTTCCCCCTTCTATCTACAACAGGTTGAGATAACGGCTCGTATGAAAGACCCTTTTATCATGGATACAAACACAAAAACAACAAAAGAGCACTTGAGGCGATTCTTTTCGCAAGAAGTGGGAAGATTCAGCAACAGTGGGGAGATTCGGCTGATGTAACAGCCAGCAGACTGTTGATAATCAGAGAGGTCAACAGGAGTTACGATCCGAGAACAAGGTGTGTACACCAAAATCGCAGATTAGTACTACTTTGGGCAGTCCAACCTGATGGAGGTGCTAGAAGCGAGGCAACGAGCGTTATGACTTCGCGAAGGACAAGTACAATGTTTACACTAAAGGGTCTGGGGCAAGTCAATTGGCATAACGCCATTTGGCATAATGGACATTTGGCATAATTTGGAGCTGTGAAAGAGAAAGGGTTAATCGATGTATTTTTTCACATAGATAAAGTAGATCGAGGATACGTTTCGATAAATTTAGACTGATGGAAGACATACTACTTCCGAGGAAGAGATCGCATTCATCATTGACTTCTTCCAGGCAAACGGCCACTTCCAAAAAAAGAATCGCGATTCCCGTTGCTTGATGCCGGACAAATACCATCTTTTCAAAAAGGGATCAAATCCACCATTGCCTCAATCCAAAGAATGAATCACATCCAACATTGCCTTTTTCTGAACAAACTCCTATTTTCAAAGAAGGCACATCACCATTACCTTAATTGCCATTATCTTAATCCAGGCAAGCGATCACATCCACTAGTTCCTAATTCAGGGAAAACGCTCACCATCAAGTAAGTTGATCCCTTATTCCACCATTGCTTTATTCTGAGCAAACGCTGAATTTCAAAGAAGGAATCACATCCATCATTTCTGTTCGGGCTGCGTCCTGACAGCTCGAAGAATTTTTCACTTTTGACTGTTGTTGTTTGAGCTATGTATGACCCGCTTACTTCGATTTGTTTGGCAGCACGGATGTGGGAGCTTTGCAGAAAGGAGAATTTTTAGCGCGCATGAAGCTGGGAGAAAAGGCTTTGTGTGCGATCAGTTAGCATTCAGCGTCCGTCGCGATCGGGAGCAATTTATAATCGTTATTAATGTTACCAAATCTTTGTTAAAAAATGGAGCAGTAAATCTAGTGTTAAAATTAAGCTAAGTGTTTTATTTAAGAAGGATCTCCGTATTCCACTTCGTACCTACCCCGATACAGTCCGCTACTCGACAATTTCCTTAATCCGGGCAAGCGCCTTTTTTTGAAGAAGAGATCACATCCACCAATGTCTTAACCCTGCCAAACGCCTACTTTAAAGAAAGAATCCATCCAACATTGCCTTGTCACGTTCTACGTTTTGTCGATCCATTTTAAATTAAGTCAAAGCCAAATAAATTATATGACGTTTTTCTCTTTTTAAGTAAAATCACAAATTTAAATTATTTGGGATTAATTGAATGGTAACGCCATTTCAAATTTATTTGGCGCAAATTAAAAATAATTGACGACTTTTCAAAGGATAAGTTTGGTTATGAAATTCAGACAAGAACTCGATCATTTCGCTAAGTGAACGGCTGGTGAGTAGAAGTGTTTGCGAGTAGACTACGAAGTTTTTAAGTATTTTAAATTGAGTTTGGCTAGTTTTGAATAATAGGTAAAATGTGATTGGAGTGAATGTGTCTGTTTAAATAAAGTTTTTTAAATTAGCAGTGAACGTAGCAGACGTCATTAGGACGTATTTTTTGAATTCCGCGAATATATCGTTAATAAGTGAAACGTACAAAAAGGTACCGCCTGTAAAGAGAGTCAAAAAGCGAATCTCGCCGGTCGTCAATCAACCGTCGAAGGTAAGATCCTTAAGCCAATTCCCGTGGATCATTTCCGAGAGTGCGGCCCCGTACGTCGTCATTAATCGAAATCGGAAGCCTTTCGTCCAGCCGCCACCACGGGTTTGACACTTGTATACCTCCACCACAGCTCGTTCCGTAGCCAACATTGAAAATTCCGCACTGACAGCCACAAGGAGAATCATGAGAAAGAAAGAGATAGGTGCGACCCAGACTGACAGTTTCATAAACGACAAGCAGAAGAAACGAGACGAGACGAAAACAGAACCAACAACAAACCTTTAGGATAAAACCCATCTAGCCGAAATGGACATACGATCAAAAATGTCGTTCGTCCGACTGGCCATTTGGCCGAAAAAGTCGATTGGCCAAAACAGGTTTTTTGGCTTAAATGGTCGTTTGGCAGAAAGATCATTTTACCGAAAATGTTGTTTGGTTAAACAGGTGGATGTGTGTAACCTTGATTAAAAACATTGCTTTTCAGTGAGCAAACCATGAATCCAACAATTTTCATTGCTCAAATCCCGAACATGACTCATATTCCTAATACTGGCGTTTTAGCGTATAGCATGAGCATGATGACCGTGCATTTCGTAGTTGCTACTTCGTGATCGACCAGAACAATCGCAATTGCACAGGGAACCAATGGATGGAAGAATGGGATTTGCTCTCCAACCTCAAAGTGCACAGTCCGAGAGCTCTAATATTTTGGATGGTCGATAACGGCGCTGGCCACGTTCTCACGGTCATCGGGGATGGGAAGGAATTGATGATGCAGGCACTCGCCCACTGCAAGCCGAGAACACCTCTGCACTCGCCACGAGATCCAGCGGAATGTTATTGGAATCTGGGGTTAGGTTTTTACGGCAGAGGTTCGTCTTGGTTAACGGGTTGCCAATGTGATAGTAATGAAAGGGGGTGGAGTATATTCTAATTGGATGCCGAAACGAGCTTTTTGGCTCATTTCGAATTCTAACAGTTACCTGCTAGAACTAATCACGTTTTAGGTATAGGGATAGAAGATGGAAACGGTATGAAAGCCCATTTCCAGTTCTAGCGATTGCTAGAACATGAGAAATATATGAAAAGATACAAAGTAGGAGGAATGGAACGGGCCTGGGATTGAACCCACGACCTCCTGCGTATGAGGCAGAGGCGGTAGCCATATGACCACCAAGCCCGTTAATACTGGCGTTTTAGCGTATAATAAACTATTTTTTCAAAATAATGTCTCCTGTTGCGATGGTATTTTGCGATATTTGGCTTTACCAAATTTACCCTACCTTAGAGTAGGAACTATTTTTTTTTAGTTTTATCATAGTTTTCGTCTAGATCGAATTACCTCAGAGATGCTTCAGGTCCATATTAAGCTGTTGAGTTGTATCAATTATTCAACTAGTACGCTTTCTTCCAACGGAAACCACATAGTTTTGAGAAATTTTTATAGTGCTCTCCATTAAGTACGATAGATTTTCAAAATTCCAGCATAAAACTTCTGTTACGTGAGAAAAGAATTGTAAACCCCTGAGCATGAGTAGGATTAGAAATTGTGTGTGTATGCATCACACAATCTAGATTTAAGTATTTATTTAATATTTAGGCTATGAAATTTATCTTCGCATGTAGATTTAGGATGTAAACAAATTGTAGGTTATTATTAGTTCACTAGATTGTAGAGAATACTGCAAATTTTCTGTTATTAGAATAGCATAGTTTTATAGATATTTTAGCACAATTTACCAATTAGGTTCACAGTAATAATTGGGTTGAGTTCACTCTAGAAACGCTTTAATATAATTCAATATTTAGGAACTGATTTAATTCAGCAAATGAACGTGGGAATGGTAGTTGTTGTTCTTTTCTCTTCTGGGAACAATCGGTCTGCTCTTCAACGTACGTGGGGAGCAGGTTGTGTACCTTACCTGTGTATAGAAGAGTTGGATTGGAAGGTGCGCAGGTACGGCAGGGCTGTACTCGACACTTCCCCCGGGTACGACGATCCTCTGATCGGCTTACAGTTCTTCGCGCCGTACATCCAGTACAGCCAGCTTGGCTACCGGACGTTCGAGTACCCCATTGGCGGTTCGTACGGTTGCTGCCCTAATCTGGTTATCCTTCTGTTTGACGCTGATTCCGTTGACCTTACCCTTGGGCAAGCCTTGATAGTGGGCCCTGTTAAACCTCTATAAAAAGCTGCATGTATCCGCAAGAAGGCTCCGCCAAAGCGACCGTGTGCCGCTCAAAGCGCACAAGCCCAAGTCCTGGTGTTAGGTGGGATGCTAAACAGCCCTGACACGACGGCCCTCCGGCGAGATAGGAGGTTTGCGCAGGCCCAATAAGCCGCCTGAAAAACCAATAATTAAGAACAATATAAGAGATAATGCGACTCGATATAATCGGCATAGACCTAGGCGACGAATAAAGGATCACGATTGGAAGCTTGGAACATGGAACTGCAAGTCGCTAGGCTTCGCAGGTTGCGACAGGATAATCTACGATGAATTACATCCCCGCAACTTCGATGTCGTAGCGCTGCAGGAAATCTGCTGGACAGGACAGAAAGTGTGGAAAAGCGGGCATCGAGCGACTACCTTCTACCAAAGCTGTGGCACCACCAACGAGCTGGGAACCGGCTTCATAGTGCTGGGAAAGATGCGCCAACGCGTGATTGGGTGGCAGCCAATCAACGCAAGGATGTGCAAGCTGAGGATTAAAGGCCGTTTCTTCATAGCATTACCAACGTGCACTGCCCACACGAAAGGAGACCCGACGACGAGAAAGAAGCGTTCTACGCACAGCTGGAGCAGACATACGATGGATGCCCACTGCGGGACGTCAAAATCGTCATCGGTGACATGAACGCGCAGGTAGGAAGGGAGGAAATGTATAGACCGGTCATCGTACCGGATAGTCTGTTCACCGTATCGAATGACAACGGCCAACGATGCATAAACTTCGCAGCCTCCCGCGGAATGGTAGTCCGAAGCACCTTCTTTCCCCGCAAAAATATCCACAAGGCCACATGGAGATCACCTAACCAAGAAACGGAAAACCAAATCGACCACGTTCTAATCGACGGTAAATTCTTCTCCGACATCACGAACGTCCGCACTTACCGCAGTGCGAATATTGAATCCGACCACTACCTCGTTGCAGTATGCCTGCGCTCAAAACTCTCGACGGTGTACAACACGAGTCGCAGTCGGACGCCGCGGCTTAATATTGGGCGGCTACAAGACGGTAGACTAGCCCAAGAATACGAGCAGCAGCTGGAAGTGGCACTCCCAACAGAAGAGCAGCTAGGCGCAGCTTCTCTTGAATATGGCTGGAGAGATATTCGATCCGCCATTGGTAGCACCGCAACCGCTGCACTTGGCACGGTGCCCCCGGATCAGAGAAACGACTGGTAGGACCGCGAATGTGAGCAGTTAGTGGAAGAGAAGAATGCAGCATGGGCAAGATTGCTGCAACACCGCACGAGGGCGAACGAGGCACGATATAAACAGGCGCGGAACAGACAAAACTCGATTTTCCGGAGGAAAAAGCGTCAGCAGGAAGATCGAGACCGTGAAGAGACGGAACAACTGTACCGCACTAATAACACACGACAGTTCTATGAGAAGTTGAACCGTTCACGCAAGGGCCACGTGTCGCAGCCTGATATGTGTAAGGACATAAACGGGAACCTTCTTACAAACGAGCGTGAGGTGATCCAAAGGTGGCGACAGCACTACGAAGAGCACCTGAATGGCGATGTGGCAGACGAAGATGGCGGTATGGTGATGGACCTGGGGGAACGCGCGCAGGACATGCGACTTCCGGCTCCGAATCTCCAGGAAATCCAGGAGGAGATCGGCCGGCTGAAAAACAACAAAGCCCCTGAAGTTGACCAACTACCAGGAGAGCTGTTTAAACACGGTGGTGAGGGACTGGCTAGAGCGTTGCACTGGGTGATTACCAAGGTTTGGGAGGATGAGGTTCTGCCGCAGGAGTGGATGGAAGGTGTCGTGTGTCCCATCTACAAAAAGGGCGATAAGCTGGATTGTAACAACTACCGCGCAATCACATTGCTGAACGCCGCCTACAAGGTACTCTCCCAAATTTTATGCCGCCGACTAACACCAATTTCAAGAGAGTTCGTGGGGCAGTACCAGGCGGGATTTATGGGTGAACGCTCTACCACTGACCATGTGTTCGCCATACGTCAGGTATTGCAGAAATGCCGCGAATACAACGTGCCCACACATCATCTATTTATCGACTTCAAAGCCGCATATGATAATATCGATCGGGACCAGCTATGGCAGCTAATGCACGAAAACGGATTTCCGGATAAACTGATACGGTTGATCAAAGCGACGATGGATCGGGTGATGTGCGTAGTTCGAGTTTCAGGGGCATTCTCGAGTCCCTTCGAAACGCGTAGAGGGTTACGGCAAGGTGATGGTCTCTCGTGTCTGCTATTCAACATCGCTTTGGAGGGAGTAATACGAAGGGCAGGGATTGTCACGAGTGGTACGATTTTCACGAAGTCCGTCCAGTTATTTGGTTTCGCCGACGACAGTGATATCATGGCACGTAACTTTGAGAGGATGGAGGAAACCTACATCAGACTGAAAAGCGAAGCTAAACGGATTGGACTAGTCATCAACACGTCGAAGACGAAGTACATGATAGGAAGAGGCTCAAGAGAGGTCAATGTGAGCCACCCACCACGAGTTTCTATCGGTGGTGACGAAATCGGAGGCGCATAGTGGCTGGAAATCGTACGTACTTTGGACTCCGCAAGACGCTCCGATCGAATAGAGTTCGCCGCCGTACCAAACTGACAATCTACAAAACGCTCATAAGACCGGTAGTTCTCTACGGACAAGAGACCTGGACGATGCTCGTGGATGACCAACGCGCACTGGGAGTTTATGAAAGGAAAGTGTTGCGTACCATCTATGGTGGGGTGCAGATGGCGGACGGTACGTGGAGGAGGCGAATGAACCACGAGTTGCATCAGCTGTTGGGAGAACCATCCATCGTTCACACCGCGAAAATCGGACGACTGCGGTGGGCCGGGCACGTAGCCAGAATGTCGGACAGTAATCCGGTGAAAATGGTTCTCGACAACGATCCGACGGGAACAAGAAGGCGAGGTGCACAGCGGGCAAGGTGGATCGATCAGGTGGAGGACGATTTACGGACCCTCCGCAGACTGCGTGGTTGGCGAAGTGCAGCCATGGATCGAGCTGAATGGAGAAGACTTTTATGTGCAGCACAGGCCACTCCGGCCTTAGTCTGATAATAAATAAATAAGAGTGGCGAAGTAGGCCTTGACCAGGATGGGCGGATTTTTCTCTTGTGCTGTCATTTTTTTTTTCTTTCCAATTTCAGCTACGAAGATTATAAAAAAAATTCCGGCTTGATAGCTTACTCGATAACTACTCATAATTCAATATGGCGAAGATGGCGTTCTCAAGATCAATTCGGAGGAGTACATCGCTATAGAGTGAAAATCATCGGAATAACGAGTTTGTTAAGTATCTTCATTATCTTCCCTATATTTTTTTCTTTCTCAAATTCCTGCTTTTTCACTCATGTAGAATGATTCTGGAAACAGGAAACGGTGATTTATTTTGTGCATCGTCTTCTGGAACCAATTTGCCAGAGTTCCAGTTGCTCCTATTCATCTCTACAGTTCTTCTATAACATTCTTCTATAACATTTAATTCTTCTCTTCTCAGCCAAAATAGAGCCAACGGTGTAGTGGCCATTCACATAGTTCGTTCGAAATTTATTAGTCTGCATCTAATGCAGAATGTGTTGCAGCTATTGCTCTCCATTTATTAAGCCTTATGCTCCACACGGTAGCTATATGAAGCACAATCAAATTGAGCACTTTCCAACTTTCATCAAAATTGTTTGAAATGTTTTTATGATCAATTTTGTGTCGAAGTGAAAAAAAGAAGAATGGAAAAAGTTGGATGAAATTTTATTTATTTGTTTTGCGTTTTTATGCGTTTTTAGAATTTTTTTAAAAACCACTGGGACGATCCATTTCCATGACAGCTCCATCTCTTTGCTATACACCTTCAACAGGTTTTAGCTCTCGTCCAAATTGATGAAATGGCGATAGATCAATTGAACATTATCTAAGAGTCCGAAATTTAACGTGGACAGGCTTTAAACTGCATTTCAGCCAAAAATTACATTAAATCATTAATAAACAGAGAATTTTCATTATTTGAATATAGTAAAACATGTCGTACTCATTATTTGAAACAAGTAATAAGATGCTCTTTAAAGAGTGCCAAATTTGTAACCATTTATAGCTAGTAATGTTTTCCTAATTACACAGGTCGGTAAAAAGTCACGTTGCAATGCATCTTTGCTAATGACCTGAGATTGGCGTTTTAGTACAAATTCAAATGAATAATCACTCACTTTGAGCGATTGATTGTTTATTTTCGCGATGGATAAACAATTGAACACCTATTCTAAGACATCAGATAAGAAATGCAAATACTATATTCCATATAAAAATATCCTTATTAATTAGTAAAATAGAAGTTGCATAGGTCACATCACTTTCCATGGTGAATCCCGATCTATGTTTCTGATTACCCCACCCAACTAACACAACTTCCTTCCCGTGGTTATTGTGGAGATGCAGAGGTATTCTCGGTCTCTAGTAGCAACAATAATCACACACTAACATTCCCTCACTTTCCCAACTGACTGTAAGGACTTGGCCGGCGCCGTTATTGATCAATTTTTGAGAGCTGCTGGAACGTGCACTTCGAGAATAGATGGTCAATCCTAACCGCTATTCACTTGGATCGAAGTGCAATTCGCACCAGCTCTGATCAATCACGGAGTAGCAACCATTGATATGTACAGTCAGTCTAAGCTAAGCTAATTCCTTTTTTACATCAGTGATATTATGACTCATATTTTATAAGGCAGTTTTTTATACCATTTCTGAGCACTGCTAAAAAATCACAATAATGAAAAACAAATCAAATTCCTTTTATCTTGTTTTTTCATGGGATGGATATAGGAGCTACGAGGAGATGAGGTCCAGGATCAGTAACCCCTCGTAAATTTTTTATATGAAGGTTCAGTTGTCCATCGAAAAAATCGATGACGTAAGTATTAACTTCGCTCCGGAAAATTAAGGAATAGGAAAAATGAAAACGCATGTTCACGGTAGCCTTGCCCGCACAGAGAAATACAAATAGAACTGCCGTTCCTCCAACAGATGGTTTGTTCCACAAAATTGTATAATCACAACCTTTCGAACGAAATTGGATAATCATATCCTTTCATGCTTCTTAAGGACCGTTCACGGCTTCCGAGAATTGACCTCGTTGCGGCAGGGGGTAACTGTTTTCAACTCATTGCCCGCGCAGTTGGTGGTGGTTGTTGGTCGGTAGGCTCGGCGGTGGTGTCAAAACATCATTTAGCGCCACCACCACCACGCCAATAGCCGGCCGTTTGAAGTTGGTTCTCGCGGTGTGACCGGCCAACTTGGCTTTGCAGGAGAGCGATGTAGTGTGAAGTGAATGACATTAGATTTTTTTTTTCATCAATCGCATTAGACATTCTAAAAGAGGACGGTTTTTCTACTGATCGGGGATAACGGCTGAAGCCGTTGAGAAAAATATCATCTGTGGCTTTTGTCACTCATGTCTTCATTCCAACATCATTATCATCATCCGCATCGTCGGAAAACTTCGACTACAGAAGGAAATAAGCGAACGGGAAATGCCGACATTCATTCGTGTGTTTGAAAACTCATTTTCAAATCGTTAGTCATCATTAACTTCTTGTTTTTTTGTTTGGCACGGGACGAAACTCGATCTTTTGACCGACCGTCGCCTGCGCTGTCAAATTGTTTCTTCTTTCAAGTGGCCAAGTTGGCCTGAATCATGCTTCCTCGAAGAGCACCGATGAGAACAAACAGAGGAGAAAAAAAGCTGAACCCTGTTGAGTTCTTCCAGTGTGGAAGTCAGCGGAGCGAAAGGAAACTTCAGAAATGCACGCACAAATGATAAATGACATTTGACAATAATAGAACGGCTGTTGTACTACGCTGCAAGCCAAAAATACACATTCACCTTAGCTCTTTCCAACATATGTTAATTCGGGGCTTATCTCGGAATGGGAAGGGTGTGCTCCCTGTGTGTGTGTTCTGTTCATACTAACCCTTCACTTTCTTTAATTTCTCCTAATTACGCGCCGCCACCCGAAGGAGGAAAGCCTATATCCCCCGGTGGTGGTAAAGGGCACAGATAATCTTTGTGACGACAGATGCAATAAGGACTAACATCTTCGAAGGGAAATCCGATGGGCGCAATTTGCAGCACGTTCGTCGAACAAAAAAAAATAACCACATAATCTTCTCTGTTGTGAACACTAGAGAGGGGTCACACAGGCCATCTTTTGTTGTTGTTACGGGTTTTCAATATCACAATTGCCTCTACTCAGCTAGATCGTTTGACCACCGTTTCTACGAAGATTTGGTAATTTTTTAAATGTGATGTAAATAAGTGTTTTGTGTATTCAGATACTTCGTAAACTGACATTCGTTCTTTAATTGGTATATCATTTAGTAAAAGTGACCAGTAGTTTGCTATCTGTTCGGTAAACGGCAACTCATTTTAGATGTCAAAGCTTACTTTAAACGTTGAATGGGCAACGCAATGTTGCTGTCATTGAGTTTCATATCATTTTGAAGTTTGGCGATCCGATGAATACAAAATTGTTGCAACTATCGTATTGCAGTTGAAAGGCATTGCAGTTGAAAGGCATTGCAGTTAAATTACTTTCAGTCTAGTGTATAGAATTTCGTTTAAATATTATTTTCAGTAGCGATATAAACAATGGTATCGAATCTCAAAAACTATTTTCTGAATAACCTGAATAACCTTTTCTAAATTAGCTAACAAAAGTACTGCCCATGATCGCATATTTCTAACACTTGCCTGTGAATCGTTCAGAAAGCTCAATTTACTTCATCTAATCCCACAATAGTAATATAAGCTTTACTATTTTGCTTATCTGTGATGAGCTGGAAATGATTGAGTTTGTGGGGATGATTGACAAACGATTTACAAAATCAACCAAAATGCAAATGTTGAGCAGAGTAGATACGGTGATTAACCTTCCTGCAGTGCTAAAAAAATCACACTTAAGGTTTTCGGGTTCCGGATTTGATTTAGCAATATCTCCGGCATTTTTCAGCCAAATCACGAAAAGGACCCAAAAATTATTTCTAATATTTAAAAGACAAACCAGTCTTCGGAAAAACCTTTTTAATAAAGCTATAATAATAATATTTCAAATATGGGAAAAGTTAAAGTTAATGCGGTTGGATACGTATGATTTTTATCACCAGCTTGTGCGAGACTTTATTTTGCTGTAAGTTGTCACACTAATTCGTGTCAATTTGAACAGATTTAGCGGTCCTTGTCATTCTAGGTCTTTGTCAGCTTCAGGAAACAGAATGGATTGTTTTGTTTCTTTAAAGTTATTCACAGTATGTCCTTCTCCTATACCACTTCTTTGCGGTGAGAACTTTTGTAAACATGATTTTCAATCCTTGACTGAAACGGAAAACTCTGTTGACACTGATTAAACGTTTATATTGTCTTGGAACAAGAGTCCGCTTGTGCTTTGATAACAAGGGTTTGACAAAAAGGTTGAGATTGGCAAAACTTTGTTGTAATTCAAATAAGCATAACGTTGCTGTTTTATGTTTGTTGTTTTATGTTTTATGCTTTTCCCAGAAACTAGATATCATTTGCTGGACAATGCTGGCTGCAGATCTGCTGTAAAAATGACAGTGGATACTATAATCCTGAAAATGTTTCTATAATCATCATCTTGCATTGCAGAAATTCATTTTTAACATACCCTCGAAAATCCCGGAATATCCCCGGTGCCTGTGAACTGGTCTACGATTTAAAATGACAGCAGAAAGTTGTTAGAGTTTCTGCGTCCGCCGATGGTCCCGGTTTTATCAAAATCGGATTATTGCAAGCAGACTCATGCTGATTTGTCTATCTCAATCTTATTGTCTAATCCCTGCAGAATTATTTATTCACTCAGGCTAAGGCCGGATTATATGTACAGAAAGCAATTTTTATTATTCTGAACTATTATAAGGGATGTCTTACTACACGTAGAACGCTAATATTATTGTGTCGCTTGTATCGCTTATTGTGAATATTTGTATCGCTTCCATCAAAGTATGAGTGATTTTCGATTATAGATCGATTTTCCATCACTTATTCGGTGTGTTTTTAAACAATTCCTTTTTTACATCAGTGATATTATGACTCATAGAGTGGCGAAGTGGGGGCAGCAGGGACTATGTCCAAGGGCTTGACGATCCCTCCCCAGGCCATCTGCGAGTTGTGGCGCCTGCCTAGGATGTGGTGGGGTTTGACAGTGGGCCCCGTTAAACCTCTATAAAAAGCTGCATGTATCCGCAAGTAGGCTCCGCCAAAGCGACCGTGCGCCGCTCAAAGCGCACAAGCCCAAGTCCTGGTGTTAGGTGGGACGCTAAACAGCCCTGACACGACGGCCCTCCGACGAGACAGGAGGTTTGCGCAGGCCCAATAAGCCGCCTTTAAAAACAACTATTACGAACGACATAGAAGATAATACGACTCGATACAATCGGCAACGACCTAGGCATAATAAAGGATCACGATTGGAAGCTTGGAACATGGAACTGCAAGTCGCTAGGCTTCGCAGGTTGCGACAGGATAATCTACGATGAATTACATCCCCGCAACTTCGATGTCGTTGCGCTGCAGGAAATCTGCTGGACAGGACAGAAAGTGTGGAAAAGCGGGCATCGAGCGACTACCTTCTACCAAAGCTGTGGCACCACCAACGAGCTGGGAACCGGCTTCATAGTGCTGGGAAAGATGCGCCAACGCGTGATTGGGTGGCAGCCAATCAACGCAAGGATGTGCAAGCTGAGGATAAAAGGCCGTTTCTTCAACTATAGCATCATCAACGTGCACTGCCCACACGAAGGGAGATCCGACGACGAGAAAGAAGCGTTCTATGCGCAGCTGGAGCAGACATACGATGGATGCCCACTGCGGGACGTCAAAATCGTCATCAGTGACATGAACGCTCAGGTAGGAAGGGAGGAAATGTATAGACCGGTCATCGGACCGGATAGTCTGCATACCGTATCGAACGACAACGGCCAACGATGCATAAACTTTGCAGCCTCCCGTGGAATGGTAGTCCGAAGCACTTTCTTCCCCCGCAAGAATATCCACAAGGCCACATGGAAATCACCTAATCAAGTAACGGAAAACCAAATCGACCACGTTCTAATCGACGGTAAATTCTTCTCCGACATCACGAACGTACGCACTTACCGCAGTGCGAATATTGAATCCGACCACTACCTCGTTGCAGTATGCTTGCACTCAAAACTCTCGACGGTGATCAACACGCGTCGGAGTCGTCCGCCGCGGCTAAACATTGGGCGGCTACAAGACGGTAGGCTATTCCAAGACTACGCGCAGCAGCTGGAAGTGGCACTCCCAACGGAAGAGCAGCTAGGCGCAGCATCTCTTGAAGATGGCTGGAGAGATATTCGATCCGCCATTGGAAGCACCGCAACCGCTGCACTAGGCACGGTGGCTCCGGATCAGAGAAACGACTGGTATGACGGCGAATGTGAGCAGTTAGTTGAGGAGAAGAATGCAGCATGAGCGAGATTGCTGCAACACCGCACGAGGGTGAACGAGGCACGATACAAACGGGCACGGAACAGACAAAACTCGATTTTCCGGAGGAAAAAGCGCCAGCAGGAAGATCGAGACCGTGAAGACACGGAGGAACTGTACCGCGCTAATAACGCACGAAAGTTCTATGAGAAGTTGAACCGTTCACGTAAGGGCCACGTGCCACAGCCCGATATGTGTAAGGACACTAACGGGAACCTTCTTACAAACGAGCGCGAGGTGATCCAAAGGTGGCGGCAGCACTACGAAGAGCACCTGAATGGCGATATGGCAGACAACGGTGGCGGTATGGTAATGAACCTAGGAGCACGCGCGCAGGACATGCGACTTCCGGCTCCGAATCTCTACTGTAAAAACCCATAAAGAACTGTCATTGTTTGTGTGGAGAATTTGGCTTGTACCTCCTACGAATTTGTGCGAATTGCTCAATGCTAATGCTAGTTGCGAAAAAAATACTAGACTAAAGATATTTTACTCTTTAAAATATTACAGACATATTCACGAAGATTTAAAAATCTACCATTTTCAATGATTTGTAGAATTTTTAAATATAATTCCAAACAACTCTGTTAAAATATATATTATTTACCATACTCATTTTTTTTCGAATTCTGTGCAATTGGAAATTTCATACAAATAACAGAAGTACATACATAGGATATCCTACAACAAATGTACGCATACGTATAAAATATCTCAAGTCAGTCAAAAAGCCGATTACTCGAAATTGGAATCAAAATGATCTATTTTTTTACCTCACACATTATGTACTAAAACCAGATAACTCAGTTAGAATGCGATTGAATAATGAAAATTAAAGAGTAAATATTTCCCTTTTTATCAACTTCATTAAAAACTTTGAAGAATTTTGAATGTAAGTTGTCCAAAATTTATTTTTTCCCGGTTCATGTTCTGAATTCCCGGTTTTTCCCGCTTTTTTTCCCGGTGACATCAATTTCCCGTCTTTTTCCCGCTTTTCCCGTTTTTCCCGGTTCGGTGGCCACCCTGCGGTTTCCGCTTGGGTTCGTATGTTTTTAATCTAAAAGAAAATCAAACAATTGACTCTGCTATTATCCATTCATGGAAGTGAGCCTACTAAGGCATTCGTTTTGGTTGATCATTAAAGTTGATCATCGTTCAGACTTGATTCCTTCCCAGTCTATGCTGATTTGTGAAATTCATTTGGAAGTCCGTGCTTCAATAGTTGGAGGAACACGCTGAAGATAAGAAAGAGCCAAGCATCTGTCTTAGGCATCCTTTCCATACCCAAACTGAGCATTTGGAGATAAGGATTGAAAAGGAATGGACCATGGGATACAAATTTCTCTACTCAAACTTTATCATCCCTACTGGGAGTATGATCCACCACGGGAAGCGAACAGGCACCGGAAGTGATTTGAGTTTCCACTAAATTTTGTAGCTTTATTTATTTTATAATAAATAATAATTTCAATTAGATTTCTTCCTACAGTTAATAAATAATTTTGTTATAAAATTCTACGTCTCGGAAGATCCCAAGGTTGGTCTTTTGTGGAGCACTTCTGGACCGCTCCCTTCCATTCACTTTTGGGAGCCCGCGCGGTTCCTTTTCCTTCTGGAATTTCTTTATGGGAGTCCTACTGACTCCTCCTTAGTCTTGACGAGTGTAGACTGTAGAACTGATCTTGTATCAACATTCACGGCAATAAAAAAAGGGATCAAAATTTCCTCTGGAGTTACAGAAGACTATTCACGCGGATGGAAAAAAATGACACGCTGATCACGCAGCCACCGAACAAATTTGTACCGCATTTGAAACATTTCGGCAGCGATGCAAACTTCTAGAGCTGACGACAAGGATGTTAACGATCATTCAGTAATTTGCGTTCTATCATTTAGTAGTTTGTCAACAACACATTCCAGAAGCTGAATTTCAAAATATGTTGTATGGTGGACTTCTAGTGAAAAGGTTTTTCTACAACTCTACATCATGGTTCGTTGTTTGAATTCCACTAGTAACGGATAGCTATAGTTTCAGTAACTTAGACTAAATGATAACAAAATTCCAATCATTTAGTTTAAGTTACAGCAACTAGCGCTCTAACTCCGTTATTAGTTGAATTCTAATAACGAACCATTAGGCAAAGTTGTAGAAAAACCTTCGTACTAGAAGTCCACCATACAACATATTTTGAAATTCAGCTTCTGGAATGTGTTATTGACAAACTACTAAATGATCGAACGCAAATTACTGAATGATCGTTAACATCCTTGGCTGACGATATTGAGTAATTTTTGACTTACCTTGTCTGGTAACTTTAAAAGTCAGATATAGAAGTTTGGGGTTTATCTGCAAAAAACGAAAGTAAAATGTTTATTAGAAATGGGTATACTGAAATATCACAAAAAGGTTCTATATAAAGTTAAGTAGATAAAAATTATGAATAAATGTGGATCCATTTCCCGACTTCCACGAAAATAATATAGGGTATCTGTTCCATTATTAATAACATGCTCCTATATCAATAACATTCGCAAAACAGGCGATTTAGGCTTAATTTGTGTCGTGTTTTGTTGTTTTCCGACGTGCTCACTGCTGAAAAAAATCACAAAAATGAGAAACAAAACAAATAGCGCACCAATTCTTTGTTTTCGAATGGTATTGATTTGGGTACATGGTATGAATTCAAGGAGCAGTTCCCCTATATGGGAAACTCTGCGGTTTTATTTATTTATTTATTTATTATTTATTTTAACAAAAAATTAGGAAGAGGGAAAAGCCCCTTTGAGTGAATTCCTTTCGAATTCTTTCTCAAAAAGGCACAAAACCTCTTCATCTTTTCAAAAAACGTTATAAATAATCATTACAATGAATAAAAATATATATATATAATGAACGGCTCATCCGGAAGAAATCCATATCGGAGCCAAATCACACCAGGACGAGAAACGAAGGGGGTTCCTTTAGATCAAAAATCTGAAATAAAATAAGAACAAGGGAAACAAAAGAGTATCAAATATTATAAAAAATATCACTGAAAAAACTAATATATGTTTCATTATCATTATATTTCTATGAGCAAGGACGTCGCGAATGGAAGTTGGAACAGAATAGCCTAAGTTAGTAATGTTATCAATGAATTTTTTCCTAGGTAAAACATATCGGGAACAAACAAGAACTATGTGATCAATGTCTTCATATGCTATTCCACAATCACAAAGATTAGTGTCATTCATATTGATACGATATAAATGACTATTGCATATATAATGGTTAGACATAAGTCGTGAAAATATGCAAATGAAATTTCGTCCAACAGGCAAATTTTTAAACCAAGGAAAATGATTTACCTTAAGACAAATGGAATGGCAATAACGTCCTTTATCACTAAAATTCCATGAAATTTGCCAGTTATTTATCGATTTTTTCTTTAGTTTGGAAAAATATTCATCCGGAAATATATCCCGATTGAAAATAATTCCACGAAAAACGCCTAAATTTGCCAACGCATCAGCTTGTTCGTTGCCATAAATATTGCAATGAGCGGGAATCCACACAAATTTAATAACAAAACCTTTGGAATATAAATTTAATAGTAATTCTTTGAGCTTCAAAATAGTACGATTAATTTTGAAGCTGAAATTCATTGAATCTAAAGCATGTAAGCAACTTAAGCTATCAGAAAAAATAAAAAATATGTTCGGCTCGAGATTTTTAATCAAACAACATGCAAAATACAAAGCATTCAACTCAGCTATGAACACAGAACAAGGTGATTTTAACTTATAAAAATGAGCTAAATGATTATTATATACACCAAATCCAGCAGTATTTCTAATTAAAGAACCATCTGTAAAATAAAATTGGTCAGAATTGACCCCAATGAATCTCCGTTCGAATAATGAATTAGCAAATTTTGAATAAAGATGATTAGGAATATACTTCAGTTCTTCAAATAAAGATAAATCTACATATGGACGATATGAATGAACATTTATACTTAATTTATAAAAATCATCACAAGAAATTGGAACAATGTTTTCAGCGGAACAATAAATAAATGAACACAGAATTTTACTAGTGGGATTTATTTCAAGTAAAGACTTCAATGTACAAATTATTGGATGATTATTGGCCATACAATTTAGCAAAAATTTACAATTCAACTCATCAAAACGAATTTTAAGAGGAATAACACCAGCTAAAACCTCTATTGATTTGGTATGAGTGGAATTCATTAGTTTTAAACAAATTCTTAAACTTCGGAATTGTATTTTCTCAAGTTTGGAAAAAAAAATGTTTGAACAACATTTCCAAAAGCAAAACTACCACATTCCATAACTGAGCAAGTAATAGTTTTATAAAGTGTTATTAAATCAGAGGGATGAGCACCCCACCAAGTACCAGTAATTGTACGAAGGAAATTAATTCGTTTCAAACAAATTGTCTGAATATATTTAATATGAGTATTCCACGTCAATTTTTTATCAAACCAGATGCCAAGATATTTATAAGTCAAAACTTGTTCTATTTCATGACCATTTAAATATAGTTGGATATTAATTAAAGAATGTTTACGAGAAAATAAAATGAATTTCGTTTTCTCAATAGAAAATTTAAAACCATTGTTATGTGCCCAAATATCAATATTATCCAAACAACATTGCATGAAATGACGAATGATTTCTCTACTGCTTCCGCTTATAAATAAAGCATTATCATCAGCAAATTGAATTAAATAACAACCATTAGGAATAATGGAAGCAATATCACTAGTAAATAAATTATAAAAATGGACTTAAACAAGATCCTTGTGGAAGACCAAAATAACTATAACTAATCAATTTGGAAGAACCATTATGATAGAAATGCATTATTTTGAACGAAAATAAATTGTACAAAAAATTGGAAATAATAAAAGGTAAATGAAGATCATGCAATTTATTAAATAGCAGATCAATTATAACAGAGTCATACGCACCAGAAACATCAAGGAACGTAGCAACAACATCTTGTTTTTTTATTAAAAGACAATTGTATTTGCGAAGATAAAAGCGCAATACAATCACGAGTACCGCGACCTTTCCGGAAGCCATATTGAGTAGGCGAATAAATTTGATTTATTTCAGCCAACAGTTCTAAACGGTTCAAAATCATTCTTTCCATAAGTTTACGTATACATGATAACAAACTAATAGGTCTACGACTATCAACTAACGATGGATCTTTACCAGGCTTAAGAATATTAACTACTTTAATGAAGCGCCATTCTAGAGGAATAATATTTTGGAATAAGAAAGAATTATATAAAGAAAGTAGATGCAATTTCCCGTCAAAAGGTAATTTTTGTAATATAATGAATTTTATATTATCTAATCCAGCAGCAGTATTCTTGGTGACTGATAATGCCAAGTCCATTTCTTCAACAGAAAATTCTGCATTGAGTTCTGGAAAATAATTGAATTTTTGATTATTTCTAAAGCCTAAACAAGAAGGAACAAAATCAGGACAAATTTTAGAAGCAAATTGGTCAACCCAATCCTCTGTATATTCCAAGATAGGTTGAGATGAAGAATTATAGTTTCTTAAATTACGTGCAACAGACCACAATGTGGATAAAGAGGTATCATTGTCGAGATTTTGTATGAAATTTTTCCAATAATTTTTTTTTTGAATTTCGTTATTCTAGTGAATTGTGCTTCTGCTTTGCAATATAGAAAATAGAACTCTCTAGATCCTAGTTGACGAAATTTTTTAAAAGCAAACGACTGATTTTCCAGAGCGGCGAAGCAATCGTCATCCCACCAAAACGTAGGATTTTTTTTCTTTGGGGAAGTCGAAAGATTTTTTTTAGTTTGACTCTTTTGTAAACATTGGATCAATATTTTTAAAAACATATTATAATTTTGAAGGGGTGAAATTGAATTGTCAAAGTTAGTTAATGAATGAGATATTAAATCAGAAAATTTATTCCAATCAACATTTACAGTTAAATCAGGAACAATAATCTCTTCAGATACCACTTTATGAGTTTTATTAAAATTGATATTATTATTGGTAAATGATCACTACCATTTGGGTCATCAATGATTTTCCAAAAGAGTTCATGGATAATGAAGTAGAACAAAGCGATAGATCTATACATGAATGACGATCAGGGGGAACAGCAATTCTAGTAAATGAGCCGTCATTAAGAATATTCAAATTTAGTTCATCGATTAAATCCATAATCAATGAACCTCTACCATCAGTTTTGTCACTACCCCAAGCAGGATTGTGAGCATTAAAATCACCAAGTATATAAAAAGGAGGAGGAATTTCAGCCAATAAATATTTTAAATGAGAAATAGAAAAGTTTGCTCTAGGAGGAATATACAAACAAATAATTGAAAACGTCAAACCATAATGATTAATTGAAATTGCAATGTATTCAATTTGTGAATTTAATGAAATATCTAAATATTTAAACTCAATATTATTACGAATGCCAAATAAAACTCCTCCATATGGAACATCACGATCTTTTCGAATAATATTGAATGAAGGAATACAAAAAGATTTCTCCTGAACTAGCCATGTTTCATTAATACAAATTATATCTATATTATTATTATGTATTAAAGCTTTTAATCTATCGTTTTTATGAATAATACTATGACAATTCCATTGTAAAATGTTCAATTTATTATTGTTAGTAGCCATTAAGATGAAAAGAAAGAACTAATGAGGGGCCAAAATGAATTTATTTTTTCAAGAAGACATTTCTTAATGATATTTTTCCAAAAATCACTAAGTCCTAAAAGCTCTATTAAATCTTCCAAAATACTCAAAACAGAATTATCGTTACATTCATTACTATGAAGATTAGCATTAGAATTAGTTCGATCGTAATTACTTTTAAAAGAATTGTGAATATTATTTTGAGAATTAGGAATAGAATTAGAAGGAGGAACAAGATGAGGGAAATTATTATCATAAGATGTTCAGGGTTGAGGATCGCAACTGTAATCTTGTCTTTTGGGTGAACTATGATTTCTTTTTCTTTGCTAGGAGGTTTATAAACAAAATTATTATTGATTTCATTTACATTCTCACCTTCAAATTTTAATAATGGCTCAAATGTATTCAAAGAGATAAAATTGTCAGAAGATTTAATTACTTCTGAATAGGACAATCGATTTTTATTTTTTAATTGTTGATTAAATTTTTGTTGGTTGGAAATGAAAACTGAACAATCTTTGAATGAATGATGAATTTTTCTACAATAAATGCAAACATCAGATTGTTTCTCGCAATCAGACGAATTATGAACATCACCGCATTTAGAACATTTCGGTTTGTTGGAGCAAAAATGTGATGTATGCCCAAAAAGAAGACAACGATTACAATGCATAAGTTTTGGGAAATAAAGTCTAACATTAAAAATAACATTATCAATAAGAACAAAATCGGGAAGAATAGATCCAGCAAATGTTACTTTTATACAATTAGAGTGCTCATATTTAGTTTCTTTGTCAGAGTATCTTAATTTTGACAAACGAGTGCAATCTAATATCTTAACCGCTTTAATAGATTTATTTTTAAAAATACCTGAGCCGTGATTGATAGCATCTGAACAATCTAAAAATTCATCATAAATAATTCCGTTGATTTCACATGAGTCGCATGGAGCGTATACTCGGTATAAATTAAAAAATAATTTTGAATTCAATAAATCATTGGCATCATTGCGAGAACCAAACACAACTCTCAATTTGTCAAGGGAAATTTTTTTGATTTCTTTAACTGATTTATATAATTTATACACTTCAGAAGAAATCAATAAAACATTTATAGGTTTTTCCTTTTTCGGAAATAAACAACAAATGGGCCAGAAAAAGTCGAGGGATACATTTTGATTCGAAATGGTTTATGAGATTGAGCAGTAGATGGATCATTATCATTCCCAGAGTTTGTATCACCCCCATCAGTCTTCATCACGGAGAATTGAAGGGGAGGCTCAAAACCAACAAAATAATGAACAATAAAAATATAAAATATAAAAAAAAAAAAGAAATAATAAGAAAAGTGATACTTAAAATCTCCAAACTTCGAAACTTCAGCCACCAGACACCAACTCCTGCCGCATCCACACAGTAATTCAAATCTTCAAAATCCTCAATAGCAGGACTGCAAAAGCTGCTACCGTATCTACACAGCGATTCTAAGCTTAAAGTAGAGAGAAAAAAATGACAAGCGCAGAAAAATCGTCTAACCTGGTCAAGGCCTACTTACCAAGATGAACTCTTCGGTTTTGTATCTCACAATTCTCATCTATAAGAACAGAATATAGCAGCTATTTCATCAATTGTTTCCATTAGAAACTTAAAAACTATAGAAAATTAGACGCAATCGCATTTGATTTTTATTTCTTCAATTTTAATAGACATGAACAATTATATAAAAAATACGATCTATTCCCTTAAAGTGCTTTTTTGACCTTTCTAATGTGATTTTCTCAATACATTTTATGATGGACGTTAAGGCATAATCGCCGTTAGGAGGATTAATCAGGGTTTTTTAGCAATAGAAATAACATAAATCCGAAATTGTCTATTTGGTGTATGTTATTGATGATTCACACTCGATAGGAAATATGCCGTGGGAGACGTTTTTCGCAAGCTGTTACGATAATGAACTGATTCGGGGGGCTATACCCCATGATAAATTTCTTGAAATAAAAGCTCCTATCACGGTGGGCACCAGTTCTGATGATGCATTACAGTTTGTTTTACACAGCTGAGCAAAAAAATATGCTCCCCAACGGGTAAAGAGGGAGAACGAAGCGTTTTATCATAGCCTCTTGGTGGAAGCTGCCTATCCGAATCTGTTTTTATTGATCAAGTGTGATAAACTTTTTTTCATGGCTTGTTATTATTCAAAGAGGTTTTCGTTTCTCTTTTAGGGTTGTTCTAAAATGACGTCACAAGTTTTAGGGGGAGGGGGTCTAAGATTTTGTGACAGTACATATACTAGGTATACAAAAAAATGAATGTCGGACGAATAACATATAGGGTCTACTTCCGTAGAAGTGTCATTCAAACTATGCAAGTTTGTATGTTTCGATACCCTTTTTAGAAAGCATGATCACAATGTTTCGAAGTTCTTTATATTTAGGTGCCTCGCATTCATTACCAGAACGGTCTGCGCAAGCTGCCGGCAAGCAAGCGCTCCGCGAATGCGTGCTCCGTGCTTGTACCAACAGGACCGAACATGTTTGGCTTAACATCGAAACGCAACATCAACAACAAGATACAATGCTCCTGAGGCTTGACTTTCCTTCATTTCGTTCAAACGAAAGTGAAAACTATCACGAGGAAAAGCTAAATATATCGCCCTGACCATTGTGTCACACGACGAATCCGTCTGTTGGCTTCCACATCACATTGCAGAGCGTCAAAATGTTGCTACGGAACAACGCCAGAAGCGAAACGGCGGCAATCGAAAATAGTAGTTCTAATGTCGCCATAACAAAAGCAGCATAAAATTAGATCGAAAACAAAAAACAATAACAGTAACGGCGTGCTGCAGTGGCATTCTTTTTAATGGCATCTGCTGGGATTTGGATGATGTAAATAGCATTAGTTGAATAATGTTACATCTTTCGTTTGATAGCACAGTAAACTCATTCATCGCTAACAATGTGCAACCCGTCTCAGTTGTTGAGAATAATCTAAATTTGTTGGAAGAATGAGAAACTAAAAGACTGTAGGGTACAAACAACTGAACGAATTCAATAAATCAGTGGATAAAGTATTTTTTTTTGTGCACTCGCTTGGCTGTGGGTATACAATAGTAAAGCACATGTGGAGATTGGACAAATCAAGCATCCGAAAGATATTCAATTTGCAAAAAAGAGAGCTAACCGCGGTGGAGGTTGGTACTCGGATTCTGATGGCTTTTCCGCAAACGTGACCTTTAAGTGGTCTTGTTGTGTAGGGGTTATCACGCCTATCTAGAGAGTAGGAGGTTGAGGGTTCGAGTCCCTCCAAGACACGTGGATTCTTTTTCGCAAATTTCATATCAATTTGTCCATTTCGAAACATATGCTGTGCATATGCACAGCCAAGATATTTAACAAAAAATGGTTTTCGTACGGCTGAGTTGCCGAATAATATGCAATTAATTGTAATCAAGTGTCGGTCTTTCACCGTCATTAGTCGTCTGAGTACACGCGACCGCTTACGTTAAGGCAATCAAACTCATCAAATGCTTTAGCCAAGCAAGCCTTTGGCACAGCAGAGTGCGATTGAATTCGCATTCTATACCGTCCCGCCCAGACAGTTACTGGGGGGGCATGGAGTGCGATCCTCTCGTTTAATAAACAAGGTGCACTCGCTTGGCTGTGGATATACAACAGTAAAGCACATGTGAAGATTGGACAAATGAAGCATCCGAAAGATATTCAATTTGCAAAAAAGAGCTAACCGCGGTGGAGGTTGGTACTCAGATTCTGATGGCTTTTCCGCAAACGTGACCTTTAAGTGGTCTTGTTGTGTAGGGGTTATCACGCCTATCTAGAGAGTAGGAGGTTGAGGGTTCGAGTCCCTCCAAGACACGTGGATTCTTTTTCGCAAATTTCATATCAATTTGTCCATTTCGAAACATATGCTGTGCATATGCACAGCCAAGATATTTAACAAAAAAATGGTTTTCGTACGGCTGAGTTGCCGAATAATATGCAATTAATTGTATTTTTTTTTTGTTATATTCACATTTATTTCCGCAATATTTATGTTTCAATTAAATCTGGTGATCACATATATTACAATCATACATAATTTTACCGTCATCAAAGTTCTGAAAAGTGTTGAGGACTTTTGAGTTTTGGATAATAAATTAGTAAATGACTTAAAATAGCGCTTGATTAAAAAAAAATATTTCTGTTATATTTGGCATAGTTAGACCTTCACAGTTGGAAGATATTCTTGTTTCAATATATTCTGTATATAGGACCAACGACAAAAACTGTCCAATTAGAAGACATAAATGATAACGCAAGAAAGCAACAATTGTCTGCCACGCCCATTAGTGTTGTTACTGGGAAAAAGTGATTTAGATCTCCTCAAAGGAAACCAACGGATCACCGATGCGAATCCTTCCCAGGACTTTGAAGGTTGCGTGAGAATTTCGTCTTCTCTGAGACCGACTGATAACAATGAGCCTAAATTTATGGCGATTAATTATGCCATGGGAAGCATTCCAAACTTTCGAATCTATTGTTGACACAAACACCGAGACGAATTTGACAAGGACTTCATTTAATAAAGACAATAGGAAAGACTATCTCGGACCTTTGATCTACGGGGAAGCGAAAACTGTAACAAGAAATAGATCATTATTATCTATTTTAAGTCATAAATAATCGTTTTTGAGTTATTGCGCAAGCGCCACCGTCACCGTCCATCATTCCCATTCTTTGAAGTGCTTTTCGAAGAAAAGAAAAAACAGCCTACTGTTCCGTATATGACGAACAGGTCCACCGCAGCAGGCGGCACTATTCTCAGGGCTAGGGACATATGCCGGAGGTTGCACCAATTGTGTCGGCGACGACAATGCGTTGCCTGCTTGGATGATCGGCAGAGGCGCTGCTGGGCGCTGCAACTCAGATATGCGATGACCACCACGAAAAATGGTTGGTCCCCAGGTCGGAATGGACCTGGCGCATGCGATGGAGAACGGCGAAGACGACAACGGGAAAGGAAAGGGGCCGTTTCCTGCATTTAGACATTTCCTCTTACGTCAGTCCTTTTGGTGGGCGCTGCTGCTGCTGCTGGTGCCGGTTACTGAGTTTTTGCAGTTCATAATTTCCACTGTTCTTCAGATTTTATCGAATGGAAAAGGACGTGCCTTAATACACTGCAGCGCCATACAAGGGATTCAATTAAGGATAATTAATTCACTGATGATGTGCGGTAGGTTGTAATGAACACACCTAGCGGAAGTAGCTAAAGGGCCTGCCACGATATATACCGTGAACACCGTGAAAGGTAGTTTTCTGAAGCTGAGCGGAAAACAGTGTGCATCAACTTTTTTAAATCATCTCTTTAGTTTAATTGAGATATCTATCGGTGAATTAGACATCAGGATACAATCTTAAATAGTCAATAAACATAATACAATTAATACAAAATTTCAAATCCTTCAAATTTCTTATTCAGGCAAAAAAAGCGTTCCCGAATTCGTGAACTAGCAAAAATACACCGTGATTTAATTCATGGATTCGGGAATACCAGTCACGTTTCCAGAACGTTCCAGAAAACGTGACTGTGTTCCCGAATCCGTGGCTGTTGTTCACGAAAAAATACACCATGAACTTGTTAGTTCACGAAATCATGAACGCTTTTTTTGCGTGTTGAATTTTTGTAACCAATTGATTTGTAACAAATTTCGAATGTTCGAATATAAAATTAAAGGCCAAGAAAGTAAAATTTAAATAAGTTTCTATTGGGTTTAGATCAAGTTGGGGTTTGGAATCAAATTTGACCTGGATTTGCCATGAACTTAGATAGAAATATGGATAAGTTTGGGGTAGGATTTGTGTTGAATTGGATATAGGATAAGTAGTATCGGATTAAATTTGAATTGGATTTGGATTGAATTTGGATTGGAAATGGATAAGATTTAGATTTGATTCGGATTGAATTTGTAAATGGATTGCATTTAGACTGGATAAGGATTTGTATTGAATTTGGATTAGATTTGGATTTGGATTGGATTTGAATTGGATTTGGATTGGATTTGGATTGGATTTGAATTGGATTTGGATTGGATTTGGATTGGAATTCTGTACGAATTCTGAACAGAATTCTGTTCAAATCCTGAACAGGATTCTATTCGAATCCTGAACAGAATTCTGTTCGAATCCTGAACAGTATTCTGTTCGAATCCTGATGGATTTGGATTGGATTTGGATTGAATTTGGATTGGATTTGGATTGGATTCTGATTAAATTTGGATTTGAATTGGATTTGGATTGGATTTGGATTTGGATTGAATTTGGATTGGATTTGGATTGGAATTGAATTGGATTTAAATTGGATTCGGATTGGATTTGGATTGGATTTGGATTGGATTTAGATTGGATTTGGATTGGATTTGGATTGAATTCAGATTGGATTTGGATTGGATTTGAATTTGGATTGGATTTGGATTGCATTTGGATTGGATTTGGATTGAGTTTGAATTAGATTTGGATTGGATTTAGATTAGATTCGGATTGGTTTTCAATTGGATTGGATTGGATTGGATTTGGATTGGATTTGGATTTGGATTGGATTTGGATTGGATTTGGATTGGATTTGGATTGGATTGGATTTGGATTGGATTGGATTTGGAATAGGTTTGTATTGGATTGGGATTGAATTGGATTTGTATTGGATTTGATATGGATTAGATTTGGATTGGATTTGGATTGGTATGGATTGCATTTGGAATGGATTGGATTTGGATTGGATTGGATTGGATTTGGATTGGATTTGGATTGGATTTGGATTAGGATTGAATTTGGATTGGATTTGGATTAGATTTGGATTTGGATTGGATTTTGATTTGGATTGGATTTGGATTGGATTTGGATTGGATTTGGATTGGATTTCGATTGGATTTGGATTTGATTTGGATAGAATTTGGATTGGATTTGGATACGATTTGGGTTTGGATTGGATTTGGATTAGGATTGGATTTGGATTGGATTTGGATTTGGATTGGATTTAAATTGGATTTGGATTGGAATTGGATTGGATTTGGATTGGATTTGGATTGGACTTGGATTTGGATTGTTTTTGGTTTGAATTTGGATTTGGATTGGATTTGAATTGGATTTCGATTGGATTTGGATTGGATTCGGATTGGGTTTGGATTGGATTTGGATTGGATTTGAATTGGATTTGGATTGGATTTGAATTGGATTTGTATTGGATTTGGATTGGATTTGGATTGTATTTGGATTGAATTTGGATTGAATTTGAATTGGATTTGGATTAGATTTCAAATGGAAATGAATTGGATTTGTATTTGATGTGAATTGGGTTTAGATTGGATTTGGACTGGATTAGGACTGGATTTGGATAAGATTTGAATTGGATTTGGATTGGATTCGGATTGGATTTGGATTGGATTTAGATGCGATTTGATGTGGATTTGAATGGGATTTTGGTTGGATTTGGATTGAGTTTAGATTGGATTGAGATTAGATTTGGAATGGAATTGGATTGGATTTGGATTGGATTTGAATTGGATTTGGATTGGATTTGGATTGGATTTGGATTGGATTTGGATTGAATTTTGATTGAATTTGGATTGAATATGAATTTGATTTGGATTGGTTTGGATTGGATTTGGATTGGATTTTGTTTGGATTTGGATTGTATTTTGATTGAATTTGGATTGAATATGAATTTGATTTGGATTGAGTTTAAATTGGATTGGATTGCATTTGGATTGGATATGAATTGGGTTTAGATTGGATTTGAATGACTGGATTTGGATTGGATTAGGACTGTATTTGGATAAGATTTGAATTGAATTTGGATTGGATTTGGATTCGGATTGGATTTGGATTGGATTTGGATTTGGATGGGATTTTGGTTGGATTTGGATTGGATTTGGATTTGAATTGGATTTGGATTGGATTTTGATTGGATTTGGATTGGATTTGGATTGGATTTGGATTTGGATGGAATTTGGATTTGATTTGATGTGGATTTGGATGGGATTTTGATTGGATTTGGATTGAGTTTAGATTGGATTTGGATTAGATTTGGAACGGATTTGGATTAGATTTGGATTGGATTTGGATTGGATTTGGATGGGATTTGGATTGGATTTGATTTGGATTGGATTTGGATTGGATTTGGATTTGGATTGGATTTGGATTGGATTTGGATTGGATTTGGATTGGATTTGGATTGGATTTGGATTGGATTTGGATGAGATTTGAATTGGATTTGGATGAGATTTGAATTGGATTTGGATTTGATTATGGTTGGATTTGGATTTGATTGGATTCTGATTGGATTTGTATTGGTTTTGGATTGTTTTGGATTGAATTTGGATTGGATTGGATTTGGATTGGATTTGGATTGGATTTGGATTGGATTTGGATTGGATTTGGATTGGATTTGGATTGGATTTGGATTGTATTTGGATTGAATTTGGATTGAATATGAATTTGATTTGGATTGAGTTTAAATTGGATTTGGATTAGATTTCAAATGGAATTGGATTGGATTTGGATTGGATATGAATTGGGTTTAGATTGGATTTGGATTGGACTGGATTTGGACTGGATTAGGACTGGATTTGGATAAGATTTGAATTGGATTTGATTGGATTTATATTCGGATTGGATTCGAATTGGATTTGGATTGGATTTGGATTTGAATGGGATTTTGGTTGGATTTGGATTGGAATTAAATTGGATTTGAATTGGATTTGGATTGTATTTGGATTGGATTTGGATTGAATTTGGATTTGGATTGAATTTGGATTTGATTTGATTAGGATTTGGGTGGGATTTTGATTGAATTTGGAATGGGTTTAGATTGGATTTGGATTAGATTTGGAACGGATTTGGATTGGATTTGGATTGGATTTGGATTGGATTTGGGTTTGGATGGGATTTGGATTCGATTTGATGTGGATTTGGATGGGATTTTGATTGGATTTGGATTGAGTTTAGATTGGATTTGGATTAGATTTGGAACGGAATTGGATTTGGATTAGATTTGGATTGGATTTGGATTGGATTTGGATTGGATTTGGATTGGATTTGGATTGGATTTGGATTGGATTTGGATTGAATTTGGATTGGATTTGGATTGGATTTGGATTGGATTTGGGTTTGGATTGGATTTGGATTGGATTTGATGTAGATTTGGATGGGATTTTTATTGGATTTGGATTGAGTTTAGATTGGATTTGGATTAGATTTGGAATGGAACTGGATTGGATTAGATTTGGATTGGTTTGGATTGGTTTGGATTGGTTTGGATTGGTTTGGATTGGTTTGGATTGGTTTGCATTGAATTTGGATTGGTTTGGATTGGACTTGGATTGGATTTGAATTGGTTTGGATTGGAATTGGATTGGTTTGGTTTGGATTGTATTTGGATTGGTTTGGATTGGTTTGGATTGGTTTGGGTTGGTTTGGATTGGTTTGGATTGGTTTGGATTGGTTTGGATTGGTTTGGATCGGTTTGGATTGGTTTGGATTGGTTTGGATTGGTTTGGTTTGGATTGGTTGGATTGGTTTGGATTGGTTTGGATTGGTTTGGATTGGTTGGATTGGTTTGGATTGGTTTGGATTGGTTTGGATTGGTTTGGATTGGTTTGGATTGGTTTGGATTGGTTTGGATTGGTTTGGATTGGTTTGGATTGGTTTGGATTGGTTTGGATTGGTTTGGATTGGTTTGGATTGGTTTGGATTGGTTTGGATTGGTTTGGATTGGTTTGGATTGGTTTGGATTGGTTTGGATTGGTTTGGATTGGTTTGGATTGGTTTGGATTGGTTTGGATTGGTTTGGATTGGTTTGGATTGGTTTGGATTGGTTTGGATTGGTTTGGATTGGTTTGGTTTCGATTTAGATTGGTTTGGATTGGATTTGGATTTAGATTGGTTTGGATTGAGTTTAGATTGGATTTTTGGATTTGTCATGGATGTGGAATAGATTTTTTATGTATGTGGATTTTGAATGGAGTTGGATTGGGTTTAAATTGGTTTGGATATGGATTGGATTTGTATTGAATTTGGAATGGATTTGGATTGGTTCTAGATTGGATTGGATTTGGATTGAATTTAGGTTGGATTTGGATTGAATTCGAAGATTGGATTGGATTTGGATTGGATTTGAAATAGATTTGGAATTGAATTGGAATGAGTTTGAAATGGATTTGAATTAGGTTTCAATTGGATTTGGATTTGGATTGGATTTGGATTGGATTTGGATTGGAATCGGATCGGAATGGATTCAGATTTGATTTTAATTGAATTTGGAGATCGGACCGGATTTGCATTGGACTTTGATTGGCTTTGGATTTGATTTGAATTGGAATTTAATTGATGTGGAATAGATTTGTAATGGATGTGGATTTGGATTGGATTTGTATTGCAATTGGATTGATTAAGGTTTTGATTTGGATTTCATTTGGATTGCATTGGACTTGGAATTGATTAAATTTTAATAAAATTTGGATTGGATTTAAGTTGTATTTTGATTGATTTTGGATATGATTTGGGGTGGATTTAGATTGGGTTCAATGGGATTGGTTTTTTAATTAGATTCGTACTGGATTTGATTCTTTTGTACTCGAATTGAATTTGGATTGGATATAAATTAAATTTCAAATAGATTTGGATATGATTTTGATTTAATTTCTATATTGGTTTGATTTAGGTTCGGATTGAATTTCGACTTAGATTACATTTCGTTCGAATTTGATTTGCATTTTTTATTAGATTTGGTTTGGATTTGGGTTTTACTTGCAAAAGGATTTCAATCCAAAAGGACTAGGAATTAGTTTTGTTTTCCAATGCAATCAATTTCTTCTATATATTCGAAAATAAATCATATTTTAGTGAACTACCATATTAATTATTTCTGTTAGGGTCTGCGACATATTTCAACCTCTTTGCCGGTTAAAAATATATTTTTAAAACGCAACCTGAACCAAATTCTGGAATTATTAACGTTCAGAGTAATTATACCAAATTGGAAAAATTACATCTTCAAAACCTGTTTCCTTTCGCAATCTATTCTGGAAACCCACGCAACAGCAGATGCTCTGTCTGTCGAAACCATCCTGATCAATCAGGACGAGAACGCTACGAAATACAAAACGTAACGAAACCCTAATTCATTGTCCTACAATAAAGATGGTGACAGGTGCTGGAGTGCCTTGAGAAAACTAAGAAAAGAAAAAAAAAATGCTGTGCGGCATCCTACGGAGAAGGAGAGAGAACTAAAACGAAGAAAATGTTCTACGGCTACTTTTTTTCGATCCGAAAACAGAACCCCCGGTGGGTGCCAAAGTGAAGTCATAAAATGACGGCTTTTCGTTACTTCTGGCGGAACAGGTGACTTCGATTGCAGCAATCAAAATCCTATCAAGGCAGCAGCTACATATTGGATTTATAGTGCGGCGACACGATGGAGTTTTTGGGAGAAATCTTTTGATGTTTCAGTGGTTTCTCAGCACGTACAAACGAAAGTGACTCGCAGGGAGGGAGGGAAGTTGAGCAAACAAGTTAAGTAGGAATTATAGCCATGAACTCGGGGTGTTAAACTTCGTGGTCAAATTAATTCGTTTCGAGGGAACACGGGCTGCAAGTGAGCAATTGGTAGTCAACATTCGATAGGTAATTAACATTCGAAAAAAGGTCGGCCGTGCTCGAAAAATTGTCACTAAATCTAAGGTTACCTAATTTCCACGCATCGATGGATGGAAGAACTCTAAAACCTCAATAATACTCCATGTAGTTCACACCGCACAGATTGTAACTCTTACGTCACGCCTAAGTGACATACCATTCGGAACGTAATGTCCCTTCGCATAGATATATATGTCGGACGACTGTGAAGCACAAGAAGCCATAATAACCGAAGAAGCCGGCCCCATTTATGGTTTACGTGAGCTCATAACGTGTAGTAGGCGATGACAGCAATTCATCAACGGCCTACTTCGGTATCGGCGAGTGTCACCCAACTCTGAGGCGCATGCACCAATTTTACGAAACAACATTGTAGCAAAACCCTAGCAGACTTCTAATTATACAAATGGAGATAGGTCCACCATTTTGCATGGGTGTCAATCCTCCTCTGACATGAACACGCAAAATGCATCAATCATGTTCATTTCACATTGCAAATGCGACAATTAAAGAGTATAATTATTGAATGCAACCATAGACATTGTTTTTTGCTAAGTTCTCTCACGGAAATTTTCCCACTTTTTCGGGAATCGAACTACCCAGAACCTTATCATTCGCTTGCAATCTTTGTTCAACCCGGAAAAATCGTCGCCTGCTGCGACAGTCCGATTCTAATCGTTAATTAGAGGTTCAGGCCTTCAGGATTGCACCAAAGAGTCAACAATGAACTGAATATGGAATGAAAGGAACAAACAACGGATCCAGCTGGAATGGGTTGCATTTGCACTTCGGTCGATTGATTTTGCAGGGGAAGCAATAAACGGTGATGGAATATAGCCTTCGTAAATTATAATTTATGATTTGGGTCTGTTTTATTGCAATTGCACACAACGGTGTTGTATTCCGTGCACCTGTCATTAGGGGTTTACGTTTTGCTTCAAAGATGTTGCTGGCGAATATAAAGGAGAGTTGTGCATCAACACAGTTTTTATTGTTTTATTGTTATTTGTTTTCAAGGAAGAAGGTGCATTTAATGGAAAACAAATATTTTTTATAGCACCAACAATAAGTTGACATCGCAAACTAAAGAAAAGTAAATAGGCTTTCATTTCAAACTCCTACCTTTATTTAATAAAAAAAATAGATCAAAGATAGAAAATATGTAGATATGTATGATTGTAAGTGCAGTGAAAATTGCATTTTTTATAGTGGCCATCAACATGTGACCTTACTACATCGAACCAAACACGGCATAAAAATCGATCCGTTGGTCATGAGCCTTAGCAGCACAGCTCGACAAACCATCTGCCGAACTTGAATTCAGAAGAAAAGTGCGATTCCGCACTTACCCCTACAAGGAACGATTGTCTCAACCGCCCAACGATTGCTCCACAATTCGAACGGAATCAAAACAAGCTTTTCTCCATTCAGATCAGTTTCTCGACTCCCATGCACTCGCATCCTTCGAACCTTAAAAAAAATGTGTAGGATTCCGTTTATTGGTTTTGTTTTTCACCTTGGTCTTTTGTTTACAATCCCACCAAGCTGATGTTCGATGCTTTCCAGATACTTTTTCGCAACAACCGGTACATACGGGCGAGTGCTTTTAAATTTAATGACGCGTTTCCTCCACGATGCCAAGAGCTGCGATCCTCGCTGGAAGGACTCGCCGTGGAACAGGTTTTATTTTTCGGCATCGATAGTGGTGGTGATGGTGGTTTTGCGGGATTTAAATGTTGGCAGTCATTTGCGCGGCAGGTGCTCCCTACTTACTACTATCACGACAACCCAGCGCCCGACAGCTGGCGAATAAGAAAGTTCCTCCATTGGGGAGGTATCATGTCGGGGCAAAATGCAGCTGCCATCTTCGCGCGCTTCGGCACCAAACCAACACGCGATGGGTTTTGTACGGCTCACATGACGAATCGTTTCCAAGGAAGCAGACTCTCAAATGTCAAACAGCCAACGGCTTTTGTTTTTCGCGCCTCGAATCGATCGCCGAAAGTGAAGAGGTTGCAAATTGATGGGTATTTTGTTTTCGGGAACGTTCGAGTGATTTAAATTTCAATGTCACATTTCGCCTCTGTCATCGGATTCTTTGCTTGAAAAAAATAAACCTGAATGTGCTTTTTAACTAGCCCATTCCCACTGCAATAAATGAACGACGTTCAACCGAAATCGAGCCGTTCGATGGAAGTGCAATTTGAGAATCCACACCGTCGGCAAATGTGAAAATTAAAATTTGTTTGCGAAACCGAGTTGAAGCAAACTTGAACTGTTAATGTTCTCGGGAAAATAGTTGCGTACTTTTTTCCTTTTGTCGTTAATCTTGTTATAAAAAAAATTGTCGTTGAAAAGGTTGTAGAATCATCGTTAATAGTTGGTATGCTCCTGGATGCATCGAAATTTTGACCATTCTCATTGACCTCCTAAGCTCCTACTTCTCTGTTCTGCATGGCCCTAGTTGGTAAGGGGTTATTTTCTAAGTCGATATAGAGTGGTGCACACATGGTCTGCAAAGGTTTTTCTTTGCCTGAGTTGCTTATTTTTGTTAACAGCGAAAAAATCTGACGCTCAATAATGGCGTAATTAGATCCACACGTGCCTACTTTTTGTATTCATATATCTATATGTCAATAAATCTATGGTCTCTACTAAGAAATTTTCGCGATGTTTAGAAATCTAATCTGGTTTGAGCGAATTTTACTGTACCGTCATTACTGGTGATAATAGGTTTTGGGGGTGAGAATGGTCATTGCTCATAGCGGCAGTCTGAACGTCGGTTGACAAAATTGTTCAGAAAGGTCTTTTCTAATATTGTTTTCATGGCCTACAAGCGTTCAAAATAGCGACCCATTCTCACCCCCATTTGATCCATTATACCCCCGATGACGGTATTCCTGAATTAATTCATTTCAAGATCAGCTTTGTAGTTTTTGGAACTTTTTAGATGTGGAATAAATGTCCTAAGGTTTCGTCATATTTATTACAAGAAGGGGAACTGTTCCATTTTCCATCTCACTGAACATAATATATTCATCTCATCGCAAAACAGAGAAATACAGCACCAATATTGTCGCTTATTTTTGCTAACATGGGTGCCCACTGCTGAAAAAATCACAAAAATAAAAAAAAACAACTCAAATTCCTTTTCATTGCTTTGTTTTTGATGGGATGGAAATAGGAGCAAGACCACTTTTTATGGAGATTTAACGTACAAATTTGGCTGACATAAGACGAATTTAGAACAATTCCATTTAATTCTACCACCTCGTATTACTTTTACATGTACGTATTTCGACCTCAACTGTAAGGTCGTCTTTAGTGACTCGTACTTGACTCGACTTTCAACTTTGCCCGCTGCGCACCTTGCCTTCTTGTGCCCGTCGGATCGTTGTCGAGAACCATTTTCACCGTGTTACTGTCCGACATTCTGGCTACGTTCCCGGTCCACCTCAATCGTCCGATTTTCGCGTTGTGAACGATGGATGGTTCTCCCAGCAGCTCATGCAACTCGTGGTTCATTCCCCGAGCAAAGTCTGAAATCATAATGAGAGCATATAGAAAACATATTTTGTTTTTGACATCAAATTGAAATCAAAATATGTTTTCAAATATGAATCATCATAATTGATTACATATTTTGATCTCATTTTGCTGTAGATTTCTAAATTGTATGATCTGACATCAAACTGTGTACTTATTTTGTTGTCGGAACCTATATCAAATTTAGTTTTCGATTTGCTCTCATCGATAGCAAGAATAGTTTTCGATTTGATGTCACAGTAAGATTTTTCTGCTATAAATTTTGTTATTTTAACCGTTAAAAAGACTAAAAAGATATCATATTGATGTCAAACTAGTTTTTAAACCTGGGTGAGTGCCAACCCGAACCCGGAATAAAAAAACGTTTTCAGTTCCAACTGTCATTGGTGCGTGCCATCGTATTTGTTTTGATTTGAAACATATGATCACTTGTCATAAGACGAGTTTGTCCAATCCCGACTAGTAGATAGTAACAGATTTATATCAGGCCTTGTTATTCTGTTACAGCAGTTTTATATAACAGCGGTTGTTATAAAACATGTACCATTAGTAGGGTGGCTCAAAAAACACTTTTTCAAATTTTTTGATGGGCCGCCCTCTTATTCAATTCTATTTGATGCCCTGATGCTCTGGAAAAAAATTCAGCCAAATCAGTCAACGTTTGGGCGGTGCTAAACTCGTTGGAAGTTTATATGGAAAAATGTATGCAGAAACATCCTAAAACAGTTATTTGCAGTTGGACGGCACAATTTACGATCAAGAACCATGATACTCATTCAGTTCTTGTAGAATTAAATACAGAATGTTATGCTGAAAACCGCGAGAAGATTAGAGTTTATTACGCAAAAATATTAGCATTCTACTGGAGTGTTGTAGGGGTGAATTTATTTCTTTTCAAAGGTAAAAGAAACGAAATTTGCTCAAACCCCACTTCAGAGAAATGCTAATAGCTTAGCCAGGCAACCTCTAATCTTCTCGCGGTTTTCTGCATAACCTTCTGTATTTAATTCTACAAGAACTGAATGAGTATCATGGTTCTTGATTGTAAATTGTGCCGTCCAACTGCAAATCACTGTTTTTGGATGTTTCTGCATACATTTTTCCATATAAACTTCCAACGAGTTTAGCACCGCCCAAACGTTGACCTATTTGGATGAAATTTTGTCCAGAGCATCAGGGCATCAAATAGAACCGAATAAGAGAGCGGCCCATCAAAAAAATCGAAAAAAGTTTTTCCCATACTAATTTGAGCCACCCTAACCATTAGTAGTTAAAATAACAAAAATTGTAACAAAATCTCCTCTAGTTTTAACAAAAATATTACTGAATATGTTATTCTTTGAACAAAATTATAACTCGTTGTGTTACATAAAACCCAGATTAATCCACCTAGCGTTGGTGGTGCCTTTCTCGCATTTAGTTAAGACACCAACCTTATATGGGGTTTATATGGTCCGATGTACCATTTTCTTCATAACTTTTAAACGCAATGACCGATCGTTAAAAAATTCAATAGTGATCAACAAGGCTTTGTCCCCTGTCGAATGAAACTTGTTGCGAGAAAATCGGTTAAGGATTACTATACGAAAAGTTGTCTAATGTTTTTTATAGCTTTTGTGCACACACATACACACACACATACACACACACATACACACGGACAGACAGACATGTGCTCAGCTCATCGAGCTGAGTCAATTGATATATAATACTATGGGTCTTAGAGGCTTCTATAAAAAGTTCGTTTGCGGAGTGAAATGATAGCCTTTCGATACAACTTACTTGTCAAGTTGTACGAGAAAGGCAAAAAGGGGTGAAATTATCTTATACTATAACAAATTATGTTCTTGAAAAGATTATGATTATCCATAATGTAGGCAATTAACTTTGTCCAACTGTTTCTACTTTGAATATAGGTTCAAGATACACTGTAGGTTAGGGCAGTTCAATGCAATATAAACATAAATTGAATTCGTGCCACCCCTAAATGGCCACCGAATTGCCTGAAATTTTGCCAGGACTCCTATATTATCAAAATGATGCTAATAAACATATGGGAGTTGAAATTTTCGAACATTTTTTAAATTTGAACTGCCCTACTGTAGGTGGTACTTTCGTTTTTTTCCAATTAGCATCTACCAAAAATGTAGGCAATTTTTTTTCGGTAGAAATAAACATAACACATTATGTTATAATCATGTTATGACGATCAGGGTTGTGTTGAATCATTCTCACACGATAATGATTGGAGTTATCATTTGATAACATCTCAGGTGTGAAAAGTAGGCGAGTTTTCCTTGGCGATAACTTTTCTAATTTTGGAATCAATTGATAATAAACACAAAATTATCAATTAAATTTAAACCTTTCCAATACAAATTTAATGTCAACAATGAAGGTCATTCTGATGCTTGGCATTGTGTTTTATTGTTATGTAGAGAAATAAGTTCAAAAAGTAACGGTAAGTGCTTAAATCGAGATACAATTGTTGAACGATTCTTACTCGCTAGCGAGTTTTATCAATTGATAATTTGGATGTGTGATCGCATGTGCGTGTTCATCACCCCCGATTATTTGAAAATTTGATTTTTCCCATGCCTGATGACGATCATGAATTTTTCTTTCCTCCATCTTTGGCAGAGAATTTATAACAAAATTATTGCATGTTTTGTTATTTGACGAATTTCGCGCCAACCCTTCTATGGGGCTGGCAGCACCATCTCAGAATCGAATGAAACTTGGTGGGCATAAAGATATGGTATTTCTAAGCCACTCTGCATACTTAGTTTTTCAAAAATTGTCAAGAGTAACATTTGATGAGGGCCTAATTTTTTTCATTGTTTTTTTATCGATGTAACTCTAAAATGACAAGACCTACAAAAAAGTGTTGTATGGTGGACTGTCGTGAAATTCCCAGAAGTTTTTTGGAAAAATATCCAAAAAATAAAAAACCGATTTCTACACTGAAAAAAAAAAGTTTTTTAAAATTAAAATCGATATTACAAAAAAACCTCATCTTAGAAATCGATGAAATTTTTTCTGCAGATAGGTATTTTAATTATCTAACTTTTCTGGGAATAATGTTCCTGTGACATATTTAAGTTTTTCTAACAAAAAATTTTTTCAAGTCCATATTGAGTGAAAATTTATCAGCGTGCTTTATGCCTACAGCGCCAATTATAGGTTCAGCAGCCTATCATCAACCAACGACACATTTTGGAAGTATACAAATTTGTTTGGGAAGCAATTAAGCATAATCTAACATAATTGTGGACCAACATTTGAAAAGGGTTTATGTTTTATTTGACTTTTTTTTATCGAAGTAACTTAAAAACAATTACAAAAAAATAATTACTTTGAAAACGGGCAATGTTGCTGAAACGAAACTGAAGTGATATTTAATTCTAATAGTGGAAAAGAAGATGTTGTTTTTCAGCAAAGGCTAACCACTGAACGGTGTAATTTAGAAACCGTTATAAAGCCTGTAGAGTAGATGATTTTGTATCGTATTTTATTGAAAAAATTATAAACTTATAACTTATGACATTATTTGCAAACAACAATACACTTGTACTGTTAGATTTTTCTGAAAATTATTTATACATTATCCAAAATGCTGCTCAAGGTTGGAATAATTCCCAGGCAACAATACATCCATTCGAAGTTTACTTCTAAAGATACGGTTAATTAGAAAACGTTAGCTTTATTATATCACGTTATATCACGAATGAGCAATACCGCCATCGGGGATGGCAATGGGTCTGGGGGTGAGAATGGCTCATCGCTCTCACCGCGAGCATGGAGGGCGTAGAGCAAAATCGTTCAAAAAGGTCTCTTATATTTTTGTTTTCTTGTCCTCAGATACATCCATTCTACAAGCATTCTAAGTAGTTGAAACAGTGACCCATTCTCACCCCCATTTGACCCATTGTCACCCCCGACGACGATACTCAACAAGAGTTTGATGAACTTTTCAAAAAAGCAAAAACTATAGTTGGCACACAAAAGCTTCATTCTTTTATACCAATCGCTCATAATAAAATCCTGGCTAAAAATATTCCAACTCAGATGAAGACCCAAAAGTCTTTGAATTGTTCGACTAAGTTTACAAACTAATGAGTATTCAAGTAGAAATAAGAATTAAATGTAGTAACAAATAAAATGGAAGAAAAAATTTAAAAAATGCGGAAAATTTATTATTCTTCAAATGTGCGTTTACCGGAGATCCCCCCAATTTGTTTTTGCTAAACCAATTTTAATCTTTACATTCATTAATTTATTTTCTCGGTGAACGAAACGCTCTTTTATGTTTCAGACTTCATAGTTCAGACAAATTTACAATAGTCCATCAAACATCACAATTTTGTAAATCTGGTCATTTGTGTGTAACATTGATATAAGCAATCTAGGAAAATATACGCCCTTTTCAAATGTTGGTCCACATTAATGTTAGATTATGCTAAATTGCTTCCTAAACAAATTTTTATACTTCCAAAATGTGTCGTTGGTTGATGATAGGCTGCTGAACCTATATTTGGCGCTGTAGGCATAAAACACGCTGATAAATTTTCACTCAATATGGACTTGAAAAAAGTTTTTGTTAGAAAAACTTTTTTTCCTTAAATATGTCACAGGAACATTATTCCCAGAAAAGTTAAATAATTAAAATACCTATCTGCAGAAAAAATTTCATCGATTTCTGAGATGAGGTTTTTTTGTAATATCGATTTTAATTTTTAAAACTAATTTTTTTTCAGTGTAGAAATCGGTATTTTATTTTTTGGATATTTTTCCAAAAAACTTCTGGGAATTTCACGAAAGTCCGCCATACAACACTTTTTTGTAGCTCTTGTCATTTTAGAGTTACATCGATTTATAAAAAATCCATGAAAAAAAATAGGCCCTCATCAAATGTTACTCTTGACAATTTTTGAAAAACTAAGTATGCAGAGTGGCTTAGAAATACCATATCTTTATGCCCACCAAGTTTCATTCGATTCTGAGATGGTGCTGCCAACCGCTGGTCGAGTTGGCGCGAAATTCGTCATTTGTAACACATATTGATATAATTGTGATAAAATTTTGTTATGACTAACTGGTCGGGATCCCATTTAATTCCACCACTTAATTGTACCTTGACAGATACGTATATCGACCTCAACAGTAAGGCGTCTTCAGTGTCTCGTACTTGACTCGACTTCCGAATCGAGTCAAGTACGAGACACTGAAGACGACCTTACTGTTGAGGTCGAAATACGTATCTGTCAAGGTACAATTAAGTGGTGGAATTAAATGGGATTGTACAAACTCGTCTTATGACAAGTGAAGACATTCCACTTAAAAGCTCAAAATAATTTTCTTAACAACATATGATCACCATACCGGACTTCAACAGTGCATTGGCAGTTCGTGGAATATCCAGCAGCTCCCTGCACAAAAGTGAGCACCAGAACGAATAAAAAGAAGAAGAAGAAGTTCGTGGAATCAGATCGTGATAAAAACACTCAAGTACGCGCACTGATTTTCGCGAACTGCGAAATTTACTTTTGAATGGATTAAGAAACTAATGTAAGTTTTGTAAAACACATCACGGATTTTCTATTTAACTCCTACAGACAAGCCTCCAAATATTTTTAATTATTTACAACAGATTACAACCAACATTTTTTTTTATCGAAGTTTCTTCAGTTTTTTTGATTTTCCTAGAAGTTTCTCCTCCAAAATCCCTGAGTTGTTTTGGTTTTTCTCCGGGAATTCTTAAAAGATCTAATCCGGAATTTTTAGCAGAAGTTTTTATGAAAGTTCTTGCTGTTTTTCTCCTCTTCTTTCTGCACCCAGTTACTCCATCGGGAATTATTTCAGGAATTCCTACGGAAACTTTCAGTAATATTTCTGGACTTCCCCGGGAAGTTTTTTCGGAAGTTCCTTCATGTATTCCTTCGGCAATTTCCTCAGGAATTACTCCGGAAGTTCTTTCAGGAATCCATTCCGAAGTTCCTCCTTTTTGCTGAAGTTGCTTCAGGAATTTCTCCGAGAAAGTGCTGAAGTTCCTTCAAAACATCCTTCAGAAAATCCTTCATAAAATCCTTGGAAAAGACTTCCAGGAATTTCTTTGGAAATTTCTTCATTCCTCCGAAAATTTCCTAAAATTTTTTTCCGGAAAATCCTTCAGTAAATCGCATTTAAGAAATCAATCACAAAATCCTCCGCAAAATCCTTCAGGAATTCCTCCGAAAGTCCTTCCATGAATACCTCGTATAGCACAAGGAAAGACATGGATTGCTCCAGAGTTCCTCTAGGAATTCCTCTGGAAGTTCCTCCCGGCATTACTCTGGAAGTTCATCCCGGAATTCCTCTGGAAGTTCCTCCAGGAATTTCTATGGAAGTTCCTCCAGGAATTCCTATGGAAGTTCCTCCAGGAATTCCTCTGGAAGTTCCTCCAGGAATTCCTCTGGAAGTTCCTCCAGGAATTCCTCTGGAAGTTCCTCCAGGAATTCCGCTGGAAGTTCCTCCAGGAATTCCACTCGAAGTTCCTCCAGGAATTCCGCTGGAAGTTCCTCCAGGAATTCCTCTGGAAGTTCCTCCAGGAAATCCTCCGGAAGTTCCTCCAGGAATTCCTCTCGCAGTTCCTCCAGGAAATCCTCTGGAACTTCCTCCAGGATTTCCTCTGGAAGTTCCTCCAGGAATTTCTCCGAAAGTTTCTCCAGGCAATCCTCTGGAAATTTCTCCAGGAAGTCCTCCAGAAGTTTCTCCAGGAATTCCTCTAGACATTCCTCCAAGAATTCCTTTCGAATGTTCCTCCAGGAATGCCTCTGGAAGTTTCTCCAGGAATTCCTCTAGAAGTTCTTCCAGGAATTTCTCTAGAAGTTCCTCAAAAAACTCCTCCGGAAGTTCCTCCTGGAATTTTTCTGGACGTTTCTCCAGGAATTCCTCAGAAAGTTCCTCCAGGAATGCCTTCGGAAGTTCCTACAGGAATTTCTCTGGAAGTTCCTCCGGGAATTCCTCTGGAAGTTCCTCCTGGAATTCCTGTAGAAGTTCCTGCCGGTGGAATTCCTGGAAGAACTGCTGGAGGTCCTGGAAGAACTGCTGGAGGAATTCCTGGAAGAAATTCCAGATGAATTCCAGGAAGAACTTCCAGAGGAATTTCTGGAGGAACTTCCGGAGGAATTCCTGGAGGAACTTCCCTGGAGGAACCTCCGGAGGAAACCCTGGAGGAATTTCCAGAGGATTTCCTGGAGGAACTTCCAGAGGAAATCCTGGAGGAACTTCCAGAGGATTTCCTGGAGGAACTGCCAGAGAAATTTCTGGAGGAACTTCCGGAGGAAATCCGAAATATTTGAAGGAATTTTCAGATGTTTCCTTAAAAAAATATAAAGAAATGCCTAGAATATTTCTTTTATGCATACCTGGAAGAAATTGCAATGGATTGCAAACTAGAATTCAAGGAGAAAAACCTGTGAGAACTAGAATTCAAGGAGAAAAACCTGTAAGAAAACCGAGCAAATTGCAAATGATTTATCGAAAGCCCATTACATTTCTGTTTATAACGAATTCTCCTGCGATGAGGGCCGTTTTTCACCTGCACTGAACTCTTTAGTGGTGCTTACCCATAGGTTTGAACTTATCTCAAATATATCGTAAATGTTCGTTATCTGAATATGCTATAAAAGGGAATTTAAAAATAATGCAAATGTAGACAAATATCATTGGGAATAAATAATTCCCGTAAAACGGATTTCAATTATTAAATGCACAGACAGTTTTGTTTTACTCTGGTTTGCATTTTCCTGCTGCTTGTTTACCACCCACATGGTTTTGACAGTTGAAGTGCAGTTGTATTGGTGAACCTGGTGTGAAACAACACAGTGCGAACCCGACAGCTTTGGGGTTGGAACTAGTGCGAACCTAGTTCCAACCTGAGCGAATAAAAAACGTTTTGACAGCAGTTAGGTTGGAACTGGTTCCAACCTAGGTTGGAACTTTTTAAAAATTCATGGTAATCATACTCAGCGATTTCACAACATCAAAACAAGTTATCGATTTGCTCTCAAACTTTGCTCAGGTCGCCTCCTCCATGTACCGTCCGCCATCTGCACCCCACAATAGATGGTCTGTCTTCAGTCTGATGTAGGCTTCATCCATCTTCTCAAAGTTACGTGCCTTCATATTTATGTCGTCGGCGAAGCCAAATAGCTGGACGGACTTGTTGAAAATTGTACCACTCATGTTAACCCCTGCCCTTCCTATTACCCCTTCCAAAACGATGTTTAATAGCAGACACAAAAGACCATCACCCTGCCGTAACCATCGCGTTTCGAAGCGACTCGAGAATGCCCCTGAAACTCGAACTACGCACCGGGTGATCCATCGTCGATTTGATCAACCGTGTCAGTTTATCCGGAAATCCGTGCATTAGCTGCCATAGCTGGTCCCGATCGATTGTGTCATATGCGGCTTTGAGGTCGATGAATAGATGATGTATGGGCACGTTGTATTCGCGGCATTTCTGCAACACCGCCATCTTCGTCTGCCACATCGCCATTCAGGTGTTCTTCGTAGTGCTGCCGATACCGTTGGATCACCTCACGCTCGTTCGTAAGAAGGCTCCCGTTTATGTCCTTGCACATATCAAGCTGTGGCACCTGGCCCTTACGTGAACGATTCAACTTCTCATAGTATTTTCGTGTGTTATTAGCGCGATACAGTTGCTCCGCCTCTTCGCGGTCTCGATCTTCCTACTGGCGCTTTTTCCTCCGGAAAATCCAGTTTTGTCTGTTCCGCGCCCGTTTATATCGTGCCTCGTTCGCCCTCGTGTGGTGTTTCAGCAGTCTAGCCCATGCTGCATTCTTCTCTTACACTAATTGCTCACATTCACCGTCCTACCAGTCGTTTCTCTGATCCGGGGGCACCGTGCCAAGTGCAGCGGTTGCGGTGCTTCCAATGGCGGATCGAATATCTCTTGAGCCATCTAGCTGATTTTCCGTTGGGAGTGCCACTTCCAGCTGCTGCGCGTACTCTTGGGCTAGTCTATCGTCTAGTAGCTGCCCAATGTTAAGCCGCGGCGTCCGGCTTCGACGCGTGGTGTACGCCGTCGAGAGTTTTAAGCGCAGGCATATTGCAACGAGGTAGTGGTCGGATTCTATATTCCCACTGCGGTAAGTGCGGACGTTCGTGATGTCGGAGAAGAATTTACCGTCGATAAGAACGTGGTCGATTTGGTTTTCCGTTTCTTGGCTAGGTGATCTCCATGTGGCCTTGTGGATATTTTTGCGGGGAAAGAAGGTGCTTCGGTCTACCATTCCGCGGGAGGCTGCGAAGTTTATGCACCGTTGGCCGTTATCATTCGAGACGGTGTGCAGACTATCCGGTTTAATGACCGGTCTAAACATTTCCTCCCTTCCTACCTGTGCGTTCATGTCGCCGAATGACGATTTTAACGTCCCGCAGTGGGCATTCACCGTATGTCTGCTCCAGCTGTGCGTAGAACGCTTCGTTCTCGTCGTCAGGTCTCCTTTCGTGTGGGCAGTGCACGTTTATGATATGCTATAGTTGAAGAAACGGCCTTTTATCCTCAGCTTGCACATCCTTGCGTCGGGTCAGGTCTGTTTTGTGTCCCACCTATCCTATCCTAATCCTCAATGTAATAGTGAAGTTTATTGAAACGGTAATACCAGATTGGGGTTCTTCGCATCAGCAGACATTGTCGGCAGCCCCAAATGGTAACTCGCTGTTCTGAGTAGATGCAACACTAATAAGAGGTAGAGTCTAAATAATGTAACAATCAGAGTGTGAAATAACCGAAATTTCTGGAGAAATCCACTTTTCTTCACTTGTCAGCTCACTTCCATATATATATTCGTAGCCGGCTCTGGACTGGCTCGGATGAATATTGGTAATTGAATATTTACTTCAAATTTATAAATTATTTCAAATCTAAACAAGTTTTAGATAAGTAAAGTAATGTATCACACAGAACTGAGTCCGATCTTCAACCGTGAGCCGCTTTTACAGTAAACGTCAATATAAACAAAGCTAATTATGTTTTTTTTTCTCTGTACAAAGTAAGCACTCTCAGTGACAGTCGAATGAATGAGTCGATGGAGTAGTAGACTGACTATGTCATTCTATGTTTTAAAATATCATGCGATGTTTATCGAAAACCGGACCGAAGATGGCTCATGAAGTTGAATATTTTACGCTCTGGCTTTGGGCATGACAAGCTATTTCACGAGGAAGAATAATTGTCTACCATTTTTCCATTGAAATTCATTATTTTGTTTTTTTTTTGCCATTGAAGACTTCTAAAATAAATCAACGTCCTTTTTCATCAATTCATAAGTAGGGGTAATGACGGCTTTGGCAAGTTTTGTTCTATTATTGGCAGGGGGGTTTTTTATGACTGATTATGCTCAAATTTGGCCCAAACATTCTTTGCATATCAAAGAATATTGTGGCCAAATTTCACAAAATTCGGTCGACAAAAACCCCCCTGCCAATAATAGAACTAAACCTGCCAAAGCCGTCTGTTCCCCTATTTTACTTCATATCTGTTTTCCATTTTTCCAAGATACACCTGGATACATTTTTTTTGCCAAAAATCAACACTTTATATAAGTAGCTGCATTTTTTCCGTTTGGGTAAAACAGTATAGTTACTTCGGAGAAAAGTTAGCTAAGATCTGTAGCTTTCCATTTGTGTTCATATTACTGCATAAAGTTGATTTGAAAAAAGTTATGAGCGAAATACGCAACTAGGCCCACAATCGAAGATACTCCCTTACTATTAGTTGTTGTTTTTTTAAGAAGGTTATAATATATAAGTTACGAATATTCTACGTGAGACTATCAGATATTACGAAATTTTAATAAACCCAATATTCTTAAGCGTTAGATGCTATCAATCCTAGGCACATCATAAGTTACTCAACAAGCACTCGGTTCGAAGTTTATCGCTAATCAATAATTTATGATTCCCTATGCTGTATGCTGGCTTACGGCAAAGAAAAACTGAACATATGTTTACAGTTCTACATGGTATGATGGCATCTAAAAACGCCCGGGCCATAAATTCGGCGCCCTATCTGTTTGAACGTTGATTTAGTCAAAATTCTCTTGGTAATATCTACCGATTAGTCCCGGAAACAAGACGGGCTTCTTTCGGTCATTTTCCTGATAAGCTTTTTTTTTCGGTTGGGTCGTCTAGTTTGTTCGCTCCTTGAGAAAATAACCAACGCATCGAACGATGGATTATTGACTTTTCGGCACCGAAAAAAATGGTAACTAATCTTGTTTGACTTGTGATAAGCTTTCACACTTTTTCGAAGTGGGAAACTAAATCGTCACGTAGTCAGTCCGCGTCAGATAAGTTTTCTCGGTAATACTTCGCCCTACCTTGCTTGCTTTAAACGCGCGGCTAATCGTTCCAAAGTAAGGTGCAACAATCAATCACATTGAACCGATGTACTTTGCCGTTATCTTCGTCTGTCTACCACTATCCGATACCTTCCAACAGTCCCAACTATTATCGGACAGAGAAAAACGAGCCGGAACTAATTCGCACGGCATTGGGTACCACCCGCATGCATAGAATTAGCAATGGCCAGGCTACATGCAGGGCCTCTACATACGTGTATGCAAAATCCTTGTGTCGATCCGTCCACCGCCCAGCCAGCGTCGGCTTCTGACTAGTGCAAGGCTACCTCTATACCAGTCAAGAAGCAACCCACGGATCATCGCAGTAGTGGCCGTGTAATTAATTATCCATACAACAGATTGGGAAGACACACACCGAGGCCGACCGAGTTGCTGTACTCCCGTAGTTTTCGCTCGAACTGAATGCGGAAGAACCCCTGCCTGGTCAGCTGAGGCTGGGCTCAGTGCGGTGCGGACTGGCAGATTCATAGATCGAAACGTAAAGGTTTCCATTCAGCGAAATCTTTAAGCGGGGATCAGCAAGAGTTTGATAAATGGATATTTGCAGGAGCGATTTCTGCTCAGCTTTCTTCCCGGAACGAGGCCACCGATTTGACAATGTATCGTCGGGTTTTGTGCTTGTTTTGGGTCATTTGTCACCGCTAGCCCCCGAGTGCATTGCTTCAGGTTCAGCTGGTTGTTGTTTTCGGCACAGGAAGATTCATTGATCCAGCACCATTATTGGTTGGCGCGGTAGACCTCTTTATGGCAATTGTTTTCCCTGGTCTGATTGAATTTGATAAATGTTTCCAAGGAGGTACAGGTCGACCTTCCCAGTTTTGATTGAATTCCGTCAGCTATTTTCGATTGCGCTCTTTTGAATGGAAGCAAGCTGTTCCATTATGGAGGCTTGAATTGCGTAGCAAGGCGGGTTAGAAGATGCCCGAACCGAAAACGGAACCCGCTTCTAATTTTTGTTTTCATTGTTAACATGGCGTTGTTCAACTGTTTAAATAGATTTTGACCGACTCTAATCGGTAGATCGATGTTTTCCTATTGAATACCAAACCGAAGATTTATCGTGACGAATCGATAATCAAACAAAACAAAAGCGAATTGCATCAAAGATGATATTTTTATAAAATAACTGTCAAAACTAAGGAATTTGCAGCAATAATTTTTTGAGAAGTTCTTAGTTGGATTTTGTGAGTTAGTGTACGCATTGTCACTATCCCCTTTTTTTTTGTTCGGGATGAACCACTGCGTCCATTTCATTGAACTTTTGTAGTATACCCGTGTCATTTGTTTAGTGCATGTCTTTCTGCTCCATTTCTATTGAGAAGAAATGAAGCAGTCGTTTTTTTTACGTATATTTCTCAAGCTCTTTAGGCCTCTTTAGATTAAGGTACCGCTATTTACATCCTTCGAGAAATGGCTTATACCAACACTCAAAGGCGCGCCCCTCAATCAGTTTCGGCTCAACAATAAGTGGGATAATACTGATTTTGACCATGCATCGGTACTGAAGTTCAAACATATTTTTGCTTCTTCTTATGAGATCCGAATTCGTTTTTGTACAGAGATCTGATTTCATTGCGTTTGAGCATTTCTGAATCTCACCTTTACACAGAGCTCTAATCAGTCAGAGGGTTCAGCAGATCCACCAAATTCGTATCCGCTTCTTTCCTAATTAATCAGCGCTCTGGAGCTTGAAGATTCATGTCGTCGGCTTCGAAACCAGCCTAAGATTGAGTTACGTTTTATAATTTACTCCATTGACTCCATCCAAAAGGAAAAGATGGGTCATCTAAAAGCAAATTATAGTCGTTCCATACTCTTCCGACCATCACTGATAAGTATTAACAAGAATAGTAAGAACTAGAGCACAGTGTGGTAAATCTTACTCCGTAATGTACCTCGAAAAAGTGTCTACCCAGCATTACAGGCTCCGTTAACTGCCTGGCTAATTGTTTCACCCCCAGGCCATTCATCCCCTCGGCACGGGTCGCCTGACACCTTGGGATTCGGGGTAAGGGACGTCATATTATCAGCTTCAGTGTTTTACCGAGCCTGTCGATATGACCGGATTTACACCGTTACGCACTACTTCAGAGTATCCATATCCCAGCGTAACGGGTACACTATCCCTTACTTACAAAGTTAGTAACCTTTGTGAACACACTTAGACTAGAAGGATCTGGCTGAAATTTTTACAGTACACTCAACCCTCTTTTTACGTCACTTATTGGGGAAACATAAAAAAAATACGTAAAAAAATCGCTTACATTACTATTTTTTCACTTAATTTATTGATCTTTGGACAATTTTCAACATATTTGGACTAACGGGCAGCAGGGACTATGTCCAAGGGCTTGACGATCCCTTCCTAGGCCATCTGCGAGTTGTGGGGCTTGCCTATGATGTGTTGGGGTTTGACAGTGGACCCTGTTAAATTCCTATAAAAAGCTGCATGTATCAGCAAGTAGGCCCACCAAAGCGACCGTGTGCCGCTCAAAGCGCACTAGCCCAAGTGCTGGTGTCAGGTGGGACACAAAACAGACCTGACACGACGGCCCTCCGACGAGACAGGAGGTTTGCGCAGGCCCAATAAGCCGCCTTGAAAACCAATAATTACGAGCAATATAAGAGATAATACGACTCGATATAATCGGCAAAGACCTAGGCGACGAATAAAGGATCACGATTGGAAGCTTGGAACATGGAACTACAAGTCGCTAGGTTTCGCAAGTTGCGACAAGAGTTGAAAACTGCACAGCTGGAGCAGACATAAGATGGTATCGTCATCAGCGACATGAACGCACAGGTAGGAAGGGAGGAAATGTATAGACTGGTCATCGGACCGGATAGTCTGCACACCGTATCTAATGATAACGGCCAACGATGCATAAACTTCGCAGCCTCCCGCGGAATGATAGTCCGAAGCACCTTCTTTCCCCACAAAAATATCCACAAGGCCACATGGAGATCAACTAACCAAGAAAAGGAAAACCAAATCGACCACGTTCTAATCGACGGTAAACTCTTCTCCGACATCACGAACGTCCGCACTTATCGCAGTGCGAATATTGAATCCGACCACTACCTCGTTGCAGTATGCCTGCGCCCAAAACTCTCGACGGTGTACTACACGCGTCGAAGTCGGACGCCGCGGCTTAACATTGGGCAGCTACAAGACGGTAGACTAGCCCAAGGATACGCGCAGCAGAGACGGAGACGGAGACGCACGGAGACGCATAATGGCTGGAAATCGTACGTACTTTGGACTCCGCAAGAATCGAATGGAGTTCGTCGCCGTACCAAACTGACAATCTACAAAACGCTCATTAGTCTCTGCGGACACGAGACCTGGACGATGCTCGTGGAGGACCAACGCGCACTTGGAGTTTTCGAAAGGAAAGTGCTGCGTACCATATATGGTGGGGTGCAGATGACGGGTATGTGGAGGACGCGAATGAACCACGAGTTTCAAGAGCTGCTAGGAGAACCATCCATCGTTCACACTGTGAAAATCGGACGACTGCGGTGGGCCGGGCACGTAGCCAGAATGACGGATAGTAACCCGGTGAAAATGGTTCTCGACAACGATCCGACGGGCACAAGAAGGCGAGGTGCGCAGCGGGCAAGGTGGATCGATCAGATGGAAGATTACTTGCGGATCCTCCGTACACTGCGTGGTTGGCGACGTGTAGCCATGGACCGAGCCGAATGGAGAAGACTCTTATATACCGCACAGGTCACTTCGGCCTTAGTCGGAATAAATAATAATAATAATGTCCTGGGCGCGTGCTCCCAATCCACATCCTTGGCAGGCACTACAACTTGCAGTTGGCCTGGGGAGGTATCGTCAAGTCCTTTGGCATAGTCCCTGCTACTCTCCAGGGTGGCAGGGTTGTCGATACTGACGGGAAGTATTAACCACATTTTCTAGGATCCGGTCAGCCTCCTAGAGGAGAGGAATCATGTGCTCCCTTGAGGTCACAGTGTCAAAAGAATCGGCTTTGCGAGTTGATGGCGACCACAGCAGACGTGTCCCCGAATACACTTACCAGCGTTCATAACGCCTAAATGGCACTGACCGCCGCCTGCGCTTTTATTCTGGTTCGCCCGGGAGTCCTTCCTACAACGACCAGTAGGATGTCGTCAGCGTACACAAAAAGATGGACGTTCTCCGGTAAGACGCCATCAGGAAGAGAGTGACTGCAAGAATCGACCCCTTGGGGGACGCCGGTTTCTTCGGCGAATTCTCCGGACGCAGTGCCGCCGATTAGGACCGTGTTGCCGGTGATGCTCCATTCCTGAAGTTTATTAAGAACCAGGGATGTCCAGGTCCTGCAAAAAGCTTTGGCGATGTCTAAAGGGACCAGGTCAACATGCTTGCCTTCGTTGTATGCACTCTGGAGCACGGTGCCCAGGTTGGCGAAGTAGGTGCTAGGTCATACCCTGGGCGAAAAGCGTGCTGTTGGTCAAACCTTCCTTTGGCTTTCAACTTCTCACGGAGCCGGCAGTTGACCATTCTCTCCATGATCTTCAAGGCACAAGAGGTGAGGGAAATTGGCCTATATTTGGTGGGGTCCCGACCCGCTACGTTATTTATAGGAATGGCGACTACAAGACTTTTCCTCCACTCATCGGGGAACGTGTGGTTTTCCCAGAGATTGTTGACGAGCTTGAGCTTTTACAGTCAGGACACGAGTGGCAATGGTCCTTAGGAATTCGGCCGGGTACTGGGAAATGTCCATCAGGGAGGCAAAGTATTCCCCGAGAGTGTTGGCAACCTGTGCGGGTTCGGAAATTATTTGGTTGCACTGATCAAGGTTGATGAAAGCGATCGACATGGCGCGCTCATACACTTCCCAATCCTCTTCACCATATTTCCAACAACGTTTCTTGATCTCGACAGGAAAGGGAGAGCGTTGACGGAAATCTCCACGGGGTAGTGGTTGCTACCGTTTAGGTCGATACCAGTTTTTCAGCAAAAACGTGACAGGACAGATCTACTTACCACAGAGACGCCAATGGCTGTGGCAGAGTGCCCGTTGAAAAATGTGGTGCACCAGCAGCTCGAGGTTTGAAAGGTTGGAGATAAAACATGAACTCCAGCGGGAGGGCCGTGGTTGAGAAAATGGATGGTAAAAGAATGGGAGGGTTTCTTACCGTAGCTGATGTTGATCCTGGATCTTGGGCAGGTCAGAGCCAGTGGAAGAAGAGGATCCACTGGCTGGCCCGGAGCTCGATGCGTCGAAGGGTGACGATGAGGAGGAACTAGCTCCACTAGGCGTTACGTTACCGGCCGGAAGAGGCCTGCTCTACTCGTACCGCCGGAAGTGGCAGAGGAACGGAATATGGGACTTATTACCCGGGTTGGAGTGCCCGGGAAGCTCAGGACGCTGAATAAGTTAGGACTTATGGCCCAGGTGGAGATCCCCGGGTTACCTGGAACGCGGCCTTGATGAGAAGAAAATTTTTGTTTCTAGGTAACTCCTGCTTTGCACTTGATCTTGACCTTGCAGCTTGTATCCCACGTCGTCCGTCGGGGGATCAAATCAAGATCCGAGAAAACCGACTGGTTTTCGCTTGCATCCCACGAGGTACACCGGAGAAACAGCGACTTGGAACATTGTGCTTGACATGATTGCAGGGGGATATTGTGTTCCTCTTCAGTCTATCCAATGATCCGATAGTTGTTTCTTAGTTCCGGTGTGGGAATGACATCCGCAACGTAGGGCGACTACCAAAGGATCTGGACAGGCTCTTCTTAGTTTTTTCGTCTGCTGGCACTGGATGCCAAGGCCGACCCAGTCGTTCCGGTTGGGTACAGACTTTCGGTCTACCGGCGGCGCCCAGACGATCCTGTGCTCCACATTGTCGTTCTTCGTCTTTGGCTTTTACCAGGCGCCGGGTGTTTGGATACACTATTTATTTCGCAGCAACTATTCGGAGTAGCTCAAAAAACTAGAAGTAGTAATTACATTTTTTACATAGTTTTCACAGTTACATCAGGGTATTGCAGCACATAATCGGCCACGTTTTGGTTCTTCACGAACTGTGCTGATGAGGGCGAACATGTCGAGCGAAATGTAGCGACGTCCATTACATAAATCCTTGGCTCATCACTAAGATTGTTCCGGAACAGGAATCGTTGGGGCTGCTTATCACGAGAAATGATCTTCAGCTGATGATACATTTCCCTGATATCCCCGCCGAATGGGACCTTTTTCTCACGGAAACCGGTTATCACCGATCTAGTGGCACTAGTAGGTCGGGCCCCTTTAACCACATCGAGTTGAGCGAAACTTCATAAACCGTTGCCGCTGCGTCCCATATTAGTCGGACTTTCCCAGGCCTTTTCGCATTTACGACGACATTTAGTGGCAGATACCACACTTTGTGTGGCGCAGTATGAGCCAGCTCTTCTTTGGTCGCAAGATGAGCGTACCCTTTCTCCTGATACTCTACTATTTGTCCCCGGACATTTTGAAATAACTCCGGCGATTTATACAATCTGTTCTCCAACTGCTTCATTCGTTTCATCACCATGAATTCATCCATTTTCCAAAGAAGCCCCGATTCAAATCGATTTCCAACTCACTTCGTGGTATGTTCCATAATCTTCCGAGCCCGTCGATCATCAACCGACTCATTTCGAACTTTTATCATCGACTCTTCCAAAGCGTAGTGATTCTTAAGAATGCCATGAAGGTCTTCGTTGGATATTCTATGGTAGTAACCCAGGAAACCGCCTCCTGAAGCCGAGGTTGTCTGCCGCGGACCGTACACAATCCGCCCAAGCTTGCAACGAACCACTATCGACTCTTTGTTCGTTCCGATCCTTGCTTCCCTTGGAGGAAACGTGTGGGTGTTGTTTATCCCAATCAGTAAACCTGGTCGACCATCGTATGATGCGATCGGAAGATCGCGTATGTGTTTGTATTGTGCCGTTAGCTCCACGCGATAGATATAGGGAAGTCCAGTTGTTCAATTTCTCTCTTACTCCGGTGAGTTGCAGTCGCTCCGCCACATCGTTCTCGATCAGCGTTACGGTAGCGCCCTCCAAAAAGGCAAGTACCGTTATCGATCTTTCCTCACAATGCAGCTGTATCGGAATCATCCGAAACACCATAGAGTTTGCGGTTCTTATTTGTGCGCTCATACCAACTACGTCTACGATTGGGTGGATTAACGGGTTGTGCGGTTCCCTACAATCGCCTACAGTACAACGAATCTTGAAGCGGCACTGGCCACTGTGATTGTTAAGACATCTGTGATCGAAGCTAAAATTTGCCTCACAGGCGTCCGATGCAATTGCGGAGGTGAAGTCCGTAAACGTTCGCAGTGTCACAACCTTCTTCTTCTTGTATTGCATCCATTGTCGCTTTTCTCCGTCTGGTAGTTCGCTAACCAGATCCTGGATCAGAACTGGATCACCAGATAAAGTGTGAGATCTGCTGCCTCTAGTTGCTCACAAAGCTGTTCTACTGCGTTTCCGAAAGGTATAAACGTGGCTAATTTATCCGATCTTGGTGAGTCATGCCTTCGTACTTTGTCCAAATGGCTTTGTAGCAACTGCTCGGGAAGGCCGTAGAGTTGCCGGAGCTACGCAATTACCCTAGGCACTGATTTTGGAAGAAGAAACTGCCCACGAATCGACTCAAGTGCTGCACATCGCAGGCTTTCTAGGAGTCTCACCAGGTTCTGGACGTCGGAGTAACCACAAGCTTCGTTGGACGCTTGATATGCCCCGAAGAATAATGGCCATTCTTCTGGCTTACCGGATAAATAGGGAAGTTTCTTCGTGAGTCCACTTCTAGCAGCTAATTGAGCCCGACTCGGTCCGTGACATTGACGTCCTACTCCTCCATTATCCTTGCCACTTCTTTTGCTGGTGGTCGTTTCGCTGCCACTGTTCGAACTATCTTCTTCTTCGTCTTCCTCTTCGCTGCTTTCTTCCTTGTATCCTACGAAACGCTTTACGTTTGCCTCTTTCAGCTTCCCGAGCACTGGCGTCATTGATGCACCCGACGGGCTCGCTCCAGCACAGCACTTTATTTCGCAGTGCCTCCTTCTCCTGTAACTCTCTTTGGAGATCTCCTTTTTTCTATCTCCTTCTCTCGTAGCAGCCTTTGCTTCTCCAGCTCCTTCTCACGTAACTCTTTCTCCATCCTCATCCTTCTCTCCTTCAGTGCATTCTTCATCTCCATCTCTTTCTGGCACAGCAACAGCTCCACATCCATTTTTTTCTCCAGCCGCTTATTTTTCGCTACCATTTCTCGTAGTTTCTTCCACGCCTGGCGGCAGAGACGGCGGCACACGATCGGACGACATCGTTGACAACAAGATTCTTTTATGTACAGGTTATCCAACTTCGTCAGTAGATGGGAATAACCAGCGCGGGGGGGAAACATACATTTTCAGTGCAAAACGTAAACAAACGAGCCTAAATTCCATACAAAAATCCAAGATGGCTGAGTTGGGGATATTGACAAGTCAGATAACCTGTATACATAAAAGAATCTTGGTTGACAACTTATCATACTCTTCTGCAATTTTCTTCGTGTGCGATGCATCCTTCTTCTGCTTTTGGTACTCCTGATTAACTGCCTGACACACACTCAGTTTTAATTTCTGCAGCTCGGCAAAATCCTAAAGCCGCTCAAAATAGTGACTTTAGTGACCAAAGCTGACGAAAAAAGGGATCAAATAGTGACTTTCAGTTGCAGAAAAAGTGACCAAATAGTGGCTTTCAGTTTCAGTTGCAATTTCGATGAGACGAAATTAAGCGTTTCTGGGTCGAGGGAGAATTTTTTTTTGTAATTTGTGGCAGAAACCATCTTTCACTCACCACTCTCTCATAACGAACTCAGAAAAGAAACGAAAATCGTGCACGCTAACTTTTGCCCTCTATTTTTATCCCAAGGATATTTTACTAAATATCAGTCAAAAGAAGGACTACTAAAAACTATGAGTAGACCGGCGAGCAAATCAAACGTTTGCGCCACTGGAAGTGTGCGAAACATGGTTATTTATCACTCAGAAGACCTGTTTTTCTTCCCCGAAAAAAATATTTCTAGGCAAAAATCTGCGTGAATGAACATTCTCTTCTCGTGAGAATGAGTGAAAATTACAATCACTGGATTAGCTGAACACCTACTTAAGAAAGATGCAGATTTGTTATAGGTTTAAGAATTTTTTGGATTTTTTAGTGCGAAAGGACCATCAGTACGGATCGTTTTGGTAGAAAACGAAACAAAAATTATGAAAATTCAGTTACAACGAACCTGGGATTGAACGAATTGAAGAATCTTTCACATTTATGCTATTTCAAATGTATAAATTATCATTACAATATATTTTAAAAATTCCAAAATATTGATCGAAGTGGGTGTTAGGAGGGAAAAACGGCTTTTATTTTCTCATGTTATTACAGCAAAATTACTTTGGGGATCCCTTACGTATTTAAAGTATCGCCTTTCAATTCGAATGCAGTACAATCATAGATGCAACTATCATTATTTCGATTTGAAAATAAATATTTTTATTTTACCAAAATATCACGCGCTGAGAATCATAACTTCGTTAATAACTCAACAGTTACAACCGTGATTGTTGCGTCTGGTGCAAGATACAATCATCCTTTATCACACCAAACCATTAAATCTTCGGCAAACTACCGCAATTCGCTACAATGATAAAAAGAAAACATCGACGAAGAGCAATGGATTAATGCAGTTACGCCCCTATGATTCTAAGCACGAGGTTTGTGATAAAACAATTTTCTGTTATAAAAAAAACAGATAAGCATGTTTGTTTTAGGTATGCACTAAGTAACAAGCCTTTCATCAACTATTGGGTTTCCTGAAGCACCAGGATGAATATCTAAAATTGAAAAGATTAATCTGAATCGCCAATAGTGTAATTGATAGGGGAGACTGGGTAGACTTGATCCACTTTTCTCATTTTCGATGTATCTCAGCGCATGCAATCTTCAAAATTGGGGAAACTTTATCCCCTTTATATAATATCTATATCCTTTCCCGTCAAAAATTGCATCTCATTTTATTGTCTCAATCGATTCTTTGGCTTATTTAAAGGAAACTTCCTCTCTCTTTCAACTCTAACTTTTAAAAAAATCCAAAACAAAAGTTGAAAAAATGCTGCACATGTGAACCGGTCTGAAAAATTCACTCGCTGTTTGTTCAAAATCGGGCGATTGTTGGCCCAATCTTGAAAAATAACACCTTTTAAATATTTTGTTTTAAATTTTAAAAATACTTGGAGGCGTCAAAAATATGGGTTCTTTGGGAAAGTTGACTTTAAATAAAATAAAGAATCGATTGAGCAAATTAAAAATTTTGACGGGAAAGGTCAATTAGCTACTGGTGAAATGCCAATAAGAGCAGCGAGTAATATGGCTGCCGAAGTTTCAAAGCGCTCATTTTTCCAAGATCCGTAATTTCATTTCCGTCATGAACAAGCATCATCCGACTTATACATAACGCTTCATTTAAAAATAGTCAATAGTTTCAAAATAGTTGAAAATAGTGACTTTTTGCGAAAAAAAGTGACTTGCGTGACTTGAGGTCGAAAAAAGAGACTTTTTAGTGACTTGCCCGAAAAAAGTGACCAAGTCACTAAAAAGTGACCCGCTACCAGGCCTGCAACTATGTCGTATAAACTACCGTCAGTATACGGTTGAGTGGACGGTTATGGTCTGCCTTCGCGTTGAGTGTGGTACAAACTAGATAATCTAGGTCATTCATCATCTTAATTTATATATATTTTTAACTTACAGGTAATTCAACTTGATTTGAAAGTTAAGTTCACTGAACTACAACTTTTGCTTTGCTAACACTACTAAATTTCACGGAAGATTGATAATAAATTTTAGCGCAATGTTCAACAGTATCGAGATTTGTTTTTGTTTCTTTTTCTTTCATACATGTTCCTCGGGATTTGCTTTGACCTCTTTCTGAGATATTTTTTAAATAGAAAGGGTTTGGTCATTATGCCGACACCGACTACTGTCGCCTAGCGGTGCATAATGGTCCAAAGGTTTCGGTTGGGGTATAACTTGTTTCACGTTGGAGACTGTTGTGTTAAAGTTGAAAGTCCCAATTACTTGTCGGTGGAACCTCTGTTCTTAAAATATACTTTTGTTTTCTATTATTCAGCATTTCCATAATCCAGACTTGGGGTCTCCAGTTGGCCTTGCGAGCAAAGCGCGTACAGCCGTAGAAGAAGGAGAATCCTTACAGTCTGGATTAACTTGACACTCTTTTTTCATCGACTTTTTCATAGATTGATAGATTTATAAAAATCATCGAGGAAGGCTACAAGGGTAATCTCCTAGTTGTTAGATATTTTATTCTATTTTTTTCCATTATTTCCAGCATGACCGATACAAGGCATGGGCCTGTATGATTTTGCATTTGTTTTGTCTCTTTTTCCTGCTTCTGGAATAAAGACAATTCGAACTTGGGACCATATTTTTGGTATACGGCCAAGTGCTAGACTAGCTTCAAATACATAAATAAGTATAATAGTAGTACTTCTTCACACTTCTGAAAAGTGCTGGAAAATATCATCTCTGCCAGGAGACTTGAAGGTTCGGAGGAATTCGGACCATGTGAAGAAAGTTTTAAGTACACAGCTAAATACTTACTTACTGTCCCATTTGGCCTGAAGTTTTTCCCAGCTTCTTCACTTATTCTATCGTCACTACGAATTAAATTTGAACCAGGGAAATTAGTTTCCATTATAATTTCGAGAGTATCTTCCGAGTTACGAGTAAAACTATAGTTCGCTTTTTATTCAGTATCCATCGAGGAACGAACGTCTAAAAATCTCTCCTGCAATAGTGGCCTTTGATTGCGGATTACAATATTCCCGAGAGTCACATGTGTGATAAATTCCGCACGTTAACGGTGCTGCAATTACTGCATAAAAGTGACAGTTAGCAAATTGCCTACCGCATTGATGGCGGAAATCGTTACCCTCCCATTTATGCGACACCACCGTTAAACTGCTGCCCATCGTTTAGCTGCTGTTTCCAATAATTATTCTGCCGGCCCGAACTGGTCACTCACTCATTGATGCTTTGAACCGCGGCGCCGGGCTTTGATTGTCTAGCCCAGCCATTCGATTAGAGGCGGACGAGGATAGCTCTCGCCCTTCGGCTCGGCTGGCGAAAGATTAGTTGTGAAAAGAGATGATTAATGATCGAAACGTAATTACATCGGCATAATGCCACCGGAACGAGTATCGTCGCCGCTCCTGGGGAGGTATTGAAAAACGGACGATGATAGATGGAAAGTGAAAAAAGTGGGTAATAGCCCTAGTGGTGAAATACCTCCTTCGTGGAGAGAAATAACGACCAACCACAATTGCTTTGGATTCTGGACCATTTGACGTGGATTCCAAAAATTGATTATTAGTAATAAGTCCACATTAAACTAATATTGCATTAGGCTCTACATGGAGCCATGAAAAAAATATCATGGTCAGCAATAGTTCACAGAAACGGCCTCCCACAGAAGAAAAGCAACGACTTCAATCTTGGGGACCATCCAAGTTGCATAACAACGAAAAGACGATACAGAAAACTCTTCGATTAACCTCACGCATCACACGCATGACAAAAAAAACGAACCACATAGAATCGGATTCGTTACCAAAGTAGTGCTGATAATAAGATTAAATAGAAACTTTGGCTCCAACCGAGGCTTCTTTCGAGTTAGTTACGAGCGTCTGTATTTGCTAACGGCTTTATTTTTGGATGGCAAAAGAAGCATTGCAACGCGCCAGCCACGGCTTCTAGCGATGATCCCCACCACCGGTGATCCAACCGGAGAGCAGCGACAGAGCGTAACCAGACAGCTGAAAATAGAAGACTTCTCCTCGATGGGTGACCCTCCCCAGAGTGCAGGAGGCTGTGAACTCGGTCCGTTGATAGATAAAATAATTAACAGACTAGTGCGAGAAAATAGAGCAAACTTGCTCGGTTGCACCACATGAGAACGACTCAACCGAAAAGAACACTGTCTGTATGTTCTGTAGCAGCCTTCCCCCTATTGCGCAACCCCATCGCCCGTTCGTTAGTCCACCTCGATCTGGGTGTACTTCGGGAAGCCTCACAAGTGCCGCAGAACGCCCAAGTCTTTGGCCTGTAAACTCATTTCGTGAACGTTGGAAAGTAGCTTCTCGCCCTTTGTTGCCCAGTTTGGATCCTTTCGCTTTTCCACCGCACTTTGCGTGGCGACGCGATTGCATTTGCTTGCTATATGTGCGATTTTTTTTCCCTTCATATTATTGTTACTGCTGCAGTTAAACGCATCAATAATTCCCGACCTGCACTACACAAACAGAAGTTGAGACGCGCACACAGCTGCACAGACACGGACCGCGAACCCGACGTGTATCCACCCTTCCGCGAACTCACCACCGCGCACCGCATGACATCGTTCTCCACCCGGGAAGGCGGGCGGACGAAGCATGATGATGAGAGTGTAGACTCGCCGCCGTTAAAGGATCGCTGGCTGGTAAGCAAACGGACGACCCAAAAGCACCGACAGACGGAGTCACATCATGCAAAAATCATCGGATTTCGTGGAGTTGACGGCTTGCTTGAATTCGCTGATTGCTTTCTGTAATCTTCTTTGCGAGGCGAATGGAGTGGTGTCTGTGTTTGTTCGTGCATGACTTTCTCATTTGAGTCGAATTAGCATAAACCATTTAAACCGCTCAGCGACAACTCAATCTTGCTGAACACCAATTTCAACACAGTATTTAATCAATATTCATATTCAAAACGATGAGTGGAAGTTTTAGATTTATTTATTATATACTTGACAAATATGCAATTTTGAATGAAAAAATCTAACAAGTAAGTCGGAAGCAGACAGCTTCGCTAGCAATCAAATCTGATGGGCAAGTATAAGAAAACTTGATTTTTGACCCTTTGGACGAAACATACTTACTAATTAATTTGATGAAATGTGTAATAAATCCGGGGGGGCTTCCACATAAGACTGAAAACTCATAAAGCTAAACAAAGGCTGAAAAAGTATTCTTGCATAAGTCTGAAATAACCGCGAGAACCAATTTTTAATGGAAGAATTCACATTTGACGTAAATGTGGACGCAAACGGAAATAAACCGAACTCTTCTTGCGACTCCTTGTTTTCTTTTAATTTTGATTCAGATTTTTTTGTCCGTACTACACAACAAATTTGGAGGTAGCATAGAAAGGAACAAGACTTTTTTTCCTTCTCTTGGTTCTTGGTTAGATTCTTGCTATATTTTTTATTCTCTATTCTTCTTTCTTTCTCTTTTCTTTTCTCTCTTCCATTCGACTTTATTTTTACTTCTTTCTTCTTCCCTCTTCTTTTCTTCCTGTATACTTCTTTGCTCTTTTTTCTATCTCCTTCCAACTTTCTTCTTCTTCCTTCTACCTTCTCCCACATAACTTTTTCCATCATTCTTTTCCCTTCTTTCTACTTCTTTCATTCTTCTTCTTCTTTATTTCTCTTTCTTCCTACTTCCGTCTTGTATCTTCCTTCTTTTATCTACAGGTAAAACAAACGTGCCATGTATAAACTTTTGCTGCAAAATAATCAATTCAAACAAGTAAATTTGCAAAAAACGTTTTTCAGAGAAATTATTGCTGGCAACATTTTTTCTTGTATATTGCTTAAGAAATTCCTCTAGGAATTCCTTCTCAAATTCATCCAGAAATTGCTTCTGCAATTCAATCAAAAATTCCTTGAGGTATTTCTTCGAAAGTTCTTCCAGAAATTCCTTCGAAACAAAAAGGTTGAATTCAGTATTTTCTTTAAAAAGGGAATTCTGAGAATTGCTTCGGAATTTTCTTCAGGAATTCCTTTGGAACTACCTTCAGAAATATCTCTACAAAAACTTTAGGAAACACCTCCGGAAATTCCTTAGAAAATTCTTTTCGATATGCCATTGGTAATTTCTTTACGAATTTCTTTGTAAATACCTTTTGGGAATCCTTGAAAAATGTTCTGAGAAAATCCCTCGGAAATACATCCGTAAAATACTTTGGCTGATTTCTTCAGATATTCTTCTAAAATTTCTTCAAGAATTCCTTTATAGACATTTCGTCAAAAAATTATTTTAGACTACTTTCGATTTTTTTTTATGAATTCCTTTGGATTTAAATTCGGTAATTTCTTTAGAAAAACTTCAGAAAATTTCTCAAGGAATTGTTCCGATAATTTGTTTGGGAATTTCTTCGAAAATTCCTCCAGAAAATCATTTGGGAATTCCTTTGTAAATTCCTTCACGAGTTCCTTATTTTCTCTTCAGCAATTTCCTCGGAAATGTTTTAAGGAATTCCTTCGGAAATACCTTCAGGAGTTCCTTTTAAAATTCCTTCAGAAATTCGTTCGGTTGTTGATGCAAAAGTATGAGATAGCTAAGTCGTTCCCATTCGCATGGCTAATACTTAGTTTGCTTGGATCAAAGTACCGCTACCGGTAGTGTCAAACCAATGGTGGTGATGAAACCCAAACATGAACTACAACATGAGGGACTATAAACGGCCAAGCTAAGCTTTTAGAAGCCTATTTTGGCAAACCACTAGCGTATAAGTACTAGACGCCTATACTGGAACCTTCGAGAAATGTTTCCGAATTTTTATTTTCATTTTTTTTTGGATTTTTTTAAGATCTCATTTAGAAATTTGCTTTAGAGATTCCTTGAAAAATACCTATAAAAATGTTGCAAAAACTTTCTTAAGGCCTCCAATACATCTGGTAGATTGCGGTGAAGTCAATCTGAATAAATTAAAATTTTATGTGTCTGAAGAATGAAGCTATAGTGATCTAATAAGTCCATATAAGTCCCTAGAGCCCAAGCGAATGCTCCACCATTCAAGTAAGTCCAACGCAGATGTTCTAGATACTCCAAATTGTCCGGGAGTTGAGCTCAATCGGTCTACCAGGTCAACTACGCCTGATATCCAACCGACAGCAACCCAACGTGTCCATATTAATTCCAAAGACCTCATGCAATTCACCATTCAAATAAGTACAACTCAGATGTTCTAGGTTCTCCCAATTGTCTGGGAGATGAGTTCAATTGGTCTACCATGTCAACTAGGCCTGACATCAAACCAACAGCAACCAAGCGTGTCCATATAAGTCCCAAGAGCCCATACGAATGATTAACCATTCAAATAAGTACAACGCCGATGTTCTAGGTTCTCCAAATTGTCCGGGAGTTGAGTTCAGTTGGTCTACCAGATCAACTACACCTGTTATCAATTCGACAGCAACCCAGCGTGTCCATATAAGTCCTTGAAGATAATGCAAATGCATCACCAGTCATATAAGTCCAACGTAGATGTTCTAGGTTCGCCTCATTGTGTGGGAGTTGAGTTCAATTGGTCTACCATGTTGACTACGCCTGATATCAAACTGACAGCAACCTAGTGTGTTCATATAGGTCCCAAGAGCCCATGCAAATGCTTCACTATTCAAATAAGTACAATGCAGATGTTCTAGGTTCTCCAAATTGTCCGGGAATTGAGTTCAATTGGTCTACCAGTTCAGCTACGCCTGGTATCAGACCAACGGTAACCCAGCGTGTCCATATAAGTCCTTAAGGCTCGTGAAAATGCTTCACCAGTTAAATAAGTTCAACTCAGATGTTTCAGGTTCTACAAATTATCTGGGAATTGACTTCCATTGGTCTACCGGTTCAGTTACACCTGGTATCAGACATATAGCAACCCAGCCTGTCCATATAAGTCCTTCGAGCTCATGCGAATGGTTCACCATTTAAATAAGTACAACGCAGATGTTCTAGGTTCTCCAATTTATTTGGGAGTTGAATTAAATTGGTCTACCAAATCAACTACGCCTTGTATCGAAGCAACCCAGCGAGTCCATATATATTCAAGAATCCCAGCATGTCTTAGTCTGGTACCAGGCGTGAATCATTTGCCAGGGCTCTGAGGGCTTACGTAGACATGCTGGGTTGTTTTCGAATTAGAACCAGTTCTATGACTCGATATCGACTCATGGAAGCAAATTATGCCACATTAAAAAATACTATCCGGGGTACTGTGATGGTCCCTTCAAACGGCTTCCTAAAGAATTTCTATTCCACATCTCGATATTTCTATGAGTCGACGGTCCCTTCAATATCGGCTCATGAAGGTTTGACTGTATTGATATGACCTTAACAAACCCTCGAAAGTCAAGCGGGCAGGTAGTAGGCTGGTCATTGGAAATCCAATACATTCTGGAGATAATGTCTTCAATAATCATGTTGTTTTTTCTGCAATATTTGAATTTTGTATTTGATTTTTATTAACTCGAATTTGTGTGATGTGCTTCGAATTTCAAGTGGAAGTATTGATTTTTCTTTTGACTACATAAGGCATGCGCAAAATGTTGAAGATCAGGCTTACAAGGTCTAACGAATGTTCAATTCACTCCACATATATGATATTTTCCCTACGCTATCCCACATAATCTAGACAACGGCACGGCACATGCTGGGTAAAGCGTACCATTGGTACTTCGCGTACCTGAAGGAATAAAATAGACCCCATCTCGCGGTCCTTAGCCTCTTACCCAGCAACTCCTATCCCTACCTCCCCGCGGTGCTGGCCGGGATACGAGCAACCTTAGGGAAGATCGGGTAACCAACCCCGGTGGGAACTATGGTCGTATGCTGACAGGGAAAGGGGGGTTTGCTCCTCTCCGGAGGTGCAAATCTTATTGAGCGTCTGTTCTCCATATCAGGATCGGCGCAGAACAGCGTCTGTTCTCCATGTTAGGGGCGGCTGATCATCGTCCGAGTGCCAGCGAGGGACTCTAAGTGAAACTGTGCACCATGGTCCACCGGAAATAAGGAGGAATGGTCCTCCGGAAATTTAAGGGGGTTTGGTGTCAGGCCCTGCAAGCCAGCCTAAAAGGCCGGTTCTTCAACTTCAGCATAATCAACGTCCATAGCCCACACTCCGGAAGTACTGAAGTTGATAAGGACGCATTCTACGCGCAGCTGGAACGTGAGTACGACAGCTGCCCAAGCCTCGACGTCAAAATTATCATAGGAGATTTGAAAGCTCAAGTTGCCCAAGAGGAGGAGTTTAGACCGACTATTGGGAAGTTTAGCGCCCACCGGCTGACGATTTCGATTTCTAATTGATTTCGCCGCCTCCAAGAATATGGCCATTCGTAGCACCTACTTCCAACACAGCCTCCCCAACCTGGAGTACAGTAGCGGAGCCAAAAAATTGGTCTAAGGGGGGGGGGGTTGTGTTTCCGAACATTTTTTTCCGAAAAAAAAATCTTCTGAATATTTTGTCTCGGGGGGGGGGGGTTTTATGTTCAAAATCACCCCCGTGGCTAAGCCACTGCGTGGAGATCACCACTGCAGACAGAATCACAAATCGACCACGTTCTGATTGATGGACGGCACTTCTCCGACATTATCGACGTCAGGACATACCGTGGCGCTAACATCGACTCTGACCATTATCTGGTGATGGTTAAACTGCGCCCAAAACTATCCGTCATCAACAATGTTTTGTACCGACGACCGCCGCGGTACGACCTAGAGCGACTGAAGCAACCTGATGTCGCCACTGCATATGCGCAGCATCTCGAGGCAGCGTTGCCGGAAGAGGGTGAGCTCGATGGGGCCCCTCTTGAGGACTGCTGGAATACAGTCAAAGCAGCCATTAACGACGCAGCGGAGAACAACGTCGGGTATATGGGTCGAAGTCGACGGAACGATTGGTTCGATGAAGAGTGCAGACAGATTCTGGACGAGAAGGACGCAGCGCGGGCGGTCGCGCTGCAGCAAGGTACCCGGCAGAACGTGGAACGTTATAGACGGAAGCGGAGACAGCAGACCCTCCTTTTTCAGGAGAAGAAACGCCGCCTGGAAGAAGTGGAGTGCGAGGAGATGGAACAGCTGTGCCGTTCTCAAGATACACGCAAGTTCTATCAGAAGCTCAACGCATCCCGCAAAGGCTTCGTGCCGCGAGCCGAAATGTGCCGGGATAAGGATGGGAGCATCTTAACGGACAAACGTGTGGTGATCGAAAGGTGGAAGCAGCACTACGAGGCACATTTGAATGGCGCTGAGAGTACAGGCAGTGAAAGTCAAGGCAGCGGAGGAGATGACTACGTCAGTTCAGCGGACGATGGAAGCCAACCAGCCCCCACTTTGAGGGAAGTTAAGGATGCCAACAGCTAAAGACCAATAAAGCAGCTGGTAAGGATGGTATCGAAGCTGAGCTCATCAAGATGGGCCCGGAAAAGCTAGTGAAAAAAATGATCCTCAGAATCTGGGAAACTGGACAGCTACCGGAGGAGTGGAAGGAAGGGGTTATATGCCCCATCTACAAGAAAGGCGACAAGCTGGAGTGTGAGAACTTTCGTGCGATCACCATCCTTAATGCCGCCTACAAAGTAATATCCAAGATCATCTTCCGTCGTCTGTCACCATTAGTGAATGAGTTCGTGGGAAGTTATCAAGCCGGCTTCGTTGACGGCCGCTCGACAACGGACCAGATCTTTACTGTACGGCAAATCCAAAAATGCCGTGAATACCAGGTCCCAACGCATCATCTGTTCGTTAAATTCAAGGCGGCATACGACAGTATAGACCGCGTAGAGCTATGGAAAATTATGGACGAGAACAGCTTTCCTGGGAAGCTTACCAGACTGATCAAAGCAACGGTGGATGGTGTGCAAAACTGTGTGAAGATTTCGGGCGAACACTCCAATTCGTTCGAATCGCGCCGGGGACTAAGACAAGGAGATGGACTTTCGTGCCTGTTGTTCAACATTGCGCTAGAAGGTGTCATGCGGAGAGCCGGGTGTAACAGCCGGGGTACGATTTTCAACAGATCCAGTCAATTTATTTGCTTTGCGGATGACATGGACATTGTCGGCCGAACATTTGCAAAGGTGGCAGAACTGTAAACCCGCCTGAAACGTGAAGCAACAAAAGTTGGACTGGTGGTGAATGCGTCAAAGACAAAGTACATGCTTGTGGGCGGAACCGAGCGCGACAGGGCCCGCCTGGGAAGCAGTGTTGCGATAGACGGGGATACCTTCGAGGTGGTCGAGGAATTCGTCTACCTCGGATCCTTGCTAACGGCTGACAACAACGTTAGTCTTGAAATACGAAGGCGCATCATCTGTGGAAGTCGGGCCTACTACGGGCTCCAGAAGAAACTGCGGTCGAAAAAGATTCGCCACCGCACCAAATGTGTCATGTACCAGACGTTAATAAGACCGGTTGTCCTCTACGGACATGAAACATGGACAATGCTCGAGGAGGACTTGCAAGCACTCGGAGTATTCGAGAGACGGGTGCTTAGGACCATCTTTGGCGGTGCGCAAGAAGACGGTGTGTGGCGGCGAAGAATGAACCATGAGCTCGCCCAACTCTACGGCGAACCCAGTATCCAGAAGGTAGCTAAAGCCGGAAGGGTACGATGGGCAGGGCATGTTGCAAGAATGCCGGACAGCAACCCTGCAAAGATGATGTTCGCTTCCGATCCGGCAGGTACGAGACGACGTGGAGCGCAGCGAGCGAGATGGGCAGACCAGGTGCAGAACGACTTGGCGAGCGTGGGGCGTATCCGAGGATGGAGAGATGCGGCATCGAACCGTGCATTGTGGCGTCAAATTGTTGATTCAGTGTTATCTGTTTAGATGTTAACTAAATAAATGAAAATGAGGAGTCATGTTAGTGGGATTCGCTGATGGCGTAACCATGACCGTGTACAAAGAATCTGCAGCCTATTCGATCAGTCTAGTGGAGGAATGGTTGCGCAGCAAGAAGCTCCAGCTGGCGCATCATAAAACGGAGATGGTAGTCGTTAACAACCGGAAATCGGTTCAAGAGGCGACAATTGATAATTTCCAATCAGCCCGTAGACCATTATTTCATCTTCTCGGATAGTCTTAGTTCTATCGAGGCACTCCGATCGATGAAACCTGTTAAGCACGCATCTTACTTTCTTACAAACATAAGAGAGCAGATGCGTGTTTTGGTCGAAAGATCATTCAAGATTACCTTTGTTTGGGTCCCTTCTCACTGCTCAATCTATGGCAATGAGAAGGCAGACTCGCTGGCAAAGGTGGGCGCACAGGAAGGTGAGGCTTATGATAGACAATTCTCGAGCAACGAGTTTTTCCCATTAGTCCGTCAGAGTACTCTTCAAAGCTGGCAAAGAAATTGGACACACAACGAACTTGGACGGTGGCTATTTTCTATAGTTCCAAAAGTTTCTGGGCGAGCGTGGTTCAGAGGTGAGGACTTAAGTCGAAGCTTCATTCGCGTGATGTCGCGACTTATGTCTAATCACTATTCACTAAACACACATCTGTACAGAATAAACCTTGTCGATAGCAACTTATGTAGGTGCGGAGCCGGTTATGATGACATCGATCACGTAGTTTGGTCCTGCTCGGAAAATGACGCCTCCAGAGAGCAATTATTGGATACCCTTGTGGCCCGAGGTAAACAACCCTTCAGGGAAGTTCGAGGTGTTTTGGGAGATCGTGATGTGGTCTATATGCAGGCCATTTATAGTTTTCTTTGTGCTTCTGATATCAAAATCTAATAGTTTGTTTTTTTTTCTTTCTCCAAAGTTTTTTTTTGTGATTAGTCTCTGCTTTCTGTTCCGTAGAGCACCATAGCTTTTGCCATCCGGAAGATGCTCCCAGTCAAACCATTCCTCGAGCACGACGACACGCCACATCGTCCTTGACGCCAAATACCCGGATGAGAAGCTGAAATTCCCTGATCCCAAATCCTTGGCCCAGTCCATTCTTAAACATTGTAAACTAACCTCGAGTCACCACGAGTACGCTGGCTTCTACCCCTCTCTTACTAACTGAAAAATTAAATGATATTGATTGTATATATCATAAAGAACCATGGCTCCGTAAAGTGTTATACACGCCTGAGCCTACCAAATAAACGAACTTGAAAAAAAAAGAATTGCAAATCATTCCTAAGAACGTTAGGGACTTGAATCAACATGTTGGGTAGGTATTGATTTGGTATCATGCGTAGATGACCTGGTATACCAATTGACGTCAAATCCAGAACAATTTGCAGAACCTAGAGCATCTGTTATGAACTCCTTCAAAAGTGAAGGATTTTAGAAATGTTTATGGACATGGTTGTTTACTATAAGTTCGGTTAAGTATTGAAAACTGAAGATACATGCTATAAAGTCCCATTGTTCTTGAGAACAGCAATTTCAGAAAGTTTTGGATGGCCTTGAATTTCCAATAACAGTCCCACTATTTGTCAATCTAACTTTCAAGGATCTGTACAGATCAGCCCTCCTTAGCCGTGCGGTAAGACGCGCGGCTACAAAGCAAGACCATGCTGAGGGTGGCTGGGTTCGATTCCCGGTCCCGGTCTAGACAATTTTCGGATTGGAAATTGTCTCGACTTCCCTGGGCATAAAAGTATCATCGTGCTAGCCTCATGATATACGAATGCAAAAATGGTAACCTGGCTTAGAAACCTCGCAGTTAATAACTGTGGAAGTGCTTAATGAACACTAAGGTGCGAGGCGGCTCTGTCCCAGTGTGGGGATGTAATGCCAATAAGAAGAAGAAGAAGAAGAAGAAGACAGATCATATAATATAGTTTGGAGCACTTCATACAAATCGCCAAATATGACCAGTTTTATATATCACCGCCTAAAATATAAGCATTCACATGGGCTCTAAGTATTTATATGGACATGCTGGGTTGCTATCGGTTTGATACCAGTCGTACTTAACCTGGTAAAGCAATTGAACTCAACTCCCGGACAATATGGAGAACCTAGAACATCTGCGTTGTACTTATTTGAATGATGAAGCATTCGCATGGGCTCTTAGGTCTTATATGGACACGCTGGGTTGCTATCGGTTTGATACCAGTCGTAGTTGACCTGGTAGACCAATTGAACTCAACCCCCGGATAATTTGGAGAACCTAGAACATCTGAGTTGGACTTATTTGAATCATGAAGCATTCGCATGGGCTCTAGAGACTTATATGGACTTGTTGGATCACTATAGGTTCATGCTTCAGGCACATAAAATTTTTATTTATTCAGAGCAACTTCACCAAAATCAACCAGACGTATTGGAGTCCTCAAGAAAGGTTTTGTTACATAATTTGCTCAGATCTCATAGAAATGAAAGCTCTGTTGAACAGACTATTAAAACGCCAAATAAGTATGACCAGTTTCATATATCACTGCCTAAAATTACGCTTTTGGGCCACCTAGTTTTCTTAACCATAAAAAGAGGGGATGGTGCGGAAGGGAGGTTTTGTATGCGCCTAAAAGTGCAACTATTCCCCTTGGTTTTAGTGAAAGTTCCGAGTAAAACCTTTAAAAACTTCAGAGATATGGGCATTTACGGGTTAACTAAATCCAGTACTTCAGATGCAGATGTTTTACCACCGGAGAACAGCGCACCTAGGAACCAGGAAAGCAGCGAAAGACATCACCTTCAGCGGAGCAGTAAGGAGTAAAGTTACTGGAGCAATACCTTCTGGATTGCCTACTGGCCTACGCACGGAGCTACAACGCACCAATTTTAATCCAGAACACCATTATCGTCCCACGTCCAATGTTTTTTGTGTTTGTGTAGCTTTTTTAAGTTTTAACTTTTAAGTATTAATTTTAAGTTTCAAATTAATGGACGAAGCCCTTGGTGAGCTCGCAAGGCGGCCAGCCTTCCTTTTATTAGCCATTGTTGCACTGCTCCTGGCGGGACCCAAGGCTGGTGTGCAAAGGGAATCCTTCTGATTCCCTTCCTTATGGTGTTGAACTTAATTTCGAAATAAAAAAAACCCTGATTAATCCACCTAGCGGTGTTGGTGCCTTTCTGTTGGTGCCTGCTTTAAAGATAAAAAATAGTATTTTTACCATAACTTCTAATCTTATAGTCCAATCTGGCCTATTTTCAAATGCAAACAATGGGTAGGGATCCCCGTCGATTAATTGCGAGTTTGTTTGTTTCGCGGAAGATATGGATGTTGTCGGTAGAAAATTTGTAACAGTGGCACAGTAATATACCTCCACGGATCACCACAAGTACGTTGGTCTATGTCGGTCTCCTTTTACTAACTTTTACTAACTAATAATAACGATTTGAATATCATAAAGAATCCCGGCTTCGTTAAATGTCCTGTCAAGTAAATGTAATCCTGTCAAGTAAATGTAATAGCAACCCACATTAATCCACCTAGCGGTGATGGAGCGAACATATAGCCTTTACGTATACTTTGTATACGAGAAAGCCAAAACAAAGAAAATTGAACTGGTAGTAAATGCTTCTAAAAAACTACTGAAAAAAGGTACTAAACGTGACCCGGAGGATGCAATTTATGAATCTTAGATCCTTGATGACAACAGTCAAGAAATTAGGAAACGCATCATAAAATTCTACAACACTACTAAGCACATGATTGAATAAAGTTGAGCTCATATTCAAATCCAGCGGAACAAAACCTCGGTGACAAGAAATTTTTCTTCTATAATTGTTGCGCGGCGTTATAACCGGTAGAAATTTTGCGAAGTCATCATCACGAAATACGATTCACAAACTTATCAATGCCAGTCATGATAAGACGTGTTGGTCTGACTTCCGCTCTACGGTAACGGAATGATTAGGCCAAATCTTCCCTAACTATTTCACAATGTTGTTTTAACGAAATTAGCCTTCTCATTCTCTCCGAAACAAATTTTCAGGTTCGATTTGTTTCACTTTCCATCCGAACCAAATGAATCCAACATGAATTATGTGCAACAGGTGCACGATCATCATGATACTGCTGCTGCTGCTAGGCGGCTCGTGAGATTTACGAGATGTGCGCATAACTCCGAGACCCAAATCCCCATCGCTTGCGCCTATATTACGGACTTCGATACCCGAACGAAGAACGATGAGAACGGCGTGTGCGTTGGCGGCGGCGAGGGCGGTAGGGAAAACGATTGCAGCCGCCGGGTGTTTTGGTTTTCCCTATTGTAGCGACGGTTTTGTTTACAAACGAAAGTCGATCGTGTGGCTTGCTATGGGTGGGCGCGGAGCGACCGGATGGCTTCTAAATCACTTCGGCCTTAGCGGGAGGGATAGGTATTGGGAACCGTCAGGAGGGACCGATTAAGTGGTTCACTTTTGTTCTGGTTTTGCTTCTTGCCTTTGCAGTGACGCTGAAAGGCTACAAGTTGACTCAAAAAATATTTGAGTACAGAAGCTACTTATAATTTAACTGGAGGTTTTATGAGTTATTTTGCATATGTAGCAGTCCGCGAGTATTGATTATAATTAAATAATGTCTGTCCGAAGCCATTCGTAAAATTTATTAACGAGGACGGCATCACATCCGATAGGTGGATTATTTATTTTTTGTCTTACGGAAAAAAATATTCCGGCATGATGAAAGTTAAACGCAGCTCACAGAAGGAGTCAAGAAGATTAGATTTCATTATTTTTGTTTTTAACTACGAACCTCCCGTTCCGAGAGGTTTTTGGTTCAGCGCAGTTCACGGGAGAACTGTGACCGGTTTGAATTGAATATTTTGACAATCGGTTTAACCGTGTGTCACCGCGGTCAAACCGAACGCGCAGTATATTATCATACTTCAATGGAACAGCTGTCGAGAATGAATTCAAATATATTTCTACACGAGCGGCGGATACAATGTTGCACGGCTGGCAGAACTCCAATTTGGAATAGACTTATGCGAGTTTCTCCTAGCGACTAGAGACCAGTTGCCAAGCAACCCACTTTCCCTATCAACGGTTGAGCGGAAGATTATTTACTTAGCGATTTGCTCAGGCGGAAAAGCAAAAAAAAACGTGCGGCATGATGTGCTTCAACAGCGGCGGCGGCGGCGACGACGACGCGACGGTAGTGGCGTTCGCACGTCAGCACATTTGGTGAGGTTCAGTGTCATGACCCGTGAGGCGCAATCACGGCGAGGTAGCAACGACCGGTACGCAGCCGTGAATCGTTCGTTATCAAAATTTGCGATTTTCGGAAATCCACTGAGGCGCACCAGAAATGCGCCAAATATCTATGTAGCTTTTTAAATATACAATGTAACAAGCATTATGGTTTAATTAATATGTTTTGCGGCAGTTCTGTTGTGCAGCAGGGCATTTAAGAACAATTTGGATTCAATATTGCACATGCATGTCGACATGCACCTTTAGTCGAAAGCAGATTTTAGAATTACGAATCTTTGTTCATCGAACGGATATTACATCGAATAGACACATTTAGTCGAAAGCAAATTTTCAAAAGAATTATTTTTGTACATTTCGTCGAATTACGTTTCATCGAGTGGATATTTGAAAGAAAAAATTAAGAAACTTTTGTCAATACACCAAGGTTTTTTTTACGCAGTTGGAAATCATTAATTTCTCGGTTAACCTGAAGTTGCACAGCTTTTTAAATACCCCCTGATTTTTTGTGAATTTTTTCATGGGGTTAACTCATTGGTTCATTGGCGCTGAAGGTCTTAAACGACCAAAATCAAACTGTGTAAAAAAACCTGGGTGTATAATAATCAGAAACTAAATGATCTGATACTGCCGTTATACGCATAATTGTCCCATGTACATAGGAATAACAGCAAACATGGGACAAATATGCGTATGACGGCAGTTTAGCGGTGTATCAAAAAGTCACATAATTAATGCTCCAATATTAATCAAAGAATAATGGATCCATAGAAAGATTACATAAATAATAAGAACACAATTAATATTCCCGACAGGTTATTAACTTTGGCGAACCTCACTAACCAACTACGATAAATCTTTATCACCTGGCCAAAATACAATTGGTAAAATTATGTGTTGTCGGATGATACTTTTAGTTTTCGGCCAACCATTTCCGTATTATGGTTGGAATTGAATTTTATCGTGGACTAGGCTTCGGAATTATTACTCATATGAATAAAAACCCAGGATTAATCCAAACAGCGAAGTGCATTTTTTCCACAGGAGAACTGTGATCAAGTCTAGACCAACATTTTAAAAGGGCGTAACAACCAAAATTTATTCCTTCTGATTCTTCGTGTACATATATAGCTGTCGATGAAGAATCAGAAGGAATCAATTTTGGCTGTTACGCCCTTTTCAAATGTTGGAAGTGTTCTCACACAATATATTAACAATTTAACTTTGCAGTTCTAAATTCACCACATTTCCAGATAAGTTTTACATGCATATTCACAAAAATGTAAGTCCGCGACGGGATCCGAACTAAACACAATTTTAAAATGTTAAGAGCGCCCAATATAACCACACCACCACACAAACTGATTGAAAGCAAATAGAAAAACTGCTGTATTGAACTTACTTATCGTGGCGCAACTGAGTGGCATATGGTTTTCGCACCATCGCTTATGTCGGAGTGTATCGCACTGTAGTTCATCCGGATAAAGTGGATGGTGCAGAAATCTGTTGACAGATGTGAGAGTGAGAAATCCGAACCCTGTCCTGGACTAATTATTGTTTGAATATAAAGTGAAAGAAAGAGCCCTTTTTAAATGTTAGTCTAGACCAGCGGTTCTCAACCTGGGGTACATGTACCCCTGGGGGTACCTTCGCCGAACCCAGGGGGTACCTCGAACGAAATGCTTAATGGCGGATGAATTACAATTTTAATCAAAACTTATTGATAAAGTTTTGACAATTTTGTATTTTATTTTTATTTTTAAACTTTGTCTTGTACATAATATCCATGGCGATCAGTAGATCATGGCCTATTGAATCCTGACCTCCACAACCAGTACAATGGATGAAGGGTTGTGAGACAAAAACATCAAAAGGGCAAAACCTCGAATGAACAAATTTTAAAAATCTTCTATGAAATCTACCAGGCTAAAACAGAATGTAATCTAGAGTCTACAAATTTGAAAGCCTCCATTTGGGAGACATGAAAACTTTTTCCCGAAAAGCTCAGTTGCTTCGTTGCAAGAGAATTGGAAGAATCCTTCTACGCTTCTCGGAAGCCTCCTTCCAAGCAGCTCGGAAGCCTCCTTTTAAGTGACCCGGAAGCCTCATTTTAAGAGGTTCGAAAACTTTCTTTTAAGAGGCCCGGAAGCCAAGCTTTTTACTATAATTTTTGTTTCTGCTTTTTCTTTCAAAAGGCTCGATGCCTTCTTTGAAAAGGCTCGAAGCCTTCCGGAATCCTTCCATAAAATGGCTCGAAGGGTCTTTCAATAAGCTCGGAAGCCTCCTTTCAAGAGGCCCGGAAGCCTTCTTTCAAGAGGCTCGGAAGCCTCCTTTCAAGAGGCTCAAAAGCCTCCTTTTAAGAGGCGCGGAAGCCACCTTTCAAGAGGCTCGGAAGCCTTTTTTAAGAGGCTCGGAAACCTCCTTTCAAGAGGCTCGGAAGCCACTTTTCAAGGGGCTCGGAAGCCTCCTTTCAAGAGGCTCAAAAGCCTTCTTTCAAGAGGCTCGGAAGCCTCCTTTCAAGAGGCTCGGAAGCCTCCTTTCAAGAGGCTCGGAAGCCTCCTTTCAAGAGGCTCGGAAGCCTCCTTTCAAGAGGCTCGGAAGCCATTTTTCAAGAGGCCTGGAAGCCTTCTTTCAAGAGGCTCAGAAGCCTCCTTTCAAGAGGCTCGAAAGCCTCCTTTCAAGAGGCTTGAAAGCCTTCTTTCAAGAGGCTCGAATGCCTCCTTTCAAGAGGCTCGGAAGCCTCCTTCTAAGAGGCTCGGAAGCCTCCTTTCAAGAGACTCGGAGGCCATCTTTCAAGAGGCTCGGAAGCTTTCTTTCGGAAGCCTCCTTTTTCGAGAGGCTCGGAAGAGGCTTGAAAGCCTTCTTTCAAGAGGCTCGAAAGCCTTCTTTCAAGAGGCTCGGAAGCCTTCTTTCAAGAGGCTCGGAAGCCTTCTTTCAAGAGGCTCGGAAGCCTCCTTCTAAGAGGCTCGGAAGCCTCCTTTCAAGAGGCTCGGAAGCCTCCTTTCAAGAAGCTTGGAAGCCTCCTTTCAAGAGGCCCGGAAGCCTCCTTTTAAGAGGCTCGGAAGACTTTTTTCAAGAGGCTCGGAAGCCTCTTTTCAAGAGGCTCGGAAGCCTCCTTTTAAGAGGGTCGGAAGCCTCCTTTCAAGAAGCTTGGAAGCCTCCTTTCAAGAAGCTTGGAAGCCATCTTTCAAGAGGCCTGGAAGCCTTCTTTCAATAGGCTCAGAAGCCTCCTTTCAAGAGGCTCGGAAGCCTCCTTTTAAGAGGCTCGAAAGCCTCCTTTCAAGAGGCTCGAAAGCCTCCTTTCAAGAGACTCGGAGGTTATCTTTCAAGAGGCTCGGAAGCCACTTTCAAGAGGCTCGGAAGCCTTTTTCAAGAGGCTCGGAAGCCTCCTTTTAAGAAGCTCGGAAGCCTCCTTCTAAGAGGCTCGAAAGCCTCCTTTCAAGAGGCTCGGAAGCCTCCTTTTAAGAAGCTCGGAAACCTCCTTTCAAGAAGCTTGGAAGCCTCCTTTCAAGTGGCTCGGAAGCCTCCTTTTAAGGGGCTCGGAAGACTCCTTTCAAGAGGCTCGGAAGCCTCCTTTCAATAGGCCCGGAAGCCTCCTTTTAAGAGGTTCGGAAGACTTTTTTCAAGAGGCTCGGAAGCCTCCTTTTAAGAGGGTCGGAAGCCTTCTTTCAAGAAGCTTGGAAGCCTCCTTTCAAGAAGCTTGGAAGCCTCCTTTCAAGAGGCTCGGAAGCCTCCTTTCAGGAGACTCGGGACCCTCCTTTCATGAGGCTCGGAAGCCTCCTTTCAAGAGGCTCGGAAGCCTTTTTAAAGAGGCTCAGAAGTCTTTTTAAGAGGCTCGGAAGCCTCCTTTCAAGAGGCTCAAAAGCCTCCTTTTAAGAGGCGCGGAAGCCACATTTCAAGAGGCTCGGAAGCCTTTTTTCAAGAGGCTCGGAAACCTCCTTTCAAGAGACTCGGAAGCCTCTTTTCAAGAGGTTCGGAAGCCTCCTTTCAAGAGGCTCGAAAACCTCCTTTCAAGAGGCTCGAAAGCCTCATTCCAAGCGGCTCGGAAGCCTACTTTCAAAACGCTCGGAAGCCTCCCTTGATGGGGTAGAAGCATTATTTCGAGAAGCTCGGAACCCTCTCTTCAAGGGGCTCGGAATTCTTTTTTCAAGAGGCTTGGAAGCATACCTTAAAGCAGCTCAGAGGCTTCTTTTCAAGATGAGCATCTTGAGCATCCGAGTGGACGCCTCCTTTTAAGTGGCTCGAAAGCCGCCTTTCAAGAGACTCGGAAGCCTATCTTCAAGAGGCTTGGAAGGTTCTCTCGGAAGAGGCACGGAATCCTACTTTCATAAGGCTCGGAAGCTTCCTTTCAATATGCTCGGAAGCCTTCAACAGTCAAAACAGTCCCTACAGTCAGTCCCTCGATGTAAAAACTTAATTTTAATTGGGAAGATTAAAAAAATGAAAATTTCAGAAAAGTTTATGATATATATATTCCGTTAGTTTTCAGGTCTATTTCTCATATACTTGAAGAGTAACGATTATTTTTATTTACAGCAAAAAATCATAGGGGGTACCTAAATTAATGCAAAAGTTTGAAGGGGTACCTCTCAAGAAAAAGGTTGAGAACCGCTGGTCTAGACCTAATATTTTGCTATTTCTGCAGATTTTCAATTTTTCTTTAGTCCAATAGTTCTCATTTTCTATGTTGTATATAGATATGAATATTTCTTTTCATGATATTGAACTGAAATAAAATTTAAGAAGTTCTTTGGCGCTTTTTCATGTATTGACATTTGCCTTAACATTAGATCTAATCATCATCGTTCCGACACACCGTCAGGTACGGTTACCATTTTGCGCGGTCTCGACAAAAAAAGCGATTTTCCGTGTGTTTCGCGATTGCCGCGGCCGAACCCTTGCCGGACTAGTGCGGGAAATAATATAGAAAAGTCCAACAGTGAAATTCCGGTGATAATTGGTGAAAAAACGGAGGAAAAAAGTGATTTCGATTGTGCTCCATATGCTGTGCAAAACAAAACAAATCGTATTCACTCGGCTGCACGACTGGTTTCATTGATTTTTTTGGTGGTGTGGTGGACGGTGCGTCCAAAGGGAAACCTTTTGGGAAAGAAAAAAGTGGCGAAAAGTTTCTGAGAATTCGCAAATTATCTGTAGAAGGAAAGTAAACGATCGATATCTGAAGGGTATTACAGTGCATTTCGTAAGTGTGTATTGACAGTGCGGCACACAATTTTGTGAACACCTACGGAAAACTAACGTCGAAGGGATAAAACAGGTAGTTTATCTTTATGTAAAGACCTTTTATGTTGATTTTGGGGTAGGCAACGGGTGACCGCTGCCGACTGAGTGAACCCGACGTAGAACGTGATGCCGGCCGCTAGTAGCGGCGACCCGGGAGGGTCAGTCAGACGAAGAATTCCAACGTATATGGACCCGACCAACAAGTTTGGTGAACTGACATTCTTACTGCTGACCGGGAAAGATGGTGTATCGCTATCGTCAAACTTGTATACTGTTGGAAAGTCCGTTGAAGCCTGTGCTGGTGGACTGATTGAAAGCGCTAGATCCGAAGCACAAGGATCAAAATACACACTCCGCGTTCGAGATCCAGCCCAAGTCGCAAGACTCCTCAAGTTAACGAAACTCATTGACGGAACAGAGGTAGAGATAGTTCCCCATCCGAGTCTAAATACTAGCAGATGCGTTATTTCCTGCTACGAACTGATTCACATGGCCGAAGAAGACATCCTAGAGGAGATGGCCGCCGATAACGTCATCCGTGTACAGCGGATTACAAGGAATGAAGGTGGAACACGTGTCAACACGTCTGCGTTGATTCTTACCTTCTGTAAGACCACGTATCCGGAACATATTTTGGTCGGCCGGCTAATCAATGTTCCTACTCGTCCATACTTTCCGAATCCCATGCTGTGCTATGGCTGTTTCAACTATGGTCATACACGCGCTCGTTGCCCTGGACCGAAACGCTGCTATAACTGCTCAGGGGAGCTCGGTGGGTCCCACGAAGAAAATGAATGCGATCAATCCCCTATGTGTCGTAACTGCAAGGGGAATCACCGACCAACGCAACGAGTCGTCAGTGCCCGGTGTACAAACAGGAGGTCGAAGTCATACAAATAAAAGTTCGCGACAATGTGTCTTTTCCGGAAGCTAGAAAGCGTGCTGAGTTGCAAGCCAGAGGTAGCTACGCTCAGGCAGCATCACAAGAATCGAAGGTAGAAGCGATAGAGAAAAAGTTGAACGAAGTAATAGCAGCCTTGAAAGCAAAAAGTGATGAGCTAATCAAAATGCGCGAGGAAAGTAGACAAAAGGACGAAAATATGCAACAGATGCAGAACCGCATTACGCAGCTGAAGTTGCACATCACCAGCCAACAGCGTAACGTCAACAACCAAAGTAGTAGCCAACAAGATGTCATCAGCAACCAAAAACTCGCTAATCAGTCGCAATGCAGCCAAGAAAAATCGCACCATAATCGAGAACAAAAAGCAGCTCATACGCTAATAGGCCCAACAACCCGATCTAGGAATAACTCCCCTGTAGTTCAGGAAACGAAGCGCGGACGCCATCTGAAGCACAACAACGGAAAACCTGTCACGTCACCAGAAACTAGCCCACCTCCTAAGAGATCAGCAACAACGTCGCGCCCCATCGAGGTAGAGTACTGCAGCGAAGAGACTGAGGAGTCGACATCCAAGAATCAACACATTCGATAACTTCACTATTCAACACCGTGGATAATAATGACAACCCATGCACGAACACGGATAACGAGAACAATCGGTTCGGAAGAGGGGAATGTGCAGTACCCCTTCCGACGCAAGTGCAGCAGGTCGAAGGAACTATCCGGGACGTCTTACCCCAACCCGTTGATAGTGAATTCACCTCTGTAGCCGATGGAAACAACAATGTAATCATAGCTCAGCAAACTCGAGAAAGACAACAGGGAGAAGGAATAGCCCTTCTGTGCCCTGGCCGCTACTCTACACAAACAGATGGAATCGAACTCACACCAACAAAAAACCATTCAGCACCAATTTCTTACACCACATCGAGCAACGAAGGAGTCGACTATACTACACAAAGTCTTTCCCCAGTGCCGGCTGTTGCCGGTAGTTCTGGAAACAACAGTCTAGTAGTTTCGGCAATGGCTGGCACTGTGGGGCAAGACGTCCCACAGGTCAGTCTTATATATTCCCATCCGTTGACAGATTCTGCTGCGCCCGATATATTTACAGGTTACCGCAAAACGTTGCTTCCATCCCCTGGAGAAGGACCATCCAACATACGACGAGCGAATATTACACAAAGCATTTCCCCAGTGCCGGCTGTTGTCGGTATTGGTAGAACTAGTGTAATGGTTTCGACAGCGGCTGGCACTGTGGGGCAAAACGTCCCACAGGCAAGTTCTAGTTTTCCTCACTCTCTAGCAGAAACTACGGCCCCTTCTCCTTTTACAGCCGACCCTTCGCACCGAAGAGCGCCGATGCGAAGAGAATCTGCTTCTTCTTTATCGTCTACAACAATATCTACAATGAACGGTCGCTCTGGGGCGGCTGCTTTGCCCTGGAGTTGAACCTGCGTGGACTCCGAGCGAACATTAATGAACTGAAACTTCTCATCGCCGACCTTGAACCTTCAGTCATCGCGCTCCAGGAGACTAAGGTCAACCAGACGGTCGTATCGCCGAATCTAATCGGCAGGAATTATACGTTGCTCCTACAATCGAACAACCTCCATTATTGGCAACACGGAGTTGGCCTTGCTATCCGGGAAGGCATTCCCTTCGAGCGTTTGCAAATCAATACCATCTTAAATCTTATTGCAGCACGTGTTCACGCACCAATTCAGATAACTGTTGTGTCAATATATATTCCGCCGATCTCTGTTCAGTGTCAGACAGTATTGAGTGAACTGTTTGAGCAGCTGGAGGGTCCGGTAATATTCCTGGGTGATTTCAATGCCCACCATCTCGCGTGGGGTTCGCAGTCGTGTAGCACACTTGGCCGTTTCATCGCTGAAACTTCGTTGGAAAAACATCTGGTTATCCTGAATGATGGCTCCCCAACTCGAATCGACCCGGCAACGGGTAGAACTTCGGCAATCGACGTCAGAAAGAGTAGCTCACCGATTCACCTGGCGAACTCTGACGGACACGCATAACAGTGATCACTTCCCTATAGTGGTATCTATCCCGGGATGGACACACTCACAAAAGACGCGACGTAAATGGCTCTACGACCAAGCAGACTGGTCGTTGTACGAACGTATCACCGCCGAAACTATTCACTCAGATGTCGATTGGGATGTCGACAACTTCTCAGAGCACATAATAGCAGCAGCGACTAAATCCATACCACGAACTAGCGACCGTATTGGACCAAAATCGGTACCATGGTGGTGCCCTGAAGCAAAGGAAGCAATTCGGTGGCGAAGGAAGTGTCTAAGATCCCTTCGACGCCTACAAAAAAAAACGCTCCTGATCAACCCGAAGCGCTGGCAATGTTCCAGGAAGCCAGGTCGGCAGCACGAAAGGCGATTAGGCAAGCAAAGCAGCAGTCGTGGGAGAATTTTGTGTCGACAATATCACCGAGTAGTACGACGACGGAGCTATAGAGAACAGTGAATACCTTGCGTGGCAGTAGGCAACAGCGAACTGTAGTACTCAAGCAAGTGGACGGTTTTACGAATAACCGTGATGAAGTAGCGGAAGAACTAGCGACTTTCTACATCCAGAGATCAGCAACCTCCAGCTACCCTTCATCTTTCCAGAAGACAAAGGCAGTAGCAGAACGAAGGTCTATAGAAACTTCGCCCAATACCGATGATGAGTACAATATAGACATCACCCTGAATGAACTATTGTGGGCCCTCGACAAAGGGTGAAGTGTTTCTACAGGTTCCGATTCGATAGGGTATCCCTTGCTTCAACGTCTACCCCTATCCGTGAAGATAACACTCCTTAAATTGCTCAATAAAATCTGACACAACGGTGAGTTTCCTGACAGCTGGCGAAACGCCATTGTCATTCCCATTCCAAAACCACACTGCCACGAGCCCGGACCCGATTCATTCCGACCAATATCGCTCACTAGCTGCATGGCGAAGCTGCTGGAGCGGATAATCAACCGCCGACTGATAACTGAGCTGGAATCGGCTGGACGGCTTGATAAGCGCCAACACGCTTTCCGCTCAGGCCTTGGCACCGATACCTACTTTGCCGAACAGGAGAGATCACTACCAACCGTTGACGAGCACTGCCTGATAGCCTCGCTGGACCTGTCAAAGACATATGATACCACCTGGCGGCATGGCATACTGCGTACTCTTAAGTCATGGCGGATACGTTGTCGGATGATGAACATGCTGCGAAGCTTTCTTGCGGAGCGAACGTTCCAAGTGTCCGTGGGAGGACATCTGTCTCGTGAGCACCAACTGGAAAACGGAGTGCCGCAGGGATCAGTTCTCTCCGTAACGCTATTTCTTGTTGCGATGTAACCCATCTACCGAATACTGCCGAGCGGAGTTGACATTCTCCTGTATGCGGACGACATTCTTCTCGTTGTACGTAGACAAAAAACCGAAGGACTGCAACGTAAACTGCAAGGCTGCCGTCAAGGCCGTCGACAAACGGGCCAAGAGTGTCGGATACGCGGTGTCAGCAACGAAGTCTCAAATATTCTACTGCAGCCCGAATGCGCGTCGTGAACCAGCGCAGAATATCACCATTGACCGGAAAGCCATACCAAGGACAAACAGACTGAGGATCCTGGGCGTAACCTTGGATCGAACGCTGACCTTCAAGCCACACTGCCAGCTGATGAAGAAATCATGCGAGTCTCGACTACGGATTCTGCAAATAATCGGCGCCAAGCTTCCGCGTGGCAATTGAACGACCTTGCTGCAGGTCGGCACCGCCTCAGTGACCTCGAAACTTACCTACGGGATCGGCCTGGTGAGCTTAGGAGGTCCAGGAACATTACAAACACTTGCTCCCACTTACAACAAAATGGTTCGGCTTGCTTCCGGAGCCTTCGTGACTAGCCCGGTAAACTCGATCATGGCTGAAGCGGGAACTCTGCCCTTCGAATTACTGGCGGCGCAGTTTATAGCGCGTACTGCTATCCGAATACAAGCGTAAAACCGAAATAACGATACCCTTCCTATAGTTCGACGAATATTCGATCGTTTGACTGAATTGACGGATACAACGCTCCCCGTAATCGGTCGCCTTACTAGGCATGGTGATCGTGAGTGTAATTCCCGAAAACCAACGATTGTTCAACAGCTACTAGCTTCCAGGTTCCACCACTCGACAATTATATACACCGACGGTTCCAAGGGTGAAGATGCCGTAGGAGCCGCATTATATAACACTGGGTTCACAAGGACGTATAGCCTCCCGAAAAGGTGCAGCGTTTTCTCTGCGGAAGCATACGCCATTAAAATGGCTGTTTCGATCCCAAATACTGAAGATGTAGTGATCCTTACGGATTCGGCTAGTTGCTTGCTGGCTTTAGAAGCAGGTAGATCCCGACGCCCGTGGATCCAAGATATTGAAAACGTCATAAAATATAAAGCTGTACGATTTTGCTGGATTCCAGGGCATGCTGGCATCACTGGAAACATGCAAGCCGATCGCCTAGCTAGCGAGGCCAACATCCTATGAATATACCCATTCCAAGCGAGGACTCTGAAAGTTGTGAAACATGCGTCGTCACTGGGACAACGAATGGTACGAATCCAGAGATGCAAAATTAAGAGAAGTGGAAAACGACACCTATAGATGGACAGACCACAATATCACGATGGATCAGCGCGTTTTAACGCGGTTGAGAATCGGCCATACCCGGTACATTCACTCGTTTCTTCTGAAAAAGGAACCCCCGCCAATCTGCGAATGCTGCGGAACCGTACTGGATGTTCGGCACCTTACTTTAGAATGCAAGAAGCACGAAAAGGAAAGACGTAAAAATAACATCGGCGATAGTTTAGGTGAGGCCCTGGGTAATGCAGAAACTTCAACTGAAAGCCTATTGAATTATTTGCACCAAACACAATTGTACGAAAAACTTTAGAATTGTAACAGAACTTATTTTTTGACACAAATGCACTCCTCTGGTGTAACGTGTCAGTAATAAACAAACAAACAAACATTAAATCTAATCACAGAACTTTATTTTCAAATTCGGTTTATCTTTTTGTTTATGTGTTATTTTCTCTTAAAACATCATCTAAATCTCATTTCGACTAGGAGACAAACTAACAAAATTTCTTTTCTTTTAATAAGAAAAATTCTGTTTAGTTTTAATAAGCAAAATTTATTCAAAAATCCATCGACCAATTTATATTAAAAAATTACCTATTACCGATATATTATGCTGAAATTCACTTTTAACATGCGACTAAATGTCTTTTGGACTAAATGTCCATTCGACTAAAAGTCCCGTCGACCGAATGTCATTCGGCTAAACGTCATTTGACGAACTGTCTCAAACACAGTTATATCCTGCTGAGTGTTTTTTTTTATAAAATGGATTTTTCGTGTACAATTATTGTGTGTGCCGATGTTTTTTATCATGACAGACGTCACGACACCAATTTATAATTTTTAATGCCGATTTAAGTTTACAGAATTATATATCCATCACATTCACAATAAATATATTGAAAATTGCAGAAACTTCACTAAAAAATTAAAATTCACAAATGATTGTAATTGCGTATGAAGATTGATTTTAAAATTCAAACAGGAATTCCTTTACGGTAAAATTTCAATTTTTTTTATTGCCAAAAGTCTTAGAAGTGCATAAAACATAGAGATGCGGTTTTATCTTAGAAAAAAAATATTTCAAAAAATTTGACTCGAATCTGAATTGATTTTTGATACCAAATGTCATAGAAATGCACGAAACATCGAGATCTGGTGTCATCCCGAAAAAAAGAATATTGGAAAATTTTTGATTTTTTGGGACTTAGACCAGGGAAATAGAGGGGGATGGACCCTGGTCAAGAACAAGAGGAAGCCGAAAACGTCAAGGGCCGAAAGGAAGGCCCAGGCGAATGAGGGTAGCAAGAATTCTAGGGTAGGCACCAATCGCTCCAGGGTCATCAAAACGGACGAGGCTAAGTACTTGGACGTCTTGAAGGCGATGAGGAGTGACGTCAAGCTCGGTGAATTCGGCGCCGACGTACGTCGAATAAGACGTACCTGGACGGGCGAGATGATCCTCGAGCTGAAGCGGGGCGTCTCGCAAAAGGGTGCCACCTACAAGAAGTTGGCGGAAGAAGTCCTAGGCGAGACGGTCAAGGTGAGGGCACTCACGACGGAGGACGAGATCACCGAAGTCGAAGAGCTCGTCACGGCACTGCGGCGACAGTGTGAAGTGGAGACGCCCACCGCAGCCATTCGGCTACGGAAAGGTCCGACAGGGACGCAGGTAGCATTGGTTCGGCTATCTGCAGCGGACGCCTTCAACGTGTGCGCAGGTTTAGAGGAAACGGCGGAACACGTGTTGTTCGTGTGCCCACGTTTTCGCGCAATGCGTGACCACATGCTTGCCACATGTGGTCTGGACACTACCCCGGACAACCTAGTTCGGAGGATGTGTAAAGATGAAGTTGGCTGGAACGCCGTTTTATCGGCTATCGTCCAAATCGTCTCGGAGCTATACAGAAGGTAGCGGTGGACTCAAGAATGGCTAGTTCAGGCGCAAATAAGAGGTGGTCCAAGGGATCGGAGTCGGCTTCATGGGTCATACCGGTGGTCATGCTCTCTGGTCGAACTCGATCCTTTTATCGAACAAGTGGCCACGCGAAAAACAACATGGTATCGTCGCTTTCGCGGCGTCGGTCAACCGGGCGGGTTCCGAGCCCGAAGACGGAAAGGGGTCCTAGTCAGGCGTAGGTACCGCGTCGGCAAGACGTAGGTACCGCGTCGGCAAGTCCCTCTGTGTGTTGGCGAATAGGCCCTGTCGCAGAGAGGTCAATTTGGGGTGCACGCGGCATCATCATTCTTGATACCAGTCGTGCAGAGGGAAGCAGGCGCGAAGTCGACCCTTCCCACCTTCCCAGGACAGGGTATGGTAAGGCCACCTGGAGAGCCGGCAATGCGCTGGCATGATACCATGGTGTTCTTCTAAAAAAGCGACACGCAGCTAACCGCGAGGGTGCGTTGTGCACTGGCCCCCCTTTGAAGCATTACTTTCTGGTTTTACCGAAGGGACTATGGGCTTGGCGGCAATGGAAACGGTTTAGCGGGTCGGGGATGTAGTCCTGCCTCCCTCATTTGCTGTTGGAGGTGGTCCTTAACCCCGCACTTCCTGGACAACCCAGGATGTCTGTTGGGCAGATCCCCCCCCTCCATTGCTTAGGAAGAAAAAAACACACACACATACTTTTTTCGGTTTTGAAATTTGTTTCAAGGATGGACCCTTTCGGGATGAATAAAATGGCCGATAGGGTCTTTCCGCGTCTTGTTTTGCGGGCTACGTGGCTCGAATCCCGCCATAGTAAGAAGCAAATTTTTCGTACCAGCGGAAACTTCCCCAGTGGTCCACTTGGTGTTGTGTAAATGTACTGTCTGTTGCCTAATGCATAGGTGTTAATTATTCAGTCTGTGTTTGCGAGGCTTCATGACCGCGAGAGACTTGGTGGTCAATTTTTCATTGGCTTTTATCGGTGAGACGAACTACCTAAGCTCAAGGTGGAAGGAAGCATTCTTATAAAACACGATAAACCAAAGTAACAAAAGTAAAGGTTCTCGTTTTCGATTTGGAACACATCTGCTTTGTGCGGTCAAAAAGTTTAACAATTAGTGCGCGCGCTCGATACGCAACTGTTTCCCGCGAACCTGTATCGTTTTGCTTTGTGCGGCGAAAAACAAATCGATTAGGAAACGTTTGGTCGTGTTCCTGTTCGGTATGCAGTTGGTTCGCGTGATCCAGTGTATTTTTGTTGTACTCTGTTCAGTATTTTGCACAACCGGTATCATTTTGCTTTGTGTGCCGAAAAATGAAGCACGTGTTTGATCGTGTTTCTGCTCGGTACGCAGATAATTCGTGCGATCCGGTATCGTTCTATTTTGTGCGGTCTAAAAGTAAATCGGTCGAAAAATGGCATTCGTTTTATTGTGTTTCTCGTATACTAAGAATACGTAGATGCTAAACAGGAGACCCATAGTGTTATATACCAATGGACTCAGCTTGACAACTTGAGGTGATGTCTGGCCACCATTCTATGAAAGGAAAAATTGAGCCGAGACGAATTTTGTTCAAATTGCAAATCATTATCGCTTAGCTACATAACAAAGTTGCCTTCGGCAGCAGAATCACGCGTCGAAGGGAGATGCTGTATAAATTTATTCGCATGGATGGCGTCAGTACCAGCCAAGTGAAATTATCTCTCAAGATTCTGATTTTGGTTTTGCTGCTGTTATTGATTGGAAAAGCGCATTATGGAAAATAAATTGGTTCTTTTCATAACCACAATTTTATAGAGACCAATTTTATGAGACCAGTTTTCATCAAAGGGCAAATCATAATCGCTTGGCAACACCAGAAAGTTTCCTTCGACAGCAGAATCATAATCGCGCATCGGAGAAGCGGCAAAAATGTATTCGCATAGACAGTAGGTGTCAGTAGCACTCAAGTGAAATATTTTCTCAAGATTCTAATTTAAATGTTAAGCCCCAAACGCAATTCAGTGGAAACGGCAAGATTGTTAAACTGTTAAATTCTGCCGTTTTAATCGTCATTCCTCTGCATTGTTCAGTAATTGTAAACGCACATAATTGAAACTAAATCGATCCAAGACCATCATTTTATACGCATGCACTGTTTTTTTGTCGCCATTTTGAAAAGCTGATGAAATCAACTCACGGAGTGTAAAGAATCCACAATTGACTATGTCCACGCAAAATTTTAATAATTTTAACCAACGGATCAGAAGTTAGAGCAATTTGAGTGTGTGTGCATTTTAAACGGTACACCCTTTACTTTTATAAAATAGTCTTGGCTTGTACCACCTATGAATTCGTACGAATTCGCTCAATACTAATGTTTATTTTCTAATTTTTAAGGACTCTTAAGAGATTTTTTTTAGGAAAGTTTTTTTTTGTCTTCATTATCGAGACTTTCAGTCCGAGGCTGACTCATCTCGTAGGGGAAGTTTTAAATTGTTTCTGTGAAATAAAATATTTAGTTTGTGGAAAATTTTGTATTTTTTTTTTCAATGGAAAATCCTCTATGGAAAATGGGTTGGTGGTTTACAAAACTTCTCTTTTGTTTATGTAAATTTTGCATTATTTGAGCAAATCTCATATTCATTTACTGCTACTACATAATCTGATTTCTTTTTGCCAAATTCCTAACTTTTCATGACAAATTTCTAATCTCTATGGAAATTGTAATTTGCTGTCAAAATTTTTATTTGTGTATCGTAAACATTGGACATTGTAAAATATGTTTTATATCGCCATATATTTTCTCTCACTTGTTCTTCGTATACAGCGTTGTTTCAAAACAGCAAGGCCCATTTATGGAACTCTTAATTTTCAACGGGCAACAAGTTAATTATTTATGATCTAATCTCCTTACGGTGAAATTTCCGAAAACGTGAGTGTGTGGTATTCAAATCATGTCCGGAATTCGAACCGCCACGGTATATGCGCAGCACCTAATCAAACGCTTATCAGTGCCCAATCCCCGGAAAAAATCCGCACGAAATTGCACACCGTCGTATCACGATCATGGCCGTAATAAATCAATTGGTCTCCGTGTATGAGATGCGAGCAATGGAGTGAATGAAATTTCTCAGGGTCATCGCAATCGCATCCCCATAGTAGCAGAGGTTTTGCCACCGCCGGACCTACCGCGATTGTTGCATAACGAAACGACGACGCCACTAATGTGTACGGTCGTAGGTACATATGGAATGGACCGATCATGATAAGCGCTCCACGGCAGCTCTGTATTCTATGACCAATGGGAGATTGGCACGTAATCGCGAAATAGTCTTATCCGTGAATTGGGAATTGAAATTCTAGCGACCGCTCCCCGATAAAGCAAATTGCCGATCACAAACTACAAGATACCGTTGCGAATCGGCAGCATCAAAAGAGAATGATTCCCGCCATTTGGAAAAAATGGCGGGAAATGTGTGGCGCCACATGCCCTTGTTACCGACCAGAATGCGAGCAATTGTGCAATCGGTGAGCTGATACAAAGTGTACGAATTCGCGGGAAAAGATCGCCATCGAGCCCATGTAAAGGACGCGAATGCTGTTTAAACATTGATAGGCTTGTATTAGGATTGACACTTTACGATCGCTTAGCGGTTTGTTTGTAATTTACACGCGGATGTGATTGTTGCTCAGCGTGTAACAAACGACTGCTAGGGAGAAAGGCTTGCCTATCGCAACCGATGACGCGTCCTTTGTTGTCAAGAATGAACAACAAACGAGTACTGCTATTCTATGCCAATAATTGCTGTTTACGAGCGCAAGGTTAAACAATACTCAACCGCTCGGAATTATTCAATGATCAGCGTTCAAGTAGGTACTTAACATTGGAAAATTAATTAGATTGAAACGACTGGTGACGAGACTACCGGTATGAATGCCTGCCAGTGGATTTGCACGTCCTACTTAATAGTAGTAAGGCGCCAACTTTCGGTGGGAAGGCGCCAGGTGCCAACTCTCAAAAAAGGAAAAAAAAGAACGCGTAGTGATGAGGAAACGAATCGGACACGGGCACAACATTACTACCCAGCAGAATTAATTCATAAATTACAGGCGATCAGCCCTCAGAATCCATTCCCAACGAACGATTGTATCCGGGCTGGCCGTAAACGAATTTGGCCAACCCCGGCTGCCTTCCAGTCAGTTTTAGGGTAACCGCACCGGTACGGAACGTGTACGGCAGTGTTTTGAACATCTTTTGTCGAAATACAATAATTCAATAATTGAGCATCCATGGACTTTAAGGATGTTAGGAGTTATAAGCGCGACTCTTGAAGGGATAAGTTCGATAGAATTAGAGCACACAGGAAATTCTTTTGAGTTTGTTGGAAATATTTCAAATTTTCAACAGAAAAAAACAGTTCTCTTTTTTATGGGAAATTGTGGAGAATTTCTATAAGACATTCTTCAAAATTGTCACGGGGAATGTTTTAAAATTCCAAATGAATTTGTTACAAATTTCCACCCAAAATTCTTCGGGATTGCCCGGAAGAAATTTATAATTTTGGATTTTGCATGGAAAATACGTGATTTCTACTATGAAAATATTTATCACTGGAAAATTCAGGAGAAAGCTTACTCCACATAGTAATGGAGAGTTTTCAAGTTGTACCTATAAAGGTGGTCAAGACACATTAGTATTGAACTCCACAGCATCGACTAATAATATTTTTATTGAATTTATAATATTAGAAAATGATTGGATTTGAGTCCGTCTAAGATACAATTGCGAGCTCATGTAATCGGGGGTCAGAATTCCGCCAAGAATTCCTCCGGAAGTCCCGCCAGGAGTTCCTCCGCAAGTTCCGCCAGGAATTCCTCCGGAAGTTCCGCCAGGAATTATTCCGGAATTTCCGCCAGGAATTCCTCCGGAAGTTCCGCCAGGAATTCCTCCGGAAGTTCGGCCAGGAATTCCTCCGGAAGTTCCGCCTGGAATTCCTCCGGAAGTTTCGCCAGGAATTCCTCCGGAAGTTCCCCCAGGAATTCCTCCGGAAGTTCCGCCAGGAATTCCTCCGGAAGTTCCGCCAGGAATTCCTCCGGAAGTTTCGCCAGGAATTCCTCTGGAAGTTCCGCAAGGAATTCCTCCGGAAGTTCGGCCAGGAATTCCTCCGAAAGTTCCGCAAGGAATTCCTCCGGGAGTTCCGCCAGGAATTCCTCCGGAAGCTCCGCCAGAAATTCCTCCGGAAGTTCCGCCAGGAATTCCTCCGGAAGTTCCGCCAGGAATTCCTCCGGAAGTTCCGCCAGGAATTCCTCCGGAAGTTCCGCCAGGAATTCCTCCGGACGTTCCGCCAGGATTTCCTACGAAAGTTCCGTCAGGAATTCCTCCGGAAGTTCCGCCACGAATTCCTCCGGAAGTTCCGCCAGGAATTCCTCCGGAAGTTCCGCCAGGAAATCCTCCGGAAGTTCCGCCAGGCATTCCTCCGGAAGTTCCGCCAGAAATTCCTCTGGAAGTTCCGCCAGGAATTCCTCCGCAAGTTCCCCCAGGAATTCCTCCGGAAGTTCCGCCAGGAATTCCTCCGGAAGTTCCGCCAGGGATTTCTCAGGAAATTTCGTCAGGAATTCCTCCGGAAGTTTCGCCAGGAATTTCTCCGGAAGTTCCGACAGGAATTCCTCCGGAAGTTCCGACAGGAATTCCTCCGGAAGTTCCGCCATTCCAGATTCCAGATTTTCCTCCAGGCATTTTTTTGGAAGTTCCTCCAGTAATTCTTGCGGCAGCTCCTCCAGGAATTCCTGTGGAAGTTCCTCCAGCAATTCCTCCAGAAATTCTTCCGGAAGTTCCTCCAGTAATTCTTCCGGAAGTTACTCCAGTAATTCTTCCGGAAGCTCCTCCAGGAATTTGTGTGGAAGATCCTCCAGGAATTCACCTCCGAAAGTTCTCTCCTTCAAAAATTCCTTCGGAATTTCTCCAAGGAATTAGTTGGGAAGTTCTTCCAGGAATTTCTCCAAGAGTTTCTTTAGGAATTCCTTCGGAAGATCTTCCAAGAAATTTATCCGGAAGCTCCTCCGAAAGTTTCTGCAGGAAATCCTTCGGAAGTTCCTTCAGGAATTCCTTCGAAAGTTCCTCCAGGAATTCCTTCGGAAGTTGCTCCTGGAATTCCTTCGGATGTTCCCCGAGGAATTCCTCTGGAAGTTCCCTCAGGAATTCCTTCGGAAGTTCCTCCAGCAATTCCTCCAGGAATTACTCCGAAAGTTCCTCCAGGAATTCCTCCGGAAGTTCCTCCAGGAATTCCTAAGTAAGTTCCCCCAGGAGTTTCTCCAAGGAATTTCTCCGGAAGTTTTGTAAGATTTTCCAGGAATTCCTCCGGAAGTTTCTCCAGGATTTTTTTCAGAAGTTCCTCCAAGAATTTCTTCGGCTCCGGAAATTCGCCTCGGTATCCCTCTAGAAGCTCCTCCAAAAATTACTTCGGAAGTTCCTCAAAAATGTTACGCAGGAATTTCCTCCGTTCCTTCAGGAATTCCTCTAGATTTTCCTCCAGGCATTTTTCCAGTAATTCTTCCGGAAGTTCTTCCAGTAATTCTTCCGGAAGCTCCTCCAGGAATTCCTATGGAATTCATCTGGAATTTCATTCAAAAATTCCTCCGGAAGTTTACTCGAAAATTCCTTCGGAAGTTCCTCATGGAATTACTAGGGAATTTCTTCCAGGAATCTCCCCAGAGGTTTCTTTAGAAATTCCTTCGGAAGTTCTTCCAAGAAATTTCTCAGGATGCTCCTCCGGAAGTTCCTCCAGGAAATCCTTCCTAAGTTACTCTAGAAAATCCTTCGTAAGTTTCTCCAGGAAATCCTTCGGAAGTTCCTCCAGGAAAACCTTCAGAAGTTCCTCCAGGTCTTCCTTCGGAAGTTCCTCCAGGAATTCCAGGAGTAGCTTCCGAAGGAAGACCTGGAGGAACTTCCGAATTCCTGGCGTAACTTCCGGAGGAATTCCTGGCGGAACTTCTAGAGAAATTCCTGGCGGAACTTCCGGAGGAATTCCTGGCGGAACTTCCGGAGGAATTCCTGGCGGAACTTCCGGAGGAATTTCTGGAGGAACTTCCGGAGGAATTTCTGGAGGAACTTCCGGAGGAATTCCTGGCGGATCTTTCAAAGGAATTCCTGGCGGAACTTCCGGAGGAATTCCTGGCGGAACTTCCGGAGGAATTCCTGGCGGAACTTCCGGAGGAATTCCTGGTGGAACTTCCGGAGGAATTCCTGGGGGTACTTCCGGAGGAATTCATGGCGGAACTTCCGGGGGAATTCCTGGTGGAACTTCCGGAGGAATTCCTGGCGGAACTTCCGGAGGAATTTCTGGAGGAACTTCCGGAGGAATTCCTGGCGGATCTTTCAAAGGAATTCCTGGCGGAACTTCCGGAGGAAGTCCTGGCGGAACTTCCGGAGGAAGTCCTGGCGGAACTTCCGGAGGAAGTCCTGGCGGAACTTCCGGAGGAAGTCCTGGCGGAACTTCCGGAGGAAGTCCTGGCGGAACTTCCGGAGGAAGTCCTGGCGGAACTTCTGAAGAAATTCATGGCGGAGCTTCCAGAGGAATTTCTGGCGGAGCTTCCGGAGGAATTCCTGGCGGAACTTCCGGAGGAATTCCTGGGGGTACTTCCGGAGGAATTCATGGCGGAACTTCCGGAGGAATTCATGGCGGAACTTCCGGAGGAATTCATGGCGGAACTTCCGGAGGAATTCCTGGTGGAACTTCCGGAGGAATTCCTGGCGGAACTTCCGGAGGAATTCCTGGAGGAACTTCCGGAGGAATTCCTGGCGGAACTTCCGGAAGAATTCTTGGCGGAACTTCCGGAGGAATTCTTGGTGGAACTTCCGGAGGAATTTTGGCGGAACTTACGGATGAATTCTGGCGGAACTTCCGGAGGAATTCCTGGCGGAACTTCCGGAGGAATTCCTGGCGGAACTTCCGGAGGAATTCCTGGCGGAACTTCCGGAGGAATTCCTGGCGGAACTTCCGGAGGAATTCCTGGAGGAACTTCCGGAGGAATTCCTGGCAGAACTTCCGGAGGAATTCCTGGCGGAACTACCGGAGGAATTCCTGGCGGAACTTCCGGAGGAATTCCTGGCGGAACTTCCGGAGGAATTCCTGGCGGAACTTCCGGAGGAATTCCTGGGGGTACTTCCGGAGGAATTCATGGCGGAACTTCCGGAGGAATTTCTGGTGGAACTTCCGGAGGAATTCCAGGGAACTTCCGAGGAATTCCGGCGGAACTTCCGGAAGGATTCTTGGCGGAACTTCCGGAGGAATTCCGGGCGGAACTTCCGGAGGAATTCCTGGCGGAACTTCCGGAGGAATTCATGGCGGAACTTCCGGAGAATTCTGGCGGAACTTCCGGAGGAATTCCTGGCGGAACTTCCGGAGGAATTCCTGGCGGAACTTCCGGAGGAATTCCTGGCGGAACTTCCGGAGGAATTCCTGGCGGAACTTCCGGAGGAATTCCTGGCGGAACTTCCGGAGGAATTCCTGGCGGAACTTCCGGAGGAATTCCTGGCGGGACTTCCGGAGGAATTCCTGGCGGGACTTCCGGAGGAATTCCTGGCGGAACTTCCGGAGGAATTTCTGGCGGGACTTCCGGAGGAATTCCTGGCGGGACTTCCGGAGGAATTCCTGGCGGGACTTCCGGAGGAATTCCTGGCAAAACTTCCGGAGGAATTCCTGGAGGAACTTCCGGAGGAATTCCTGGCGGAACTTCCGGAGGAATTCCTGGCGGAACTTCCGGAGGAATTCTTGGCGGAACTCCCGGAGGAATTCCTGGCGGAACTTCCGGAGGAATTTCTTATTCCTCCACGTTATTCCTCGGTAATTGGCACACTCCAGTCTGTGCCCTTTCTTAAAGAGAGGGCAAATGAGGCCGTACGACCAGCTAGCAGCCATTTCCTCGTCTTCTCATATTTTCGACATAATATGGTGCAAAACTTTATAAAGCTGCCATGTTTGAGAAGTTCACCCGGGAGCTGGTCCTTCTCCGCAGCCTTATTGTTTTTCAGCTCTTTAACAACTTTTTTAACCTCATCTAGTGTAGGCGACTCCACAGCTTGTTCATCGTCGCTAATATTTATTCTATTCACCGATGCACCGTCACTTCCACTATTCAACAAAGTCTCGAAGTGTTGCTTCCACCTGGCAGCCACTTCGGTTTTATCTGTTAGCAGATTCCCTTGTTGGTCGTTGCACGTGACGGGAGACGGCGCTATCTTTCTTCGCACGCCATTGACAGACTCATAAAACCTCCGCATATCGTTCTGCTCCATTTTTTTCCTGCGCCTCGCTAATCACTTGTTCTTCATATTCTTTCTTCTTTCTGCGGTGGGTTCCTTTTTCGGCTGCTCTTGTTTCCTTGTACCGATTTATATTTGCCCAACATCCGGCTTCTGGCAACGTTCTTCTCGTCTGTCACTCTCTGACACTCCACAACGAACCAACACATCCTGGATCGCCTCTGTGCCGTGCCTACAACTTCTCGTGCTGCTGTCACCGCTCCATGGATCGACTCCCATAGATCGTTGATATTGTCGCTAACGTTGATTGCTCAGCCGATAATCCTTCCACCGACAATCGCTGGATATTGTAACGCATCGTTCGCTGTGATCTCTCGTTCGATACAGAATAAAATTGACAGTTGTGCGTTGCTTCCGTATCGAATGGTGTGCCCTTGAAAACGCGAGTACTTTGAAAATTGGATTCTGTCAGGAGTGACCTTAACAACCGTGATCGAATTTTACTGACAACGAGATAGTGATCAGAGTCAATGTTCGGACCTCTGAATGTCCGCACATCGATAACATCCGAGAAATGGCGCCCATCCACCAGAACATGGTCTATCTGGTTGCAAGTTTCACCATTTGGGTGTCTCCAGGTGTGCTTTCGGATATTCTTTCGTGCAAAGTAGGTGCTACTGATGGCCATCCCTCTGGCAGCAGCGAAATTTACTAGTTGTAGGCCGTTGTCATTGGTAGCGGAAAGAAGGCTCTCCCTACTAATTATGGGACGGAAAAAGTCCTCTCTACCGACCTGAGCGTTAGCGTCTCCGATAACAATTTTCACGTCATGCTTTGGGCACTCTCCATAGGCTTTATCAAGACATTCATAAAACGTGTCCTTCACGTCGTCGGATTTATCGTTTGTCGGTGCGTAAACGTTGATTTGGCTGCAATTGAAGAATTTGCCCCGTATCCTCAACACACATCCCAAGCAGCACGCGCAACATCTTTCAAATAGGTGTTTGTTCCTAATAAATTGCATTGAAGATACTGGCATTACATCGAGTCACATTGAAGCCACTTCCCAGTTTCAGAAAAACACAATGTTTCATTTCCGTTTAAGTGGCGTCGCAATATTCTACCCATCTTGGGTGGTTTAAAATTCGATGTGTTTCATATCAGAAACAATACAGATAAGTTGCAGAATTAATAACACTTCGGTTCATTGCTGTTACGACAATGTTTCTGATATGTTGCAAAACACTTTGAGCTCAGCTGAGCAGTATTTTATTTTTGACAGTCCCCTGCATGTTCCGTATAAGGTACAATGCAGTTACAAATGACTTTGTTGTTCATGTAGTGCATTTGTAGCAGAATCTCCAAATAGAATTGTTGGTGTGATGGTAATAGCAGAAGGTTGTAAATCTCAAGGTCCATGGTTCGATTCCCGGTTGGTTTTCGTGTTTTTATTTTCATTGTAGCCGCAAGATGTTGCAAATAGGCTCCACCTCTTGCGCTTTTTGTGTCACAAAGGAGTTCCAAATACGACGCGTTGTGTATAAGTCAGACCTTTAGTAAGTCACACCACAGTTGTTGTTACTCACTGAGAAACAAGAGGTGTTGCTTGGGATATTCGTTCGCTAATAGGTTTCCACCGCATCACTCGCTTCATCTGTTTGCCCATCACTACGAAACCAACTCCATGCTCTGCTTTTCCGCCGTCATTGTGATAGATGTTATATTTGAATACAGTATTGGTCGTGGGGTCCGCGGCTCGGAATTCACGTTCTCCGGATCTAGGCCATCGGACTTCTTGAATAGCGGCCACGTTCACTCCAACCTTCTGCAGTTCACGAGCCAGAAGGCTCACTCGTCCAGCTTTAAGTACCGAAAAAAAGCTTCTAAGTAGCTGTACATCTCAAGCCTCGAACTCAAGAATTGTTTGGAAAACCGATAATATCCCAGAACTACCTTGCGGTGCATTTATTACCTTCTATATGATATATTGAACACGGTTAAATACCTGTCATAAGACGAGTTTATACAATCCCATTGAATTCCACCACTTAATTGTATCTTGACAGATACGTATTTCGACCTCAACGGTAAGGCCGTCTTCAGTGTCTCGTACTTGACTCGACTTGTCGACTAAGTCGAGTCAAGTACGAGACACTGAAGACGGCCTTACCGTTGAGGTCGAAATACGTATCAGTCAAGATACAATTAAGTGGTGGAATTCAATGGGATTGTATAAACTCGTCTTATGACAGGTGAAAACATTCCACTAAAAAGCTCAAAATAATTTTCTTACGGTTAAATACTCAAATAAACTTTGAGTAATGAAAAAAGATTTTTCGCAGCTGTAGATTTCAAGTCCTGGACTCAAGGATAATTTGGATGAACTACCACGTCCAAGGAAGTTGAAAAATAGTTTATTGTTCATCACAGTAACTCAACGGATACGTTTGATTAAAACAAAAATATTTTGAAACAGTACAAACCGCTGCCAATATACCTGATATTATCTCTTTCGTATCCTCTCCATCTTCGTGGCGTCCTAGGTTGTCGTAGGGCCTTGATCGCCCATGTCTGATATTTTATCCTCATATGGGAGCTGAATTCAAACAATTTTTGTGAAGTAGAAAAGAAAAAACTTTTATCCATCGTGCGATTTTCTACATCCATTTTTCTGTTGGGGACATATTTGACTCGTGGGCTTGAAAGGGTTGATGAATTATCAGAAGTGTACTGCATGTAGAGAGACATTAAACCTAATAGAAATTCAATCTTAGATTCGGCATTTTATTTATTGAATTTTCTTTCAAAATTGAATTTTCGTCTAATTCACGCGAAGCCTTCAAATAATTTATATAAGTTGCATGGTCCTAACAACTCTGCATTTTCCCACGTGGGATGTGTTAATCCAGGAGATGTCAGTGTCAGGCAATGATAATTTAGAAATATGCGGACATTCTCAACCATTTTTGGGGTTTCGCAAAGGGTTTTCTGAGAGATTGATACATCTCAGATCTCACTTTTTTTGTTTTTCAGGGGCAAATAAATTCATAGAATTGACTCCGATTTCTGAAAATCATAAAAAAAAGTTCAGCAATGATCCACCTACCCTACCGTCAGACATTATTTAAAAATATTTAACTACAGCTTCTCGCCATTTTCTTCCGTTTCTCCCGTTCGCTGATAAATTGCTTCAATGCCGAAAAAACAAAGCGATGACCAGGAGTAACAACACAATGCAATCCACCAGAGTGAGAAAACCACGAAGAAAACTGTCCAAAAACTCCGACTGAGTGTGTGTACAGTTCGGGTACCTGATTATGCCAATCATCCATCGACCGACCAAGCACATCACGCAAACTCGGTACGTGAATGTACGTAAAAGTAAGTACGGTTCGATCCATGTCGTCCGGAGTTCAGAGGATTTGCAAACAAGTTCTTTTCTGGCTTGCTTTTTTTTTCTTTCTTGCATTTTGCGAAACCAGTAGAACGCATAAAAAATTAAACATCTGCTCTTCTTAAGACGCATCACACACATACCCACAGCCTCGGCTTTATTTTGGCTTGTTTCTTCGCCTTGAGGCTGTTTACCATATTTTGGCTGCTTGGGACCTCGCCCTGCAAGGCCCCTCTCGGTACCCTTGTTCTAATGGGTAATGAGTACACGGTGAGAATGGCTTGTTTGAAAATGTTGTTTCTTTTCTGCATTATTGTTTTCCAAATTGAACAACTCACAATCAGAGTAACACCTCTGATTCCACTATAAAACTGCAAACATAATGGAGCAAATAATGCTTCTTGAAAAGAGACAAATTATTTTTATCAACGAAGATTGTAGACTTTCCGGAAAATTGTTCAATATGTTGAACAACTCAAACTCGATGGATTTGTTTTTTTTCGTGTATGCATTTGGCCATGTCCTTTGTCGAGGAGACGCTCTTCTCGATCAAGGTAGGCTAGACGAATCGCAAAGGTAAAGAGGACGTGCAGACAAACAACAACAAAGGAAAAAAAACTGGTAGAAATTGGAGAAAGAAGTTCCTGCTTCTTTGTGCAAAATGCTGCATTACACAAACGGCTTAGCGTAGCGTTGAGGATAAACGTTCCCTAAGAAGATGAGGAGACGCGGCAGGTAAGATGGGATCACCATATAGAGGTGTGTTCTTTGGGTTGTAAAAGATGAGAGGGTTTAAGGCTAAGCCAGTTTTTCCTGGTTGTTGCTTGATTTGGTGGATTTACTTAGGACCGGATTAGTGTGGCTTAAAATTTACTCGAAATCACGATCCATTTGAAACTTTGGCCACAGTTCCTTCTTTAGTGTCGTATTTAAAGAGCATTTTCGTAATCATGGATTGAGATCTTGGTAAGCAAACGATTTTAGCAAACATTGAGATACTACCTTGCAGAAGTTGACAAATGCTTTACATAAACAGTTGACCCTCCATGGTTGGATGTTGTTCAACTTGAACACTTTGACGCAATAAAGCCTCAACCCATATGCAAACATGAAGTTTCGTTGTAATCGAAAGACGTCACTACAATCTTTGTTCAAGTTGACTAGAGACAATGCTCTATTTATGGATAGTGTGATTTTCCACCATTCCACATTACAATTCCGGGTTGAAGCAAAGGACATTGTTAAGAGGAATTAATATGTCTTGACTGGAATAAACATCACACCATACACAAATATAAAGGACATTTTTTTTTAAATAATATGAAACAGAGAATGACGTCTTTACCCTTTGCATGTCTTGTAGATGCAGTGCAATTACAGTTTGCGATTATTGAATTAGCCAAATGAGCCTGAAACGAAGGTCCAAGTTCATCGTTCCAACATTTATTTTCGCAAAAATAAGGAACAACATATTTTCTGAGGCACTTTTGCTAAGCGTTGCAAACTAATAGCCATCGTCCATTAGTGTCATCATCCCGTCAGCGGAAAAGGGCGATGTTCTCGAAATTGTTCTTCCCGAAAACCCAACTCAACGAGCCAGCAGATAATCACCGCCGACCTCCAGTTTGTATCGAGTTTGCTTTTGCAGCTTTCAACTACTGATACACAAAAACGAAAAACAAAAACACACTGCCTTATTGGCGGCAGGTGTTGTTTACAATTTTTTTACTCTCCAGTTTGTACTCGACTCCCGAGCCTACGGCGCTCTCGTGTTCGTGTGTGTGTCACCCGTCGTGGTTTGGCCGCCAGGACGCGGACAACGCGATAAAGGCTTAAAAAGCGAAGGGTCACTAATTCATCATGGCCTGCTGAGCTGCGGGGTTTGGGACGATTGGTTCGTTAGAAGCGAAGGACCACACCGCCTCGTCGATAGGGGCACGTGCTTTCGCTCTGATGATCCGAATTAGTGAAGGAGAATTATTAGCACAAACCAGCCATCCCAATTATCATTAAGAGCACCGGAATGCAACACATTTTAATGAAAATAATGAACCTCATCCTCGGGGATACGACGGTGCGGTCGGTGTTTGATTACGATGCGAACGTCCAGGGTCACACCGTTTCTTCTGATCGACCGCAATAATGGATCCCAACAAAGAGTCATCATCCTTCCCCTTTTACTGATGTAAATGTGAAGCAAAAGCCGGCAGCAGCTGTACACTGGGCGCTGTGGGGTTTGCGAGAGATCAACCCACTTGCTCAGGAGTACGAATTCAAGATGTCGTGCGAAGAATGGCAATCAACATTTTCGACTTTAAAGTAATTTCGAGGGTGTCGTAAACATAAATTTTCGAGAACAAGAGAGTACATCGAATGGCTTCAATAAGTGATAATAACAATGCAATGATATTAAATCACTTTTGATCCCGTTTGTTCTAATTTGGAACAATATGACATTTGTATTGAAATGCAGCCACTCAAATGGTGGCTCTTTCTAACCAGTGATTCCCAACTGATCGATTTTCATTTTCTTCAACAACTTTGATTTGGTTTACGAGATTTAACCTTTGTGTTTTCTGTGTAAGCACGTACTTAAGCAGTTAAGGGTGTAGTAATTTAAAATCCATGTGAGTTTTTCCTTTGCTTAGGCACATTTAATAATTAATTTTAATGATCATTAATCAAATATTTCTAATCTAATCCAAACCTATTTCTATTAGAGCGTCAGAATCAGAACAAGCCATTTTGGAGGTACCTGCAAAAAAAGAAGAAATTAGATAAATTAGTACTAAACTTTAGGAAATAAAATATGAGACGAACATCGATGATCAGGCAATTTTTCATTTAAGTAGTTGGACGTTTTCTGAATTAGAGGTCATCCACAAAGTGCGTCACGCTTCAATAGGGAGGTGTGTTCTGAGCAACGTGACGGTTTAGCATTAGCATTAGCATTGAGTAGTTCGCACAAATTCGTAGGTGGTACAAGCCTGGACTATTGTATGAGAGCAGCTTCATCCGTTACCACAGATATTGATTTGGGACTAATCACTATCTCTTAGATGGAAGCAATGCACTCTCCAATAGTCGAGATCTGTCCTGGTCACGTCCTTGCGAATGCTGAGAAAGGGGAAGGATAGTTAAATTGACACCTAAGCACTTAAGAAAGATGCAGAGAACTGGAATTGTTAATGTAGAAGGTTATGACAGTAGGAATCCTTTTAGTAGAACGTGAAACACAGAAAGAACTATGATATAAAAATTCAAAATAGAAAAGGGACGAACCTGGAATTGAATCCACGACCTCCTGCTTATAAGGCAGAAGCGGTAGCCACTAGACCACCGAGCTTCAAAGAGTTTTAAGGCAAGGGGACATATGATCCCTTATTTCAATTGATGCATTTGCCCGGCAGAAGGCAAGAGTCGATAGCAAGTTTCTTCTTTTGATTTAGACATTTGGTCGTATAAAAGAGATATGATCCCTTCGTTCAAAAGATGCATTTGTCCGGCAGAAGGCTACTGTCAATTCAGGAATTTACTCAATTTAAGGTGCAGCAGCTTGTTCCTTCAATATTGATAGTGGAGCACATGAAAACGCGAGGTGAAACAAAAGCCTCTTGAAAGGAGGCTTCCGAGCCTCTTGAAAGAAGGCTTCCGACCTTTTGAAATGGAGACCCTCGAGCATCTTGAAAGGAGACTTCCGAGCCTCTTGAAAGAAGGCTTCCGAGCCTCTTGAAATGGAGACTCCCGAGCCTCTTGAAAGGAGGCTTCCGACCCTCTTGAAAGGAGGCTTCCGAGCCTCTTGAAAAGGAGGCTTCAGGCCTCTTGAAAGAAGGCTTCGAGCCTCTTGAAAGGAGGCTTCGAGCCTCTTGAAAGGAGGCTTCAGGCCTCTTGAAAGGAGGCTTCGAGCCTCTTGAAAGGAGGCTTGAGGCCTCTTGAAAGGAGGCTTCCAGCAGGCCTCTTGAAAGGAGGCTTCCAGGCCTCTTGAAAGGAGGCTTCCAGGCCTCTTGAAAAGGAGGCTTCCAGGCCTCTTGAAAAGGAGGCTTCCAGGCCTCTTGAAAAGGAGGCTTCCAGGCCTCTTGAAAGGAGGCTTCCAGGCCTCTTGAAAGAAGGCTTCCAGGCCTCTTGAAAGAAGGCTTCCAGGCCTCTTGAAAGAAGGCTTCCAGGCCTCTTGAAAGAGGCTTCCAGGCCTCTTGAAAGGAGGCTTCCAGACCTCTTGAAAGGGAGGCTTCCAGGCCTCTTGGAAGGAGGCTTCCGAGCCTCTTGGAAGCAGGCTTCAGGCCTCTTAAAATAGGCTTCCAGGCCTCTTGAAAGGAGGCTTCTGAGCCTCTTGAAAGGAGGCTTCTGAGCCTCTTGAAATGGGGCTTCCAGGCCTCTTGAAAGGAGGCTTCAGGCCTCTTGAAAGGAGGCTTCCGAGGCCTCTTGAAAGGAGGCTTCCAGGCCTCTTGAAAGGAGGCTGAGCCTCTTGAAAGGAGGCTTCCAGGCCTCTTGAAAGGAGGCTTGAGCCTCTTGAAAGGAGGCTTCCAGGCCTCTTGAAGGAGGCTTCCAGGCCTCTTGAAAGGAGGCTTCCAGGCCTCTTGAAAGAGGCTTCCGGGCCTCTTGAAAGGAGGCTGGGCCTCTTGAAAGGAGCTTGAGCCTCTTGAAGGGCTGAGCCTCTTGAAGGAGGCTGAGCCTCTTGAAGGAGGCTTCCAGGCCTCTTGAAGGAGGCTTCCAGGCCTCTTGAAAGGAGGCTTCCAGGCCTCTTGAAAAGGAGGCTTCCAGGCCTCTTGAAAGGAGGCTTCCAGGCCTCTTGAAAGGAGGCTTGAGGCCTCTTGAAGGAGGCTAGACCTCTTGAAAGGAGGCTTCTGGCCTCTTGAAGGAAGCCTCAGGACTCTTGAAAGGAGGCTTCCAGGCCTTTTGAAAGGAGGCTTCCGAGGCCTCTTGAAAGGAGGCTTCCAGGCCTCTTGAAAGGAGGCTTCCAGGCCTCTTGAAAGGAGGCTTCCAGGCCTCTTGAAAGGAGGCTCTGAGCCTCTTGAAAGGAGGCTTCCGACCCTCTTGAAAGGAGGCTTCCAGGCCTCTTGAAAGGAGGCTTCAGGCCTCTTGAAGGAGGCTTCCAGGCCTCTTGAAAGGAGGCTTCCAGCCTCTTGAAAGGAGGCTTCCAGGCCTCTTTGAAAGGAGGCTTCTTCTGAGCCTCTTGAAGGAGGCTTCCAGGCCTCTTGAAAGGAGGCTTCCAGGCCTCTTGAAGGAGGCTTCCAGGCCTCTTGAAAGCAGGCTTCTGAGCCTCTTGAAAATGGGCTTCCAGGCCTCTTGAAGGAGGCTTCCGAGCCTCTTGAAATGAGGCTTCCAGGCCTCTTGAAAGGAGGCTTCCAGGCCTCTTGAAGGAGGCTTCCAGGCCTCTTGAAAGGAGGCTTCTGAGCCTCTTGAAAGGAGGCTTCAGGCCTCTTGAAGGAGGCTTCCAGGCCTCTTGAAAGGAGGCTTCCGGGCCTCTTGAAAGGAGGCTTCCGAGCCTCTTGAAAGGAGGCTTCCAGGCCTCTTGAAAGGAGGCTTCCAGGCCTCTTGAAAGGAGGCTTCAGGCCTCTTGAAGGAGGCTGAGCCTCTTGAAAGGAGGCTTCCAGGCCTGAGCTCTTGAAGGAGGCTTCCGGAGCCTCTTGAAAGGAGGCTCTGAGCCTCTTGAAAGGAGGCTTCCAGGCCTCTTGAAGGAGGCTTCCAGGCCTCTTGAAAGGAGGCTTGAGCCTCTTGAAAGGAGGCTTCCAGGCCTCTTGAAAGGAGGCTTCCAGGCCTCTTGAAAGGAGGCCTGAGCCTCTTGAAAGGAGGCTTCTGGAGCTCTTGAAGGAGGCTCTGGGCCTCTTGGAAAGGAGGCTTCCTGAGCCTCTTGAAGGAGGCTTGAGCCTCTTGAAAGGAGGCTCTGAGCCTCTTGAAAGGAGGCTTGAGCCTCTTGAAGGAGGCTTCCAGGCCTCTTGAAAGGAGGCTTCCAGGCCTCTTGAAGGAGGCTTGAGCCTCTTGAAAGGAGGCTTCCAGGCCTCTTGAAAGGAGGCTTCCAGGCCTCTTGAAAGGAGGCTTCCTGAGCCTCTTGAAAGGAGGCTTCCTGAGCCTCTTGAAGGAGGCCTGAGGCCTCTTGAAGGAGGCTTCCAGGCCTCTTGAAAGGAGGCTCAGGCCTCTTGAAAGGAGGCTTCCTGAGCCTCTTGAAAGGAGGCCTGAGCCTCTTGAAAGGAGGCTCCCTGAGCCTCTTGAAAGGAGGCTTCTGAGCCTCTTGAAAGGAGGCTCCTGAGCCTCTTGAAAGGAGGCCCTGAGCCTTGAAAGGAGGCTCTGAGCCTCTTGAAAGGAGGCTCCTGAGCCTCTTGAAAGGAGGCCCTGAGCCTCTTGAAGGAGGCTTCCGAGCCTCTTGAAAGGAGGCTTCCAGGCCTCTTGAAAGGAGGCTCTGAGCCTCTTGAAGGAGGCTTCCGAGCCTCTTGAGGAGGCCCTGAGCCTCTTGAAAGGAGGCTTGAGGCCTCTTGAAAGGAGGCTTCTGAGCCTCTTGAAAGGAGGCTTCTGGAGCCTCTTGAAAGGAGGCTTCTGAGCCTCTTGAAAGGAGGCTTCTGAGCCTCTTGAAAGGAGGCTTCCGAGCCTCTTGAAAGGAGGCTTCTGAGCCTCTTGAAAGGAGGCTCTGAGCCTCTTGAAAGGAGGCTTCAGGCCTCTTGAAAGGAGGCTTCTGAGGCCTCTTGAAAGGAGGCTTCCAGGCCTCTTGAAGGAGGCTTCCAGGCCTCTTGAAAGGAGGCTTCTGAGCCTCTTGAAAGGAGGCTTCCAGCCTCTTGAAAGGAGGCTTCCAGGCCTCTTGAAAGGAGGCTTCCAGGCCTCTTGAAAGGAGGCTTGAGCCTCTTGAAAGGAGGCTTCGAGCCTCTTGAAAGGAGGCTTCCAGAGCCTCTTGAAGGAGGCTTCTGAGGCCTCTTGAAAGGAGGCTTCCAGGCCTCTTGAAGGAGGCTTCCAGGCCTCTTGAAAGGAGGCTCTGAGCCTCTTGAAAGGAGGCTTCTGAGCCTCTTGAAAGGAGGCTTCCAGAGCCTCTTGAAGGAGGCTTCCGAGCTCTTGAAAGGAGGCTCTGAGCCTCTTGAAAGGAGGCTGAGCCTCTTGAAAGGAGGCTCTGAGCCTCTTGAAGGAGGCTTCCGAGCCTCTTGAAAGGAGGCTCTGAGCCTCTTGAAAGGAGGCTTCCTGAGCCTCTTGAAAGGAGGCTTCAGAGCCTCTTGAAAGGAGGCCTGAGCCTCTTGAAAGGAGGCCTGGAGCCTCTTGAAAGGAGGCTTCCAGGCCTCTTGAAAGGAGGCTTCCAGGCCTCTTGAAAGGAGGCTTGAGCCTCTTGAAAGGAGGCTTCCGAGCCTCTTGAAAGGAGGCTCTGAGCCTCTTGAAAGGAGGCTTCCTGAGCCTCTTGAAAGGAGGCTTCCAGGCCTCTTGAAAGGAGGCTTCCTGAGCCTCTTGAAAGGAGGCTTCCTGAGCCTCTTGAAAGGAGGCTTCCAGAGCCTCTTGAAAGGAGGCTGAGCCTCTTGAAGGGCTGAGGCCTCTTGAAAGGAGGCTGGAGCCTCTTGAAGGAGGCTTCCAGAGCCTCTTGAAAGGAGGCTGAGGCCTCTTGAAGGAGGCTCTGAGGCCTCTTGAAAGGAGGCTTCCGAGCCTCTTGAAGGAGGCTGAGGCCTCTTGAGCCTCTTGAAAGGAGGCCTGAGCCTCTTGAAAGGAGGCTTGAGCCTCTTGAAAGGAGGCTTCTGAGCCTCTTGAAAGGAGGCTCTGGAGCCTCTTGAAAGGAGGCTGGAGCCTCTTGAAAGGAGGCTGGCCTCTTGAAGGAGGCCTCTTGAAGGCTGGAGGCTGAGCCTCTTGAGGAGGCTTCTGAGCCTCTTGAAAGGAGGCCTGAGCCTCTTGAAAGGAGGCTTCTGAGCCTCTTGAAAGGAGGCTTCCAGGCCTCTTGAAGGAGGCTTCCGAGCCTCTTGAAAGGAGGCTTCCTGAGCCTCTTGAAAGGAGGCTTCCAGGCCTCTTGAAAGGAGGCTTCTGAGCCTCTTGAAAGGAGGCTCTGAGCCTCTTGAAAGGAGGCTCTGAGCCTCTTGAAAGGAGGCTTCCAGGCCTCTTGAAAGGAGGCTTCCGAGCCTCTTGAAAGGAGGCTCTGAGCCTCTTGAAGGAGGCTTCTGAGCCTCTTGAAAGGAGGCTTCCGAGCCTCTTGAAAGGAGGCTTCCTGAGGCCTCTTGAAAGGAGGCTCTGAGCCTCTTGAAAGGAGGCTTCCAGGCCTCTTGAAAGGAGGCCTGAGCCTCTTGAAAGGAGGCTTCCTGAGCCTCTTGAAAGGAGGCTTCTGGGCCTCTTGAAAGGAGGCTTCTGAGCCTCTTGAAAGGAGGCTTCCTGAGCCTCTTGAAAGGAGGCTCTGAGCCTCTTGAAAGGAGGCTCCTGAGCCTCTTGAAAGGAGGCTTCCTGAGCCTCTTGAAAGGAGGCTTCCAGGCCTCTTGAAAGGAGGCTTCCGGGCCTCTTGAAAGGAGGCTTCTGAGCCTCTTGAAAGGAGGCTTCCTGAGCCTCTTGAAAGGAGGCCTGAGCCTCTTGAAAGGAGGCTTCCGAGGCCTCTTGAAAGGAGGCTTCCAGGCCTCTTGAAAGGAGGCTTCTGAGCCTCTTGAAAGGAGGCTTCCGAGCCTCTTGAAAGGAGGCTTCCAGCCTCTTGAAAGGAGGCTTCCTGAGCCTCTTGAAAGGAGGCTTCCAGGCCTCTTGAAAGGAGGCTCTCGAGCCTCTTGAAAGGAGGCTTCCAGAGCCTCTTGAAAGGAGGCTTCCGAGCCTTCTTGAAAGGAGGCTTCTGAGCTCTCTTGAAAGGAGGCTTCTGAGCCTCTTGAAAGGAGGCTCTGAGCCTCTTGAAAGGAGGCTTCCAGGCCTCTTGAAGGAGGCTCTGAGCCTCTTGAAAGGAGGCTTCTGAGCCTCTTGAAAGGAGGCTTCCAGGCCTCTTGAAAGGAGGCTTCCAGGCCTCTTGAAAGGAGGCTTCCAGGCCTCTTGAAAGGAGGCTCTGAGCCTCTTGAAGGAGGCTTCCTGAGCCTCTTGAAAGGAGGCTTCTGAGCCTCTTGAAAGGAGGCTTCTGAGCCTCTTGAAAGGAGGCTTCCTGAGCCTCTTGAAAGGAGGCTTCTGAGCCTCTTGAAAGGAGGCTTCCAGCCTCTTGAAAGGAGGCTTCTGAGCCTCTTGAAAGGAGGCCTGAGCCTCTTGAAAGGAGGCTTCCAGAGCCTCTTGAAAGGAGGCTTCCAGGCCTCTTGAAAGGAGGCTTCCGAGCCTCTTGAAAGGAGGCTGAGCCTCTTGAAAGGAGGCTTGAGCCTCTTGAAAGGAGGCTTCCAGGCCTCTTGAAAGGAGGCTTCTGAGCCTCTTGAAAGGAGGCTTCTGAGCCTCTTGAAAGGAGGCTTCCTGAGCCCTCTTGAAAGGAGGCTTCCTGAGCCTCTTGAAAGGAGGCTTCTGAGCCTCTTGAAAGGAGGCTTCCGAGCCTCTTGAAAGGAGGCTTCTGAGCCTCTTGAAAGGAGGCTTCTGAGCCTCTTGAAAGGAGGCTCTGAGCCTCTTGAAAGGAGGCTTCCAGGCCTCTTGAAAGGAGGCCTGAGCCTCTTGAAAGGAGGCTTCCTGAGCCTCTTGAAAGGAGGCTTCCGAGCCTCTTGAAAGGGCTTCCAGGCCTCTTGAAGGAGGCTTCTGAGCCTCTTGAAAGGAGGCTTCCTGAGCCTCTTGAAAGGAGGCTGAGCCTCTTGAAAGGAGGCTTGAGCCTCTTGAAGGAGGCTTCGAGCCTCTTGAAAGGAGGCTTCTGAGCCTCTTGAAAGGAGGCTCTGAGCCTCTTGAAAGGAGGCTTCCTGAGCCTCTTGAAGGAGGCTTCCAGCCTCTTGAAGGAGGCTTCCGGGCCTCTTGAAAGGGAGGCTCTGAGCCTCTTGAAGAAAGGCTTCCGAGCCTCTTGAAAGGAGGCTTGAGCTCTTGAAAGGAGGCTTCCAGGCCTCTTGAAAGGAGGCTGGGGCCTCTTGAAAGGAGGCTTCCAAGCCTCTTGAAAGGAGGCTTCAAGGCCTCTTGAAAGGAGGCTTCCAAGCCTCTTTAAAGGAGGCTCTGAGCCTCTTGAAAGGAGGCTTCCTGAGCCTCTTGAAAGGAGGCTTCCAGCCTCTTGAAAGGAGGCTTCTGAGCCTCTTGAAAGGAGGCTTGAGCCTCTTGAAAGGAGGCTTCTGAGCCTCTTGAAAGGAGGCTTCTGAGCTCTTGAAAGGAGGCTTCCAGGCCTCTTGAAAGGAGGCTTCCTGAGCCTCTTGAAAGGAGGCTTGAGCCTCTTGAAAGGAGGCTTCTGAGCCTCTTGAAAGGAGGCTTCCAGGCCTCTTGAAAGGAGGCTCTGAGCCTCTTGAAAGGAAGGCTGGAGCCTCTTGAAAGAAGGCTTCGAGGCCTCTTGAAAGAAGGCTCTGAGCCTCTTGAAAGAGGCTTGAGCCTCTTGAAAGAGGGCTCCGAGCCTCTTGAAAGGAGGCCCTGAGCCTCTTGAAAGGAGGCTCCCGAGCCTCTTGAAAGGAGGCTCCCGAGCCTCTTGAAAGGAGGCTCCCGAGCCTCTTGAAAGGAGGCTCCCGAACCTCTTGAAAGGAGGCTCCCGAGCCTCTTGAAAGGAGGCTCCCGAGCGTCTTGAAAGGAGGCTTCCGAGCGTCTTGAAAGGAGGCTTCCGAGCGTCTTGAAAGGAGGCTTCCGAGCGTCTTGAAAGGAGGCTTCCGAGCGTTTTGAAAGGAGGCTTCCGAGCCTCTTGAAAGGAGGCTTTCGAGCCTCTTGAAAGGAGGCTTTCGAGCCTCTTGAAAGGAGGCTTTCGAGCCTCTTGAAAGGAGGCTTTCGAGCCTCTTGAAAGGAGGCTTTCAGGCTCTTGAAAGGAGGCTTGAGCCTCTTGAAAGGAGGCTTTCGAGGCCTCTTGAAAGGAGGCTTTGAGCCTCTTGAAAGGAGGCTTGCGAGGCTCTTGAAGGGAGGCTGTCGAGGCCTCTTGAAAGGAGGCTTTCTGAGCCTCTTGAAAGGAGACTTTCAGGCCTCTTGAAAGGAGACTTTCAGGCCTCTTGAAAGGAGGCTTCTGAGCCTCTTGAAGGAGGCTTCTGAGCCTCTTGAAAGGAGGCTTCTGGCCTCTTGAAAGGAGGCTCTGAGCCTCTTGAAAGGAGGCTCTGAGCCTCTTGAAGGAGGCTTCCGAGCCTCTTGAAAGGAGGCTTCCGAGCCTCTTGAAAGGAGGCTTGAGCCTCTTGAAGGAGGCTCTGAGCCTCTTGAAAGGATGCTTCCAGGCCTCTTGAAAGGAGGCTTCTGAGCCTCTTGAAAGGAGGCTTCCGAGCTCTTGAAAGGAGGCTTCTGAGCCTCTTGAAAGGAGGCTTCTGAGCCTCTTGAAGGAGGCTTCCAGGCCTCTTGAAAGGAGGCTTCCAGCCTCTTGAATGGAGGCTTCTGAGCCTCTTGAAAGGAGGCTTCCGAGCCTCTTGAAAGGAGGCTTACGAGCCTCTTGAAAGGAGGCTTCCAAGCCTCTTGAAAGGAGGCTTCCAAGCCTCTTGAAAGGAGGCTTCCGAGCCTCTTGAAAGGAGGCTTCCAAGCCTCTTGAAAGGGGGCTTCCGAGCCTCCTTGAAAGAAGGGTTACGAGCCTCTTGAAAGCAGGCTTTCTAGCCACTTGGAATGAGGCTTCCGAGCCTCTTGAAAGGAAGCTTTCGAGCCTCTTGAAAGGAAGCTTTCGAAGCTCCCGAGCCTCTTGAAAGAAGGCTTACGAGCCTCTTGAAAGGAGGCTTCTAGCCACTTGAAATGAGGCTTCCGAGCCACTTGAAATGAGGCTTCCGAGCCTCTTCCAGAAGGTTTTTGAGTTTCTTGAAAGAAGGCTTCCGAGCCTCTTGAAGAAAGCTTTCAAGGCTATAAAGCAAGACCATGCTAAGGGTGACTGGGTACGATTCCCGTTGCCGGTCTAGACAATTTTCGGTTTGGAAAATATCCCGACTCCCCTGGGCATAAAAGTATCATTGTGTTAGCCTCATGATACATATACGAATTCAAAAATGGTAATTTGGCTACGAAACCTCGCAGTAAATAACTATGCAAGTGCTAAATGAACACTAAGCAGTGAGGCGGCAATGTCTCAGAAGGGGGTGTAATGCCAATAAGGAGAATACATAAGAAGGTGAAGATTTCGTCTAGCATGTGTCACGGGATAATATTTCTTTAAGCAAAGGGACTCTTTTTTAAGAGTGTTTTATTTTCAGAGAATTCAACCTTTTTCTTAAAATTCTATTATAATATAAAAAACCCTGATTGATCCACCTAGCGGTGTTTGTGCCTTTCTCGTACATTAGATATACTAAAAAAATTGAGTGAGAATTTCTTAGCGTGTTTTTTGTATAGAAATCGTATTTTGGCCATAACTTTTGATCCCATAGTCCGATCTGACCAATTTTCAATAGGAAACAATGGGACAGGATTCCCCGTCGAATGCAACTTGTTGCAAACAAATCGGATCAAGATAAGTGCCTAAAAGATGAGTGAGTTTGAGTGAAATATAAGATTAATGAAAGTGAACATATAACCTTTTCGTTACTCCTTGGTGTACGAGAAAGGCAAAACCAGGATTTTCTTCTAATCATGTACCAGAAATTCTTCAAGAGCTCCTGGATTTTTTTTTAAGTTTAAGAGAATGTTAAAATTTCACCACAATCTTCTATTAAATAAAGTAAACTGGATAAACATCAAGGGTAGGACAAAAAATTAGAGTTCATTGAAAGTATTTCAGAAATGCTTTTAAAGTCAAACTTTCATGTTTTAGCTTAACTTTTTCGTTTTTGTTAATTAATTTATTTTGCTTACTTTAAAAAAGAACTTATGTTTCATTTCGTTTTTCTCCGAATAAGGGTAAAAACCCGTCTGAATTGAGGCAGCCTCTTTAACTTGAAGTTTCTTTATTTAAGAGATTTTTGTCAATAAAAAAACTTCAGTAGTTTTTTCTAATAATTTTTTTGTCTAATCAATTAGGAAATTGTGGCCTGTGGGTTGAAAATTGAGATCTTATATATTTTTCAATTGCTTTTATTTTCCTTCAGCTTATTTCTTCCCGAAGACAACCACTGACACCAGAAGAAAGACGACTCCACCCGGACCACACAAATCGTACTCAGCAACGCATTAGCAGGGACATACGCTGTCCATGATCTCATAGTTGACGTAACAACCATTCCAAATTTCACTGTAATATCAATACGTGACATGCTTCAAGCCTCATTCAAGTGTCTACGGGTTGGAATGTTTCAGATTTGCGATATTTGTCTCTCATATACCAAATACATAAAAAGTGCAATGGCTTTAATTCCTATCCAATGGAAGGCGTGATTAGATATGGTCTTAAATTTTGAGAACTTATCTGTGCACTGAAAACTATGATTCTACTTTTTAATCTACAAAGAAACGCGAACAACGTGTTGGGAACCTTTCTTTTTTCAAATGACTGCTGACGCCCGCAGTGTTTGTCAAGTCAAGTCACGTTGAAAGCATTTAGAATATTTCCTCTTGCCATGCGAAATTTCAAATATTTATTTATTACTTTTCAATAAATGACACTATTTATGCGTGTGTCACTCGAATTCTGTGTTTTATTTCTTGTTCTTCGAAACGAGGGGCGCCGCCGTTGTATGTGCGTTCGGGCAGTGGAAAAAAATGAGGAGTAAAACGAACAGTTCGTTAGTGCTGTTAAAATCAGAATTCTATTACTTGCTAGGACGTACTTTTGCTAGGGAAGCAAAAAAAAGGGAGCGAAAGGCAATAAAAATACGCAACAGTCCAAACGAACGACAGAGGATATGATGAATGAAGACTCGATGGTGTAATAAAATAAACTATGTACTATAACACATAACCACCAGCTACGCACCCTTTTTCAATGGCTCTCTTGGGGACAAGCCATTTTTCTAAAAGCAAATAAACATGAGTACTACTTCTGCGGCAAAGCGATGTTACTATGGCAGTTATGTCTGACATTTTTTCAATAAATAGATTTTGATTCCTAGAAATCTACAACATACCGACAATTTGAATATGTAGCTGATTAATATGCGTTTAAGGTGATTATACCCGTATCTGGGCAACAATACCGTTTGTTTATGCACCTAATAATGGTGTAAAATATCGGGATTCCGGAAGTAATCGTTACGCTTAATTATGTTTCACAACATTTGCTCCTAAGAAGAGATTATCACCCTTATGATGCTTTCTTGGCACATTTTACGTTTCACCATAATCCCTCATCAAGCAGCAGTAAAAGTTCCGTTCCACCGCAAATCCCAGGGATTTATGTTTGATGATTTCCTTTCCCACTGCGGCGACAACGACTCACTCTTCTGCTGCAGAGTGTTCCATCGATTAAAATTCCCAGAAAATCCTTTTATGATTGGCATGCTTCGACGGTTTGTCGAACGGCAACGCCACCACCGGAGACGACGAGGTTGACATTTTTCTTGACTGCCCTCCCCAGGGACGGACGACGCGACGACGATGACGACGGAGCACAAGAACAGGCATAGCAACGCGCAAGCACAAGAACATCACAGCCAAGCCATGGGGCCAGTCAACTAGTCGACATCCATTGCGACAGAGACTGCGGAAAATGTCGCGAAACGTGACACATGACGATGGCGCAACACTATCATTGCCACTGCTGCTCGATTCTCACCGGCTGGCTACTCGGCATTCGCTCGTTTTTCATTGCATTTTCATGACCCTCCGCCGTTTGCTGTTTGCTGCCCTCACCACTTCTGTCGATGGGGACGGTTACCACTGCCGCAAGAAAAATCCTAATAACCATCTCTATCGCCTTCGTTCGTGTCCGATTCCGTGCAGCAGACACGTGATTCTTGGAGTTTTTCTTCTATCAGTAAGATTCGTTGCTTGCACCGACGTCATGACCGACCTGATTGATACCCAGCAAGGACGGACGAAACGGAAAATTCAGCTACAGCACCACACCGGAAGTGCACTAATAATGCAAACCGATGGGAGTGTGCCGTGCTGAAAATGGATCCATCGTCACGGGTCCGCGGGCAAATTGTAGGCTGTGTGATTTCGCAAAAGAAGCAGGAAAGCTCTCGAACAATAGTCGCGACAGCGACGACTACGAATAAGAAGGAAACCTTTCGCTTTTCATCATTACCGGTTCGGATTGTTCTTCCTGTTTTCTTAAAAAAAAAGAACCGATAGGATAACAATGCCATTTCTGAGTCTGGTTGGTTCGCGGAGTAGGAATTTCCATAAATCCGGGATGCTTGATTTGCGCTGGAAACTGGATTTGAGGATAACGACGCCGACTGGTCTGCGCAATTGGTTTATAATTGTTGCGCTTCTGTCGCCAATCAGTGGGCCCTTGTCTACGGTGCCGGAAGGGCACGACGAACGCGAACGAAGCCAACAAAACACGTTTAGACCGATGTAATCCCCCGTTATTGTAGCAGCAGCAGCAGGGATTCCTGGCAGGGGGTCGTGGAATAGCACAAAGGAAACCTGCTTTCCCCGATGACACCTTTTGTTGTGATCATCTTCCTAACTGGCGGCGTTGTTTGCAGACACAGGAAGCGCAGGCCAGATATAGACCATTGTCTGCCGATTTCCCCTTCGGGGGAATCGTAAATCTTGAAAATTGGAAAACGAAACGAAGATCCTGTTAGACCCCGTCTGTTCCAGTTGCGGAATTGCCAATTGAATGGGTTTTCAATTGAAACAGGCAAATAGGAAAGGGGACGAATGTAGACTCTCCAAGGTCGCACTGTTTCTTATTTAGATTTTGAACTTGATAAAGAGGCCTAACATAATTGAAAACTTAGATGCTTGCGATAAGGATAATTCAATTTGTAATATTTGTAATGGACAGTAGGATGGCACCCTTCTATAAAACTATTATAGAAGACGTTTTGAAATGACTAGCGTTAACAAATATTCAAGACTCATTTTTAGGACCATCCGTATCAAAGATCTGCTGAAGATGAATGTGTTCGAATACTGATTCTGAATCAGGACATTTTGGATCAAAAGGTTAAAAAAATTGTTTACGTAGTCAATAGTCGATATATACATAGGAACAATTCACTTTAACAAACTTTATTCAGAACACTATTGATGACACTAACATGGATTTCGCAAGGCCGAGTTAAAATATGGCCAATAATTAATCTCGTTTTAAAAGTTGCTATGTTTCATCCCCATGCCAACGATGTCGAGCATTGGAGCAAACTGTAAAACTGCAGGGAAGGACGAAATCCTGGTCGAGCTTTTATAAGTTGAAAGTGAGCAGCTGCATCAATCGATCCAACACATTGTTCAAATAATATGGGAGAATGAAGAACTGTCTACCGGCTGGTTGGACGGCCCAACCTATAAAGGGCACAGACTATAGTGGGCCAATCTTAGAGGGATGATCCTTTTGAGCTTGGCGTACAAGATTATGTCGCGTATTCTGTTTAACAGACTGAGATTGCTTGAGAAGTAATTCGTTGGCAAATACCAGGCAGATTTTCCTGAGAACCGATCAACGACGGATCAGATGTTTAGACTGCGAAACTAATAACGAACTAATAAAGAATAAAAAAAAAAGACTTCTAGTGCGAAGGTTTTTCTACAACTTTGCCTAATGGTTCGTTATTAGAATTCAACTAATAACGGAGTTAGAGCACTAGTTGCAGTAACTTAAACTAAATGATTGGAATTTTGTTATCATTTAGTCTAAGTTACTGAAACTATAGTTATAACTCCGTTACTAGTGGAATTCAAACAACGAACCATTTGGCAGAGTTGTAGAAAAACCTTCGCACTAGAAGTCCACCATACAACACATTTTGAAATTCAGATTCTGGAATGGGTTATTGTTAAACTACTAAATGATCGAACGCAAATTACTGAATGATCATTAACATCCTTGGTTCCGGGAGTACAACTTGCAGACTCACCATCTGTTCATTGATTTAAAAGCAGCGTATGGCTGAGAGCAAAGAACTTTGTTGTGGCAGACAATGTCTGAACATGAGCATGAAGAAACTAATTAGGCTGATTCGAGCAACGCTTGATGGCCCGAAATCAAGTATTCGGATTGCAGCCGAAGTGACAACTTCGTTCGTGACCTTCGATGACTGATGCACGGTGATGCCCTTTCGAATGTATTGGTTCGCGGAAACTACCAGTGACCTTTTATGGATATGAAGTGTAGACATTGAAAGAAACGGACCAGAAAGCTTTCGGGTTTTTTTTACCGTAAAGGGCTGCGTACAACACTTGGTGGAAAACTAGAAAATTGTGTGGGCTGGTCGTTTAGTGGAATGTCGGAGGAAAGAATAACGAAAACAATATTCACTAGAGAACTGGACAGAGGCCGGTGACTTTGTGGAAGGCCACGAACACGATAGCTGCACGCGGTGCAATAGGACCTGTAGATCCTAAATATTTTTGGAAACTGGAGGAACATGAGCATGATTGACCGTCCGCGGTTGCTACTCAATTATTGCCGGATTAAATACACAAGGAACCAGTAGATGATACATGATATATTCTGTTTAGCGCAGAATGTTCAACTTAATCTAGAATAAAAAATCCCAAAAAAATGTATATAGCAATACTGGCTACGGCCATGTCTGAGTGCAGGCCAGTCTGGGATTGGGAAGGAATATGATGTAATGAAACTTAAAAGCCGAGGAATCCTAGGCACTTTTATGTGTATACATTAGATGTTTGGATTAGGGCAGGATTGTGGAGGAATCGTCTTGGTAAACAATTCAGAGGCGTCGCGTCCGCATGTGCAACCTGTGCACTGCACATGTGGCAATTCTATCCCCAACATTTAAACTCTCGATAGATTTCTTGTTTTTCTAATCCAAACATATATTTGAATTATGTGCATTTGATAGATGTTTCATGCAAATTTGACTATTAGATACATAAACGGAAAATATGCATGCTTTTTATAGGCAACCAAATGCTGCGATGGGGGCGCGTTATATTTTTCTTTACGATACCGAACCGACCCACCGACACCACATGTTGATTCAACACGGAACTTCCAGCCGAAAACGCTTTGTCATGCATCATACACGCATTATTTTGTATGTGTGGATCATCTGCTGTAACCGCAATCGGCGATGTATAGGTAGTCAAAGCGTTCTTCGCTGGCAGTGCACGGTTTGGTGCCTATCGAGAACCGGTAAACAGCGCATGCGCGACTCGGTGAAGAGAGCGCGATCGGAACAAAATCGAAAGAGAAGGGTAAAGCGCGCGCAATTCTGCTCCTTCAAAGCGTTCCATGACGAAAGTTCCGCGTTTAATAAGCACCGCGAAGCAAAAGCGCTTTTGATATTTGATATTGAATGCGATGGCCAGTTTACATATCCACTAATCCTGGCGACAATGCACTGTCCGGTAATACTAGCGCGACATTAGCTCAATTGAAGCAGAAATTTTCATCTCTAACAAGCGTTTGCAGTAAAGCCTGTTTACAAATACGCTTATTATATTCGACATTGAAGTATCCAACAATATTAACATAATGTAAGACATTTCATCTTCTGATGAAAATCAAAATTACCGAAAATGAAACGGGTCAACATTTTCAAAGGAAATTATTTCTGAAGGTTTTTTTTTCGAGAAATCCAATATATTTAGTTAGGGAGGGGGGTACGTCAGATGTCAATGGTCCACACAAATTTAAGAAAAAATTTATGAGGAAATGTCCATGCTGATGGACGGAAAATTATTCGACATCTATCCAGTCCAGAATATTGATCAAAGAAATAAATTGTAAATAGAATAATTATTAATTGAGAAGAATTAAGGCTATGAACTTTATTGTTTATTGTATAGACTTTATTTTTCTGATGTGACATGCTAATTCAAGTTATTATTAGTAACTTCACATGATTGATGTAGTCCAACTTCCTTTTCTCTATTTAAAACTTCGTCTTATTTTATGAAATAACTCAAATTAGATTTGAGAGTGCCAGCTCAATAATTTCCGAATAGATGTATGTCTTATTTGTCACATTGAAAACGATTCTGGTGATAGTAATTTTTAATTTTACGAACTATCACTTTTAAGCTTAGTTTAGTTTGAGTGAATTCAGAAAATAAGAAGTATTTAAGAACCAGTTAGATGCAACAAAATTAGCAAAACTTATTGAGAAATGCGCTGGAAAATAACTCGTTTATCATTTCAGGTACCTTTTATGTGTTTTTCTCGAAATATTAAAATAGTGCACAGGTTGAAGAATTGATCACGCGACGCCTCTGAAAAAATTTGCAAAAAAACCCAGATTAAGCCTTCTCGTGCATCATAAAATGTATTGCAAATTCACATTAGAAAAGTAAAAAAACACTTTGGGGCCTAGATCCCATTTTTCATATTTTTGTATTAAATAATATGCATGGGCACTATTTTTGGATTTTTTTTTCGATTTTGATTTTTTTTTCCAAGGGAAAAAACAATGATTTTTCAATAATTCCGAAATGCAATGTCCGATCGGGCAATTTGCGAGTAAATCGGACAATGCTAAGTTCCAAAAAGCGTGTCTACAAATTTTGTACACATACACACACACACAGATGTATACACACATACAGACATCACCTCCGTTCGTCGAGCTGAGTTGATCGGTATATAACACTATGGGTCTCCGGAACTTCTATCAAAAGTTCTTTTTTGGAGTGATCCTGTAGCCTTTCGGTACAACTTTGTTGTACGAGAAAGGCAAAAAACGTTTGTATATAGTCTGAAGGATGCCGGAAGACTTTGCTGAAGAAGGTACGTTGCTCCAACTTCAAAGATGGATTGTTCAAACCGTGCGCAAGAAAACATTATTTCTGCCACCGGGCAACCTATGGTTGTTAGAGAGCAAAATCCTTCTTCCTTCTTGTCCGGATTTTTACATTGAGAAATTACTCCGAATAACTCCAATTAACTCCCCAGCCCTATAAGATTGATAATTTAAAGATAACATGCTAAAAATCGAGTCATCACTGTATTTTGTACATATTCGTTCATGGAATGATGCTATGGCAGTTTCATTGTAAAGAATTGAAAATATTTTTTTAAGTCGAATTGCAAACAAATAATCAATGAAAAGCCTGAATACGTTAATTTTTTGAAGAATTAAAACCAAAAATAGTGAACTATTCAAATTGCACATGTTTCAAAATCTGAATTAAAACACGATATCATCGAAATATTGAGAATGTAGATAAACTTTTTTGAGAGCCTATTCCGACTACAAGCTTTATTAGGATAAAGCTATAATAAGGAGGCTATTGCTGTCAAAGTTGTCGTGTAACATCTCGTAATCTAAACACAGGGCTGGTAGCGACCGATGCCGCTCAAAAAGTGACTTTAGTGACCAAAGCTGGCGAAAAAAGGGACCAAATAGTGACTTTCAGTTGCAGAAAAAGTGACCAAATAGTGACTTTCAGTTTCAGTTCAGTTTTCGTCTATGAGACGAAATTAAGCGTTTTTGGGTCGAATGAGATTTTTTTTTCGTGATTTGTGGCGAAAGCCGAGCCTGTGACAAGCGCTGCGTCATCATCATCAATAGACATAGACCGATGTCATCATTAAAAAGCAATATGAAAAAATAGTTCCCGGGACATCCTGGCTACGATCTGGCAATGGGCTAAACAATAGGATGTCAGTAGCCTGCGGAAAAAATCTTTCACTCACCATTCTTTTCTCTTACAACTCTCTTAGAACGAACTCACGAACGAAAATCGTATCCAGTTTTCCGCGAGCGGTAATGGCCGCCAGCATGCCTGCGGGTTAGTCTCTGGTTTGACGTTTCTGGAGGTCAACTGCACCCACCATTCGAGCATTTTGATCAATGTTGTATATAAGAAGGCTTGAATTCACTGAATCAGCACCTTCTTATATGCCACATTGGTCAGAATGCTCGGAGCGGTGGGTGCAGTTGACCTCCACAGATGTCAAATCAGAGACTAACCCGCAGGGAAGCTGGCGGCCATTACCGCTCGCGGAAAACTGGATACGCTAACTTTTATCACTCAGTGACTAAGTAAAATTGTTTTCCCCTCTCTTTTAATCTCACGGAGATTTAACTCAATATCAGTCAAAAGCAGGACTACTCAAAACTATGAGTAGTATTGCCAGCAAATCAAATTCTTACGCCACTGGAAGTGAGCGAAACATGGTTATCACTCCTAAGACCTGTCCTTCTTTACCGAAAATGGTTTCTCGGCGAAAATCTGCGTAAATGAGTATTCTCTTCTCGTGAGAATAAGTGAAAATTGCGATCACTGGTTTAGCTAAACATCTACTTAAGAAAGATGCAGAGAACTCTACGATTTGTGACATGGAAGTTTTTGGAATTTTTAGTGTAAAAGGAACAACAGTACGTGTGGGATACCGAAAGTGTCCCTGGTGATATAAAGTAACTTCAGTCAAAGGTTGTGCTATAAGTGTTGAGTGAGCACTCTGTAAATGCTACTGGGAGCACTGCAAGCACCACTTAACATACTACAAGCGTGCAGAGGCTGACGTCTCGGCCTCATTCATTCACGGGGTTTCGAGTAGCAAGGTTGTGGCAGTGGAGCGGTTCTTCCCAGCTGGAAATAGGTTTCACAAATGGCGATCCTGCCAGCCTTTTCTTGAAAAAAAAAATCCAAAGAAAAGTTGAATTACCTGGCTAGTTTATAAGATAAGAACCGCTCCTCGCACAACATAAAACGTCGCGGTGCGTTTCCGTGCAATCGAGTTGTTTGTGCTTTTTTTTTCATCGAAGTACATCGAGGTGAGTGTAAACAACAGCCTTTTCCGGGAATGGTTTCCAATAATTAGTCCAGGAGCGTGGCGATTAAGCGGAATAGAAGCGGAGTTTCGTAACCTGTTAGTTAGAGTTTGGATCATTTTATCAAGTGAATTCAACGGTTTCTTTGCGATGTTGTTGTTTTGCAGACGAGCCGTTTTAGGTCGTTGCGCAAATGTCACATCGCGAAGGAAAGGGAAACAGTGCTGGTTGTTTTGCTAAGGCAAATGTCGCACTGACGGCTTCCCTGTTCGATGTTGTTGTTTTGCAGACGAGCCGCTTCAGGTCGTTGTGCAAATGTCACATCGCGAAGGAAGGGGAAACAGTGCTGGTTGTTTTGCTAAGGCAAATGTCGCACTGACGGCTTCCCTGTTCGATGTTGTTGTTTTGCAGCCGAGCCGTTTTAGGTCGTTGCGCAAATGTCGCATCGTGAAGAAAAGAGAAACAGTATAGGTTGTTTTGCTAAGGCAAATGGCGCTCTTACGGATTCCCTGTTTAATGTTGTTTTGTACACGAGCCGCTTAAAGTCGTTACGCAAATGTTACATTACAGGCTATTGAACAACAAGCAATGTATAAAAAAATTTCTGTACTATTTTTCGTGAAAGATTTTGCTCAGCTGCACAAATGTTTCATCGCAATTAAAAAGAACTGCAGTAAGTATTTGAAGTGAGGGTCACATGATCTTTCCCAGAATATTGTTCTTGTTAGTTTTATACTAAAAAAATAGCTTTGATGAAGAAGCACTAAGTAGTAAGCACTAGTCAGAACTACTACAAATTAGTCCAAGCTGCCTTATTGAACATGACAAATATCCATATTATTACATTATATTGAAATGTATTGCCATTCATCGGGCTCGGTATCTCGATGGAAAATGTTTTTACTTTGTATTATGTATGTGTGAGTATTCTGAACAATTGAATGGTATACATCATACTTAAGTTATTTAAGCTATCAATATTTATTGATTTTATTTTGCCGAATATTGTCTTAAATGCCGAAAGCGCTTACACTACATTAAATGCACTAAACTGCAAAATTTCAACGTTAACTCGTTGTTGGACAATTATGATGTCCTTGATTTGTACGCCTGCCGATAAAATTCTCTTAGTTATGCAATAATTACGAATTATTTCAGATAAATCTCCATGTGCCGAGTGTTCGGAATGAGTCTGTTCGGGATTTGAGTCCAAACGGTATATGTGTAGTGATAAAAAACCCTTCGATCTTTTTTTCTTCTCGGAGTAGAGGAAGGATGTGGGATACCGAAAGTGTCCCTGGTGATATAAAGTAACTTCAGTCAAAGGTTGTGCTATAAGTATTGAGTGAGCACTCTGTAAATGCTACTGGGAGCACTGCAAGCACCACTTAACATACTACAAGCGTGCAGAGGCTGACGTCTCGGCCTCATTCATTCACGGGGTTTCGAGTAGCAAGGTTGTGGCAGTGGAGCGGTTCTTCCCAGCTGGAAATAGGTTTCACAGTACGGATCGTTTTTCTAGAAAACAAAACAAAAATTTAAAAGATTCAGGTACAACGACCCTGGGATTGGACGCTAGACCTCCTGTTTATAATGCAGGATAATCTCTGGAGTTTTAAATATTTTTCCCAGATTTTCCAAGTTGCTGTGCGTATTCATGAACGATTTTTGCTATGGAATGCGATAGAGCATGCAATATTCAAAATATATCTACTCAATTTTTTTTTTGCATCTGTCAAATCTTGCAAATCCACCTGAGAACAATTTAGATTTTCTTGATTGTTTTCGCCAAATTTGTCAAGTCTCAAGCTGATGCTCATCTCAGTATCCTCATATTATGGCAACAACTCAAAATCCAATTATCCTGAAATTGTGGTGGAATGTTGGCCACTTAAAACATATTTAGGAGCGACAAAACACAGTAAATAATAGAGTAAATAAGGTTGTCAATCAAAAAAACAACTCGCCACAAAACGATCATTTGTATAGAGGATCTATAATAAAAATACGCTATAACAACACTATTTTAGTTCTCGAGAACTAAATCAATCAGTCTCTCAAGGAATCAAGTCTACCCACCTTCCCCTATTGTATAATGTTTGACCTTTGAAAACAAAATTTGAACCGGCAGGTCTCTTGCACGACTGTATACCAATTTATAAATTGTCGCGTAAAACACCTTCCATTAGCTACTGGTGAAATGCCAATAAGAGCAGCGAGTTAACAGGCTGGCGAAGTGTCAGAGCGATCATTTTTCCAAGAAGAAGCTTTATTAAGAAAAATCTTAGTCAATAGTTTCAAAATAGTTGAAAATAGTGACTTTTTGCGACAAAAAGTGACTTTAGTGACTTGAGGTCGAAAAAAGAGACTTTTTAGTGACTTGCCCGAAAAAAGTGACCAAGTCACTAAAAAGTTACTCGCTACCAGGCCTGTAAACAAACTATCGTCACCTTTTAGAAAACCAAGAGTGTTCAAACGTAAGCATTCACCTAAATAAAGAACTAAAAAAAAACGTTAGCATTTTTGACAAACTACATCCTATTTAAATTATTATTAGGACGTACTTCATCATTATCGGATAATAGTAAAAGAGTAAAAAATGGATTACCTGATAACTTTCCCTCAAAACCACAAACGCTCATTAATAATGAAATTTATTTGTTTAACGATAATTCAAACTACGGACAAAATTAGCTCAAATCCTATTCTCGGTTGCGTATGAAAAGCTTGTGGTAGATAGAAGTGGGTTACGCCGGAAACTAACTGGAAGACTTGATACTTTGAATTTCCCTGATTAAAGCAGAACTCGTCATCTCCTAACTCACAAACCAATTGAGTAGCTTACTCCGATATATGTGTAATTAGTCCTACAAAGGGTTTCAAAATTCCATCAACCGAGCTAGCGATTTTTGGATTTCAAGGTTTTAATTATATCCACGGAAATCAAATTGAACATGAGTTATGAATAGTATTAATCGAATGATTTAAGATAAACGCAATTGAAAAACGCTCATTTCTATGAACATTGAAGTTACTCCGCCTCTTCTTTATGGAATATTTCTGTTAGACAATTTTCAATCTGTATTTGTCGATGACACTTGACTTCAATAGTTACGAATTCACATACATTTTTTAAAATTCATGTAAAAAAACCTGACAGCAGAATAGAACTGCTATTGACTACGCGGATTTTTCTACTCAGATCTCTCTTTGAACGTGCTCGAAAAGTGAGTAAGTTACCTACCTTATATTCTGGCTAAAATTTTTATGGTAAATTTAATACAAAACAATGGGCAGAAAAAAAACACACACAAACACACAGATACACACACACACACACACACACACACAGCTGTACCCCGGCCAGGTACCTCCAAAACCGGGGGAGGAAGGACCTGGAAAGGCAGGCCTTCCCACCTTCCAAGGACATAGGGCGTGGTAAGGCCACCTGTAAAGCCGGCAACGCGCTGGCACGAATCTATGACAAAAGGTCGAAAGACAAGAGGTCGAAAGGACAAAAGGTGGAAAGACAAAAGGTCGAAAAGACAAAAGGTCGAAAGGACAAAAGGTCGAAAAGACAAAACGTCGAAAGGACAAAAGGTCGAACGGGACAAAAGGTCGAAAAGAGCAAAAGGTCGAAAGGGACAAAAGGTCGAAAAGAACAAAAGGTCGAAAGGGACAAAAGGTCTATCAAGAACAAGTGAATAACAATTTGGGTGTATTCCAAAAGAATTTATGAAATGCATTTAAATTTAAGCAGAAATAACGCACTCATATAATCAATCAAAGTTGAAGAATGAGCAATTTTCTAAGAAGGAGTAATTACTATAAGACAATATTATGAATATCTAGATAGTTCTGAAATAGATAAAAAAAAGATTGTTAATAACAAATGAATAAAGCTTGTATTTCGCGAGACAGTGTTGTCCTATACCACGCAGGCGCACGCATTGAAAATACACCGGAGTGTAGTACACGCCGGTGTTTTTGATCGAAGTGACATTTAGAAAACTCAAACATCCGTCTATTAGTGATACTTATTGAATGAATTTCATTTAATTGTTAAAAATTGTAAAAACAAGAGAGCAGAGTATTTGCAGACTGTGTAGGGCAACTCTGGTGCTAGATTGATTCAATCCGTTTCAGTTTCTTGTCAATTTCCAACTTATGTCCCTTTCGACCTTTTGTCCCGTTCGACGTTTTGTCCTTTCGACCTTTTGTCCTGTTCGACGTTTTGTCCTTTCGACCTTTTGTCCTGTTCGACGTTTTGTCCATTCGACCTTTTGTCCTTTTCGACCTTTTGTCCTTTTCGACTATTTGTCCCTTCGACCTTTTGTCTTTTGACCTTTTGTCCTTTCGACGTTGTCTTTCGACCTTTTGTCCCTAACCCCGCTGGCACGATACCATGGTGTTCTTCTAAAAAAGCGAGTCACGATGTTCGATGCTGCAAGGACACGCAGCTAACCTCGAGGGTGCGTTGTGCTCTACCTCCCCCTTTGAAGCATTACTTTCTGGTTGTACCGAAGGGACGATGGGCTTGGCGGCAATGGAAACGGTTTAGCGGGTCGGGGATGCAGTCCTGCCTCCCTTGTTTGCTGTTGGAGGTGGCCCCTAACCCCGCACTTCCTGGACAACCCAGGATGTCTGTTGAGCAGATTCCGCCTCCATTGCTTAGGAAGAAAAAAAAACTCTTATTTACTCACTCAAACACTTTTACTCACTCTCACTCACTCATTAACTCTAAATAGAACAAAATAAAAACAAATGCAACATTTTCACTCGTGAGCCAAACACTTCTGTAGAAGTAGAAGAAATCTCAATTCTCGGAAAAGTATACAAAACTACAGAGAACCATTACGTTATCTCGGAGTAACTTTATTGGCCAGACTAAAGCGGCCTATGACGATTCGTGCACGATGTCGTGATGCTGTTCAACTATTCAAGATCATAATGGACTTTTAAGGAAGTATCTACCGCCACGGCAGGTAGAGCGCGTCACTTCTGATTCCGTCATCGGTCCTACAGGCATACAACTAACAAGTTCACGGTGTATTTTGAGTCACGGTTTCGGGAACAACAGTCACGTTTCCTGGGACGTTCTGGAATACGTAACTGATGTTACCGTCAAACCTTCTAAAATAAGGCGAAACATCAAAAGTTTGATCAATTTTATACAAAGTTTACAACATGAGGATCTGATATTCCATGCAAATGTAGGATATTTCAGTTGTGTAAAGAACCTAATTTTGAGAAGTGTCCGGTATTGGGAGGTCGGCGCTGGTGGATCTCCCCCCAATAAAAAAGCGTCTGACCTGGTCTAAGCCTACTACGAAAGCCCCCATTTGAGGAAACTGGATGAGCACCGCCCAAGACCAACGATTATGGAGCTCTACAATACAGGCATATGAAGGTACTATATCGACGCCTTTTCCTCCCACGGGGAAAAGGGACCGGTCAAAGATGGTCACGTATGCCGTCTCGAAAGCTTCAAGTAAGGCAACACCACGTAGATTCGTCCTTATACCGTTCCTGGCCGGATCTTCTTCTTCTTCTTATTGGCATCACATCCCCACACTGGAACAGAGCCGCCTCGCAGCTTAGTGTTCATTAAGCACTTCCACAGTTATTAACTGCGAGCTTTCTAAGCCAGGTTACCATTTTTGCATTTGTATATCATGAGGCTAACACGATGATACTTTTATGCCCAGGGAAGTCGAGACAATGTCCAATCCGAAAATTGCCTAAACCGGCACCGGGAATCGAACCCAGCCACCCTCAGCATGGTCTTGCTTTGTAGCCGCGCGTCTTACCGCACGGCTAAGGAGGGCCCCAAGGTTCCTGGCCGGATGGTGGGCTTTTATATTTCCCAATAGACGGAGGGGAGAAGGGGTCGCACGAATGACTCACCTTTTGTTTGTTATAAGTTATCTTTATTATCATTTTGATATTTAGTTATCATTCATGTGATTCACTGATAACTGACCGATCTTGTTTGAAATTTAACTATTTCTACAAACAACTGAATTATTAGTAAGCTCTATTAATCTAATATAACTATGTAATATATATGATATAATGCATAATTATTTTTATACTAGCTTTATGTACCCGGCCTTGCTCGGAGTTGCCAGTTTAATTCGCAGTTTTTTTCACCATCGGAATTGGAATAGGTCAAAAGGATAATTGTGTTTTCTTATTGATATTTCATCATTTGATTAAAAGAAGGTAGATTACATTTGAAAACATTGACTGATTTTGAAAATGGGATCAAACCCAAAATCGCTTTATTCCGGGCAAACGTCTATTTCTAAAGAAGGAAAAACATACACCGATGCCTTATTCCGGAAAAACGTCTATTTTTAAAGAAATGATCACATTTACTGTCCTGAAGGAAACACTTTAATCATTGCTTTTCTCTGGGCAAACCATGATTTCGATGAAGTGTTGAGTTGATCGATCCCTGTCATCTTCGCCTTCTTAAGAAAAAGAATGTTTGTTCCAAATTTGGTTGAAATCGGGCAAGGGTACAGAAGTTATGCTGGAACATTGGATCATTGCATACCTTGCTTTTATTTATTAATCTTGAATCATTATCATATAATTATCATACCTTTTAAAATTTGGAATAAAGGTTACTCGATTATGGATCACTATGCAATTTGATCATTCATAATCATCAATCATTAATCATATCGATCGTTAATCATTAACCATACACATAGTGTGTCAACATTTAATCACGATCGGTAATCGTTAATCATAATCCAACGGTTTTTTTCATCTATTATTCATAATCGTTAATTATTGTCAAAATGAATTTAATCATTAATCATTATCAGTCATCATTTTCAAAAAATTATAATTCATTAATCATAATCTTTAATCATAGAGTTGAATGATTTAATCATTTAATCTGCTTAGAATTGGTCCTGGGGTCAGGAGTTACACTGAATTGCCCGTTTTCTAAAGACAACCGCTTTCCTTTACCCTTCCTCTTTTCTCAACGGCCATTTCACCCCTTTGTTATCTTCTCCTAGGGATAGAAAATGTGTGTACCAAATTTGGTTGAAATCGGTACAGGGGTTCAGAAGTTACACTAAATTGCCCGTTTTCTGAACAATACCCTCCCTTCAGACCCCTACCCCCTTATCCAAATTTCCCTCCCGTACGATCGGCTCCTCATAGTGAATATGTGTACAAAATTTGATTGGAATCGGTCCTGGGGGTTGGGAGTAACACTGAATTGCTCGTTTTATAAAGACAACCCCTCCCCCCCATACCCTCCCTTTTTTCCAATGACCATCCCATCCCCTTTGTTATCTTTTCCTTATGATGTAGAATGTGTGTACCAAATTTGGTTGAAATCGGTACAGGGGTTCATGATTTACTTTGAATTGCCCGTTTTCTAAACAAAACCCCTCCTCCAGACCCTCCCCTTTCCCAAATCCCTCCCATATGATTACCTCCTCGTAGTGAATATGTGTACAAAATTTGGTTGAAATCGGTCCTGGGAGTTGAAAGTTACACAGAATTGTTCGTTTTCTGAACAAAACCCTCCCACCACCCTCCCCTTTTCTACATGACCATCCCACCCCTTTGTTAACTTCCTCTGAGGATAGAGAATGTCTGTACCAAATTTGGTTGAAATCGGTCCTGGGAGTTGAAAGTTACACAGAATTGTTCGTTTTCTGAACAAAACCCCTCCCACCACCCCTCCCCCTTTTCTACATGACCATCCCACCCCTTTGTTAACTTCCTCTGAGGATAGAGAATGTCTGTACCAAATTTGGTTGAAATCGGTCCTGGGAGTTGAAAGTTACACAGAATTGTTCGTTTTCTGAACAAAACCCTCCCACCACCCCTCCCCTTTTCTACATGACCATCCCACCCTTTGTTAACTTCCTCTGAGGATAGAGAATGTCTGTACCAAATTTGGTTGAAATCGGCCAAGTGGTTCAGAAGTAGTTAGCGAACATACATACATAGATTGGTTTTTATATATATAGATAAAAACAGAGTCACCGAAATAGGCGTAGTAGTAGTAGTTGTTAGAGGAATCAATTTATTAATTTCGAAAAGCAATTTTAAAAGCATGAATGTTTATTTAGTTAATTCTTTGGAAATTTTTTATTTTTTCCTCTTAAGTGAAAATTATCATTTTCTGCCTTTTCGAAATTAAGTTTTTTTTTAATTTAAATTGTACTTTGTTCTTGCACTATATTATTAGGAAAAGGGTAATTTTATGTCTGGTTGTTGGGATCATGGACCTTCTTATCTCTCTCATTTCAAGCATTGGTGTTGAAAATAAGCAACCTTTAATTAATAACTATGGGGCCGCTTTTAGAAAATTGATATACATACAAAATCCAAAATGTTATAACCCGAGCAGGAGAAATTACCTCAATAGTACCTCATTCGGTTATTGAATACTCTATAAACTAGCCTTGCATAAGAGGTAAAATACCAAAAAATAATACCGAAAATTAATATGCACAATACTTCAGGCATAACATACTATGTTATTACAATACCAAACGCATCACAAATTATTATTCGTTTGGTATTGAAATACCTAAGTATGTTATGCCTAAAGTATTATGCATATAAAATTTTGGTATTATTTTTTGGTATTTTACCTCTTATGCAAGGCTAGTTCATACCAATTTCTGTTATCGAGGTCGTCGCTCCTGCTCGGGAAGCATTAAGATTATAAATGCCCAGAAGACTACCAAAGTAGTTGTTGAACAAATATTTGCGCAACTTTTCTCCCAGAGTAATTCAATTTATACTTTTTCATTATCTTGTGCATTATACTAGAGCTAGAGAAACGGCAAGTATTGCCTGATTTGCACGAAATTGTAGCATGCCGCTAAAGAAATATTTTAAAGTCATCTAGGTATCTGCGAACAAATGCGTACTATGCCAATGAAAAATTTAAACTAAAAAGCATATGATGAAAATCTAGAATTGTTTTAGGTAGATAGGTCTATTACTGACTGATAGTGAGAATCATCATATAGCCATTTCGTAAAACTTTAGTGTTCACGTTTTTCTCTATAAGGAAACGAGCTGCGTTGATGAATATATAAAACTTTGGTCTAAACTCTAAATACAGTTGCTTGCTACTTTATGTACATAATTTTAAATATATACATATTTGTAATTCACCGTTGATATTTCCGGGTAATCAGTAATCAGAAAATATATGGTTGAACATGTAAAAGTCTAACTTTTCATTAAACGAGTTATTTCTATTTTATTTAATTTCTCTGCTTGGTAGTAACTTTACGTGTACGTATTTCTAAATAAACAGTAAGGTTGTTATTCGGTGACTTAGATTGATTTGGTATGAGTACGAAGCCCGTTTTGTCTAGTTGGAAATACTTTCACTAAGACCGCTCTTCATGAAACATTGAATCGACAATTTTATTCAAAAGTTGTGGAAAATGATATACACAGAGAAACCGATCGAATTTATTCGCAAAAATGACACCAGCTTATAAGTATCTGTAAAGTTACAATCAAAGTATATTTTGTCAAAGGTGGCTACTTATTTGTATGCAATTCTGGCTGCTAGTAATATGAGCATAGTAACATTATTTATGAAGATAAAACCGACATAAAATTATATTTTTTTAATTACGGTACAATTTTTCAAGGAAGGTAACTGTTACACTTTACACTGTCTTGGGTAGTTTTATGATAAATAGCATCATTACGTGTTACTCTTTTTAGTAAGTGCAAAATGAAATATTTATTTATTAATCGTAAAATTCCTCTGCGACAACAATATTTAAAAAAAAAATAAATAGAAGAATACATACATATAACAATCAATTCGGTAGTTGGAAGTGCTGTGTCGAGTTTGAGAAGTCCTGACTACTGAAGTCATCCTGATATTGCTTGTCTTAGTGGACTACTGTTTCTTGAACTACTCAAAGCAATCAGCTACCGTTCGCTGCGTCAATGGCCGTTTTTCGGTGTAGACGGAAGGTAAAATCAAATGGGTTGCGAGGTACCCTTGTGTCTTAATAGTTGATAAGGGGATGTTATTCGGAAATTTCCAGGTTATCCTTATCAGGTTGTAATCCGTAAGCACAGCCTGTCACCCTTCCGTCCTTTTTCGATGCATTTTCTTTGCCTTGTAGAATAATTCGTTTATTGCATTGTTGGCTTCCGCTCATATTTAAGCTACCGGGGAGCTGTAAGTATTTGACAATGCACATTAAACATCTTCCCCTGGGGGGCAAAGATAGCTCCATACTTACGTCATCGATCAAATGTAAACCTGTTAGATGATATTTTTCCTTCCACATTCTTAAGCACTAGAAGTTTATCAAATATTTGGTTCGAACTTGTACCCTGAGGGTAAAATATAGCGCACGGTGCAGAACTGTCGGAGTCAATATGTAATCCTTTATGCCAACAACTTCCAGTGACCGCTGGTGATATAAACGACGTATCTTCCGGATTTCCGCGGCAGCCAAGATGCTGCCTTGATTTCTGACCTAACCGTTTGTTTTCTACAAAAATCACACAATCCAAACGATTCACGTTTACTACTATGCACTTCGAGCTGGCTGTTGTTTACATGCGATGAGCTTTGCTTCACGATCTGAATATAAACACTTTCCGCAAATGCAAAAGTGTAGAAAGCGTAGCACTCTTTATTCCTGCTTCTCAAGCAAGCTTAAGTGGATTGGTGCCTAGCAACGACGCCTTACACACGCTCGATTCGAGTTCGAGTCCCAGTGGCGGAGAGCATTTTTTTCAATGTGTTGGGAAGTCGGTAAAGCAGATTTTATTATTTTGGTCGGTAAAGCAGTGATGACTGATAACTAAATGATAACTAAATTTGTTATTTGGTCAAATAACATGTATAACAAAATATGTTATTCACTTGGTATCAGTGATAACTTAATTAGTTCTCATATAGTTATTTCAGGAACAAAATTCTGTTATCATTTTTGTTATGTTGGCTGTTAAATCAAACCAAAACGATAACAAGTTTAGTTATCAAAATGCTAGATAACCGGATAACAGAATTTGTTATCAATAAGTTATTTGACTTTGCTCGGGTACTCATTCACCACGCTAATACTAATGCTATCGGTGACGGACTCCAACTACTGGGAGGTCTTTGCTGCACTGAAGAATGTCAAAGGGGATCTCCCGAAGGATTCCAATCGCCACGGAAAGCCATATGTTGGTACCTACCTTGCTTATTCACTCGTACTTGCCTTCAAGTGAACGCTCCATGAAGGCTAGTAAGATACGGTTGTTCCAAAAAGCGTTAACGTTCCACTGAAGACAGAATTCGACCTCCAGTGGAAGCCTAGGGATCGAAAAAAAAGTTGCCTTGATCGGTCCCCGACTCAGGTAGGAGTAATGCTAATGACGTATTAGTACGCTGGTCAGAAGGGCAGAATGCTTTGGGCGTTATAGTGGGTACCCTCGGAAGTGTCCGAAGAAGTACTAATGTTGACAAGAGTGTCTTGGATGGTCAAGCCTGGATAACCTTTTGACCTATAAACAAATCGATGGACTAGATTAGAAGAAAATTCTCGCAGTAGTAGGATTTAATACCCGGGGAGCCTGGGACGCTTGGTCCGTTGGGATTTATAACACAGTTCTTACCTCTTGTTGGTCATGGTTGACCAGCTTGCTGCTAATCAATGACTTACATCCATCATCGGTCGTCGTACAACAACAAGGCGTTCATATAACGCCAGAAAGAAACAACTCTTTTGAATCTGACGCTTGTTATATTGCTTGATAACGCGTCCTACCTTGGGTCGACTACAGGTTCTTCAAATCTGGCAAATTTGCGCCCACCGGATGCCGAGGCTGGCCCGGTTGTTCTAGCACCTCAATTATCCATAGCACCACAAAATCTTTGTTCGTCCGAGGCCATCTTCTGAGACCTTGCTCGATCCATAGGTTCCGGTTGAAGTACATCTTCCGGTTCTAAGGCTCCCCAACTGTCCGAGCGACTGCTCGGGAGTTGCAGTAGTGTAGCAGATTTTTGGCTCGTTGGAGGCGATAGCAAGAGAGATGAGTTGCGAGTAAATGTGAGTTGAATAGCTGACCTGAGCTTGAACTTGAGCTTGATTGACTCATGACTGCCCGTAGTTGCTACTCCATTATGACCACATCAGCTGTTCTTGAACAGAGAATCAACAAACGGCACTAGTACTCATCTTCAATGTACAAGTACTGGTGATCTCATTTGTTAGGTCATAATGGCACCTGCCATGTCAGAATGCAAGTCTATGTAGGGAAGGTGGAGGAAATGATGATGCAATCACTTGCCCACTGCAAGCCGAATATACCTCAACACGTGCCACGAGTTCATACGTAATATATTGGAAATCTTGGTTTAGGTTCGAGATTCAGAGATTCTGCTTGGTTAACGAGCTGCCAATGTGATAGATAGGAGAAAGCAACTGATGGAGTTTCTAATTGGATGTAGGAAACGAGCTTTTTAGCTCATATCCAATTCTAGCAGCTACTGCTAGAATAGTCAAGTTGGAGGTATAGGATAGAAATGGAAACAGTATGGAAGTCCATTTCCAGTTCTAGCGATTGCTAGAGCATGAGAAAAATAGAGAAAGATACGGAGTAGGAGAATAGACCGGATCTGGGATTGAACCCACGACCTCCTGCGTATGAGGCAGAAGCAGTCAGTAGCCGTATGACTGAGTGAGTGTGAGTTGAAAATGCTATTACCTAATTCGCTGGGTTATTGGGGTCTTTGGGATCATGAGAGGTGTTGCTTAAACTCCTTTTGGGAGCTTGTGAGAGTCGTAAACCAACCCCAATATTGGAGACAACAATTTTGGTAGTTATACACGAGTCTTAGTTGTATGTATTTAAATTCTTATATTTCATAGGCTCAGGCGTGTATAACAGTTAACGGAGACATGAAGCTTTGTACTATGCACAATTAATATCATCTTATTAATAAGTTAGTCAGAGAGGAGTAGAAGCCAACGTACTCGTGGTGACTCGAAGTTAGATTCAATATATGTTTTTAAATGGATGGGGTTATTGGATGCTTCTGGTAGTGGAGAGTAAAAGTCTTTCTGTCTAGAAGAAATCTTAGGTGAGTTGGTGTTGCCAGTATACGAGGTCTGGAGAGCGGGGAATTAGTGGCGGGATGCTCCAGGGGGAGCCGTGTTAAGTAGTCGTTCTCGATCCTTAACTTCTGCACTTCAAGCCGGAGGGATTCCAGTTGGAAGTAGCTCTCGTCTCCGGATAATGAGCAGCAACTTAATCTGCCGCGGGTGAGTAGGCAGACTTGTGCGGACCAGATTCCTTTCCGTGACTTCGGCGTATGATCCATCAACCCTCATCTCCTGTAGGAGGATTCTTGTCGTTTCCGAGTACGCGCTATTGTAGTAGGCGCTGATCGTTGCACTCGGAAGCTGGGACAGCCTCGGGTAGAGGATGTGGCATTTGCTTTAAAATTTTGAAAGGTAGCACCTCCCAATTTAAGCTTTTGGTGAAAATTGAAAAGGGAAGAAAAGTGGCAGTTCCAAACGGCAAGTGCTTATACAAAAACTTTATAAATGTCTCGTTACTTAATTTGACTTCTTTTTCGGAAATTCTGAAATTACAAAATAACCCAGCACTGGGATGCTCAAGACAGTTTTTTAGTACAATAATCGCTTCATAGTTTCGGATATCATTTTCCGACATTTGTGTAGGAGTATTTTGGAATTCCATTTCATTATCCCAGATGTTGGAGTTTGAAATTAATTAACCATTTAAATTTATCTAAATCACATATACGATTTTTCGAGCATTCTGAAGAATCAGAAAATCATTTGTCTCAGAATCCAAATAGAAAGATCAACGCAAAACAGTTACATATAGAGCACAAGCACGATTTAGTAATAAACCTAGAAAAAAGAGCACCGTAGGTTATGAGAAAATTCAATGATAGAATTAATCTGAAGCGAGAAAGTCTCGACTGAACAAAAAGCTAATTAAGAGTGAAAGCAATAAAATACATCGTAAAAGTCTCCATATTTCATCTCTCTGCATTTTAGTTACTTCTTTTCGTTATAGTGATGCATTCTACAACGTATCTTTCATTCATCGGTATTTTTGGCTAATGGATTTTCGTGATTTTCAATGGTATAATATCTTGAGAGAATCCATCGCACTTTGTTATAATTTCATTGGTAGCTCATCATGCAAAGTTAATTGCATTTGACATGACAGCAAAAACACATCCCTAATCGAACCCTCTAACAAATCTTTTCCTCAATATTTTATTCATCAACATTTGTTGTCAGTGCTAGATATTAAGCTGCAATTTGTTTGAAATTTAATCCGAAATAATTCGATTTCCTCGTTCAAATTCTACTTAATCTGCAATTGCTAACCAAACAAATCGAGACAATGGTACCCGTCACCTGAACGAACGTTATCCTTCGAAATTGCGACAAAAAAAACGAAACAGTCAGAATATCGCACAGAACCAGACGTTCGGTCGGGGTTCGAAGAAGCGATGTTAACGATCCCGGTAACATCCCTTTCTCTCGCCATTTCCTGTTCGGTTCGGTTCGGTGGTCGTGCTGTTATATGGAGATTCACCCCAAGACATTCTTTTTTCATCAACCATCGCATATTCCGGGGAGAGGGCATCTTAACTCATCCCGAGCGCTGCCAGCCCGTCACCAGCAGACGACCGACCGACGGAGGAGATGAATCCTGCCATGTGCCATTGTCGTAATGACGTTTGCATTGTTTGGCCGGAGGAAGGCTGCACTTTCTCCCTGCCTGTCTCCCCGTGCGAGAGACGGATGGCGAAAAATTGTACCCTGTAGGACAGAGACAGGGCAGGGAACAAATGTCTGGAGGAATATCCCTTTTCTGCATTGTGATTGCTGTTTGGAAGGCGAATGCAACTTACCGGAATCAGATCCGACCGAGCCGATATGGAAATATAATTATCATTATACAAAACATCTTGATTTCCATATGTCCCCAACTAGTCAAGTAGCTGTTGAATGCTGAAGTAGTGACGGGAGAAATGAAGAAACGGTCGGGACTTTCGCTCGACGGGCCCATCCTTCAATCAGTCCTTTGTTGGTCCGGATAATTGCTAATTTGTAATCATAGTAATGATGTGGGTAAATCAAACGTCGGTCGAAAGGGGTGAGTGATTGAAGGGTATTATCATAACCAAGGGCTGTACGGATCGAGCGATGTAAACATATTGCGGATATTTTTCAGCGGCGTTGTGGACTTCCCATGAATGGGTATTGGTTGTCTGTCACTTTGGGAGACGACGACGATGACGACGACTGCATTAGAAAACAAAAGGTCATAAATTTTCCCGCATGACGAAACTAGGATGCTCCTAATTTAGTGCTAAGTGGAAAGGTGTGTAATTAGTTTTATGTGTTTTCCGTCGGCTTTCTCTTTGGATGTCCGTCAGCAAGAGAAAGTATGTAATAGGGATAACAACAACGAGATACAAAGCAAGGGGTTGGTACACCCCATGCCGTTTGTAGAGCTGTGTGACGACCAAAAGGAAGATCACACAATTTGGGTTTGACAACGACGGTTTTCTTTTCCTTGAACGGCAAGATGGGCATGTAACTATTGGAAATTGATTGCTGGGTTTTCTTAATTGGGCGCAGCCGTTTAAAGGAGACACGCCTCAATGATTATAAAATTACTTAGGAAATTTATGATCTATCCGAAAATTTTAAATTAGGTTCTAGGAAAATTGGAATTTGTAAGAAGAATCATTTTATAACCACATTGTGGACTCCACATGCGTGAAAACATTTTGGATGTAATCAGGGTTGTTCAGTGTGGGAATTTCGGTATCATGCTTTTTTTATTCATATATTTACTTTGCAATGTGCTACTCTGAACTGATTAACAAGAATAAAATGCGCAACTGAAAATTGCATAAGCGTCGTACCTTAGTAGTGCAATGCTCCTAATTCAAACAATTTCCCGAAGGATATTCAAAGGATTTCCCGAAGGAAATTCAAAGAATTTCGCAGAAGGAAATTCAAAGAATTTTGCGAAAGAAAATTCAAAGAATTTTGCAAAAGGAAATTCAAAGAATTTTGCAAAAGTAAATTCAAAGACTTTCCCGAAGGAAATTAAAAGAATTTTCTGAAGAAAATTGAAGGAAATTCTCAAAGGAAATTCAAAGAATTTCCCGTTGAAAGTTCAAACAATTTCTCGAAGGAAATTCGAATAATTTTCCGAAGGAAGTTCAAATAATTTCCCGGAGGAAATTCAAATCATTTCCCGAAGGAAATTCAAAAAAAAATTCTAGGAGGAAATTCAAATAATTTCCCGGAGGAAATTCAAATCATTTCCCGAAGGAAATTAAAAAAAAAATTCTAGTAGGAAATTCAAATAATTTCCCGGAGGAAATTCAAATAATTTCCCGGAGGAAATTCAAATAATTTCCTGGAGGAAAATCAAAACATTTCCCGGAGGAAAATTAAAACATTTCCCGGAGGAAATTCAAAGAATTTCGCAGAAGGTAATTCAAAGGGTAATTCCTTCGTGAAATTCTTTGAATTTCCTTCGGAAAATTCTTTGAATTTCCTTCGGGAAATTCTTTGAATTTCCTTCGGGAAATTCTTTGAATTTCCTTCGGGAAATTCTTTGAATTTCCTTCGGGAAATTCTTTGAATTTCCTTCGGGAAATTCTTTGAATTTCCTTCGGAAAATTCTTTGAATTTCCTTCGGAAATTCTTTGAATTTCCTTCGAAATTCTTTGAATTTCCTTCGGGAAATTCTTTGAAATTTCCTTCCGAAATTCTTTGAATTTCCTTGGAAATTCTTTGAATTTCCTTCGAATTTCTTTGAATTTCCTTCGGGAAATTCTTTGAATTTCCTTCGGGAAATTCTTTGAATTTCCTTCGGGAAATTCTTTGAATTTCCTTCGGGAAATTCTTTGAATTTCCTTCGGGAAATTCTTTGAATTTCCTTCGGGAAATTCTTTGAATTTCCTTCGGGAAATTCTTTGAATTTCCTTCGGGAAATTCTTTGAATTTCCTTCGGGAAATTCTTTGAATTTCCTTCGGGAAATTCTTTGAATTTCCTTCGGGAAATTCTTTGAATTTCCTTCGGGAAATTCTTTGAATTTCCTTCGGGAAATTCTTTGAATTTCCTTCGGGAAATTCTTTGAATTTCCTTCGGGAAATTCTTTGAATTTCCTTCGGGAAATTCTTTGAATTTCCTTCGGGAAATTCTTTGAATTTCCTTCGGGAAATTCTTTGAATTTCCTTCGGGAAATTCTTTGAATTTCCTTCGCTAAATTCTTTGAATTTCCTTCGAAAAATTCTTTGAATTTCCTTCGAAATTCTTTGAATTTCCTTCAGGAAATTCTTTGAATTTCCTTCGAAATTCTTTGAATTTCCTTCGAAATTCTTTGAATTTCCTTCGAAATTCTTTGAATTTCCTTCGAAATTCTTTGAATTTCCTTCGAAATTCTTTGAATTTCCTTCAAATTCTTTGAATTTCCTTCGGAAATTCTTTGAATTTCCTTCGAAATTCTTTGAATTTCCTTCGAAATTCTTTGAATTTCCTTCGAAATTCTTTGAATTTCCTTCGAAATCTTTGAATTTCCTTCGAAATCTTTGAATTTCCTTCGAAATTCTTTGAATTTCCTTCGAAATTATTGAATTTCCTTCGAAATTATTTGAATTTCCTTCGAAATTATTTGAATTTCCTTCGAAATTATTTGAATTTCCTTCGGGAAATTATTTGAATTTCCTTCGGGAAATTATTTGAATTTCCTTCGGGAAATTATTTGAATTTCCTTCGGGAAATTCTTTGAATTTCCTTCGGGAAATTCTTTGAATTTCCTTCGGGAAATTCTTTGAATTTCCTTCGGGAAATTCTTTGCATTTCCTTCGGGAAATTCTTTGAATTTCCTTCGGGAAATTCTTTGATTTTCGTTCGGGAAATTCTTTGAATTTCCTTCGGGAAAAGGAAGTTCGAATAATTTACCGAAGGTAGTTCAAAGATTTTCCGGAGGAAATTCAAAGAATCTCCCGGAGGAAACTCAAAGAATTTCCCGAGGACATCAAAAGAAATTCAAAGAATTTCCTGAAAGAAAATTCAAAGAATTTCCCGAAAGAAAATTCAAAGAATTTCCCGAAAGAAAATTCAATTTCTTTGAATTTCCTTCGGGAAATTCTTTGAATTTCCTTCGGGAAATTCTTTGAATTTCCTTCGGGAAATTCTTTGAATTTCCTTCGGGAAATTCTTTGAATTTCCTTCGGGAAATTCTTTGAATTTCCTTCGAAATTCTTTGAATTTCCTTCGAAATCTTTGAATTTCCTTCGAAATTCTTTGAATTTCCTTCGAAATTCTTTGAATTTCCTTCGAAATTCTTTGAATTTCCTTCGAAATTCTTTGAATTTCCTTCGAAATTCTTTGAATTTCCTTCGGGAAATTCTTTGAATTTCCTTCGGGAAATTCTTTGAATTTCCTTCGGGAAATTCTTTGAATTTCCTTCGGGAAATTCTTTGAATTTCCTTCGGGAAATTCTTTGAATTTCCTTCGGGAAATTCTTTGAATTTCCTTCGGGAAATTCTTTCCTTCGGGAAATTCTTTGAATTTTCTTCGGGAAATTCTTTGAATTTCCCAATGGAAATCAAAAGAATTTTCCAAAGGAAATCAAAAGAATTTCTTGAAGGAAATTAAAAGAATTTCTCAAGGGAAGTTGAAACAATTTCTCAAGGGAAGTTGAAAGAATTTCCCAAAGGAAACTCTAAGAACTTTCCAAAAGAAATTTAAAGAATTTCCCAAAAGAAATTCAAAGAATTTCCCGAAGGAAATTCAAAGAATTTCCCGAAGGAAATTCAAAGAATTTCCCGAAGGAAATTCAAAGAATTTCCCAAAGGAAATTCAAAGAATTTCCCAAAGGAAATTCAAAGAATTTCTCGAAGGAAATTCAAAGAATTTCCCGAAGGAAATTCAAAGAATTTCCCGAAGGAAATTCAAAGAATTTCCCGAAAGAAAATTCAAAGAATTTCCCGAAGGAAATTCAAAGAATTTCCCGAAGGAAATTCAAAGAATTTCCCGAAGGAAATTCAAAGAATTTCCCGAAGGAAATTCAAAGAATTTCCCGAAGGAAATTCAAAGAATTTCCCGAAGGAAATTCAAAGAATTTCCGAAGGAAATTCAAAGAATTTCGAAGGAAATTCAAAGAATTTCGAAGGAAATTCAAAGAATTTCGAAATTCAAAGATTCAAAGAATTTCGAAGGAAATTCAAAGAATTTCGAAGGAAATTCAAAGAATTTCGAAGGAAATTCAAAGAATTTCGAAGGAAATTCAAAGAATTTCCGAAGGAAATTCAAAGAATTTCGAAGGAAATTCAAAGAATTTCGAAGGAAATTCAAAGAATTTCCGAAGGAAATTCAAAGAATTTCCCGAAGGAAATTCAAAGAATTTCCCGAAGGAAATTCAAAGAATTTCCCGAAGGAAATTCAAAGAATTTCCCGAAGCAAACTCAAAGAATTTCCCGAAGGAAATTCAAAGAATATCCCAAAGAAAATTTAAATAATTTCCCAAAGGAAATTTAAATAATTTTCCAAAGGAAATTCAAATAATTTCCCAAAGGAAATTCAAATAATTTTCCAAAGGAAATTCAAAGGATTTTCCAAAGGAAATTCGAAGAATTTCCCAAAGGAAATCAAAGAATTTCCCGAAGGAAATTCAAAAAAATTTCCAAAGGAAATTCAAAGGATTTTCCAAAGGAAATTCAAAGAATTTCCCAAAGGAAGTTCAAAGAATTTCTCAAAAGAAAATCAAAGAATTTCCCAAAGGAAATTCAAAGAATTTCCCAAAGGAAATTCAAAGAATTTCCCAAAAGAAATTCAAAGAATTTTCCAAAGGAAATTCAAAGAATTTCCCAAAGGAAATTCAAAGAATTTCCCAAAGGAAATTGAAAGAATTTCCCAAAGGAAATTCAAAGAATTTTTTAAAGGAAATTCAAAGAATTTCCCAAAGGAAATTCAAAGAATTTCCCAAAGGAAATTCAAAGAATTTCCCAAAGGAAATTCAAAGAATTTCCCAAAGGAAATTCAAAGAATTTCCCAAAGGAAATTCAAAGAATTTCCCAAAGGAAATTCAAAGAATTTCCCAAAGGAAATTCAAAGAATTTCCCAAAGGAAATTCAAAGAATTTCCCAAAGGAAATTCAAAGAATTTCCCAAAGGAAATTCAAAGAATTTCCCAAAGGAAATTCAAAGAATTTCCCAAAGGAAATTCAAAGAATTTCCCAAAGGAAATTCAAAGAATTTCCCAAAGGAAATTCAAAGAATTTCCCAGAGGAAATTCAAAGATTTTATCAAAGGAAATTCAAAGAATTTTTCAAAGGAAATTCAAAGAATTTCCCAAAGAAAATTCAAAGAATTTCCCAAAGGAAATTAAAAAAAAATCTCAAAAGAAATTAAAATAAAATTATCAAAGGAAATTCAAAGAATTTCCCACAGGAAATTAAAAAAACATTCTCAAAGGAAATTCAAAGCATTCCCCAAAGGAAACTCAAAGAATTTCCCACAGGGAATGCAAACGATTTCCTGAAGGGAATGCAAAGAATTTCCCGAAGATAATTCAAAGATTTTTTTGAGTAAACAGAATTTCTTGGAGGAACAGACGTTCCCGGTAATAGCCAAAAGTATTTTTTATAGTTGTGAAACATGTTAACCTTCAAGTTTGTTCAAGGGAATTTGCGAACAGTTGTTTTAAATGTGAACGGTTGCAATCGAAATCTTTTAATGTCCTCCAGATAAAACCTAGTTTCGTGAGTGTGGTTGGCTATTGCGGGATTTTAAGGCAAAAGGCAATTCGAGTATATAAATTTTAATTACTGTTGCTCGTGTGTCCGTCTTTCGAGGTAGCTAAACGGAGGGGAGCGAAACTCACTCGACAGTAGCCCAGTAGCACGCTAAAACCCCCTATGTGGTCAGGTTCGGGGAGCACAAGCTCCGTACGTCGCAGGTTATCGTACGTTGGACCGAACCTGAACCGGGAGTTAGTAATTTTCTTGTAGTCCTCGTTTGGTGAATCGGAAAGGTACGTAAAGCGGGGTCGTAAGGGAAAGTGGGCTCCAGTGGGTAGACAACGACGGATTAGAGATAAAAGGCCGAAAGACAAAAGGTCGAATGGACAAAAGGATGAAGGGACAAATGGTCGAAAGGACAAAACGTCGAACGGGACAAAACAAAGGTCGAAAGGACAAAACGGAGAGAATCAATCTCGCACAAAACAAGTTTTATTCATTTCTAAAACCAACAATCTTTTTGATCTCCAACAGAACTAATCTAATATTCAGAATATTGTTTCATGGTAATTGCTCCTTCTTTGGAAATTGCTCATTCTTCAACTTTGATTGATGAGTTGATTATTATTAATTATCTTTACTAACGAGACGAGTGTATTACTTCTACTCTTTTTTTTTCAAATTCCTCTGGAATACACACAACTTGTTCTTTTCGACCTTTTGTCCTTTCGACCTACTGTCCCTTTCGACGTTTCATCTTTTCGAGTTTTGTCTTTTCGACCTTTTGTCCTTCAATCTTTTGTCATTTCGACTTTTTGTCCTTCCGGCCGTTTGTCTTTTGACCTTTTGTCATAGATTTGACAAAGACGTCACCAGCACGGTCGGACGAATCATCGTCGGCAAGATGGATACACTACTAGGTGTTCCAATCTGCCAAATTTATGGAAGAGAAGAATTCATTTTCAGTGCAAAACGTGAACAAACTCGCTGGCTCTCCCATACTAAAATCCAAGATAAATCGTGAATTAGACAGATTGGAACACCTAGTGGTGTATTCATCTTGATCGTCGGCAGTGCATCGGAAACCATCCGTCTTCGTCACCCACCCGGAATTTCGTTATCGCTACCAAAAATTCTGCGCAGGTATGTGTACCTTGTAATGTAATGTACCATGGCCATGAAAGTATCCTAGGTTTAGCCCAAGCCCATTTTAGTATGTCGTCCAACTCGAATGAACTCGTTTAGATATTAAAAGTTGAATTCGAAGAGGCTTCTACTTCTCTTCGGTAAGTGAGTATTGAGATTAAGCGAGTACACGTTGCTACAAGGAATAAGGAGAGATAGTTTGGTTTTCCGTTGATTTTGCAGGTGGTTTGAAACATTTATCCAAAAACTAACTAAATTGGTTCGAGGATTTCTTCTGAGGTATTTTCTTCAGAGAGTCGGGCAAATCATCAGACTGGTGATCTCTCGCATGCAAGAATGGCGCCAAAGCCACCAAAGTTATATAAAACCTTAAACTGTTTTCGAACGGTTATAAATTCAACAGAACTTCCTAAAGGAAATTTAAAAGAATTTCTCAACGGAGATTCCAAGAATCTCGAAGGATTTTTTTTTAAATCTCTAAGGAAATTCAAAAGTTTCCGGATAGAAACGCAAACTAATTTCCCGCAGATATGGAACTCTTTGGAGAAACAGAATTTCCCGATAGGAATTCAAAAGAATTTTCCAGGGAAAATTCAATAAGATTTTTTCTGGCGAATTTGGCAGATTTTCCAGGAGGAATTTTTAACAAAATTTCCTCGGGCGTAAAATTCAACCAAATTTTCCTGGGAGAAAATTAAATTGGGGAAATGGAATAGATTTTTCTGTTAAAAATTGAATTGAATATATCGTAGAAAATTCAAAATTGTTGTTTTAAATACCACAACGCATTAACTTTCTACCTTTATCCATCACTCTATCGTACTGATAGATGCATTATATAACAGTCTGTTGCTCAATGCATTTGCAACTGCTTTGGAACATCTATGGCTCATTTCCTACTTCGAAAAATTTCCTGACTTTCTTCCAATCCTTGTCCAATATCTGAAACGATTATATGCCCACTGCACAGTGCATTGTTGCTTTAATATACTCTTTAGATGCACATTCGAGCTCAATTTACTTAAATCGATGCCCAAATCACAAATCCTACAAAAGCGTATCCATTCGGCTAGGACTGGGAGGAACAATGCACCACAAAAGATATACATTTATCATGAGATGAAGCTGAAAAAAAAACTCGTTTCAGCTACTCATAACTGTCACATAAAAATGGAATCCAGAGGAGAAAGAGGATACGCTTCGATTAAAACACCTACGGTGCAAAACAGTTCCCTTACAATTCGCAGAATCCCGCCACCTTCGCCTAGCCAAACGAATTCCAAACATTTCTCCGTTTTAACGGCAGCATTGCATTGGGTGCGACTCCCTCCCTCTGTCAATCTCGGTTGGCGTCCGGTCCCGGAGTTGATTTGTTCGCAATGCATAACTTTTTTTTTCCTGCCAACCGCCGCAACACGACACTCACCGGGCGGCGGGGACCGGGTCTGTATGACACTTTAATTTCCAGTGCTCACACATTCATTGATTTGTGTATCAAAAAGTTTGCCTTTTCTCTGCTCAAATGGCACTCCGCGGGGAATTCGCTTTCTGTGCGTTGGTTCGACGTGACAAGGTGTGCTGCGGTGAAATACCTTTTCTTCGGCTGTATTCAACTTTCGAGAACTACTTGGCTGTCATCAAAGTAACCCAATGCATCTTTCACTTCCAGCTGCGTCGGGCAAAATTGCAACGCGCGCAGTTGAGCCGAGCCTTACCTATGCTCGATGACTCGTCAGATTGTCATTCATGAGCCACTTTGTTAGGGACGGAGCTGTTGCACAACTCGATTTGACAGCAGGATGTCTTACTCTGAAGTGTCCCCGGTGTCTACCGCCTTGGACGCGTGGATTCTGACTGTCGTTTTATTTGACTTGATGGCGTTCTTGGAAAAGCAATTTTTGGAACTGGAATGACGCGTTTTTTTCGCTTATTGGAAACTTCATGTCAAAGAAATCAAGCAACAACATGTACATATTGAAATTGATGCACTGCAGTTATGTCGTGTCTTCTAAAAATATTCCCTCCGAAAAATTGAGACCTTTGCCTTGCCGCACGGATTCCCGTCGCAGCAGACGTTTGTGTTCACCGACAATGCGGACAGCCAACTCATTAAAATTTCATTAATCTTCGCATGGGAACCCAACCTGAATAAACAATCTCGAAGTAGCAACCCGAACGAAAAGAAAGCTGGGACGAAACACTTCGATTTACTTGAAGTAAGATTCAATTAACCATAATCTGTCCAGGGATATAGCTGCCGGAAAGGTGGCTGCATTCATCAAAGGGGAAACCTTTCTCCTCAAGTGGAACCTTTGACTGATTACTTTGTGTGAGCTCTGACGTAGAAAACTGAGAAAGGAGAACAAAAATGAAGAAATAGAAACTTCTCATAGTGAGATTGCATTTTGCTCCGCAAATCTATTCGCAACGGAATGGAAAAAATGAAAAATATATTTCCATTGAACGCCCGTAGAGGCGGCCAAGGATAATGAGCGTTGGCTGTTCATTCTTGTCCCAAAGAAAACATCTGTTCTGGAAAGGAATTACGCATGTAGCATTTTTTCGCAATTATTCTTCGTTAGACTACCTGCAAAGAGGCCTACACTTTGATGGTTGCGATTTTTTTCATTTTTTTTCTCATATTGCAAAATAGTGCAGGGTGGTCGACTCCGGATTTGCTTTGATGATTTTTTCCCGGAATGTTCTGCTATTCTTGTGAAGATACATTTTTTTAGATGTTTGCTCGATATAGATTTCAATGGGAAAGATCTAACAGGAAATAATGCGAATTAACTCAGTGCAAAAAAAAATCACATGGTATATCCAACCTGAATAATCTAGAAAATTCCATAACATTCCCAGTTAAACAGATTTAAGGCGGGAGTAAGTGAGAATTTGAATATCACCTTCACTTGAAATGTATTTTAACATACCTCCGACTGTGGTTCACTTACTTATACGAACGACCAAGTCTAGAAATCGGAACGCTATATTCAAATCTCTATTTCTTAAGCTTCATTTGAAACATTCAGACCTCCGATCGGACCAAAGTTTCCGATAAACTTTATGGACCACAGAAGGTTGGAGTGACAACCTTCTCCGGTATCTTTCGCCTGCTGACGAAACGCTGTAATGCTTCTATGAAAGCATCAGTAGACAAATTGGATACTGCTTCCAAGTAAAGTGCTCGAGCCGCCATGCATACGAAAACGCATACATATCCCTTGGTCATCGTTGGCTTTTTGATCGACGCAGACGACGTCCAGCAAAATTGACACCAATGACAGCAAACGGAAAAAATCTCTGAACACGGTACTATGGCAGATCACCCATCAATTGTGGTCGTTTAGGACGCATACGGTAGCAGATTGTAACTGTTGATGCACTATTCCACAAAAGCCACGTTCACCGAGATGCAAATTTCTTTTGTGCAGAATTATTGCAGTCATTGGATGTTCGGATGGCATTAGTTTTTAATACTGTTACTATAAAGGATACAAGCCTTCCTAATACTTCCTCCAACTCGTAGTGTCATTCTCGTCCACAAACAGGTTCAAACATTTCAATTGCAGTTAAAACAGTAGAAGCATAATTATTAGAACGCCAGTGGCGCTGTAGCCATTAAAATTATTTTGCCAAATTATGCTTCAACAAGCTTCAATTGGCCATAATTTATGCATCATGTTGTAGACTACAACACTCAGGCTACTCAGGCTGAGTACATGTTTGGTTTCATCACCAACATCGGTTTGACACTTGTAGTTCCGGTACTTTGGCTGTCAGGTCGAAGTAACCTAGATGTTACTCACGCGAACAGTAACGGCATTAGCAATCTTATACTTTTGAATCAACTGTTTAAACCCTCTTTCCTTCTTCAGCGCTATAGGATTTCGGTAGAGAAGCACTCTTGTTGTACCAGTCTAACAATAAGTGATAAAGCTCTCTTCATTTCATAAGCTGTCAAATCGAATCGAATCATCCATGGATCTTTGGATAATATTCTAAAACGACTGACGTTGTCGAAAAGCTTCAATCGTTCTTTGGTTGTGCAGACAATAATGGGCCAAACACAATGGATACAATTAATTGCATTTTATTCGGCAACTCGGCCATACGAAAACCATTTTTTTGTTAAATATCTTGGATGTGCATATGCACAGCACATGCTTCAAATGGACAAATTGATATGAAATTTGCGAAAAAGAATCCACGTGTCTTGGAGGGACTCGAACCCTCAACCTCCTACTCTCTAGATAGGCGTGATAACCCCTACACAACAAGACCACTTAAAGGTCACGTTTGCGGAAAAGCCATCAAAATCCGAGTACCAACCTCCACCGCGGTTAGCCCACTTTTTTGCAAATTGAATATCTTTCGGATGCTTGATTTGTCCAATCTCCATATGTGCTTTACTGTTGTATATCCATAGTCAAGCGAGTGCACATTGTTTATTAAATACAATGTATACGTTTGCGTACGTTTTGACAATTTTTTCAAAAAATAAATATAGCTAAATCCTAGTTGAGCTATCACGAAGAAGCTATTTGAATACTACTAGTTGAGCTATCGTTGGCAGCAGGGACTATGTCCAAGGGCTTGACGATCCCTCCCCAGGCCATCTGCGAGTTGTGGGGCTTGCCTAGGATGTGGTGGGGTTTGACAGTGAGCCCTGTTAAACCTCTATAAAAAGCTGCATGTATCCGCATGTAGGCCCCACCAAAGCGACCGTGTGCCGCTCAAAGCGCACAAGTCCAAGTACTGGTGTCAGGTTGGACACAAAACAGACCTGACACGACGAGACAGGAGGTTTGCGCAGGCCCAATAAGCCGCCTGAAAACCAATAATTACGAACAATATAAGAGATAATGCGACTCGATATAATCGGCAAAGACCTAGGCGACGAATAAAGGAACACGTTTGGAAGCTTGGAACATTGAACTGCAAGTCGCTAGGTTTCGCAGGTTGCGACAGGATGATCTACGATGACTTACATCCCCGCAACTTCGACGTCGTGGCGCTGCAGGAGATTTTACCAAAGCTGTGGCACCACCAACGAGCTGGGAACCGGCTTCATAGTGCTGGGTAAGTTGCGCCAACGCGTGATTGGGTGGAAGCCAATCTACGCAAGGATGTGTAAGCTGAGGCCGTATCTTCAACTATAGCATCATCAACGTGCACTGTCCACACGAAGGGAGACCCGACGACGAGAAAGAAGCGTTCTACGCACAGCTGGAGCAGACATACGATGGATGCCCACTGCGGGACGTCAAAATCGTCATCGGTGACATGAACGCTCAGGTAGGAAGGGAAAAAATGTATAGACCGGTCATCGGACCGGATAGTCTGAATACCGTATCGAACGACAACGGCCAACGATGCATAAACTTTGCAGCCTCCCGCGGAATGGTAGTCCGAAGCACTTTCTTCCCCCGCAAGAATATCCACAAGGCCACATGGAAATCACCTAATCAAGTAACGGAAAACCAAATCGACCACGTTCTAATCGACGGTAAATTCTTCTCCGACATGACGAACGTACGCACTTACCGCAGTGCGAATATTGAATCCGACCACTACTTCGTTGCAGTATGTCTGCGCTCGAAACTCTCGACGGTGATCAACACGCGTCGGAGTCGTCCGCCGCGGCTAAACATTGGACGGCTACAAGACGGTAGACTAGCCCAAGACTACGCCAACCAACTGGAAGTGGCACTATCAACGGAAGAGCAGCTAGGCGAAGCATCTCTTGAAGATGGCTGGAGAGATATTCGATCCGCCATTGGAAGCACCGCAACCGCTGCACTAGGCACGGTGGCTCCGGATCAGAAAAACGATTGGTATGACGGCGAATGTGAGCAGTTAGTTGAGGAGAAGAATGCAGCATGGGCGAGATTGCTGCAACACCGCACGAGGGCGAACGAGGCACGATACAAACGGGCGCGGAACAGACAAAACTCGATTTTCCGGAGGAAAAAGCACCAGCGGGAAGATCGAGACCGTGAGGAGACGGAGGAACTGTACCGCGCTAATAACGCACGAAAGTTCTATGAGAAGTTGAACCGTTCACGTAAAGGCCACAACCCGATATGTGTAAGGACATAAACGGGAATCTTCTTACAAACGAGCGTGAGGTGATCCAAAGGTTGTGGCAGCACTACAAAGAGCACCACAAGTTCAATATTATTTAAATTTTTCAATAATTTTCTGTACCACCAGACGTGGTTCGATCATTTAGTCCAAGCTTTCAAGTTTTACTCATTTTTTCAGAAGCCAAGTTTTAAAATGTGATTGTATAGCCAATTGTTTTTACTCTAAAATGTTGTATATCAAGTTTTTTTTTTTAAATAAATATTCATTATAAATGAGTTAAATTCGAGCTAAATGATCGTATCATGCCGTAAGCATATTATTATTTTATTATATACCTGTTCGTGCAGTGCAGCATGAGAACTAAAGGTGCCGGCTTTTACTGTTTAGCACTTTTAAAAACAAGACCAAAATCATTTTCGAAGCTGGCTAAATTTAACAGTAGGGAGCGTCCACACATTACGTAACGCTTAAGGGGGGGGGGGTGGTTTGGTCGAAATTTGACGATTTATACAAAATTTTCAGATGTTTCATACAAAAAGTGTGACATGGGGGGAGGGGGGGTTGAAAATGCCCAATGTTTGCGTTACGTAATTAATGGATCTTCCCTTTAACGTGTTAATTCTAAAAAAATGAGTTCTGTATATTTTCTAGTTTTGTCAATGTATTTTCGTATAAAGATATGTATATGTATTTCGACTCTTAATTGAGGGGGTCAAGCGCAAAGGGGTGTAAGTGACCAAAAGTTGGTTTTGAGAAAAATGGGTGTAAAGTTTTTCAATTTTTTTTTTTTTGCTTCGTACAAACTGTATGGAAGTTCAAAGAATTTCAAATTTTCTGTGAATTTTCACATTTTTTATAAACATCGTACAAACTATATCAACATATTGCCGCTAAGCTTGAGAACTCAATTTTAACCAAAATATCATTTGCACCCCTCTGCTTCTAACCCTCTATGTAGAAATGATCAATTTTACAGTGTTTTTCGAATAGTAGAAAATCGTTAATTTATTATTTTTTACGGTATAGGGGTTTAAAAATATGGCTAAAAGAAAATATAATAAATAAAGATAATACTTCAAACCACCTTATTTAATGAATAAAGTTGTTGTAAACAATAAATAAATGCCTTTATTTAGTAATCGTTTCATTCTTAATACCATGCTCCTATATCAATAACATTCGCATCAATTTATGAATCCATGGAGCGGTAACCCTGTATAATATTTTTTATGTATTCATTCAGGATTATTACGGGGACCTTGAAATATTTTCCACGCCGGCCAAAACCAGATCCGCGTCATTTACGCGGCCTGAACTTGAATCCGCACGACCCAGAACTAAATAAGTGTCAAATACACGTGAGATGTCATTTTTTATCACTAAAATTGTGACTATTTTCACTTGAAGTGCGTTATTTATTATTTATTATACACATTTATTCTCAATTATTTTAGATTCATAATTTTATTTATTTAATTTTCACCCGAAACTTAAGCCGCGCCATAATCGCAAAATCCGCGCAGTCGTAACAATCCTGCACTACATACTTTCGAAATTTATTATTATGCAATTAATTAACATGTTGATATTAATTCCCATTTTTTTTTGCAATTTCTTATTCGTATAATTTGACAAATTCTTCAGTTTTTTTTTCATAAATTCATGCCACAAATTTTTACGTACTTCTTGACAACTACCAGAATTTGCCAAAACTTGACATCTACATTGTGGAAGAAACAAAAACTAATCTTATTGGATTACTCATATGAGCAAAAATTCCTCACTCGTGAGTGAGCAAAACCACGTTTGCTCACTTGTGAGTACTCACAGGTCGTGAGTAACTCACGCGTGAGTACTCACGGAAAAAATGAGAAATGAGTGAGGAATTTTTACTCATATGAGTGAGTTTCTCAACACTGGCAGTACCAGGCCGGATTTATGGGTGAACGCTCTACCACAGACCAGGTTTTCGCCATACGTCAGGTATTGCAGAAATGCCGCGAATACAACGTGCCCACACATCATCTATTTATCGACTTCAAAGCCGCATATGATACAATCGATCGGGACCAGCTATGGCAGCTAATGCACGAAAACGGATTTCCGGATAAACTGATACGGTTGATCAAGGCGACGATGGATCGGGTGATGTGCGTAGTTCGAGTTTCAGGGGCATTCTCGAGTCCCTTCGAAACGCGTAGAACGCGAAACGCGGCAAGGTGATGGTCTTTCCTGTCTGCTATTCAACATCGCTTTGGAGGGAGTAATACGAAGGGCAGGGATTGACACGAGTGGTACGATTTTCACGAAGTCCGTCCAGTTATTTGAATTCGCCGACGACAGTGATAACATGGCACGTAACTTTGAGAGGATGGAGGAAGCCTACATCAGACTGAAAAGCGAAGCTAAGCGGATTTGACTACTCATCAACACGTCGAAGACGAAGTACATGATAGGAAGAGGTTCAAGAGAGGTCAATGTACGCCACCCACCACGAGTTTCTATCGGTGGTGACAAAATCGAGGTGGTTTAAGAATTCGTGTACTTGGGCTCACTGGTGACTGCCGAAAATGATACCAGCAGAGAAATCCGGAGACGCATAGTGGCTGGAAATCGAACGTACTTTGGACTCCGCAAGACGCTCCGATCGAATAGAGATCGCCGCCGTACTAAACTGACAATCTACAAAACGCTCATTAGTCCTCTACGGACACGAGACCTGGACGATGCTCGTGGAGGACCAACGCGCAATTGGAGTTTTTGAAAGGAAAGGGCTGCGTACTGTAACCTGCGAGTTACAATTAACCCGTTTTGTTTAGTCTTGTCGCCGAGTGTATTTTGGGTAGTTTGTGTGTCGCTTTATCTGGCTACCCACTATGCTTTTGTTTTTGTTTTAATGGCAACTTGCACCACCACTGTGGATTTGTAAATATTTTAATTCGTTTGTTTTTCAATTAAAGTTTGTTCAGATTTTGTTGTTTAGCGTTTTGTTTTGTTGCTTATAAATTATAGAGTCCGTTAAGTTAGATTTTAAAATAAAGTTAGCGCCAGAGCTCCTCCCGTAGGCTAAAAAGGGACATCAACAAAAGCAGCATAACAGTCGAGCACGGTGGCAGGAGCGATGGCGATTATTTGTTTTGGTCTGGTCGATGACGTGAAAAGAAAAAAAAGTGACGAACCGTGAACTAGATCGGACGTTGTTTTTTAATCCGCTGCGATTCCGGAGAAGTTAGTGCCGTTTTTGGGTGTGCGATCTTCCCATCGACGTGTGTTCCGCTGGATGACAAATTCCCAGCTTCGTCGGGTGGACAGTTCCGTGATTCCCGGGGAAAAGTGCCGGTTCGTGTACTTGTGCAGTGTAGTGCAAGGGTGTTAGATCGCCGCCATAGTGGGAAGCTAATCGCCTATGAGTATCCATAAACACTCGCCGTTCTCGCTACGGACGTTCAGCCGAATGAGTATATCTCACGTCCGTAGCTAATTGCCAAGGAGAACGAAGACAGACGCGTAAAAAGGGGCTTACCGTCTGTAGTAGTGTACCGTGGTCACTACTGGGACTGCTTACGGGGAGTAGGTTGGTCCGGTGTATTTACACACCAGTGTCGCTAGGGGGGATCCGACAAAGGAGCTTGCTCTTCCCCCTAGCTAATAGTTAAGGACGGCTGCCGTGGCAGTCTGTAAAGCCCGAGAGTGAGAAAGTGAAGAAGGAGAAGAAGAAGAAGAAGAAGAAGGAGCGGGGGAGAAGAAGAAGAAGAACCGAAGAAGAAAGGACGGAAGAAGAAAACGAGAGACCAGTTAGCCAGCCACTGCCGTGCTACAGGCGACGAAGGGGCCCCAACGAGAGCAGTGAGTCGACCAGTGCCGTAGTAAGGGAGGAGACAGAAGGTCAGATAGAATATAAGGGTTTTTAATTTTGAAATATTTCTTCTTTTTGCTCATTTTGTCCATCCGAAATCCGAAGGTAAGTGGGAGTACCCTGCTCTAGGCCGCCCTGCCGGGGTGAATTGTATGAGGGGAAGCTCAGGGCTTTCAGTACCATCTATGCTGGGGTGCAGATGGCGGACGGTACGTGGAGGAGGCGAATGAACCACGAGTTGCATGAGCTGCTGGAAGAACCATCCATCGTTCACACCGCGAAAATCGGACGACTGCGGTGGGCCGTGCACGTAGCCAGAATGTAGGACAGTAATCTGATGAAAATGGTTCTCGACAACGATCCGACGGGCACAAGAAGGGTAGGTGCGCAGCGGGCAAGGTGGATCGATCAGGTGGAAGATGTCTTGCGGACCCTCCGTAGACTGCGTGGTTGGCGACGTGTAGCCATGGACCGAGCCGAATGGAGAAGACTCTTATATACCGCACAGGCCACTTCGGCCTTAGTCTGAATAAATAAATAAATCAATTTTGTTAAGAAAATTATTTTGAGCTTTTTAGTGGAATGTGTTCCCTTGTCATAAAACTAGTTTGTACAATCCCATTGAATTCCACCACTTAATTGTATCTTGACAGGGCATAACAAAATGCAGCGCAAATACTGTGTGTCATGTCTTCGTATCATCTATCGACGCGTCCGTAACTATTGCCAACTATGCAGGATTAGGAATACGAAACCGTAGCCATTGATTATGGGAGAATTGCCACCAAAGCGTCGAAAGCGCTTACCATCGCATTTTTTACATCGGTTAATTCACATATGGGTTGCCCATTCACTGTTAACCAGTGCTGCAAAGTGTCACCGTACAAGTCACGCAAAGCGTGACAATAACAAAATCCAGGTCATGTGTCAAGTACTCAATTGTGATGCTCAATGTGGATCTCACATGCTTGGTGTAACGATCACCATGAAAGTGACATTTTAGCAACTAGCGCTTGGTCACTCACCATGTCTTCACTTCTTCTGCCTGTGATCACCAGCATGAATGATAGGAAAACTTTCCTGATGTTGTGGTTGTCATATCCATGTCATCTTGACTATCGTGATGATCACTTGACCTATGCGGTGTTTGGTTCGAAATCAACGCTCGACAGCAATGGAATAATCCACTTAGCGGAATTAATGGATTTTTGCTGTGATAAAAATGCATGAAGCCAAAATAGAATTTTTGGGAACATTTAAGTGTTCTTATTGTTTATATTGACTTTTTGTGCAATATTTTAAGAGGTGCTATTAAAAGTAAAGTACATACATAGTTTTTCCAAATTCGATCCAGACTATCTTTTGAAAAGGCCAAATTTTTTATTGATTTTTCAAATGGATACAATTAAAAAACGACGCATCCTACAAAAAATGTTGTATGGGTGACTATCGCAAAATCAGTCAAAGTTTCTAATAAAGTTATCGGAAACAATTCAAATTGATCCCTACACTGAAAAAAATCAGTTTCAACAGTTTCAAAATTAAAACTCGATTTGCGAAAAAACGCTTTTTGATTTGTATGAAATTGTGTCTCAAGATAGGTGATTATGTTCCCTACCAACCGTCCATACATCGCAAGCTTGACACTTTTAAGGGAAAAAAGTTTTTCTAACAAAAAATTTTTCTTGTCGGAATTGATTTTTTTTCTCAGTGTCAAGGAGTGCCATTTGATTTACCATATACATACATATTTTAAAATATTCCTGTACAGTCAAGCAGAGTACAATATTTAGGTCGTAACTAATCGCAACGGATAAAAATACACTGAAAATAATTTCGACAAGAAAAAGTTTTTGTTAGAAAAACTTTTTTTCCTTCAAAGTGCCCAGCTTGCGATGTATGGACGGTTGGTAGGGAACATAATCACCTATCTTGAGACACAATTTCATACAAATCAAAAAAAGCGTTTTTTCGCAAATCGAGTTTTAATTTTTGAAACTGTTGAAACTGATTTTTTTTCAGTGTAGGGCTCAATTTGAATTGTTTCCGATATCTTTATTAGAAACTTTGACTGATTTTGCGATAGTCACCCATATAACATTTTTTGTAGGATGCGTCGTTTTTTGATTGTATCCATTTGAAAAAATCAATAAAAAAAATTTGGCCTTTTTCAAAAGATAGTCTGGATCAAATTGGTAAAAACTTAGTTAGAGCCATTCACAAATACGGTTCATACAAATTTCAGAACCCTCCCATACAAAATACGTCACGAGAGGGTGGGTGGGGGCTTTCAGCCCCCAGGTCCATTTTAGCGTTATGTAATTTGTGAATGAACCCTTAATTTAACTATTGATTTATCCAATTTATCAATTAAAAACGACGTCAGTCCAATCAAACGACAACAAAATCAATCAATAACGGTGCTCACCTGCACTTTTGACAGCTGACCGACCTGATGCTCTTTATGGCTCTCAGCTTGTGGTTGTCAATCTGGGTGTCACGCTTACCGAAGGTACTCACGTGTCAGCTTCTACATGTCACGATGCGCTTGCAGTGATTGTCAGTAAAGAACATCGTTAAGAAGCGTGGTGGTTTTTGTTTTCATATCTGATCATCTGGTGATGGTCACGACATTTTGCAAGACTGCTGTTAACCAACTCCTGCATTATTGCTATCAGAAACTTCATTTTGCAAAGAGGTGTGTTTGTGGTGGGACCAATTCCATTAAAAAACACATGAGTTAAAACTTTGAGAGAGAAAATCGCACGATTCGCCAGAATGAAGGCTGTCAGTGTCACCAAAATTATTTCATCATTTGTCAGTTTACAATTCCTTGAAAATTTGCAGTAAACGGAGAGTAAAAGGGACTTGCAACGAAGGAAAAGATATTTATCACTCGTGCAGGATCGGCGGTGCTAAACTCATTGGAAGTTTGTATGCAAAAATGTATGCAGAAACATCCAAAAACAGTGAATTGCAGTTGGACGGCACAACTTACGATGAAGAACTATGATACTCATTCAGATCTTGAAGAATTTAATACAGAATGTTATGTAGGAAACCACGAGAAGATTAGAGTTTGCCCGGCTAAGTTATTAGCATTTCTCTGAAGTGGGGTTTGAGCAAATTTCGTTTCTTTTACCTTTGAAAAGAAATAAATTCACCCCTACAACACTCCAGTAAAATACTAATATCTGTGTCTAATAAACTCTAATCTTCTCGCGGTTTTCAGCATAACATTCTGTATTTAATTCTACAAGAACTGAATGAGTATCATGCTTCTTGATCGTAAATTGTGCCGTCCAACTGCAAATCACTGTTTTTGGATATTTCTGCATACATTTTTCCATATAAACTTCCAACGAGTTTAGCACCGCCCAAACGTTGACCGATTTGGCTGAAATTTTGTCCAGAGCATCAGGGCATCAAATAGAATTGAATAAGAGGACGGCTCATCAAACAAATTGAAAAAGTGTTTTTTGAGCCACCCTAATGTGCTTTTTCTGGAACAATAATGGAAAACATCATAATCATAAGGGGGCCCTCCTTAGCCGTGCAGTAAGATGCGCGGCTACAAAGCAAGACCATGCTGAGGGTGGCTGAGTTCGATTTCCGGTGCCGGTCTAGATAATTTTCGGATTGGAAATTGTCTCGACTTCCCTGGACATAAAAGTATCATTGTGCTAGCCTCATGATATACGAATGCAGAAATGGTAACTTGGCTTAGAAACCTCGCAGTTAATAACTGTGGAAGTGCTCAATGAGCACTAAGCTGCGAGGCGGCTCTGTCACAGTGTGGGGATGTAATGACAACAAAGAAGAAGAAGAAGAATATCATAAGAGATTAATTATACAAAGGGTATAAAAATAGGCAGGATTCGAGTCATGATCGTGGTGCTAGTGAAGCAAGGATGTTAACTACAAAAGATAACTAAGACAAATAGACAAATATGACAAAAAAGACAAATAAAACAAATAGGATTCAGTTCGATGGGACTCGAATCCATGACCCTACAGTACGCTAGACTGGTGCTATAACCAACTAAGCTACGAAGGACCTTCGTCGGCCTTCGCAACCTAGCGGCAAATAAACGAGCTCGAGATTCCCAAATTGGACGCGTAGTCAAATCACTCGCAATCCATTTCTCAAGCCAACACTTCCACATGTGTATAGTACACTTTCACATTAGAGGAGCGGGAGTATTTAGAATGTCTGGCGACTACACACATTCTTCATCAGCAACTGTACTGATCAAGTGAGGTTGTGTGAGCTATTTGCCAGTCGGTCGTCAAGCTCAGACCCGACCGCATTGCGTAGGCAAGAGCACGCAACTCAGGTTCAGTTCAATCAGTGGCGTCGCGTAACCTCATATTTTACCTGAGCACTGACCCAAAAAGCAGAAATGCATCTGAACACGAGAACGCGTGTTCGTGTTCAAAAAGTTCTGAACACTGCACACTGTTCAAGAGCACTGACCTAACTTAGCAACTTGTATCCTAGGAAAACTAACTCAAGCAACGGCATGCTACTCGTTTTTCGGCTAGTAATGGAACACGTGGGCATCTAACGGATAGAAATCAAGCATGCTCGTATGTTTTTGCATAGATCCAAATCTAAGGAATCTTAGTTACCATGATCGTTTTGCTTGCGTACCAATCCAGTGCACACTGAACTGTGTTCAGAGTTCAAAATTTAGAACACCAAGGCGCGATCTTGGCTCATGTTCTGTTCAGGATGCATCTCTGCCAAAAAGTGAAAATTTTGATATTTTGACAGCCCAAATGGAAAAGAAAATTATCAGAGTAGTTTATACTAATCAAAATCTAGTTATTCTAGGCATTTCCGCACACCAATTCCTTAAATTTAAACTCAGTGCACAAGTGTATTGAGGATAGGGAAACGCCACTGAGTTCAATCAAAGTTAATTGCCTATTTTCGGGGATTAAGGAAAGTTGTTACGTCCAATACATATTCCAAATCAATATCTCCCACATAACGTACATATTCACATATGAGTTTTCACAACATTGTAAATTAATGTCCAAGTCGGGTGGTTCCTCAGGAATAGTTCCGGATACTTCTCTAGCAATTCATCCGGATAATCCTCCAGGAATTTATCACAATATTACTTCAGGAATTGCTCCGGATATTCTTCAATATATTCCTTTGGGTATTCCTCCAGGAAATGTTCCGAATATTTCATCAGGAATTCGTCCGGATATTCATTCAGAAATTCCTGCAGATATTGCTTCTGGAATTCCTCCGGATATTTGTTCAGGGATTCCTTCGGATATTCCTCCAAGAATTCGTCCTGATATTCTTCCCGGAATTCTTCCGGATCGAGAAGCAAAAATTTCAGTTGTACAGTAACGTCGTCGGGCGTGAGAATGGGTCACTGTTTCAGCCACATAGAATGCTTGTACAGGGCTGGTAGCGATGAATGCCGTTTGAAATAGTGACTTTGATGACCAACGATGACGAAAAAGTGACCACATAGTGCCTTTCAATTGCAGAAAAAGTGGCCAAATAGTGACTTTTGTATTAGCATTGTTATGATATAATTCGTAGATTGCAAACTAGTGCTTTATATTTGAAATCTTTATCTAGAATGCTATCAGAAATCAAGAAAATGCAAGAACATGCAGATTACTTTTTTTGCTCATTTTGAATTCTAACAGTTACCTGCTAGAACTAATTTGCCGTAATCTGAAAAAGTGACGTATACGCCATTTTCCAAAAATGGTTAAGTCACTTTTCTTGTTTTCGCTGTTACGTCACTTTTCCAGATTGCGGCAGTAATCAAGTTGTAGGTATAGGGATAGGAGATGGAAACGGTATGAAAGCCCATTTCCAGTTCTAGCAATTGCTAGAACATGAGAAATATATGAAAAGATACAAAGTAGGAGGAATGGAACGGGCCTGGGATTGAACCCACGAACTTCTGCGTATGAAGCAGAAGCGGTTGCCATATGACCACCAAGCCCGTATTGGGTATCTATTCTTAATTGATTGTTTCTATATAAACATGTGATATTTCTCAAAATAATTTCAATCAAAAAGTTGCGAATTACACCACGATCCTTTTTAAGGCGAATTTATTCGCGAGCTTTTTCATAAGTACATGTTCTTTACAAATCCTACCGGAGTTAGGAGCATTAAATTAAAGTAAAAATGATACAGGGTGACCACTTAAGTTACATTTTAAAATTCCCGCATATTTCCCGACTTTTTTCCGATATTTTTTTAAAAATTCTGGATGTATTTTTGAAGATTCCAAATAAAAATTTATATTTAAGGTTGGGAAAGTATGTCAATGATCATATTGTATTCTAAAAGAGCTTTTAATTGACGTTGCTGTCTCAGTCAATTTTTTGACTAATTTAAGGTCAATTTTCAAGGCTTCTAAGGGTAAAACCAGCAATGATTCAGTTTCATTGCATTCTAGTTTGAATTTTGGGTAAAATAGAACAAACTCGCTGGTTTCCCCAGCAGTGTTCTATTCATGTTTGACAAATTCTTTATTACATGAAATAATTATGTTGCTGCTAAATAAGCGCCAAAACTGCAAAGTGGATTGATCCGTCAATCAAATGACGCACCCATCCAAACATTTGAGTTCTTTGTCTATGTATGTCAACGAAGAATCAAGAAAAATAAACTTTGACTGTTACGCCCTTTTCAATTGTTGGTCTAGAGTTAACCTATAAATAATGAATTGAATAATCTATTGAGTGAATAAATATTTTTGCCAATATTTTGGCATCCATCTTTTTCAGAGATGAGCCAGCCTAGGGCTGCAATAGTTTTTCCTTCATTCTTATGCTGGTTTACGACCAAATAATGTTTATTAATCTAAAGCACTTTTCATGTGCGTTACCATATGATAAAATCAAGATGTTAACAACGAATGACCAGAGCTTGTTGAGATGTGTGTCTGAAATCGAAGTCTCCAGACAAAACTCGAGTCGCTTTCAAGAAAATATGGACCAAGCATCTTCTTCAGGAATCCACAAGCTGCAACGAAATGCTAATTAGCTTCTTCTAGGACTCTCGGAGATATTCTAGGTTTCAGAAACCTTCCAAAACGTAGGTGGGATCTTGCTTTCCATTATCACTACCGAATAGAGCTCTAGACTGGACATTAAAGAAATCTGGTTTCATTATCATTTTTATTGTACTTCTGACAAAGCCGGATAGTTCCTCAAATAGTTTCAAATGGTACGTGGAAAAGCCTTTGCATTTAAAATAGTAAACGATGTTCTTCATGTTTTAGACTAAAATAATTATACATGAATCAATGAAATGAACACCTAATGATTTTATTCTCGATTTTTTGTATAATTTTGAGAAATTCCCAACTTTTTCCCGCATTTCCCGCATGATCTTTCAATTCCCGCATATTTCCCGATTTCCCGACTCACTGGCAAACACATGAATTCAGCTAAAATTGTGACAGTGAGTGATGTGTCACTGGTGTCAAACATCAAACCAGCTTTTAAGCTTGAAGATTATTAATCAGGATTGATCTATTAAAAATAACAGATTCAGATATTTGGTTAAGTAACCTCTGTCATTAATTTCTCCTAAACCAAAACTTATAATTTTTGGCGATCAACAATGGCCGTCCGATACGGCTTCCTTTAGTCGCACCACAATGCAGAACCGGAAACGCACTCACCTTTTTCCGATTCTTTACGACAGAGGTAGCATTTAACAATCGGTTAATCAAAACTTTGACAGCCCGTCAAGAAAATATGACGCCCAAGGAACAAAACGCACAAATGAAACAAAAGCACAAAATCTTACACATTTACTTCCGTGGTCGCAAAGCGGTGCGCCAACAAAAGATTCCAGGTAGGGCGATGCACGTGCTCCTTCCCGGGCCCGATCCTCGTCAAAATCAGTCCAAAATTCGTCGAGTATGCGAGTATGTGAGTGCGCGCGGTGCCAAATTACCCAACAGCCAATTTTCTAAATTTCGAACCTTAGATCCTGTGTTCTGATGCAACCGACGGTTCCAGAGCGAAAGGTGTTCCGTGGAACAATATTCCGTTAATTAGCGTCACTGGCTCGAGACCCTTTGTTGCAGCGGCTGGAAGCTTCCTAAATCATGGCTAACTACCACTTCCTTCTTACGGTCGGCCATTGTGCAGGGCCAGTTTCTTGCTAAAATATGTAGAATCGAACCCAATCGGATCGCAGTAAGCCATAAATCGCGCGGGTCTTTCTTCCTTTCTATTCAGGGCCAGCTTGTCCTTTCTTCCACTTTCCTTCGCCCCGGAAAAAGTGACCTCAAGGTGTTTCCTATTTTCGCTACAGCCCTCGGTTTCTAATAAGCAAGAAATACCGGGAAGATGCTCTGCTTTGGCAATTCGTTTCAAAATGAGGAACGTTCCCCTTCCAAGGGTTGTCTGCGTTGAATGGCGCAAATTCGACCAGGCGTAATTTATGGGGTCCGTCCGTAGGGATTCCATTCTTCTCGCCTTGGTTGGTTGGGATGCTGTTGGCCTTGACAGAATTGTAGCATGAAAGTGAGCAAAATCCAAACGAGAAAAACAAGGGATTTTACCCGACGTTGATCGTTACGTCCCGAGGCAGACCCCTTCAAGTTAAGTCTCGTGCCATTATCTAATTTCTAGCAGCGAATCTTATAGGAGCTTGGGACACCAGGTAGGCATCTTCCATTTGATTGCCTTTCTTCGAAACACCTTTCCCCGGATAAATCCTTGCGATTGCCGCTTGCCGTTCCCCAGATCTTTTGTTATTCAAAGCGAAAGAAAAAAAAATGAACCCGAAAATGAAACGCAACGAAACGATCGTCTTTGGTTCGAATCAGAATCTGCACCGGGTAGGGATTACTTATTTGCCCTGTCCTTTGTTCCATATTTGCGAGTGAATGAGGAAACATCTAGAAGGCATGAAAAAATCGATCACTGTCGTCGAATTGAACTTTTTTGTTTGCGCAAGAAATTAGAGCTGCATTTGTTGTGATACGCTAACGGATTCGGTGATCGATGCCTACACTCACTTTCATGGGACCGTTGACGGAAAGACACGTGGGATGGGTGCTTTCTATCCGGGAAGGAAAACATCTGCGCCTTCTTGTCTCGAACGAGACGAGATGGCAGTTACAGCGGTGTCATGATCCTACGTTTGGACCATCATCGAAGGGTCCCTTTGAAGATGGTACCGACTGTGACTGTCTGTGGAAAGTGATAGCTATCTCTTCGGTTGAGCTGTCATCAATCGATGGATTAAAATTACGAAGGTGCGCGCTTTGATTTCTTCGTCCGAGGGGAGTTTGTGAATACAACCAAATTTATCTTTCACTTGCAAATTTCAATTTTATGTCAAATTTAGGAGCAAGGAAGATTATGTAGAAACTCATGGATTTTTAAATTGTATTCCAATAAGCTGTTTCTTCAATAGAATATTAATTATTTTCTCGTCGAAATTAAAAATCTTTTTGCAGCAGTGTATTGCACAGCTCATAACCGCAATAGTTTATTAAATTCATTAGTTCAAACAGCTTATTTCACTTCAGAAGTATCGTCATCGGGAGTGACAATGGGTCTACGGGGTGAGAATGGATCAGCGCCCTCATCGACAGTATGGAGGTCGGATAGCAAAATCGTTCAAAAAGATCTCTTATAATTTAGATTTCATGCACTCAGATACATTAAATCTATTCTACCAGCATTCTGTGTATTTGAAACAGTGACCCATTTTCACCCCCTTTGACCCGTTGTCACCCACGACGACGGTACTTACATTATTGATTTTCTAATAAATTAATACAATACCAGCGCTGTTATAAGCTTCCAAAACAGAACAAAAAATCCATCCGTGAAATCCGCGACTGGCAAAATGAAAATCGCGACTGTAAAAACAAAAACACGACAAACAAAAATCTTGGGTACTTTTTCAAATCGGCGTATGTAACATTTTGATTAGGCTGAAAAAGTGGGCTTGAAAGTTTTCAGATTTTATTTTTATTGCTATTTAAATTTATTGCAATTGAACTCACTTAACGATACATTATGAAAAGGTTCATCGTCACTGACTCTGAAATCTGCACTGCGTGTGAATATTTCAGTTATTTTAATGAAAATACATGTTACAACGTTCTGCAACAGATAAATCAACAACGTAAAATGCTATTCTTAACGAAAATCAGAATATACAAGCAACAAGTTTCAGGGAGGTCCCGTAGCGTAGTTGACGACTGACAACTTGTTTTTCTCGGAGGCATTCCTGCAACGTTACCACCCGGATTAAATGGCAACCGAACAATACAACGATCATTGGATACACACGACATGGACAAACGGACACAATGGACTCACGATGAAATGGACTGGCAACGATAACAATAATGAATAATAGAAAATCTAAAAATAGATTTTGTACAGCAGAATACCACAGTAGATCTCGGCACAGTAGCGGTTAAGAAACACATAGTGCCTACCAAATAAAGAAAGAAATAAAAAACAAGCAACAAGCTTAATTTTGAAATCAGTGATGAATAAGTACAAGCAAACGCACGTTCCAATCTATTTAGTTGTTCGAAAAAACTTTTTAAAGTACATTTCTTGCGTGAAAAGAGAGGCTCTCATTTTTTACTTTCTCTTTTGATTATTACAAAGCAATATTAACATTATCATCGGATTTTTCCACAGAGATCTGATGAAAATGGCTTAGCGTACTGAGGTGGAAATATTGCAATAAATGCAAAACTAGCTTTGATATTAGTGAAAGAAACCGTAATGAAAGAGAGTCTCTCATTTGGACATACGATGTTTTCAAAAATCATGCTAGATTTTTTCCTAATATGTGCAATATTTTCAACAATGATGTTACACCGTTTTGAAGAAAAATTAATTTACATTTTTGATAACACATTTTCATGTAGCTTTGAAGATATTTTTTTTTTTAAAGAATTTGATGCCATATGTTGTTGAAAACGGGTTTGTTTACAGTTTGCGACACACGCCGTTTTCAAAAAGAACCCGGGAAATATAGATTCTTTATTTCAAGACAAACTTTTCAAAACGGCTTATCTGCTTTTGTAAACAAAGATTCAAACGTCGATTTGACGAATCTGATAGCACTCCCAAGCAAACCAATACTATCAATAGGTAGGTGAAGGTTTCGACTACCTGTTGATGGCGTTGGTTTGCGTCGAAGTGCTATCAGATTCGTCAAATCGGCGTTTGAATCTTTGTTTACAAAAGCAGATAAGTCGTTTTGAAAATTTTGTCTTGAGTTGTGAAATAAGTTTCATCAATACAATATTTCAATGCTTTTGCTTTTAATCTGGGGTAAGTCGTGCACCATAGCACCAGTTATAACTATAGTTGGAAGAAAAAATCAATTAATTTCCTTTCCACTTCTGTTGCTTTGGATTTTCTTGTGCATTATTGGGAGTTCTGTCATTTTCTCGATGATACAGAGGGTATCATTCCTAAATTGGTTCAATATTTCTGAAATTAGACAAGCCAATTTAGCCAATTGTGAAGCAAGATCTTTATTTTTATAAAAAAGGCAAAGAATGTCTGATGTTCCTTAGTTGGCATTTTTTGGCAAGTTATTTTATCAAATTTAAACAATTCGGTGGATATCTTCCACGATTAAATAGTGGGATAAGTGTTTATCTTTGTGCTCAGTGCTTGTTAGCTATATACATTAGGGTGGCTCAAAAAACACTTTTTCATTTTTTTGATGGGCCTCTTATTCGGTTCTATTTGATGCCCTGATGCTCTGGACAAAATTTCAGCCAAATCGGTCAACGTTTGGGCGGTGCTAAACTCGTTGGAAGTTTATATGGAAAAATGTATACAGAAACATCCAAAAACAGTGATTTGCAGTTGGACGGTACAATTCCGCTAGAAGATTAGAGTTTATTAGACAAAGATATTAGTATTTTACCGGAGTGTTGTATGGGTGAATTTATTTACTTTCAAAGGTAAAAGAAACGAAATTTGCTCAAACCCCACTTCAGAGAAATGCTAATAACTTAGCCGGACAAACTCTAATCTTCTAGCGGTTTTCTGCATAACATTCTGTATTAAATTCTTCAAGATCTGAATGAGTATCATAGTTCTTCATCGTAAGTTGTGCCGTCCAACTGCAATTAACTGTTTTTGGATGTTTCTGCATACATTTTTCCATATAAACTTCCAACGAGTTTAGCACCGCCCAAACGTTGACCGATTTGGCTGAAATTTTGTCCAGAGCATCAGGGCATCAAATAGAGCCGAATAAGAGGGCGGCCCAGAAAAAAAATGAAAAAAGTTTTTCTCATACTAATTTGAGCCACCCAAAAATTACCCATATTTGATCCCATGTTTTTGTTTAGAAGATTTAATTGATCATGAATCGTACCAGACATTCCTAAACCCTTCGACTGAAGATATCCTTCAATAATTGGACGTATGAATTGATATGAAATGCCACATTCATATTAAATACATAAAAAAGCAAGAGGCTCGGTATGTTTTCTATGTACAAGTGTGCCATAAGCGCGAACGCGAGTGTATTATCAGTGCTGATTTATAGTGCCATCAGGGAATCAATATTCGAGCAACGCCTAACAACATACCCTTTGTCGTTAACAGAGCAACAAGCCTTTATCAGAACCCAAACACAATATGACAAGAATCATTTGCCTTGCATGCTCTGATATTTCCGAGAAAACGATGCTATTTTTGTAATCAGAGTTAGATTCTCGAATATTTCAATAAAAGCAGAAACAGAGTAACAAGAAAAGCACATAAGAAAGGTCAAAATTGAACTTTAGGGTGATAGTTTCTGTTATTTTCACCAATTCACATTTATTTGTGTTCATTCAAATGCATTGACGCAGTTTAAAAAAAATCTTTGTTGAAATTGTTGAAAATTTGTGGAAAAACAATGTGTTTTAATAACTCTGGAACGCAATGGCTTATTGGGCCAATTTTCAATAGCAAAAAATAGGAAGGATTCCACGGCTTGTGTGCAATGCAACTTGTTGCGAGTAAATCAAATAATGCTAAGTGCCAAAAAGTGTATCTCACATTTTTTGTACACATACACACATACATACAGACAGACATCACCTCAATTCGTCGAGCTGAGTTGATTGGTATATAACACTATGTTAGATGGAAAGGATAAGCAAATCTTTGTTCACCTTTCGAATGAATCTCTTTTTAGAACACAAATTATTGCATAAATTAGAACTTCAAAAGGAACATTTTTATTCAGGCGACGCGCAGTGTTTTAAATTTATAATAGAACGAAATGGCCAATCTATGTCTCAAGCACTTTATTTATCTGAAAATCTGTAAATCTTTTTTTTTTTATTTCTTTATTAAAGAGGCTTGCAGCCCTAGGCTGGCTCCGATCTGTAAATCTGATGCGAAGTTTAAAAATAACATAACACAAGACAAAACCTGTTGATCTATTGTAAAATAAATTGATTATTTGCACTGTAAACGGAAAATTTCGCATAGTTATAACCATTGCTCTTTTCCATGAGGGAGATAATTTTCAGAAAGTAAAATACACTGTACACTACTTATAAACAACGAAACTTAAGATATCAACTGCATTTGATTCAAATTCATATGATATATGAGTGTCGAAGTTATTTTTCACTAGACAACAATCCAAAAACAGTTAACATGGCTCTATCGAAAATGTTCAAATATGTCCCACTTGCCCCATGTATGTATATTAAAACTCAAGGGTAAGTGAAAATGGCAGATTTTGGCAGAATCAAAACTTTTAAAACGTATTCGATGTCACACAAAATATTCACGTTCCACATCAATGATGAATTTAGAAACGACTATTTTGTTGGAAATCCTTTGAATTAAAATAAAAGTAATAGATTTTGCCAGTAGTTTAAAGTCATGATTAAACAATAACATAAATATAGTGCCGCAAATGATTTTAATTCCAATTTATTTTGTGTCAGGCGAATTCGTTGATAATTCTGCTTCATCTTTCTAGAACATTCATTTTCATTTATTTAGTTAACATCTAAACAGATAACACTGAATCAACAATTTGACGCCACAATGCACGGTTCGAGGCCGCATCTCTCCATCCTCGGATACGCCCCACGCTCGCCAAGTCGTTCTGCACCTGGTCTGCCCATCTCGCTCGCTGCGCTCCACGCCGTCTCGTACCTGCCGGATCGGAAGCGAACACCATCTTTGCAGGGTTGCTGTCCGGCATTCTTGCAACATGTCCTGCCCATCGTACCCTTCCGGCTTTAGCTACCTTCTGGATACTGGGTTCGCCGTAGAGTTGGGCGAGCTCATGGTTCATTCTTCGCCGCCACACACCGTCTTCTTGCACACCGCCAAAGATGGTCCTAAGCACCCGTCTCTCGAATACTCCGAGTGCTTGCAAGTCCTCCTCGAGCATTGTCCATGTTTCATGTCCGTAGAGGACTACCGGTCTTATTAACGTCTTGTACATGACACATTTGGTGCGGTGGCGAATCTTTTTCGACCGCAGTTTCTTCTGGAGCCCGTAGTAGGCCCGACTTCCACAGATGATGCGCCTTCGTATTTCACGACTAACGTTGTTGTCAGCCGTTAGCAAGGATCCGAGGTAGACGAATTCCTCGACCACCTCGAAGGTATCCTCGTCTATCGTAACACTGCTTCCCAGGCGGGCCCTGTCGCGCTCGGTTCCGCCCACAAGCATGTACTTTGTCTTTGACGCATTCACCACCAGTCCAACTTTTGTTGCTTCACGTTTCAGGCGGGTGTACAGTTCTGCCACCTTTGCAAATGTTCGGCCGACAATGTCCATGTCATCCGCGAAGCAAATAAATTGACTGGATCTGTTGAAAATCGTACCCCGGCTGTTACACCCGGCTCTCCGCATGACACCTTCTAGCGCAATGTTGAACAACAGGCACGAAAGTCCATCACCTTGTCTTAGTCCCCGGCGCGATTCGAACGAACTGGAGTGTTCGCCCGAAATCTTCACACAGTTTTGCACACCATCCACCGTTGCTTTGATCAGTCTGGTAAGCTTCCCAGGGAAGCTGTTCTCGTCCATAATTTTCCATAGCTCTACGCGGTCTATACTGTCGTATACCGCCTTGAAATCAACGAACAGATGGTGCGTTGGGACCTGGTATTCACGGCATTTTTGAAGGATTTGCCGTACAGTAAAGATCTGGTCCGTTGTCGAGCGGCCGTCAACGAAGCCGGCTTGATAACTTCCTACGAACTCGTTCACTAATGGTGACAGACGACGGAAGATGATCTGGGATATCACTTTGTAGGCGGCATTAAGGATGGTGATCGCTCGAAAGTTCTCACACTCCAGTTTGTCGCCTTTCTTGTAGATGGGGCATATAACCCCTTCTTTCCACTCCTCCGGTAGCTGTTCGGTTTCCCAGATTCTGACTATCAGTTTGTGCAGGCAAGTGGCCAGCTTTTCCGGGCCCATCTTGATGAGCTCAGCTCCGATACCATCCTTACCAGCTGCTTTATTGGTCTTTAGCTGTTGAATGGCATCCTTAACTTCCCTCAAGGTGGAGGCTGGTTGGCTTCCATCGTCCGCTGAACTGACGTAGTCATCTCCTCCGCTGCCTTGACTTTCACTGCCTGTACTCTCAGCGCCATTCAGATGTTCCTCGTAGTGCTGCTTCCACCTTTCGATTACCACACGTTCGTCCGTCAAGATGCTCCCATCCTTATCCCGGCACATTTCGGCTCGCGGCACGAAGCCTTTGCGGGATGCGTTGAGCTTCTGATAGAACTTGCATGTATCTTGAGAACGGCTAGAACATTGTTACCATTAAAACGTTCAAATTTATCGGCAGCCATAGTACCCACTTACCCCGTATTTTCACTTGCCCCGGGGTTTCTTACATTCATTGAAAAGAATGAATATGGTGATATTCGATTCTATGCTTCCCTCATAAAACAATATTTATGATATATGGTCTGGGTCCTGCAAAACCGCACCTTAAACGGCTTCTTGACTGACTTGTGATATTTGGTTCATAAAAAGAAAACGGAAATCATTTCATATCAATTCATACGTCCAATTATTGAAGGATATCTTCAGTTAAAGGGTTTAGAAATGTCTGGTACGATTCGTGATAAATTAAATCTTCTAAACAAAAACTTGGGATCAAATATGGGTAATTTTTGGTAGACGCTTGGTTCTATTTGGCAGGGAATCTTGTTGTGGCCGTCGTTCAGTGCGGTTGGCTTTTGGGCTCTGCTTTTGTGCGATGTTTCGCAAAAAAGTAGAACAATAGAGAAGCAATGACCGCGGTCAAAATAAAATGTATCGAAAACCTGCATGTTTGTGCAAGCACAGATTGATCGATTGTTAGCACGGGCAATGCCCTTGCTAATAATGAATAGAGATTAAGGTGGCTCAAATTAGTATGGAAAAAAAACTTTTTTCAATTTTTTTGACGAGCCGCTCTCTTATTCGGTTCTATTTGATGGGGTCCTCACAAGTTCCAATCTCACGCTTCCACGGATCTTCCGATGACAATCGACCGCCAGCTAAGGGTTTTGTAACTTGACGGCCCATGGCTTGTGGAGGCGATGAACCGCAAACGCGATGGGCTTTCGGCCTTCGAGGTGGCGACGGAACAGCTGGACGCCATCATCGACTTCGCGTCATCGAAGCATAATATCAGTAAGGGCATGACCACCGGTAGGACCTGGAATGTTCACCCAGGAAAGACGGTGGTAAGGGATTACGGCAGGCTGAGAGTTCACAGCCGCACCAGACCAGGGAAATAGAGGGGGATGACGCCTCTTGGACCCTGGTCAAGAATAAGAGGAAACCGAAGACGTCAAGGGCCGAAAAGAAGGCCCAGGCGAATGAGGGTAGCAAGAAGTCTAGGGTAGGCGCCAATCGCTCCAGGGGCGATGCCCTAGTCATCACGGCGGACGAGGCTAAGCACTCGGATGTTTTGAAGGCGATGAGGAGTGACGTCAAGCTCGGTGAACTCGGCGCCGACGTACGTCGAATAAGACGTACCCGGATGGGCGAGATGATACTCGAGCTGAAGCGGGGCGTCTCGCAAAAGGGCGCCGCCTACAAGAAGTTGGCGGAGGAGGTCCTAGGCGAAACGGTCAAGGTGAGGGCGCTCACGACGGAGGTGAATCTAAGGGTTAAAGACCTGGACGAGATCACTGAAGTCGAAGAGCTCGTCACGGCACTGCGGCGACAGTGTGAAGTGGAGACGCCCACCGCAGCCGTTCGGCTACGGAAAGGTCCGGCAGGGACGCAGGTAGCATTGGTTCGGCTATCTGCAGCGGACGCCTCAAGGTAGTCAAGTTAGGGAGCGTCAAGGTGGGATGGTCGGTATGCCCTGTGCGCATATACGAGCAACCCGAAGTTTGCTTCAAGTGCCTGGAACCGGGGCACAAGCAATGGGACTGCAAAGGCCCTGACAGAAGCAATCTCTGCCGACGCTGCGGATTGGAGGGACATAAGGCACAATGCTGCACGAACCCTCCCAATTGTTTGATTTGTTCCAGCAAAGCTGTGAACAGCAAGCACCCCATGGGGGCTCGATGTGCCCGGCGTTTAAGCGTGCTGCAAAATCAAAGTGCAGGTAAAGCAGCTGGCTTGCTCGGCTTCGCCCGAGTGTTTGGTGTGCGCAGGTTTAGAGGAAACGGCGGAACACGTGTTGTTCGTGTGCTCACGTTTTCGCGCAATGCGTGACCACATGCTTGCCACATGTGGTCTGGACACTACCCCGGACAACCTAGTTCGGAGGATGTGTAAAGTTGGCTGGAACGCCGTTTTATCGGCTATCGCCCAAATCGTCTCGGAGCTACACAGAAGGTGGCGCGTGGACTCAAGGATGGCTAGTTCAGGCGCAAATAAGAGGTGGTCCAAGGGATCGGAGTCGGCTTCATGGGTCATACCGGTGGTCATGCTCTGTGGTCGAACTCGATCCTTTTATCGAACAAGTGGCCGCGCGAAGAATAACATGGTATCGTCGCTTTCGCGGCGCCGCACTAAGGAGTATCTCACCCCAAATCCTGGCCAAAAGTCAAAAACAATATTTTTAGATATCTCCATATTATTTTTCGTTTTTGTACTCTCAAATAGTAATACTAACTTGCCCTGGGATTTTTAGATCATTATTGATTACTTGTGAGCAATGCTGGCTGCCAAAACTTCACCATAATTTACATTCTTGTTTTATCGCAATTGTCAATGAAAAAATGTTCATGTTTTATCGTGTTTTTCTGGGTTTTTATTGATTTTTAAGATGAAAATCAATATAGGTATCAATAATGAGGGTATGTAAAATCGTTTCAAAGCATGATTCGATCTGAAATTGTTTTTAGGTGATCCATAATGATGATATTAATTGCTAGCTTTTTTTACCTTTTTATTATTAAATTAAACTTTTGATTAGGTTCCAAACCCGATCAAGCAACACAATTGTCAGCGTTGGAAAGATTGAAGTTTCCTCAATAAGCTCCACGAAAAACATTTCACGCATCCTCACGCAATCGTGAGTTGTTTTTAATTGAATATAGTAAAGTTTTCTAAGAGAAGCTACCTAGGCGAAAAAAAATAAATATTAATGATTTTAAGCGACAAAGCTCATAAAATGGTTTGATTTCAAAGAAGAGCTGGACTTTGATGAAAAGCATACGAATTTTTCGGATGTAAAAGGTTGTTAAGAAATAAAGCGGTTGAAATGCAACGAATTTATCTGATCTGCTCCATTGATTGTAATATCAATACATTATCCAGGGACTTTAACATTATCCTATGACAAATTGATATAGTTGAAGTGAACAAACGAAGCACATTTTCAGCAATCTTAGCAAGTAATAATTAAAGAATGAAAATTAACATAAAAACCATACTCATTGACAGAGTCAGAGGAGGACACCACTCGTCGCAAGCACGCTGTAGTTCCCAAAGGCAGCGTTCTTACGCCAAGTGGTGCTTTACCTAATAATAACAACTGACAACAACAACTGACCGCCGGTGGTCATACTTCACTACTAGTGTAATACAAAGAGCACAAAAGCAATAAAATACGCTTTACTGTTAATTTGATGCATTTACAGCCGACAAAATGATTGGCATAGTTTTGGCCACGCTTTTATACTGCGTACTCCTATGTGCGCCGGCGGGTTCCGAGCCCGAGGACGGAAAGGGGTCCTCGTCAAGGCTGGGGCAGGCGTAGGCCTCGCGTCGGCAAGTCCCTCTGTGTGCTGGCAAATAGGCCCTATCGCAGAAAGGTCAATTTGGGGTGCACGCGGCATCATCATTCTTGATACCAGTCGTGCAGAGGGAAGCAGGCGCGAAGTCGACCCTGCCCACCTTCCGAGGACATAGGGCGTGGTAAGGCCACCTGGAAAGCCGGCAATGCGCTGGCACGATACCATGGTGTTCTTCTAAAAAAGCGAGTCACGATGTTCGATGCTGCAAGGACACGCAGCTAACCTCGAGGGTGCGTCATGCACTGGCCCCCTTTGAAGCATTACTTTCTGGTTGTACCGAAGGGACGATGGGCTTGGCGGCAATGGAAACGGTTTAGCTGGTCGGGGATGCAGCCCTGCCTCCCTCATTGGAGGTGGCCCCTAACCCAGCACTTCCTGGTCAACCCAGGATGTCTGTTGAGCAGATTCCCCCTCCATTGCTTAGGAAGAAAAAAAAAAACACACATACACACACACACACACAGACATCACCTCAATTCGTCGAACTGAGTCGATTGGTATATAACACTATGGGTCTCCGGGCCTCCTATAAAAAGTTCATTTTTGGAGCGAACATATAGCCTTTACGTATACTTTGTATACGAGAAAGGCAAAAAAACAATTTAAATAGAAAGGATTTACAAAACAATAAACATCATATTAATCTCTTTTGTTCAAAAAATGTTTTAAATTAAAATACACTTGAAATTTAAAAATCTCGTAAGTCGTCCGAAATCTAACTTGGTAATAGTTGACGATTACTGGATTTTGCTCAAAATAGAGATGTTTCAAATCGGCTCTTTCCACAATTCGGGTGAACAGGACTCATCGCTTCTAGCATTTAAAAACTTTCACATATTTTGTTGTTTATAAAAGAAATGTAATTAACCATTATTAGTACCATCATTTGATGCGACCCCAGATTGTGACAACCATTGAGTCACATTTAGAAGCTGAAATGTTTTCCAGTTATTTCCAAATTTAGAGAAAACTATACATTTTTCTCTATGTTGATTGACTTTGATTAAAAAAAACATTTTATGTTTCTTTTGAAATTTCAAACATTAATTTAATATATAGACACTATAGGTTCCATAGACGAGCTGAGGGGAAGGCTAGTGTAGCCAAAATAACTGTCAGTTAGTGTAGCCAAATAAGCATGACGTCACGATTGCAATCCAAGCAACGGAGCGTGTGACGTCAAATTCACGTGGTACACTGTGAAAAAGTGGAAAAACACACTTAATCGAAGTGACCCAACCGTTCATGCGGTCGTCTATGGAATAGTGTCTATAATTTAATATTGTTCTTGTTGCTGAATTGTTTATGATGCATATTCATCATGAAAAAAAAGAAAAACAAACCGTTCCCAATCATCGAAGTATGAACGAAAGCGTGCGCGGTGCGCCTTTCGGCAAAGCACAGCCCGACACTCCGACTAAACGAGCGAAGGTACGTCGGGTCGTTAATTTGTTCTCACAGCGCGTCGAACGGGTTTGACTCCTGCGCAACATAACAGCGAAAGAGGATGGTGTGATGACACGAAGAAAGCTGGCAACGCAACGCTCACGCTGGTACTTCGCGCGCGGAGAACGAGTGAGGGCGATGACATACTGACGCGTCGAGCGATGCGACGCGCGTCCAAGCACTCCTTTAGCAGAATATCAACAAGAGAAACTCTTTTGTCTTTGACGCGTGAATATGTCATCGGCCTGAGCATACCAAGGAGGAAATTATTTTGAAACTTTTTCAATGGCGCTAGATTCTAAATTTGACTTCTGGTAGCGCTGCTGTTGGTTCTTTATTATGAATCGTACGACTGGCAAAAGCTTTCTATGTGATGTGGTGTGCTGTTTTCCGTCGCACAGAAAAAAATAATGAAAACTAATCGGCGCGTAAAAAATACAGGCGCGGAAAATTACACTATTCTGAGCATACATGAATCTTTTCCATAAATTTCGCCCTAAATATATGCAATTTGTATAGCATTATGCCAGTTAGTCGAATAAATAGTGACATAATGCAATACAAATTGCATACATTCAAGCGAAAATATCGTTTAAGATTACGCTCTTTTTGGCATTCCCTTTATGTGCATTACTTTCGTGTAAATTTCAACAACTTTTTCTATCTGTGCGGAGAAACTCATATTTTGCTGAAATTAGACTGTACGCCAAGTATGTGGCCCTGAGTTGATCTGTCTACGCAATATGTTGTTTAGTTAAATAAGAAACCATCGTTCGAAATATTACGTGAAACTTTGTTTAAAATTTCACTAAGTAATTATTTGCCCTAATAATTAATTGTAAGTACATTAAGTTTCCTACTTCTGAACTAAAAATGGTTACCTGTTCCATGAACAGGTAGAACGTATGGACGAGGCGCTTTCGCTGCGATATTAGGGCTCACTACCTTCTCCGATCGACTTTGTATGCGAATTTATTGAATGGAGCGTTTCACCTCGGGGGAGTCACTTATTTTGTTCAACTTTTTTCATCTAGGTATATTTTTTTTTGTTTTTTGTCAAAATCACTCGCGGTTTTCGGGAGCAGCTTCGTAATAATGTAAAGATACTAAATATAACCGAGCCTGAATTAAAAATTATTAATCGAGGCTCGTAAGTAAATGTCACTAATGAGCGGGATAGAATGATCACAGCACCACCTAGAGGTAAAAAGTGGAAAGTATGCATTTTCCATATATTTAGTCGAAATTTTTACAGTACCTTCTGGGAGCAAAAAACTTTATTTTCGAGGGGTCTTTATTTTCGAGGGAGGTCTAGAAAAAATGGGTTTGAATTTTTTCATATAAATGTGGTCCACAATTAAGACATTTTATAGTATTATAGGTTGTTACTAGGAATTTGATACTTGTAATACTATTTAATTCCACCACTTGATTGTAACATCACAGAAGTTTTAAGGTTAACAAACACTGAAGAAGTTTCCAAGTAGGAAACGAAATACGTATCTGCTTGTTGATACATAAAAAGTGAATAGTGGAAGTAAATGGAAGAATAATAGCCTTTTAACCTTGTAGCATTTCCCCTAAGAAGCTCTTAAATAATTAATCATCACAGAAGTGTAAGGCCGTCCTTCAGTGTCTCGTACTTGATACTTGATACTCGTCATCAGTAAGGGGTTAATCTTTTCTTATACTTCTTCTTCTTCTTATTGGCATTACATCCCCCCCTGGGACTAACCGAAAATTGCCTAGATCGGCACCGGGATTCGAACCCAGCCACCCTCAGCATGGTCTTACTTTGTAGCCGCGCATCTTACCACTAGGCTAAGTAGGGCCCTCTATATAATAAACAAATCATTACGATTTTATGTTCTATTTTGTGATATAGACAGTTTAAGGAAAGTTGAACCCCGAACTTCTAATATCGTTTTTAATTAAATTGCTTACAGACTATTTGAGAAGAAATTCAAAACATTCTTCTTCGTATCCTTTCCCGGGATAAATTATTGAAATGTTCTCATCCTGTTTCATCTGCTGCATGCAACGCCAAGACGCCAATGCATGCCACGATTATAACGACACTGGTTTTCGAATGTTTGAACTGAACGAAACGCATAATGTAACAGTAACACTGAACACTGGGTGGTATAATCTGCCTATGATAACAATACAGCAAATAGCGAACCTGCCATCTGTTTGAAACTTTGGGAAACACTATATTCACCAAAACGAACTTTTTCCCCTCAACAAAGCAATACACTATAAACTGAATCTGTACAGCTATTGAGTAGAGCTTCTTGGTCGTATCTGAGCGTATCTTTTACCTGCACGCTAAAGTTGATTACAACAGTCCATAAAAAACAGATCAACATCAAGCGATTCAATTAAAATCTTCCTAGATTTTAATAAATTTTCTAAAGGTTTTCCACTTTCCATACAAACAAAACCGTGATATATTTTTCGTCTCACCATCAAAATAAGAACAAATCCATTGAGTAAAAAAATCGATGGGATCTTTTCTGAGAGCGTTTGTCATCATGACTAAAGACAAAACAATTATCGGAGCACTCCACAATGCGCCACAATCCTGATATTGCATACTTTTCAAATTGATCTAAAAGATTTTTGTAAACCAAAAATGTTAGATCAGTATTACCCACGCAAATTATACTGCATGAACAAACATTTATTGAAGTTTATTAGTCTTGATCCAAAAATATCAACACAATAATTTAAAACATTTTAATTTGTGAAAATTAAAATATGCCGGCCAAATGTTACGGGTGATTTCGAATGAAAATGACAGAGAATTGAAAATTCCAATTGGAACATTTCCTGTCTTTGTTTATAGTGTGTTTAGTCATGACACCAACCTAACCAGAAACCGCACATGCCTCACACATGAGTTCAATTGAACACACACCACGAGATCACTATTATATTCACCATGAAAAGGGAAGAAAGTATCAACGGTTTACTAGTTGTGGTTGAGCGTGCTACATCGATATTAACCATATTCACCATCTTCGTTCGTTTCGAGAGAAGATAACTAAAAGGCAATCCACGTTAAGAGTTTTCCACACATATTTTTTTCGTACACGGTTAGAAAAAAAGTCCCTAATATTAGGTACTTTTTTTCTCTTGCATCTCCCTCCCTCTTTGTTGTCATAAAATGAAGACAGGGTGGCCACTGAAATTCGATTTTCGAATTCCCGGTTTTTTCCCGCTTTTCCCGGTATTTTTTGTCAAATTTTCCCGATTTAAATTAATAATACTAAACTCAGAAATAGATCAAACCTGTAATAACATGTAAACAAATCATTTTTCATATTTTCAAAGTTTATACTAAGCTAGAGTAAAAAAGTAATCTATGCAAGAATAAATCGTTACACAGGGAGGATACGAAGGTAATACTAATCGACTATAAACTGCACGTAAACGAACGTGGGGTCAACCAAGAGAAACGCAATTAGCATAGATTTTCCTCAGAGTGTACATTATTGGCATCCAATTACAATGATTTGATTCTTTTATTAGTTGCAAATCATTCGTTTTTTTTTCTTGGATGCACAACTTTCGTTAGTTTCTGACAGTGGCAATGGAAATTGCATGTCTGTCTAGTGTGGTTCTTTCTTTTTAGAGGATAATGTTTACAAAAAGCACTAAAACGTATAGTATCTTATACTATAGCTGACATCTTTTAAATTGCTCTCGGTTTGATCTTATTCAGACTATTTCAAAGAATACCTTCCTGAGTAACTGAAGGTCGCAAAATTATGTTAGGAAAGACACAATTCTTTCTTATAACGTAAATTAAATTCAATCACAGTTTTAAACTTAGCAATGAAGTAAGTAAATCACTGTATAACCTCATTATAGTAATTGGCATTACTTTTCTAAAAATCTACAGAATTTTTAAACAACTAATTTGAACACAGATTTAACCCGAAGACAATCTTCGTTTCCGATCAAAATAATTATTCAGTTTTCTAAAAAAAAATATTTAAACACATTTTATACAATCAAAACATTAAATTTTACTTTTTGAATTCCTAGAATTAATGTCTAGAAAGTAAATCTTGGATTTGGAATCTTTGAACGTCCTAATTCAATATTAGTAAATCGAAATGTTCTAAGCTTTGGAACTTATTCATTAATCGCCGTGTAACAAATTAGGAAACTACCTTAGGGTATTTCTATCACCATCGTAACCTTCTATTATATTAGATTAGTTGTGAAAAAATACTAAACTAAAGATATTTTTCTCTTTAGAATATTACAGACATATTTGCAAAGTATTAAAAAATTACCATTTTCAATTATTTGTAGAATTCTAAAAAAATATAATTCCAAACAACTCTTGAACATGCGTTAAAATATATATTTTACCTTATACATATTTTTCGAATTCTGTGCAATTGGAAATTACATACAAATAACAGAAGTACAAAAGCAAGCTTGGACATTAGAAGAATAACTTAAGTTGAAAACATGCATTCGAAAGAATGAATATTTCGATATTCGATTCTATGCTTTTATGCCTTTTATAACATAATATTTATGACATCACCCGATTGAAGCGATTTCGATAGGAAGAGTGGGATTGCCAACACCAATTATTAACATTTCGTGGATGAAGGTCGGGCTCTTCTCCCCATCTATCGGGTTTATCTGGGAAATGAGGGCTAGATTATATTATTGTATGTACAAACATTCTTCTGGAAGGAAATCCTCTATTCATCCCGTGGATTCGCATAAGTGTCTCTGCTTATGGAACCACCCCACTCATTTTTGGCCCTTTATGCAGGAGTTTGATGAAATACTTACAATAATATACACATGATCAAATGGCAGGTGCCTTGACCAGTGGCGTGGCGTAACCTCACTTTTTACCTGTGCACTGACACTAAAAATTTTGATATTTTTACAGTCCAAACGGAAAATTAGTTAGAATACGATTGAATAATGAATGTTGAAGAGTAAATCCTTCCCATTTATATTAACTTTTGAATGTAAGTTGACAAAAATTATTTTTTCCCGGTTCATGTCCTGAATTCCCGGTTTTCCCGCTTTTTTTCCCGGTGACTTCAATTTCCCGTCTTTTTCCCGCTTTTCCCGTTTTCCCGGTTCGGTGGCCACCCTGTGAAGAGCAAAACTACTCAACAAGGGCAGTAAAGTGTGGGAACCAAACGTTAAGTAATCTCTTTACAAAAGTGAAGTAAAATTCACCTAACTTTTGGTTTCTTTCTATTTAAAAATATATATATTTTACTTACCCACAAGCAAAGTTTACCTAATTTTGGGTTCCCTCACTGAAGCCCCGATTTGAATGAAAAGTACCCAATATTAGGCACTTTTTTCTAACCTTGTAGAGATTTCAGTTACTTTACGTGAAAATTGCATTTCAGAACCTTTGTCTTCCGACCTTTTGTCCTTTCAAACTTTTGTCTTTCGACCTTTTGTCCCTAACCCATAATAATTATATGAGTACATAAGTACTTATCGTTTTCCTTTGAGCGAGCGCTTTCATCGTTTGAAAATTGATCCCTGTGAGAACTAAATAAAAGCATTTTTTTTCCTTTTGAAGAATAAAAGCAAATAATATACTCTAGAAAAATAGAAAATGGAAGAGTTTTTGGAAGTAAATTCTGATGAAATTAGACAAATGTTCTATTTCTATCAGGCCTTCGACCTATTGGCAAATTTCACGCCAACCCTTCTCTGGGCCATTTCTAAGCCACTCTGCATCAGTGATGGGAAATGTCAAAAAAATGTCATGGCATTGCTATTACTAATTTTCTAATAACTTTTTACACAAGTCATTTACAGTTCGGATTTTTTGATTGACATGAAGTATTTAAAGGGTCCTAGAACTTTGCCGAACAGATCATTGTTCTAAATACAAAGTTTGAGTCATGAGAGCTAGATTTAAAAAATGTCACGGAATGTCATGACATTAATGTCATTTGACACTAATTCGGCTCTCACGTCGCCAATATCATGTTTCGATAAATTACCTGTTAGAAAAAGTTTTCAGGTCCTTTGAGGGCTACATGTTTTCATGTAAAACATAATTGTAAATGACTTGTGAAAAAAGTTATTAGCAAATTAGTCTCATGACATCGAAATGACATTTCCCGTCACTGCTCTGCATACTTGGTTTTTCAAAAATTTTCAAGAGTAACATTTGATAAGGGCCTAAATTTTTTCATTGATTTTTTTTTTAAATCGATTTAACTCTAAAATGACAAGACCTACAAAAAAGTGTTGTATGGTGGACTATTGGTTTTGAAAATTAAAATCGATATTACAAGAAAACCTCATCTCAGAAATCGATGAAATTTTTTCTGCAGATAGGTATTTCGATTATCTAACTTTTCTGGGAATAATGTTCCTGTGACATATTTGAGGAAAAAAAGTTTTTTTAACAAAAACTTGTTTCATGTCCCTATTGAGTGAAAATATAGCAGCGTGTTATATGTCTACAGCGCCAAATATAGGTTCAGCAGCCTACATCATCAACCAACGACACATTTTGGACGTATGAAAATTTGTTTAGGAAGCAATTTAGCATAATCTAACATTAATGTGGACCAACATTTGAAAAAGGTTTATATTTTCTTTGACTTTTTGTATCGAAGTAACTTAAAAACAATTGGGTTCACAAAAAAAAAACAAATAATTGCTTTGAAAACGGGCAATGTTGCCGAAATGAAACTGAAGTGATATTTAATTGTAATAGTGGAAAAAAGATGTTGGGTTCAATCAAAGTTAATTGCCTATTTCCGGGGATTAAACCACCCGACTTGGACATTAATTTACAATGTTGTGAAAACTCATATGTGAATATGTACGTTATGTGGTCATTGCCTACGCAATGCGGTCAGGTCTGAGCTTGACGACCGACTGGCAAATAGCTTACACAACCTCACTTGATCAGTACAGTTGCTGATGAAGAATGTGTATAGCCGCCAGACATTCTGAATACTCACTAATGTGAAAGTATACTATACACATGTGGAAGTGTTACACACTTAAAATAAATCGCCGAATTCGGTAAAATTTTACCGAAATCTCAACAGCAGAACTGTTCGGTAAATAATTTAACTGATTTTCGGTGATTTTGACAGTTGAGCAATGGAAAAAATTACAAAAAATCTGTAAAATAAATTACCGAACAGTTCTGCTGTTGAGATTTCGGTAAAATTTACCGAATACGGTGAAATGAGTTAAGTGTGTTGATATGAGAAATGGATTGCGAGTGATTTGACTATGCGTCCAATTTGGGAATTTCGAGCTCGTTCAGTAGCCGCTAGGTTGCGAAGGCCGATGGAGGTCCTTCGTAGCTTAGTTGGTTAAACCACCAGTCTAGCGTACTGTAGGGTCATGGGATCGAGTCCCATCGAAGGAAAAGTGGTTACCTCCAATACATTTTCCATATCAATATCTTCCACATAACGTACATATTCACATATGAGTTTTCACAACATTGTAAAGAAGATGTTGTTTTTCAGCAATGACTAACCACTGATCGGTGTAATTTAGAAACCGTTATAAAGCCTGTAGATGAATTTGTATCGTATTTTATTGAAAAAATTGATAAGAGGTCGTTCAAAAATGATGTCACAAGTTTTAGGGGGGGAGGGGGTCTAAGATTTTGTGACAGTGCATGTACTAGGTTTACAAAAAAGCGTGACAGAGGGGGGGAGGGGTCTAGAAATCCCAAAAAGTAGTGGACGTCATATTTGAATCGCCCCAAAACTTATATCTCATGACATGTGAAATAGTTGTACTGCTGGATTTCTCTGAAAATTATTCATTCATTATCCAAAATGCTGCGCAGGGTTATCATTGGAATAATTCCCAGGTAACAATACATCCATTTGAAGTTTACTTTAAAAGAAACGGTAAATTAGAAAACGTTAGCTTTATTATAATATCAGAAGTAATGACCCATGACACAAAAGCTGTTCAATTATTCACTTCAAATTAATTGACTTTTTGAAACAGTCGATCGATTTTACAAAAATTACTTTTGTGTCTGGTGGAGCTGTAGCGCATTATAAAAATAAAAAGAACTTTGCAAGTCTGTGTAATTTTAATTTAAAACATGGCTTAGAAACAGAAACGAATGGTAAAACGAGCAAGTCTTTCCAAAGATTATGGAAATACAGTAATATCCCGATTTTATCACCCCCCTGGTGAATTTTGGGGCGATAAAATAGGATATGTGAAAAAAAATTTAAAAAAATATTCATTCCACAAATATGAATCATTTTATACCTTGGAAAGGCCAAATGCGGGAATGGTACCCGTTATTTCTTGTTGAAATTGCTTACAGAATATTTCCGAGGTACTCAGAAGTGGTTCATAATAAACAACAGGCGGTGAGTTATTCCATGAAAATCAATGTTGTTTATGGTAATGACGAAATTTTTTGGGGTGACAAAATCGGGTCGAAAACGTGGTAATTCGGGACGTGATAAAATCGGGGAGGGACAAAATCGGGTGAACACTGTACTATTAAGACTCCTCGGGAGTTGTACGAATGGGCAGTTACACAAACAGACAAAAATATCACTAAATTACATTTCTGTTATATTTCGAATGAGCAATACTCAACAATGACAGATAAGTTTGATGAACTCTATAACTGGCACACAAAAGTTTCATTCTCCATTCCAATCGCTCATAATAAAATCCTGACTAAAAATATTCCAACTCAGATGAAGACCCAAAAGTTTTCAAATTGTTCTAGTAAATTACCAAATTAATGAGTACGCAAGAATAAGAATTAAATGTAGTAACAAATAAAATTGAAGAAAAAAAATCCGAAAAAGTTATTATTTTTTGAATGTGCGTTTATCTGAAATCCCCCTTAAAGAGAGTTATAGAAAAACCTTCGCACTAAAAGTCCACCATACAACACATTTTGAAATTAGGCCTCTGGAATGAGTTATTGACAAACTACTAAATGATCGAAGGCAGATTACTAAATGATCGATAACATCCTTGCTTAGAAATACCATATCTTTATACCCACCAAGTTTCATTCGATTCTGAGATGGTGCTGCCAACCGCTGGCGCGAAATTCGTCTATTTGCAAAATATGTGCAAAACAATACACAAGTTGACCCGATTGTGTGCCTCCCCCTCTCCCTCGGATTTAATCACGTTTTCGACCAGATTTGCATTTCAGAATGTGTAAACTACGATGTCAAATTACTCTATATTAAGGACGTCCCGATTTGATTCAATACGATAGTCATATCAAAGTATCGATATCACCGATGTATCGAGCGGTCATTCCACATTGTTATTTTTTGTTATCACTTTGAATCAGTTTATGCCTTGGAAAGGCAAATGCGTTAGCAATACCTATTATTTCTTGTAGAAAACGCTTACAAAATCCATCACAGGTACTTAGAAGTCATTCATAATAAACTACGGGCCTTAAAAGTTATTTAATGAAAATCGTTGTTGTTAGCGGTATTATTTACGAAAACAAAAAAAGCGACTTAAATTTTCAAAAAAAAAATCGGATGGCAAAATCTGGTCGAATACGTGATTAAATCCGAGGAAGGGAGGGGGGGGGCGTACACAATCGGGTAAACTTGTGTATTATTTTGGACATATTTTGCACATAGGCCTTCGAATTCATAGAAATAGAGCACTTGTCTAATTTCATCAGAATTTACTTCCAAAAACACTTCCATTTTCCATTTTTCTAGAATATATTACATGCTTTTATTTAGTTCTTACAGGGATCAATTTTCAAACGATGAAAGTGCTCGCTCGAAGGAAAACGTATGATTATTATGGGTTAGGGACAAAAGGTCGAAAGACAAAAGTTTGAAAGAACAAAAGGTCGAAGGGACAAATGGTCGAAAAGGACAAACGGTCGAAAAGGGCAAACGATCAAAAGGGACAAAAGGTCGAAAGAACAAAACGTCGAACGGAACAAAAGGTCGAAAGAAACAAAAAAAGATCAAAAGGTCGAAATAGACAATAAACTGAAACGGGGAGAATCAATCTCGCACCAGAGTTGCCCTACACAGTTGGCAAAAACTTTGCTCTTTAATTTTTCACAATTTTTAACAATTAAATAAAATTCATTCAGTGAGTACAACTAATAGATGGATGTTTGAGTATTCTAAATGTTACTTTGATCTGTTAAAATGGCGCACGCTGCACATCAAATACACCGGCGTGTATTACATAAGCCACTTTTTCATATAGTAATTTTTAACCGATTTTCTCGCAACAAGTGGCATTCGACAGGGGACAAAGCCTTGTTGATCACTATTGAATTTTATAACGATCGACTATTGCATTTGAAAGTTATTAAGAAAATAGAATCGAACTATATAAGCGCCATATAAGGTTGGTGTCTTGGTTAGAGAAAGGCAGTATCACCACTCGGTGATTTAAGTTAGGTTTTTTGCCAATTGTATAGGACAACTCTGTCTCGCGCAATTCAAGTTTTATTCATTACCTAAACTGCTATCCAAAACATAGTTGTTCCATGAAGATGACCAAGAAATGCCTTTTTTACTACGCTGGCGGTCACCAAATGCAACCATCAGTGGATATTCAAGAGCAAGAATGGATTACTAGCACGTCTAGATAAAATGTCTGTTGAAAAAATAACTTGTTTAGGCAAATGCGCCACCGCCAACACAATGGGAATGGCACCGCTTAAAAGCAACATGCGACAACTATGCTTAGCACGGCAGTAAATCAACAATCTTTTTTATCGCTAACAGAACTATCTAGATATTCATAATATTTTTTCATAGTAATTACTCCTTCTTTGGAAATTGCTCACTCTTTAACTTTGATTGATGAGATGAGTGTGCTATTTCTGCTTGAAGTTAAATGCATTTCACAAATTCCTCTGGAATACACCCAACTTGTTTTTAATCGTCCTTTTCGAGCATTTGTCCCTTTTGACCTTATGTCCTTTCGACCTTATGTCCCTCTCAACGTTTTGTCCTTTCGTCCTGTTGTCATAGATTCGATTATTATGTCACGAACATGTTTCGTATTTGGAAAGAATCGACTTTTCCCGTTGAAAAGACTATTTCGTTTTATTGTCTCAGTTGATTCTTGGAATTATTTAATCCCTACTTTTCAACGCACTTTTTTTTTTTGAAGTCTTTTAATAATAAGAAAAAGTGTTGACCCTTTTGATTTTTTTTTTCATTAAAAAAATGTTTTAAGCATTAAAAAATATGGTGAAGTTGAACATAAATAAGTTAAAGAATCGATTGAGCAAATCATTTTTTTTTTCGTTTTTGAGCAAATCAATTATGTTGAGATTGTAATTTCTTTTTTGCCTTTTTCGTACAACTAAGTTGTACCGAAAAACTATCATTTCACTCCAAAAAAGAACTTTTTATAAAAGCCTCTGAGACCTATAGTATTGTATACTAATCGACTCAGCTCGACGAGCTGAGCACATGTCTGTCTGTCCGTGTGTATGTATGTGTGTATGTGTGTGCACAAAAGCTATAAAAAACATTAGACAACTTTTCGTATAGTAATCTTCAACTGATTTTCTCGCAACAAGTTTCATTCGACAGGGGACAAAGCCTTGTTGATCACTATTGAATTTTATAACGATCGGTCACTGCGTTTCAAAGTTATGAAGAAAATGGTACATCGGACCATATAAACCCCATATAAGGTTGGTGTCTTAACTAAATACGAGAAAGGCACTACCAACGCTAGGTGGATTAATCTGGGTTTTTTGCCTTTCTCGTACAACTAAGTTGTACCGAAAGGCTATCATTTCACTCCGAAAACGAACTTTTTATAGAAGCCTCTGAGACCCATAGTATTATATACCAATCGACTCAGCTCGACGAGCTAAGCACATGTCTGTCTGTCCGTGTGTATGTGTGTGTGTATGTGTGTGCACAAAAGCTATAAAAAACATTAGACAACTTTTCGTATAGTAATCCTTAACCGATTTTCTCGCAACAAGTTTCATTCGACAGGGGACAAAGCCTTGTTGATCACTATTGAATTTTATAACGATCGGTTATTGCGTTTAAAAGTTATGAAGAAAATGGTACATCGGACCATATAAACCCCATGTAAGGTTGGTGTCTTAACTAAATGCGAGAAAGGCACCACCAACGCTAGGTGGATTAATCTGGGTTCAATTATTTGAAGAAAATATGTACTCGTTATTTTGTTACTACTCCCCTATATTTGAACGAATGTCTTTTGATGTTTGTTACTTCATATCATTTAGAATATTTTATATGAAGCCATTGCCTTAGTATTTACCGCCCGAATTCCTGCTAAAGTTGTTTTGGGTATAAGTTTAGTATTTCTATAAATACACTTTTTATACAGGATAACAATACTTTTCAATCATTCATTATACTACTATGTCTGTGTATTGGTAGCAAGTTCATTTCTTGTGATGTTCATCCAACAAATTTTGAATTTGCGGTTGGTCCGCAGATGCTCGACTGACTTGGGCCTTAAGCAATCGTTTGCTGGGTAAAAAGAAACGGAGAATGCTCTTTCTTTTTCCCAAAAACTATTGCATTTACTCGGAACAACGTAATGATAGATGTTAACCGTATTTTAGATGTCCGCATTCGCCTGGAATAGGGCAATGGGGAAAGTGAAAGTGAAAGGGAAAGAAAATTTCTGTAAGGTACACTGGGGGAAGTGGAAAAGGAAAAATCGATAGTGCATGTTTGAATTAGTGTAAAACCAGTTTAAATGATCTAAATGCGTTCAATCAAAATGGGCTATCAAAAACAGTCCATTTTGCACCAACTGTGCGGTAATTCATACCATTTTGGTCACTTGAAATTTATAGAAATAGATTTTAAAATTAGGAGTTGTTTTTCCACTTACCCTAGTGGGATGGGGTAAGTGGAAAACCCATGTTACCTTGACCTTCAATAGTGATGAGTAGTTACATATAACTAAAATCAATACGATAATTGCTCTGAGTATCTTTTGTGGAATAATTTCATTACCTTAACTCAAGGAATTCTCGTAATAGCTGGTTTTACCTTCTCGAACACCAAGTGTACGTAAAATCTATATGTTCGCCCCAAAGATGAACTTTTTAAAGGAAAAATGGGACTTACAGGGTTATAAACTAATTAACTTAGTTTAACGAATTGAGATGATGTTTGTATGTGCGTATTTGTATGTATGTGTGTGCGCAAAGCACGTACAAAATTATCAGCTATTCTTAAGCACTTGTCCTTAACCAATTTGTTCGCAAAAAAATTGCATTCAACGGCGAAACTTGTTATGAATAAAAATTAATGTGAATTATACAATATATTTACCTATCAGTGCTATTTTTAACTTTCTTATACATTTTTTTTCATATGTAAAACATGTGAAAGGCATCAATACCGATAGGGGGATTAATCAGGCATTTTCTCATTTATATTAGTCCAATCACCACTGGAATCACAATGATAACAAAGAAGGAACATATTAAGATTTAGAGCTATCGGAATAAACCCTAGATGGGAGAAAAAAATTGCTTAATTAGAACATTATCCACATTATTCATTAAGGTGTTTTTTTAATCCACAGACTAAGTTCAACACCGATTCACCTTTTGGTATTTTTGTGCCTTTGTGTGGGAAATAGAAAATAATGAATAAAATGATAAAATCGCAAAAGTAATGTTTTTTTTAATTAGCAAATTTCTTTAAAATTGATTTAAAAAAAACAAGCAACATAGTGAATGACAAAATTTTATTGCGAGATTCTAAGACAAAAAAGTGATCGAGCAATCATTAGCGTGTCTTAGTTATATCGACTCACACGCTTAACATTGCATACTCAGATATGTGTTTGTTCCAGAAATGATTCGTTTTCATTGAAGTTCATTTGTGTATCCAATTTTTGGCGTGCACGTGGCTTGTCAACCACACTCTAAAAATCATTTGCACAATTTTGAGTTTCATTCTCACAAAACGGACCTCTCCTGAGACAACACATAGTATGTGCAACTGCCACGGTACACATTTTAGTTTCACGACGACTTACGAATTTTTGATAAGATAAATTCCTACAATGATCGGAAATCTGTCAGAACTTCCTAGTTTTTCCAAGTAGAAAAAAGTAAAAAATAATAAACATACACGCTAACTTTCACCTACTCAGTGACTGAGTAAAATTATATTGCTCTCTCTTTCTATTCCATGAAAATTTTACTCAAGTTCCGTCAAAAGCAGGACAATTCAAAACTATGAGTAATCCTGCTTTTGACGGAAATTGAGTAAAATTTCCGTGGGAAGTAGAGAGACGGCAATACAATTTTACTCAGTCACTGAGTAGGTGAGAGTTAGAGTGTATAATTTTCTCCGCCATATGTGATTTGGAAGGGTTTCTAAAACTCGTCTGATTTAAAGAATTATTTTGTATCGTCGAGTGATATTCGGACCCTACGTTGTGCTATTTTTGTTACCAAATTTCACTTTAAACGCACGCCTTTAATTTGCCAATTTGAATTTATTTGTCGCGAGAAAACTACAAACTTTGTTCCGAGCTCAACAGCCTATTTAAAATTTATTTACGTAATAGATTTATTGCACGGACGACCAAACTATACTGACTACATAAAGATTAACCTATGCTCCCGAACCCCTATGCTGGCTGGTGCTGGCTGTACTGGAGAGCACGCTTGTATTGGTGCAAACACTCTATTCAAAATGTCAGTGAGGGGGTTCGGTTCACTATCTCTAGCAAAATTTACACCGCATTCTATATAAACGCATCGGATGCAACATACCCGCCGCCTTGAATTAATTGATTCAACACACTACTACTATGAAAACATTAATCTAGGAACAATTTGGCTGCTATTGACATTTGTTTACAACTTGAACTTCAAAACTACTCCTAACACATAACAATAATTTTATAGGTATTCTTCTAGATGTGGATCACAATTTAGTCGCTGCTGTTGGATCTGGCCTTGATTCGTTGCTTATTGGGCATTCCTCTACGTCATTGGTGGCATCGGAAAACGGCAGCAAACAAATTTTGGCAGTCGGACGTTTGATTATTCCTCTCGCTGTTCGAAGTGAAACGACGCGGACGATGTTATCTTTTCCTGGATGAACAGCTGTTATTCGTGCAAGAGGCCAACGGAGAGGAGGCTGCAGTTCGTCCACTACGATGACCATTCGTCCAGGAGAAATTTCGTCGTTTCGGCTGCGAAGAAGTTTGGAATCGCGCTGTAGCTCTTGCAGATATTCATTTCGCCATCGAATCCAGAATTGCTGCACGTGCATTTGAAGCTGCTGGTAGTGGCTGAGGCGATTTTCCGGAATACTGGTGACGTTTGGGTCGGGCAAGGCTGAAGCTGAAGTCCCTATTAAGAAGTGCGCTGGAGTCAGGATGTCAAAATCCTCTGGATCGTCGGTAACAGGAAGTAGCGGACGCGAGTTCATTATCGACTCTATTTGTGTAAGCACCGTGGACATATCTTCAAAGGACAACCTGCTGGACCCAAGCGGACGGAACAAATGTTTTTTGGCGACTTTGACAGCCGCCTCCCATAACCCACCGAAATGAGGGGCCTTCAGGGGAGTGAGATGCTACTGAATTCCTTGTTCGGCACAAACGTTTTGGATCTTGTCCTGTTCACCGCTGTTCCGTAGCATTCAGTACAATTCTATGAGTTCGTTTTTGGCACCCTCAAAAATTCTCCCGTTATCAGAATGCAGGTGGGAAGGGATTCCACGACGTGCGATGAAACGACGCAAAGCCTTCAGAAACCAGTTAGTAGAGAAGTCGCTAGCAAGTTCTATATGCACATTCTTCGTGGTGAAGCATACGAAAATACAGATGTAAGCTTTCATCGGTGGTGCACGGTGATGGGTCGGCTTAAGACAGACAGGACCACCGTAGTCTACCCCAGTGATTTCGAAAGGTCTTCCTGGAATTACTCTTTGCGCTGGACAAGGAATTGCTCGACGAATTGTGGATTTAGCCGTGTACAACGAAAGAAATTACGAGTAATGCTTCTGACCAGCCGGCGGCCATTCAGAGGCCAGAACATTCGACGAATTGTGGCCAGCAGATGACGCCCGGCACCGCGAAGGAGTCTAATGTTGGGGTATTCTGCTATTAGACGAGTTAGTGGGTGATTGGCAGCAAGTAGGGCAGGGTGTTTCGCGTGGTAGGGCAATTGGAACAATTTTAGTCTACCTCCAACTCTCAACACTCTCTCGGAATCTAGGAACGGGTTTAATAAGCGAAGTGCTGATTTTTTGGATACGGATTTTCCACTTTCCAGTTCCAGAATTTCATCATGAAAGGCGTCTTCTTGAGCTAAGCGAGTGAGGCGTATTTTTGCTTCCCCTAGATGACCAACAGTTAATGACATGCTGGATGTAACGTCGAATGGAGTTGAAGAGTTGGTTCTTGCTTGAAATTTCGTTCTGATGTTAGCAATGAATCGCAAACAGTAGCCGATGACGTATAGCATACGAGTGTAAGAATTGTAGCGCAAGAAGAAAGGATTGATTGTGTCTCGCATTTGTGTTGTTGCAGCAACTTGGCGAATTTCGAGCCTCTCCTCGGGAACACCTGGCAGCACAAGCACAGGCCAGTTTTTGTTCGTAAGCGATAACCAACTGGGCCCATCGATCCAACAGTCGGAGCCCAAAAGTCCTTCAACCGTTACTCCACGGGATACTAAATCAGCCGGATTAGAGTTTCCAGGAACGTGGCGCCATTGACAACCGTGTGTATAGTGTTGTACTTCGGCCACCCTATTGGCCACGAACGTCTTCCAAACATTTGGAGGGGATTTGAGCCAATGAAGAGTAACCGTAGAGTCCGTCCAGAAGTATGATGATTCGATTTCAAGATTTAAGGATCGCTTTACGTGGTCGTGGAGATGGGCACCAAGGACAGCAGCACATAATTCCAACCTTGCGATGCTTAAACGTTTCAGGGGAGCGACCCTAGATTTGGAAACTAATAATTGTACCCTGATGCTTCCATTGGTTTCTTCGCTTCGTGCGTAAACGCATGCTCCATAGGCGTCCTCAGAGGCATCGGAGAAAGTGTGGAGCTGCACCTGCGATCTAGGTAGAAACGCGTATCGTTGTACACGGAAAGCGGCTATTTTAGGTAGGTCTTGCCAGTAAGTGTTCCATTTTGTCTGTATGATTTCAGGCACTGGATCGTCCCATCCGCACGAAAGCACCCAAAGTTGTTGCATTAGTATTTTTGCTGATACTACCACCGGTGAAATAAGTCCCATCGGATCGAAAAGTTTGGCTATGGTTGATAGTATTAACCGCTTAGTCCATGGGCCATTGATGGGCTCAATTTGTGAGTCAAAACGAAGGAAATCATTCTTGGGTTCCCAGCTAATTCCCAGCGTTTTGACTGTTTCATCCGGACCGAATTGCAGAGGAGATTGCGTCCCTATTTGATCAGCATTCAAACCGTGAAGTACCTCAAGATGATTCGATGTCCATTTCCGCAACTCGAAGCCACCTTTTTTTAGTAGCTCAGATAACTCGTTCCTTAAACGTATGTCCTCTTCGACCGATGAAGCTCCGCCGATGAAGTCATCCACATAAAAGTTTCTTTCGAGAGCCGGTCCTCCAAGCGAATAAGTTAAGCCTTCGTCCTTTGCTAGCTGCTTCAGTGTACGGGTGGCCAGGAAGGCAGAGGGTGCTAGTCCGTATGTTACAGTGAGCAGCTCGTATGACTGAACTGGATTGCTTGGCGAGAACCGATAAAGGATTCTTTGCAATGGTGTATGTTCGGGTTGGACCAAAACCTGCCTGTACATTTTAGCGATGTCAGCTACGAGAGCTACCGGATACGTCCGAAAACGAAGAATGAGTGTGAGCAGATTATCCTGCACTATCGGACCAACACAAAGAGCTTCATTAAGAGAGCTGCCAGACGATGTCATGGAAGAGCCATCAAAGACGACTCTGACTTTGGTTGTCGTGCTGGAGTCCTTAATCACGGGATGGTGAGGCAGGTAGTATACCGATGAAGCTTGTTTGTCGTACTCACTAATCAGTTTCATGTGACCAAGGGAGAGATATTCTTCCATGAATCTGCCATACTCTACTTTGAGTTCTGGTTTTCTAGCGAGGCGCCGTTCTAGTAGCTGGTACCGATGGAAGGCTGGTCCTTTTGAATCCCCTAGCTTGGTGATGAGCTCTTCTTTGAGAGGTAAGCGAACCACATAGCGTCCTTGTTGATTACGTGTGGTGGTGGATTGGTAGAGATTTTCGCAGAATCTTTCCTCTACTGAAAGGGTATCATTTGTTGACAAGCTTTCAGTCATCCAGAATCTCTCAATGCTCTGTTCTAGGGAAACCATAGAAACTACGTTCGATTGAAGTATTTCATCCACATCTGACTCGTCAGCTGCTCTGATAGAGGAAGCGGACCCAGCAACAACCCATCCAAAGACACTGTCGACGAGCAAAGGAAGCCGATCTTCGATTTGTAACCGAGCAGCAGTTGGGAAAAGAGAGTGGAAGTGCTTGGCGCCTAGCACTAAGTCTATCGGTTGGCTTCGATTGAAGGTTGGATCCGCGAGTGTAATATCCTTGGGGAGTTTCCAACCCATCCGAGAGACGTCTTGGGCAGGAAGGTTGGCAGTCACTTTACTCATAACGAGGAAACTAACGTCACAGCAGAAATCAGTCGTACGGGATCTTACTTGTGTTCTTACTGATTCGCGAACAGGTTTTGACAGTTGTCCTGCACCCATGATTGTGATATTAACACGATTGCGTCTAATGCGTAGCAGCTGGGCCATGCGCTCGGTGATTAGATTGGGCTGGGATGCACTATCTAACAAAGCACGAGCAGGGTGCTCCTGTCCAAAGGCGTCCACCAGATTAACGATGACGGTCATCAAGAAAACATTTTCCGTAGGCTGGTTGACAGGCATAACGCTCTCGACACGAGGAATGATCTCAGCCGTTGCTGCTGCGGTTTGTTCAACCGAATCGTTTTGTGGAATGGTCGATGTACGATTGACAACCACTGGTGTTGTGGAATTGTTGGATGAATGCTCTTCCGATGGACTTGTGTGCAAGAGCGAGTGATGACGTCTGTTGCAGTGTTTACAATTGAAATTTGACGAGCAGTCACGTGCAATATGGTTTGCGCATAAGCAGTTAATACATAGCCTGTACGCGTTGACTACATTCAATCGTTCAGAGACAGATGACCGATAGAACTTCTGACATCTTAGCAGCGGATGCTGCTGACCACAAGCTGGACACCTTCCATTGGCGGTTGCGGTGGACGAATACGAAGAGAGTCTTTGATGATTGTGGAATCGTTTGACGTTCGGCGGCTGCACGGTTGTGTTAGAATTTGAATGGTGATGGTTGACCGATATTGATTCCAGCACACGAATCCTCCGTTGAAGAAACTCGATGAGACACGTATAATTCGGGTTGTCAACTGTCGATGCATGATCCTCCCATGCCTTGAGAGAGTCATCGATGTAGACGTGTACATAGTAGATGCTCTAGTATCGCACCCCAGCTATCAGTAGGTTCTCCCAATTGGTGCAAAATTTTCGTATGCCGTTCAAAGTCGTCGACCAAACTGTGTAAAGTAGCGGCTGTTTCCCTTTTGACGGGGGGAATATCGAATAACGCCTGAAGATGCCTCTTCTTTAGAAGGTACTCGTTAGCATAACGGCCAGTTAGTGTATTCCACGCCAGATTGTAGTTAGCCGACGAGATTGGAATCGACTCAACTAACTGCGCAGCTTCTCCCCTCAAAGCTGCCCTCAAGTAATGGAATTTTTGTATTTCAGGAAGGTCGGGATTGTTGTGGATTAGAGCGACGTATGTATCGTGGAATGGTAACCATTGCTCATAGTCCCCATTAAATTCCGGAAGCGAAATTGTAGGCAAACGTATTCCAGAGAGAGCCGAGGTAGAGAGAGAGGGTTGAGGGACTTGCGCGTTAGTGATTGGAGAGACGGGTAGTTTAGAGATTAAGTCACTTTTAATTCTAAATAACCGTGGCTCGAACTCCGCACGCATTGCAGCATGCTGTGCCCTACCTTCGCTTGTCGTTTCGGTGTCTTCAAGTTGACCCTGCACCTGTTCTAGAGACTTCCACATCGAGTCGAAATACTCCAACCGTAATCCAACCTGTGACTGGTCTCGTTGTTCGTCGTAACCTTCAATAAATGCCTCGGCCCGACCCAAAGCAGCGATCATAGTGTCTCTTCTCGACAGCAACTGGGGCTTCTGAAGCGCGTTCTCCATCGTGTCACCAACGGTAGAATCTGATGACGTCAAGGGATCAGCGATTCTGATCCAAGGCAATTCGTGCCTTGTACAATTTAAAGAGCTGGAACTATTTGACCGGGATGGCGTAGAATGAATAATGCAATAGCTCGTCGGTGGATGCGTAGCGTGGCTACTGATTATGCCAGTCTTGGCAAACCTTGGAAACGGTCGTCCGATGAGTTCAGCGGTTGCTGAGCGCTTCGCGTGCAAATCAGTTTCGATGCAACGGCTGGATCGCAGGAACAATTCTCGGGCAAAGAATAAAACGAATCTAAAGCGTACCCGTGGGTTATCGATTCAGTTTGGACAGGGACTAACCTTCGGCCAGAAGGAATCAGGCCTTGTATAATTAAATATCCTCCGTCCGTAAAGATGGCTGGCAGAAAACGCGGTTTAATCTACTAAGAATAGTAGACAATAGCGATCGCAATGGCGGATTCCAGAAGCAATCCTGGTCACGGCACCATATGTTTCGTCGAGTGATATTCGGACCCTACGTTGTGCTATTTTTGTCACCAAATTTCACTTTAAACGCACGCCTTTAATTTGCCAATTTGAATTTATTTGTCGCGAGAAAACTACAAACTTTGTTCCGAGCTCAACAGCCTATTTAAAATTTATTTACGTAATAGATTTATTGCACGGACGACCAAACTATACTGACTACATAAAGATTAACCTATGCTCCCGAACCCCTATGCTGGCTGGTGCTGGCTGTACTGGAGAGCACGCTTGTATTGGTGCAAACACTCTATTCAAAATGTCAGTGAGGGGGTTCGGTTCACTATCTCTAGCAAAATTTACACCGCATTCTATATAAACGCATCGGATGCAACAGGATGCAACATATTTCAAGACAAAATTTTCAAAACGACTTATCTGTTTTTGTTAAAAAATGAAGATTCAAACGACTTGACGAATCTGATAGCTCTCCTATGCAAACCAACACCACCAATTGGTAGGTGAAGCTTTCCGCTACTTGTTGATGGTGTTGGTTTGCGTGGGAGAGCTATCATTTTTGTCAAATCGTCGTTTGAATCTTTGTTTACAAAAGCAGATAAGTCGTTTTGAAAATTTTGTCTTGATTTATTTTATAAAACTAGATCAAACAAACATTACATAAAGGATGGTAAATACAAATACAAATAATTAAAAATTAAATATTATGGAAATAAAATGTTTGTGCAGATCATGTTGAAAACCAGGAATTAAGTTAATCTATTCACATTTTTTTACAAACTTTTTTTTAATTTTTTTCTGAACTTCATAACAAGAAAAAAATTTTGTTACAAACTGAATATGTCAGTACATAATTGAGTAATCATTAGCGTGTCTTAGTTTTGTCGACCCACACGCTAAACATTCCATACACAGAGATGTGTTTTTAGAGAAGAAATTAGTTTTCACCAAAGCAAACTCTTTTGTGTGTACAATGTTTGGCGTGCTCGTGTTTTGTCGACCAGAGAATAATAAAAATTATTTCTCTCGCTCTCTTGCGTACGCTCAGAAAACAGCTGAGGCATCAGCTGTTCTCGCGTACTGCGTGCATGCGCATCACTTTTCGTCCCTGGCCGAGAAAAGAAAAAAATAAACAAACCTCTCTCTCTTCTCTCCGCGTTCCGCTCACTGCTTAACGACAACACCGCCACCCGTGACCTGAGCCCACGGGCTGATCAACAGTGGATGGTTGGCGAAGTCCCGCCACAAGCGCTGAAACTCCAACTGGAACGGTGTGGTCAGCTCCGGCATCGACGTCATCACCATGTTATCCCAGTTGCCGGACATGGCCTGCATGGTCCAGTTGGTGGACCCGGTGATGAGCAACCCCCCGATCGGCAACGGCTCGGTGGCTTCCACCTTGAGCTTGCGCTTTTCCACTTGTTTCTTCTGCTGCGAATCGCAGCGCACACACCGCGACCCATCATCGACGCACTGCACTTTCCGGGAGCCGCTGCCACCCCCCGCAGGGCTTCCCAAATCATCACCCCCCGCGCCGGAATCGGCCACTGAACCGACGGCACTGGCACTTTTGCCTCGCTTTCCGAACACGGTATCACAGCAGAAGCCCTTTCTGCGTAACTTTTCTTCGTGATAGCACCGGGAACAGAACCAATCGGTGTCGACCAGACAGAACTTGTGGTGCATCAGATAGGCACTTTCCTTCCGATCGAAACGCACTGGGATTCCTGTGAAAGGGAAAGGAGAAGAGGAAAGATTTGAAATTAGAAGTATAGAATTGTTGATGGTACTATAACTGCTGATTGTCGATTGCATACGCTCGGAGAACTAATGGGTAGCAAAATAAAATTTCAATGAACAATTAAGAATTTTCCATAAAAATTAGGAAATTTATAATAAAGAAATCAGGGTATGGCCCGAATACCTGTCAAACAGATGCAGTGCTGCTAGTTTATCTTTTTTTATTACTTCAAAAAATTGAAAACGTACTCTTACCCCACGCGCACTCTTGCCCCACTCTACTCTACCTTTAGCAGATTTTTTTTGCTTCTATCTCTGTCACTTTTACCCGCATTGGCGTGTTAAATGCTAGGTCATCCAATAACTTTTTGGCCACAGACCTACAAATCAACGAGCGCTATGATGAACTTCTAATCTCATATGTAATTACATGTGAAATAACCTCATTCTGGTTGCATCTTTTTAAAGGTTTGCATGTTACTTGGTCTGGTACTTATATTCGTGGCTACAAGTCAACACTATGAATGTTGGATTTGGATTCCCAGTCTGGTAGGATTTTTTTAACTTCCCTGAGCATGGAGTATCATTGTGATAGCCTCGTGATATACGATTGGAAAAATAACTTGGCTTCTGGAGCTGGAGCACGGTGGGACACGTGACCCATCAAATTGAACATTTCCTTCACTCCTCCTTGTACTTAAATTGCCAGAATTGTTCGGAGAAAAAAACTGGTTTCGATTTATTTTGATAAAAAATTCCCAAACAATTCCGAAGGAAATTTTGGAGGAAGTTCTGAAGGAATACCTGAAGAAAATTCTTAGAGTCTTGAGGAATTTTTGGATTTATCCCCGTAGCAGGGTTCGTAATGCTCACTCAATCTAAGGAGTACAGGATGCTCCCTCACGAAAATTTTCGGGAAAGAAACACAGCCTGGAGAGTGATAACCATTTTTCGCTCACTTCGATTGCCGCCAAACGTTGGTTTGCTCTTTTTCTTTCATATTCGACTCTTCTCGTGGCATCATACATGCAAATTATAGTAGGTAGCTTATGTGGAACAAATAACTTAACGCTTCCATACAGAGAACGTGGTGGTGATGGCTAAAGTAAGCGCATCCCCACAGCTATTTGTTACTATTTTGGGTTCGAATCCCGGCGCGGCCATACAATTTTATAGTTAAATTAATGATTTCGTGTGTGTTACTTCTACGTGAAGTTAAACGATTTACAATGATGATGTCATATTAGAAATTTGGAGACAGTACTCGTCGATAGCAAATCCTTCCGCACGCGATGGCATATGAGCAAGTCAAACCACCTTCCTTTTGCCAGTGGAGATATATCAGCTTCCACACTGATATTCTTCCCTCCCCCTTCATACGGGAGCTTGGCAGAAGGAAGGTCGTGCGATATGTGCCATCACAAATATTGCCCTCCGCTCGCTTTCAAATCGACTTATATAAAAACATTCTTCATGCCTGCCGTATCCTAACGGAACTATCAATTCTATACTTTCGCCTCTAATGCTATCATGAACATGTACGTCCAAGTTTGGAAGATGATATTAGCATTTCCATATCATTGCAATTTTATAGTTGTTCTGCGATAATTCTCGCGAAAAGTGAGTGAGAGGTAAAAGGGACGAAACGGATTTTCATCTAATAAGCAAGATTTTCATTTATCTTCCAAGGCTGATTCTAGAGAAAGCTCGCTTAACTTTTCAAAAGGACCTAAGTAAAATTTTTTTATAAATTAATTTTAATAGCGCAATCAACAGAACAACATGAAAGCTATTGATGGCAGTGTTCAAATTAATTCATGAACAAAATGTTACTTAGGTACTTTTGAAAAGTTAAGCGAAAAATGTTTGATGGGTGAAAGATGATCCTCATCATAAACAACGAAAAAGATTCTCACTTGGCCCGAAAAACACTTGCTTTGGTCTCATTGAAACGAAAAGTCGAAACCCTGCCCCGTAGTAATTTCTGGAGGATTTTCTGAAAGAATCCTTGGAGAAAATTCCGAAGGAATTCTTGGAGGAATGTCCATTGAAATTCTTTAAGAAATTTAAGATTGTTGGCTATTCGTACGGAGATATCCGAAAATTCGTCCTAGAATTTTGAAAGCAAATGGCGGAGAATTGAAATAGATGAATATCCGAGGGAGAGCAGAGACACTTACGCGAAGCCCGAGGGATAGAGAGAATCTCTTTTCAACAGTGTAATCAAACAGACTAATAAATAGATACGCAATACTTTATTTTGATAAACAATTCCCAAATAAATTTCTTGGTTTTCTTGATATAATTTCCGAAGAAGATCCTGGAGGAAGTTCTGAATGAATTCTTGGTGGAACGTCCAAAAAACAAAACACTGAAGAAGTTTTCAAGTAGAAAATGAAATACGTATCTGTTGATACAAAAGTGAATATAAAATTCCTTAGTAAATTTTTTTTCCTAATTCCTTCAGAAACTCATTGAAAAATTCTGTTCGAAAATCTTTGCAGGTTCTCTTTTGGTTATTCTTCAAGAATTGAGTCGGAAGTTCCTCCAGGAATTTCTTCGAAATCTGCTTAGAAAAGCCATCAGGAATTAATTTGGACATTCATCCAGGAATTCCTTCAGAAAACCTTCCGGAGAGGTCTTTTTTTTGTTTTCAGAAACCCCTTTGGATCTTCCTCTAGGAAGTCCTTAAGGAATTTCTTCAGTAAATTTCTGCACGAATAATTCCGGAACGAATTCTAATTTGGAGGAATTAGTTAACTTATTTTCAATTAACCTTTTGTCTGTGCTCTGGGGTCAATATGACCCCAGGCCACTTTGAGTGGCTGCCATTTTTTAGTTTTTAATCGATTCTCCTAATTTTTGGTAGTTTGGTAAAACTCACCGAGATCTGTCTCCTAAGTGCAAATTCGCTTGAAAAATCTTGAAAATATGTGCTACAGTGTACTTTTTAAAAAAAACTCACGTTGTCTGTGCTCTGGGATCAGATTGACTCCAAATTGAAATTGCTTTAACTTTTTTTATTGTTTGGCCAAATTTTTGATTTTTGCGGCTGTTTCGAAAGATAATTTAATCATCTTTCAGGTCGTTACCAAAGTTTGACAATAGGTGGGCGGGTACATCGCGGGGAGGAGTTTTCATATGATACGATAACACCTATAATTTCCTCAAAAACAAGCAAAGCATAATTGTAAAAATTGATTTTGCTTAATTTTTGACGTCCTTTGCACCAGTTGTCGCACTAGTGGTCCCAATTTGGACAGTCCCATAAGAAAACAATGGGATTTGCCAAATAAGGAACCAAAATTAAGAATAGTGCCATAACTGGTGCATGCGTTCCTATTATGGATTAATCAATTTTGAGGATAATAACAAATTTTATAGTGGTTTTCACAGCTGTTCTAAGGAGCAGGAAGTAAAACCTTTCGCTTGATATATAAAGTTCACCCACATGCCTTTTACTTATTTTTTAAAAATAGTTGTTCTTAGGTATGGCGACAATTGGTACACCCACCCTATATGGAATTTTCCAGATTGTGAATATTCTTATCGCACAAATTTAAAACTTGTAAAGATGACGTCTTTTACAAAGTTCGTCTGGTGGGAATGGACTGGCATGTGACGGAAAACGTATTTAGGAAATTTACAAATAGGCGGCGCTAGTGTACTTGCAATATTCTTGCATGTTTGAAATATTGCTGTAGCTTGAGATCCCTCATACCTACACTCAAGTTGTGTTCGGCTACATTGTTCATTGATGTCCAGGACTACAAAGTGGTGCTCAATATAATGAGCACTTCTTCCAAGATGCGGCGCTAGTAACAGCTCACTTTTGAGTATATTGTTCCATGTGAGATCTGATGTATTTTGGTTTGTAGCATTTTTTGCAAACATGAATGTTGTGGTAGAGTCCATGAAAAGTTTTCTTTGCATCCAACCTGCTCCAGCGATGCTGCAAATAATATAATGCGTTTACAAAATATGTTTTAGGTCATCCAAGAAAACCCTGGAATTAAGGAATGTAGACCCAAACTACATGCGTAACCAAAGATCAGCTAATTTACCGCCTAATTGTAAAATTCCGTCACAAGACAGTCCATTCCCACTAGACGACCTTTGCTCAAGACGCCATTTTAACAAATTTTAAATTTGTGCGATAAGAATATTTACAAGGAAGAGAATTCTATATATCGGAATTTCTTGAGTAGTCTAAAATAATGAATTCAATTATACCACCACCTAGCGACCAAGTTCCAAACTAATCAATGCCTCATGCCAAAGCACACGCCTGCCTGCATAACCTTTTTGAAAAAGTGTAGTTCAAAATGGGTAGGATTTTTAGATTTTTTTTTTATTCCTTTCTTTATTTGTTAGGCACTCTGTGTTACTTAACCGCTACTGTGCCGAGGATCTTATGTGGTATTCTGCTGTACAGAATCCACACAGAATCTATTTTTAGATTTCCATTACCATTATTGTTGTCGGTGCCAGTCCATCTCGTCGTGAGTCCATTGTGTCCGTTGTCCATGTCGTGTATCCATTAGATCAATGCATTGTTCTGTTGCCATTTATCCGGGTAACGTTGGAGGAATGCCTCCGAGAAGAACAAGTTGTCAGTCGTCATCAAGCAGCCGTGACGGTAAGGCGCGTACTTCAAACGCCACCGTATGGGCTGCGGATCCGGCGACTGACGAGGGTTTGGTGGAGGGGCTGGGAATCGAACCCATGACCATTCGCTTGAAAGGCGAACGTGTAGCCAACTACGCTACGGGACCCCCCATGGATTTTTAGATATAAGTAGAAAAATCATGAAAAATTACTGTTTTTGTACCCTTGTTAACTAAAACCCCTCCTCGCGATGTACCCGCCCACCAATAATCAATTTTTGGTTACGACCTGAAAGATGATTAAATTATCTTTCGAAACAGCCCCAAAAATCGGCCAAACAATAAAAAAGTTATAGCAATTTCACTTTGGGGTCAATTTGACCCCAGAGCACAGACAATGTAAGTTTTTTTGAGCACAGACAGAAGGTTAAAAAAACACTCAAACAATGCAATTGTTTGAAAAAAATGAAGAAATGTGCAAACAAAATTTCCGAAGATTTCTTAAAAATTTCAGAAGAGATTTTAGAAAGAGTTGTTAGAGGAATTTTAATCGAAGATCTACATGAATTTCTGGAAGAGTTGGTAAAAGAATTTTCGTAGGAATGTCCGAAGGAAGAATTTCTGGAGAAAGTTCTAAATAAATTTCAGAGGGAAATTTCAAAAGAATACCAAAAATATATTCCAGAAGAAATAAAATAAAATATATTCAGAAGAAATTCTTTAAGAAATTACTGGAAGATTTTTTATTAGAAATTCCTGAAGTAACTTCTAAACAAGAATCCTAAATCAAATTCCGAAGGTTTTCTCTTAAAGGGATTTTCGAATGTGCCCGTAGGTATTCCTATAGAAGTTCTTGAAAGATTTTCCATGGCCATTTTCTAAGGAATTCTTACAGGAATTTTCAAAGGAGTTCCTAAAAAAGTTTTCGAATGAATTTCTAAAGAAAAATCCCAAAAGACTCCGTGAAGGAATTTCCAAGCAATCCCTAAAGTAATTTCAAAGGAAATTCCTGAATGGACTTTTGGAAAAATTTCGGAACGAATTTCCGAAGAAAAACCCAAATAAATTTTCAAGGGAATTCTTAGAGGAAGCTGTTGGTGCAACCGCCAAAGTAAGTGTCTCCACTTTCTGTCTCTCCCGCAATTCGTAAGTAAAGTCGAAATTGGCACCGCCTTCTAGAGAGTAATGTCGTTTTCGATTTTAAACCTGGGTCAGGTCCGACCCCGACTCTGAATAACCGAACGAAAAACGAATCGGGATCGAGTCAGTATGATGGTATTAGTGAGAACTTAATCCCTATCATCTGTTTTGTTTTCAATTCGCACTTTTATCAGCTGGCAGAAACAGACATATTTTAAATACTGAATTTTGTTATTAGTGTTCTTTTTTTCTTGTTTTATGAATTATGGGGGAAATCAGAAGTTTCTTCTGTTAATTGTTCAATGACTAAAATGACTATTGATCCATCAATAAATTAATGTGATTAGGAGCTTGTGACGAATGACGACGGCAATGTGGATTGCCGTGAAAGAATGTATGCCAATCAGTGTTTCCCGATAAACTATTATGCTGATTCTATATGGCTTTTTGGGTAACAGTGATTGTGTTACAGTAGATTTGAATTATAAATTATGTCATTGAAATGGAACAGAACAAGAAAATATGAAAGCAATTGAGATTTGGGGTCTTTTATTTTAAAACAAATAATCAAATCGCACAAGAATTGAACAGTATTCTTTTTTGCTTTTTTTTCTTTTTTTTTTTGCTATTTTTCCCCCAAGAGGGGACCCTTCGGGATAAGAAGCGATTTCTTCAGAACTGCAAAAACCAAATATACAAGAGAGGCAAATCATTTTTCACTACATAATCTAAACAGGAGATTCAACATAATAAATATCAATGGGATAAAATATGTCTTTGTCGGTTTTTTAATGAATTCCAAGTAAAAACCCTTCTTCCACTCAAAAATTATGCTCAATTCGTATAAAAACTGTTCCTAAATAAACATTTGAATATATTTGTGAATAATCATTTATAAATAAATACAATAAATTTGTTGATGTCAATATAGTTGCCAAAGCCTTATAAATGGTTAATGCCAGGGTTAATACATTATGTTTATATTCTTCAAATCCGTAACCTTGAACAAATTATGCACAGAACTGCAAAAATGAATAAAATAATAGTATGAACATTTTAGTATAAATAACTTCATAGCGGCAGATACTCTGATACGCTATTTTCCCATTGATAGAGCAATTATACCTAAAGTATATGTTCGAATACACAACGTAATAGTGAATAAATAGCAGCTACCTTCTCGTCACTGCATTTTATAAATCACATTTTCAACAAAATTTTCAACCCTCATTTTGTTTATAATGGAGCTACCATCTGAGGTAATCAGCGAAAAATGTGTCGATATCTGAATGCGATTCACCATCAGAGAAGCTTGAAGACAGCACAAAATTAAAATAATCCATTTTTGCGTGGAAAACAGCAACAAAATTGATAAATTTAACAAATGAAACGAGCAAAATCAAATACCCATCCGTGTCTTTTACGTTTTCATTTTCCTTTAGCGTAAACATAAACACCAGTTTGACAGTTTGTGTTCGAATGTATTGGTGAACCAGGGATGCCAGATACAATTTTTATAAATCTGTATCAATCTCAGCAAAATGTCTGTATTTATCTGTATGAAGTTTAGAAGGTACAGGAATTAGAAAAGGTCTCAATAATCAAAAGTCGGTGTAAGACTTAGTCGAGTCAAGAACGAGATTTTGAAGACAGGTAAGGTTGCTGTTGAGGTCGAAATAAGTCTTTTGGAAGTTACTGTAAGTTACAATCCAGTGGGCGCGGTCGGTAATAAAGTTAATTAGTTCAGTGCGTGTTGGCTCTTGTTTCGGACGGCAGAACGATCGCGCGATTTGCCGAAATTTTGTGTTTTGTTTTGTTTCCCTTAGGACGGTTCGTAAGTAAATTAATGAATGTATTTTATAACTTTTCCAGCATATACTGTTATTGACAAACGCTCTATATTGTCGAATAGAGCTCCTTATTATTTACCTTTCCCACTAACACAAATTTTCCTTCCCGAGACATCTATGAAGGTAGTATGGGTTCCCTGCATCTTCACTAGTAGATGTTGAACTAACATTCCTTCCCTTCCTTCCGTGATTGTAAGGACGTGGCCAGGTATACAACTGCTACTGTATAGGAAAAGGTACTAATCCCAAGTACCAATTTGCGACAATATACAGTAGATTGCTCAATTCAAGCTCTGTCTGGTAAGGGGGCGGGTGTCGCGGGAGAGGGTTCTCTTCGTCGACTTCCCCTCATTTGAATGAAAGTGACAGGCAGGGAGTTTCTTTGCAGTTTATCACCTCAGAATGCAAGTTCGCATTGTTTTCTTTCGTTCTGAAGTGATAAACCAGAGAGAGATCTGCTGCTTGTCACTTTTGTTTAAGGGAGAGGGGGTCGACGGGGAGAGTCTTCTCTTGCGACATTCGCCCTTATTCCGGATGGAGCTTGAATTGAGCATTGTATAGCCACCCACGATTTGTACAATCACATATGCTATGCTATGCTATGCTACTGTAAGATACAATCCAGTGGTGGAGTTAAATGGGATAATACTATCTCGTCTTATGACAAATGAAGATATTCCACTACAAAGCTCTGAATAATGTTCTTATCTATGCGAGGTGAACCGGCCCAGGGCCGAAAACCTCACTAATAAAGATAATAATAATAATAATGTTCTTATCAATATGTATGTTGTTACATTAGCATAAATTGATAATACTTACGTAATTTTCTAACTGAAAATCCGTTGGGAAGTCCAAAAGAGTTCGGTTCGTAGGAGAGGCACAGAAGGAATGAATCCGTTTATGACCTGAAGAACGGAACGAACATCTTTTGGGCTTACAAAGTTACAAACGGAGAACCTTTGGTCTTTCGAACTTTTTTGGGCTTCTGAACGGAACCCTTTTGGTGCTTTTGAACAAAATCCTTCTCGCTCTCGAATGGAATCTTTTTAAGCTTCGGAATCCCTAAAAGGATATCCCTTGTTCTGAAACAAAACAAATCTATTCAGAAGTCCAGGTGGCCCAACTCGGAATTCCAAAAGTATTCCTTTCGAAAGTCTTAAAGGAATCCGTTTGAAAGTAAAGTCCAAAATAATTTCGTACAAAAGCCTATGTTCCATTCGGAAATTCATAAAGCATTGGTTTTGGAAGCCCAAAAGAATTTCGTTCAGAAATATAATAGAATACCTTCCAGAATTCCCATTGATTTCGTTCGGAAACCCAGAGAAAGACCTCGTTTTTGGTTTACTCAACGAAGCTCTTTTTGGCGTTCGGAAGGAACTCTTATTGGTTTTCTAAACGATTCCTTTTGCGGTTCATAACAAAATCCTTTTACGGCTTCGGCAAAAAAAAATCCATAAGTATTCTAATCGGAATCCCTTGTCCAGAAACTAAAAAAGATTCCGATCAGAATGGATTAATTTTGGATTTCTGAATGGAATCTTGTTAGGTTTCCGAAAGGAATCAAATAATATTTCCGTTTGAAATTCTAAAATAATCGTGTTTGGAACCCAAAAGGGATCCCGTTCTGAAGCCAAAAAGCATAGTCAAACAGACGTAACAGCTAGAAAAATTTTAGTAAAAATAAATCGCCAAGTTACTTTATCACCATACCGTGTGTATGTTGCACAAAATGTTGTTTAGTAAAACAATGTCAACAGACGGCGCTAGTGTGAGATGTCAAATCTAAAGATATACCACAGACAAACAGACATAACACTCGTCAAATTTCCATCGTTTACTGATTTACTGGTCAATTCAAATAATCATTAGTTGGCCAATCGATCACTCGTGGCGCGCGCATCGATATTGCTCGAGTTTGACGTTTGCTCACTACCGCCATCTGGTTCGCGATTTGCCCAACTAACTGAAATCAACAGATGTCGTTAGTGTTTGAACGACGATGAATTTGATGAGTAAATGTTCAATGTGTTATGTCTGTTTGTCTGTTTGCGTGCGCCTCTAGGTGTGAAACATGTTCAGAGCATGGACGGTAGAAATTCCATCAGTGTTACGTCTGCTTGTCTGTGCTAAAAGGCTCCGCTAGGGATTCCATAATGATATCGTTTGGAAACTTTATAGAATTCCGTACGAAATCCCCATAATGGTTTTGTTTGAAAACCCAAAATGGTTTAATTGAAAAGGGCAACAGGATTCTGCTTGGCAGCCTAAAGTTTTCAAAAAACTGAATGTCTGTAAAAGTCTGTAACTTCAATCAAAAGTCTGTAATCTGTATGATGTCTGTATGCAAGACAAAATGTCTGTATAAATACAGACATGTCTGTATGTCTGGCATCCCTGAACCTAGGTTGGATCTCGATAAATCGGCAGAGCGAACCTCATTCATTTTGGGTCGGATCTGGTGCGGATCGCGATCAAACCTGAACGAATAACCGAACACGGAAGAAATAAACTACCCAATAGTGAGTTTGATTCACTCAACCTCTTTCACACCGAAGCACTGGATCGAGTTGAGCGACTGATGGAATCTTTCGCTAAGGCTGCAGTTGCACGCTACCCAAACCAAGTGTATGCTGGTACCTCAGCACCTCAAGTGATAGTGCAACAACAGCCTCTGAGAGCATCATACCAACGAGATACCAACGTTCGACGGTAAGAGGATTTGGTAGGTCGCAGCCGCGACCCCGACGCTGTCAAGTTGCAACATCTAGACAAAGCTTTAGCACCAAGTGTCTAGTTTGAGTGGGATTTAACCGTCCCACAAGATAGCTACCATCCGCTCTGGAAGGAGCACTGAGTTTATGCGACGTAGTGCAAGGATTGGAAACCAGCGAATTCCCGAGCCGGACTAGCGCTCCTACAGCCTCAATAAAGAAATAAAAGAAGTCGACCGAAATCTAACCTGGCAACAGGTTAAAGCGATAGCCGGCCAACGCTCAGGATGGAGATCTTTCAAGTCGGTCCTTTGCACCACCGGAGGTGTACAGGATCCATAAACAAGATAATACGTACACTAAAATTACGCAGGTGTACGTACTATCGAGGTATGCCTGTATTCACTCTTTTGCCTCATTCCGGACAAGCAGGTTCTTTAAAAAAATGTGTCATTTACCCTTTCGCATTATTTTGGGTAATTGCATGCTTTAAAAACCCAGATTGATCCACCTAGCAGTGATGATGCCTTTCTCGTGCATTATAAAATATATTGAAAGAATCACATTAGAAAGGTCAAAAAGCTCTTTAGGAGAATAGATCACATGTTTTCGATCATTTTGCATGCTTTTGCATTAGTTAAAATGTATCGCCACCATTTTCGGAAAAAAAATTGTTTTGGCTTTTGGATTTTTTTTCCAAGTGGGGACCCTTGGGGAAAAAAATTCTCAATAATGCCGAAATGCAATGTCCGATCGAGCCAATATTCAATAGCAAACAATGGGACCGCATTCCCCGTCGAATGCAACTTGTTGCGAGTAAATCGGATAATGCTAAGTTACAAAAAGTGTGTCTACAAAATTTGTACACATACACACATACACACACACACATACATACATACACACATACAGACATCACCTCAATTCGTCGAGCTGAGACGATCGGTATATAAGAATCGGCCCTCCGGGCCTCCTATCAAAATTTTGTTGTTGAAGCAATATTATAGCCTTTACGTACACTTAGTGTACGAGAAAGGCAAAAAGGAGACATTCACTCTCTCGCATTATTCTGAGCAATCGGCGATGAGCCAGCCTCGGGCTGAAAGTCTCCTAAATAAAGACAAAAAAAAAATATTCTGAGCAAGCACGCTTCACAAGAAGTTGACATTTACTCTCCCATCTTATTTCCGGCAAGTGCATAATTTGAAAGAAAAAAATAATTTCTCGGGTACTTATTCAAAAGGACGTATGTGATTTTGTAAACATAGATTCAAACGTTGGTTTCTCAAATCTGATAGCACTCCCACGCAAACCATCTCCTCAGACAGGTAGGGGAGGCTTTGGCTACCTGCTGTTGATGTTGGTTTGCGTGGAAGTGCCATCAGGTTGGACAAATCGACGTATGAATCTTTGTTTACAAAATCACATACGTCCTTTTGTACCCGAGTACCTGAGATTTATTCTCTCGCGTTGTCCCGGGTAAGTGCGTGTATTGTATTTAGCGCATTAACATTATTTGTCGAGAAGATATTTATTTCAGTTTCATAGACAGGGCATGTATTAAAGCTATGGGCTTCGTGGCCGTGCGGTTAGCGACGTCAATCGTCTAGAAACGCATGTGCTATGAAGTGTGGGTTCGATTCCCGCCCCGGTAACGAGGAAAGATTTCGTGATCGAAAAATTCTCCACTGGTCCTCTGGGTGTTATGTATCCGTTGTCTAATGCTAGGTGTTAAGTGTTCAGTCTGTACGACCTCTGGTCGAAGACGGTGTTCCTGTCTATTAAAGAAAAAGAAATAATTGCTTATACTGAAAGTCACACTACGTTTCGACAAATTTCTCGTGAAGGTCGTAAAGCCAGATTTGCTTTCATTCTCTCCGCTGGTCTCTATATTAACACCGTTTCTGGCATTCGCTCTTTCGCATTATCCCGAGCGCTCCCGACTCAAATATTAGGATAATGAATCGCCTGCTTTGACGATGCTTACAGCGGCACACTAGGACTTAACTTTTGGGAATCAGTATGGCGAAAGGCATCTAATGTTTAATATCTCGAAAATAAGCACCTTAATCGAAAAAATATTTGGTAGGCGTAGTGGCGGACCTTCCTACATAACTCGTACCAAATAGTTTTTCAAGGAAAGTTCTTGTTGTTGATAAAATCCGCGTTAGATGTCTTTCGCCATACAAACTTCAGGTGGTTTACTCACGCTGGCTGTTTTTACATATACGATAGCGCCTGGATGCTAGCAGGTTTTGAAACCAACCACTGTATGTGATTCATTGTTAGCATATGCAAAAGTAATAATTAAAATGTCCGGAGACGAGCCAGCCTCGGGCTGAAAGTCTCCTTAAGACAAAAAAAAATAATAATAATTAAAATTATTGCGTAATACATTTATATGATTTTCGGGGTAATTGCCTTTCTGGGTAGTGACCTTTCGGGGTACTGGGGTTTGGGATAGTGACATTCGGGGTAGTGACCTTCGAGTTAGTGTCATAGAACCGAATTAGATATGAGAAGCTTATCAATCTTGTTACTGAGCACACGTCTTTCTCTATAGATTAAGTTGTTCTAAAACATGTTATGATTGAATTCGAAAAAGTGTTGCAAATCACCCCGTTTGACGGTATCATGCATTGGACGCAAACCGGACATGGGAGTCAACGGGTGGGGTACGTTGAGGAACAAGTGGGTCCATGATGTCAAGACCAAGTCAAGTCAAAATAATCGAATCCATATGCCTCCTAAAATTAATGGAAAATAATTAGTTCGATATCAACATGTGTTAAGAAAACAAACCCTCGTATTAGGCTTTTCAATACGTAAATGAATGAAATTTCGTCAAACTCGGCCAAGTAATGATGTAGGAAAGCCGAGCCTACTACTACTGTGCCCTGCAATCGATTAAAATCTTATTTATACGGCGAGAAGAAGTCAGCTGATAAGAAATGGGTTTGGCTCGCTTCGCTCCGCTAATTCGTAATCATCTTCATATACGACGTCGACGACGAACAGGTTGTTTGCCCGCATTCAGCTTCACTCGCTCTTCGCTAATGTGTGAATTCCACCTACCGACGCGACGCGAGCGAGAGGCTATTATTGATTTGATAACAACAACAACAGCTGTGCGCAGGAAGTAGGCAAAAGAAGAAATCGTCATCCATTTTTTGTCGCTTTTTGTGGTGAGCCATTTATCAGAGCGCTCGCGAGAAAAACAACGCGAAAATGCAACGCGTGGTGCATTGCATTTTGACGTTTTGACTTTCGTTCGGTGTTTCACGGCAACCCGTTTTGCAACCACAGGCACAGCCAGTCGAATTTTAGAACAATGTCACTCAACTTTGACAATAAGTCGACTTATCATCAATTGATTCAAAACCAAATGATTAGGGGTTCAGCGTAAGGGGCTGTCCCTCCTTAGCCCCACCTTTCGTCTACCCTTACACGATTGTATCTTTTTCTTGCTCGATTGTTGTTTGTGTAGTTTTGCTGCGCTGCTCTGTTCATCGTCGCACGGCCTTCGGTCAAGTTGTTGTTGCTGCTGCATTATAAATCTATTCGACGTGAGAATCGAGTGCAGCAGCGAATTATTTTTCCTCGCGCCCCGAAAATATGTCACCTGATACGTACGTAGCAATGATATGAGCTGCGAAACAAAGAACTTTGGGATGTGCAGTTGCTAATCTGTCGATGGGCAGGATATAACGTCACCGAAGCAATGTCTCAGTGACATTAAGCAAATCGATGTATGGCTCGCAGAAACACGTGCATTCCTTTTGTGCGCTGCTGCTGCCATGGCTGGATATAAAAATAAGAAATGATGCAACTCGTGTCCTTCCTCTCGCGTTCGACTTCTGATTTCTTGACGAGGTTAGAACGATCTCGTGGCATTCATAGGCAAATTTTTGATAATATGCAAAACCTGCCATTCTTTGATTAATTAGCAATCAATGAATAACAAGTACTTTGCCACTAGTTCTGTTTTTTCTCTTATTTGATGTTGAACAAAAAAAAACATTTTTCACCTCATTTCTCTTTGTTATTGGACTTCAACATAAATCTGATTCCTGTATGAAAGTCTGGGGTTTGCTCCAGTATCGGATACAAAGTGAAAAATGGAGTAAAAGGTTATCTTTTTTTCCAAGGGCACCGTGAATGTCAATGTCGCGACTTCCAAAGAAATTCCAGAAGACAAAGAAATTCCTTTCCGAGTAACACCAGAACATTGTTTTCTTCTCCGTACCTGCATTAGCCAATCTGGTCATCTGCGAACCGGAACTGTAGGCCATCGTTGAACAGCCGACGACCCGCACTCGGACCCCCCGATTCGCGGCCTGGATCAGCGCGTCCCCAATGCTGGACACGGTAATGATGTACATTCCCAGATTCACGGAGACACGCGCCCGGTCCAGCAGAGCCACAATCCGACCGACGTGTTCCGTCGTAAAGCTGGCCATCGTCGTTCCGGGCGCGTTCGCCAGGGTGCAACGCTCGTTCGTAAAATACACCTCGTTCATGTGACTGGAGGCGCGTTGGCGAGCCCGACGTTGCTCGCAGTACGATTTCCAGCCGAGGAAAACCTCGTACAGCACTTCCGACCCGACTGCGACCCCGAGAATGACGGCCGAAACACGGACCCATCGTGGCACAGATTCGAACATCATTTTTTCGTCACTCACTATACCGACCGATTTGCGTAAGAATGGTTCCAAAACACTCCCGTTCCGATTCACGGCGAAAACCCGGACTGCTGGCCAACTCACGCGGTGTTCCAAAATCGCGAAACGCAATAAATTCGCACGATAAAATGCAACCACGATAAGCACACGGTCAAAGGGAACTTTTTTTCAGTGGCCAGGGCAGAATGCACTTCACTTCACTTTTCACGCGACCGCAACGACGGGGAAAAAGAAAACAAAACTCGGCTGCTTCTCGCGAGATCTGTCACTGTCAGATGAAAAACGCATCGCAGCGCTGCAAGTGGGGTGTTTTTTCCAAAAGGGTCTCCCGCGGCCAATCAAGATTTTTAAAAATGCGGCGCCCACCTCTTCAAGGGTAATAGAATTTTGGGGAAAATTTTATACTATGTTCACACTAAAGAGGCTGCACAAAAGATATTTTAGTACTACACTGGGTGGTGCGGATAGAATCGATTTGGTTGTCAAACTGAAGCCAAAATTTTCTATTGTGTCGGAGCCAAACATTGAAGATTGTGGTTATGTTCGTTTTAGCTCTTATATTGAGAAGTATTGTTATTATTTGTGGAAAAAATAAAAATAAACATAGTTTGAGTTTTGCATTCTTTGTAACAAATATATTCACATTATATTTCGAGTGGATTATTAGTAGGACTGCAACTAAAAAGCACTCGTTACGAGATTTCACGAGATTCAGCATCTGATTGGAGCAGGAATGTATGTAAACCATCGTAAAGTCATGTAGAGTCTCGCGCATTCGTGCGCCTTCATGCCGGATGGAAAGAGAAATTCGAAGAGCGGGAAATGTTTGACAGCCGGAGAACTGCAAAATAATTCTGCTTATAGGATTAATTTCAAAATATCCCGCTACTCGCTTGAGAGCAGAAAAGCGGCTCTATCCGCAGCACCCAGGTACTACACAGCAAAAAAAGTTGTTGAATATTACATCGAAATCGCTGCAACCCGTTGAATCCCTCGATTTTTGAATATTACACTGCTCGACGTACTCGTGAGCTTGCTGTGTTTGTGTAATAAACAAGAGCGATGTAATTTCTGCCGATGTAATAAATAAGATGATGTAATCGAAGCGATGTAAATGAATGTTATGTAAAATCGTCCTTAATGTTAATTTTCAAAGGGGGGGAAATTTTCGGTTTAATTTTTATTGAATTTGAATCTAAATAATAATTTATTGTTTTCATTTTATATTTTCTATGACATGCAATTTGAACAAAGAAAATTGATGTTATGCTCACAGATTGCGTTTTTTTTTTCTAACGCTGAAGCGGTAGTGCGATTCAGCAGATTATGTATTGCTATTCATTTCACGGTGGGTGAGCATTATCCACACACCGATAGAATTATGTACTATAGTACTAGTACTAGTAGACGTTCGATAACTGCAAGTCATTTAACTGCAATGCTTTTCAACTGCAATTCGATAGTTGCAACAGTTTTGCAGTTATCGGATCGCTAAACGTCAAACTCAATGACAGCTGCATTGCGCTGCTCATTTATATGCACTTTTATTTCAGATGCAATAATCGATTGACAACCATTTGACGTCTAGAATGCGTTGCAGTTATCGAACGGCATTCGTTAACTGAAAAGTAAACATTTTGCAGTTATCGAACGGCCACTGTACTAGATAAAGATTGTCGCTTCAGTTCCCTTTGTTCTGCTGTCCGAAACATGTGTGGTACACCTGTCAAATCGTATGGATTTTCCTTCTTTGACATTTTGCTCCCCTATCCTCGCCAGCAAAGATGTTTCGGACAGCGATGACAGCGACAATCTTTATCTAGTAACTAAAATATCTTTTGGCTGCACTCATAACAAAGAGATGTAGTGTCAAAGTTGGAACAGCGCATTTTCTGTCAAATCGGTTGTTCCAATCGAGCACAAGGTTGTTAAAGGTAGGAGTATTGCGTCTCTTTGTTTTCAATCCAGGCTCGTTAGTTCACACTAGGAGCCAGTAATAGAGTAGAGTGGGGCAAGAGTACGCACTTAGTTTTCAATCGATCATGTGGCCCTTATGAAGCAAGCTTCTGCATATCAAATCAGTGTCGATCAGAGGCGCGGTCACCTTCCGAGACGTGGGTAGGACAAATAAAAAGATTTATCAAACAGGAGAAAAACGAATTTGAAAGGAATAACTTGGGTATAAATTTTGATTCTATTAAAAAGCTATACTCTCCTTTATAGTCGAATCATGATTGGCCGAGAATCAACTATTCTCGAGACTTATGTCCAATTACTATTCACTAAACGCACATCTGTACAGAATAAACCTTGTCGATAGCAACTTATGTAGGTGCGGAGCCGATTATGATGACCAGTGGCGCCGGGAGTGGGTGGGACACGTAGGACATGTCCTACGCATGAAAATACTTGGATGGGACACTCGAAGCATTGTCCTACCCATGATTATGACAAGAACTTTAATACTAAATATCAAGTTAAATATTGATACAGTTATTAGATAACAAGAATCTGTAAATTAGTTAAGGAATCTTTCCTTTCACAGTTATTTAGAGGATTTACCTAATATCCAAAATATTTCTGGGTTTTGAAAAGATTTTTTCCTAAACAGTCTCTCGAGATTTTATTATGATTCCAGGACATCCAAAATTGATTCAAGGAGGCCTGAAGGTTTTCACCGCAAGAAGTCTAATTTTTTTTACCGTTTTCTGGTATTTCGTAAATTTGTTGAAAACTGTAATGGTCCTTGATGAGTCAGAAATATTCTTGAAAGTACATTTTTGAATTTTTGAAAGAAACCACACAATATAAAATGTACATTTGTTCTCTCTGCATTCACTACGCAAAAGTCCAAAATCCTGAGTGCCACAAATAATGGCATAAATACTCTTTGAGATTCATGAAGATTTCTGAAAATCCTTTACGAGATATGATAATCCTTTAAGGTTTTTGGTCGATTTGAAGTTACTAGTGTGGTCTCTAGCCTTAAGAAATTCCAATGGTTTCCTGAATAGTTAGAAAGATAGTGATATCCGCTTGACACCATTAAAAATCTGCATAAAATGTCTTGAATAATTTGAGTATTATACCAGGACATATCTCTTAAAGTGCAAAGGGATTTCTTTAAACCTTAAGATATTTCTTGAAAGTAGCTTGGATTACAGAGTGTTACAGTGAAAACATTTATGAAGTTTCCGTATGCGCCACGGGAAAGGAATAATTGGTTAGTTTGGAAGATAATCTTGGTAAGCGTTCAAAAAATCATTATTTCGGACTTAATTGTTGTGTTTCGGTTCATGAGCGATAGCACGATCCGAAATCTACTCAGCGCAATGCACGGCCGACGGCCTATGCGTCATGAGAAGAATCGTTCTTCTTTCGATCAAATCATGCGCACTACAGAATAATGATCTATCAAACATTAAATTATTTATCTTCTTTGTTTCTCGACGAGAAAATAACCACGCACGCACATTGCCTTCTGTATTCTGAGGAGGATCGCGCTTTTTTTTTCGATCGAAACGACGGGTACCACAGAAGCACGGTCCATCAAGCTTCTGCATTCTCTCTCTTGGTAGGCGATAGCATAGCTGAGAAAACTTCATAAATGTTTTCACTGTAACACTCTGTAATCCAAGCTACTTTCAAGAAATATCTTAAGGTTTAAAGAAATCCCTTTGCACTTTAAGAGATATGTCCTGGTATAATACTCAAATTATTCAAGACATTATATGCAGATTTTTAATGGTGTCAAGCGGATATCACTATCTTTCTAACTATTCAGGAAACCATTGGAATTTCGGAAGGCTAGAGACCACACTAGTAACTTCAAATCGACCAAAAACCTTAAAGGATTATCATATCTCGTAAAGGATTTTCAGAAATCTTCATGAATCTCAAAGAGTATTTATGCCATTATTTGTGGCACTCAGGATTTTGGACTTTTGCGTAGTGAATGCAGAGAGAACAAATGTACATTTTATATTGTGTGGTTTCCCAAGAAACTTTAAGGAATTCAAAAAATGTACTTTCAAGAATATTTCTGACTCATCAAGGACCATTACAGTTTTCAACAAATTTACGAAATACCAGAAAACGGTAAAAAAAAATTAGACTTCTTGCGGTGAAAACCTTCAGGCCTCCTTGAATCAATGTTGGATGTCCTGGAATCATAATAAAATCTCGAGAGACTGTTTAAGAAAAATCTTTCAAAGCCAGAAATATTTTGGATATTAGGTAAATCCTCTAAATAACTGTGAAAGGAAAGATTCCTTAACTAATTTACAGATTCTTGTTATCTAATAACTGTATCAATATTTAACTTGATATTTAGTATTAAAGTTCTTGTCATAATCATGGGTAGGACAATGCTTCGAGTGTCCCACCCAAGTATTTTCATGCGTAGGACATGTCCTACGTGTCCCACCCACTCCCGGCGCCACTGGTGTCGATGATTCATGTACTCTTCCTTTATGTTACCCAGTGGAAAAAATATTGAAATTATTGAGATTCGTTTTAGTAGAACCCTTATTGCAAGACAAGTGAAAAACGCACTCTTACCCCACCGGTGGGGTAAAAGTGCGCATCGGGTGGGGTAAGAGTACGCATTTATCCAATCATGTGTTTTAAGTATATATTAACACAAATAAGAGTTAATAACATTTAATTGATGTTTAGTGAGCATATATAAGGGAATGTTTAAACATCACTCTTAAAGGGGGAGGGGGTCCTAAAAATGTGCACTTTCATTCGAAAAACCATTGTTTTTTATATATACAAAAAACTACAGAGGTGAAAATATATATCAGGTTTCGCGTGGCGTATACAAAGGCATTTTCCTTAAAGAACGTCCACCAATCACGTATCGTAAAATTTAGCTATTTCATCACCCCTCCCCCCCTATCTTACACTATTTGTATGAATCCTCTAAAAATTATATGGATCGTCACACATCTCACAATCCTTCCCAGCTAAACGTTGCGTAATTTATGAATGTTTCTTTTGATTAAATGATTTCATTTAGATGAAATTGTGTTTTCGTACTATGTTTAGGTGTACAACAAGTCCTAATACAATTTCATTATTTCGCTTCAGTGCTTTGTTCGCTAAGTCCTTTCCAACACCGAATTACTTCAACTTATCCTAAAAAAATGGGGTTATTTCAAATTTTGTCCCTTTTTTCTTAGTTGTGGATTTTTACGCTTTGGAAGAAGTCTTATTTCGGCCGGAGATACGGGTTTGACATCATAACTTGAAAATTCATATGCGTACTCTTGCCCCACCCGTTCCTGCGTACTTTTACCCCACAGTCCCAAAAATTATTCAAGTAATGGTTTTGACTTCTTGGAAAACCAACCGGATTGGTGTTCTGTACCATAAAGTACTCTATTCAGTAGGTTATCGAAATGGTATAATGTTCACCTGATTGAACGTATATATGGTAATGAAATACTAGTTGCGGAGATCCAATTGTTTTTAGCAAAATGACCAAAAAGTTATCTAACTCCATATCTCCCTTGTTGTTTATTCAAATCGTTTACAATTACACATGATAATAGTTGTCCAGAATACCTGTCAAACTGGTACAGTGCTGCTAGTTTATCTTTTTTTATTACTTCAAAAAATCGAAAACGTACTCTTACCCCACGCGCACTCTTGCCCCACTCTACTCTACTAATGACACACTGGTGGTAAGTACCACACAGCAAAAATTATTGATTTTCAAATGCACATTTCTATATACAGTATACCCCCGCTTATCCGGACCTCGCTAATCCGACGACTCGTTAGTCCGGATCTCGCTAATTCGGAATTTTCCGGATTAAAAAATATCAACACCCATTAGAAACCCCGATAGTCCGGCGCGGTCCGGCCATACATTTGCGGGGGTATACTGTATTCGGATGTAATAATACACTGCCAGCAACTCTACCTAGTATCCCTACCTCCCCGTGGTGCTGGCCGGGATACGAGCAACCTTAGGGAACATCGGGTAACCAACCCCGGTGGGAACTATGGTCGTATGCTGACAGGGAAGGATGGGGGGTTTGCTCCTCTCCGGAGGTTCCAATCTTATTGAGCGTCTGTTCTCCATGTCAGGATCGGCTCACAACAGCGTCTGTTCTCCATGTTAGGGGCGGCTGAGCATCCAGCGTTAGTGCCAGCGAGGGACTCTAAGTGAAACTGTGCACCATGGTCCACCGGAAATGAAGAGAAATGGTCCTCCAGGGGTTAAGTGACAGGCCCTGCAAGCCAGCCAAAAAAAACTCACGCAACGAACAATCAACAAGGGAGTACGGACCGGAACCAACTTTTTTTTTTTTAATCTTTATTAAGGTGAAAAAAAAAATTGGTACATGAGATCCCATCTTAATCTTATGGCTGACGGGTGTCAGCTTCTCTTTTAGGCACTTCTTAAGGAAGGCCACGTCCTTATTAATACTAGCGATTGTTCTCATGTACCAAAAAGTATTAATAAGAAAGCAGAGTCCGAGTTCATGAAGACATCGATAAAGAGGCTGTTCTGGACCTATACTACGAGTGGACTGTATGCTTGAGTTTTTAAGGTCCAGAGCTACACTTCAAGGTCATCGACCTGACCTGTTCACTTGACATGCACTATCGGATACCGAATAGAAAATCACTTGTTTAGGTGAGACTAACAAACAGTTTATTCGACCGGGTTTCAAAGAATACTGATTTTTATTTTGATTTGTTCGAGCTACCGACCCTGTATGACCAGCGATCTTCCTACGGTACCTACACATATTGCTCTAGCGTCGAAACGATCATCCACGATGCATTGATTGAGTTTAAAATTAAAGAGAGAGTTAACTGTGATACTGATAAAGGGGCAGCGGGGCTAACTTGGTTTGGAGATTACAGATCATACCGCCCCCCTTGAAAGCAGCTGGTTTCAATCAGAACTTATTTCTAATTGCTTAGATTGAATTTAAATTTTATCGTAGGTAACATGTTTAACTTCACAAGATGCTACTGTTGCACATGGACTTGGTTGCTGTAGTGCTTGCTTCTGAGTTCCGTCGTCGTTCATTGATGAAATGGTCTTGTCTCGTTGCTTTGGGTGATATGCGTACTTCGATAGAATAGTCTTCCTTCTTTGGCGACGTTGCAGTGCTTGTCGCCACCGTGGTGTGATGTTGTCGCAAACGGTGATATCCTCGAAAAAGTATGGATGTAGTATACTGTGTGTAGTTTTTCCGAAACTGGAACAACTTACCTCACACAGGCAGTTAGGGTGCCTGATGCTCCTTCTTTAACTAGCGCCTGGTGGGTAGAAGTTCGTCGGATGTCTTCAGGATGTGACTTGTCCTCGATCGAAGCGATTAGCAGAGCTGGCCGGGCCCATTGCCAACCGACTGGGAAACGAGGAGATTGGAGAACCATGGTTGTCTCCAGACGATGGGGTGATAGCGGTTGTAGTGCTACCGAATACACAGGAGGGATTAATGATGAGCTTAACTGAGCAATGACCAAGTGGCCAAAGCGGGTGCCGTATGCACCGAGATTAGGAGTAGATGCGTTCTCCTAAGCTGAACTGAAGAGCTTCAGCCTTACCGTTACCAAGACAAGGGACTTGGACAGACACATACAGACGATACTTGACGAGACTTGACCTTTTACCAATTGCAGACTGACGGGTTCATCAAAATCACGAGGTTGGTGATACGTGGATCAAAATGAGTTGCACCTGGAGAGTGCCTTTTAATTGGAATTTTGCGGCAAATTTTCGTTGTCCCCAATAGGTAGAGGACAGACCTTCGTTATGCCTCTGTCGAAGCATCCATTTTGGGTGCGGACTGTAACGACTCGGATGTTGCCGTCGGTCCCGGGAAAAACCTTCACCACTCTTCCCAGTGGCCACCTCAGTGGAGGTACGTTTTCTTCTTTGAGAAGAACCATCGTCCCTATAGCGATATTGTTCTTCAATTTCGTCCACTTCACGCGATTCTGTAGATCGGACAGGTACTGCGTCCGGTACTTTTTCCAAAAGTGCTGGACGAGGCTTTGTGCTTGATCCCACATTTTCAGTTGATTGATCGACACATCGTCGAAATTCTGCTCTGCTACAGCTGTTAACGGACGTTGAACTAAAAAATGCCCCGGTGTTAGGGCCTCGTAGTCGGATGGATCACTGCTGATTGCTGTCATTGGTCTTGAGTTCAAAACCGCCTCAATTTGTGCTAAAGCTGTCAGCATTTCGTCGTTCTTTAGCGTTCGGAGCCCAACTGATTTCTTGAGATGGGCTTTAAAAGACTTTACCTGGGCCTCCCACAGCCCGCCAAAGTTGGGCGTACGCGGGGGGATGAATTTAAAAGTAATGCCATCGTTTGCAGCTTCTTTGATTACTGGATCTTGGAATTCTCTTTCGTTAAGCTGCTTGTAGAGCTGCCTCAGCTCCCGGTTTGCACCAACAAATGTTGTGGCATTATCGCACATGATGAGTTGCGGTCTGCCACGTCGCGAAACGAAGCGCCTGAGTGCTGCAATGAATGCTTGTGTTGTTAGATCCGCCACAAGTTCCAGATGTATTGCCTTCACTGATAGGCAGACGAATACTGCGACATAACATTTCACCGGCTTGGCTCTCCGGTTCGGGTAACTAACAAAAAAGGGACCGCAATAGTCCACGCCGACCTTAAGGAATGGAGCTGACGGCGTGACCCGCTCTGCTGGGAGATCTGCCATTAGTTGATCTAAGACTTTCGGCTTGCTTTTAAAGCATGGAATGCATCCATGGATGACCTTTCTTACCAAACTGCTGGCATTAGTTGGCCAGAATCTTTCACGCAGAATGGAGATGAGTAGCTGTTGTCCAGCATGGTAGAACTTGTGGTGATAGTGCCTTGCCAAAGCTAGCGCCAACGGGTGGCGGTGGTCCAGGATAAACGGATGTTTTCTATGTTCGGAAACAGGTGCATTGGCAAGCCGACCGCCCACACACATTACACCAGATAGCAGTACTGGACGGAGTGACTTGATTCTAGACGAGGATTTGACCTCTCCGTTTTTGTTGAGATTGGCAAGTTCTTCAAAAAAACTGTCTTGCTGCGATTGGCGCACTAAGGTCATCATGGCTTCTTCTAGTTCTTCCGGAGACAGCGGACCTGTGTTCCTCGAATTCCGATTTGAAGGTTGAGTGTTGTACCTGAAGCGTAACAAGAGTGCTACCATGCGCAGAAGCTCCTGGTACGACCATCGTAGCCCGAAAACTTCACTCGACTTGGTTCCGTGGGTAGATAGAGCTTGTGTGGACCGTTCTTCAAGTAGTGTCGAGTCAACTGACTCCGCAGAAGATTGATTTGATTGAGGCCAGTACCCCTGGTCCTGAGATAACCACTGAGGACCTTCGAACCAGCGCCTCTCGTATTGGAGTTGGGCTGGCGACATCCCACGAGAGATCAAGTCGGCCGGATTTTCAATTCCAGCCACGTGATTCCAAATTCCACCTTGTGTGAGATGCTGTATCTCGGATACACGATTGGCATCAAATATTTGCCAACGAGAAGGAGCTGATCCTAGCCAGTGCTTCACAATTGTGGAATCTGTCCAAAAGAATGCAGCAGGTACAGGTTTCACTTGACTGAATTTTTCGTAGAGGTGACTCAGTAGCAACGCACCTGACAGCTCGAGACGAGGGATAGTCAGTTTCTTCTTTTTCTGTTCCGAAGACTCTAAAGGAGCTACCCGGGACTTGGATGTGATTAGCCGCACAGTGACAGTACCGTCTGAAGCAAGGCATCGAAGATAGAGACAGGCTCCGTATGCGACAGACGACGCATCACTGAATCCGTGCAGTTGGACAAAAGCGCAATCGTTGCTGAATCCTATCCAACGAGGAACTGTTAGAGTTTCGAGCGCCATGAGGTTCTGCCGGTATTCTTTCCACATTTGTTGCATCGATTCGTCCAAAGGGTCGTCCCAGCCGCATTTCAGCCGCCAAAGCTGCTGGATGAAGAGTTTTGCTTGCACGACGACTGGGCCAACTAATCCCAAAGGGTCAAAAAGGCAAGCTGCATCGGAATGAATGCTTCGCTTGGTGATACTCGCAGCATCCGACTTCCATTGGGGAAAGCTGAATTGAAATTCGTCGGCCGTCACATTCCATTGCAATCCTAAAGTCTTCACCGTCGTACTTGATGATTGGAGGTCTAGCACTGAACGATCGTCCCGCATTTTCTTCGGAATACTGCGGAGCAGCTACGGAGAGTTTGAGTTCCATTTTCGGAGAATGAATCCTGCCGAATTGGTCACTTCTTCCACTTGCTTCACTAATAGCTTGGCTTCCTTGATGTTATCTGCTCCCGACAACATATCATCAACGTAAAAATCGTGCAGGATGACGTCAGATGCTACTGGATGCGTTGTTGCACAATCTTCACCAAGCTTCTTCAGGCATCTCGTTGCCAAGTATGGCGCGCTGGCGGTCCCGTATGTGACTGTGGTGAGTTCGAAGATTTTGATAGGCTCCTCCTTCGAATCCCTCCACACGATTTTGTGGAGAGGGTGGTCTCCCGGCTGAGTAAGTACCATTCGGTACATTTTTGCGACGTCGGCAACTGCTGCAATTCGATGGAGGCGGAATCTGACCAGCATAGCCAGAAGAGGGTCCTGAACAACCGGCCCCACCATTAATGCATCGTTCAGAGATAGCCCTGTCGATGTGCGACATGACGCATCGAAGACTACACGAAGTTTGGTAGTCGTGCTGTCCGGGCGAAGAACTGCGTGGTGTGGCATATAATACACTGGTTTCTCGGAACATTCCTCCGGAACTTGTTTCATGTGCCCCATCAACAAATATTCATGGATGAATTCAGTGTACATTGCCTTAAGCGGTGGGTTGCAATCCAGCCGTCGCTCCAGACTCAAGAACCGTTTGATGGCAATGTTTTTGGAATCTACCAGTTTCTCCATGATGTGTTCCTTCCTAGGCAATGCTACCACAAATCTACCGTCTTTATTTCTAGACGTCGTTTTGTTGAAGAATTCTTCACACGCTGTTTCCTCAATGGACAATGTGCTGTTGACGTGACATGTCTCTAGTTCCCAGAATCTCGCTAGAAGTTCTTGTAGATCTACCATTGTACTAACGAATGTTGATGTTTCTGGGATATTCTCAGGAATTGGAGATGTACGGCCGGACACGATCCAGCCAAAGACTGTTTCTTGTAGGGTTGGACCATCGTCAGAGAGCTTCATACTTCCCGCAGCAAGAAGGTCCAGATAGAACTCGGCTCCGATAATCATATCGATGGGGCCAGGTTCGCCGAAACTAGGGTCTGCTAGCACAATGTCGGTTGGGATCTTCAATCGGCTCACTTTCACTGGACTAATCGGCAACGCACGGGTGATCTTCGGCAAAACGTAGAACTGCATATCTTCATCGAACGCTGAGATTGCTGGAACTCTTGGCTGGATTCTTGCTGCCACCAACCTTGTCGATGTGACACTACCGCACCCGATTCCTTGTACCTTCAGGTACACTGGCGTTTCAAGCTTGAGCTTCTTCGAGAAGGTTGACGTAACGTAGCAGAATTCCGAACAGGAGTCCAAGAGTGTACGAGCAAAGGAAATATTGCCGAATCGGTCTTGTACTCGAACTATTGCGGTTGACATTAGCACTTGTCGAGGGGAAGATTGCATGGCTTCTGATTGCTTTACAGCTTTTAGTGTAACAGTGGCGTGTAAATTTGTGGTGGGGTGTGGGGGAATGTGCTGAGAGCTTGCTTGGATCACGGGATAGGAGTTTGTGGTTTGTGTGGCTGGTTGAATGGGTGTTTGTGTTTGACTTTTTGATGTAGCTTGGCTTAAGTGTGGCTGTGACTGTCCTGCTACCCGAGTTTGATCTTGCGTTTGTGGAACGGATGTTTTAGACGCACGGAAACTCGATGGTGCGTTCTCAAAATGCAGCATAGTGTGATGCTTTCTGCTGCACTTTGTACAGGAACCTCTGGAGCATCCTTCAGCATAATGTCCCGCAGACAAGCAATTGCGACACAAGCGCTTCCGGTTGGTCTCTTCCACACGCTGAGCGACTGACAGGCCTTTGAATTTGTAACACTTGAACGGAAGATGATACGGTTCCGCACAAAACAAACACTTTCTTGACGACTCCGAGGATGTGTGTACAACTGTGGACCTTTCTCGTCTCTGAGTGGAATCAGTCGATTTACTTGGCGCTATAGACTGCAGCACAAGGCAATGGTCTCTAAGGAACTCAATTAGCTCGTCATATCTAGGCACGTCCTTGGAATTGTGGTGCGATTCCCACAGTCGAAGAGTGGTCACATCCAGACGAGAGCATAGCGAATGAGCGAGAATCGTTGACCAATTCGCTGTGTTTTCTCCGATCTTATTCAACATTTGTAGATTCCTGTCGAATTCATTGATCAGATGATTCAATGCTTCGAAATGTTTGATGTTCTTCGAAGATGTTCTGGACCTATACTACGAGTGGACTGTATGCTTGAGTTTTTAAGGTCCAGAGCTACACTTCAAGGTCATCGACCTGACCTGTTCACTTGACATGCACTATCGGATACCGAATAGAAAATCACTTGTTTAGGTGAGACTAACAAACAGTTTATTCGACCGGGTTTCAAAGAATACTGATTTTTATTTTGATTTGTTCGAGCTACCGACCCTGTATGACCAGCGATCTTCCTACGGTACCTACACATATTGCTCTAGCGTCGAAACGATCATCCACGATGCATTGATTGAGTTTAAAATTAAAGAGAGAGTTAACTGTGATACTGATAAAGGAGCAGCGGGGCTAACTTGGTTTGGAGATTACAGATCAGAGGCATTACGCTAAATTAGAACGAGTGACTTTGGAGTGCTACAATATGCATTTGAAGTTAGCTAAGGATAACCCGGAATCATTCGACCTGTTTTTGAAGAAGGTAAAGAGGGCAGAAGAATGTGAATCAGACCGGAAGCGGAGACTGCACAGGAAAAAACTGAACAAATTGCGAGTGAAATCAGCAGAGGAAATCCGTACTGACAAACCCACCGTACAGATCATCGAAGGATTCGTCGTGAACCGTTCGACACAGCAGTTTACGGAGGAACAACTAGCTCACCTCAACAAGGGACTGGGGTATGCGATCACACAGAAATCAGACGTGGAACAGATCATCGTGGATATGGAGACAGCGATTTCCCGAAACATCGAGCAACAGGATCAAAATACAGCGAGGAACATCGTGGCAGACGCCATCAAAGAAGGACGGCACGGGTCAACAAACCATGACGAAAGGAGGATTCTAAAGGAGCTTAAGGAAAAACCAGTATATTACGTAAAAGCCGATAAGGGAAACGCAGTAGTGGTAATGGATAAAGAGGACTACGACGAATAGATGACGACGAAAATCAACGGAGGACCTTATCAGCCCTGCCGTCCTGTTTAGTCACGCTTAGTCGACAACTAAGAAGCTTTCCCCTAAAGCAAAAATTTGTTTTGGTCTATTTTAGCTCATTAAAACTCAGAGTCGCCTATATAGGTCTCAGTATGATAGTTACTATCAACTGTGTGTACAAAAAATAGTAAACCAATCGGTTTTAAATCCGCGATGTTGTGCATCCGCGAGTACGGCTTCGCACTGCCGGCGCCCCCATGAGTCGCAGTTGAGCGCTGATAGTTGCTATCAACTCCCCCAAAGCTAACATGTTGTGCATCCGCGAGTACGGCTTCGCACTGCCGGCGCCCCCATGAGTCGCAGTTGAGCGCTGATAGTTGCTATCAACTCCCCCAAAGCTAACATGTTGTGCATCCTCGAGTACGGCTTCGCACTGCCGGCGCCCCCATGAGTCGCAGTTGAGCGCCGATAGTTACTATCAACTCCCCCAAAGCTAACATGTTGTGCATCCGCGAGTACGGCTTCGCACTGTCGGCGCCCCCATGAGTCGCAGTTGAGCGCCGATAGTTACTATCAACTCCCCCAAAGCTAACATGTTGTGCATCCGCGAGTACGGCTTCGCACTGCCGGCGCCCCCATGAGTCGCAGTTGAGCGCTGATAGTTGCTATCTACTCCCCCAAAGCTAACATGTTGTGCATCCGCGAGTACGGCTTCGCACTGCCGGCGCCCCCATGAGTCGCAGTTGAGCGCTGATAGTTGCTATCAACTCCCCCAAAGCTAACATGTTGTGCATCCGCGAGTACGGCTTCGCACTGCCGGCGCCCCCATGAGTTTGCAGTTGAGCGCCGATAGTTACTATCAACTCCCCCAAAGCTAACATGTTGTGCATCCGCGAGTACGGCTTCGCACTGCCGGCGCCCCCATGAGTCGCAGTTGAGCGCTGATAGTTGCTATCAACTCCTTAAAGCTAACATGTTGTGCATCCGCGAGTACGGCTTCGCACTGCCGGCGCCCCATGAGTCGCAGTTGAGCGCCGATAGTTACTATCAACTCCCCAAAGCTAACATGTTGTGCGTCCGCGAGTACGGCTTCGCACTGCCGGCGCCCCCATGAGTCGCAGTTGAGCGCTGATAGTTGCTATCAACTCCCCCAAAGCTAACATGTTGTGCATCCTCGAGTACGGCTTCGCATTGCCGGCGCCCATATGGGTCTTGATTCTGCATTGAAAGTATTCTATTGTTCACCTAAAATCGCATTCCAACATCCCCTGAAAACATATTTTATTTTGGGATACTTGAGTCATTACAGCCCTGCCGTCCTGTTTAGTCACGCTTAGTCGACAACTAAGAAGCTTTCCCCTAAAGCAAAAATTTGTTTTGGTCTATTTTAGCTCATTAAAACTCAGAGTCGCCTATATAGGTCTCAGTATGATAGTTACTATCAACTGTGTGTACAAAAAATAGTAAACCAATCGGTTTTAAATATATAGGAGTATACTAAATATTAAATATTAAATATTAAATATTAAATATTAAATATTAAATATTGAATATTAAATATTAAATATTAAATCAAGACAAAATTTTCAAAACGACTTATCTGCTTTTGTAAACAAAGATTTAAACGACGATTTGACGAATCTGATAGCTCTCCCACGCAAACCAACACCATCAACAGGTAGCGGAATCCTTCACCAACATATTGATGGTGTTCATTTGCATGGGAGAGCTATCAGATTCGTCAAATCGTCGTTTGAATCTTTGTTTACAAAAGCAGATAAGTCGTTTTGAAAATTTTGTCTTGAAATATTAAATAATCCGCAGCACCCAGGTTTTAATCTGGGTACTGCGGATAGAGCCGCTTTTCTGTTCTCAAGCGAGTAGAGGGATATTTTGAAATCAATCCCATAAGCAAAATTATTTTGCAGTTACTTAGCTGTCAAACATTTCCCGCTCTTCGAATTTCTCTTTCCATGCTGCATGAGGGCGCACAAATGCGCAAGACTCTACATGACTTTTTGATGATTTACATACATTTCTGCTCCAATCAGCTGTTGAATCTCGTGAAATTTCATGATGAGTGCTTTTTAATTGCATTCCTACTAATTTTCTACTCGAAATGTATATAATGTGAAAATATTTGTTACAAATAATACAAAACTCAAACTAAGTTAGTTTTTATTTGTTTTCCCAAATAATAACAATACTTCTCAATATAGAATCTGAAATGAACATAACCACAATCTTCAATGTTTGGCTCCGGCACAATAGAAAATTTTGGCTTCAGTTTGACAACCAAATTGATTCTATCCGCACCACCCAGGTTTTAATGAGGATATTATCAATTTCCCACCTTAAGGCTACCTTACACCTCGGGAAAATTTTCCGCCGGAATTTGGTCCCCGTGTATTTTAAAGGGGGCCGGGATTTTTATTTTCCGTGCCTAAATTCCGAAAACATCGCATATGCAAAAATACATGGGGAAAAAATCCGCGGATCAAATTCCCGAGGTGTGTGGCTACCTTTATCGGCCGCGACGATTTGAAATCGTCGCAAAACAAATTGACGCCAAAATCGTCGCCTGCTGAAATGGCCATATATGGTCTTATAAGACCTGTCAAATCAACTGTGAACAAAATTTATATACTCAATAATCACATTATTTCCCAAAATTGAGCCCTGTTTTTAATGCAGATTGACATTATTTTCTAATAAAACTAACATAATTTTAGAATAAAGATGTTGGCGACGATTTTGATAGTGCCTAAAAAATGGTCGGCGCGTTTTGTTACCAACACTCACAAAAAACTCCGCATTATATTCATGAGTTCACACATGGATTTTTGCAATGGGGGTAGCGAAATGGATATCATATTTTCGACACATATATTTCATGCGCCCACATGCATTGCATGAGTGTGCACATACTATCCATCTGGGTCATAGTATTCATGTGTGAATTTGTATGCAAATAAGTAAGTGCCGACGCATGATATCCATATTTCAAAATACATGGATTTTTGCCATAAAGGGGCTGTCCATAAACCACGTAGACTCTTGAGGGGGAGGGAGGGGTTTCAAAAAGTTTACGTTTTTCTACGAAGGGGGACGGGGGGGGTATACCGAAAGTCTACGTAGACTTTTTTATTTATTATTTATTCTTTTGGAGAACAACTTATACAGCAGCTATGTGCAAAGTTCACTATTGTTTGATTTTTTTAGGATTTTCCAAGATTTTTTTACAAGACTTTATTGGAATAATCTCTTGAATTTCTGTAGAAAAAACTAATGAATTTCACGGATGTAATAGTCTGAACTATGGCTTAAAACTATATGGATTTCCCCAGGAAATTTTTCTTTGTTGAGCAGGAAAATTCTCCGAAGTATTCTATAAACACTTTCGTAAAAATTTCAAAATTTCCGCTTGTATTTTATTGCAGATTTTACTAGAATATCTTTTGATTTTCGTAAGGAACTACTTTAGAAACTACAAGTGATTCTTTAGAATTCTCACGAAAAATTATGTCGCACTCCACCGAAATTTCCGCGAGAAACCCTTCACTGGAGATTTTCTGGGAAGTCCCCGGGATCTTTTTTTCAATTTCGGAAATTCTTCGGAATTTTCGCGAGCAATTCTTTGGATAGATAAGCCAAATTCTTCGAAATGTTGATGGGAAATTCTTTGTATGTTTCACGGCAATTTCTTTGGAAGTACTACTGCGAATTCTTTGGAATAATCGATGGAAAATCTTTTGAATTTCTAAAAAGACTATTGAAAATTTCCACGAGAAATTATTTAAATTTCCCACCAAAACTCTTTGAGTTTCCGCATAAAAAAATTAGTAATTTTTGTAAGAAATCCTTTGTATTTTCAGGAAAAATCATTTGAAATTTTTATGAGAAAGTCACTAAAATTACAACTGAAAATTTTCTATTATTTCCACCGCAAACTATTCGGAAAATTTTTGGAATGTCTACAAATTGTTTTTTTAAATTTCCTCAGGAAATTTTTCCAAATCTGCAAGAACGTAGGAATCCATTCTAAAATTCCACGGGAAATATTTCGGAATATTCATTTAAACTTAAAATTACCTCGGAAAATAATTCTAAATTTTCACGGAAATTTACTCGGAATAGTTTTGGAATTTAGAAGAAAGTTCTTGGGATTTAAACGGATTTCAATTTGATATTGCATGAAATTTTCAAGAAAAGCATCGGAATTTTCACGGAGAATTCTTTGAAATATAACCGGGAAGCCATTCCACGAAAAACTTATTGGAATGTAGACATGACATTCTCGAAATTTCACCTTGAAATTCTGGAAATTCTTCGGCTTTCTACAAATTTGAACCGGCGTGGTGAATTATAGGTCAGATGCGTGACAGATTTTAAGCAGTGGGGTGCCGATGCAAAAGTGTCGGCAGCGGTGGTGCACACCTCTAGGAGGAGTCGAATCCAACAGAAATTAAATTAATTGACTTTGGGATTTGGTTTCAGGAGCTGAGAATTAAATTTGAATCCGATTTTGATTGTCCAATCACATATGATATTTTTTAAAAATTGGAAAAGTCTACGTAGACTTCAAGGGGGTGGGGGAGGGGTTTCGGAAAAGTCTATGAAAGTCTACTAGGGGGGAGGGAGGGGTTTGAAAATGTGAAATTTCGGTCTACGTGGTTTGTGGACAGCCCCTTGGTTGTTCAGTACTGCAATAATCCTTTTGTTTGTACGTTTGGCGTTGTTGTGGACGCAGGTGTGCACCGGGAAAAAGCGGTAACGCAGCGTCACCACGCCGATGCACACCAGCGTTATTTTAACGATGCGTGCACGTGGCGTTGAAAAACCGCTACGTGGGCATCGGCCCTAAATGTGCAAAGCCTAAAGCGACTTCGTGGGATGGTCCTTGGAGTTCAATTTGATGACAGGGAACTTGCACCATGTGTACCATGTTTGCAAGGAAAACATCATCGGCAACCGTTTCGATACAAAGGAACTCGAGGGAGTGAAGTGTTGGACCTGATACATTCGGATCTGTGTGGTCCAATGGAGAATACTTCGTTGACTGGCAGCAAATATTTTCTTACGTTTATAGCACTGCAGCAGGAAATGCTTTGTATAGTTTTTGCGCACGAAACTAGAAGTTGGATTGTTTCAAAGATTTTCAAGCTTTTGTGGAAACACAGACTGGTCATCGTGAGAAGCGATTGAGGACTGATAATGGTACAGAATACGTCAACCGGAAAATGCAAGAGTATCTCCGGAAGTGTGGCATTCATCATGAAACAAGCGTAGCTTACAATCCCGAGCAAAATGGATTAGCAGAACGTATGAATCGCTCTATTGTTGAAAGGGCACGATGTCTATTATTTGACGCTGGTCTGGATAAAACTTTTTGGGCTGAAGCAGTAGGAACGGCAACCTTCCTTATCAACAGATCGCCAACTAAAGGGCTTACAGTTACACCAGAAGAAAAATTTACCAAGAAGATACCGGATTGATTAGAGCTGCATGTGTTTGGGACTAAAGTCATGGTACATGTTCCAAAACAACGAAGGAAGAAATGGGATTCCAAATCAGAGGCTGGAATATTCGTTGGTTATGCAGCAGGAACGAAGGGTTTTCGAATCTATAATACACGAACAAAGAAAGTTTTCTTCAGTAGAGATGTATAATGAAAGCTTTGTTGAGTCAGAAGAAATTCAGGTAGACAACGGTTGTACGTCCGAAATAGCATCATCATCACCTGCGCTCCCTCCACAACAAGAATACCTGCAAGAGTCGGTAAGGCGCAGTGGACGGGAGCGCCGAATTCCAGGCAAGTACCTTGATTTTGCAATGAATTTCAATACCGCTTCTCAAAATGTTCCTGTATCCAATGTACCGATTAAAGCCCCAAACGCAATATAACGGAACGGCGACGGAAACGGCAAATTTGACAGAAAATATATGGGCTAACTGTCAAATTTTCCGTTTCCGTCGCCGTTCCGTTGTATTGCGTTTGGGGCTTAAGGGTGACCCTACAACTTAGGGGCTGTCCATAAACCACGTAGACTCTTGAGGGGGAGGGAGGGGTTTCAAAAAAGTCTACGTTAGTCTACGAAGGGGGACGGGGGGGTATACCAAAAGTCTACGTAGACTTTTTTATTTATTATTTATTCTTTTGGAGAACAACTTATACAGCAGCCATGTGCAAAGTTTACTATTGTTTGATTTTTTTAGGATTTTCCAAGATTTTTTACAAGACTTTATTGGAATAATCTCTTGAATTTCTGTAGAAAAAAATAATGAATTTCACTGATGTAATAGTCTGAACTAAGGCTTAAAACTATATGGATTTCCTAGGAAATTTTTCTGTGTTGAGCAGGATAATTCTCCGAAGTATTCTATAAAACTTTCTTAAAATTTCAAAATTTCCACTTGGATTTTATTGCAGATTCTACTAGAATATCTTTTGATTTTCGTAAGGAACTTCTTCAGAAACTACAAGTGATTCTTTAGAATTCTCACGAAAAATTATGTCGCACTCCACCGAAATTTCCGCGAGAAACCCTTCACTGGAGATTTTCTGGGAAGTCCCCGGGATCTTTTTTTCAATTTCGGAAATTCTTCGGAATTTTCGCGAGCAATTCTTTGGATAGATAAGCCAAATTCTTCGAAATGTTGATGGGAAATTCTTTGTATGTTTCACGGCAATTTCTTTGGAAGTACTACTGCGAATTCTTTGGAATAATCGATGGAAAATCTTTTGAATTTCTAAAAAGACTATTGAAAATTTCCACGAGAAATTATTTAAATTTCCCACCAAAACTCTTTGAGTTTCCGCATAAAAAAATTAGTAATTTTTGTAAGAAATCCTTTGTATTTTCAGGAAAAATCATTTGAAATTTTTATGAGAAATTCACTAAAATTACAACTGAAAATTTTCTATAATTTCCACCGCAAACTATTCGGAAAATTTTTTGGAATGTCTACAAATTGTTTTTTTTTTAATTTCCTCAGGAAATTTTTCCAAATCTGCAAGAACGTAGGAATCCATTCTAAAATTCCACGGGAAATATTTCGGAATATTCATTTAAACTTAAAATTACCTCGGAAAATAATTCTAAATTTTCACGGAAATTTACTCGGAATAGTTTTGGAATTTAGAAGAAAGTTCTTGGGATTTAAACGGATTTCAATTTGATATTGCATGAAATTTTCAAGAAAAGCATCGGAATTTTCACGGAGAATTCTTTGAAATATAACCGGGAAGCCATTCCACGAAAAACTTATTGGAATGTAGACTTGACATTATCGAAATTTTAACTCGATATTTTTCAAAATTCTGGAAATTCTTCGGCTTTCTACAAATTTCAACCGGCGTGGTGAATTATAGGTCAGATGCGTGACAGATTATAAGCAGTGGGGTGCCGATGCGAAAGTGTCGGCAGCGGTGGTGCACACCTATATGAGGAGTCGAATCCAACAGAAATTAAATAAATTGGCTTTGAGATATGGTTTCAGGAGCTGAGAATTGGGTTGTTGAGCAGAGAAAAATATGAGGTTTTTCATAGTTTAACATAAAGAGAATGCTTTTCTGATCTCCAACATATTTTTATTTTGTTTGTAAACCTTTTATTTACATTTTTGTATAGCAAACAAAAAGCCATTTCAATCGATAGAATGACACTAACATTCATAGAATGACATTTGGCCCATGCAGCATAAGAACAAATTTTTAGTCCCATATAAATTTAAAATGGAAATTAAAAATAGTTCCATGGCTCCAAAAATTCTGAAAAATTGGGGTTAGGCTTAGTTTTTTATGCAGATTCAGAATATGTAAAAACATTTATACCCCTAAACAACCCAATTAAATTTGAATCCGATTTTGATTGTCCAATTACATATGACATGTTGTAAAATTTGAAAAAGTCTACGTAGACTTCATGGGGGTGGGGTAGGGGTTTCGGAAAAGTCTATGAAAGTCTACTAGGGAAGAGAGGGGTGGTTGAAAATGTGAAATTTCGGTCTACGTGGTTTGTGGACAGCCCCAAAGTATGTGTCGATTTTCCTGAGTGAAGGAAACAGACAATATTTTAGTTCAGTGTATAAAATACATGCACTTCAGTTCCCACCTTCAGAAGACTGTGTAAACCTTGTTTCCTGCGCGTTTAAGCGGTTTAAGCCCTTTTGATTTGAAAATGGTTTTGAAGGTTTCGAAAGTTTTTATTTATGTTTTGTTTACATTTTGCGGGTTTTGTTGAATAGTTTGTGTTGGATCAAGACAAGGCACTTAGTGCTTTGGTAAATCCGTAAATCATAATAAATACAAGAACTACTATCCAAATAAATTTAAATTATCAATAAACTTCAAGTAAGTAAATACATCTTGCATCGCAGTTCGTGTTATGTTGAAATATGGTTGCGTAACATTACCGAAATTTTTACCCCAAGACAGCGCCCAGTGATACGGCAACGAAATGCAACGTATTTGCGTCCGGAGTCTACACATTGGCTCCTGCAATCGAGTCCAGCGGTGTTCCGATACCATTGACCGGATCATCCGAGTTGATCATGCCGGCGAGCTGGGCGCGAACCAGATCTACAAGGGCCAGTTGGCGGTGCTGGGTGAGTACGCGTTTTTCGCTTTCGTTTCGATTCATGTTTACTTTGATGATTCAGCGCGAAGTGCGAACCGAATAATGCTGCGTTTAGACTACGGAGTTCGTCCATGTCGTTTAAATCATCTATCAAAAATATGTCATCAAGATAGTCCGCAGTGTAAACGAAGATTAAATTCATCTTCTAAAATTGTGCTATCCCGAGCAAAATGTAATACTTTGATAAATTGGAATCTATTCTAAATATTAAATTAATATTTTAAGCCTCTTTCATTCCCTTTAATGTTTCAATTGCATTTAACTTTGTTCATATTCATTAATAATTCCTTCATATTTTTATATATCGGATGAACGCATATGAACAAATAACATAATTATCAGGAGTTTATGCAGTATTTTTTCGATTTACGAATGGTCGGGGTATAGCAAAAGCGCACCAAGCGTCTTTTTGACTGACTTGTAATATTTTGTTTGTAGAATGAAAACGAGAATGCATTCACATCAATTCAATAGTACAAATGGTGTTGAATATCATCAGTTAAAGGGTGGAAGGATATGTGATTAATTGAATCTCCTAAACGAAAACGTATGCAAGAAAATGGGCAATTGGCGCTTCATGCGGTTTGGCAGAATCCCGGCCAAATTCTAATATAAATACAACTCAAAGTTATAACGACCTTTTTGGTTAAAAAAAAACAAATCTTTTTGTTCTATTCAAGACTTAGGAAAAAAAATGAACAAAACATCATAACAAGACAAAATTATCAAAACGACTCATCTGCTTTTGTAAACAAGGATTCAAACGACGATTTGACGAGCTGATAGCAGATAAGTCGTTTTGAAATTTTTGTCTTATTAAGTACCATATTGAAAATTAGCGTTACTATTCAAAGTGTGTCATTGTCGTCAAATAATCCATCATCCTAAGCGTAGTTGTTCATATCATTTTTCAGCTAAAATTGTATATATCATTGGGTTGAACAACTGGAATTAATTGCTGGAAATTTGAGCAATGTCCATTCCATATTTTTGTTTTGATGAACACTGTTTTAAAATATTAATAAAATCTTGTAAATGGTTGGCTTTTGCAGCCAAAGGAACAACTGTATTTAGCTCACTGCTTAAAAAAATCATAAAAATAAAAAAAAACAAATCAAATCGCTTTTTATTGCTTTGTTTTTGATGGGATGGAAATGGGAGCTATGAGATGAAGTGCCGAACCGTTTCCCTATTATGTCTGAAACTCGATTTATGCATATGCACAACATGTTTGTTTATTTGAAGATGTACGATGATCAAAGCTATGGAAGCAACGGTCTATGATTCCAAAGACGTTGTTTAAACCGTTTACCTGATTCAAGTCTAAATCCATTCCCCTACACACGTTGCTCCGCCGCAGGCCACACCAAAGCGGGTAAGATGATCGAACACATGTGGGAGGAGGAGAAAGTGCACAAAGCAGAGTTCGACCGACTGATGAACAAGTACCGTGCCCGCCCGACGGCATTGCTTCCCCTATGGAACATCGCTGGGTTTGCCCTTGGCGCGGGAAGTGCTCTGCTCGGCGAGAAAGCGGCCATGGCGTGCACCGTGGCCGTCGAGTCCGTAATCGTCGACCACTACAACGATCAGCTGCGGGAGCTGATGGACAATCCCGACTTCAAAGACCACGAGCTGCTACAGACGATTCAGCGTTTTCGGGACGACGAACAGGAGCACCACGACATTGGACTGCAGGAAGGGGCCGAGCAGGCGCCGTTCTACAAGGCTATGACGGACGTGATCAAGTTCGGTTGTCGCGTGGCGATAAAAGTAGCCGAACGGGTGTGAAACACGTGTGTTCGTTTGGTTAATACTGAGAAACTATAAATTTTCGTTTATTTATCACAACAAAATACACATATGCAGGCTGCTTTTATCTCTCTCGCGAGAGGCTGGAAAGAAACTCCAGAACAATTATATTGAGAACATAGATAAGCTAGACAGGGTTGGGCCGTGGTTTTGGTGATTTCCAGAAATCAAATCTGTCTCCTATAGGCGAGATGTGGGCGGAGCCCGCGAATACCCTTCAATTATCGTTTGGGTAATTTTGAGCCATTGCGTTTTTCCTTTTCGCCTGCAATTGAACGGTGATGATTAATACTAGAAGAGCAATTCCTAATCGAGACACTTACGTCTATTACAAAGCTTCCCGAACCATCCGTGGTTACAGCTGCAGGTGTGATCCGGCTTACAGGTCCCATGTTTGCACGGTCTCTTGCAGGTAGATCGCTGGCGACGACCAATTTGGCAGTGATCTCCACTCAGTCCTGGTTTGCAGCGGCACTTGTTGACTCCTTTGCACTTTCCATCGTGCAGGCAGGGGATAACACACTTGGCTGGAATGGCATACGCGTTGCTGTTAATATAAATGTAGGCGAGAAATATTAGGAACAGTTTTTTTTTGAAAATGAAATCCGAATCTACTTGCGTAGGAGGCAAAAATCCAACTTTCCGCTCAAAGAAACGAATACTGAATGATGTGAAAACTGAATGATGTAAAAAGAAACGAATGTTTCTAGACCAACATTTGAAAAGGGCGTAACAGCCAAAATTTATTCCTTCGGATTCTTTGTCCACATATAAAGCTATATATGTAGACGAAGAATCAGAAGGAATAAATTTTGGCTGTTACGCCCTTTTCAAATGTTGGTCTAGGTTTTTCGACGTGAGATGCAATGCTGGTATCCCATCTCAGCCCACTGCGATTGAATTTCAAATTTGTGCACGTGTTGAAACTTCACTTGCATGCTGCAATTGAAATTAAATTATTTTAACATTGTTTTCTTATTTTCACTTGAAATTCTATAACTTTAGTTATTTTATGAGCAAAACAATCAAGTTGAAGGATTTTTTTCTAGAAGAAGAAAATTGACGTGGGGTTAATCACCGAAACGCATCTGAAACCGTATAGGTGAACGTCAACATTCAGGACTTTTGCACCGTGACCCTCGACCGGCCGACCACGGAAGGAAGTTTGGCAATCGCCCTGCGCCTCAAAACCAATTGTTGCCTGATCCCAATCTTCCAGCTGAGTGTCATCGAGGTCATCGGTGTTGAAGTTATCAATTATGTCGGCACAATTACGCTCATCGCGACGTCATGCCTAACTCAAGCCAAAGCCGGCGATGGATTATTAGTCGCACTTCGGAGGGACATCGCAAAGCTAATGCGGGGGCAAGGTCTGTACATCATTGGCGTTGACCTGAATGCCAAACATCAAGAGTAACAATCGTAGTAATCGAAACGGAACAACAATATGGAGGAAGGCCACTACATGATCATGGGATCGGATCCTCTCACTCGGCTGAGTCGGTAAATTGGTAGTTTGTCTGCGAAATGTCACTCGCAGCCAGTTCCAACGTATTGGAACACTTCGTCAGCTTCTAGGAAGAATATCGTCAGTCAAAACGAAAAACCCGTCACGAGCATGTTTGCAACATCCAACTGACTCCCAGCGACTTCTCGAAGGGGTTGGAAATCTCAACTGGTGAATTGACGCCGTATATCAAATCATGAAAACATGACGGTCCCATGCTTCGACTTCATCCTGAATCTCGAAATCGAACACACGAGTGCTCCGTGTTTTGAGTACCTCACGCTGATCTCTAATTAGTGTCTCCGTGTCAGCTACTTCCCGTCGTCCTGGAAGTCAGCCAAAGTCAACCCCATCCGGAAGCCTGGGAAGGATTCTTCCAAAAGTATCGTCCCATCAGCCTTCTCTCAAGGTCATCAAAGCTTTTTGAAATCAGACCGCATCGTACTTTCGTGCTGTGCAGTTCTTTTCTCTCTTTGCTAAAGGAAGTTTTTTATACTACCCGAAGCTATTTTAATTTCATCAATGCTTCTCAGCGCTATTTGTACCCTTCTGATCCCGTTATGATCTTTGATTGGACCCGTGCTTTCGTTTAACGTTGGCCCCGTTTGCGGAAGTAAAATTCCGACAAGCGGTGGTAATCCTGCAGGGACACTGTTCTGGGAAAAACCTCTTAGAAGGTCACGTCTCCACGCTCAGCGATGAGCAATTGCTTGGAGACTTCAATCAACCTTTCTTGGCTGCCATCTGGCCATATATGTGCTTTTCCTGATCCGGTTAACTCGACAACTACCCCTGCCAGCCGTCTTACTCGTTTCGTCGCGTTGGCGTTATTTTCTCCCGGGCCCATCATGGGAGACTCGGTCACGGAAAAAGTGCCTAAGCGCACTGCTCTTGGAGGCCAGAGTAACCCCTCCAAGCAGCTTTTGCCGAGCAACGTGTTCTCGCCAGGGACGGGAACGGTTGACATTTCTTTTTATCATTCAATCTGCCACGAAGTAAAAGAAAAACAAAAACACGGCAGCCGCAGCAGCAGCCACGACCAAGCAGACGACAGTCAGCACATGATTTTATTATTTTCTCTCCCCACAATTAATGTTTCTGTACGCTCATTTCACGACGTATGACCGTTTTTGGTGGTAAATGATTATTTCTTTACTACTTGCTCATTTTAGAGACTAGAACTAATGAATTAGTACCAACGGCTAGCATTCTTTCTAGGCTTTGCGCCACAGGCAATTAAACTCGATTCTGTTCTGTTTTCTTCTCGCTGTTGCCGCTTGATGACGCCGGCAATCCGCCGAAATAAAAAGAAGCAGCAGCAACAGCTGCCGCAGATACAACAGGAGCGGAAGGAGAAGTGCCCGCCTGTTTTCGTTGAGGGTGATCCACCGGATTTGCGGCCGAAAATCCGCCAGCTTATTGCGAAGGGCCTCAAGTGCACGTTTTGGCTTTGCAGCGATGGAGTCAAGGTGATGTCTGCTAATCAAGATCACCACAAATCTATCGTGGAGTTCCTACAGGTCCACAAGTATGAGTTTTACACTCATGACCTCCCCAGCACGAAGCCGCTCAAGGCTTTGCTGCGAGGACTCCACGATATGAAGGAGGAAGAGCTTATCACCGAGCTAGAAAGTAGTGGCCTCAAACCTGTCGCCGTCCACAAAATCGCTCGCCACGACAGGGTGAGAAAATACCGAGACCAGCTTTACTTGGTCCATCAGGAGCATGGCTCCATCACCTTCAAGAATCTGAAGCTGGTCGGAATGATTAATTACACCGATGTCGGCTGGGAGCGATGCCGGCCCGTGCATCGTGACGTGACACAGTGCATCAAATGTTACAACTTCGGACATGGCACCCGGAATTGTCACGTGGCCGCGCGCTGCAACAAGTGTGGTGAACTGCACCCGATGGAGGTGGCCGATCCAAAGTGCACCAACTGTGACGAAAAACATCGGGTCACAACGAAAGGCTGTCCGAAACGCGCGGAGTTCCTGGAAATCCGAAGAACAACATCAACCAAAGCCCATCCGAAGAGGAACCGTGTTCCAGTGATCGACGAGGGAAACCTTCCTGCTATCACGGCACCCCGACGAGCGGTACCAGTACTTCCACCGTTACAGCCGCACAAGCAACTGGTCGCAGCAATAGCATCGATTCAAGCCCCACCACTAGCTCCATCCTCCAGCGAATGGCCCCCGCTTCCTCCTCCTGGATTTCGTCGGCAGCCGTAGAATCAAACTGTCCCACCAGAAGAATCTGCTCCGCTCTACACCCCGGAGCAGCTGATGCCAATCTTCTCCCAGCTCGCCACTCGGCTGCGTGGTTGCAAAACCCGATTCGACCAGGTCTTCACTCTTGGCATGTTCATCATTGAAAATGGCTGCTAGGGTGGGCCTGGTCAACTGGAACGCTTGCTCGCTAAAGAGCAAAACAATTGAGCTGAAGGATTTCCTTGAGGAGAATGAAATAGACGTGGCGTTCACCGTTCACCGAAACGCACCTAAAACTGGAGGTGAACGTCAACATCCCGGACTTCCGCATCGTGCAACTCAACCGGCCGACCAGGGGAGGCGGTGTGGCCATCGCTCTTCGCTACAACATCAACTGTCGTCTGCTTCCAAGCTTCCAGCTCAGTGTTGTGTGGCATTGGACAGGCCTATAAACATGAACAAGCCTAATATACCTCTGCTCCTCAGTAAGATGACAGATGACAGCAGCCATCGTACGAGATACACTTTTACGGGCGGTCAATCCTAGTGAGTCGCGAGTGTAAGCATTGTACGCCATATTTAATAAATGATGGGTAGATGAATTAGCCACCTCTTCAATCCCCTGTGTCAAATACAGTGGTTTTTGTGAGACTTTCTTCCGATTAGTTAAACGGAGCAGTTTATTGGATCCGATCACGTCGATTTGATTTAGTTGATGGTTTACATCAAGTGTATGACGTGCGCAAGATATTGTCGGCGTAGCACCAACTTAGAATTCGGAAGTCGGGACTTCCAACCGAACTTTCTTCCGAAGTTTTATCTGTCAAACTAATTGATGCGTTGTTTCGCGCAGCTTTAGACAAATCTAGCGCACTACTTCCGAAGTTGGGAAAGTCCAATTTCGGTATAAAAAGCGTTCTAACTTTGTTCCGAAAAGACGATAATTAAGTCGAATGATTAAGCTCCGAACAAGTTGCCCTGTTTTCCTTCGTTGTCAGCTAAGCCAACACGATCCAGTATAAGTATAGATTTTCTCTAAATAGAAGTGTGATTATCGATACACACGGAAAAAATGTTTGGTAAAACCGAAAAAAGTAATAACGAATATAGGAGTGATTTTCTGTAAGTAGTCTAATACACCAATGAGAAATGGTTATTCCATAATTAACAGTTTTCAAGTTTCTATTTCTTTAACTAGGGTAACTGTGCCAGTTTTTTACAGCCAAATGTTCATCCAATCAAAACCATAGAAATAAAAAGAAATTGGTTGGTTTATTATTATTTTTGTGATTCTTTTAGCAGTGTACACTGTCGATAGTAAAAAGATCCGATGAATTTGGTGCTTTATTTCATTGTTCCAAGATGAGATGAATTCACACACAGTACGATGCAACATTTGTTCTATGTGTTATAATTTCAGTGTTGTCATTTTCAAACAAAATGTTTCAAAGTTTTCTTCTTGATTACAATAGCTTTATTTATCAAGGACACGCAATAACAATCGCACTTGTATCTAATTATATTCAAATGGAATAATGCTGTGATAAGAAAATTCCTATAACATCGCGTGACTTAAGTTCATTGCAATTGATTAGCAATATTTCGATTAGGTGAATATTGTTGATGGCTAATATTGTTATGACTCACAAATAAATTGGAGTTCTGTTTGAATGTTTTTGATCTATCATTAGAAAAATATGTGGACGCGATGTAAAAGTTCATCAAAAAGAGTTTGATTGGTGTAGCTGTAGATGTATTACAGTTCTGCGTGAAAAGACGCCCACATTTAAGTGTTTCTTCCTCTGCGTTGGTGGGACGCCCGCAAGAAGAATGGTGTTATTGTGGATCGTAATGATCACAATTCTGCGTGGTGGGACGCCCGCTTTCAGTAGATTCTTCCTCTGCGTTGGTGGGACGCCCGCAAGAAGAATGGTGTTATTGTGGATCGTAATGATCACAATTCTGCGTGGTGGGACGCCCGCATTCAGTAGATTCTTCCTCTGCGTTGGTGGGACGCCCGCAAGAAGAATGGTGTTATTGTGGATCGTAATGATCACAATTCTGCGTGGTGGGACGCCCGCATTCAGTAGATTCTTCCTCTGCATTGGTGGGACGCCCGCAAGAAGAATGGTGTTATTGTGGATCGTAATGATCACAATTCTGCGTGGTGAGACGCCCGCATTCAGTAGATTCTTCCACTGCGCTGGTGGGACGCCCGCAAGAAAAATGATTTTATTGTGAATCCGAAAGGTCTAAAGTACTCGAAAAGTTTGCTTTGATTAAAAGCTGTTTATCGATACCGGTCCAGTTGCGTTTTTTTTGGTTTCATGTCGCTGGTTGTTTGACATATACAGATACACAGTTCAATAGACGTGTGCTCAAAGTACAGGTAGAAGTAGTAGTAGTGATGGTTTGTATTAATAGGGTACAGTCGATACGTCATTACTCGGGAATGTCTTGAGAGTGATTCTCCATATTTAGATTTGGCACCCATAATGGTGTATCCAATGTGTTTTTCGATTACGAAATGAGACGTTTACAGTACAATAATGTGACGAAAGTGATTGTTTGCTGCAAGATGGCCTTATATCATAGTGGAAGAGTCATCGCATTGTACATTTTATGTCGGAATTGTTGTTTTTTTCCTTAAAGTATAAGATGCCAGTATTTTTTTTAGAGAAAGGGGGAGATGTGTGGCATTGGACAGGCCTATAAACATGAGCAAGCCTAATATACCTCTGCTCCTCAGTCAGATGACAGATGACAGCAGCCATCGTACGAGATACACTTTTACGGGCGGTCAATCCTAGTGAGTCGCGAGTGTAAGCAATGTAAAATATGATGGGTGATTGTTATGAGCGATGTTGAATTGCACAAGTGTCATCGAGGCCATCGCGGTATACTGTTCAACGCATGCCAAAGCCGGTGATGGATCATCGGCTGCTCTTCGGAGAGACATCGTCAAGCTTACGCGAAGGCAAGGCCAGTATATCATTGCCGGCGACCTGAATGCCAAACGTCAAGCCTGGGGCAACAGTCGCTGCAATCGAAACGGCACCATCTGGAGCAACGATATGGGGCCACGCAGCCACGTCTCGCAGCCGGTCGTCTACCAGGAGCTCAGTTCGGATCACTATCCGGTGGTGGCGGAAGTGGGCTCCTCGGTCAATCGGCACCAGCAGTTACGGCTAAATTACCATCGAGTGAACTGGCAGCGGTTCCAGCAGTGCGTCGACAACACCGTCGATCACGAGGTGCGTTCAGGGACGCCAGAAAGTATCGACCGCCAGCTGTGCGCCATCGAAGAGGCAATCTCAGTGGCCAGAGAGCAGCATGTCCCGACGGCTCGGCAGGTAAGCAACTCCTTAAACATCGATACACTCACCAAAGATTTGATTTGATTGCGGAATGTCACTCGCAGGCAGTTTCAGCGTACTGGACTGCCTGAGCTTAAGGCACGCTGCAATTGAATCACAAAAATTATCAAGGCCAGAATCGTGGACCTCAAAAATAACGACTTCTTGAATAGGATCCGCACTCTCCCAGATTATGCTAAGCCGTTCTGGAAAATGACCAAAATACTAAAATCCCACTAAACAATAATGGCGCAAGAATGAGCGAGTACGGTAAGTACTGCCATCCCCCAGAAGTAGTACTGGGAGGTAGTTCCTGGGGGAAACGATGGCGGAGCCCAAGGGATTTTAGTCGGTATTACCGGTACGGTCGAGTCCGACACTCCAGTACACTACCGTGTGGTAGTTTGGCAACTACAATGCACGTGTGCTGGGTTAAAGTGTAAATGCATTCTATGACAATAATGACTCTAAGGATCGCTTGAAACTCCTGCAGAGAAGGTCGCTGAAATAGGTCAGGTCAGCTCACACAATCTTGGGCAGAACATCGTCAGTCCACATAAAGCAGCTGTCAACGAGCATGCTAACAACATCCATTTGATTCCCAACGACTTCTCGGAGGAGTTGGAGATCTCAGCTGGTGAATTGACGAAAAATCATCGTAGAACATGAAGGCCCCAGGCTTTTACAGCATCCTGAATCTCGAGCTCAAACACATTAGTGCTCCGTTCTTTGAGCACCTTTCGCTGATCTTTAATCAGTGTCTCCGGCTCAGCTACTTCCCATTGTCCTGGAAGTCAGCGAAAGTCATCCCCATCCGGAAGCCTGGGAAGGATCATTCCTCCCCCAAAAGTTATCGTCCCATAAGCCTTCTCTTGGGATTATCCAAGCCATTCGAAAAAGCAATGCTTCACCTATTATTTAAGTCTCCCGAAAATCTCAACATTTTGCTCGAGGAACAGTTTGGTTTCCGATGCGGTCGGTCAACTGTACACCAACTGACTTGAGTTACCAACGTCCTCAGACGGAACAAGTTTGTCTCAAAAACATCCGCCATGGTCTTACTCGATGTCGAGAAGGCATTTGACAATGTATGGCATGATGGCCTGGTGTACAAACTACATCGCTACAATCTTCCCAGCTAAATACCTGGTGAAAACCATCAACAATTACCTGTCGACAAGGACATTCCGGGTCCCCTAGGGCAGTATCCTTGGGCTCCTGCTTTTCAATCTGTTCACCTCCGATATGCCAGAACCTCCAGAAGGCGGCATTCTATCTCTGTTCGCAGATAACACCTCCATCCTCTACTACGGTAGAGTGACCAGAGCGCTAGTGACAAAACTCCAACGAGGTCTGGATGCGCTGACAGAGTGGATGCCCTGACCAGCTGGAAAATCTGTATCAACGCGGCGAAGACCCAGGTCATCATTTCCCCCCACTCTAAATCCCCTAAACTTGTTCCGCTTGGGGACTGTAAACTCATCCTCAATAACATCCTCAATAGCACGACGACTGTGGAATGGGCCAATGAGGCCGCCTACCTTGGCTTGACTCTCGACAGCAAGCTTATTTTCAGGCAACAGGTTGACAAGACGGTGACAAAGTGTAACGTTTTGTTGAAACTACTTTACCCTTTGATCAACCGCCGGTCATCTTTGTCCCTGAAAAAAAGGCTTGCTGTCTACAAGCAAATCATCCTCCCTGAGATCGAATACGGCATACCGGTCCGGGAGAGCTGCGCTAAAACTCACCACCTCAAACTTCAACGGGTCCAAAACAAATTCCTGAGGATGATCCTTAACACCCCTCCCAGGACAAGAACATCCGAGGTCCACCGTCTGGCCGGGATAAAAACCTTACATGAACGCTTTGGTGAGTGTAAAGAAAAGTTTGGGGATAGTTGCTTGCATTCGGATCAGGTTTTAATTAGGGCGCTAATTCCAATCTAGGTTATCAATTTTTTCTCGTAGTGTAAATAGTGTAGCTAGGTTATCAAATTGTTAATTTTAAGTCACTCCTGACGGAATCCAAGTTAAAAAGTGCTCGCGTTTTCAGGGGCACACCACTCGATACGGAAACAACGCACAACTGTCATTTTTTTTTTTTTTTTTTTTTTTTACTAATTTTATTTGCTAATTATCTAATACATGCATTCATCTCTTAGACTAGGTGTTCCGTGTTTTCTTAACACTATCATCCTTATTTGCTATGTTATATTTTTAGTTATTATTAATACATTTCAATTGCCTCTGGCAGTTAGAATTTTTCCTCTGGTTGAATTGAACCATGTAGGAATTACAATGTTTTCAACTTAAACTAATCTTAACCTATTTTATACTAAGGGTACAAGGAGTTAATCGTTGCAATAGAAGATTGCAACGATTTTTGACTAAAATTGGAAATTATTTTGTTGGACATTTGTTGCAATGTCTCACAATCTTCCAACAATCTTCCTGCGTATTCTGAAAGGTGCCAACTGATCGGCTTAGAACCACTATCTACCAGACGAATAAAAATGCAATGCTTATTTATCTTCGACGTCATCGAAGGCAACATCGACTGTTCTGAGATCCTTGGGCAGATACCGTTTTACGTTCCCTCCAGACGATTCCGGAACTCTAACTTACTGGCCGTTCCGTATCACCGTACGCATTATGGTTATAACAATCCGCTAGACTCCTGCATTCGCTCATTTAACTCTGCTTCAGATGTTTACGATTTTAATATCTCCAAACATGTTTTTAAAAGTCTGATGAACGGAATTTTTTAGTTATAAGATAGGTTATATTAGGAGATAAGTACAGTCTGTACGATGTAGTGTCGAATACGGTGATGAATAAATAAATATTAGAAATTCTATAAAGTTCATTGGTACTATACCAAGAAGGCAACTTCAGAATCATTTTCAAAATTTTATTTTGAATCCTCTGGAGTGCCTTCTTTCTGGTATTGCAGCAACTAGTCCATATTGGCACAGCATACGACATGGCAGGTCTAAAAATTTGTTTGTAAATCAAAAGTTTGTTCTTAAGACAAAGTTTTGATTTTCTGTTTATAAGTGGATATAGACACTTAATATATTTGTTACATTTGGCTTGAAGGCCTTCAATGTGATTTTTAAAAGTTAATTTTTGATCTAGCAGAAGTCCTAAATATTTAGCTTCGCTAGACCAATTAATTGGAACCCCATTCATAGTGACAATATGTCTGCTAGAAGGTTTCAAATAAGAAGCTCTCGGCTTATGTGGGAAAATTATAAGCTGAGTTTTGGAAGCATTCGGGGAAATTTTCCATTTTTGCAAGTAAGTGGAGAAAATATCCAAACTTTTTTGCAATCTACTACAAATGACACGAAGGCTTCGCCCTTTGGCTGAGAGACCTGTGTCATCTGCAAACAAAGATTTTTGACACCCTGGTTGTTGAGAATAGTTGATAAGTTTCGTGAAACTGGCAACACTGGCAATTAAATGTGTGGTAATGCCATATACTTCCACACGAAAGCAATAAATTTAGCTTGGATAAGTTTAGAGTTGTGATGGAATCGGTTGCTGGAATATTGAATTCAAACTAGATTGTAAGTTAATTATATAAATATCGTTAGTTTAATAATAAATAACGGAAAATATATTCTAGCTTTGAAGCTGTGCAAAATGATCACTGCTTTCAAAACAGTTTATTTCGAGCCAGAGAAAACCGTCACAACACTGGTGGTAAATCAGGTAAGTCAGAAGTAAAAATGTTATACAAAATGGGCCCCAGTATGCTGCCTTGGGGAACACCAGCTCTTACAGGTAATCTATCAGATTTAGAATTCTGATAGTTTACCTGCAGTGAGCGATCTGATAAATAATTTTGGATCAGTTTAATAATTGTGGAGAATACGATGATATGTTGTGCAGATGTAAAAACATATTTGAAACATTTACATATCATGTACAGTATGCTTCCATGATGTACAGTATGCTTCCATGAACACGTTCTTAAGAGCTACAAATATTGATTTTTTGACTAGTGAAAAATCGCAGTACGCTGTGATTTGCCGAGAGTACATAAAATCAGTTTTATGAACATTGTTATGACGTACCGACGCAAAAAAAAATGGTTGCAATACGAACAGCAACCAAACATATCAAGAATTAGCTCTTGGTCACTACATGGCGCAGTAGAAGTTCCCTGAATTGTGAGTATATTGAACGACATGAGAATCATTTGGAATTCAATGAAATGAAATTCAAACTGATGCATTTGTCGATTGGTTTACAAAAGAACATGGCAACGAATATTCAGAGCGAACTAGGACTCTGAAACTTAAAATTGCTGGAGCGAGAGGTCTCCGATCCAAACAAATTAACCTGAGGACTCTTTGCAATATATGATTGCTGGAGCGAGATGCATACGACTTAAAAAACCAGAGTGAGAGGTCTCTGTGGAATAAATTCGGAGTGAGAGGTCTCCAGAATTGAGAAATAGCTTTGCGAAGGCTACAAAGTTTTTAAATTATCCTAAGAAAAAAAACTGAGACAGAGAAAGATGTTGTAACAAAAGAAATTCAATGAGAAAATATTGATAAGCAGGAGTACAAAAGGACATTCATATGAACTTCGACAAACATAATTTGTGTGGTTTTTATAATGGATAAATGACACGGAGGATTTCCAATTTTAAGATTAAAATAAATGATTAGATTTTGATGTCTTCTCACTTACGCAACAGATGCTTGACACGTCTGTTTTAAGTGAAAGAAACATGGTCTAATTGATTCAAATCTAAATTAAAAAAAAAGTTAATTGGCAAAAAAAAAGTTAATTGGAATTAGATCGGATTCAGACTAGATAAGTATTGAATTTTGATTGGATTTAGCATGAATTGGACTTTGATTGGATTTGAATTGGATTTTTATTTGGATATGATATAATTATCATTTGGATTTCAACTGGAATTGGAATAGATTTGGATTGGATTTGTGTTGGATTAGATTTAGATTGGATTTGGATTGGATTTGGATTGGATTTGGATTGGATTTGGATTGGATTTTAATTGGATTTGGATTGGATTTGGATTGAATGTACATTGGACTTGGGTTGGATTTGAATAGGATTAGGATTGGATTTGGATTTGAATTTGATTCAGGTTGTATTTGGATTGGATTAGATTTGGATTGGATTTGGATTGAATTGGGATTGTATATAGATTGCATTTGAATTGAATTGGTTCAGATTTGAATTTGATTTGGATTGAATTTTATTAGGATTGAATTTTTATTAGGATTGGATTTGGATTGGATTAGATTTGGACTGAAATTGGATTGGATTTAGAATGAATTTTGATTGGATTTGGTTTGGATTAGAATTAGATTTCGGTTGCATTTGAATTGGATTTGGTTCAAAATGGGATTGGATTTGAATTAGTATTTGATTGGATTGGATTAGATTAGATCAGGATTGAATTTTCCGATTTGGATTGGATTTAGATTGAATTTCGATTTGGATTGGATTTAGATTGGGTAGAATCAGATTCTAATTGTATTTGGATTGGATTGGGAATGGATTCCGATTAGATTTGGATTGTATGTGTGTTGGTTTTGCATTGCTTTTGGAATCGACTATTTTTGGGATTTGAATAAAATATTTATCAAATTTAATATATCATAGGTATTACGTATGGAACGATGATCATTAAATATCAATACGCATTTATTAAGTGAAGCGGGTGCATTTAATTCTGGAAATACTCAAAAAGTTTTACACTTCAAGATAAATTGCTTTTGGTTACAGTTTGGGCACAAATGTAACTGAATTTTATTTTAGCAAAATATTTGAAGAGTACAGGAGGGAAAAGATGTGGAGAATACGATGATATGTTGTGCAGATGTAAAAACATATTTGAAACATTTACATATCATGTACAGTATGCTTCCATGAACACGTTCTTAAGAGCTACAAATATTGATTTTTTGACTAGTGAAAAATCGCAGTACGCTGTGATTTGCCGAGAGTACATAAAATCAGTTTTATGAACATTGTTATGACGTACCGACGCAAAAAAAAATGGTTGCAATACGAACAGCAACCAAACATATCAAGAATTAGCTCTTGGTCACTACACGCTGTGATTTGCCGAGAGTACATAAAATCAGTTTTATGAACATTGTTATGACGTACCGACGCAAAAAAAAATGGTTGCAATACGAACAGCAACCAAACATATCAAGAATTAACTCTTGGTCACTACAATAATGTACAGAGGAAAATTAAAATTCATCAATTTTACAATCAAACCTTCATGCCAAACACTGTCAAATGCTTTCTCTATATCAAGAAGAGCAACTCCAGTCGAATATCCTTCAGATTTGTTGAGCCGAATTAAGTTCGTAACTCTTAATAACTGATGAGTGGTTGAATGCCCATGGCGAAAACCAAATTGCTCATCAGCAAAAATAGAATTGTCATTAATATGAACCATCATTCTATTTAAAATAATCTTTTCAAACAGTTTGCTTATTGAAGAAAGCAAACTGATTGGGCGATAACTAGAAGCCTCAAGAAGAAGAAGAAGAAGAAGAAGAAGAAGAAGAAGAAGAAGAAGAAACAGAAGAAGAAGAAGAAGAAGAAGTAGAAGCCTCAGCTGGATTTTTGTCCGGCTTCAAAATTGGAACAACTTTGGCGTTTTTCCATTTATCTGGGAAGTATGCCAATTGAAAACATTTGTTAAATAAATTAACCAAAAAGGATATAGAGTTACACATGAGCCAACCTGCAGTACCGCACCATCAGCACTTTGGGTGGCATCGACCCAATCATGCCACCGCCAACGTCAGCAGAACTGATCCATTGGACTTCGACCCATAGCGATGCGCCGAGTCAGCAGTTAACATTATTAAATATCACCGATCGACCAGCGATACGGTTCAATTAGTCAGTGCAAGTAGTAGAGAGTGGTTCGTTCTAGGATAATAATCATTTAGTATATTTATGTTAAAATAATAATTAGTGAATAAAAGTTTTTTTTAAGAGACCCCGAGGTCTAAACACTTTATTGGCGCAGCCGTCCGGAGTCGGCTGAGTGATTGTGCGTATTAACAGTGGAAATACGATTTTGATCGTTAAAGTGATTCCGCGTAAGCATCGACGGACTGAAAGTGAAAACTACCGTTTGAGTTGAGGATCCCCCGGCGCACAACATCTGGAGCACCAGCAACGTCAGCCCGAACTACAAGGACACGACAGCATAAAACCGTAAGTAACTTTTGTTTCTATAGTGGGTCAGCTTACAGTCATTGGAGTAGATTTTGCGCACTACCAGATAGACGCAAAACCTCCCAGTAAAAACGCACTACCAGATAGACGATTTTCTGTCCGGTTTGATGCACTGATAGTCGACAAACCGTGGTGACTCTACGCCTACCGTCGCTCATATTAACTTAAAGCTACTTGCGAGGAGATTTTGCGCACTACCAGATAGACGCAAAAACTCTGCGGAAAATCGCACTACCAGATAGACGATTCTTCCGTCCCAACTTGACGCACTACCAGATAGACGACAAGTCGGAAATCTTTTTTATTGAAAACTCACAAAAACTTATGAGCAATTTGCACAATATCCTGTTCGCGATACGCCCCCCTAAAAGCGACGACGAACAAAGTGATAGCAATAGTGAAAGCTCAAACGATTCTGGGGATTTAGCTCACATACCGCTAGCAAATCTCGACATTAACCTAGACAAGTTGTCGCTCGACGAAATGCAAGAGCAGGGGCAACAAACAGCGACACCGAGCAGGTGCTCGCACAGTTAGTATCTCAAATAGCAAATCTAAATTCAACCGTGATGCAGATGTCATCAAAACAACAATCACACGAAACCATGTTGCAGAATATGGCAAACCCTGCTAGCACTTCAAATTATTCTCTTCAGCCAAACCATACGCCGGTAGATATCTTTAGAATACCTGACCCAATTAAATCAATCCCATCATACGACGGCAACCGCAAACAACTGCAATCTTGGATAACCGCTGCCGAAAATACGTTAAAAATTTTCGAAGGTATAGTTAACGCCCAAACTTTTGAAATTTACGTACAAGCAGTACTTAACAAAATAACGGGCAATGCAAAGACGTGGTGTGCCTTGCAGGTAACCCACTGAATTTCGAAGAGGTAAAAGTTATTCTTTTAGAAGCTTTTGGCGATCGCCAAGAGTTAGTTACTTACAAAGCCCAACTCTGGGCTAATAAGCAAAATGATGACATGAGTATACATAGGTATTATAAACGGACAAGGGAAATAATGCAAAACATTAAAACAATAGCTAGACAGAACCAAGATTATAACGATAACTGGGCGATAATTTGCAAATTTATTGACGAAGATGTTCTGGCCGCTTTCATATCGGGCTTGAAACATCCATATTTCGGCTACGCTCAAGCAGCGAAACCGGAAAATATCGAAAGCGCTTACGCTTTCCTTTGCAAATTTGTCTCTGCGGAAAAAATCTCCACACAACTCTCTTTACACAATCATAGACAATCAAACCCTAAGCCAAATAAACCTGATTACAAAAATATCCCATTCGAAGATAGAAATAAAAAACCTTCCAAAGAGTATCAAACCCCTTATAAAAACCATTCCAACTCTCCCAATACTAACCAGAACAGATCGGAAAATATAGAATACAAATGGCAGAACGAAATGGAAATTGATCCGTCACTAAAAAGCAGACTGACGCTCAACCGGAAATTATTGAATAACCAGGAAATTGATTCAGATGAAGAAACAAGCGACGTAGAATCAAATTTTTGCTCAACCGAAACACAAAACACGAACACGTAATAGAAAATGAACATAATTTCCTACCCTATATAAAAATTCACGATAAACGACAAAACAACACACTGAATATTCTGATTGATTCAGGCGCAAACAAGAATATTCTGAGACCAGGAATACTAAAGAAAACTAAAATAATCAAACCTACACTTACAAAAAATTTCTGTGGTAGTAAAGTTATCTCATCCAAAGGCAGTGCTACTCTACTCGGGTCAGATCTACCAGCCGTTCCAGTTTACGAATTAGACTTCCACATTTTTTTCCACGGGCTTATAGGATCCGAAACACTTTCCAAATTCAAAGCAACTCTAGACTACATCAATTCTACCTTGAACATATTAGATAAAACGATAAAGTTTCACAAATATTATATACAACGCAAACCAAGTCAATTTAACCATTTTATCACTATGCAAAGTAATATGGATGGCGAATGGATAGTAACCAAACCATGCGAACTTACTAAGCACGTTTTAATTGAACCAGGCTTGTATAAATCTAAAAATAATTCGACTACATTTATCGTCAGAACCAACAAACCACAACCTCCCAAAATACCTTTCAAAAAAGTGTTTCTAAAAGTAAATAATTTTGAAGTCCATAATTTTTACACAGAAAATAAAGAACCTAAAGGAATAACACTGGAACGAATCGAATCATTAATTAGAACAAACCATCTATCTGAACTAGAAAAACAAATGACGATGGAAACCCTTGCAAAACACGACAAAGTAATTCCAAGAGACAACGAAAAACTCACTGCGACTACCAAAATAAAACACAAAATCAACACGACTGACGATAACCCAGTATACACCAAAAGATACAGATACCCACATGCACATAAAAGCACAGTAAAAGAACAAATCGAAGACATGTTAGAAAACGGTATAATTACTCATTCTGAATCCCCTTGGAATGCACCAATTTGGGTTGTCCCAAAAAATCAGACGCTTCTGGAAAACGTAAATTTCGCGTAGTCATAGATTACAGAAAGCTAAATGATAAGACAATTGACGACAGACACCCGATACCACAGATCGAAGACATTCTGGATAACTTAGGCCGATCATGCTATTTTACAACATTGGATTTAAAATCAGGGTTTCACCAAATCGAACTAGACGAAAAATCAAGACAAAAAACAGCATTCAGTACTGATCTAGGACACTACGAATTCTTACGAATGCCTTTCGGACTTAAGAATGCACCCGCTACATTCCAAAGGGCCATGAATTCTATCCTAGGAAATCTCATCGGAAAAGTGTGCTACGTTTACTTAGACGATATCATAATTTTTGGAAGAAATTTAACAGAACACTTGGAAAACTTAGGAAAAGTACTCGATAAACTCGCATTATCAAATCTCAAAATTCAATTAGACAAATGCGAATTTTTGAAACGCGACTGCGAATTTTTAGGCCATATTGTCACTTCAGAAGGAGTCAAAACCAACCCAGAAAAAATGAAAGAAATTTTGGACTGGAAATCTCCGAAATCACAGAAAGAAATCAAACAATTTCTAGGACTTCTAGGATATTACAGGAAATTTATTAAAGACTATTCAAAATTAGCATATCCAATGACCAAATACTTGAAAAAGGACAAAGAACTTAACATGAACGACCCACAATATATTCAAGCTTTCGAAAAATGTAAGATAATATTGACAACAGACCCCATATTAGCTCACCCAGATTTTGATAAACCATTCGTACTAACTACAGACGCTTCAAATTACGCTCTCGGTGCAGTTTTATCCCAAATAAACGATGGTAAAGATTACCCGGTAGCTTTCGCATCTAGAACTCTAAACAAACACGAAGTTAATTACTCTACGACAGAAAAAGAAGCCTTGGCAATAATATGGGCCGTCGGAAAATTCCACTCTTATTTACACGGAAATAAATTCACCTTAGTAACGGACCACCAACCGCTTACGTTCATTAAAAACTCAAGTAAAAATACCAAAATACTTCGCTGGAGACTAGAACTAGAAAACTACGACTATACAATTGAATATAGAACAGGGAAAACAAACGTCGTCGCCGACGCGCTGAGTAGAAAAGTGGAGGCCAACGTAAACGAAAACGATGACGATAGTACAGACAGGGACTCAATACAGAATAACCCAACAGAATCAGACGCAAACACTGTCCACTCCGCGGATACCTCTGACGACTATTTTTTGCACTTTACAGAACGACCAATCAACGCCTATAGAAACCAAATAATTTTCAGACATGCCCGAATAAATACGACTATCCAAGAAACAATATTTCCAAATCACAAAAGAACAATTATCTGCAGAGATAACCTGAACAAAGAAATAATTACAGAATCCCTGAAAGAATTTCATAATGGAAAACAGACAGCTATACTTGCTCCCGAGAACACACTACAACTAATCCAAGAAGTCTATCGTGAACACTTTTCGAACGCCTCCTCACACTTTGTCATTACCCAAAATATGGTAGAAGACGTAACCTCCGAACCAAGACAAGATACACTCGTAAGAACAGAACACGAAAGAGCCCATCGTGGTATCCAGGAAGTGGAAAAACAACTCAAGCGATCTTACTACTTTCCCAATATGACAAAGAGAATCCGAAAATTCAACAATGCCTGTCGTATCTGTTTTCAACACAAATACGAAAGAAAACCTTACAACATCAAAATTACATCCAGACCAATAGAAAAAGCACCATTCCAAAGAATTCACATGGATATTTTTGGAATGGATAAAAACCATTACCTGTCCATCATTTGCGCCTTCTCCAAACACTTACAACTCATTCCAATAGAAACTAGAAATACCCTAGACGTTCAAAATGCACTAACTCAATATTTTGCGAATTTTCGAACACCAAGAATAATAGTTTGTGATCACGAGGCATCCTTTACCAGTATTCAGCTAAAAGCATTCCTAGGAGACTTAGGGGTGCAAGTAGAATTCGCATCGTCTTCAGAATCAAACGGCCAAATAGAAAAACACATAGTACAGTGATCGAACTGTTTAACACCAATAAGCATAAATACCCAGAATTACGTTCCCGGAAATCATTAACATGGTTACCGCCCTGTACAACGAAACAGTTCACTCCTCCACCTCTTTTACCCCAAATGAGATAATATTCAACCAAGGAAATTTAACGAATCCAGACGAAATAAATCCAGCCTCACAAAAAATATTTGATAACGCAATAATTCATCTCAACAAAGCAAGAAGAAACATGGAGAAATACAACGATGAAAAGGAGGATGCCCCAACCATAGAAGTCGACCAAGAAGTGTTCATAAAGAAAGCCACAAGGAAAAAACTGGACCCGCGTTTCACAACAGCTAAATGCACTGAGAACATGATCAAAACTTTCAAAATTCCTAGAAACGTGAAACGAAATAAAAACAAAATTAAAAGACTTAGAAAACATATTTTATAAAATACTGATAGTATACTTTCTATTTCCAGGCCCTCGTACCATGGATCCGAGTATTACCCTTAACCAAGCGGAAAAACTCTCACACTTCCTCAAAACTCTTTCAGAAAGTAACCCAGTCATTTGCAACATAAATTACCATAGATCTTATTTCTCTTTTTAGGACGACGAATACAACCAAAAGACAGACACACTGACGAACGCAGGTCATCAAATTTCTTTTCAGGTGTTAACAATAACAAAAAAAAAACAACCAGATATAAAATCAACTCAAATAGATATCTAAACATAGTCGCAAGAAAAGACGAACCCTCTCAAACCATTCAAATCATGTTATCTTCATTATCATTAACATTTTTTATGGTCATGTATGTCAAGACACAGGATTTACAGATTTTACATTTGAATGACCAACCGATTTTAACACTAAACACAAACCCTTGTAGAATTCAAGTAGGAAATTTCAGAATAATTCATGAAATAGACCTAAAAGATTTAGAGAAAACAGTTCATTTATTGACAGATGTTGTTTACAACAAAATTAATAATCCCTTTCTAACATAGTTAAAAATAAAATAAAATCATTACATTCTAACTACAATCAGATTAGGCCAGTCAATCATCGTTACGCTAGGAGCATCGACATCATAGGATCTGTATGGAAATGGATTGGCGGAAGTCCAGATGCGCAAGACCTCCACATTATAAATAACACTATGAACACGCTAATAGAGAACAACAACATCCAATACCGAGTAAATCAACAGCTAGGACAAAGAATCAAAACCCTTACAAACGAGGTGAGAAAACTTATAGAAGACAAGCAAACCAATGAACTCATAATAGATGAAATCGATACTCTCACGACAATTATCAATATTGAAACTATCAATAAAATTCTGGAAGAGATTCAAGAGGCAATAACATTATCCAAAGTTTCGGTTACCAGCAATAAAATGCTCTCCACTAGAGAAATCTACATGATCAAGAGAATACTAGAATATCAAGGAGTAGTCATCAACCTGCCGGACGAAGCTATTACATACGTCACACCTAAAATAGCAGCCAACGACGAAACACTGTTATACATTCTTCTTGTGCCAGAACTACAAAAAGAAGAGGCAAAGGTTATTCAACTCTTCTCCCTGAATAACAACAATTCAACTATAAACAATTATCCAAAATACCTCGTGAAAAACAAGGACGTACTATACACAACAACACAGCCAAATGAATACGTACAAAAGGACTCGTTTATAACCAGGTTTACCGATGAATGCATCCTTCCGATCATAATGGGGACATCTAGCCACTGTACAACCCGGCCGGAATACTCAACCGCAGCTGATTTCATAGCAGACAATTTACTGCTCATAAACAACGCAAGAGGACAAGAAATGACATCGAGTTGCGGCCCAGACAACAGATCGTTGCATGGCAACTTCCTCGTAACTTTTTCAAACTGCAGCGTAACGTTCATCAACGAAACATTCACTGCAAACGAAACCACAACGAAAGCATCCCTTATGTACGGTGCTACATACAACATAAAAACAAATCGATCACTACTGGAAAACGACCTCGAATCTCTAGACACGAGGACTCTGATCAACAGGAAACATATTCAACATGTTTACTTACAACAAGCACAGCACGATATCTGGAATTGGAGCCTTCTGGGTGGAATAACAATCTCCACCCTAATAACCATAACCCTAGTTCTGTTTGCTCTTCTGTATTTTCAAGGACTTGCTTCTAAATTTTCACGGAGAAAGAAGCTCAAGAATCCCACTAAGGAAACGGAATCACCAGTTCCGAAGGTTTTGGACGCGTGAGGACACGCTTTTTACCCCCGGAGGAGTTACACATGAGCCAACCTGCAGTACCGCACCATCAGCACTTTGGGTGGCATCGACCCAATCATGCCACCGCCAACGTCAGCAGAACTGATCCATTGGACTTCGACCCATAGCGATGCGCCGAGTCAGCAGTTAACATTATTAAATATCACCGATCGACCAGCGATACGGTTCAATTAGTCAGTGCAAGTAGTAGAGAGTGGTTCGTTCTAGGATAATAATCATTTAGTATATTTATGTTAAAATAATAATTAGTGAATAAAAGTTTTTTTTAAGAGACCCCGAGGTCTAAACACTTTATTATAGAGCTCTCAGGAAGTTTTTTGATAAGTATGAAGAAAATACCATCATCACCAGGGGCTTTCATTTTTTTTTAAATTTTCTAGTAATAGATCTCACTTCATCCAAATCAGTTCTCAACGAAGGGTCAAAAACATTCTCTTGATTGAGAATGTCTTCGAAGCTCCGTGTAACCTGATCCTCAATTGGACTAGTGAGACCTAGACTAAAATTATGGGCACTCTCGAACTGCTGAGCAAGTTTTTGAGCTTTTTCGCCATTTGTTAATAAAATTTTATTTCCCTCTTTAAGCGCTGGAATTGGCTTTTGAGGTTTTTTAAGAATTTTCGTTAATTTCCAAAAGGGTTTCGAACTGGGCTCCAACTTCGAGACATTATTCTCAAAGTTGGTATTTCTCAGAATAGCGAAACGTTTTTTAATTTCATTTTGCAAATCTCGCCAAATAACTTTCAACGCGGGATCGCGAGTTCTTTGGTATTGCCTTCGCCTCACATTTTTAAGACGGATCAGTAGCTGAAGATCGTCGTCAATAATAATGGAGTTGGATTTAATTTCACATTTAGGAATTGCAATGCCTCTGGCTTCGACAATTAAATTTGTCAAAGATACGAGCGCATTGTCAATATCACTTTTGGTATCCAAAGGAATATTAACATCAAAATTCCTATCGATATATGTTTTATATATCCCAATCAGCTCTATGATAATTAAAAGTAGAGCTGATTGGATTATAAATGGCTTCTTGTGAGATTTCAAATGTCACAGGAAGGTGATCAGAGTCAAAGTCAGGATGAGTTACTAATTGGCCACACAGCTGACTTGAATCCGTTAAAACTAAATCAATTGTAGAAGGATTTCGACTGGAAGAAAAACAAGTAGGGCCATTGGGATATTGAATAGTATAATATCCCGCAGAACAATCTTCAAATAAAATTTTGCCGTTGGAATTGCTTTGAGCATTATTCCATGAACGGTGTTTGGCATTGAAGTCACCAATTACGAAGAATTTTGATTTGTTGCGAGTCAGAATTTGAAGATCAGCTTTCAACAAATTCTTTTGCTGCCCATTGCATTGAAAAGGCAAGTAGGCTGCAATGAAGGAAAATTGACCAAAATTTGTTTCAACAGAAACTCCCAAGGTTTCAAAACTTTGGTTTCAAACGAAGAAAATAATTTATGTTTGATACGTCTATTAATGACAATGGCGACCCCACCACAGGCGCTGTCAAGACGATCATTTCTGTAGATAAAATAATTTGGATCTCTTTTAATGGAGAGTCCGGGCTTTAAATAAGTTTCTGTTATAATGGCAATATGCACATTATGAACTGTTAGGAAGTTGAATAATTCATCTTCCTTACCCTTTAGAGAGCGGGCATTCCAATTTAGAACTTTCACACAATTATTTGGATCCATTGAAACGGAGTCCGATAACAATTTTGTGTGTGTACTTTATACCAACCTGAACAGCTTCAGGAATGGTATTTCCTTTGAACATTGCATCAATCATGTGATGCAATTGTTCAGTTAAAAAATCAAAATCGGAAGCAGTCATGCTACCTGAATCGGCAACATGACCGTTATTTTCCGTTGGGACATGGGTATAAACCTCATTTTGAGAAGAGAAATTTTGTCTACCAACAGCGATGTTAGCATACGTAGGTACAGCTTGAGCTTGAGCTTGATTGACTGCTCGTAGTTGCTACTCCATTATGACCATATCAGCTGTTCTTGCACAGGGAACCAACAGATGTTTGCTTGGGACTAGCACACATCTTCAATGTTCAAGTACTGGTGATCTCATTTGTTAGGTCATACTGGCGCCTGCCACGTCAGAATGCAAGTCAATATAGGGAAGGGGTAGGAAATGATGATGCAATCACTCGCCCACTGCAAGCCGAATATAAAAAGATATTTTAGTTACTAGATAAATATTGTCGCTGTCGTCGCTGTCCGGAACATCTTTTGCTGGCGAGGATAGGGGAGCTAAATGTCAAAGAAGGAAAATCCATACGATTTGACAGGTATGTACCACACATGTTTCGGACAGCAGAACAAAGGGAACCGAAGCGACAATCTTTACTAGTAACTAAAATATCTTTTCGAATATACCTCTGCACTTGCCACGAGTTCATGCGGAATTTGTTGGAATTTCTGGGTTAGGTTGGAGAGGCAGAGGTCCGTCTTGGTTAACGAGCCAATGTGATAGATAGGAGAAGGTAACTGATGGAATTTCTAATTGGATGTAGGAAACGAGCTCTATAGTTTATTTCCAATTCTATCAGATTACTGATAGAATACTCAAGTTGAAGGTATAGGAGTAATAATGGAAACGGTATGGAAGTCCATTTCCAGTTCTAGCGATTGCTAGAACATGAGAAATAAAGAGAAAGATACAAAGTAGGAGAATGGAACGGACCTGGGATTGAACCCACGACCTCCTGCGTATGAGGCAGAAGCAGTAGCCATATGACTACCAAGCCAGCTTGCGATGTTAGCATACGTAGGTACATTGGAAAAATTGGAATTTACTGAAGTGCTTGCTATCCGTTGACGAGCGGCAAAATTTGTTTGTGAATTGTGGTGGGTATGAATTGCTCGACCGGTAACTGGTTTCGAAATTTGAGCGTTTGAAAAATTTCTACCCGTCGAATCTGGGATCCGATTGAAATTTCCCGTCATCAATTTTGCACGGGAAGTCAAAACTTTTTTGCGTGAAGGGCATTCCCAGAAATTGGATTTATGATTGCCCCCACAATTAGCACATTTAAATTTATTGGAATCTTCTCTCACAGGACATGCGTCCTTGGCGTGAGAGGTTCCACCACAAATCATGCATTTAGCATCCATGTGACAATGTTTGGTTTCATGACCCCACTTTTGGCACTTACGGCACTGGCCTGCGGAAATGTTCCCATGTAACACGGACATGGGACATAATACAGGCCTTTTCCAAACTTTTCATATTATTTAGTTCACTTTTGTTAAAATGAACTAAATAAAATTCTTGAGAAATGCCCCTCTGGGAAGTACCAGAGTGGGATTTCTTTTTCATCTTAATTACTTGGACTGGTGAAAATCCAAGTAATTGAGAAATTTCAATTTTAATCTCATCCACTGATTTGTCATCACTGGGGAGACCTTTCAAGACGACTTTGAACAATCGCTCAGTTTTGTCGTCGTATGTGAAGAATTTATGGCGCTTCTCAGTTAAATACTGAAGAAGACGTTTGCGATCGTCAAAGGATCCCGGCAAAATGCGGCAGTCACCCTTCCTAGCAATCTGAAATGAAACCTTGATCCCCTGAAGGTTACTCAAAATCTCATTCCGGAAGCCAGAAAACTCGGCAACAGATACCACAATTGGCGGAATCCTTTGCTTTTTCGCATGAATCGAATCACCTGGGCTAGAGGTATATTCGATTTGCTCAATTTCATCATTGATCAAATCGAACTGATTGCTCAGTTCGATTGGAGAAGAATTATTTCCGATATTAGAGTTAGAAGGAATATCTGAATTCTCCAGCTTCCTTCTATTTTTTCCGCGCTTTGGCAGGACGGTCTTGAAACCTTGTTTCTTTGAAGGAAGTGGAGAATTCAGAGACTCCCCCTTCCTCTTGTTTTTATTAATGCTCATGGCTGAGTGTGGAGACGTGACCTTCTAAGAGGTTTTTTCCCCAGAACGGTGTCCCTGCAGGATTACCACCGCTTGTCGGAATTTTACTTCCGCAAACGGGTCCAACGTAAACGATTCACGATCCCGACCTAGAGACCACGATCCAGACCAATAAAACTAACCTTACATCAGGAAGCAAATTCAGTTACCCATACAACGCCAATTGGATAAGGCGAATAAATCTGCGGAAAGTTAGTTCGCGATCAGTGGGTTGGGCAAATACAGGAAAAGGCAGTACAAAACGGTGCAACGATGGGATTTACGAAGCTAACGAGATTTTATTGTTATCCCAGTAGAGTGTGCCAGATGGATGGACTCCTCCTGATGAAGATTGCTAGACGTTAGTAAATTTAATTATGTGAGATTGGTAAGAATATTCGAGCCAGAAATTCTGAAATTGATCCCAATAGGTGCAGTGATTGCTAATGATGGATATTGGCTTCAGGCCTTTTTTTAACTAGAACCGCTCGCGGTGGTGCATGATCCCGATGTTGTGGGGCGTGTTCGCTAAGGGCGTGCGAAGCAGCGGGGAGGCCAGCATGGTGCTGGTAGTTTCTGGCCTCAGACTGTCCGGACAGCACAACGTAAGTACACTTTGTTAATCACTCCATTTTTTTTGTGGAACTGAAAGTTCCTTTTTCGAGTTGGGATGGCTTACTGAAACATAGTTGTGGTTCTGCCTCAGATATCGAACCAGATTCCTGCTACAGGTCTTGTTATAGGGTCGGGGGATCAACACCTGTAGTACCTTTTTTGACCTAACTGTTTCTTTGTCTCTGTGTCTCATGCGCCCCCTTTGGCTGGGAGTCTGAGTCTGAAACCATCTTCATTGCCAAACTCTTATTGTCCGAGTACAACGTGCCTGATTTGTTGGCAAAAAATCCACTGTATGCACCATCACGATCGCTTCGACCTAGAGGTTTGGTTCACGCAGAAAGGCAAAACACCAATTACGCTGCTAACAGCTGCTTTGTTGCCATGATCCGCCATTTCATTCAACATCAGTTCATCTGCATTTCGTCAGCGGCTAAACAGATGTTTTAACAACTGACCATTAGTTTTCATGTAAACGACACAGTCAGATGAAATATAAAAATAAACAAAGCATGAAAAAGAATTCCTCCGGAAATTCCCCTAGGAATTCCTCCGGAAGTTCCGTCGGGAATCCCTCATGAATTCCGGCAGTTCCCCCAGGAATTTCTCCGGAAGTTCTCACAGAAATTCCTTCGGAATTTCCCTCAGGAATTCCTCCGAAAGTTCCCTCAGGAAGTCCTCGAAAAGTTCTCTCAGGAATTCCCTCGGAAGTTCCCCCAGGAATTCCTGCGGTAGTTATCTCAGTATTCCTTCGGAAGTTTTCACAGGAATTCCTCCAGAAGTTTCTTCACGAATACCTCCGGAAATTCCCTCAGGGATTCCTCCGGATGAATGAACGAAGATGAAGCGCCAATATCATCTTTTTTCTTCCATTTGATGAAACAAAAAATAATATAAAGCTATCTCTCTTCGACGTGTTCTGTGCCAAGTACAAAAATATAATCGTCCCTCTTTGTCACCAGTTGGACCACGACCTATAGATGGGCAGCATCGAGCCCGGAAAAAAGGTAATTTAAAAAAATCCTTTTTTCGTTTGTAAGAACCATAAATGTTGTGTCTCGCGTCGCGTTTTATGTATGTTTTATCTCCGGAAGTTCGCCGAGGAATTCCTCCGAAAGTTCTCCTAGGAATTCCTGCGGAATTTCGTTTATGAATTCCTGCGGAAGTTAAGGGAAGTTAAGTGATGAACTTCTCGTCGTTGAAAAAATCACATTAATAAAGAATTAAAAAAAAATCCTGCGGAAGTTCCTTCAGGAACTCTTCGGGAAGTTCCCCTAGGAATTCCTGCGGAAGTTCCATTTGGAATTCCTGCGGAAATTCCCTCAGGAATTCCTGCGGAAGTTCCCTCAGGTTCCTCCGGAAGTTCCCTCAGGAATTCCTGCGGAAGTTCCCTTAGGAATTCCTGCGGAAGTTCCCTCATGAATTCGAGCGGAAGTTTCCTCAAAAATTCCTGCGGAAGCTCCCCCAGGAATTCTTTCAAAAGTTCTCCCAGAAATTCCTTCAGAAGTTACTTCAAGAATTCCTCCGGAGGTCATTTCAGTAATTTCTCCGGAAGTTCCCACAGGAATTCCTCCGGGCGACCGACCGAGCCACCGTGAAGGTGATTCGGGTTTTCCTTTTCTAGGGAGATCAACCAATTGATAAACTCGGTTCTTGCCGCCGTTTTTAATAGCCATAGAGTAAATCAGATTCTGCATCAACGTTTTGCACATTAAAATAAACTTCCGGGGTCGTGCGCTGTTTTCATTTGATGAATCGTACTAGGTATATCATTCCACTTCCTAAACTATTTTTCACGAACATAACGGGAGGCAAATCCGACAAGTCAACCATACTTTAAAATTTTAGTCCACCTTCAACACTTCATTTACTTACAAAATTCACACCGCAATCCGTAGTATCCCTTCGTGCATTCGCATTTATCTTTCTGGATACACTTTCCTCCATTCAGGCACTTTTCCGCGCAGATTCCTGTAAAAATAGTCACAGCTCAGAAAATAATGACCACCATCGATCAAAAACATGTTACCTACCTCCTTCGCAGTGTCGTCCCTGGTAACCTGGTGGACAGGAGCAGTTCCCCGGTGCGGTGCAGTTGCCTCCGTTCATGCACTGCGGATAGCACAGGGCCGTCTGGCAGTACTGGCCCATGTATCCCTCCGGGCAGAGGCAGATCTTGTCCTCATTGCAGACGCCCTTGTTGGCGCACTTTTTGTCACACTCTGGATCGGGTCCTTCAAGTTTTTGTTTGTGCAATTCGTGTCATTAAGGTTGGTTCGATTCGAGCAAGATGTAAACCATATTTTGTGTGTGTTTGTGTGATTGGATGGTGTTGGTTGTGATGGAGTCGGAATCCACGGCGATCAGATCACGTGGCCCCGATTAAGGTTGTGAAGATTGGGAAAGGTGTTCGATTTACGAGAGATTTGAGAATAATTTTCAACCCTTTGGTTTCGATTCATGATTAAGTTGTCAATCGTATTACCAGTTACCATGCGCTTAGGATTTGTAAAGTGCGTTTTATTGAATGGAATTGCAGCATTTCTACAACGTTTACCATATTGGCGCCGAAATATGGGCTCTGTGTGAGCAGAAACAGAACAGTTTTGGAAATTTTGATATTTAGAAATGCTGATCAGCCAAGGTAGAAGCATATCATTAACGTAAAACTAGCCTTAAAAGCGATCTACTTATAGGGAAGGGAAAGCATCTATGGTTTTGAAGCGTTCAAAAATTCTAACAAGCGAAGAAGTCGAAATTGGCATCGTAAACGAATCCAGACGCCTTGAATCACATCGGCGCAAACAACCGATTCTAATTGATTGTAAATACGATACGAAAGCATTGAGTGATATGCGCACGTTCGTTTTTTTAGATTGAGCACCCGAAGCAAACACTCTCACAATTCATAGAAAAGTGCATACAGAGAAGAAACACACGCCTTAAATGCGATAAATTTGGATTATTTTCTTTTGGGAAGTTTATCTTTAAACTGTTTAACTGAGAAACCTCAAACCATTGCAATACATGCGAAATAATCATAGAGAGCGCGTACCATAATCGAATAATAAAAATTTTACGCCAATAAAAAACAGACGTGCGTCGTCTGCTCATCGGATGCGCAAAACCGAAAGAGAACAAACTTTCATTGCGAGAGAGGGAGAGAGCCGTACAAAGAGCGCAATGAAAGGAGAGCATAAGAAGTTGCATATCTCAGTCTCAGAAGGAAAATAAGGAGAGGATTAGAGGATCAGTGCAAGAGGAGAGTAAGTGATTATAAATAAAAAAGGCATACACTACCTTGCGAAGGTGCTAGGGAAGAAGTTCTATCATACACACCTCTATGTGCACATTCCTTACGGAGTTTTATTCGGAGTGGCGTGCCGGGCACCGGTTTGCCTTTGCGGCTTTGTATTAGGAGTCCAATGCTGAACACCGCGATGCCTGACACATTTCCAGAGCAGGGCAGTGTCACACTGAACTCTGTAATTGGACGTTGGTGTTAGAAAAATCCTCCCACCGAAAGACTATCCCAAAACACTTACCCTTGGCGTTCTTCGGAACACGACCGCTGGTTTTGATCGAGATGGATGGTGGCTTCAAAATCGTTTCATCCTCGGAGACGAGCCGGTCAAAGTTGTAGTGATATTTTTTCGATCCTGACTTCCAGGTGAAGTTGACGAGGCTCACCTCGGACGGTATGATCGGCAGATACTGGCTGAACATCGGGTCACGAATGTGCGGCGACACTCGTCCGTTATCGATTGCGTAGATCTTCATCGCCACCCCGCTGAAGATCTTCACCTGCTGCTCGTTGATCCAAAGCGATAGATCATCGTCGTACGGTTCTTGGTAGCTGTAGTAGTGATCCTGGCGGGGGCACACTTGGGTCACGATCGTCACCACTAGTATCAAACTGTACTTGATCACATTCTGAAGCAAGTCACGTTTCGCCATCGAGTTGGCCAGCGTATCGTGTCGAAATCGGACGGTTAAACCTGTTGGTGAAAATGGGAAACAAGAAATGCCGAATCGAAATCAATCTTGCAACTTTGTTGCAAATGAAGGAGTGGTTGGCTCAGCGAAACGGTGCTCTGGGTTAAACACTTCGTATTGATTATTGCAGAAGATTTACGGGTCGGGTGAAAAAAACCTCCTCGTTAATCGTCACTTTATCGTCGATTCTCACCATTATTGTTGATAGAGTACCGAACGGGAATGGGATAAAATACGCTTATAAAATCACTCGTTAGTATGGGGAACTAGTCTTATTTGATTTTGAACGAACAAATATTAATTTCATTATAGTAGACGAATCCAACTAAAATAAGAAGAAGGCAAGACGGAAAAAGTTCTGGAAGATTATTATTTTAATAATTTTTTGTATGTTTTCCAAAAATGTATCTGACACATTCTTCGGACAGGTCCAAAAGAGCACCAATTTTTCAAACTCATTTTTTGACATTATCCCATGTTTTTCAATACATAACTAAGTTTTTGACTGACGATTAGTTTAATTGATAATAATAAATAATGGCAATTGTTTAGACATATCTCCTCAAATTGACTGTAATTTGGATTCTAATGCATAATTTTTCACTCTGTTCTAACTTATTCAAAGTTGAAAAGTATAGAAACAGTGCGCTAGCCAGTGTTGGTAGAATCACGCCCGAATCTCACTCATCGAAGCCTTGCGATTCTGCATGGAGAGCATCGCGCATGAGTTTTTCACGCAGAATCGCATCGTTTCGCTCATTCACGGAAAAATGATTTCGCTCCAAAAAGTGTCAATACCCAATCGAAGCGTATTTTATGTTTAGGTATGGATTTGTTATCCATTGTTTTAAGCAAAAAAAGATATTCCGATGAAAACGAGGAAGAACACGCCAAAATCACGCAATGATGCAATTCGCTGGTCGAATCATGGACGATTCTCTGGGCGCGTGAGGTTTGCTTCGCGCTGGATTTGAATCGTGGATGAGATTTGAGAATTCGGGTTTTTATCAACACTGGCCCTAGCAAAGTGGACCGATCAGGTGGAGGACGATTTGTGAACCCTCGGTAGATTGCGTGGTTGGCGACGTGCAGTCATGGGCCGAACTGGAGAAGACTTTTATGTACTGTACAGGCCCCTCCGGCCTTAGCCTGGGAAAATAAATAAAATTATAACAAATAGTCTTCAGGACAAATTCTCTGTGCGATAGCTCCCGTGATTGACCAAATTTGCTGGGCAATCGGGGGAGGCCATTTTGGTCAAATTCCACATTAGCGATCTTGCCAGGAGTAGTTACTTTACAGTAACTAACCAGTAATGCTTCAAGCATCCATTTGCCCGACAAAAAAGGAGCGATTAAATTGGTGAAGCCATTTTGTTCCCATTTGTTTAAAGCGTGTGTAAAAAAAAATACGTCCGCGTTAATATTTTATATAAAATGTTGAAGTGACTCGCGTTTTAGTTTTAAAGTAAAATGCATTTTTTTTCTGTTTCGCCCCGGAAACTTTATATCGCCTTACTCCTGGCCTTAAATTATAATAAATTTTAATAATTGGTTTTAAGTGGTTTAAATATGGGAGTGAGTGCGGGACAACTTCGGGAAAGTCTGCTATGAGACGGGACATCTCTAAAATACAAGAGGTTCGGGACGACTAATAGAGTGATCTTCAAAACAAGTGGGGAGACTGGATGATCCTTGATTAAAAGGAGTGGAAACCTCTTTTGGGATTAATCGATTAACTAGTCTGCACGGTGGGACGCCGTTCGGAATTTAAAACAATTGCCAGGGACATCCATCCATATTGATTTTTGCCATGAAGTAGGACTCTCCAGTAGGAAAAATGAATACTTTATACTTAAATCATTCTGTGCTTAACACATGAAATGAGAGAGGGGACCTCCGCAAGGGATCTTTGCCATTATGTGGGACTCATAACAGAACTACAGACGAATTTTCGACCGATGTTAGCGTTGAGCATGACAAGCTCAATGTCATGAAGCAAAATCAAGGAGAATTCGCAATAGCTTTTTGTGCCCGATTGGTATCGCAAGTTCGGTTGTGTAAGTACAGTCAGGAGGGTTCAATTCGTTTCGTCAGATCACAGATTCTGAAAGGAATATCTAACACAGAACTGGCGAGAACAGCACGCATGTTCAACTATGACACCGAGTTTGTGGTTCAGTCAGCTACGCGTTGTGAAGCCTTAGAAGAAGAGACAAACGAGTCTGGCAGCAAAGTGCTCACCGTTGGAGCTTCATCGTTCAAATATCGACAGACCGGAAAACATATGCATCAAACAAGCGAAAAGCAGCTAAATGAACCTCGTATCGAACAGCGACAGAACGACTCTCGACCCAACCACACCAAGACAAGGAAAATGTAAGTTACATTATATTATATTCTACATTTTGACAACCCGCAGATACATCAGCCGGTGTACCCTGAATAATTTCTTAATATTGAACCCGGCCTATAGAGCTCTGGACCTCACGGAGTTAACTTTGCCGGTTCTTACGTTTATCCTCGCTAGCTCTCCATGGTACTTATGCACCACAACAACCTCAGTCTTGTGATGTGCTAACGCCATCCTCCTTGAGTTGAGCCATTCTTCGACTCTGCTAATCGCGTATGAAGCTTTCAATTCAACTTCGTCGAGAGTGTCGCCTGTGACCTCTGACATCATCCGCAAAGCCTTCTATTTTCACACCAGGCCACAATAGGAAAAAAGGAGGTATTTTTGGCCAAAATTATGAATCCTGCAATAAATGGTGGTATTAATCATAAAAACATAGATAGAAACGAAAAATATTTTTTTCGAGCCTTTAATGGGGTATGGGACCAATTTTTGGCATAGTATCGATTTTAGTCATATTCTACAAAACCAACGGAATTTTGTCACTTTTTTTGGCTTGCAATAAGCCCGCTTGATGCTGGATAAAATATTAACAATTTCCCACATTATCGGCCGCGACGATTTGAAATCGTCGCAAAACAAATTGACGCCAAAATCGTCGCCAGCAGAAATGGCCATAAGATCTGTCAAATCAACTGTGAACAAAATTTTATATACTCAATAATCACATTATTTCCCAAAATTGAGCCCTGTTTTTAATGCAGATTGACATTATTTTCTAATAAAACTAACATAATTTAAGAATAAAGATGTTGGCGACGATTTTGATAGTGCCTAAAAAATGGTCGGCGCGTTTTGTTACCAAGGAAACAGACAATACTAATGGGTTTTACTGTATATTCGTGTCACAGAAAATGGACGCAACACAGTTGATCCTAAAATGATCAAAAAAGCACTATTAGCTTCTGGTGTTGAAAATTCACTGAATAAAACTTAGGAGAGTAGAACAAATTCAATTAGCGTCATATTGTGATATCAACGAAATGGAATTTTATTTATTTGATATTTCCATAAGATTTCTTTCATAAATATAAAAACGTATTGTGACAAGGAGTTATACACATGCACACTACTCATCCACCACTTTATGACACGTTATGATTAAATCTATAATTCGCTTCTATTATGTAGTAATGTCAAAATTGTAAATTTTGAACCCCTTCCCTTCTACTGCGTGACGCTTTTTATGTGTTAGTTGATTTTTTCTTGAATTAGGCGCAACGTTAAGACATAACCCTCCCCCTTCAAATGTTATGTAAATTGTGTTCGTCACCGTTTTCAATTGAAGTGGCATTATTGAGTAACTCAGATGAAAATTGAAAAAGAAGAAGTTTACCAAAACACCTGATTAATCCCCCTAGCGGTAATGTTATCTTTATCGTATATTATAAGAAAATGTTATTTGGCCATAACTTTTGAGCTCATAGTCCGATCCAGCCTATTTCTAATAGGGAGCAATGGAACAACGTTCTCTGGCGAATGAAACTCGTTGCGAGTAAATCGGTTGAGTGTAAGTGCCTAAAAAAAAGTTAAGATAATTTTTGCTCACATACATACAGACATTAACATACACGTACACACAGACATCACCTCAATTCCAGGCCTGGTAGCGGGTCACTTTTTAGTGACTTGGTCACTTTTTTCGGGCTAGTCACTAAAAAGTCTCTTTTTTCGACCTCAAGTCACTAAAGTCACTTTTTCTCGCAAAAAGTCACTATTTTCAACTATTTTGAAACTATTGACTAAGATTTTTTCATAAAGCTTTATGTATCCATCGGAAGATGCTTTGTTCTTGATGGAAATAAAATTACGGATCTTGGCAAAAATTATCACTCTGAAATCGCCAGCCATTTAACTCGCTGCATTGGCATTTCACCAGTAGCTAATTGAAGGTGTTTTACGTCACAATTTATAAATTGATATACAGTAGTGGCGTTTCCCTAACCTCAATCTACCTGTGCACTGGACCTAAATTTAAGGAATTGGTCTGCGGAAATGCAGAGAATAACTAGATGTTAATTAGTTTAAACGACTCTGATAATTTTATTTTCCATTTGGGCTGTCAAAATGTCAAAATTTTCATTTTTTTGGTTCACAGGTAAAAAGTGAGGTTACGCGACGCCACTGGTATAAAGTTATGCAAGCAAGAGACCTGTCGGTTTCGAGTTTTTTTAAACTCAAACTTTATGTAGTAGGGGAAGGTGGAGAGACTTGATTCCTTGGGAGAGTTGATTCTCCCCTGTTTAACCAAGAACTAAACTGCCCTTGCCCATGATCGCATGTTTGTAACACTCGCATTTTTGTTCATTTTGTAAAAAGCCTGTGATTCGTTCACAAAGCTCAATTTCATGAATCTAATCCCACAACAGTAAAAAAGGATTTACTATCTTGCTTATCTGTGGTAAGCTGGAAATGATTGAGTTTGTGGGTAGGATTGACAAACGATTTACAAAATCAACCAAAATACATATGTCACAAAGAGGCGATCATGGACAGTAAAGTAGTATTGTTATAGCATATTTTTATAATAGATCCTCTAGATAAATGATCGTTTTGTGGCAAGTTATTTTTTAATTGACAACCTTATTTACTCTATTATTTACTGTGTTTTGTTCCTCCTGAAGATGTTTTTTAGTGGTTACGCAAAATTAGAACAACTTCTTCCAATAATGATCAAATGCTATCATTTTTTCACAGCACAAATCCATATGCTGAATGATCTTCACTGAAAAAAATGCCATCATTCCACCACAATTTCAGGATATTTGGATTTTGAGTTGTTGCTTCAATTTGAGGAGACTTTATCTCTTATTAGGCATCCATATAAAAATTTGTCTAAAAAATACAAGAAAATATATATTTATTAAGTAGATATCATAGAAAGGCGATCAAGTCTCTCCAATTTTGAAGACAGAATGCGCTATCAAATTCCATAGCAAAAATCGTTCATGAATACGGAAGTCGGAAAATCTGCATATTTTGAAGTAAAAATATTTAAAAGATAAAGAGAGCATGGTCCTTATTGCAAGCAGGAGGTCTAGCGTTCATTGTACATGAATCTGTTTTCTACCAAAACGATCCTACTGTTGTTCCTGTCTTACTAAAAATTCCAAAAACATCCGTGGAACCTATGACAAATCGTAGAGTTCTCTGCATCTTTCTTAAGTAGGTGTTCAGCTAATCCAATGATCGTAATTTTCACTCATTCTTACGAGAAGAGAATGCTCATTCACGCAGATTTTCGCCGAGAAATAATTTTCAGAAAAGAAAATCACTCATCACGGAATCCAAATTTCGAAGTACTGTCATTCTTATAATTTTACGCATGCTGCGACGCAGCCAATCTGAAATTATAAAAATGACAGTTGTGCGTTGCTTCCGTATCGAGTGGTGTGCCCTTGAAAACGCGAGTATTTTCAAATTTTGATTCCGTGAGGAGTGTCCTTAAGAGTGATAACCATATTTCGCTCAGTTCCACTGGCGTAAAAATTTGATTTGCTTGAAGACTACTCATAGTTTTGAGTTGTCTTGCTTTTTATATTGATTAATATTATTAAATTTTGATATTGATTAAATTTTCCGTGGGGTTAAAAGAGAGGGCAATAATTTTACTTAGTCACTAAGTAGATAAAAGTTGGGGAGTACGATTTTCGTTTCTCTTCCGAGTTTTTTCTAAGAGAAAAGAGTGGTGGGTGAAAGGTGTTTTTATTAAAAGACAGGGACACCGTCTTCGACCATAGATAGGTCGTACAGACTGAACACTTAACACCTAGACAACGGACAGCACAAATAACACCCAGTGGACCAGTGGAGAATTTTTCGATCACGAAAAGTTTCCTCCTTACAGGGGCGGGAATCGAACCCACGCTCCATAGCCCATGCGTCTAGACGATTGACGTCGCTAACCGCACGGCCACGAAGCCCGCCACAAATTACGAAAAAAATATAATCCTTCGACCCAAAAACGCTTGATTTCGTCTCATCGAACTTGCAATTGAAATTGGAAGTCACTATTTGGTCACTTTTTCTGCAACTGAAAGTCACTATTTGGTCCCTTTTTTCGTCAGCTTCGGTCACTAAAGTCACTATTTTGAGTGGCTTCGGTCGCTACCAGCCCTGCAATTCGTCGAACTGAGTCGATCGGTATACAACACGAGTGTTTGGGCGTTCTTTTTAATGCTTTTGGAGCAATCATATAGCTTCTACGTATACTTAGTACACGAGAAAGGCAAAAATAGGCATTTTTAAAAATCATATATCTTACAAAGTTGTGAATTTGGGCAGAATTTTATTCATGGTCCTCAAAGCTTAAGCGTTCAATAGTATAGTGCATGATATTTTACTGCGGGGTATTGCGGGGTACCAAACTGTTTTGTTCGTTAAAAACTGCGTGAAATATGCTTTTACAAAACTACTTAAAACTAAATTCTGGACGAAGCTATTATTACATTATCAAGCCTATTGCATAGATCTGTTTAAGAGCTTTGTAACGATATATAAATATATTACTTTTGAGACGAAAATATGGCAAAGCTGGCCGTTTTCCCAAAAAACGTAAAAATATCATTTCTAGGAGGGGCTAGTTTGAACGCCCCCCACCCCTCCCAAAAAAAACTAAAAAATAAAAACCGTCCAGATTATAAAAATATAGGGTCTAAGCTGTGTATTCATCACATTTTACTCGCTCAAATCGAAAATTGGCCTTTTGGTAGTTTTGGCCACTCCTTTATATGGGGCTGTCCTATTGTTAAGCGTAATACTTCGTCATACATGATATTCCACAGAACCGGTCCAAGGATCGATCTCTGTGGGACACCTGCTGACACTTCAATCCACTGCTGACCAGCGTCGGTGTCGACTAACAATATCCTATTCTGAAAATAGCTTTTCAGAATCCTGCACAGATAATCCGGGACTCTCAAGCGATGCAGGGAATCAGCTATAGCTGCCCGGCTACCGTTACTAAATGGATTCTTTTTACATCTCAATCAATACCTCTCCTATTTAAACCACGCGCTATCTTAGCCGTTTCCGTTACCAATCGGATTGCTTCGATGGTAGAACGGCCACCAGCACACTCCGTATAGTCCGTCAATCTATTCAGGATCACTCATTCTAACAACTTACCAGTTGTGTCGAGTAGGAAAATTGGTCTGTATTCCGAAGGCTATCCCGGGGATTTACCAGGATTAGGCAATAGCACCAATTTCTGCCGTTTCCAACGATCTGGGAAGTTTCCTACGTCCAGGCAACATTGGATGCAGCTCCTGAACATATCTGGAGCGGCAAGAATCGCGTGCTTAAAGACCAGGTTAGGAATACTATCCAGACCTGGTGCCTTATTTAGCTTAAGTTTTCTTGTAGCGGTGATAAGGTCATCGTTAGTTACTAGCGGTACCACGTTCACTGACTCGTTCGGTGTGGCGGGCCAGTCCGAGGAGTCAAACCTTCAACGATCCTGGCTAACATCTCCGGGGATTTCATCACTATCCTGTATGCATCCCCCCATGGAGTATTATTGGCCATCCTATACAGCTCTTCAAAGCAGGCTCTCTTACTACATTTGATTTCGTAGTTCAGCGCTCTGCTCGCTGTTTGGAACACCCGGTGTCTTTCTAGCCTGTCCGCTCTGATTCTAGCACGTAGCCACCCTTTTTTAGCTCTTAGACAGGTTATGCGAAGATCAGCTATCGTGCTCGTCCACCAGTGCACCGGTCCTCCTGGGCATTGTTACGTCACATGCTCGTGCTAGGACATCGGATAACTCATCACCACTAAGGCCTAGAGTCCGATTTTCCCACCGTAGTGATTCTTCCAGCAGTTTTGGGTCCGCCATCCTAGATTTACTAGCTTTACTGACCCACCTTGTGGTTCTGTTGGGGGTATAGCTGACCATAAAACGTATTTACTGATGGTCACTAGCAGTATACCCTTCGTGAACCCTCCATTCAGGCTCCACCGTCCATCCCGCGCTGCAGAAGGTCACATCGATGCATGACTCGCAATTCGATTCCCTGAACGTTGACGCTTGGTCCTCGTTCAGCAGGACTACGTTCAGTATTGCTAGAGACTCTAGCAGGATATGACCTCTAGCGTTAGTGAACCGAGAAGCCCAATCCACTGCCCACGCGTTGAAGTCACCTGCTACAGCCAATGGTGTGACCAGACAGGTGTAAGCTTTGTGACTTTCTGTTCCACCCCTCCGGCAAAGCCGACTCCGATCAGGACCTTTGCAGTCATATGATTTATGTCCGTAATCGAAGCACTTGAAGCAGGCCTAAGGTTGTTGGTTTGCGCTCACCGAGCATACCGACCAACCCACCTTCAGCTTGGCCCTATCCAGCACCTTCTTGGCGTCAGCCAGAGGTGCCTGGAATGAGGCAACCAACTTTCCAGCATAACCTTTCCGCAACTGAATCGCGGTATTCTGGAATTCAACGATACACTGATCTCTCACTGCAGCTACCAGTTCAACGGCTTCGGTAATTTGGTCTAGGCTTCGGCATTGGATTATCTCCACTAGACATAGTGCTCTCACCTGAACCGCATCACCCAGTACCTCTTCTGCTATTTTTTTATATGCGGAACTCTTCCGCGCAGCATCCCATTGCATCGCATTGCTTCACCTATGCCCTTCCTGCCATGATCATTGGAAGGTGTGCCCTTTCCTCTACAGGCACTCTCCTTCTTGGCCAGTGGCGCCTTCTTCTCTACCGATTTTCGCTACTTCTACGCCTTTTTGGAGTTCACAACTTACGTCCAGGGCAGGTTTTTCTCCCGGCGAAATTCCGTAGTCCTCGTAGAAAGTGAAACTGGTTTCCGTCGTTCCTTAGGGTCGGCAACCTGCTCAACCTTCTCCCGACGGATCTTAGTAGCCCTCCTTTTGTGCAATACCGGCTTGGCGCTAGCTCCCTTCAGGTCGGTTCCCAAGTAACCAAAAGTTCCTTTAAGAGTACGTTTTCACTTAATCAGCTTCACTGAGCTGCTTAAGCGAAAAACGTACTCTTAAATTAACTTTTGGTTACTTGGGTTGCCATACTGACCTTACTTAGCTGTGGAGTTGCTCCAGTGACAGTCATGCGTCTGCGGAGTTCTGCAGTCTGGCTTTCTACCAGCTGCTTTTGGCAGTCATGTTGCAGAGGGTCAGCGCGGACTTCTTAAGGTCCTTACTGTACTTCTCGGCGTTGTCCAGGAAGGACATGATTACGTCCGTTAGGTCTTTCTGGTCTTTCTTTTCTGGCCTCCGCTCTCCTTGTGACTGTTCAAGTAACATTTCAACCGTCTAAGACGAGTTTAGTACTTTCCATTTAATTCCAAAACGCTTTGTTATCTTTGCAGATACGCATTTCGACCTCAAATGTGAGGTCGTCTTCAGTGTCTCGTCAAGCAAAGATAACAGAACGTAGTGGAACGTAGAAACAGGTTCCTGGCCAAAATATCTACGTAAGTTTGAAGTACTGGTTGGCAATCTACATTCAGAAAACGGCATAATCATAAAAGAGGGAGAGCAGTTATTCCAGAAAACCTTCAACGAAAAGCTTTCCAGATAGCCCATGGAGGGCATCCCGTGACTGCAAAGCTTAAAAGCATACCCCAAAGTTCCCCAATGGAACGTATACTTGCCCCTAAGAATAACTGAGAAACAGTTGCTATCGGTTTTAATGGGTCATATTCGAGGTTTGGTATAGTCTACATTCTTGTTTTAGTTGAATACAGATCAAGATTGCTCGCACTTGCTTATTAACTGTTCCTAGAAGTAATTCAAATTATATGAAAAATTCATTTCGTCATCGTGCAATCCAAAACTGGAATAACATGCCGCCTAGTTGCAGAAAAGATAAAAGCCTAACTACGTTTAAAAACGCTCTCAAACAGCTTTTTGCCAGGGAATAATTAGGATCATTGGTGTTAAAATAAGATAGAGCAAAGGTAGCAACATATACTTTGAAAATCATTAGTAGATTACTTATGTTGTTATGAAGTAGTATTAAATAAAATAAATTTATTTTTGCTCACCCGGTGAAATCTACGAGCTTTGAGCACACCAAAAGTGTTCTGGAAAACATATTTGTTAGGAAAGGTTTTTCTAAAAATATCAAAACAGAGCGGTCCACGTTTTAATGGTTAGGAGTTCTCAAAATATTGTTGATCGGGGAATCCAGACCGTCTACTCAACTGCGCTATTCCCGCAACAAAACGGTCTTGCGGAAAAATATATGAAATTGATCAACAAGGCAATGGCAACCGCTGTTTCAAATGGTACTAACGATATGGCTGTCACTAAGATTGCACCAGAAGAAATGCTTTTGTCGTGGGGAATGGTGAGTTCATGTTCTGAATATGTCCCCGAATAAGTTTTATTTCTATGCATCACTGAAATTTACTTTTATTAAGTACATACGGAAGAAATACAGCGATAAGATAACTGTTTTGTTAAAACTTGAAAACTTGAATTCGAAAATTGAAAGCCGAGAGAGAGGCGGGCGCCATCATATCTAGAAGATTGTGTCAGATTGGTGGAATAAAAGAAAGCAGCAAAGCTTATATCTACTGTAACAAATCATCAAAGCTGAGTACTGAATAAACAAGGTATCGTATGGAATTTAATATGAATAATGGTCAGTAGGGTGCCAATGAAAATCGACTTTTAGAATTTCAAAAACGGGTAGATCAAAAAGGGTAGTTTCTCCTCGAAAAAAGTCCCTATGCTAAATTTCAGCTCAATCGGACTTTGTTAAGGGTTTGACCAAAGCGGTCAAACTTTGATTGTTTTGAAACACGAAAATTTCCAAATGCCAAATGTCTTAAAAATGCATGAAACGTCGATATCTGGTGTTGTCTCGACGTTTCATGCATTTTTAAGAAAAGGTGGAAAAAATAATTGATTTCGAAAAATGTTCAAGTTCCAAAAAGTCAATTAAATTTTTTTTTTCGAGATAACACCAGATCTCGACGTTTCATGGATTTTTAAGATATACGGCATCGAAAAAAAAATTGATGAGCATGAGCATGAGCATTATGACCGCACAATTCGTAGTTGCTACTCCGTGATTGACTGAACTTGCGAAATTGTACAGGGAACACAATGAATGGGGCTTGGGATTAGCTACCCATTCTCAATGTACACGTTTCGGGAGCTCAAATATTTAAAGTCAATAACGGCGCCGGCCACGTCCTTACGGTCATATAGGAATGGAAGGCTTGTTAGTCCGACTCTCGTTGCTACTAGAGACCGAGTATACCTCTGCATCTCCACGGTTATCTTGGGATAGGATATCGTCTTAGTTACAAAGGATAATTTATCTGAATTCACTTCGGTAAGCGATGCGATCTATGGGATGGGAAATAACACTAATACGAGTTAAAAGTTAAAAAACATGCACGCCCGGTGGCATATGAGAGCTAAAGAGATTCGCGTTTTGAACGACCGCGCGGAAGCGCAGCACTCTGTACTCATTTGCTCGATGGCTACAGCAAACTATAGAAGAACTCGCTTTTTTCGACCGCGCGCGACATGCGCATGAGCCACCGAACACAAGACAGATATTTTATGTCTTTCCCGACGACTAAAACACGCACTACACTTACTTGCTCGATAGCTACCCGACTAGAAGAGCATATCAAAATTTTATCAGGTTGTGTTATGATGTTATACTAAATTCTTCTAACAAAATTTGATATAAATTTGATGCAGGATGTTGTTAAAATAACTCAATTCATATCAAAACTCTCTCATGACCTAACAGAAAAATAACATATTTTGTTACAATTATTTATAAAAATAACACATCATGTTATGTATCTCAGCTCCAAAATAACTAGATTTTAACACAATCTGTTATAAAACATAACACAAATATAACTCAATAAGATATTAATAATGACATACTTTGTAACATAATTATAACAGGATGTGATATTAAACGCAATACCTTTTGGGTATATTTTCGATTGTAAAAATAACACTAATAATATTCGTTTTTATGAAGTTTATTTGTTAAAAAACAATTAAAACAGGTTCAAATGCCAGAAAAACATTAAAATGTTAGATTTGAATGGAAGTAAATCAGCTCATCACGTCTCAGACTAAAATATCGCGATTGACAAATTAAAACAAATTAAAATTTCTTTGAAATTCAGAATCAATTAAAATATGACATGACGCGATCAAATTACTTGTTGCCGTAATATGAAATAACTCGAGCCATTAGAGAACGACAATCCTTCATTTTTATTCCCGCCACACCAGACGAATCTCCTTGATAACGACGATGTTCGGCAAAACGCACTAGAAGAGAATATGCTTTAGTTCTAAAAATTATGTTTTTTTTATGGACTCACTTTCAATATATTCCACTTTTTCCGGTTCAAGACGAATTTTCTCTGCAGCTCCAATTTCTCGGCATGATTGTTCGCCTACCTTACGATCATTTGGGTTATTCGACATATGATCACTGACAGACATGTTCTGAAGTCCTTCGCGGCAGATTTCCAGTAGCAGCAATATAATGAATATGTAATCCCTACCTCCAGCAGTTTCCGAAAATCTCTTCAATTTGGCTTATGGGGAAATTCTGCCTCTTCTGACACAAGCACTTTGACATTCAACGGATCAGTTAACGAAATGCAACGGTTGTTGCTTTCTTCGTTCAAACGTTTGAGTTTCAAAATTTGGGATGAAAGAATATTGTTTTGCTGGATCAAGTGATCTATTTTTGGCTGCTGTCCACAATCCGCATACAGAAACTGTCAATGGAAGTCATAATGATTTGTATGAATTATCAAATATCTATTAAGTTTTGTAAAAGGATCGAAGTAAAAATTTTAAAAATCTTTTTCAATAAAGGCGCTTTAGCTATTTTTATAGCTGCTCACCGATACAGATTGATAGTATTGAGTGGACTTGTCTTGCAAAAAATCCTTCCATCCTTTTGAAATCGTTAGCTAGGATTAGGAAATACTTACCACCGGCTGATTGCTCTGTCATAGAAGCTGGTAAAGGTGCTCTCATCTCAAAAGGGCACTCGCTGATCAAATCATGATCCGTATCGGACATATCGATGTCTGAACGTACAACCGTCGAAATTGCTGCGCTGCTGCTAATATAAGTTTTCTTGTATTTAGGGAATGACTTTTGACTGGGCTCTGTGGTTCGCGTTGGTTCGCCTTTCGAAACCGGTCTTGGTGTGTAACTTTTTGTGATAGGAGCTTCTTTGTCAACACGAACAATGATTTACCTTTAGCTCTTTCTACTACTTTCACAGATTTGGGTAGTTAAGTGTTCACGCTACAGTCATCTTCATCGCTTCCCGTGTTCTAATTCCAATCCCGTAGTATTAGATCGGATGTCCAGAAGATGCTTGTTGTGATCGTTGTCCATATCGATCAACCGGACACTGACTGTGGATTTTTCTGCATGTTGTGATCTTGCTTTCGATGTCGGCTGTATCGTTACTGGAACTGACGGTGCAGATGGTTCTTTCTCATGTGCCCTCTCTTGGATTGGCACGGCCCAGATTTGCAATGGTCTCGGCTATAAAGAAAGAGTTTGTTTTATTTGAGGTTAGGCTAAAACAACAAAAACATTACCTGTTCAGGATCCAACAAAAACTCCAAGTTTTTAGTTTTCGCTTCATTCCGGACGTTTTTGTTCGTGGATTTTTTGGCTGCTCGTTTCTGTGTAGGTTTTCTCGCCGTTTTTCCCATTTTATTATTTAACCGCAGCACGAAAAATCCCGACACACGCTGAAACTGATAGGAAGGTAAAATGGTTTGACGTTTGACAACAGGGCAAGAACATGGTTGCCATTTATTTGAATTCAATTTTGGTTATTATTTTTCGGAAAGTTTTTTTGTTTTTTTAACATGAAGAAAAAATTACTGTTTTTCATTTGATTGTTTGCTTTTTTATCTTTTTGTAAAGAATGTTCTAATGAACGGGCACCTCGACCAGGAAGGTACTGCCACAAAATATATAAGTAAATTAGGGAAACGAAAAATAAATTTCTCCGGTCTTAGCTCACTTACTCTATTCTTCAACAATTGATCATACAAACTTTGTCAGGAATCCTTGTTTTTGACAACTTTAATATTTTTTCAAATTAAAAATATAAAATAGAGTAAGTGCTGCAATTGGATATTTGTCCAATATTCGCCTCGACACAATATCACCCCGATTCTACTGGCCGGTTTATACTGCAGCCCTATTTATATTTTTTCTTTTCAATTTTCAAAATGGGTTAAGCTCCAAAAATAATGTGCTCTTCTGAAAAGTTGTCAAATAATGGACTGAAACAATAAAAGGAGATAGCTATTTTGACGTGAAAGGTTAATTACACTTAATACTCGGATATTCTGATTTCTCTTTCCCTTCGTCACGAAACACGAGGGAAACGGAATGTCAAAAATGCTGATTTGTTTTGATTCTGCGTTCCGTTTTTATTTTCTCAATCCCTTGTGCTGAATGACATCTGAACCATTTATAATTTGAGCGTTTTTCAAGCAAACGGGGTTTCAATTAAAAACGATCATATTACTGGGGGTCCACGGTATGTAGCATCAGAGTCTTTACTAAGGGTTAATTCTCAAATATTACAAAAATTACATAACGCCAATGTTGATCATTTTTAACTCCTACCCACCCTCTCGAAACGTTGCTTGCAAGAATGATTTCTGAAATTTGAATCTGCCGTAACGCACTAACTGATTCCCTTCCACCCTCTAAAGCGTTATATAATTTGTGAATGGGCTCTACTACATTCAGTGAAGTTTGCAATGTCATTTTATTTGACAAAAGACAAAATAATAAAAGATTTTAAACTATTTGATATGGGAACAATGTTTTAGGGTTGAGATATGGTTCAAGACAGGTGTGATCTAAACTATTCTGAGCGTGTATTGGTCTTCAAAATAATGTAAACATTAAGTGACGTCACATTCGTTCTGTCAGACAAGGTAAAATCATATACTTATAGTTAAGTACCCTAGTTCACCCTCTATATTAAATTTGTAAACATTGACCTCATGATAAACCACGTATTTAAAGTCAAGTAAAAAACTGTTAACATTGCAACTTATATGATTTGAACAAAGACATATGACGTCACGCTTACTCATACAAGGGTAGTGTTTACATGTTTTAACTGTTTTTAGATGCGAGGGAATTTTGATATGGGGAATGTCATATGAAGCTTGTAATGTTATGTCATTTATGATATAGTTTATCTAGTGATTATTATCAATCTACTGGACAGCTGCTAAAATGAGTGGGAAACGACGACCAAATCACTATTGGCTAATGGAACCATGGTATAATCAAAAATATATGAAAAAGGTGAGGTACAATAAAAAAATTTAATTTAAATGAATTACTATTTTTATTTTATAGCGTATAACAGATTCGACCCGTTGTGATTCTTCTGAAAATCCAAATGCTGCAGTAGGTGACGAAATTCCATTTAACATTGGAAATGTTCAATCAGGTAATTTACTAAAACGAGTAGCAAAACAATTACCGGTTCAATATTTTTTCTATGTTATCAAACAATGTAGCATTAATACTGTTTTTATTTTATATATTTTAGAATTTAATCTAATGACTCCTACAATGGATAACCATACAGTAAACAAATCTTCCGATACTGAAAGTTTTACTCTGACACGACGGAAAATAGCTTTTTAAATGAAAGCTACAATCATTCAAATTTATCAGCAGCAAGTTCTTCAGAAATAGGCGATACACAAGACACACGCCAAAATTACGATGATGTTGTTGATGATGCTACAGATAATATTTTATCGGTAAAAATTATATAAATATATTAAACTCGATTTATTGGTTGACTCGATAAGGGAACATCCACAACTTACGTAACGCTCAGATGGGGAAGGGGGGTTGACCGAAGTGTGACAATCTATACAAATATTTTCAATTATTCATACAAAAAGTGTGACATAGTGGGGAGGGGGTTGAAAATGGCCAATTTTTGCGTTACGTAATTAAAGGATCTTCCTTAATTCCAAGAATCACACACAATTACCTAATTTCAGCTGTATCAATTCTTGTTATAATTGAAAATTTGAATACCATTATTGCTCTTTTTTGGATCCCTTAGTTAAAGATAGAAGATAATATAAATTCCATAAACCTCATTATATTTAAATCTAATTCTGTCTAAAACATTTCAGCAGTATATCACAGCTTGTGATGAATATATAAACTTCAGAGAAGATATTCGAATCAGTGAAATCTTGTTCATGATACTGAATGTTTATATCAAGTATAAGCTACCACAACAGAGCGTAGAACATTTATTACGGATGTTCAATACAATATCAACAAATAACTGTTTTCCGGAGACATTTGACTCGTTCAAGCAGATGTTCCCAAAGGACTATGGAATGGACCGCATTTATTTCTGCAAGAACTGTCAATATGGGTAAGACAATTAAATACTATTCGATACTGATAAATATTACATTGAACGTAATGTATTCTAGGTATTGCGGCACACCTAATGCGGAAACTGTTTGTCCTGTAAAGGATTGCAAATCTTCGGAAAAAGATTTTTTTGTGGTGTTTTCGTTGGAGCATCAAATTCGAGAAACTGTTTTGAAGTATTCCAAGCAGATAAAAGATTATGAGAAGTACGTTGTTGAGAACGATGTGTGTGATATCAACAGAGGAGTCCTAGCACAGACAGTAATGTCACGTGAAGATGGGAAATTCATAACTCTCTCTGCGAATGAGGATAGCGCTGCACCGTATAAAAGTACTACGAAAAAGCCGATGTATCCACTTTTCCTCACAATTAATAATTTGCCTCCTCAATTAAGATTTGATAAAAACAATCTTATACTTGCTGCTTTGTGGTTCAACACGGGAAAACCTGACATGGCCCTTTTCCACAGGAATTTCATTCAACAAACTAGACAGCTTCGTGGAGGAATTCAAATAGGTTCCGACCTCTACAAAATACTGGTGCTCCAGGATTGTATGGATTCAGTAGGTAGATGCGAAGTTATGTGCTCAAAGCAGTTCAACGGAAAATTTGGTTGCACCATCTGTCTCCACCCTGGTCAAGTGATAAATAAGCAGGTCCGCTATCCTTACCAACAAACGAAATCAAATCTTCGAGAGAACTGGTCCACAAGGAAACTTATGATGCAAGTTCACAACTCTGAGGAAAAGAATCAGCTTATGGAATAAAAGGCATAAGTGTTCTCACTGGCATTCCAGACTTTGACATTATCAGAGGGCTGCCACCAGATTACATGCATATGGTTAATTTGGGTCTCATGAAGTTAATATGGGAAATTCTTCTAGAAGGAGACGCTGATAATAAATCCCAACCATATCACTTGGGTAACTACAAAGATCTGATAGAACGAAGGCTACAGGCAATTCGACTACCTAGCAGTTTTCCTAGACGGATAAGAAAAATAAACGAATATGCCAAATTCAAAGCTAGTGAATGGGAAACAATACTTTTTCACTGTATCTATCCATGCTTTAACGACTTGCTCCCAGTCGAATACATGAATCATTTAATGTTGTTGAGTACCAGTATTTTTCAGCTCCTGGGATTACAAGTATCGAGAATCACACTTTCATCTTGTGAGAAACAGTTAGATCTATTCGCCAAAGATTTCGAGAAACATTATGGACAAAAGAATATGGTTTACAACGTTCATTTAACCTCTCATCTAACGCAAACCGTTAAAAACCTTGGAGCACTTTGGAACTCGTCATTATATCCGTATGAAAACGGAAATGGAATGTTAATAGGATTTCAAACCTCGAAAAATCATCCTGTTCTTCAGGTAGCGCAAAAGTTTTTATTGAATAGAGTTTGCCATTTCTCTGAAGATGACAGTTCATCATCGGTGAAAAATTGGGTCTCTAAATTTTGGAGTGCTCCACATCATAACACAGAATTTAGTAACAGCAATCGCTTTATATTGCCTGAGAATATTGACAGAGATATCGACGTGAGAAATGTGCAGTTTTGTGAGATCGGAAAATACTATTGCAAAGGGGTTAAAATTTGCACAAAAGAATTATGTGAGAACTTTGAGTATGACGATTCATTCATTTTTCTTAACGGGGATTTCTTAAATATTTGTCGTTTGTTAATTGATTCTAATAGTAATGTTTATGTGTTGGGTACAGTTTTACTTACTACAAAAATATTTGAAAACATGTGCATATATGATATTTCTGATAATCTGAAATTAACTCTCGTCAATGATACACTCCGATTATGTGTGAATATTGAAATACCAGATCAAAAAGACCAAGGACGAACTAAAAACTATATTTCGATTTGTAAACCGAAAACGCAAATAGATTAGATTGATATTGTAGCAAAATATGTTTACGGCAAAATGTTAATTATAAGGCTGATATTATAGAAGAATTTATATATGTATATATATATTTTTTTAAATTGGAAATTGCTGAAAAGCATAAAAGAAAAACCATGATATCAATAGGGGAAAACTTACTGCCCACAACTCAAACAGTGTTTGGCCATTGCTCGGAACGCAAAAATCAATATGATCTATTCTGAATATGGGGATGTCAAACCGTATAGCCACCAAACAGCAACTTGTCGTAGGTTAACCGGAACAATCAGTGCTTAGTTCATAAAATCAGTAAGTTTTAGAATCTGATCCATGTGCATATTATACTTTGTCATAAATTATACATGAAACACGATGGAAGGAAAAATATCAAATTTTGTTATATTTAGGTTATAAATATACACAAACGTGAGGACGCTCCTTTCTAACAAAATTTGATATATTTTTATTACAACTTTTTTAGAGTGAAAAAACTTGAAACAAAATTTTAACAAAATAAGTTATAAATATCTTAATTTGTTAGTTTTCTGTTACGTTTTTGATATGCTCTCCTAGTCGGGTACTCTTATTACCGGCCGCGCAATGCAGAACAAATATTTCGGCCGATCGCGCGATCGTTCTGCAATCCGAAACAAGAGAAATCACGCACTGAACTCTTTAAGATATACGGCATCGAAAAAAATTGATTCCGAACAAGTTTTTAAGTTCCAAAAATTTTTAAAGCCCCACAAAGTCCATTTTTTCAAAAAAATTCTTTTTCAAGGTAACAAAAAATCTCGACGTTTCATGCATTTCTTAGACATTTGGCATCAAAAATAATATTGAATACCGCCATCGGGGGTGACAATGGGTCTGGGGGGTGAGAATGGGTCATCGCTCTCACCGGCACCCTGGAGGTCGGATAGCAAAATCGTTCAAAAAGGTCCCTTATATTTTAGCCTTCTCGCCCTCAGATACATTCAATGTAATCTACAAATCCTCTAAGTAGTTGAAACAGTGACCCATTCTTACCCCCATTTGACCCATTGTCACCCCCGACGGTATCAAAAAAAAAACATTCAAGTCCCAAAAAGTCAATTAAAATACATTTTTTTTTCGAGATAACACCAGATCTCGACGTTTCATGCATTTTTAAGACATACGGCATCGAAAAAAAAATTGTTCCGAAAAAAAAATTAATTTAATTTTACAGGATGATACCAGATCTTGACGTTTCATGCATTTTTAAGGCATTTGGCATTAAAAAATCGATTTCGAAATTTTACCGTGCCCCCCACCCCTTTATTGGCAAATTTTCGTATTTCAAGACAGTCAAACTTTGACCGCTTTGGTCAAACCCTTAACGAAGTCCGATTGAGCTAAAATTTTGAATAGGAACTTTTTTCGAGGACATGAAACTTTTGAGCACAAATTTTTCCCATGCACTCTATTGGCAGTAACGAAAATTTCATCTCACATACATTTTTCGAAACAGTTCCTAGAAAAATCTATAGCGGGAGTAGTGAGAATTTTTGTACATACTTTTTTTCCTCCTTTCATCAGCTGCTGTACTGGTCTCAGCGAATTGACGAAATTTGCTGGGCAATAGGCGGAGGCCATTTCGGCTAAATTCCACACGAAATATTGTGGAATTTGGCGATGAGTTGCGCGCTATACAAAAATAGACCGTTCTAAGTCGGAGATGAATCGTTGTGTATGAACGGTCGTATAGACGTCTGTGAAGTGTAGTTGAGCGTACCAAACATCCCAAGCGCCACACAGTAACGGACTTGATCAGAGCCATGGCCAGTGTTCATCAATAGTACTGTCATATGAATCACAACCAGACAGTACTCGACGAAATTCAACGGCGTATTCAACTCCACTCAACGTATAATCGTGTGAGAAATTGAAGTCAGCTCAGTACGGACCGCCATGCAACGCCAACTGCACAGGAAATAGCCGCACTTCAACCTGCTGCCTTTTTTTCCTACACATGCATACATGGGTCGATGTACGTGGTAGCCAGAGAACCGATAAACGTTGGAGTGTATTGATCGCCATTTGGTGAACCTGATCATTCAAAAAGTTACCTCCGGGTCATTTAACCGGTTCCGGATCTCTCCTCCGCGATCAAAGAGGGAGCAGTACAGCTTAAGGACTTCGACTTCGGTAACTTCTCGGCGGTGTAGGCTAGATTAACCATCGACGACTAGGTCCGATCGTTGCGCATTAAATGAAGCATGTACGGAAGACTACTACACCCGATTCTTTTTTTACACGGGGGATGCGTTCCGTGTAAAAAAAGTTTTCAGTTCAAAATTTGAAAATCCGTGTAAATTTTTTTTTATGATTTCTCGACGAATCATGCAAAATGGAGCAACTTTGCAAAAATTTTGTTTGGGATTTTTTTTACATGGCCGTGTAAAAAAAAATCCATGTAAAAACAGAATCGGGTGTATATAGAATTCAGAAGATAAATTCGAGCACATTCCTAGGAGGTACAAGCCTAGACAACATCATAACATCCTTTTGTTAGTATGTCTGAAACTCGATTTTTGTAATTATGCAACTTTTGTGAAAATTGTGAAACAATTGTGTTGCAACAACATGTGAAAGATTTAGTTCGAAAAATGTATTGGAGGGTAATCACTTCCTTCGGTGGGGTTTGATCCAAGAAACCAGTACGCTAGACAGGTGCTTTCCCTACTCCTCAATCGTCCTCCGCAGCTCAGAAGACTAGTGATGAGATCAAATTTCCAACACCAGGGACATAGCCGAACTCTCGCAATTTATTTTTAAAACCAACTTTTTTCACACGCATTGTTTTTGTGCAATGCCAACCGAGTTCGAGTAAGATGAGTATTCAGTCATGTCTGGCATCCAAACACAGCTTCATCAGCAATTGCGCATCCTTTTGTTACCACATAATGATTTGGGACTTATCAGTATCTGTTATATGGAAGATACGTTCGAAAATCTGAGAATGTTTGGTAAAACGTGAAGCATAAATCGTGCTAAACTAAGTAGGAAAATGACCAATCTTGACTTGAACCCACGATATCCTACTTTCAAGGCAGAAGCGGTAACGCTCTACCACACTACCAGTGATGTCGTCAGAGTGTGCCTTGATTTACGAATTCGATAGAAATATTGTTGGTGCAGCCAATTTCCGTTTGTTCCAAATAACTATCAATATGTTGAGATTAACAAACAATTGGTTCAATTCCTAAAGTCGCTTTTCCTTCGGTTGTGTGAAATCGAATATTGTTTTCTAACGATCGCAGCATTTCTCAGGCAGAAGAAAAATAATCCCATTCAATTCCGTGGCTAAAGCCTATCGATCGCTTGTGAACCGAATGAAGTTTTTATAGCTTTTAATAAGCGATTTAATCTCGTGCCATTAAATCACAATTGCTGCGATGCTCCTGTGGATGAAAGCCAGTACCCCAGCCGCCACTAGTTAGTGGCTCGTTCAGCACGAAGAACGTGGAAACAATCAACGAGGTAAACGTATGAATGGTTCTCTCTTAACCCAGCAAGGCGCAAAGCAAGCAAACCCACAAACGACGAAAACCCTAATAAGCCGGCACCCTGCATGTAAACGGTGCAGTCAGCCGTACGGTGCCAATGTCCGTACAGCTTTATGAGATAAACAAATAATGTTGTTGCTTCAGGAGATAAGCCAATGCTGTTGGAATTGTTTATTCATGTTAACAATGTCGAACTATGTTTCTTGCCTATTTGGGTTTTTGTGTGATGCCAATTATGCATAATGAATGGCATTTGATGCTGGAAAATATATCACAGAATATTTTTGAACATGGTTGTATTGAGAGTTAATTCTGCACACATTTCGGCCCCGTACGGTACCGATTGTGGCGAATAATCAAACAAAAAAAAACACAAATGCAAACGTGCGCTTAAGAACCTCAAGCAAAACAATCTACTGCTGCACGATCATGGTTGCCTGGTGCGAAGGTTCTTAATATGGAAATATGAGTAGGCGATGTGCGATCACGTTAGCGCTAGAGGCGAAAAGGAGCAATCAATCCTTTTCTCGAATGCGTCGGAAGAAGATGCGCCCGATCGTCGTTGAAACGTGGAACGGCCTAATTTGACGATCAACTGTCAGCTCACGCCGGAGAGGCTCGTTCAGTGCCAACAATGCCTCCAGGGATTGCACCAATTTGCGCCTTCCTCGAGAATACGATCATCAATCTTAATTATTCACTTCCTTTTTAATTTCATTTAACTAATTATATCGGTCTGGTCGCGTTCGCTCTCACGCGCACGCCCCCGGGTCTCAACGCCCAAACCTATATACGGTTCGTCGCCTTTTGCTCTCTATCCTTGCACTCCGCTCTCTTTGGTTGCGCTTCAACGTATCCACTGTTGCTGTGACCGGTGCGGCGTACGAGCATTTCAAGTGCAGGCAGCGTGAGAGAGTTCATAAGGCTCGAAATTGAAGTTAATCCATTTAAGTATTTAATTGTTGGTGTCTCTCACGTCCCGCTTTTGTTTATCAAAGGGCCAAATCAAGGGATCCTTTATATTTTCAACTGATTTCGTCACCTACACTTCAAGTCACATCTATCTCACGTGCGTTACTTCTTCTATTCCATTCACAAAGATAGTAAGACCCTTGTCCAACACTGCAACATTCTCGTTAGCTTGTTTCAAGTCCGCCCCTGGTAGTATTTATCCCTTGTTTAATTTTTTCACATCTTCGCGGCTTCCTCTTTCATCCTCCACCGAACCGATATCCTCCCATATTTCTTCGGTCTTTTCCTTTTCTCCAGTTCCTTTCCTCGACACTTCCCGACCGACTGACTGACTGCAGCCGCACAATCGACCGATGCTGTGCGACTTTTGCGGTGTCTTTCCCAGACGTAGAGGCGAAGTTATTTTTTTTTTGCACGTTTCTTGACCCAAGATCTTCTGCTCCCGCATAGCTTCACGATAGTGAAATGAATTTGTTTAAATATAAAACGCATATAATGAATGATTCCCAAGCAAGAGCAACGTTTGCCTAGCACTAGACGGAGGAGGAACAGACGTTGATCTCTCCAGACGACGCACGGAATAACATTCAACAGATGTTTCAGTTTAGTTTATCCGCAATAAATTTACCCCAGCGCACAATCCTGAGCTAGCTGAATGGTTTCCAACGAAATTTTCGATACACACTTCTGGTAGTATATTTCCGGCTCTACCAACGTCAACGCGATCAAGATCGGTGTGGTGCACTTTTCTAGTTCACGGAGCGCACCATATTACCGCACAGCTGGACACGATTTTTCAAATTTATATGACTTTGAAGATGAGCAAAAAATCTGAACGCGCTAACTTGTGGAGTCTGGTTGCTCCTTGAACCGTATTCGGAGACGTTAGTCGCTGGACTGGTTTAGATTCGAGTGGAGAATGTGCATTAACTCTGCGGGGATCATGCGATCGGTGAGAGAAAACGGCATGGAGAGAATGCAAACAGAGATTCATATGAGAGTGTGAAACTGAGAGTAATATATTTTGGAAACACGTTGTGGAAATATTGTTAACCCAAGGACAGTAGTGACGGTAGTGACCGATCAGGATTAAGTTGAGTCCCCCGTGCCGAATATTGTTGGGTTTCTGCAATTTGTACCATGCGCCAATAAAAAAATAGCCGTTGCTCAAGTTTTCGTGTAACAGTTAAAATATCATAAATCAATAATCAGGATCATATTCTACAGCATCATATGTATACATAAAATGATAAAATGAACAAAATACCACAGGTTTGGTCAGGTCAGGTCAGGTTTTGCAGCATCCGAAGAGATCCGTTCGAACTGTTTGAAACCTTTACAGTAATAAACTATATTGGACTGGACTTGCAATGAAAAAGAATGTGTTTCTTTTTTTGTGTTTTTTTTTTCAGCAGTGAGCACGCTTATTAGCCAAATGAAGTGACATGGACTGTCTGGGACGCCACAGAGTTGAATGTGGCCGATGCCGGCACCAAATGGCAATGATAACAGGACCTGATTTCAGTAGGAGTTTGAAGGTCCGTATTTTCTATGACAAAGATCTAATAAGCGAAAACGGAGAGCTGTTCGCAGAACTCTGTGGTAATAACAACATGGTGATCGGAGGATCGATCCTCCCTCATCAACCGGTTCACAAGGTCACGTGGGTCTCCCGTGAAGGCTTTACAGAAAATCAAATCGACCAGATCTGCATCAGCCGAAAATGGAAACGGAGCCTTCTTGATGTACGAAATAAACGTAGTGCCGATATTGCGTCTGATCATCACCTCTTCATCGGTGAAATACGCCTGCGCATTGCGCGGATTCTTCGGCAGGAGGAGAGATTTGGACGACGGTTCAACACACGACTGAAAGATGCCACGGTGAAACGTTCTTTCGTTGAAGAACTGAAGAAGCGTGCTTCAGATATTCCGGAAGGCAGCGTGGAAGATCAATGGACCCCCATCAAGAATGCCTTTATCGCCACCAGCGAGAATAATCTGGGTGAACTGCGCACCCAGAGAAAACAATGGATCACCGATGAGACCTGGAGGAAGATAGAGATGCGAAGAGAAGCCATAGCCGCGATAGAGCGATTAAAAACCAGATGAGCCAAAGTCAACGATTTTCTGCTCTGGAGAAGGAAGTGAATCGCTCATGTCGATGGGACAAGCGAGCGTAGGCGGACTCTCTGGCCGACGAAGGAGAAAGAGCCGCAGCAACCGGGGACATTTGCCTCCTCTACGATATCCCACGACGCTTAAGCGGGGCGAAGATGAATGCAACGATGCAACGACAACTTTTTCAAGTGCCAGCCAGGCCACCACCACCTCGCCATGATCTGCCTAGGATCTGACGACACGCGTCAATACCGAAGCTCCATCAATCGCAGCCATCCAAAGCATGAAATCGAATAAAGCCCCAGGGGTCGATTGCATATCAGCCGAGATGCTCAAAGCTGACCCCATGTCATCCGCTCAACTACTGCATCGTTTATTTCATAATATCTGGGACATAGCACCTTTCCCGGTCGACTGGATGCAAGGTTTCTTAGTGACGGTACCCAAAAAGGGTGACCTGAATGTATGCGATAACTGGCGAGGCAGTATGTTACCGTTCTCAAAGTTCTATGTAAAGTTATCCTAGCCCGGATCAGGGTCACGCTCCGTATAATTCTGGAGCAGATCAACGAATTTCACGAGTCCCTTTACTTGGTATTCATTGACTGCGAAAAAGCTTTCAACCATCTCAATCACGAGAATATGTGGGGCGCCCTGAGACGCAAGGGAGTCCCTTAGAAAATCATCGACCTCATCGAGGCACAGTATGAGGCCTTCTCGTGTAGAGTACGGCACAATGGGGTCTTGTCCGACCCTATCTGGTTCGTAGCTGGTGTGAGGCAAGTATGTGTTCAATCATCGTTACTGTTCCTCATTGTACTTGACGAGATTCTGGTAGAGGTGCGATTGACCGTGAACCAAACCGCGGGCTGCTGTGGCAGCCTATAACCATGGAGTTCCTAGACGACTTCGAATTGGCTGATTACGTTGCACTCCTCGCTCATATATGCAGAGTAAGCTCAACGACCTTAGTCATCAACGTCAACAAAACCAAATCGTTGGATGTAAACACGTTGACCCCTTCCAGTTTCACAGTAGTCGGGCAATCAGTGGAGAGTGCTGAAAGCTTCCAATATCTTGGTAGCCAAATGGCGTCGAACGGCGGTACCGAGATCGACATAGGCGCATGGATTAAGAAAGCAAGGGATTCATTTCATTTATTTAGTTAACAACTAAACAGATAACACTGAATCAACAATTTGACGCCACAATGCACGGTTCGAGGCCGCATCTCTCCATCCTCGGATACGCCCCACGCTCGCCAAGTCGTTCTGCACCTGGTCTGCCCATCTCGCTCGCTGCGCTCCACGCCGTCTCGTACCTGCCGGATCGGAAGCGAACACCATCTTTGCAGGGTTGCTGTCCGGCATTCTTGCAACATGTCCTGCCCATCGTACCCTTCCGGCTTTAGCTACCTTCTGGATACTGGGTTCGCCGTAGAGTTGGGCGAGCTCATGGTTCATTCTTCGCCGCCACACACCGTCTTCTTGCACACCGCCAAAGATGGTCCTAAGCACCCGTCTCTCGAATACTCCGAGTGCTTGCAAGTCCTCCTCGAGCATTGTCCATGTTTCATGTCCGTAGAGGACAACCGGTCTTATAAGCGTCTTGTACATGACACATTTGGTGCGGTGGCGAATCTTTTTCGACCGCAGTTTCTTCTGGAGCCCGTAGTAGGCCCGACTTCCGCAGATGATGCGCCTTCGTATTTCACGACTAACGTTGTTGTCAGCCGTTAGCAAGGATCCGAGGTAGACGAATTCCTCGACCACCTCGAAGGTATCCCCGTCTATCGTAACACTGCTTCCCAGGCGGGCCCTGTCGCGCTCGTCTCCGCCCACAAGCATGTACTTTGTCTTTGACGCATTCACCACCAGTCCAACTTTTGTTGCTTCACGTTTCAGGCGGGTGTACAGTTCTGCCACCTTTGCAAATGTTCGGCCGACAATGTCCATGTCATCCGCGAAGCAAATAAATTGACTGGATCTGTTGAAAATCGTACCCCGGCTGTTACACCCGGCTCTCCGCATGACACCTTCTAGCACAATGTTGAACAACAGGCACGAAAGTCCATCACCTTGTCTTAGTCCCCGGCGCGATTCGAACGAACTGGAGTGTTCGCCCGAAATCTTCACACAGTTTTGCACACCATCCACCGTTGCTTTGATCAGTCTGGTAAGCTTCCCAGGGAAGCTGTTCTTGTCCATAATTTTCCATAGCTCTACGCGGTCTATACTGTCGTATGCCGCCTTGAAATCAACGAACAGATGGTGCGTTGGGACCTGGTATTCACGGCATTTGTGAAGGATTTGCCGTACAGTAAAGATCTGGTCCGTTGTCGAGCGGCCGTCAACGAAGCCGGCTTGATAACTTCCCACGAACTCGTTCACTAATGGTGACAGACGACGGAAGATGATCTGGGATATCACTTTGTAGGCGGCATTAAGGATGGTGATCGCTCGAAAGTTCTCACACTCCAGTTTGTCGCCTTTCTTGTAGATGGGGCATATAACCCTTCCTTCCACTCCTCCGGTAGCTGTTCGGTTTCCCAGATTCTGACTATCAGTTTGTGCAGGCAAGTGGCCAGCTTTTCCGGGCCCATCTTGATGAGCTCAGCTCCGATACCATCCTTACCAGCTGCTTTATTGGTCTTTAGCTGTTGAATGGCACCCTCAACTTCCCCCAGGTAGGGGCTGGTTGGCTTCCATCGTCCGCTGAACTGACGTAGTCATCTCCTCCGCTGCCTTGACTTTCACTGCCTGTACTCTCAGCGCCATTCAGATGTTTCTCGTAGTGCTGCTTCCACCTTTCGATCACCACACGTTCGTCCGTCAAGATGCTCCCATCCTTATCCCGGCACATTTCGGCTCGCGGCACGAAGCCTTTGCGGGATGCGTTGAGCTTCTGATAGAACTTGCGTGTATCTTGAGAACGGCACAGCTGTTCCATCTCCTCGCACTCCGCTTCTTCCAGGCGGCGTTTCTTCTCCTGAAAAAGGCGGGTCTGCTGCCTCCGCTTCCGTCTATAACGTTCCACATTCTGCCGGGTACCTTGCTGCAGCGCGACCGACCGCGCTGCATCCTTCTCCTCCAGAATCTGTCTGCACTCTTCGTCGAACCAATCGTTCCGTCGACTCCGACCCATATACCCGACGTTATTCTCCGCTGCGTCGTTAATGGCTGCTTTAACTTTACTCCAGCAGTCCTCAAGAGGGGCCCCATCGAGCTCACCCTCTTCCGGCAACGCTGCCTCGAGATGCTGCGCGTATGCAGTGGCGACATCAGGTTGCTTCAATCGCTCTAGGTCGTACCGCGGCGGTCGTCGGTACGGAACATTGTTGATGACGGATAGTTTTGGGCGCAGTTTAACCATCACCAGATAGTGGTCAGAGTCGATGTTAGCGCCACGATATGTCCTGACGTCGATAATGTCGGAGAAGTGCCGTCCATCAATCAGAACGTGGTCGATTTGAGATTCTGTCTGCAGTGGTGATCTCCAGGTGTAGCGATACGGGAGGCTGTGTTGGAAGTAGGTGCTACGAATGGCCATATTCTTGGAGGCGGCGAAATCAATTAGTCGTAGGCCGTTTTCGTTCGTCAGCCGGTGAGCGCTGAACTTTCCAATAGTCGGTCTAAACTCCTCCTCTTGGCCAACCTGAGCGTTCAAATCTCCTATGATGATTTTGACGTCGTGGCTTGGGCAGCTGTCGTACTCACGTTCCAGCTGCGCGTAGAATGCGTCCTTATCATCATCAGTGCTTCCGGAGTGTGGGCTATGGACGTTGATTATGCTGAAGTTGAAGAACCGGCCTTTGATCCTCAATCTGCACATTCTTTCATTGATCGGCCACCACCCGATCACGCGCCTTTGCATATCGCCCATCACTATGAAAGCTGTTCCCAGCTCATGTGTGTTGCCGCAGCTCTGGTAGATGGTATGATTACCTCTAAACGTTCGCACCATTGATCCCTTCCAACAAACCTCCTGCAGCGCTACGATGCCGAATCCACGGTCCTTGAGCACATCGGCGAGTATGCGTGTTCTCCCGATGAAGTTGAGAGATTTGCAGTTCCACGAACCGAGTTTCCAATCGCTAGTCCCTTTTCGTCGCAGTGGTCTTCGCCGATGGTTCCGGTCCGTACTCTCTTGTTGATTGTTCGTTGCTTATGATTTTTAAAGGCTGGCTTGCGGGGCCTGACACCAAACCCCCTAAATTTCCGGAGGACCATTCCTCCTTATTTCCGGTGGACCATGGTGCACAGTTTCATTTTAGAGTCCCTCGCTGGCACTCGGACGATGATCAGCCGCCCCTAACATGGAGAACAGACGCTGTTTTGAGCCGATCCTGACATGGAGAACAGACGCTCAATAATATTTGCACCTCCGGAGAGGAGAAAACCCCCTTCCCTGTCAGCATACGACCACAGTTCCCACCGGGGTTGGTTACCCGATCTTCCCTAAGGTTGCTCGTATCCCGGCCAGCACCGCGGGGAGGTAGGGAGTTGCTGGGTAAGAGGCTAAGGACCGCGAGATGGGGTCTATTTTATTCCTTCAGGTACGCGAAGTACCAATGGTACGCTTTACCCAGCATTTGCCGTGCCAGAAAGCAAGGGAATAATATCTGAAAAAACAGGCAGATAAGGGAGCGTCCACAAATTACGTAACGCTTAGGGGGGGAGGGGGGTTGAGCAAAGTGTGACGATCCATACAAAATTTTCAGATGTTTCATACAAAAAGTGTGACATAGAGAGAAGGGGGGTTGAAAATGCCCAATTTTTTGCGTTACGTAATTAATGGATCTTCCCTAAGTGAACGCACCAAAATGCGAATTTTCAACTCTAACGTGAAATCTGTGCTGATATATGCTAGCGAAACATGGTGTGTATCAGTGGAGAACACAACGGTAACAGGTGTTCATCAACCGATGCCTGCGGTATACAATTCGGGCGTGGTGGCTTTACAACTGGAACTAAAACAACGAGCTCCATCATCGTTGTCACCAGAGGCCGATAGCAACAGAAATTCGGGATCGGAAATGGAGCTGCGTCGGCCACACTCTACGTAGGGGCGTCCACACTCTACGTAAGCATTAGACTGGAACCCAGCGGAACATCGCAGCAGATGCAGACCCAGAGGCTCAAGGCGGCGAAGCCTCAATGAAGAAATAAAAAAAGTCGACCGAAATCTACCCTGGCAACAGGTTAAAGCGATAGCTGGACATCGCTCAGGATGGAGATCATAGATCTAAATCTAGATTGTCAAAAAGAAGCTAATATAGATATTAGATATGGAGATTATCGCTCATTTTTTGGAATTTGAACTGCCTCAGTGGTCACTTTCTCCAGAGCCTGGAGCTTAGCAAGATGGATAAAAACGGTAAGTATTGTACGGAATTCTAACTATGAATTGGACCTAAAAAATTAAGTTGGATACGTTCTATGGCCCATAAGTGACCACTTTCCCCAAGACTTCCAGTCCTGGCCACAACCAGATGCACCCAGATATTTCTAACAATGAACTGGTATTGTTAAATCATGAAATTTGATTCGTAGCATGCCATTGTTAGATTCGGCGACTTCTCCCAGGGTACCTATGTCCACATTGACACAGACAGAAAACATTATGTGAAATTGCCAGCATTGAACTGATATTGAAAAAAAAATATGAAGTTTGATACGTCGCATGAGTTTGATTCGGATCGACAAGTGGCCACTTCCCCCAGGGTACCATATTCATATCTCACCAGCTGCTTTCAAAGTGGCCTGATAATCATAGGGAATCTATTAGGTCGTTCTGCAGTACGTAGTATAACATCTGTTATGGAATTTGTGTTTTACAATCATTAAATTGCTGAGAAAATATTTTTTCCAAACAAAAACAAATTTATTACCCCAACGGAATCCGAAATATCTCCGGAAACATGTTATGGATCGTTGTAACCGTTCGCAAATCGTCTGAGGGATTTAATAACTTTGGTGGCTTTAGCGCCACTCTCGCGTACGAGAGACCACCAGTCTGTTGACTTGCCCGACTATTTTTGAGACAATTCCTCAGGGGAAATCCTCGAACGGTTGCTGGCTTAATGTTTAAAATCACCCGCTTAATCCTGGGAGAACCAAACAACAACCCTTTTCCTAGTAACCCTTGCAATCACTTAAGCTCGTCCAACCGAATAGCAAAGCCAATAGAGGAACAGAAGTCTAAAGTGCAATCTACCAACGGAATAACGGAAACGTAAAGAGAACAGCAGGTTCCCTCGGAACTGCCGAAACAACAACAATTGACTCTCAGAGCTTCAAATTCAACAAATTTATTAATTTATCACTTCATTCGGGCTGGACGGAATTTCTGTACTTGCTAAAGGGAAACTAATTCATGGCCATGATTATACAAATTTCCACGTACCTGCGCAGAATTTTTCGGTGACTTTGGATTCCGGCGGGGTGCCAAAGATGATGTTCTTTCCGGCGGAGCGCCGAAGACGAAGGGTTTTTCCGGCGGTGTGCCGAAGACGAACGTTCTTCCGGCGGTGTGCTGAAGACGAAGGTTCTTCCGACCGTGCTGCGACGCAGTTGTCGTGATGGCATCGTGGTACCGGCGGCTTGCCAGTGGGCGTTCGATGGCAGCATGAGCTTGTGTCAAAATGGCCGAACTAAAGGTGCTGAGGGAGTGGCGGCTGGGCGGAATGCTTCCGATTTTAACTTCTCAAGAGCGTCCGGAATGACCGTTCCCTCGAACTAGTAGCCCACATTCCCTTACGACTCGGCTTCACGTACCTTTCCGATTCACATGGCGAAAGTCTTGCGCAAGATTAAAATCATAAATTTAAATTACCTTTTTTTGTCTCTATATCTATTCCGGCAAATGGAGATAATCGCGAAAGCGTCAGACGCTTTGACCGAAATAAGCAGTTATCTGGAAGACACCAAAAGATTATGTTCCAAGCACTTCACTTTACCACTGTTCTCAATTATTACCTTCAGTAAGCTTTAAAGAAACGTTTCACTTTTGTAGAAATACTTAAATTGTTCGGAACTTGGAAACCGCGATACTTCTTTTCCTCTAGTGCGAGCGAAAATGAACGAGCTTAAGGATTTTTACCTTCAAGAAACCTTGAAGGACAATTGCTGGTTATGTACACAGATTCAAATGGCGATATCAATTTGGCGCGAAATTCCGAAAAATCCACACAACGTTACATCGTCTCCTGTATCCGGGAACAAAAACTATATGAATTTCTGGATCAACGATAGCTGCATCCTGCATGCTGCGACGCAGCAAAGCAGAAATAATAGAAATGACTGTTGTGCGTTGCTTCCGTATTGAGTGGTGTGACCTTGAAAACGCGAGCACTTCTAAATATGGATTCCGTAAGGAGTGTCCTTAAAGAGAGATACTACGTGCTTTTTTAACGGAAATAACGGAGGGATTGTTCGGATTTTCGAGCAAGCAATTTCGAAGGGGAGGGTCTACACTGGGCGCCATTTTTCCGCGTAGTATCCGTTAGTGCGCAGTGATAACACTCGACGTGCAGAATGCGTTCAACCTCAGTTTAACAACCTTTAAATAATCGATATTTTTTTTGAAAATTTTCAGGAAAACTCTACAATGATGATACCTCTTAAGTGTTGAGATAAATTTATCATTATTGGTTTAGCGTGTAATTTGATTAACCTTTCCATCAAAAGGTAAATATCTGAGCCCACTTGACGTTTGTAAGCAAGAACAAGAGAAATAAAATCATTCTGTTTTGTATTCTACCGCAAGCACACGCGTTATTTGACTTGCTCTGCTATACCGAAAGTCTTTTTAGGTTATGGTCCAGTCTACGCCCTAACCTGAAAAAAATGTGTTTTTTTCGCGTTTCGGTCGAGTGAGTGAAAAAGGTGGTTCCGGCCATGGAGGATGATCGAAAAGTGTACCTTTTTTGATATTACCAATTTTGCCAACTGGAGCTTCCGGATGGAGGTGCACTTGGAGGAGCTGGGGCTCCTGCCATGCATCCAGCAGTTGCCTTGCCGGAAGATGTGCCGGTATACAAAGTGCTCACTGGCGACAGTGCAGACGTAAAACGCGATACGGAGAAGACTCTGCATGAGCGAAGAAAGTAGGACGTTCGCTGCAAATCCGTGCTGATCCGCAACATCGCCGATTCACAGTTGGAATATGTGAAGCAAAAGTGGAATCCGGTCGAAATTTGGACGGCCCTCCAGAAAGCGTTCGCGCGAAAAGATTTCCGGGCAGTTTTTTCTGCTGAAAAAGTTGGCCTCGCTGAAATTCGATAAAAGTGGTTCGATGGAGGAACATCTGTTGATTTTCGAAAAAACAGTTCGCGATTTGGATTCGGCGGGAATAAAGCTGGACGAGCGGCTTGTTGTGTTTTATTGTCGGCGTAGCACCAACTTAAAATTTGGATGTCGGGACTTCTGAACCGAACTTTTTTCCGAAGTTTTATCTGTCAAACTAATTGATGCGTTGTTTTGCGCATCTTTATGCGAATCAAGCGCACTACTTCCAAAGTTGGGAAAGTGGCCTGTACCTGTAGAAAAATCCAACTTCGTTATAAAAAGCGTTCTAAATTTGTTCCGGATAGACAATACTTACTACAGTCAATGCCGTGTTCGTATAACCAGCTTATAACAATGCTCGAAACATTATCGGCCAACTAGTGTACGTTGGATTTCGCGCGCGCGCGGCTTCTCAACGAGAGCATGAAGCGGGCGAACAGTGACGACATCGACGCAAATGTTGAATCGAATGCTTTCGCCGGGAAAGGCAAGAAGAATGTGATGACCATATGATCGGGACACTTGATTGGTTATGTGACGTGAAGATACTTGACAAGCCGGTGCTGATAAAAGTGGCTACCGGGCAAGCACTCGAGAGTAACTATTTCGGTGCAGTGAACATTACGACGAAGATCGGAAATCAAAGGAGCAAGGCTGTTGTGGAAGAAGTTTTGTATACGTACCCGGGTTGCGGTACAATCTGTTTTCGATTCAACGCGTCAATCTGTTGGGAATAGCGGTAGTGTTTCGGAAGAACAGTGTTGAGATTCTGCAAAACGAACTATTCGAACTTAACGCTGACGTGATGCGAGTGAAAGAGCCGGCCGCTCTGGTGGCCGACAATGCCATAAGCAACGAAGAGCACCGGCGCTTCGGCAACATCGGCAAAAGTGGGCTTTTGAAGATGGTGAACAGTGAAATGGTAAGTGGCCTGAATCTGAAGAAAAGCGAGTTTGTGGATCGAGCCGTCTGTGAGCCCTGTGTCAAGGGAAAGCAGACAAGGAAGCCCTTCACGCAGATGCCTCTACCTCGGAGTTCCCGTCCCCTCGAACTGGTCCACAGCGATGTGTGCGGAGCCATGACACTTACGGTGTACAACGGTAAGCGATTTTTTTGTTTTCTTTACGGACGATTTTTCTTATTTCACTGCTGTGTACATGTTGAGCACCAAGGACGAGTTGCTCGAAGCATTCCAAATCTACGCTGAGTCGCACTTCGACAGCCGCATTTCCCGTCTATCTTGTGGCAACGGGGGGAATATATTGGAGAGAAGTTTCGGAGCTTTTGTCGGGGAAAAGGAATACAGATTGAATACACCGCCTAGTAGCACAGTTCGGATCGATTTAGTTGCAGCAACTCCAATGTGACTAAACAGTGACTGGTATGTGACAAGTGTGCTACTCGGGCCGCAGCAAAACGGTGTGCGCGAGCGGCTCAACCGCACGATAATGGATAAAGCGAGGGCGATGATCGAGGACACGGGAATGTTGAAGACGCTATTGTGTGAGGCAGTTTTGGCGGCAGTCTGTATCATCTACCGAAGTCCAACGGCGGCACTGACGGTCAACAAGACACCGTATGAGCTCTGGTACGATTATCGACCGGACGTCTCGAAGCTCCGTACTTTTGGTGCGAAAGTTTTCAGTTTCGTGCCGAAGGAAAAGCGGAACAAGCTGGAGTCCAGGAGCAAGAACTGTTACTTAGTCGGATATGGTGCCAACGGATACCGATTGTGAGATTCGCGGAAGGTCAGAAGGCAGATGGTTTGGCTTGTCCATTCACACCGTCGTCGGCAACAGCAGAAGAGCCGAATGTATCGGACACCGTTCAAATGGAGCAGCTGGAACCTGTTGAAGTCCACGAAGAAGATGAGTTCGATGATTGCCTGCATGAACCGGAGCCGAACAGGAGCGAATCAGATCCCTTGGAAATTCGCCGAAGTCAGCGTGTTCGGACCACTAGGATGGACGATTACTCGTGTATAGTCTATGCGCTCAACGCAGAAAATTACGTTAGGAATCTACCTGAGACCATCGAGGAGCTGAAGTTGCAGTCTGATTGGCCGGAGTGGAAGTTAGCGATAGATGATGAGTTGAAGTCGTTGGCCGAGAACAAAACATGGCAGCTGGTTGACCTACAGCCGGGTAGAAAACCTGTGGACTGTAAATGGGTATCCCGACTCAAGACAAACCTCGACGGATCCATCAATAAAAGGAAGGCAAGGCTCGTTGCAACGTTACAGGTATGACTATGGTAAAACATACTCCCCTGTCATTCGCATGTCCACTGTGCGCATGATGCTCGCTATGGCTAACCAAGAAAATCTCGTCGTCCACCAAATGGACGTAAAAGCTGCGTTCCTGCATGGTAAGCCAACCGAGGATATCTTTATGCGGCAACCGAAAGGATTTGAGGAAGGGGGCCAGGTCTGTAAACTGAGCAAATCGACGTACGGACTGAAACAGGCCTCGAAGGCCTGGAACGACAGGTTCAACGAATTTGTGGCAAGAATTGGATTTCGTCGTTGCTCGGAGGACAGCTGCCTGTACGTTCGGCGGAGCAAGACCGGTCCGGTATATTTGCTCCTATATGTAGACGACGTTCTCTACATCTGCAAGGATATATCTCAAGTGGAAATCGTAAAGAAAATGCTGCAGCGTGAATTCCGTATGGACCGTGGACCTAGGATAGGCGCAAATGTTCCTGGGAATCAGAATCGAACGGAATATCACCAAAGGAACTATGAAGCTGAGTTAGCCGGGGTATGCCGAAGCAGTACTCCGTCAATTCGGTATGGATTCGTGCAAGCCGGCGCCTACTCCGATAAGCGCCAACCTACAGCTGCAGAGACCAGAGACCAATGCAACCCATCTCAAGAACATTGGGCACATCTGAAGAAACTGCTGCGCTATATCAGAGGAACCATGCAGTATGGTCTAATCTACCAGCCACAGGAATTAGCCGAACAGATAGTGGGTCTCGTGGACGCCAACTGGGCGACCGATCAAGGTGATCGCCACTCCGTTTCGGGTTACGTGTTCCAGATTTACGGTGCGACAACTTCGTGGAGCACCAAAAAGCAACGAACAACCGCACTGTCCTCGACGGAATCCGAATGCTGTGCTCTGGCGGATTGTATCTGCGAAGCTCTCTGGATAACCAAGTTGTTTCAAGAACTGGGAGTTCGTGACAAGCAGCCCGTCGTCATATTTGAGGACAACCAGTCAGCAATAGCAATTGCTGAGTCGGCATCACGCCACAACGGAAGCTGAAGCGATGTAAAGAGCCCCGCACATAGGATACGTTTGCGTTGCGTTGACACATTTCCCATGGGAAAACTGTCAAACGCAACGCAAACGTATGCTATGTGCGGGGCTCTTAAAGCTTCAGTTCATCAAGGAATGCGTTGCCATCGGAAAGATTACTGTGAGATACATAGCTAGTGGGGATTAACCAGCAGATCTAATGACCAAGGGTTTACCGTTAGCTTCTTTTGAAAAACATGGCCTAACTTTGGGAGTTAAATAGTAATGAGTTTCAGGAGGGATGTTGAGATAAACTTATCACTATTGGTTTAGCGTGTAATTTGATTAACCTTTCCATCAAAACGTTTGTAGGCAAGAATAAGAGAAATAAAATCATTCTGTTTTGTATTCTACTTTTGCGACAGTTTTTGGTGACTGTCGTGTGAGTTTCGCTTGATTATCAGATGAACTTCACTTCCTTCCGTTTGACTAGCTCGAACAGTGAGCCACACTATGAACTTACATTTTTGCCTTTCTCGTACACCAAGGTGTAACGAAAAGGCTATATATTCACTTCCAAGACGATTTTGTGATAGAAGGTCCGGAGACCATAATGTTATATACCAATCGACTCAGCTCGACGAATTGAGATGATGTCTGTCTGTGTGTATGTGTGTGCGTGTCTATATGTATGTGCGCAAAATAAAACACACTCATCTTTCAGGCACTTATCTTGATCCGATTTGTTCGCAGGAAGTGGGGACGGGGAATCTGTTCCATTGTTTCCTATTGAAAATTGGCCAGATCCAAATATACTCTATTACCAATATAGTCCACTCTGGCTGATTTGAAGAGACAATGCAGTAGCGCCGCGGTGTCACAAAAGGCAAGCAATGTAGTGAAGAGACATTCCGAGGGGAATTAAACGTATAATTCAATATGCAACATAACATTTCAAAATGATATGCTAGAAATCATCCCATGACCCCATTTTGATATCTGAGTTTAAAAATAAAATTTAAAAAAATGTAATTCAAATTTTCAAAAATTGTAAAATTAGTGTAATTTTCGCAGGCGTTAGTTGCCTTTTGTGACGCAAGATGGTGTTAATGTGCTGTCTCTTGCCTAATATATGGGGATTTACGAAGTGGACTATATTGTTAATATACTATATTTGCCAGATCGGACTGTTGGATCAAAAGTTATGGCCAAAATACTATTTATATACAAAAAAAAAACACGCTAAGAAATTCTCACTCTCTTTTTTTAGTGTATCTAATGTACGCGAAAGGCACAAACACCGATAGGTGGATTAATCAGGTTTTTTTTTAGGAAAATGTATAATTTTGTTGTTAAAAATATTTGTAAAGATCTAAATAGCTGCACTGTGTTTGTTCTTCGTCCCGTGTATGTTTACATTTTTACCGTTCACCAATACGCTCACGTTTAGTAATTGGTTTCACCTTATTTTTTATTCTTGTTGGGATTTGACATTGTATACGAAATTGTCTTCTTATGGAATATCATCACAAATTCCGGAAAAGGAATCAAAAGTGCGCTTATTTGCAAAACGTTTCAGTGAACATTTTCCTTTTGCTCTGTTATTAGAATTGAATTCCTTAGGAAGATTTATCCACTCAAAATTAAATTATTTTTGTTCAATCTGACCATATGATGGACTGAGTCATTCCACGGAACCTTTGTGAGCAGAAGCAGCTCTCTTTGTTTTTATTGTCATTCTTGTAGGAGAGTGACGAATCCACCTCCTAGTGGGTTAAGGTGAAACTGTTCAGAATCCAAACTAATAACTGTAGTGCATTCCACATTATTAGAAGCACCTATCTCAATAAGGAAACATCGGACAACTGCATTTGTTTATTTTGGTTTTGCTTTTGGTGTCCTAAACAAGCGTGTAGATTAAAAATATTAACTAATTAAAAATCGTTCTGAAGATTAATCGAGTGTACTCGAATAAGTGAGGTGGAGCAAGTTAGGCCATTTTTGGATTCTGAAAGTTTGTCCTTAAAAGTTTTTTTTTAGTTTTGCTGTGTAGGTGGGTAAAATAAAACGCATATCATATATCTCTGTTGATGGTACATTTTGACAAAAAATGGATTTTCAAAATGCCTTGAACTCTCCGCAAATACGTGTTAAGGTAGGACAATCTGTTATGTATTGTATACGTAATAAATCCCATTGCTTTCAGGTTGTAGCTATTATTCACACATTTCTAATAGCTGCTGCGCTCAATAGTTATTGGTTACCCTCGGCATACATTTTTTACAATCTGCTTTTTATATTATCACTATTTTGGGCAATACATTGGAAACAATCAACCGATGCCGTTCAAATCGTAAGTGACCAATGAATATTATTTAAGGTCCATTTAGATAAGAGCATATTTTTAATTGTTTCAGGCGTGTTGGATCAATGGACTGGGATTCCTATTGGATTTGACGGGAATCATCTTGTACTTTCCCAGCAAAGGAGCTATTCTCTCAGCTATTTTTGTAATTTTCAATCTTGCACTGCGACCGTTCTCCTGTCTTCTGTTGCATCGCGAACTGACGGACCGTGGAGGGCGGCTTGCTCTAACAGCTGAGTCCAATGGGAATAATCCATCGAGTTACGAAGACATCGATCAACCTCGTCAGGTTTTCACACCAACTGTTTTGTCATGAGAATCTCAATAGAAGTAATTGGTTTGTAAAGAGCTTATAATTGTTATAGACGAAGTAAAAACACGTATTTTTTGCGAAACTACACTAAACCATAATAATTTATTATTATAATTATTGTTTGCTAAAGTTGCGCCAAACAGGTCAGGGCACCAACATTTTTGCGATCCGGGTCGATTCGGTATTCCGTGCACAAGACAAGGCGAATGACGCTGACAGTTAGATTCTATGCTGCGGGCTAATGTGACAATAATGCGGAACTGGCCGGTATTCTGCCAAACAGCACCAAGCGGAATTTTTTCGCCTTAGTTTTCGTGTGGGAGATCCGATTGATCAAAAATCGGACCGGATATCCCCTAACCGCGTAATTATCCGATAATAAATAATAATAATTGAGATAATTTATCCTAATATATTTTCAGTTTTTTAGTTCTTATTAACGTATTTTTTTGTTGATAATTAAATAATAAGATAATAAGTTCATCATCTGTTTCTTCTAATATAAATTTCCGTTTTCCTAAAAAAAATATCACAAGTCATAAGTCAGTCAAGAAGGCTCTTTTTGCCGTTTTTGCAGATTCTTGACCATGTATTCGGAACTTCGATTGAAAACATGCTTTATGAAGTTCTGCACCATATTATGTCGAAAATATGAGAAGACGAGGAATTGCGCGCTAGCTGGTTGGACGGCCTCATTTGCCCTCTCTCTAGGAAAGGGCACATACTGGAGTGCGCCAATTACCGAGGAATAACCCTTCTTAATTCGGTATACAAAATTATGTCCCGTATCCTGTTCAACAGAGTGAGACTGCTTGAAGAGTCCTTCCTCACGTTCAATACCAGCAAAACGAAGTACATGGACGTTGGTAAGGAGGCTGATCGGAGAGCTTTCGGAGTGTTTGAGCGTCAGGTGCTGCAGACAATTCTCGGCGGTAAACAGGAGAACGGTATCTGGCGGCGTCGCATGAATCACGAGTTGTACCAGGTGTATAAAGGGCTGGATATTATTAAGCTTATACAGCACGGCAGAACACGGTGGGCTGGACTCGTTGTTCGTATGCCGGAAGAACGCCAAGCTAAGATAATATTTAGTAGAGAACCCGAAAGAGGCCGCAGGCTTCGTGGAAGGCCGCGTGCACGATGGCTTTCTGCAGTTGAAGACCTGAGTGAGTGTGCTCAACGTTCAGGGCGACTGGAAGCGATTGGCCCAGGATCGAGTCCAGTGGAGAAGGATACTCCATTCGGCGTAGGTTCGTCGAAGAGCTGTAGATCATCAAGTATCAAGTAAGTAAGTACATTACAGTGTATGTGGAGGATAATGTAAAAACTCCGAAACTTCTTACATAGTTTGTGAAAAACTTTAGATTTAAGCTCCAACATTCATGTTCGGTCGGTCAACATATTTCAGAAACTGTGTTTTGGGATTTCTTCGTAGGTCTAGGTCGTTGGTCGATTCATAACAGCGATCCACAGGGTGCTGCTGAAGAAGACAAACGGTGCCTTTCCATCTATTTCTAAGAGGGCGGCTCCGTCATGTGGCTACGTGTCGCAGCCCTGGTATGACGGCATGCCAAAAAACAAACAATTCGGGATTAAACACTTAGCAACGGATACGCCATGTTTAACGGAAACATTATTGGACACCCGTGCTGAGAATATCAGCCAGGACCCTTTTGGAACCTGCACAATTCACCCCCTTACTCGGGAGCTGCAATCAGAATCTCAGAGTCAAAATCTCAGAATAAGAGTCTCAGACTCAGAATCTCAAAGTTAGAATCTCAAAATCAGAATCTCAGACTGAGGATAAAAATCTCAGAATTTCAGAATCTTAAAAACTCAGAATCTCAGAATCATCATCTCAGATTTTCAGAATCAAATTTTCATCATCAACCATTTTCATCGGATTACTGTCCGACATTCTGGCTACGTGCCCGGCACACCGCAGTCTTCCGATTTTGGCGGTGTGAACGATGGATGGTTCTCTCAACAGCTGATGCAACTCGTGGTTCATTCGCCTCCTCCGCGTACCGTCCGCCATCTGCAACGCATCATAGATGGTACGCAGCACTTTCTGTTCGAAAACATCCAGTGCGCGTTGGTCCTCCACGAGCATCGTCCAGGTCTCGTTTCCGTAGAGAACTACCGGTCTAATAAGCGTTTTATAGATAGTCAGTTTGGTACGGCGGCGAACTCTATTCGATCGGAGCGTTTTACGGAGTCCAAAGTACGTACGATTTCCTACCATGATGCGTCTCCGAATTTCTCTACTGTTATCGCTATCGGAGGTCACCAGTGAGCCCAAGAACACGAATTCTTCAACCACCTCGATTTCGTCACCACCAATACGAGCTCGTGGTGGGTTGCTTACGTTGTCCCTCTCTTGAGCCTCTTCCTATCATCCTATTCGCTTTTCAGTCTGATGTAGGCTTCTTACATCCTCTCAAAGTTACGTGTCGGCGAAACCAAATAACTGGACGGACTTCGTGAAAAACGTACCACTCGTGTCAATCCCTGCCCTTCGTATCACCCCCCAAAGCGATGTTGAATAGCAGACACGAGATACCATCACCTTGCCGTAACCCTCTGCGCGTTTTGAAGGGACTCAAGAATGACCCTGAAACTCGAACTACGCACATCACCCGATCCATCGTCGCCTTGATCAACCGTATCAGTTTATCCGGCAATCCGTTTTCGTGCATTTAGCTGCCATAGCTGGTCCCGATCGATTGTATCATATGCGGCTTCGAGGTCGATAAGTAGATGATGTGTAGGCACGTTGTGTTCGCGACATTTACGCAATACCTGACGTATGGCGAACACCTGGTCCGTGGTAGAGCGTTCACCCATAAATCCCGCCTGGTACCCGCTCGATGCCCGCTTTTCAACACTTTCTGTCCTGTCCAGCAAATCTCCTGCAGCGCCACGACGTCGAAGTTGCGGGGATGTAATTCATCGTAGATTATCCTGTCGCAACCTGCGAAGCCTAGCGACTTACAGTTCCATGTTCCAAGTTTCCAATCGTGATCCTTTATTCGCGCCTAGGTCGTTGCCGATTGTATCGAGTCGTATTATATTCTATGCCGTTCGTAATGGTTGTTTTTAAAGGCGGCTTATTGGGCCTGCGCAAAAGTTTCTCAAACAAACGGTTCATTTATTCTTTCCTCGTCTACACACATAGCTTCATATATACAGACATAGAACTGAAAAGAATAAATTTTGGCTGGTCTGCCCATTTTAAATGTTGGTGTAGATTCCATGAGCTTAATGATGGTAATGCGAAATATCTTTTACAGACTCTACAGGTTCCTCGAGGCATTCCGTGAGGTTCCGGGATAGGTCAATGCGGCCTTTTGCACTAGCTAGCGAACTCATCATATAAGTTTATTCGTGAGAAACCATGGAGAAAGGCCAAAAACGGAAATGTTCTCCCCTACATGGCCCTTTTGCCGTAACAAATAAAACAAAGAAAACCCCGCTTTCAAATAATTCTTTTATTGGAAAAAGCATACAAATTATCAGACATTTTCATTAAAAGTTAAAACGATTGCATGCCAAATTACGGTTATTTAGCAAAATTCCATTTCGCAGAAACCCCGACATTTCGTGAAATGATGTACTTCGCGGAAATTACATAAGACGCGGAATGATATCTCCCAGTACTACCCATTTTGTAGAATTTATGTTTTCTTTGTATATATTTTTCCATTGGGAGTCTTACTACAGTTTTCAGCATGCTCTACGAGTGGCTGATGTCAAAAATTGTTAAAAGCTCCAAACCTAAAAATGATCAACATCAACTGCCATTTAATGTAAAGAAATATTGAAAAATTCGATTTTTTTCAAAAGAATACGCTATTTGCAATGAACCAATTTGGAATAGAAGGCAAATACGGATTCCTTGTGGGGCCTTCCTTAGCCGTGCGATAAGATGCACGGCTACAAAGATGTTGAAGGTGGCTGGGTTCGATTTCCGGTGCCGGTCTAAGAAATTTTCTCGACTTCCCTGGGCATAAAAGTATCATCGTGCTAGCCTCATCTCATAATATACGAATGCAAAAATGGTAACTTGGCTCAGAAACCTCGCAGTTAATAACTTGGAAGTGCTAAGCTGCGAGGCGGCAATGTACCGGTGGTGGATGTAATGTCAACAAGAAGAAGAAGAAGGATTCCTTCTTTTAATGCAAATTTAAAATATTTGCCGAAAATAGGAAATAATTTTCAAATATGTTGTGTAACTAAAAACGCAGGAGTTTTGCGTTTACATTCAGTAACCTATCAGCGAAATAGAAAACATAATTTCCACAAAATGGGGATATTTTCGCAATTGATCCATTCCGCCTTATGATTTTTCGCATATCAGGTCGTTTCGCGAAAGGAGAATCCACGAAATGGAATTCCACCGAAGGGCATTCCGCATTTTGTCATACAACCGTCGAAACGATTCGGCTTAGTTAGACATATTTTTCAGCTCCTCCTTCTTGCAGTGATTTACACATAATTTCTTGAAATTGTTTAAAAGCTGTTGGCGAAGGGCTTCTCTTTGCTTTTTGATTACATTACTGCGAGATTTAAACTCCAGTATGCATTCATTAGGGATGACATCGTTTTCCGCATCGTCGTCTTCGGTTGATGATTTATCCTACAATAAAAACCATGGACCAATATCCTTAAATTTGATTTGCTCCAAAACAACTTACCAGCATTTCCTGCAATGTCATTGGCACCCCTGGCGTAGAGCTCTGCATGAAGCTGTTTGACCGTAATGCATCGCCACCAAAGCTCGGCGATCGCACAAATTTATTTAGTGAGTTTATTATTCCACCATGGTTACATAACCCATCGGAACATGCTACCTCAGAGCCTTCCGGAGTGCTTACCAAACTCGATGTTGTTGAATCTATGTTTGAGGAAATGTTTGATGATTCAGTGTGAAGTGGCTCTGAAGAGTAGCCACCGTCGTAGGATGTTCTTGTGCACGCATCGGTCGTTGAAAACTTATCGATGCTGGATTCTTGGCACGACGAACATTCTTGCAATATTACATCCTCTTTCGTTACACCAGCTTGATTTTTCTTCATTCCGATAATAGATTCAAGACCAGCATCGACTATAGTTCCATCGCAGAGAATCACACGACTGTCGTCTTCCTCATCATCGTCTTCTATATCATCCGGTGAACACGAGTAGATTTTGGAATCCCGTTCAACCATTTTATTGGAAGCATCCGTGGGCTTCTTTTCGCTGCGCTTCTTTCGCTTCTTCAACTTCTTCTGCTCCTTCTTGTGTTCTTTAGATCGTTCTTCGCGACTGATTTCTTCATACAGGAGCTCTAAATTGCTGATTCCTTGTTTCTTCTCAACTGCCATATCGAAACTACGACTCAGAGCATGAACTGCCACGGCAGCTAGCACTTGGCATGCATTTTCCTCTTCTCTCAGACATACACTAATTCGTCGAAGTCTTTCGTAGATGCACATCCCGATGCAAGTGAGTACTTCTTCTTGAGCAATTTCCAACGTTTTTGCATGTCGCTCCCGGTGCCTTGAGTTCCTGAAAATTTATTAGAATGTCTATCAATGTTCTTTAGAGTGAAAAAGAAAAATTTACCTTCCGTTAAGTTCCGGTTCTGCACGTTTAATTAGACTATCAATATAATCTAGTTTAGTTTGTAAATGGATGTGCTTGTCTGATAAGCATCGTTTGATTCCGGAATATAAATGAGCAGCGTATCCCTTTTCTTTTGCAGGATTACTTTCATCTACTAACAAAGAATATGCCTTTTCAACCTATAAAAAAGTTCTGGTTATGCTTCCAAACCAACAAATCATTAAATGGTTTTATACCTTTGTTCGACATTCCTGACAGAATTTATGCTTCTTCAAATATGCATCAAGCGTCGCATGCAGTTCGGATGATTCAATCACGGCCAGCTCATCTTTGCATTGCTGTTTCATGCAGTTCCATACATCCCTCCATGTCTCCGAAAATGGACGGGATCGAAACGAATCCAACGAATGTAAATTGCACCGTGAACTTTTCCTATTCCGGAACTGGTTATCTAGCAGCTCGTCCAGCACCAACTTGTGCTTGTGAAGCAAAGTGCAGACTGCCTGTGGAGACTTCATTTTTTCTTCACTAATGGTTAGAACACCTTTTCCTGTGATAACGATTGGATCAAGGGTTGGATGACCGGAAAGCATCAATTGGTAGAATAGCCTTTCAACGCTTCGGCGACATCCAACGCAAGGCACATTTTGGCTGAGAACTGACGTAAATTCTATGGTTGGTACGTTCAGAGATAGTCGCAACTCGGCAGGAGTTAAGACTCTATATTTCCTAGTAAATTCATCTAGCTCTTGCCCTCTAACTAGTGGCTGATCGAATACTAATCCTTTGGAGTTTAAATCCATCAGCATCTAATGGATTACACAATGGAAATAAGGAATTAAACAGAAAAATCAAAGGATTCATGAGCACAAATAAATTACCATCAAATTTTCTCCTCCAATCAAAGGCAGCTGCCGTTTTGATACTTTAACGCAATTCATCTCATCCGATCGGTAAACGTACGTCAATTTGGCCATACTTTAGTTTACTGCGATGTTGCTGACACGAGAATCACTTTTAAAAGAAAATTCAACTTTCCTGTATGATAAATTCAGAAATTATTAAAGAAAACTCTTCAAAAATGTACACACACACGTCGTTCCGATGGTGATTTTAATGAATGTCAAAATCTACGATGGAGAGACATCTACAATGAATGAAAGAGACACAATGAATGGAAAGTAGAGGTGGACAGCAATGCTGCATAGGACTGTTTAGTACAAAACGCTAACCTGCACGCTAATCTGAAATAACTATACACGGAAGAAAAAAAGTACCCAGCGTTGAGTTTTTTAAAACTTATTTTTAAATTATTTTTTCTCTTCTCTTTCATCCACTCTTTCTTCTGTTGTCAAAAAGAAAAGAGCCAAACAATCCAAAGACGCCAGTTCAATACGGGAAGCCAATTTTGAGTTTTATTACCTGAGGTCGAAATTGAGTGAATTAAACTTACATTTGGGTAAATAAATTTTCTATTGGGTATTTTTTTTTTAACATGGGAGTAAAGGCAAACTACTTCGACCCTACTTGCTTTGTTTAGTTGTTGAGCAAAAATATGAGATTTTCTTCAGTTCAACGTAAAGAGCATGCTTTTATTATCCCCAACATATTTTTATTTTGTTTGTAAACCTTTTATTTACATTTTTGTACTGCAAACAATAAGTCATTTCAATCGATAGAATGACACTAACATTATATTTATAGAATGACAGTTGGCCCATGCAGCATAAGAACAAATTTTTAGTCCCATGAAAATTTAAAATGCAAATTAAAAATAGTTCCGGGGCTCCAAAAATTCTGAAAAATTGGGGTTAGGCTCAGTTTTTTATGCTAATTCAGAATATGTAAAAACATATATACCCCTAAACAACCCAATTTTGGCTTCCCGTACGGATGATCGAGGTTGGGTGAATTAAACTCAGATTTTCGTTTACCCATTAATGGGTACTTTTATTTGCTACCTCTTTCTCTCTGCAGAAAAATTTAACCATTTTTTGAAGTTCGGCGGCATAACCCATTAATGAACCCGCTGAACTTCAAAAAATGGGTAAATTTTTCTGCAGACAGAAAGAGATAGCAAATAAAAGTACCCATTAATGGGTAAATCGAGATTCTCCGTGTATAATGAGAGATATATGCAAATACTTTTCCCGATGATTTAGCAACGCTTTTACTTTTGTTAGCAAACGCTTCCAGCACTTGCCTCAGCGCAAAATGTTGAAGCTTGTATATGACTTTGCATTTGATAACAATTTGGAATATGTTTGTCTGTCCACTAACAGTGTTTAAGGTCACTCCTGACGGAATCCAAGTTTCAAAGTGCTCGCGTTTTCGGGGGCACACGACATAAACCAGATTACTTCTACTCGCGAACGTAAAACAAATGGTTTATTCGATGGAATTTTTCTTAAAATCTATCTCAATACCTCTCAACCTCGTCTCAATCTGCAACAATAACAACGTTCATTTGACTCACGTTTTGACAGTTCTCAATGCTCGATTGGCTTACAATATTGCCTGATTTTCTCAAAATTGCACGCGGCGAACCCTTAATGAAAGGTACCGCCGCACTTTCTGCACCCCGTTTACTTGATTCTTATGGGTAAATAGCATTGCGGTGTATCGTTTGGCGCGGCCGTACCTTTCGACAGTCATTCGCCGCGTGAAGTTTTGTGCAAGTACCCATTTGGGAACACTAGAAACGCCGCGCAGTATATCATATTCGCTTGTACTGTTACCCAGATTTGAGTTTAGGTACCCGAACTCAAATTAGAGTAACCACGGTTTTGCTGAATTTGGGTCACTTTGACATAATTCTGGGTAGGTCCAGGTTAGCGTTTAGAGATATGTGAAAGCGCATATCTCTACACGCTAACCTGGACCTACCCAGAATTATGTCAAAGTGACCCAAATTCAGCACGCACCGACGATTTAGTTTGTTTAGTCGTTTGTCGGTGCGTTTGACAGAGGAAGGGAAACGGTCGCATTAACGAATTACGTCTGATGATGGCTGAAGAATAGTAGGCCGAAACGCGTAATGTGAAAAATGCCTTTTTGATTTCATCGTCACCGAAAAAAGCCAATCAATTTCGATTAATAATTGGGTAAGTATGGCCTGAGCTATGCTGAGACTCCCTGAATCAATGGCCTCAGGGTCGGCACGCTCACATCAAGCTACCCGCGGGCAGGGAACTCTCGCAATCAAAATGTAGGGAAAACCACAGAGCTTCACAATGCGACACTTTATTTTCTCCACTCTTTCACTTTCTTAAGTCTAGCTAACCTGTCTTCCTCGGGGCCCCTCTTCCTGGCAGCACTCCACCACTTCACTTCTTCCTTTTTCAACTCCTGTCCTTCCTCGCCCTCTGCCTAGCTCTCCTTCCGTCCTTCCTTGTCTTCAACCTTCGATGCAGGGCATTCACGCTGGCGACGGCGGCTTTCTTCCTCCTCGGTACGGAATCTTTACTTCCTTCGCCCTTCAACGGCCTACGTAGCGTCGGTGGCTGACACTTTCCTCCGTTTGTTGCCGACGACTCGGCTCGATGCGGCTTACCGGTGGTAACGCCGGGGTGGCTTGGGGATCTCCCTCGCTCCTTGCCGCGGTCCAAAACGACCAATAAGATGGCCGAACGGCTATCGTCGGAACAATGCCGAATCAGGCCGACAATGGAACCTGGGTAGGAAGGCGGTTCTCGATGGGGTTTAACCAAGGGTTTTACCATAAAAACGGCGGGGTTCTGGGAAGGAGAAAATGCTGGGATCAGCTTCTGTCTCCGGAAACAGCCACTTTAAGTTACCTGACGTCCTCTACGCCTGGTCTTCTTCCACAAACACTCTCACTTCAACTTCTTCTAATTCGCTAGCTTTAAAACTGTATTCCGTTCACTTCGAGTTCCGTTGGAACGTGAGTACGACAGCTGCCCCAGCCACGACGTCAAAATCATCATAGTAGATTTGAACGCTCAGGTTGGCCAAGAAGAGGAGTTTAGACCGACTATTGGGAAGTTCAGCGCTCACCGGCTGACGAACGAAAACGACTAATTGATTTCACCGCCTCCAAGAATATGGCCATTCGCAGCACCTACTTCCAACACAGCGTCCCATATCGGTACACCTGGAGATCACCACTGCAGACAGAATCGACCACGTTCTGATTGATGGACGGCACTTCTCCGACATTATCGACGTCAGGACATATCGTGGCGCTAACATCGACTCTGACCACTATCTGGTGATGGTGAAACTGCGCCCAAAACTATCCGTCATCAACAATGTTCGGTACCGACGACCGCCGCGGTACGACCTAGAGCGACTGAAGCGACCTGATGTCGCCACTGCATACGCGCAATATCTCGAGGCAGCGTTGCCGGAAGAGAACTCGATAGGGCCCATCTTGAGGACTGCTGGAATATAGTTAAAGCAGCCATTAACGACGCAGCGCAGAAAAACGTCGGGTATGTGGGACGAAGTCGACGGAACGATTGGTTCGACGAATAGTGCAGACAGATTCTGGAGGACGCAACGCGGGTGGTCACGCTGCAGCAAGGTACCCGGCAGAACGTGGAACGTTATAGACGGGAGCGGGGACAGCAGACCCGCCTTTTTCAGGAGAAGAAACGCCGCCTGGAAGAAGCGGAGTGCGAGGAGATGGAACAGCTGTACCGATCTCAAGAAACTCGCAAGTTCTATCAGAAGCTTAACGCATCTCGTAAAGGCTTCGTGCAGCGAGCCGAAATGTGCATGGAAAAGGATGGGAGCATCTTGACTGACGAATGTGTGGTGATCGAAAGGTGGAAGCAGCATTACGAGGAACATTTGAATGGCGCTAAGAGTACGGGCAGTTAAAGTCAAGGAAGCGGAGGAGTTGACTTCGTCAGTTCAGCGGACGATGGAAGCCAACCAGCCTTGAGGGAAGTTAAGGATGCCATCCAACAGCTAAAAGCTACCTTACACCTCGGGAAAAATTTCCGCTGGATTTTGGTCCCCGTGTATTTTAAATGGGGGCGGGATTTTGATTTTCCGTGCCCAAATCCCGAAAACATCGCATATGTAAAAATACAAGGGGAAAAAATCCGCGGACCAAATTCCCGAGGTGTGAGGCTGCCTTAAAGACCAATAAAGCAGCTGGTAAGGATGGTATCGGAGTTGAGCTCATCAAGATGGGCCTGGAAAAGCTGGCCACTTGCCTGCACAAACTGAACAGCTACCGGAGGAGTGGAAGGAAGGGGTTATATGCCCCATCTACAAGAAAGGCGACAAGCTGGAGTGTGAGAACTTTCGAGCGATCACCACACCATTCTTAATGCCGCCTACAAAGTGATATCCGAGATCATCTTCCGTCGTCTATCACCATTAGTGAATGAGTTCGTGGGAAGTTATCAAGCCGGCTTCGTTGACGGCCGCTCGCTGTCGTCGCTGTCCGGAACATCTTTTGCTGGCGAGGATAGGGGAGCTTAATGTCAAAGAAGGAAAATCCATACGATTTGACAGGTATGTACCACACATGTTTCGGACAGCAAAACAAAGGGAACCGAAGCGACAATCTTTATCTAGTAACTAAAATATCTTTTTTATTGCCCATATCGCAGTCCTCGGGATGTCCGAAAAGTGGCTTTACGGGATGGACTTATCATACCGGTTTAGAAAACCCGGGTTACAAAAGAGGCTTTTAGTACTTATAATGCCCGTCGTTTCTTCAACATTTTGTTATGGGCTGCTCTGCTAATTTGTTTCATCAGTTCCGCACTGGGGACCCCGACTACCAAGGGACTTTCTTTCGCATCTTTGTCCTTTAGGTGTTGTTGGTGCACACTCACCAGAGCAGACCAGTCTCTAAATACTAAATTACCAGTTCGACACGTCATCTCCACTAGAAATACTAGAATAAGAGATCGGCGAAGACGCCATTGGAAATTTCCAATCGATCCGTCAAAAGCGGTTCCAATTCGACTTGTTTACTTTTCGCATCCATAAGAAGCAAGCAAAAAGTTTAAGTGGTGTCAGTATTATTTCCGCGTTTTCATGCATTTTCATATGTTGCCAATTCGACAGTTTTTCACTCCGCCGGTCTCTGGTTATAGGGTTGCTAGTCTCCACCATTCTTCATTGGGCTGTCGCGTATAGAGATGTCGTAAAATTCCGATTAATCGATTAGTTACTAATCGATTACTCTTGATTCTTGTCGATTATTGAATCGATTAATCATTGTATAGTAATCGATTCAAAATTAATCGATTATCACAACGATGAATCGATTAATCGAAATAATCAATTAATTTTCGACATCCTTATGATGTCGTAAAATTCTGATTAATCGATTAGTAACTAATCGATTACTCACGATTCATCTCGATTATTGAATCGATTAATCGTTGGGTAATAATCGATTCAAAATTAATCGATTATCACAACGATGAATCGATTAATCGAAGTAATCGATTAATTTGCGGCATCTCTAGTCGCGTACCCTGCCAACTAGTGGCAGTCTTCGGCATTGAAGTAAGCCATTATCAATCTTTTTGGGAGCTTGAAGAACCACAAGCTTCCGTTTTATCGTTCCTTGTTTTCTGGAAAAAGGGATCATCATCGCTTTTATTTACAAGAACTAGGGAGCGGGATCATTTGGGCAGCACCCCCTATTCCCGTCCGCAACGTTAATAACTCGACCGCGTTCCAGCCAAATGGCTTGATTGTTTGTACGTCACTAGATATCGGCAGAAACTAATGTCGTTTTCGTTTATTCGCACCGCTTGCACCGGTGTAGGCAAACTTGCACTGGAATCGTTCGTTTTTAAAAACGGTGCAGTTCCATTATTGCACCTTTTTGCCACCGTTGCAGAAAAATCTACACCCTGCCCGAAGCGAGTGTAGTGGGTAGGCACCGCGTGGCACCAATACTTGTGCGATGCGGAGCTGTCATAAGTTTCCCATTCTGTTTCTTATTAGGTCTTTCGGGTAGCTTTGTTTTTATTTTATTATCTGCTGATATCTATGCCTCATTGAAATTATATTTAATAATTGGTATCGATGTTGTTTAAGTAGAATCAAAAGCTGCACAAAATCTTTATCCAAGAACTTTCTATAAATGTACAATTTGTTATAATGGTCATGAATTATTCCAAGTATCAGTGATTAAAATAAACCAATAAATATATCAAAATCAACAAAAGTATGTAGACATTAAAAAAGGAGATCAAATTTCACAGAACGTGTTAAATTTTCATAGAAAAATCTTTCTGTATTTAATTTTACCTGGCAAATTTATATAGTTATAAAAAAGCCTATTATTTCTACTCAATGTTTAATTTCAATAATGTAGTAAATCGATTAGTCAGTCTATTTTAACTTTTTCAAACGAATATTGACATGATCTAATAGATTTTAACTGTGAAATTTTGAAATAGATCTCAAATTAATAGTCGATTTACATAACTATGCTAAAATCAAAAAATAATTTAAATTTGCACATATGCGGTCAAGAACAGTGTTTTTATTGGTTTTAACTTCAATCAGTTTTACGCATCATATCATTTTTTAGCAATGATAAATAGTGTCTTTTGTCTTTATTAAGGTGGACTTCAATTTAAAACTTGCATCATACCATATCTGAATTTTTCTACTATTAATATAAATGTATTGTGTAATATGTTCTCTCATATTTTCTCTCGATTTCGTTTATTGACCTCTTGGTTGTCAGTAACAGCAATCCTAAATCCTAACCCATCGTTACCCCCGATGGCGGTATTTCAATAAATCGTCGATTTTACTAGCTTTCAAATAAATATAACCAAATAATATGATTGGAATTCAGTAGCTTTCTCACGGTTAGATTTTATAAATTTCTACCATTCAAAATTTATCAAATCCTACAAGGGCCCTTTGTTTTTTTGAAGATTTTTCTACATTCAAATATGTTATTAACGCATAAGAAACTATTTTTTACGTTTTCAATTTGCCAAATTAAATTACAAAATTTGTGCAATATGAAGTATATATTAAAAAACATTGAAAACAAAACAAAAATATAATCATTGCATAAATCTTAATAATATTTACTTGCTATTTGATACTCGATAAATTTGATTGACGACATCACTAACACCACCGAAAACATGTGTTGGCAGTCAAAAAGTTGCACCCAAACCGTTCGTATTTGCGGTGGCAAATATTGCACCGCCGGTGTACACCGTTCGGAATAAACGAAAACGACATAACCATGTACTAAAAAACAAGTAATTCGGTTGTAATACGCTCGAGTAATGATCGTTGCTGACGGGAATAGGGTGTGCTGCCCAAATGGTTCTCTACCCTATTTACACATGTTGTCTTTCGGACAGTAAAAACTCCTTTCGTTTGGAAATGCTGTTTATTCAACAAACTTAGCTTAACAATCAACACCGATGTTCTTGTTATGTGTTTTGCTACTTTCTTTCGAAAAGTATGATGTGTTATTTTATTTGATTTAGCAGTAATTTGTTTTTACTTGGCTTTTATAAATATTCCTAATTTTTTTTCTCTATTATGTGTTCCTACAATCTATGTTAACGTTTTCATGTTTGATGTCACACTGACTATTCCCGTAAAGCCATATGCTTTTATTCGTGTCGTAGAATAGAACTTAATCAGAGACGAACATATGTACTTGTTTTTCATAGAATATGAGAAAATGATCAATGAGTTTGGTTTATAGTCCAGAATTAAATACATTGTTAGAAAAAATAGTGGTTGTTATAAAATTATTTCATCTTGAACATACCAATTAATAGTTTGTCTGTTCTTTAATATTTTGATTTCGTTAAAACAATGAGTTAGGAAATATCTACTGGCAGTTATTGCATTTATTAATTACATAAATGTTCCTTCTTCTTCAAATCATATGAGTAGACTATCCCTACCTATATTTTTTGTTCTAATATCACTCATACACACTACTGAAATTAAAGTGCAATGGACTATCGGCAAGGTTTATCGGTTGTGAGGTCAACGTAATTTTATAAAAGACCACTTTGGAAATTTGGAGTAAAGGTAATGAAGTAAAAAATTCTATACATGAAGGATAAAATTTGAGATAGTGGTACTTCGCAGTCTCACACTGATGGATAATTGAGCATTTTGTCATCAGATCTTTTTCTTTCTTTTTTCATTGAATTCAAAATACAAGAAAAACGATTGGTAATCCTTCCATAATCCTAGTGGACCAGCCAAAACTTCAAGTAAGATAAATGTACATAATTGTTAACTGTTTCTGAGATGAAAAACTGTTTTACAATACTCAACGAACTAAAAAAAACGGTTGTGGGAAGTGTTTCCATAAAATATGAAAAGAAAACTTATAGTATTCAAACTTATGCGCGTTATTAAGCGATCTACAGAACAACAAGTATAATTGAGCATAATTTGCTTTTACAAGTAAGTTATATTGATTTACATTATGGCACGCTTATGCATGCTATAATGATCATTTAACATGTAATTTCTGTGCTATAATGTCAATAATAACAATCTTCTGTAAAGTTGCTGGAACAGTAGGCCATTTTATCACTTATTTGGAATTGTTATAACCGTGAATTTTGTTAACGTTTTTCATTTTTTTTCTAAAACATGAGTTGTAGATGCACAAATTGTTAAAATAATTTTCAAGAAATGTAACGCATACGAAAAAGTGTAGAGAATAAGATGGGTTCAATAAAGAGAACCTTTGATGTAATGAACTTATTTTGTCCGGTTGAGTTTGGAAATTAAAGATTCCTATTTTTATTTTAATATTGCACTACTATTATATTTGTCAATGCCGTTCTTCAGAAACGCAAATGATGTTTATTTCCATAATGGCCGTATTCGTTGTTTCTATGAAGTTTTAATACTACAAAAACCTACCATTAAATACCCTTTCATACATCAAAACGCAAACACTCATTCCTACAGCACATCCTAATAAGATCAACAGTGTTTCCAAGCTGCTCCCTGTTTGCTATTGTGGTGGACAGCGCACAACTGTTGATGTGGCCAGTTCGTCGAATGTTTTATCGATTGGAATCCGATCGTCGTAAAGCGTTGGTGCTTGCAGAATTATACCGGCGGTTCCGGCCAGTACCGCTAACGTGAAGATCCACAAAAACAATCGATCCAGTACCATCGCCACATATTTCCAGTCCTCTTTCACCTGTTTGAGGAATTAAAGTGATGAATAAATGGCACTGTGAGTATAAATCAGAGACACGACCACACGGGCAGGTTCTTCAACAACTAGTGATGATCAACTTTCTTTTTTTTTGTTCTCTTTATTGATGTGAAAGTCAGTTATTCACTTAATCCGCTTTTTGATCAACAATTGTTATTCCTTATCTCAGGGCTGCCCGACGTACGGCCCACGGGCCGGACCCGGGTGCTCCCCATGGCTCCAATTCTTATTGCCCCCGGAGAGTTCGAAAAATAACTTTACCATCGGCCCGACAGATTTTCTATCTCGATGGAGGAAGAGATTATCCATTGGAATTGCTGGGCGAGGATTTGCATGGAAAATAAAGGATTTGTAACGAGGAATGGAATCGATCTCGGTTATATGCCGATTAATTGATTAACTTTTAGCTTTGAGCGCCGGGACTTGCAAGCCTAAGCCACCGTGCCCCTTTTTTCGGGCCAGTTGCATTATGGGAACGCGGGCGACTATTCCTCTCCAACAATGATATAATTGATGTTAACGTTCCCATCGACGACGTGATTTTGGCCGTATGTAAGCCGAAAGGAGGCAGCATCGAAGAAAGGTACCACAATTTTCGGGTTCAGCGTGATAACCTTCTGATGCAGTATGAGTTTACGTAAAGATTGCAGCCACATTTGCCGTGCAAACATTCCCACCATCGCATTCCAGTTCAGCGTTGTCATCAGCCGTATATAGTTTGCGAAGGAAATTTAATTGCGCGCCGGCGGCAACACCAAAACGAGGAATGACTTCCGTTATCGCCTCGATCTGCCACAGTGACGTCAAGATTACGCTGAAGTCGTCGGCGTAGACAACAAGCAAATTCTCCCCACACACTTGCTCGAGCCGGCACACCAGAGGATGAAGGTAGATGACGAAAAGGTGCATGGACAACGCACAGAACGAGCAATCTCGAACGGACGAATGAGGCGCCCATTGATGAGTATCCGGGATGTAGACCTACTGGTAATGCGCGCGAGAAGAGCGATGAGCTCCTCGTTGTAGCCGAGCGACCGCATGCTGTCGAAAAGGAATGAATGGCGCACTCGATCGAAGGCGTTCTCCAGATCGAAGCTGATGAGCTTACCGGCGCGACGGTGATGACAGAGATAGGTGATCCGATCTTTCAGAGCGAGGTTTGGAATATGTTGCACTCTGAGTTCGAACATTTTCTGTCCGTCACTCAAAACGCGGTGAGCTTGCATTATGCAACGTCAAGCAGTTTGACGAACATTGACTCCGCCCCCAAGAAAACGCTTCGGTTACTGCTTTGTTTGAACGCGTGTGAAGTTGTTCGAACAACCATTTGACAGTTGGCGGCTCGGTTGGAAAAAATTAAAACGGTTTTATTTTGGTTTCAGTTGTCGGGGGCGGAGTCAAGTTTCCTCGAATATGTTTGAGCATTTGTAGTGTAGTTGCACAAACCCCCATATATTTTTTGGTGGTTGGTGCTCAAGTTGGAGCTTCGGTCGTTCGTGTGTGATAGTGTTGGTCGAATAAATTGATTGTTCGTGTCGCTGTTAGTAAAACTTGATGGATGTTTGATTAAACGAGAGGTGGAGTCAATGTTGGTCAAACTGCTTGACCGTGTGTACGTTCCATTACGCACTCTAGTCGGATTTTCAATATGCGGGAGAGAAGTTTAGCAGCGAAATGGGCGGTACGAGCAGCGAAATGGGCCGGTACGCTCGGGCAGTCTTATCTCCACCTTTCTTTTTCACCAGTACGATGAAACCTTCCACGAAAGCATGGGGAAGATTACCGGCGAGTGCTTCATTGAGAAGCAAGTTCAACTCTCGTGGGTTCCGTACATTCCACTAAAAGAGCTTAATATATTTCTCGTGGGTTACCGTCGGCTCCTGGTGATCGTTTTGCTGCGCTTGTTTTGATAGCAGATAATATTTCTGGCATCGTGATCTCTTCTGTGCATCTCCCGTTCAGTGGGTCGTCCGGTGGGATAACGCGTTCGCAAACAAACCCGTCCTCGTTGTTATCTGCTGCTTCTTCCGAGTAGAGGCCGGGGAAAAAGCAAACAGATTTGCTTCTATTGCTTGTCGCCCATTTGCAATCTCGTTCTCAGCAGTTTGCAGCTGCGTGATGGTTGTTTTTTTCCGTCGTCTTTCCCCCAGCTGGAAAATTGACATGGGCTCTCCGGCCAGGTGCGTTTCATTTAACGCGTGGGAAAAGTTCCGTTGTAGTGCCAGCATTTCACTTTTTAAGCGATTTATGGTGGTCAACATTTCGGGGTGTTGGTAATATCCGTCGTACGCTAGCCGTAGTTGCGCATAGAGACGCTGGTGCGCATCGTGAAATTCCTCGAAAGCGGCTCGAAATTTCCACTTGAAAAACGATTTGATTTTTGGCTTAGCGTACAACAGCCACCATTCCATCCACGACCCTTAGTTCCTGCACTGCCGGGTCCAATATTGCCACTTATAATGGAACTCGGCTCGTGTCCCAGTGGGGGGAGACAGAGTCGTACTGTCAGCGTCTGTGAAGCAACAAACGTGCGTGTAGGTGGACTGCAGCTTGTTTCGTAGGCCGGCGCTCACGTACATACGGTCAAGTCGAGACTGCGCGTTCCGATTGACGTACGTGAACCCAGGGTCAAGCGGACACAGCTTTTCCCACGCGTCATGCAGCTGCTGGACGGTTGCTTTGAGAGACTTGTATTCGGGCTGGACGAGTCGCAAGCTCGCAGCACACAGATGAAATCACCAGCGAGGATGATGTTCTCAGTGGGGTGGCGAAGGTAGTAGGTCAGGGTGCCATTGAAGAACTCTTCTCTAGCAGTGTGCTGTGCAGTGCCGGAAGGAGCGTAAATGTTGCAAATTGTCGTGTCGTGCACTCTCAACGCGATCAGCCGGCTATCGAGGCTTTTCTCGACGTGGTTGACTTGGATGTGCTCCTTCACTGCAACAGCGGTGCCTCTTTTCGTGTGATCTGCAGCAAAAACGACACAGCCAGGCAAGGAAAGCTGTTCGTTCTCGACTTCTTGCAGACACACGATATCGAGGCCTTGGCTACTGCGCAGGTTCGGAGAGCGTGGAGTTTCGTGGGGTTCGTGATAGTTCCGATGTTGATGGATCCAAGGTTGTACGACATGAAAGCCATTTATGGAAGAGATTCTACGCTCTGCTCGTCGTCACCGTCGTCGCATCGTTGCTTTTTGCCGGGTGGACGTCCTCGGCTTCGCCCGCTTCTTGTGGATGTTGACGAGTCATTCGTTTCGTTACCAGTGGTTCGGCTCTGCGATCGAGTCACAGGCTTTTTAAACAAGTTGGCTAAGACTGCTTCGGTGCTGTACGTTTGTGTGCGCGACGATGATGAACGATAATGAACTGCAAGCGCTTTGCATGTTCAACAACGGGCTTGGGGACGTCGTTCTAACGATGCTCGGTGGCTGGCTGACTGATATAATTAATGAGCCAGACGGTTCGGTCTGACTCGCTGGCTTCGGCAGCTCGGGAAAGGCCTCCAGCGATGCTGGTGGTGGAGCGACAGTACGCACTCCGACCGGTGTCTGGCCGATTGTCTTCTTCGGTTGTGATCGTGGCACAGTTTGTTTCGTCACGTTGGCGTAGCTCTTCTAGACCAGCAGTTTCTTGTTCTGCACACATGATGTGCCAGTGTTGGCTTGTTCTTTGCAGTGTTTGCATGAAGAAATCTGCCCCTTGTAGACGATGTACGCCTGCTGACCATCGATCGTGCCCCACGAATCAATGGTTCGCTGAATTGTACCATATGCCGAGGGGAATCCCACCAATCTCAAAACATCACTCCACGTCAGCTCGCGTAGCGAGATCATTTCGCCGAACGCACTGAGGAAACCGACGATCTTCTCTTCGGGAACGTTTTCCGGCAAGTCGTGCACCTTCACTTCCACACTTCCATCTTCATGCTTTTCGTCGTGTTCGTCCACGATTTTTGTGCGAACATGATGCAACGTACACACCAGTCAAGCAGTTTGACGAACATTGACTCCGCCCCCAAGAAAACACTTCGGTTGCTGCTTTGTTTGAACGTGTGTGAAGTTGTTCGACCAACCATTTGACAGTTGGCGGCTCGGTTGGAAATAATTAAAACGGTTTGATTTTGGTTTGAGTTGTCGGGGGTGGAGTCAAGGTTTGCCGAACATGCTTGAGCATTTGTAGTGAAGTTGCACAAACCCACATATATTTTTTGATGGTTGGTGCTCAAGTTGGCGCTTCGGTCGTTCGTTTGTGATATTGTTGGTCGAATAAATTGATTGTTCGTGCCGCTGCTGGCAAAACTTGATGGATGTTTGAACAAACGAGAGGTGGAGTCAATGTTGGTCAAACTGCTTGACCGTGTGTACGTTCCATCAGGTCTTTAACCTTGGCGAACGCACATTGTTCACCGCGGTAGCTGGAACAATGCTGGAACTGGAATCTCACAACATCTTCTTTCTTCAGCCCTAAAACAGTGTGGCAGAAGCCATGCACCATCTCGAAAGACGGCTTCACTGGGAAGCGAAAAGTATTTTCTCGCCTTATCGCAAATCACTAAAGCGCAACGCGACGACTTTATGCCAAAAATATAAACCCAAAAATATCGGGATTACAGTTGATCCAACATCATACTTCTTCGGATATTCTTAAGAATTCCTTAGGAATTTACTTCAGGAGTTGCATCGGAAATTTCTCCACAAATGTTTTTAAGAGTATTCATTCATTCATAAATTTATCCAAAAGTTCGTTCGAAATAAAATCCAAATATTTTTTCGTAAAAAGATACCCCTAGGAATTAATTCGATCCAGAAGATCTTTCTTGCATACCTTCAAAAATTCCTACAGGAATTCCATCGTAAATTACTCTTAGTAACTTCTCCTTCTTCTTCATTGGCATTACATCCCCCACTGGGACATTGCCGCCTCGCAGCTTAGTGTTCATTAAGCACTTCCACAGTTATTAACTGCAAGGTTTCTAATCCAAGTTACAGTTACCATTTCCGCATTCGTAAACACAATGATACTTTTATGCCCAGGGAAGTCGAGACTATTTCCAATCCGAAAATTGTCTAGACCGGCACCGGGAATCCAACCCAGCCACCCTCAGCATGGTCTTGCTTTGTAGCCCGCGCATCTTACCGCACGGCTTAAGGAGGGCCCCTAAGTAACCACTCTACTAAATTCCTCAAAGAATGACTTCAAAAATCTTCAGTAAATAAATCTAGAAATACCTTCTGAAATTCCTTCAGGAATTCTTTCGAAAAAAGTTTCCAAAGTTTGTCTAAGAATTCTTTTGGAAAATTCTCCGGAATTTCCTTAAGGAATTCCTTTAGCAATCCGCCGGAATTACTTTTAATTGAATTTCTTGAATTTATCTGTAGATTCCATCAGGAATTCCTTCGGAATTTTTTTTTTCAATTGTTTTCAGAGATAGATACAGAAATTATTTTGGAAAGAATCAAGACATTCTTTCGAAAATTCAAAGAAGGAATTCTAGGAATTCCTTCAGATTTTCCCAAAAGAATTCCTTCAAAAATTCCCATAGGAAAATCTTTTTAAAAATCCTTCAAGAACACTTGCATCTTGAAAATTTCTTCGGAAATTCCTCAAAAGATTCCTTCAAAATTTTCTTAACGATTTTTTTAAAAGAATTTCTTCGGAAGCTCCTTTAGAAATTTGGTTGGAATTCCTGCGGAAATTAATCAGGGAAACCTCCCGAAATTTCCTTAGGAGAATTCCTTCGGATTTTCTTTGGAAATTACTTTACAAAATGGTTTAGGAGTTCCTTTGAACTTAAAAAAAAATGTTTTAGCAATTATTTCAGGAACTTCTTAATGAAATTCTTTCAGTAATTCTTTAAGAGATCCCTCTTGGAAGATGGTAGAATTCTCGGAAATTCTTCAGAATTCCTTCAAATCTTCATCCAGGAATCCCTTCGGACTTTCCTCTGTAAATTTAATTAGATATTCCTTGAGACCCTCGGATATTCCTCCAAGATTTTTTTTTCAGAAATCACTTCAGAAATTCTTTTCGAAATCATTTGGAAATTACTTTAAGAAATCTTTCCGAAATTTCATATGGAAATTCCTTTCAAATTTCCGTTAGAAACTCTTCGGGAAATTCTTTTGGTATTTCCTATTTCATTCTTCAATAAATTTTCGGAAAAATTCTTCCAACTAAATTTCTGGAATAGGGTAAATCACTACTGCACAGAAAGCTAATGATTTATACTGTTTGGAAGCAGCCGTAGGTATTTGATTAATAATTTTTAAAAAGTCTCCCGTTTATCTCGCACAATACTCAATATTTGTCAACCATTTGTTTTACTCCTAATTGATTCAACTATAGAAAATAAAAATATAGATACAAAATTTCGCTCTTTCGTTGCCACACCACTGAGACGGAGTGATTCTTTCTACTTTTTCCACTCTTTCTACTTTTACAAAACGGTCAAATAAACAGCTAGGTACCTGAAAAATCGTCACACTAGTCGATACAATCATTGCTTGAAGCTGTTAATCACCACACAATAATGCAAAACTCACGCACTTGAATCTTTTCTGTTCGTTCGTATAACTAGAACTTATATAAATATATTAGAATACATTTTAATATGTATCCTCAAATCGAACAAAAAATCCCCTCGGCCCAAGATGGTGTTGAACTTAATTTTAAGATTAAATAAACACCTAAATAAAGGATAAAAAAAACCTCGTTCCAAAAACTTTTAGTCGTACCGTGCCAAGAGGCCAGGAGTATGGAAATAATCCTTCATCGTTGATAGGAAAACCGTCTAATACGTTGACGCTATCACGTTATTTATAATTTTCTTGATTTTAAAAAGAGAAAAAAATATTTTTCAAGTGTTTGGAAGGAATTTGGATGAGTGCAAGACAAAATTTTCAAAACGACTTATCTGCTTTTGTAAACAAAGATTCAAACGACGATTTGACGAATCTGATAGCTCTCCCACGCAAACCAACACCACCAATAGGTAGGTGAAGGTTTCCGCTGCCTGTTGATGGTGTTAGTTTGCGTGGGAGAGCTATCAGATTCGTCAAATCGTCGTTTGAATCTTTGTTTACAAAAGCAGATAAGTCATTTTGAAAATTTTGTCTTGAGTGAATATATCTTCTCAACCAAAATAAAATTATTATGAATAATAATATCTGGCATCAGGTTGTCGTAGAATGTGCATATTTTTGTTTACGTCGCATTTCGTATATCACCTTCTTTGAATTTTCATAGGAATTTCTAGATTTATCAGCGAAGCAAACCACAAGAGGAAAATTTTGAATTCTAAAAATTGGCCCGCGGCTTGAAAAGGTTAGCAGGCCTGCCTTATTTGGTCCTACCTTATTAAGTCCTGAAGCCTAATATCCTAATATGCTCTTGACAAAGAATTTTAGGAATCATTCAATTTTTTTGAAAGAATGATGAGCCTTAAAAAACAAAAATCATCCCGAGGAAACTTGTTAGTCGTAAACTAACCACGATACCCCACGACCGCAGGTTTGTTCATCTTTTGAATTTACATAAAATAAATGATGATGATCGGTGAAACACAAAAACATTATCTCCAAAAAATAATGGCGTGTGGCTGTTAATGTGGTACACAGTGTACTGTTGTCGGGTTATTTAAAGGGCTACTCACTTCGGAAGTTACATATTTCGAAAGTACTTGGACACAACAAAATAAACAATGTTCCCTTACCTTTGTAGAATCTTCCAACATTTTTGTGTGCTCTGCGATGAACCTCACGCAGAAGCAACTCCTGTGGACTTCAATGGGACAACTGGTGTGCGAGAACGAAGGTTGTTTGAACACCGGGCTCTTGATCCCGGAGGGAACGGCCGTATCCGCCGCCGTCGATAAAGACAACTCCTCCGACTCTGAATGTGGAACTGGCAGGGGACCGTGAATCTGGCAGCTTCCTCCGAATGGGCCGGTTCCTGATAGACTGTGCAATTGAAAATTACTTCTAACAGTTGCAACATTTTTGATCGATGAATGTTCATGGCCATGAGGACAATCATATTAAATGGATGTGTTTATTATTACCGCAAAAAGATTAATCAAAAGAGAGAAAAATGAATCAAATATTAATCGATCTTATAAATACCTTAGTGGAGATTGATCGTCTTTTACTGATGTCCTAATGTGAAAACGAGCTTTAACGCGATTTAATGTGGTGGTCGAATAATAAGGATAAAAGCAAGCATGTGGATGTTTTGGCAATAATTTTCTACAAATCGAGGTAAAAATAGAAAATGCAATTAACATACGAATGAATACATTGATGTATTAAAGTATTCAAGTTAAGCATTAATAAACGCGATATAATATTAGTAATTAAAATACAATGGATAAAATTATATATGTTTAGTATTTACCTGTGGTTTTCTATATAGGCAGGCCTTTTCATGAATAAAAATCGCGGAAGAAAATCTAAAAAACAAATAGGATATATTACACATATATTCACAATGTATTTTTTTTATTTACCGATAAAGAAAGTTTTGACCCAAGGTGCCATCCTATGAGTCTGCGGTGATCTAAAATGAACATTCAGTACAACGACCGTAACGCATATACTGGAAGGGAAACAACAGTTAACTGAAATTCAACAATCCCTCCCTTCATAAGAAATAAAAAATCATATTTGCATGATATAAAAAAAATTGTTCCATTCAGTCAGATTTAATTAAAAAATTAGTTTTTTTTAAATATTTTTATTGTTTATATAATATGAAACATTCCAGCTAAATAAATCTAATTTACTCATATGTAGAACTCTAGGCAGCTAGAACACTAGGAGACATTTGTGAAGACTATTTAAATTTTAAATATTTCTTTTTAAATAACGATATTGCTTCTACCTTGAATTTGGTAAAAGTCCACGGGAAAAATCCGTTGCTAGGTCCATGACTAAAAAGTCATGTTTTCATAAAACTTGTTACATCATCATTATATTATGACTACAATTCATGATATCACGACCGAAACGACGATAACCATGAATAATAATAGCATATTTTCTTGAACGCCAGAGGCGTTTTTGCATTTTCATAAATAATATATCATGACTCGGAGTCATGTTTTCATGACTTTGAGCCATGAAAAATGACGCTAATCCATCCAGATTATGCCATTTATTATATTATTTATCAAATTTAATATTGGAAAGAAAATTGAATGTATGGGGATTGGCATCAAGTTACTCTTTATTATTATATTTATTACCATAAACGGCGCAATCTGATAAGAACTCCAAAATATATTCAGATCTCCAAAATACATCATTTGTAGAATCAATCACATACACATTCGTTTATGTTAGTGATCAACATCATTATATGAAGAGCGTTAATGAATAAAGCTTCCAGTGAATGATTAAATTTGTTATGATTAAATCATTCATTTCTATGATTAAAGATTATGATTAATGATTAATTCATTTTCGACAATGATTAATGATTATGATTAACGATTAAATTAATTTTTGACAATGATTAACGATTATGATTGATGAATAAAACGTTTGGAATATGATTAACGATTACCGATCGTGATTAAATGTTGACACAATATGTGTATGATTAATGATTAACGATCGATATGATTAATGAATAATGATTATGAATAATCAAATTAAATGATTTGCAAAGTGATCAATGATCAAGTAACCTATCTACCAAATTGTGTCATTAAAAGGTATAACAAATGTATGATTATGATTAAAGATTAATGAATAAAAGCGATGTATGCAATGATTGAAATTGATGATTAATGAATAAACTGAAAACAATCATGAATATGATTAGTGATTAATGATTAAATGTAAAAATCTATGATTAACGATTAGTGATTAATGATTGAATCGTATTTTTTGTATGATTATGATTAATGAATAATGATTAAATAACCCATTATTCATTAATCATGATTAAATCTATGAATAATCACTAATGCTCTGATTATATGTATGTGCCACATTCCGGGTACTGATCAAATTCGGAACGACATTCTGGCTTGCAAAACATCGAATTTTAATTGGCCCTGACGAAAGCGAGAAAACAAAATGGGGGCTGGGTGATGCTTTTTTATTTCACCCAGCAAGGGATGTAAGACGTCAATTTTAAAATGCTTATTAAAGCGTTAAAACACATTTTAGCCGAAAATTGTTCATTTTTTTGGGTTAGAAATTTAATTTACTTTTATATAGGTAACACGAAAGTTGAATTATTTTGATTAAAAATTCTAACCCTATGTATTAAAAAGTTTTCAACATATCACTGTTAATAACATTTTAAAAGCATTTTAAAATATACTTCCTATACTTCACCATGTTGAAAAACACCAGATCGCCGCTAGATGGCAACAGCGCGGCTGCGTCAAAGCGAATTATTATAAATATTAATATATGAAACTGTATCTTGTGAGGGTGAGATATATTAGCAATTGGGCAATCGACTTTTAGAGTGCATTGATGACAGATATGCAAATATCGTATAACGGTTTGGTTGCCAACACCGACTAGTAAATAGCAGGCCATGACTTTGCCTCTTTTCTCGTTGGACAACGATCGGAGTAGCACGTGCGACAAGACAGCACACCTCGTGACGGATAGCTCGTTCGGCAGAATTGGGCCGCACATATCTGAAACGATACAACCATTCCATCTGCTCAAATAAATAATAAGAAAAAAATGATGTTCCCTTTGTCCGAAAATCTCATACTTCGGTTTTATTGAAACACTGCACTATGGTCCAGGATACAGATTTACGCGGAAAGATGAATTTTACGCCAAAACTATATTTTTTAGAAAAAACTGTTGTTCTACAAAATTGTTCGAAATAGTAAGGCCATCATTATGGTTCTACCAAAAAATAGGGTGGCCCATCATATAAAAAAATAGAAAATATTTTTTTTATTTCTCGGAATATTGACATGTTATGTTCTACAAAGTTGTAGCGCAGCTAATTCCAATCAATTTTGCTAAAAAACTTTTTCTGTAGCTCTTAAGTTGGCTGATTTAGAGCAATTTTACCTAATTGGATTAGGGTGTACCTCAAAAAACAGTATTTTTGATCTATTTTTTTGTTTCAGATTTCTCGAAAAAGTCGTCTTCAGGTGACTTTTAGAGCTCAAAAAAATGCAACTTTTGATGGGTAAATATGCACAATATCTTTTTCCGATCAAAAGTTATAATCATTTTTCTGTCAAAATTACATTTTTTTCATAAGTTGATATCTCCGGTTAGGGCAGACCAAAAAAATATGTTTACACGGCATCTAAAAGAGAAATTAATATTCTTCATTATGTCAAAAAATTGGGGATATGTTATTTTTTTATCTCAAGTTTCACCAATTTTACTAAAATCATGTTTTTTCAAATAAATTGATATAACTCGACAACGGAAGAAGATACAGACGATATTCTTATAGCAAAACACGCGTTTTGAAAAGCCCTAATAGTCTTCAGAAGGTGACATCCGTGAAAAATAAAAAATGAAATGAGCAGATCATAAATCTTGTTTTTTGAGGGACACCCTAATCCTGGTAAGTAAAATTACTCTAAACAAGTGAGCTTAAGAGCTACATAAAAAGTTTATATAGCAAAGTTGATTGGAAAAAGCTGCACTACAACTTTGTAGAACATTTTACGTCAATATTCCGCAAAATAAAAAAATGAAGATTTTACATTTTTATAAAATGGCACACTTTATTTTTCGGTAACTCTATAATAAGGGCCCAAGTATCCAGAAAAACTTTGTAGAACAAATTTTGTTTCTTAAAAGTATGCTTCAGACCGAAAATGCATCTTTTCTCGTAAATCTTGCAATACGATCCCGACTAGAAGAGCATAACAGAAAAGGACACAATACAGTAATATCCCGATTTTATCACCCCCCTGGTGAATTTTGGGGTGATAAAACAGGGTATGTGACAAAATTGGAAAAAAAAAAATTTCATTTTTTTTAATTCATTCCACAAATATGAATCATTTTATGCCTTGGAAAGGCCAAATGCGTGAACGGTACCCATTATTTCTTGTTGAAATAGTTTACAGAATATTTCCCAGGTACTCAGAAGTCGTTCGTGATAAACTACAGGCGGTGAAAGTTATTTCATGAAAATCAATGTTGTTTGTGGTATTATTTACGAAAATAAAAAGAATGACAATGTTTTTTGGGTCACAAAATCGGGTCGAAAACGTGACAAAATAGGGACGTGATAAAATCGGGTCGAAAACGTGACAAAATGGGGGGATAGAAAAAATCGGGAATAGACAAAATCTGGGAGTGACAAAATCGGGTCAACACTGTATTAACATATTGTGATATTTATAACTTATTTTGATACAATTTTGTTCTTAGTAGCCATTATCTTTCAAATGTTGTAACAGGATTTTATCATAATATGATTTAAAAAATGCTTAACACCGAATTGCCCAACAGTAGGCAATTAAAATAGATGTAGCAAAGTCTTCCAGCCATATAGCCATATAGATATCACAACGCTGATATAATTTGCAAAGGTTGCCTTATTTATTATGTTGTTAGTTTCATGTTCTCGAAAAATATTATTGTTCAGACAAAATAAAAGTTTCGTATTGTTGATCACAATCTGGAGACCTATCACGAACTGTAAAAATTTGCATCTGCACAGAAACAATATATTTTGTATCTGATTCTGTTATAAATTTCTAACAAAATATGTTATTTTTATGATAAAATTGTAACAAAATTTGATAGTTTTTTGTTTCCAGTAGTGTGATTTTTGATAGAAATTTAGATATTTTAACAACATCCTGCACCACGTTTCTAACAAATTTTGTTATAAATATTTAGTATAACATAATAACATAGGTTGATATAATTTTGATATGACCTTCTAGTCGGAATGATAATGATAAAACTTATAAAAAGTGTTAGAGCTGTAGATTTTTTATTTTCATTTTTCACGAATGTCAACTTCTGAATACTTTTGGGGCGCTTTTTTTGCTATAAGAATATCGTCTGTATCTTTTTCCGTTGCCGAGTTTTTTTGTTTTTATTTGAAAAAAAATGATTTTAGTAAAATTGGTAAAACTTCAGATAAAAAATAACATATCCCCAATTTTTGACATAATAAAGAATATCAATTTATCTTCCAAATGCCGTATGAACATATTTTTTTGGTCTGCCCTAACTGCAGATATCAACTTATGAAAAAATGTAATTTTGACAGAAAACGATTATAAGTTTTGATCGGAAAAAGATATTGAGAATATTTACCCATCAAAAGTTGCATTTTTTGAGCTCTAAAAGTCACCTAAAGACGACTTTTTCGAGAAATCTAAAGCAAAAAAATAGATCAAAAATACTGTTTAGGTACACCCTAATCCAAATAGGTAAAATTGCTCTAAAACAGCCAAATTCAGAGCTACAGAAAAGCTTTTTAGTAAAATTGATTGGAATAAGCTACGCTACAAGTTTGTAGAACATAACATGTCAATATTCCAAGAAATAAAAAAATATTTTCTATTTTTTTTATATGATGGGCCACCCTATTTTTGGTAAAACCATAATGATGGCCTTACTATTTCGAACAATTTTGTAGAACAACAGTTTTTTCTAAAAAATATAGTTTTGGCATAAAATTCATCTTTCCGCGTAAATCTGTATCCTGGACCATAGTGCACTGCCCAGTCAACACAAAATCGTATATGATGCAACGTAAGATGCTATTAAGCGAAGGCGATTTACGTACATATTGTATGGGGAAGCACATATATGGCCCCCCTATGGTATCTTATGTGACATCATGTACGATCTTGTGTTAACCGGGTGATCACCATCGATGTGAAGTCGTGGTGTAGCTGCTACAAAGTATTCTTTTAAGTATTTTTTGTCATATTACAACCGTAGTAGGCTTCCTCAATCTTGTCAAAGTTACGTGTCAAAGCATCAATATCGTCGGCGAAGCGAAACCAAGTTGCTGAACTGAAATTCACACTCAAAGAATCAATCCATGCCAAAACGATGCTAAGTAGCAGACACGAAATCACCTTGCCGTAACCTAGGATAACATGTGACAACTAGATTTTGACTGCCTTGTTGTTTCCTCAGTCGGTTGAGATGCTAAATCCGGCAAATAATTTGTTATTAAATTTGATGTTTCCTCGTCCATTTCTTCCATCATTCATCGTGAAAGATGTTACGTACTAACAGAAACAAGTTTTTACGAAGAATTAGATGAATTTCAGAGTAAAAATGGTTAAAATATGGTCAATGATGTTTCAAATCGTGTATTTTAAATAAGCATAACCTTTGAGAATCATGTTTATATGCATTTTTTCACGAATATCAATTTTATGCACCAGCAACACGCCCATATTAACAATAAGCTACCCTTCTAAAAATGTGCCACCGCCGTTCGAAGTAATCGATTGTCATTTTTACCCAATCAACAACCGGTATGACAGAAAATAGGTACGATTTTTTATGACTTATTGACTCTTATCCAAGGTCGTAACGCTCTGCAGTCTTTAAAACGCGCAAGCATTCTCATTTAAATGTTATTTGACGGTCCCCCCAAGTCCAACATGCTATCATGATCCTCAGAGTTCGCAAATAATTTCACCTTTAGTTTGCGGTCTTCCATCACACCATCGCGGTTCTCAAAACTCGCAAATCCATTTTAACTTCACGGCGGTTCTCCAAACACGCCATTCTGGAACTCAAAATAAGTTAAATCATTTTACCATTACTTGCCGGTGTGCCAAACACGCAAAATCATTTTATCTTTATATGACGGTCCTCCAAACACGCCATTGCGGAACTCAAAGCACGCAAATCGGCCTAAATGTTACTTGGCGGTTCTCCAAACACGCTATTGCGGTCTTCAAAACACGCCATTGCGGTACTCAAAAACGCAAATAATTACAATTTTACTTGGCGGTCCTCTAAACACGCCATTGCGGTCCTAAAAAAACCAAAATCATTTCATCTTTACTTGGCGGTCCTCCAAACATGCCATTGCGGAACTCAAAACACGCAAATTATTTCGAACTACTCTGTGATACTCACCAATTATGTGATTCTTCCAACTCGCAATATCTTTTCGTGCGCAAACACAGAAGAAAAATGTAAACAACTTTTAAACTTACATTTTATTTTAACGAAGGCCACTAGGCCATAAGTCGTTTGGCTGGATAGATTAATTAGCCGAAAATGCCGTTTGCAAAAGAACCATTTGACCGAAAATTTCAGTTGGCAGAAAATGCCATTCGGTTGAAAATTTCACTTCCCTTTCGGCCGTATGATCTCTTTGGCAAAATTACATTTTCAGCCAAACCGTTTTCGGCCTATTAATCGTTTCGGTCAAATGGAATTCGGCTATATGACTTTCAGTCAAACGTGATATTCAACCAAGTGGCATTCGGACAAATGGCTTTTGGTTAAATGACTTTCGAACAAACAACCCTTTCCACTCATAAGATCACTCCTATGAATGTCGTAGTAGCCAGTGTAATGTGTATTTTCGTTTTCTTTTGTTTATGTGCAAAGTAAGAAGATGGAAGACCTCCTGACCCTTTATGTAAGTCAGCGGATCTCAACCTGGGGTACATGTACCCCTGGGGGTACCTTCGCTGGCCCAAGGGGGTACCTCGGACAAAGAAGCATAATGGCGGATGTATTACAATTCCATAATTGCTTAACTTTTGATTCTTAAACTTTGTGTTGCATGGCGGTCAGTAAATCAAATTCTCGTTAATCTTGCCTATCACAACCAGCACAGTGTATGAAGGACTGTAGGACAAAAGATAAAAAAAAAACAAAACAACTAAGGCACGAGAGATGCTTCCGAACTAAGATCTAGAATCGAAAGGCCCAAAGGTCAATTGCAAGAGGCTTGGAAGCCCCCTTTGAAGCGGCTCGTAAGTTTTTTCTCAAGAGCCCTCCTTTCAAAAAGGCTATCAAAAGTTTGATACCTCTTTTCAAGAGGCTCGGAAGTCTCGTTTCAAGAAGCTCGATAGCCTGCTTTAAAAATCCTCCAGAGTCTCATTTCAAGAGGCTCGGAAGTTTCCTTTTCATACGCTCGGAATCATATCAAGAAACTCGGAAGCCTCCTTTCAAGAGGTTCGGAAGCCTCCTTTCAAGAAGCTTGGAAGCCTCCTTTCAAGAGGCTCGGAAGCCTCCTTTCAAGAGGCTCGGAAGCCTCCTTTCAAGAGGCTCGGAAGCCTCCTTTCAAGAGGCTCGGAAGCCTCCTTTCAAGAGGCTCGGAAGCCTCCTTTCAAGAGGCTCGGAAGCCTCCTTTCAAGAGGCCTGGAAGCCTACTTTCAAGAGGCCTGGAAGCCTTCTTTCAAGAGGCCTGGAAGCCTCCTTTCAAGAGGCTCGGAAGCCTCCTTTCAAGAGGCTCGCCTCCTTTCAAGAGGCTCAGAGCCTCGTTTCAAGAGGCCTCAAGCCTCGTTTTAAGAGGCCTGGAAGCCTCCTTTCAAGAGGCTCAGCCTCCTTTCAAGAGGCCTGAAGCCTCCTTTCAAGAGGCTCAGCCTCCTTTCAAGAGGCTCAGAAGCCTCCTTTCAAGAGGCTCAGAAGCCTCCTTTCAAGAGGCTCGGAAGCCTCCTTCAAGAGGCTGGGGAGCCTCCTCTCAAGAAGCCTGGGAGCATCCTTTCAAGAGGCTCTGGAGCCTCCTTCAAGAGGCTCAGGGAGCCTCCTTTCAAGAGGCCTGGGAGCCTCCTTCAAGAGGCTCGGGAGCCTTCTTTCAAGAGGCCTGGAGCCTCCTTTCAAGAGGCTCAGGAGCCTCCTTTCAAGAGGCCTGGAGCCTCCTTTCAAGAGGCTCAGAGCCTCCTTTCAAGAGGCTCGGAAGCCTCCTTTCAAGAGGCTCGGAAGCCTCCTTTCAAGAGGCTCGGAAGCCTCCTTTCAAGAGGCTCGGAAGCCTCCTTTCAAGAGGCTCGGAAGCCTCCTTTCAAGAGGCTCAGAGCCTCCTTTCAAGAGGCTCAGAAGCCTCCTTTCAAGAGGCTCGGAAGCCTCCTTTCAAGAGGCTCGGAAGCATCCTTTAAGAGGCTCGAAGCCTCCTTTTAAGAGGCTCGGAAGCCTTTTTTCAAGAGGCTCGGAAGCCTCCCTTCAAGAGTCTCGGAAGCCTCCTTTCAAGAGGCTCGTCATTTCAACTTTTTGGATAGAAACTTTGTGAATAATGGAGAGCCATATATCCCTTTAGTTTTCAGGTCTGTTTTTCATATATCTAATCAGTTACGCCTATTATCATTACGACGATAAAAATAGGGGGTACCTCAATTACTGCAAAAGTCTGAAGGGGTACCTCTCAAGAAAAAGTTGAGAACCGCTGATGTAAGCAATTAGTGTAGGCACCGGGGAGAAAGTTCTAATGCCGCTCCAGTCGTGAAAACTCTACGATAGACGAAATATTCTACACTAGTTTACTAGGTACTGTCCGTTTGTTTAAACAGTTTTCCTGCTTTTTCTGAGATCTTCGCAGATTTATGGATGCTCTAGATGTTATACATTTTCTGACATTATTTTTTTCCAGTTTCTAGAGCTAACAAAGTCCTTGCAATTTTGATCATTGACTTAAACTTTTCCTACAGAAGTCTCTAGCATTCTCTAGACAATCCAGGTTATTCATATGCTTCAGATTCCTAATATTTCTGCGTAATCTGAGTCTGAGAAATCAACTTAACTTTTGTTGATCCTTCAGAATCCCTAGATTTTTTTATACGTTTACGGAAGCTGTCTAGATTCTTTAAAATAATCAAAACCATTTTTTCCAGGTTCCTAAGATTTTTTCCTTAGATTTTCAGATTTTTTAGATTCATTATAGAATCCGGGACGTTTTTCGGGACAGCTGGCAATGCGGGACAGGTAGGCTGAATCCGGGACTGTCCCACATAATCCGGGTCGTCTGGTCACTTTACCCATTACGCAGCACTGCACTCGGCGGAGGGTTCACTGTTGAACACTGACTGAGGGAGAGCGATGCTTGGCTGCTTGTTCATCATCAATATCAAAACAGTATGGATTGGACTTCTCCATGTTTTAAAAAAGTATCAAAAATCTAACTGGTTAGCCCAGAATGCGTATGCTAAAATAAGCCTCCTGATCAATTTTCTGCTTCATTCGGATAAAATTTCAAGGTGGCTTAAGTCGATTTAGTCGTTTTACTGGTGATATTGTAGGAGGAAGACAAGCATGTGGCTAGGGCTTCGATGCATAGCTAAATAACAGTTTTACTGTTGAGGCATTCCACGGGGGCATGTCAGTCGATCCTGAGCGACCATTTCGAAAATATTTGAAACTCTGCACAGTTTTTCAATTTCATCTAAATCGTCATTTTTCGATATCAAATCTCCAAATTGAGTCACGTTTAACTTCTCAAAAGAGTGTATGTGCAAATGGTTCAAAAATATTTAAAAAGCTCCACAGCAAAAACGGAATGTTCGATTGTTATGATTTTTTCAGCAAAGTTAGACAACTAAATGGTGATTCTTAAGAAAATGTGCACAGTAAAAATATCATTTCTGTCACAAAAACTCAAATATCTCAAAACGCTATCTTTTTTCGAACGTATTTTTTTTAGGGAAAACGGTCCATTATATTAGCTATCTACCATAAAAATTTGGTGATGGTAAACTAATAAACAAAAAGTTATGACATTTCAAACATTTCACAATTTTCACATTTAGTAAAAAAAATTTTTTTCTGTGTAAGTTATTTCGAGAATTGCAGTTTGATGCAGATTTTATTGTTAAGGGACGTGATTTAAACAAGTTGTTTTCATGATATTTTGATTTAATTATTCATAGCATCTATAAGAAACTTAGACACGATCCAGTGTTGTGATCAAAAGTATTGATAGTGTCATAATTTTCATTGCACGTGACTGGCGAAAAATTCTTTTAATAGTGTTGAAACCTGTTGATAATAACGTTGATAGAAACATATCAGAAATGTTATTTTTAAGACAAAAGCTGCAAAATCAAAGATTTATATACACGTGTACGTCTATAGTTTACCTGCAAAAAATATACCTCTTAGAGAATAGACTTTATGATCGGGAGGAAACGGGTATCTTCAACAACAACAAATGCATGATAGGTACATACCATGACAATGGTCACGAAAAAGCAAAAAAATTACTACTACTAAGGTTGTTAAAAATCTTATAGTAATTTTTTTCTTCAGTCAAGCAAATGACACCAAACTAGTCAGTAAAAACTTAAAAGTGATTTTGTTTATTGAAATATTACGAACAACATGAGTAGCCGCTTTCTCAACTGTTGGAAGGCCGTTTGATGGAAAAAAGTGTTCAAAAGAGTTACGAAATCTCACCGAAAGCACCATAGATAAACTGAAAGCGACTGGTTATGCTCCAATGTCCACATTGAATACAAATTTACGCATTTGCACGTCCTGCCGTCTAAACGTTGACAAAAGAGCAATCTGTATATCATCGGTTGAGCAGAGCGCAGGAAGTTCGAAAACGACAGCAACTGAGGAATTGCCAGATGTATCGACAACAACTGAGGAATTACCAGAAGTATTAAGTGCTGAGAGCCTTGCCACCGTACCATCAGCGAAATCTGTTTCAACAAATCAATCGGAAGATGAGTGTATCCAAAAGGTCAACATCGAACGCTTTAACGAGGGCATAGCTGGGATAAAAGTGACTCCGATTAAATGGAGTAAGATGGACTACGTTTATTACCCGGAAAAAAATAACGTGAAATAAACGAAGCTGTACGAAGAAACCTCTTCAAATTAGGACCTGATGATGTGGAAAATACAGACTACGATGAGGTAATTATAAATATGAAGGAAAGGTTCTCGAATGCAGCCACGACAAGGAAAGAAAAATTATTGATTTTGTCGATGCTGCCAAGTTCGTGGTCTATTCAGGATGTCATTGATGAGTTCAAAACCAATAGAAATACAGTAAAAGAGGCAAAACAATTGAAGAATAACTGTCTTTCAACCAAAAATACTAGGTCTAGTACTGCAATAACAGATGAGACAAAAGAAATAGTAGTTCAATATTTTGAAGATGATGAAGTAAGTCGAGCTATGCCTGGTCAAAAGATTATGTATCAGTAAAAAAGATGGAAAGCGTCAAGCAATCCAAAAACGATCAATGATGACGACTTTGAAAGAAGCGTACACACGCTTCAAGGAAATTCACGATAATATTAAAATAGGTTTTTCCTCATTTGCAAGCCTTCGGCCAAGGCAATGTAAGCTTCTTTCCAATTCAGGAACACATAATGTGTGTGTGCACAACCCATGAGAATATTAATCTTATTTTACATAGTTTGAAAAGAATCAATTTAACAAAGGATATTAAAATGTTAATTGGTAGTCTTTTGTGTGAAAATACAACATCAAATTGCTATCTACGATCTTGTTCGGATTGTCCAGATTCTTCATCATTGGAAAATACTTTATTCGCTGAGTTTGAAGAAAAATATATTGATCAGTTGTCATTTGAGCAATGGGTGACCACGGATAGGTGTGACATAGAAACTATTGTAAAACCTGTAGATGAGTTTGTGTCATATTTTTGCTTGAAATTAGAAAGTTTAATCCCTCACGATTTCATTAAAACAGAACAATCCAGCTTTTTAAAAATACGAAAAATACATTACAAAATGGTGAATTTTTAGTCATTTGTGATTTTTCTGAAAATTACAGCTTTGTATTGCAAGATGAAGTGCAGTCCCATCACTGGAACGTACAACAAGCTACAATTCATCCATTCGTTATTTATTTTAATGGAAGTACGCAAATTGAACACTTAAGTTTTATTATAATTTCCGAAGATTTAAGACACGATTCAGTATCCGTAAACTTGTTCATTGAAAAATGATTAACTTTTACGCGTTGATAAGCATAAAGAAGTCAAAAAGATATATTTCATGTCTGATGGAGCAGCGTCGCAGTACAAAAATCGTAAGAATTTTTCGAGCCTATGTCAATTTAAATCAATGTACGGAATTGATGCAGAATGGCATTTTTTGCTACATCACATGGCAAAGGTCCTTGTGATGCTATTGGAGGAACAATAAAGCGCATGGCCACAAGAGCAAGTTTAGCCAAAGAACGTGAGCATCCAATTAAAACTGCGAAAGAACTTTTTGATTGGGCAAATCGTAGAAAAGAAAAAGATTTAACCAAATTATCATTTTGTTTTACTACTACTGAAGAGTACGAAATAAAGGCTTCAGAGCTCAGCGAGCAATTTAATAACGCGAAAACGATCCAAGGAACCCAAAAATTTCACTGTTTCATTCCATTGTCGGAAAATAAAATTAAAGCAAAACTATACTCAAACTGTGCTGATAATAATTCAAAAGTGTTCGATATTTTAAAAAAATTGAATAAAAATAAATAAAAAATAAGTATTAACAACCTGTTTTCATGATATCATAACCCATACCAAAATTCAAACCCAAAACTCTTAGAGTTTCTATAACAACATTGTGTAACTGCCACATTTAATTTAATACTTAGGATAATATTAATTCATGTTTATTTATTTATACATATAATATTTATACATATAATATACATAATATCGATGAATACATAAATATGGAATATCATACAAACAAGTTGTTTAACTCACGCAAGGCCCTTAACAATAAAATCAGCATCAAACTGCGATTCTTGAAAAAAAAATACACGGAAATTTTTTTTTGTTTACTATATGTGAAAATTGTGAAATGTTTGAAATGTCATAACTTTTTTGTTTATTAGTTTACCATCACCAAATTTTTATGGTAGATAGCTAATATTTCCGTTTTCCCTAAAAAAATTACGTTCGAAAAAAGATAGGGTTTTGAGATATTTGAGTTTTTGTGACAAAAATGATATTTTTAAAGGCAAAAAAATTTTTTTTAAAGAATCACCATTTAGTTGTCTAACTTTGCTGAAAAAATCATAACAATCGAACATTCCGTTTTTGCTGTGCAGCTTTTTAAATATTTTTGAACCATTTTCACATACACCCTTTTGAAAAGTTAGTCGTGACTCAATATGAAGATTTGATATCGAAAAATGACGATTTAGATGAAATTGAAAAACTGGGCAAAGTTTCAACTCAATAGAAAATCATGAATTAAAAATTTTCTTAAATTTTGATGCTGTTGCTTGGAATCGCTCATTTTGTTTTCTTGAGAAAGAATTGATTTTCCATTGATAAGCAGCGCGCATTTGAATGAGATTGTTCTCTGTGAAGAGTATGGACCTTTACGTAAAAAGCTTTTCTTATAACTTTATTATCGAAACAGATTGTTTAGTCAGTTATACATGATGTTAACTGATGTTGCTACAAAAAATATTCTAATAAATATGTCTAAGGTCTCTCAGTGTGCAAAAAATGGACTGGACAGTTAGGGATTTTTATTCTGAGATTTGAATCGAAACGCTGGACTTATAAAAAACAGATACCAGATTCATGAATTATTTGTCTACTTTCATGACCTTAGATCATGGTTCCAGTGTATATGCGTCATGATGTCATGACCCAGATGACAATGTATTGATGCCATATTCATGATTTATGATTCTGTTTTCATAACTTTAGCTCATGGTTCCAGAGAGTGCATGCTTCATGATATCTTGACTCAGTTTGTCACTTTTCGTTGCCATGGTTGCGTTACAGAAAAATCAGTCATGATGTCATGACGTTTATTCATGGTGTAGGCCTAATTTCATAAAATAAAAACACACATTTTTCTCAAAATCATGACTCATTTTGAAACTTTAGTTCCGGATTTTTTCCCGTTTCGTTATTACCAAGTAATAGGTATTGGATTGTATTGTATCTGCCAGTTGACGAATATCAATATCGCTCATTTGTAAATTCTCAATACCAGTAAAATATACTTTCGCCATTATGGTATACATACCTAATTGAAACTAATATCATAGCAAATATCAAATATTTTCCCAATAACGGTACAACCAATGACGTTGGTGGAATTATTTCAACGACTAGTAGGAAGAACACATGGAGACTAATTAAAATCGAAATCGACAGGGTAACCTGAAATAATTGGAGAAATGATTATTTACTAATCTTACGTTTGGTAATTTCATTTTTAAGATTATTATTAGTAGGAGTAGCTTGTTTTCCTTTGTGTTACTTTTTCTTACAAGCAGTATGCAGAGCTCGCGATTTCGTGATAACTCTACAATTTTACCTATTTTCCACTTACCTTTTCACCACTGTCTGATGGCAGATAAAATGTCAAGACAGTCAAAAACGAGATTCCCATGCATGGAATAATGATATTAACAGTGTAGAAAAGTGTCTTTCGCCTCATTGTAATATTGAACGTAATGTCGAGGTAAGGCTCATCACAGCATGTATAAAATTTTTCATTGCTGAAAAGTGATATTGTCTTACTCAATTATGCGCGTCAGATAACACATCAATATTATATTCACCGAACTGCTGGAACCTCCAAGATGTCCCATTCGACAGACATGTAAAACTCGGATAGATCAACCCCAACATCTACGATGTTACTCCCAGACTGTTCATCCATGTGACGCAAGTCGACCTGACGAAGAAGCAAAGGTTAGGTGATTCCAAAAGCTATTGATGAAATAAATATCATGCAAGAATAAAAAAAAATATTTTAACTTATCATATGAACTATTTGAAATCATTGAGCTTGTATCCAAAAACGAATATAACCAATAAAGAAACATTTCCGATCATCATAACCAATTAGTGTAACAAACTGCATACATTCTTGAATTATAAAAAGTAGCGTAATAGTCTGAAATGAATATTTTAATCTTAATGAAATAATTTGTATACATAATATGAGAGAGCAAACTATAATTCATCAAACGTGATTTCTACACTTGTTTTCAGAATAATGGCAGCAGTACATTTGCTCTCAACAATTTTCGCAGTAGAGCGTTTTGTATGAAAATCGACCGTTGCTTATTATTATTCTGAGCACAAGTGTATGCATATATATTACGGATGAATGAGATGGATGGATTGTTGATAAAAGAGAAAACTCGTTATCATCGATGCGAATCATGGCGTAGTTTTAACACGTGAATATGTCATGCAAATATTTCATACTGTCACAGCTCAGGACACAAGTTACAGTTAGTTGGTTTTGATTTATTTTTGTGCTAAAACGATTAAAGCGTGAACAACATATATGTGCAAATACTAATGAACCTCTATGTATTATACAAAATATTTGTAAATTAACGGCTACACAGTCCTCTCATTTCATTCAGAAGGGTTTTTGTAATCAATGTTTTAACATTAGTTTAACATAAAATGTTTGAATGGGGCTTCTTTCGTAGCTGGGCGGCCGTAGAACTCGTCTGGCGTACTGGGCTGTGTGTTCGAGTTCTATCGAAAGATAGTGGCTGCCTTCAATACATTTTGCAAAATAAAATGTTCCACATGCTGTGCATTTGCTCTTAAAGATTTTAAAATATGTAAATGGTGTCCATGCAATGATTTATGATTGATGGGAATAATGTTTTTGGAAGTTTAAATCTAACTTGTATCATTAAGTTCTACATCATTGATGTTTTAGTGTGGAATTGTCTCGTTGTTAGAGTGTAGTTCAGGACTAAGGGATCATAATCATAGAATTGACAAGCTGCTAATTGATGATTACCGTGTGGGGCCGAGATCTATAAAGCACCATAATAAGTCTACTTTGGAATTCTTAGGAGTGAAATATTTTGAATTTAAAAATTGAATATTTAAAAAATGAATTTTAATATTCTGCTATAATATTTTCGTGTGTGTCGGTTAAACTGTAATAAAAATTGATCACTACTGCGATAGCGACCATTTTTATTGAACCTTGCACATTCATTTGAGTTATTGTCCATCAACAAGTGGCTACATTAAAACCTTAAAACTCTCATTCACATTGATGAAAAGTGATAAATGGAATACAAACTGGCAAGACGGCTTCTTAAGATGTGTAGAAAAAGTCTATTAAAGTGTGATTTTAGCCAAAAATGAAGTCGTTTAATTAAGAAGAGGTATAGTTATACACTGATCTGTGGCCTCAAATGGCCGGAGCGAAATGCTATAACCGTAGCTCTCCATCAGCATGTGCACGCCACGGAAATCTGACAAGAAGAGCCATGGCTTGCTGCTCACCTAGAAATATTAGAATAAGAGATCGACGAAGACGCCATCTTGTTTCCAATCGAACCGACAAAAGCTGTTCCAATTCGACTTGATTACATTTTGCATCCATAAGAAGCAAGCAAAAAGTTTCCAGTATTATTTTCACGATTTCATGCACTTTCATACGTTGCCATTTCGATATTTTTTCACTCCGCCGGTCTCTGGTTATAGGGTTGCTATGCTCACCGATTGACTCTAACGTCTCAGGGGCAAGCCAGAGTAAACGCGACGAGCGATGCGACGCGACGCGACTCACGTAAAAGAATAACAATCATTATCAACAGGCTGTCAAATTGCACTGTCGCGTCGCGTCGCATCGCACGTCGCGTTTACTCTGGCGGGCACCTCAGACTCTAACCATTTATCCGCGGTCTTCCAGACGCGTTTTGTGATTTCCCAAACCACAATCCATCAAATATTTTATTCTTCGCACATTAATCACTTGAATTCAACTCACCTTTTGAAATCAGCATCAGGATCCAAAAAATATCCAGGCAGGATCGCCAATGCACACCACGGAGATCTGACAAGAAGTCAAGAAGAGCCCGAGTCATGGCTTGCTGCTTACCGATTGACACACTGATGGTAACTTATTCAAACCCTTGTGCAAACCCCACAACAGAGGATGGATTTCGATTCAAAAGGAGTACATTCAATCCATATTTCAATACCTGCTGATGTAAGGTTTTGAAAATGCCACACCACGGAACTATAAACCTTTATCTACAAGGAAGTGGAAGTGGAAGATAGTGGTTCTAGTGACCATAGAATTGTTGAAATCGCTGTTATTTTGCTTAATTATTTTAGAGTGTCTTAGGCTTGAGTTTGCAGTAGATGTCGAATAAGTCAGTACAGCGCGTGTGATACCGAAACAGTTTTTGGTGAAATACGTTAGATACACATTGCGTTTTCGTCTATGTATCATCATGAATATGGTGTCGTACAGAAAAAATAGTCGCTTATCAAGGCGATATCCAATAGATTTCCTTTCCAACTAACATACTATATTCCTTTCCAGTGCGCTCATGGAGATGCAGAGAATTCCTCGGTCTTATATAACAATGAATGTCGATCTAATTTTCCACTCCCTTATCCCAATTGATTGTGAGGACGTAGCCGGCATCGTTATTGGTCTTGAATTAAAGAAACTGTAAAGAAGGCTATTCAATTGGAGAACTGTGCATATTTGTTGTTCCTCGGCCAATCTCGAGTCCGATGCGATTTGTGATTAAATTAATCTTTTACACGAAAATTAATCTTTTCTACGTCTTTTTCCAAGCTTTCTTTTCTTTATGTAATCGACCACATTCGGGTTCTTGATTGACCCCTTAGGTGATGATTTTTCTACCACCGTAATCCGGGAAAAAGTGTAGAAATACTAGTTCGATCAGGGTCGTTCAGCACTTGTTTTGCTCGTTTCCGACTCAAGGATAAGCTTGGTATAAAAATGCGGAACTTGATTGGTCGGGATTGGCCGGTTTCGTATCGATGTTCGCTTTCTTCCGTGCAACAACCCTTCCAAACATTTGCCAGCTTACGGGGAATGCTGTCAACAGCTCGGATTAGGAACTCTCGAACGAAAACGTTCAATCGCGTAAGCTGGATTCGTTGCAAAAAATACTGAAAGGAAAAATTGATGTCCCGACTATTCTCGCCGAAGTCAATATCTACGCTCCGCACAGCACACTATGACGTCGGGATTTCCTTCATCTTGGAGCACGAAGTGTAGAATATGGACAACATGATCCTATTAGATATATGAGCAATACTTTTAACGTAGTCTTTTACCTGTTTGATTTCAATAGTCCGACTCTGCCCTTTAGACAACGACTCTGTGCAAGACGATGATGTTTGGTCTTTTTGCTTTTCTCGTACAACAAAGTTGCATGAGAAGGCTATAACTTCACTCCAAAAGTGTGTATGTGTATAGCCCATAAATATTTTTTTATTAAACGCGTTTCATATAGAAGGACTTGACAGATTCGAGTGCAACTGGTTTCATTCGACGGATCAAATTTCCTAGTTGGACACTATTGGTTTTGTTTTTCAATAAATCAAGCAGTTTGGATTATATTTTTATTTTTTAATCAATTTTGCATTCACACATTGAATCATTAATCATGTTAGCCGTGGCGCAACCCATTTCTCTCATAATTGAGTAAGCAGCGTACTAGAATTGCACTAAATCTTTTAACCGCCGAAATGTAGGCAATAAGCAATTCAACATATTAAATCGAATTAATGTTGTAAATCCAGTTGGGCTTCCAAACCCCTATTGAGTTCAGAACTTGATGATCTACTTAAACAACAAAACGTTTTACGGGGCCTCAACTCTAATATGAAGTTGGCAATGGTACTTGAGACATAATTAAACTATTTTTATCAAATCGCAGTGTTACCAGAACATCAACGGTACTCCAAACTATTCTTGACTTCAGATCTTGCAGGTCTTCAAGACCAACAGAGTGATTGATAGCTTGTGTGTTAGTTGTTGAAACCCCATGGGACACATTACATCAGTATTTGAAAAATCAACACTGCCAGAATAGCTATGGTCCTCCAAACCATTCTTGAATTCAGATATTGAAGGTCTACAACACCAATAGAGTGATTCACAACATTGCATCAGTATGTACAAATCACAACATTGATTAGTGCCCCAACTATTCTCGCCGAAGTCAATATCTACGCTCCGCACAGGACACTATGACGTCGGGATTTTCTTCATCTTGGACCACGAAGTGTAGAATATGGACAACATGATTCTATTAGATATCTATGTAATACTTTTAACGTAGTCTTTCACCTGTTTGATTTTAATAGTCCGACTCTGCCTTTTAGACAACGACTCTGTTCAAGACAATGATGTTTGTTCTTTTAGCCTTTCTCGTACAACAAAGTTGGACCAGAAGGCTATAAAAAAAAGTAAGCCCATATTTTTTTTTGTTAAACGCGTTTCATATAGAAGGACTTGACAGATTCGAGTGCAACTGGTTTCATTCGACGGAGCAAATTTCCTAGTTGGACACTATTGGTTTTGTTTTTTAATAAATCAAGCAGTTCGGATTATATTTTTATTTTTAATAGATATTGAAGGTCTACAACACCAATAGAGTGATTCATACGGTCCTGATCGAAGATTTTCATGTTGATCATTTTGAATATTAGGATTAGCACTCATGGACAATTTGGAGTTTCATAGATATTGAATGAATTCTGTAGTGTGTCTGTAATGGTGTATTGAAGTCCCGTGGAGCTATTCCAACTCATAAAACTAGTGAGGACATCAAAGATCTTCATGTTGATCGATTTGAATATTAAGATCTGTACTCAAGGATAGTTTGGAGTGTCGTAGATATTGATCGAATTCTGTGGTGTGTCTGTAATAGTGTTACGAGGTGGCTTGGAGCTATTCCAACTCATAAAACTAATGAGGACATCAAAGATCTTCTTGTTGATCGATTTGAATATTAGGATCTGAGCTCAAAGACAGTTTGGAGTGTCATAGAAGTTCAACGAATGTAATGTGTCCATAATGGTGTAACGAAGTCCCGTGGAGCTATTCCAACTCATAAAAATAGTTAAGACATTGAAGATCTTTTTGGTCGTTTAATATATCGTTTTGAATATTAAGATCTGTATTCAAGGAAAGCTTGGAGTGTCGTAGATATTGATCGAATTCTGTGGTGTGTCTGTAATGGTGTTACGAGGTACCTTGGAGCTATTCTAACTCATAAAACTAGTGAGGACATCGAAGATCTTCATGTTGATCGATTTGAATATTAAGATCTGTACTCAAGGATAGTTTGGAGTGTCGTAGATATTGATCGAATTCTGTGGTGTGTCTGTAATGGTGTTACGAGGTACCTTGGAGCTATTCCAACTCATAAAACTAGTGAGGACATCGAAGATCTTCATGTTGATCGATTTGAATATTAAGATCTGTACTCAAGGATAGTTTGGAGTGTCGTAGATGTCGAACGAATTCTGTAGTTTGTCTATAATGGTGCAATGAAGTCCCGTGGAGCTATTGCAGCTCTTAAAAAAAGTTGAGACATCGAATACCTCAATGTTCAACCGTCTAAAACGAGTTTAGTAGTCTCCATTTAATTCCACTACGCGCTTAAAGAGCTTAAAATATTTTTTTCTGACCTTAATGTTGATCGATTTGAATATTAAGATCTATACTCAAGGACAGTTTAGAGAGTCGTAGATGTCGAGTGAAGTCTGTAATGTATCTGTAATGGTGTTATGAGGTACTGTGGAGTTTTCAGCATAATATTCTGTATTTAATTCTACAAGAACTGAATGAGTATCATTGTTCTTGATCGTAAATTGTGCCGTCCAACTGCAAATCACTGTTTTTGGATGTTTCTGCATACATTTTTCCATATAAACTTCCGACGAGTTTAGCACCGCCCAAACGTTGACCGATTTGGCTGAAATTTTGTCCAGAGCATCAGAGCATCAAATAGAACCGAATAAGAGGGCGGCGTATCAAAAAAATTTAAAAAGTGTTTTTTGAGCCACCCTGCTACTCCACATGCTTCAAAAAAGAAAAAAATCTGCCTTGAAAATTTCCACAGTTACGCGTTAGAGTAGAGTGGGGCAAGAGTACGCACTTAGTTTTCAATCGATCATGTGGCCCTTATGAAGCAAGCTTCTGCATATCAAATCAGTGTCGATGATTCATATACTCTTCCTTTATGTTACCCAGTGGAAAAAATATTGAAATTATTGAGATTCGATTTAGTAGAACCCTTATTGCAAGACAAGTGAAAAACGCACTCTTACCCCACCGGTGGGGTAAAAGTGCGCATCGGGTGGGGTAAGAGTGCGCATTTTTCCAATCATGTGCTTTAAGTATATAATAACACAAATAAGAGTTAATAACATTTAATTGATGTTTAATTAGCATATATTAAGGAATGTTTGAAGATTACGTAACTCTTAAAGGGGGAGGGGGTCCTAAAAATGTGCACTTTCCTACGAAAAACCATTGTTTTTTATATATACAAAAAACTACAGAGGTAAAAATATATATCAGGTTTCGTGTGGCGTATTCAAAGGCATTTTCCTTAAAGAAAGTCCACCAATCACGTAACGTAAATGTAAAATGGATCTTGACGCTTTGGAAGAAGTCTTATTTCGGCCATAGACACGGGTTTGACATCATAACTTGAAGATTCATATGCGTACTCTTGCCCCACCGGTTCCTGCGTACTTTTACGCCACAGTCCCAAAAAATATTCAAGTAATGGTTTTGACTTCTTGGAAAACCATCCGGATTGGTGTTCTGTACCGTAAAGTACTCTATACAATAGGTTATCGAAATGGTATAATGTTCACCTGATTGAACGTATATATGGTAATGAAATACTAGTTGCGGAAATTCAATTATTTTTAGCAAAATGACCAAAAAGTTATCTAATTCCATATCTCCCTTGTTGATTATTCAAATCGTTTACAATTACACATGATAATAGTTGGCCAGAATACCTGTCAAACTGATGCAGTGCTGCTAGTTTATCTTTTTTTATTACTTCAAAAATCGAAAACGTACTCTTACCCCACGCGCACTCTTGCCCCACTCTACTCTATATGTTTCTTTTTGTTACTTGGGGGAAGGAGGGGGTCAAAAACCCTGGTTTTTGCGTTACGTAATTTGTGAACAAGCCCTTATTGTTGATCGGAATGAACACAATTTTGCATGGTACTCAATAGATTCTTCCTCTGCGTTGGAGGGACGCCCGCAAGAGGAATGGTGCTATTGTAGATCGCAACGATCACAATTTTGCGTGATGAAACGCCCGCACTCAATAGATTCTTCCTCTGCGTTGGTGAGACGTCCGAAAGAAGAACGGTGTTATCGTGGATCGGAATCATCACAGTTTTGCGTGGTGGGACGCCCACATTCATGTGTTGCTTCTTCTGCGTTGGTGGGACAACCGCAAGAAAAATTGTATTGTTACAGACCAGAATGATCACAATTCTGCGTAGTAGAACGCTGGCATGCAAGATTTTTATTATCCCACAAAAGTAGAAATGTGGCGCTATCGTGGCCAAAAGCCGAAGACGACAAGTGCTCGGAACATTTTACTTCATTGACAATAGGTTTCCACCTATGATTAAAATCTGTTTATCGATACTATTGTGGCAATGGTTTCCAGTTTTTGTTGCTGTTTGTTTGACATTTACAGTAACACAGCGAAGTAGACGAGTGCTTAAAGAAAGTAGTAATGATTTGTATTAGAAGCGAAATAGGGTTATTGGGAATGATGTTTTCATTGTTAGTCGAGACGCCACTGCACGAGAATGTTTTGAGATTGGTTATCCATATTTAGGTTTTGGTCAGGGTCTCCAGTTAGCCTTGCGTGCAAGAGCGTAGGATTGTCAATCCGGAGATGGCGAGTTCGATCCAGTCCAGGATGTTTTCGGGTGGGAAACGTTCTTGACTCCCTGGGGATAGTGTATCCATTCTACTTGCCACACAGAGGTACGTACTCATGCATTGGCGGGCATTGAAAGCATTCAATTAATAACTGAGGAAATGCTAATACAATATACAATAATACAATAGTTGAAAGCAGGCCAAGTTCCAGTTGGAATGTAGAGCCATGGACGAAGACAAAGGTTTGGCTTCCATAATGGTATATCCAAAATGTTCTTCAATTACAAAATGAGACGTTCGTAGTACAATAATGTGCATAAAGTGATCGTTGCTGCAATATGCCTTTGTAAAACAGTAATACCATAATAGATACTATGAAGGAAGTGTTATTTTTTCTCGTCAAGTATAAGGTGTCAGCATTTTTTTTAGAGAAGAGGGGAGATGTGTGGTATTGAACACGCCTATAAACATGAACAAGCCTCTGTTCCTCAGTCACTTGACAGATCATAGCAGCCATCGTACGAGATACACATTCGAAGTCGGTCAACGCTATCTTCCTCACGATGTGAGTAGCGGGTGTAAGCAATGCAAACATGATGGGTGCTTAATATGTGCGATATTGAGGTGCACAAGGGCCTGGACGTCCTTTATGGCAGACTCGTTTGAACTCTGTTGTATATTGTGTGTCATCTAATGTCCAATCACTAATCTTCAAATGCATATCTTTGCGGAGTAAGGCTCTCGGAAGGCAATCTCAGTGTTTGCGGCACAGATAATAAGGTTATTGGTCATGTCATGTGGAAATGCGAGGAACATTATGGCCCCATTAAGTTTGGAAAGTCGATAATGTCAGTGTTTAGTAGGGTGACTCAAATTAGTATGGGAAAAACTTTTTTCAATTTTTTTGATGGGCCGCCTTCTTATTCGGTTCTATTTGATGCCCTGATGCTCTGGACAAAATTTCAGCCAAATCGGTCAACGGTGCTTAACTCGTTGGAAGTTTATATGTAAGAATGAATGCAGAAACATCCAAAAACAGTGAATTGCAGTTGGACGGCACAACTTACGATAAAGAACTTTGATACTCAGTCAGATCTTGGGGAATTTAATACAGAATTTTATGCAGAATTTTATGCAGAAAGTTTGCCCGGCTAAGTTATTAGCATTTCTCTGAAGTGGGGTTTGAGTAAATTTCGTTTCTTTTACCTTTGAAAAGAAATAAATTCACCCCTACTACACTCCAGTAAAATGCTAATATCTTTGCCTAATAAACTCTAATCTTCTCGCGGTTTTCAGCATATCATTCTGTATTTAATTCTACAAGAACTGAAAGAGTATCATGGTTCTTGATCGTAAATTGTGCCGTCCAACTGCAAATCACTGTTTTGGGATATTTTTGCATACATTTTTCCATATAAACTTCCAATGAGTTTAGCACCGCCCAAACGTTGACCGATTTGGCTGAAATTTTGTCCAGAGCATCAGGGCACCAAACAGAACCCAATAAGAGGGCGGCCCATCAAAAATTTGAAAAAGTGTTTTTTGAGCCACCCTAGTGTTTAGTCATTGCTCATCAATGATTGTTGTTCCCGTTACAGAAATAAAGCATAGTCCAAGCATTTGATCAATGAATCGTACAAAATGTAGAACATCCCTTGTAACATTTTGCTTTTATATTGGTTTTATAACACTCTTGTAGAGTAAATTATGATCTTCAAGAACGTCATAAAACTTAAAATGTTACTTGGGATGTTAGAAAAAATATCGATTTCCGTAAATCCGGCATTTGAGTGTATCAAACAGAAAAATGTTTGAATACAAAATTATCATATGTGCTTTGTAATGTCGATTAAGCAGTAACAAGTAAATGTAATAGCGACAAAGAACGAATGAAAATTGTTGGTTGTGTTGTTCACATTTTATAACATAATCAAGAAACTATTTAATATTACCGATTCGAAACTACACTCACGTAAAGAAAATATGTGCAAAACATATGAGGAAACATTTGCTGTCTGAGAGCTATGTGAATAAATTATTAATTTTAAATTTATAAGATATCATGCCAGAATCATGTTTCCATCTATATTCATTACAATGATTTTTTTTCATAACATGCACATATTCGGGTATTTAACAATGTATGTCTTATAAATTACATAAAAATGCGAATTAAATTGAACATTGGAAAAACTTTTATACTATACAGGTTATACAAATGATCACAATCTGTTAAATGAAATGTCAAACCGAATATAAAAAGAGCATTCCACATCAAACATATGTTTACTACTTTTAAATACAATTAAACATTTCAATAAATATAGAACATTTTAGTACCTTTCCCCATAACTCTATTGATCAAAACAAATAAAAAAAGAAAACAAATAAATATTCCAATCACTGTCAATCTGTGGTTGTATGTAGAAATAAAAAAGATGCAATGAATATATTTGAAGCCACTTGTTCAAAAACGTAGTCAGTCAGAATCAGAAGGTATTTATGTACCATATATTCATCCACATAAAGAAAAAGCCACCGAATAAATTTATGAAAAGATTTTGTTTCGATTCAAACTTGTAAAAGACAAAAAAAGAACAGAAAATTACAACAAAAATTTACAAAATTCAATCATATTCGAGGGATGCGAAGGATTTTATCGGTGTTCAAAAATGAGAAACCGTATTTTTAGCAATGTTTTTAAAATTTATTATCGCTAGTTATCCACGAAATTCAAGCTTATGAAATGTCGATACGTGTTTGCAATAAATTCTTGTTAAAAACCGTATAGATTTTTTAATTACTGGCCAGGTGCTACGCCCTAATAAAAAGGAAAACCAAACAACAGAATTAACTGTTCTTATTTTCTTTTCTTTTTTTTTAATATGATTGTTCGTTTCCTTAATTAGCTATAGTCTGTCCCTCGAAATATCACAGTAAAAAGTTCCATCGAAATCAAATTCCTCGTTTGGAAGTACTTGAAGGACATACATAGATTAAAAAAAACTCAAGAAAGAAACAAAGTCAACGGGGCATAAATAATACCTTCGTTATCAATCCAGGCCGCAAAATAACGTTATGCCGAGTTTCATCAAAATTGGGCTTGTTGTTAGAAGTAGTTACCGATAGATGGATATAAAAAATGGATAACTTTAAATTTGTCAATTAATTTCATATTTTCTTTTAACTTTTCAATACTTCAACATTTTTGGTTCATCAGAAATTTTGTTTTTTTTTAAATTTATCTTTTAATACTTTTACTGGTTTACTCCTTATATCTTTTTAAAAAGCACTGAATTGCAATCATAGGAAGTATTTCCTTTTTATCTACATATGTAATTAAATTTCACTTTTCAGATGGAAGCCTAATTGTATGTATGTATGTTATTTGTACCGTTGATCACACGCATGTATGAATTTATATACTGCCGGAACAAATTTCAGTCTTTTCCTTGGTCACCTCTTAATTAAATTACAATCGGTGTTATCAATGGGAAAATTAGTACAAGAAGATAGAAGAATGGAAAGTGTCAGGCCATTTGGCCGAATGCTGTTTGGCACAATGCCGTTTAGCTGAATAGTTAAAAACAAATTGACCTCAGGTTACGAGTAGTGAAGAGTAAGAAAAGAGAAGTGAGAAATGAGAAGTACTCCCTTTTTCTTTTTCCTTCTTCTTAATTCCTTCTTGCTTTTTCCTTATTCCATCTTCCCTCTACCTTTTTCCTTCTTCTTGCTTCCTTCTTCCGTCTTCTTTCTTCCTTTTTCCTTCTTCTCCCTTCCTTCTTTCAACCTGCTTCACTCTTCCTTATTCTTTCTTCTTTTTTCCTTCCCTTCTTCCTGCTTCCCTTTTTCCTTCTTCCTTTTTTCCCTTTTTCTTTCTTCCTTTTTTTTCTTCTTCTTTCTTCTTTCATGCTTTTTCTTTCTTCCTTCTTCTTTACTTTTTCCTTTTACTTCTTCATTTCTTTATTCCTTCTTTCTTCTTCATTCTTCTTCTTCCTTTTTGCCTTTCGTGTATGCTAAGTATACGTAAAGGTCATAGGATCACTCCAAAACCGAACTTTTTATAGAAGGCTCGGAGACCCATAGTGTTATATATCAATCGACTCAGCTCGACGAATTGAGGTGATGTCTGTATGTGTGTATGTATGTATGCGTGTGTGTACAAAAAAATGTGAGACACACTTTTTTGTACTTGGCCTTATCCGATTTGCAGGTTGCAGGCGGAATCCTTGCTAATTTTTTGCTATTGAAAATTGACCCAATCGGCCATTGCGTTCCGGAGTTATTGAAAAAACATTTTTTTTGAAAAACTGCTGCAATGCATTCAAATGAACCCAAATAAATGTGAATTGATGGGAATAACTGATTCTATCTCCCTAAAGTCTAATTTTGCCTCTCTTATGTGCTTTTTTTGTTATTCTTATGTGTTATGTTTTTTCTGTCTTGTTTTATAATACACGCGAAAGGCACCATCACCGCTAGGTGGATTATTCTGGGTTTTTCTTTTTATTTCTTCCTTTTTCTTTCTTCCTTATTCTTTCTTCCTTCTTCCTTCTTCTTTTTTATTTCTTTCTTCTTCCTTTCTTCTTCCTTCTTCCTCCTTCCTCCTTCCTCCTTCCTTCTTCCTTTTTAATTCTTCCTTTTTCATTCTTTCTTCTTTCTTCTTCCTCCTTCCTTCTTCTTTTTCCTTTTTCCTATTTCCTTCTTCTTTCTTCCTTCTTCCTTCTTCCTTCTTCCTTCTTCCTCCTTCCTTCTTCCTCTTGCTTCTTACTTCTTCCGTCTTCCTTCTTCTTTCTTCTTCTTTTCCTTAATACTTATTCATTTTCCTTATTCTTTTTTCCTTCATCCATTCACCCTTCTTTCTTCTCCTTTATTTCATTTTCCTCCTTCCTTCTTCCTTCTTCCTTCTTTCTTCTTCCACTTTCCTTCTTCTTTCTTCTTTCTTCCTTCATTCCTTCTCCCTTCTTCCTTCTTTATTCTTCCTCCTTCCTTTTTTCTTCTTTCTCCTTCCTTATTCCTTCTCTCTTTTTCCTTCTTCTTTCTTCCTTCATGCCTTCTTCATTTTTCTTTCTTCCTTATTCCTTCCTTCTTCTTCCTTCAGAAACGTATTTCAACTATTTGGCCAAACGGCATTTGGTCAAATGACCCTTTCTCTGTGTACAGTTTCCAATGTTCAACAGTCACAAATTGTTCACCGAATGAAAAAAACATCCTAAGAATGATCTGTATTATTGTCAAGCTTCTTGCTGCTGAACTATATTACTGGAGGACCTGATTGAAATTATTTTCCAAACCAGATGAACCCATTGAACAATCTAAAAGTTAATAGGTAAAGCACGTTAGAAGGGTCAAAACAGTACTCCAGGTCACTTGCTAGATTTATTTCAAAGAATCGAGGTGATAGGACTATGTCCAAGAGCTCAATCGAAGGCTTTATGGCCGAACAAGTCAACATGTTTTACCAAAAAAATCATTTAGTCGATTAGATCCAGACCAGATAAAAATAAATTTTAAAAATTAGTTCAAAGGGTTGCATACTTCGTATTAGTTACTTTGAAGTCAGACCGCATCGTGCTTTCGTGCTGTGCGGTTCTTTCTCTCTTTGCGGAAGGAAGTTTTTAATACTACCCGAAGCTATTTTAATTTCAACGGTGCTTCTTAGCGCTATTTGTACCCACTGATCCTGTTACGATCTTTGCAAGGACCCGTGCCTTCGTTTTACGTTGGATCCGTTTGCGGAAGTAAAATTCCGACAAGCGGTGGTAATCCTGCAGGGACACCGTTCTGGGAAAAACCTCTAAGAAGGTCACGTCTCCACGCTCAGCAATGAGTATTAACAAAAACAAGAGGAAGGGGAGTCTCTGAATTCTCCACTTCCTTCAAAGAAACAAGGTTTCAAGACCGTCCTGCCCAAGCGCGGAAAAAATAGAAGGAAGCTGGAGAATTCAGATATTCCTTCTAACTCTAATATCGGAAATAATTCTTCTCCAATCGAACTGAGCAATCAGTTCGAATTGATTAATGATGAAATTGAGCAAATCGAATCTACCTCTAGCCCAGGTGATTCGATTCATGCGAAAAAGCAAAGGATTCCGCCAATTGTGGTATCGGTTGCCGAGTTTTCTGGCTTCCGGAATGAGATTTTGAGTAACCTTCAGGGGATCAAGGTTTCATTTCAGATTGCTAGGAAGGGTGACTGCGTCTTCTTCACTATTTAACTGAGAAGCGCCATAAATTCTTCACATACGACGACAAAACTGAGCGATTGTTCAAAGTCGTCGTGAAAGGCCTCCCCAGTGATGACAAATCACTGGATGAGATAAAATTGAAATTTCTCAATTACTTGGATTTTCACCAGTCCAAGTAATTAAGATGAAAAAGAAATCCCATTCTGGTACTTCCCAGAGGGGCATTTCTCAAGAATTTTATTTAGTTCATTTTAACAAAAGTGAACTAAATAACATGAAAAGTTTGGAAAAGGCCTGTATTATGTCTCATGTCCGTGTTACATGGGAACATTTCCGCAGGCCTGGGGAAATTTCCAAACCCTACCCAGTGCCGTAAGTGCCAAAAGTGGGGTCATGGAACCAAACATTGTCACATGGATGCTAAATGCATGATTTGTGGTGGAACCTCTCACGCCAAGGACGCATGTCCTGTGAGAGAAGATTCCAATAAATTTAAGTGCGCAAACTGTGGGGGCAATCATAAATCCAATTTCTGGGAATGCCCTTCACGCAAAAAGTTTTGAATTCCGTGCAAAATTGATGACGGAAATTCCAATCGGATCCCAGATTCGCCGGGTAGAAATTTTTCAAACGCTCAAATTTCGAAACCGGTTACCGGTCGAGCAATTCATACCCACCACAATTCACAAACAAATTTTGCCGCTCGTCAACGGGTAGCAAGCACTTCACTAAATTCCAATTTTTCCAATGTACCTACGTATGCAAACATCGCTGCTGGTAGACCAAATTCCTCTTCTCAAAATGAGGTTTATACCCATGTCCCAACGGAAAATAACGGTCATGTAGCCGATTCTGGTAGCATGACTGCTTCCGATTTTGATTTTTAACTGAACAATTGCATCACATGATTGATGCAATGTTCAAAGCAAATACCATTCCTGAAGCTGTTCAGGTTGGTATAAAGTACACACAAAAATTGTTATCGGACTCCGTTTCAATGGATCCAAATAATTGTGTGAAAGTTCTAAATTGGAATGCCCGCTCTCTAAAGGGTAAGGAAGATGAATTATTCAACTTCCTTTCAGTTCATAATGTGCATATTGCCATTATAACTGAAACGTATTTAAAACCAGGACTCTCCATTAAAAGAGATCCAAACTATTTTATCTACAGAAATGATCGTCTTGACAGCGCCTGTGGTGGGGTCGCCATTGTCATTAATAGACGTATCAAACATAAATTATTTTCTTCGTTTGAAACCAAAGTTTTGAAACCTTGGGAGTTTCTGTTGAAACAAATTTTGGACAATTTTCCTTCATTGCAGCCTACTTGCCTTTTCAATGCAATGGGCAGCAAAAGAATTTGTTGAAAGCTGATCTTCAAATTCTGACTCGCAACAAATCAAAATTCTTCGTAATTGGTGACTTCAATGCCAAACACCGTTCATGGAATAATGCTCAAAGCAATTCCAATGGTAAAATTTTATTTGAAGATTGTTCTGCGGGATATTATACTATTCAATATCCCAATGGACCAACTTGTTTTTCTTCCAGTCGAAATCCTTCTACAATTGATTTAGTTTTAACGGATTCAAGTCAGCTGTGTGGCCAATTGGTAACTCATACTGACTTTGACTCTGATCACCTTCCTGTGACATTTGAAATCTCACAAGAAGCCATTTATAATCCAATCAGCTCTACTTTTAATTATCATAGAGCTGATTGGGATTTATATAAAACGTATATCGATAGGAATTTTGATGTTGATATTCCTCTCGATACCAAAAGTGATATTGATAATGCTCTCGTATCTTTGACAAATTTAATTGTCGAAGCCAGAGGCATTGCAATTCCGAAATGTGAAGTTAAATTCAACTCCATTATTATTGACGACGATCTTCAGCTACTGATCCGTCTTAAAAATGTGAGAAGAAGGCAATACTAAAGAACTCGCGATCCTGCGTTGAAAGTTATTTGGCGAGATTTGCAAAATTAAATTAAAATACGAGAAAGGCAAAACGTTTCGCTATTCTGAGAAATACCAACTTTGAGAATAATGTCTCGAAGTTGGATCTCAGTTCGAAACCTTTTTAGAAATTAACGAAAATTCTTAAAAATCCTCAAAATCCAATTCCAGCGCTTAAAGATGGAAATAAAATTTTATTAACAAATGGCGAAAAGGCTCAAAAACTTGCTCAGCAGTTCGAGAGTGCCCATAATTTTAGTCTAGGTCTCACCAGTCCAATTGAGGATCAGGTTACACGGAGCTTCGAAGACATTCTCAATCAAGATAATGTTTTTGACCCTTCGTTGGGAACTAATTTGGATGAAGTGAGATCTATTACTAGAAAATTTAAAAATATGAAAGCCCTGGGTGATGATGGTATTTTCTACATACTTATCAAAAAACTTCCTGAGAGCTCTTTATCCTTTTTGGTTAATTTATTTAACAAATGTTTTCAATTGGCATACTTTCCAGATAAATGGAAAAACGCCAAAGTTGTTCCAATTTTGAAGCCGGACAAAAATCCAGCTGAGGCTTCTAGTTATCGCCCAATCAGTTTGCTTTCTTCAATAAGCAAACTGTTTGAAAAGATTATTTTAAATAGAATGATGGTTCATATTAATGACAATTCTATTTTTGCTGATGAGCAATTTGGTTTTCGTCATGGGCATTCAACCACTCATCAGTTATTAAGAGTTACGAACTTAATTCGGCTCAACAAATCTGAAGGATATTCGACTGGAGTTGCTCTTCTTGATATAGAGAAAGCATTTGACAGTGTTTGGCATGAAGGTTTGATTGTAAAATTGATGAATTTTAATTTTCCTCTGTACATCATTAAACTGATCCAAAATTATTTATCAGATCGCTCACTGCAGGTAAACTATCAGAATACTACCTCTGATCGATTACCTGTAAGGGCTGGTGTCCCCCAAGGCAGCCTACTGGGGCCCATATTGTAGAACACTTTTACTTCTGAATTACCTGGTTTACCGAAAGGGTGTAAAAAATCTTTGTTTGCAGATGACACGGGCCTTTCAGCCAAAGGGCGAAGAGTTCGTGTCATTTGTAGTAGATTGCAAAAAGTTTGGATATTTTCTCCACTTACTTGCAAAATGGAAAATTTCCCCGAATGCTTCCAAAACTCAGCTTATAATGTTTCCACATAAGCCGAGAGCTTCTTATTTGAAACCTTCTAGCAGACATATTGTCACTATGAATGGGGTTCCAATTAATTGGTCTAGCGAAGCTAAATATTTAGGACTTCTGCTAGATCACAAATTAACTTTTAAAAATCACATTGAAGGCCTTCAAGCCAAATGTAACAAATATATTAAGTGCCTATATCCACTTATAAACAGAAAATCAAAACTTTGTCTTAAGAACAAACTTTTGATTTACAAACAAATTTTTAGACCTGCCATGTTGTATGCTGTGCCAATATGGACTAGTTGCTGAATAAAATTTTGAAAATGATTCTGAAGTTGCCTCCGTGGTATAGTACCAATGAACTTCATAGAATTTCTAATATTGAGACATTGCAACAAATGTCCAACAAAATAATTTCCAATTTTAGACAAAAATCGTTGCAATCTTCTATTGCAACGATTAACTCCTTGTACCCTTAGTATAAAATAGGTTAAGAATAGTTTAAGTTGAAAACATTGTAATTCCTACATGGTTCAATTCAACCAGAGGAAAAAATTCTAACTGCCAGAGGCAATTGAAATGTATTATTAATAACTAAAAGCGTAACATAGCAAATAAGGATGATAGTGTTAAGAAAACACGGAACACCTAGTCTAAGAGATGAATGCATGTATTAGATAATTAGCAAATAAAATTAGTTAAAAAAAAAAAAAAAAAAAAAAAAAAAAAAGTTACTTTGAAGTACATTTCGTTATATTTCCGTAGTGCGGCTTTATAGTGCTCAAAATGATTATTTAAAATTGCTATCTACTGCTTTTGGTAAAATCATTTATTATTTCTCACTGTTTCACTTTTCACTTCTTACTGCCCAATCCTCTGTTTCCACTTCTTATTTCTCATTCCCCACTTCTCGCTCCTCAATTCTCACTTTTCAATGTTAGAATCTAGAATGATAAGTGAGAATTGAGAATAGAAATATGCGAAATACAACATCTACCCAAGCAACACGTCTGTTATAAATGAATTACTGTAACCTATTTATGGTCAAATCCAGTCATTTATGAGTTGCTGTAACCGAATCGGTCTAGTGCTACTTGGATAACATCTCACTTCTTACTTATCGAAGTGAGTAATGTGAATTAGAAGTGAGAAGTATGGCATCTCACTTCTTATTTGTGATTTTTCAAATTTTATTTTACACTTCTCATAGTAAGAAATGAGTTATTAGAAGTAGGAAGTGAAAAACAAGACGTTTCAGACGTAAGAATCGAGAGAGAGATGAGATGTGAACGTCATTCCTCACCTCTTACTTCTTGTTTACCACTACCACCACGATGTGTGGAATTTTTCAACTATTCGAAAAAACGGTATTCGGACATGTCTGGACATAAAATTCGTTCCGCTAAACGAGTTTTTTAACCAAATCACTCGTTCGGGAAAACTACACTTTTCGGCTATTTACCCCGTTTGTCCAAACGATATTTCTGCCGTATGACATGTTTGGCCATCTGACAACTTCGACCAAATGAGCAGTTCGGCCAAGGGACCTGTTCGGCTAAACGACCTTTTCATCTGTAAGACCCGTTCGACCAAATGACATTATATTTTACGCCCAAATAACGTTCCCAGCCGTATGACCCGTTCAGATAAATAACAGTTTCGGCCAAGTGACTTGTTCGACTAATCGCCATTTTCGGCGAAATGACCTGTACGGCGAAACGATATTTTCGATTGTATGATTCGTTCGACCGAAATTCATTTTTGACCAAACGACATTTTCGGCCAAATGTCTGTTCCGTCAATCTTCTATTTCGGCCAATGACTTGCTCGGGCGGTTGAAATATTTGGTCGAACGACCCTCCCCATTGATGGAGTTCAGATGTAAATGATTAACGATCTGACTCTGAAAACGGTGCTAAAAAGTTAACGTGCCAACTCTTGCATAAGCGCCCATGGGTTCATTAAAGACGACCACATACAACGGATGGAGATAACGGTATATGAAGGGGAGACTCTCGAACCATGAAGAATAATCAGCAGCTGGTCATCAATCAACGATGGATGGATTGTGCCTTATAAGCTATGGCGAAAACTGAAGGTACTAATCGCGAAGAACTGGGTAGGAGAACTCTTCGCGTTCTTCATACATAAACATAAGTACACTGGATTTTATTTTTACACGATTTACATTTTCTCAATTTTCCACTCATCCTAAATGTTTAACGTATATTGATTGTCATGTGATTTTTCTTTGATTTATTCTGGATTTTTTGAAACATGTTGCGAAGAGATTGGTGGCAAATTGAAGTCACACGATCAAAAATACGAGCGAAAAAAAATCGTGTAAAAAAAAAAATCCTGTGTACATCAAGAGGTTAGTGTTTAAGATCAGAAAGGCGCTCTAGTTATTAGTTATGAGGAAGTGCAACAGCCGACACAGAAAGTAGAAAGCCGAAACCGTATTGGCAGCGGTCTAATTCGTCCTTACGTCAACGACGCCGCAAATAGAAATACCTGGATTGGTACCGGGGTACTTGGGTAGGGTCAAAATCCAGCAGTTTGTGTTCCATAAAAAAATATTGGAGGAAGAAAGTCTACGAAAGACTACGAGGAACAACTGCTGCTTGCAGAACTGGAAGAGCCGATCCAATGAGAAAGTGGTAGCTAAATTGAGACGGTAGTTCGAAAGGACCGATCGGTTTATTTCGAACCTGTTGTCGTGAGTGGACAGAAAGTAAGGAGAAATCAACTTCTACCTGAGTCAGACCGCTATGGCTGCTTCATGAAGTATGAGCAGTCTGCACAGACTCGGAAACGCTAAGTCCTCATTTTGTCCGACATGCCCGAACAGGGAGGATACGCCAGACATTCGACTGCCCGTGATTCACGGCAGAACGAAATGGGATCTTAGCGGGCACCTGATAACATAGTATAAGAAATGTGCAGTTAGACCAGAGGGCATCAAATCGCGAGCATAGGAAATGTAGCAACGCAACGAGTAACGTGGAAAGACTGTTTCGTTTCGAAAGTGGTTCTATCGTCGCAGAAACTTACGCCGGTGGAGGCAAACTGCACTCCGATACGGGGGCCCCTAAATGTACAATAAGGATGGATTTGGTATCCAGTTTTCTGCTAGCGGTAATGGCCGTCAGCTTGCCTGTGGGTTAGTCTCTGATTTGGCGTTTGGGGACGCCAACTGCACTCACCCTTTCGAGCATTCTGACAAATGTGGTAAATAAGAAGGTGCTGATGAAGTGGATTCACGCCTTCACATTGATTCAAAATGCTCGGAACGGTGGGTGCAGTTGACCTCCACAAACGTCAAATCAGAGATCAACCCACATGCAAGCTGGCGACCATTACCGCTAGCGGAAAACTGGATTTGCTTTTGTGTGGGCTCGGGGCTATGCACCCCCCCCCAAACCCCCCCAAAAAAAACAACATCGGCCGCTGAATTTGAACTGGGGAAAATGTTCGATCAATTATACGATACGAGTTCTTAGTTAATCTGTTTCAAAATGTATGTTGCAAATGGATTTCTAATTGTGATTTTTTCAGATGTCTCGCTTTTGAGGTGGCCTTTATTAATCATAAACTCTCAGATGCCCGAAGAACATTCATTTACTAATAGATGCAGTTGTTGCACAACCACATGTTATCAAATCATAGTTAATGCTTCGGAATATCCCTTTGAACGAAACAGAAAATAAATTAAGGTTATTATCATTCATCTAAAGTAAAAACGACGTACAATAGCATATTCAATTTCAATAACAGTAAAGATGCACTTGTCGAGTAGCAGTAACCGATAAATGGTCATATTCACACAAACAGCAATGCCATTACTATTTCAAAAATATCTTTCAATAACTAATGAACTAAAGAAATAACAACTGCTGAGTAGTACTGTCAGTAGGTATAAGTCGACTAATAAATTTTCTAACATATCACAAACCAGAACGATAAGATGAAATCAATATCGTTTGTTAACATGGTCATTATGCATGGCATTCTAAAAACAATTCTCATTACGTTTCATCTAGGTTGCAGGTTTATTAAATCATAACAAAATGTTTGAGGCTTATGATAATAAATCTTGCACCTTAAAACCATCATAGGTCCAGCTTCCTAGTTTTAAGACACATGTTTGTACATCATATGGAAAATATTCAACATCTATTGAGCACGACGATTTGTACACTGCGGGCGGTTGCCAAATAACCAGACCAGTATTATATACTGTGGCTTTGGTCATTAAGGTTACTTCATAATGACCGTCAGCACTGTGAAAAGAGAGAAACGTAAAAATGTAGAAAATTCACAAAAGAAAAAATGCATACAAATTTAAGACCGGTTTGGGATTAACTTTCTATCCTGTAAAAATGTTAGTGCGGGAGTTATCATAAAAAATAAAGGTGAACTGAAACAGTGGAGAGTGAAAATTTGATATTTATTTGTCATAAGTGGCATTTCGATATAAAATGAATATATGTGAGTAATAAAATAATGACAAACTTACAGATATATCATTTTAATTTGGTATGCCCAATCGAAGTTTACGTGAATTGGCTAATTAGGCAGTGTCCGATAAAATATTTTTGAGTGTCACTACTGTTTGTCTGTGTTATATATATTGTTCTTAACATTTTTTGCGTAATCCACAATCAACTCAAACTTGTAATGTAAGATAAAAAATCATATAATATCTTTAAGTTTGTTCCCCCAAAAAAATATGAGCCAAATCGTGCAACATTTATTCCTTCCAATATAGCTCCTGACCTGGTCCTAACATGTCTGTGCTCCGTGCTTTCGCGAAACTCCGAACACCGATTGACGACTAGAAGATGTATGCTTAGCAGGCTGTGCAACCTTAGAAATTTTATCTTCATGTCAACACCATAATAAGCAAGGTGTGAGCCGAGCGTCTGTTCGCCAAAAAAGTGTGACTAAAAAGAGTTTATTCAGGCAATCGTTAGCTAAAAAAATGCTTTCCTCCAGAAGCTTGTTCTCACAATGTACAGTTTCCGAAGCCTCAAAATGTCTAACTAAGCGGCAACTATTGGAATGTGAAACGTTCCAATCCTAACCCTGCATAGTGAATTGGCACAACTTCATAATAAGCTAACTTGAATGTTCTCCATCCTGGGCGATAGCCCGCTATCGCCTTAACCTGCTGCCAGGATAGATTTTGGTCGATTTCTTTTGTTTATTTGCTACACCACTGCTTTGCTACGATGTCCTGCTGAGTTCCAATCTAACCCTTGTTTACAGATTTCGTTTCTGCCTCTTCTGTGCCAGCATTTCAGATTGCTATCGGACTCTGGTGGCACCAACGATGGAGCTTGGTGTTTAGTATCTGCAGCCACCTGCAGCCGATGAGTGTACTCTACTGATACCTACCATGTATCACTAGCGTATTCTTCCGAATTTCCGAAGGGAAATTTTGCCGGATTTTCGAAGGGAAATTCTTCCGAATTTCCGACTGAGGTTCTTTCTTCCGAATCTCCGAAGGAAATTTTTCCAAATTTCCGAAGGGAAATTCTCCTGAATTTCCGATGGATTTTTTTTTCCAAATTCTTCTAAATTTCCGAAGGGATTTTTTTTTCGAAATTCCGAAGGGATATTCTTCCGACTTTCCGAACACAAATTCTTTTGAAATTCCGAAGGCAAATTCTTCTGAATTTCCGAGGGGAAGTTCTTCCGAATTTACGAAGGGAATTTTTTCGAAAAATTCCGGAGGGAAATTCTTCCGAATTTCCGAAGAGAGATTTTTCCGGTTTTCCGAAGGGAAATTTTTTCGAATTTAAGGAGGTAAATTATTTTAAATTACCGAAGGGAAACTCCTCGAATTTCCGAAGTGATATTCTCCCGAATTTCCAAGAAAAAAATCTTTGGATGTATCGAAGGGAAATTCTTTCCATTTTTCGAAGGTAAATTCGTCCGACTTCCGAAGGGAAATTCTTTCGAATTCCGAAGGCAATTATTCCGGATTCCGAAGAGAAAATCTTCTAAATTTTCGAATGGAAATTCTTCTGAAGGTGAATTTTTTTTCGAATTTCCGAACACAAATTCTTTTGAAATTCCGAAGGAAGATTCTTCTGAATTTCTGAAGGGAAATTCTTTCGAATTTCCGAAGGAAAATTCTTCCGATCTTTTGAAAGGCAATTCTTCCGAATTTCCGAGGGAAAATTCTTTCGAATTTCCGAGGGAAAATTCTTCCGAATTTCCGAGAGAAAATTAATTCCGAATTTCCGAAGGGAAATTTTTCTGAAGGGAATTTCTTCCGAATTTCCGAAGGGAAATTCTTCTGAATTTCTGAAGGGAAATTCTTTCGAATTTCCGAAGGGAAATTTTTCCGAATTTCCGAAGGGAAATTTTTCTGAAGGGAATTTCTTCCGAATTTTCGAAGCGAAATTCTTCCGAATTTCCGAAAGAAGATTCTTCCGAATTTTCGAAGGAAAATTCTTCCGAATTTTCGAAGGAAAATTCTTCCAAATTATCTTCCGAATTTCCCTATGGAAAATCTTCCAAATATCCGGAAGGAAATACTTCCAAATTTCCGAAGGGAAATTCTTCCAAATTTCCGACTGAGATTTTTTTTCCGAATCTCCGAAGGAAATTCTTCCAAATTTCCGAAGGGAAATTCTCCTGATTTTCCGATGGAGAATTTTTCTGAATTTCTTCCGAATTTTCGAAGCGAATGCTTCCGAATCTCCAAATGAATATTCTTCTAAATTTCCGAAGGGATTTTTTTTCGAAACTCCGGAGGGATATTCTTCAGACTTTCCGAAGAGAAATTCTTCTGAAATTCCGAGGGGAAAATTTTCTGAATTTCCGAAGGGAAATTCTTCTGAATTTCCGAAGGGAAATTCTTCTGAATTTCCGAAGGGAAATTCTTCTGAATTTCCGAAGGGAAATTCTTCTGAATTTCCGAAGGGAAATTCTTCTGACTTCCGAAGGGAAATTCTTTTGAAATTCCGAAGGGAAAATCTTTTGAACCTCCGAAGGGAAATTCTTTCGAATTTCCGAAAGGAAATTCTATCGAATTTCCGAAGGGAAATTCTATCGAATTTCCGAAGGGAAATTTTTTCGAATTTCCGAAATGAATTTCTTTCGAATTTCCGAAGGGAAATTCTTTCGAATTTCCGAATGGAAATTCTTTCGAGTTTCCGGAGGGAAACTCTTCTGAATTTCCGAAGGGAAATTCTTCTGACTTCCGAAGGGAAATTCTTTCGAATTTCCGAAGGGAAATTCTTTCGAATTTCGGAAGGAAAATTTTGAATTTCGAAGGAAATTCTTTCGAATTTCGAAGGAAATTCTTTCGAATTTCCGAAGGAAATTCTTTCGAATTTCGAAGGAAATTCTTCGAATTTCGAAGGAAATTCTTTCGAATTTCCGAAGGAAATTCTTTCGAATTTCCGAAGGAAATTCTTTCGAATTTCGAAGGAAATTCTTCGAATTTCGAAGGAAATTCTTTCGAATTTCGAAGCAAATTCTTCCGAATTTCCAAGGGCAAATTCTTTCGAATTTCCGAGGGCAAATTCTTCTGAAATTTCAAGGGGAAAATTTTCTGAATTTCCGAAGGGAAATTCTTCTGAATTTCCGAAGGAAAATTCTTCTGAATTTCCGAAGGGAAATTCTTCTGAATATCCGAAGGGAAATTCTTTTTAACCTCCGAAGGGAAATTCTTTCGAATTTCCGAAGGGAAATTCTATCGAATTTCCGAAGGGAAATTTTTTTTTGAATTTCCGAAGGGAATTTCTTTCGAATTTCCGAAAGGAAATTCTTTCGAGTTTCCGAAGGGAAACTCTTCTGATTTTCCGAAGGTAAATTCTTTCGAATTTCGGAATGATAATTCTTTCGAATTTCCGAAGGGAAATTCATTCGAATTTCCGAAAGGGAAATTCATTCGAATTTCCGAAAGGGAAATTCATTCGAATTTCCGAAAGGGAAATTCATTCGAATTTCCGAAAGGGAAATTCATTCGAATTTCCGAAAGGGAAATTCATTCGAATTTCCGAAAGGGAAATTCATTCGAATTTCCGAAGGGAAATTCATTCGAATTTCGAAGGAAATTCTTCGAATTTCGAAGGAAATTCTTCGATTTCCGAGGGAAATTCTTCCGAATTTCCGATGGAAATTCTTTCGAATTTCCGAGGGAAATTCTTTCGAATTTCGAAGGAAATTCTTTCGATTTCCGAAGGAAATTCTTCGAATTTCGAAGGAAATTCTTTCGAATTTCGAAGGAAATTCTTCGATTTCCGAAGGAAATTCTTTCGATTTCCGAAGGAAATTCTTTCGAATTTTCCGAAGGAAATTCTTCGATTTCGAAGGAAATTCTTTCGAATTTCGAAGGAAATTCTTCGATTCCGAAGGAAATTCTTCGAATTTCGAAAGAAATTCTTCGAATTTCCGAAGGAAATTCTTTCGAATTCGAAGGAAATTTTCGAATTTGAAAGGAAATTTTTTTCAATTTCCGAAAGGAAATTTTTCGAATTTCGAAGGATTTTTCGAATTTCCGAAGGAAGTTTTTCGAATTTCCGGAAGATTTTTTTCGAATTTCTGAAGGAAATTTATTTCGAATTTGAAGGGAATTTTTTCGAATTTCGAAGGAATTTTTTCAATTTCCGAAGGAAATTTCGAATTTCGAAGGAAATTCTTTCGATTTCGAAGGAAATTCTTTCGATTTCGAAGGAAATTCTTTCGAATTTCGAAGGAAATTCTTCGATTTTCCGAAGGAAATTCTTTCGAATTTCGAAGGAAATTCTTTCGATTTCGAAGGAAATTCTTTCGATTTCGAAGGAAATTCTTTCGAATTTCGAAGGAAATTCTTTCGAATTTCGAAGGAAATTCTTTCGAATTCGAAGGAAATTCTTTCGAATTTTCCGAAGGAAATTCTTTCGAATTTCGAAGGAAATTCTTTCGAATTTCGAAGGAAATTCTTTCGAATTTCGAAGGAAATTCTTTCGATTTCGAAGGAAATTCTTTCGAATTCCGAAGGAAATTCTTCTCGATTTCGAAGGAAATTCTTTCGAATTTCCGAAGGAAATCTTTTCGATTTCCGAAGGAAATTCTTTCGAATTTCGAAAGGAAATTCTTTCGATTTCGAAGGAAATTCTTTCGAATTTCGAAGGAAATTCTTTCGAATTTCCGAAGGAAATTCTTCTGATTTCCGAAGGAAATTCTTTCGATTTCCGAAGGAAATTCTTTCGATTTCCGAAGGAAATTCTTTCGATTTCCGAAGGAAATTCTTTCGAATTTCCGAAGGGAAATTCTTCGAATTTCGAAGGAAATTCTTTCGATTTCCGAAGGAAATTCTTCGAATTTCGAAGGAAATTCTTTCGAATTTCCGAAGGAAAATTCTTTCGAATTTCCGGAGGAAAATTCTTTCGAATTTCCGGAGGAAAATTCTTTCGAATTTCCGGAGGAAAATTCTTTCGAATTTCCGGAGGAAAATTCTTTCGAATTTCCGGAGGGAAATTCTTTCGAATTTCCGGAGGGAAATTCTTTCGAATTTCCGGAGGGAAATTCTTTCGAATTTCCGAAGGGAAATTCTTTCGAATTTCCGAAGGGAATTCTTTCGAATTTCGAAGGAAATTCTTTCGAATTCCGAACAGAAATTCTTTGAATTTCGAAGGAAATTCTTTGAATTCCGAAGGGAAATTCTTTCGAATTTCCGAAGGGAATTTTTTTCGAATTTTCGAAGGGAAATTCTTTCGAATTTCCGAGTGGAATTTCTTCCGAATTTTCGAAGGAAAATTCTTTCAAATTTCCGAAGGGAAATTCTTTCGTACTTCCGAAGGGAAATTCTTTCGAGTTTCCGAAGGGAAATGTTTTAGAATTTCCGAAGGGAAATTCTTTCGAATTTCTGAAGGGAAATTCTTTCGAATTTCCGAATGGAAATTCTTTCGAATTTCCAAATGGAAATTCTTTCGAATTTCCGAAAGGAAATTCTTTCGAATTTCCGAAAGGAAATTCTTTCGAATTTCCGAAGGGAAATTCATTCGAATTTCCGAAGGGAAATTCTTTCGAATTTCCGAAGGGAAATTCTTTTGAATTTCCGAAGTGAAATTCTTTCGAATTTCCGAAGTGAAATTCTTTCGAATTTCCGAAGGGAAATTCTTTCGAATTTTAGATGAGAAAGTCGTTCGAATTTCCGAAGGGAAATTTTGTCGAACTCCGAAGGGAAATTCTTTCGAATTTTCGAAGGGAAATTCTTTCGAATTTCCGATGGAAATTCTACTGAATTTTCGAAGGGAAATTCTTCCGAATTTCCGAAGGTAAATTCTACTGAATTTTCGAAGGGAAATTCTTTCGAATTTCCGAAGGTAAATTCTTCCGAATTTTCGAAGGTGAATTCTTCCGAATTTCCGAAGGAAAATTCTTCCGAATTTCCGAAGGGAAATTCTTTAGAATTTCCGAAGGGACTTTCTTTCGAATTTCCGAAGGGAAATTCTTCCGAATTTCGGAACGGAAATTTTTCCAATTTTCGAAAGGGAAATTCTTTCAAATTTCCGACGTGGAATTCTTCCAAATTTCCGACGGGGAATTCTTCCGAATTTCCGAAGGGAAATTCTTCCGAATTTCCGAAGGGAAATATTTCGGAATTTCCGAAGCGAATTTATTCCAAATTCTTCGGAATAATTCTTCCGAATTTCCGAAGGAAAATTTTTCAGAATTTCCGAATGGAAATTTTTCCGAATTTCCGAAGAAATTTATTTCTGAATTTCCGAAAGAAAATTTCTCCAAGTTTTCTTTGGGAAACTCTTCTGAGCTTCCGACGAGAAATTCTTCTTTATTTTCGAGGGAAATTCATCCAAATATTTGAATTTTCATCGAAAAGTTCTTTGCAATTTTATCTGAATTCCAGCCGAAAATTTGTTTTTAATTTTAACCACAAATCCTTATCGTTGAATGAGTGTATGGCGACCTGTTCCAGATTGGCAGAAGGTGCTTGGTTGAGGATTTTGAAAGCATCCAAAGCAGTGAAAAGGTGGTAAAATGTGGTACAATATTCAATGAAGATATATGGATCAACGTACTAAAATTAGAATACTTATTTCTTACATGAAATCGGTACTGCTATTTTTTTAATAAGTGATGCTTTGTAGCAAATGTTCAGCAACGGATGCCTGGCATCTTCAATGCTGAGTCCCTTCGTCGATGTCACCAGAAACCGATATCAACTGAAATTTGGATACGGTAGGACCCACTTATACGTGGGCCGGCGGAATAAAAATCTTTATTTAAGGGATGATCCATAAAGTACGTCACGCGAAAATTGACGATTTTAACCCCCACCCCCTGCTCCCTTCGTCCCACTTTTTGTATAAAACCTTTAGAATTTTTGTATGAGTTGTCACGCTGCTCTGAACCCAACCCTCCTTAAAGCGTGACGTACTTAATGGCTGACCGCTAAGTATAAGATTGGGACCTAGCAGGACATCCTGAACGTAGCTCTACGATGATTAATTTACATCTTTCCGCAAATCTATTTTTGAATCGTTTCAAATCAGTGGTGTCTAAAGAAACTTTCACCAACGAATAAATAACTGTTCTGAATCAAAACGTTGTTGTATGATTTCTGCTACATAAACGCACCAAAATAAAAAATCTACCATATTTTAACCAAAACAGACTTTTAAATTTTGCGATATTAAACTAATTTAGAGACAAATATAATACCATTTAATCACATATTTTGAACATGAACCGATTAATTCGATGTTCATTCGTAATCGAAGCTAATCCATTCCTGTTCAACTTAAATCGCCAAGAAATTTTTACATGAACCCATTATAAAAGAATACAAGTGACTTGAAATATCATTAATGGGCATCCTAATACCCCGCTCTTTAAACAAGTTTTTTTTTATATATATACAATCTTTACAAAGAAATGTGTAATAAATGATATATGAACTGGTTATTATAACGTGAATCAATTTACAAAATGAGAGATGAGTGAATAATGAGAAATTAAAATGATGGACTATTTACATTTATACGAACTGTTTTTTAAAAAAAGTTACGTGCATATTTTATGGGTAATGTAAATTATTTGTTTCCGTTTTAGGAAAGTTTACAAAAATCTCCCCAAGCTATACATAAAAATCGTTGAAATTGTCATTTATTTTAGAATGATAATCTAAACCATCTAGGAAATGGATATTGGTTCGATTAGGCTCAATCGACGTTTTGTCGGCAAATGATAAAATAACAATAATTAGTTCGCAAGATCATTTCAGATGATTTGCTACCTCCCACGAATAATTGTGGGGATCAACTTCCAGGGAAATGTTTATTTAGTTGGCCAAATAATTTCTTCTGATGCTTTAACTAATAATATTAGGCCGCAAGAAAATAAATTTTAATTTATACTAAAAAAAAACGTTAATAAAAAGTGCGTGAGCTAAAGCTTCGAAGTTGTAAATAACTCTTGCTAAGTTGTCGATAAATACAGGCTACTATTTACAGGGGAATACCACAATGTGGCATGGCATGTTTCCTTAAATGAAAAAAATACATACCAAATCAAAATACATGAAAAAATAAAGAACAAAAATCAAAAAAAAAAATCAAAAACGATCGCTAAAAAATATCCAGTAAAACTATTTCATTTGAAATTAATATAGATCCAAGTGTCGAAAAGTTGGATATTACTAATAACCTACCTTAAAACCATCATATGTCCAACTTCCAAATTTTAACACGCATGTTTGTTCATCAAATGGAAAATACTCTACGTCTATTTCACATGATGATTTGTATATGGCAGGAGGTTTCCATTCAACTAAGCCTTCGGAATATATCGTGGCTTTTGTCGCTAATGTTACTTCGAAATTACCGTCAGCACTGAGTCATTCGACATTTAATTTTAGATGCAGAAAGGGGAGATTTAGCATATGAATTTAAGCATGGAATTAAAAAGTTGTTTTTAAATTGTGTTTATTTTTATGTTGTATTTATGTGATCATTAATGAGCATGGTTTTTTAACGGAAAGAATTAAACGTGAATAATAAATAAACATCTTTGAATAAAATAAATTGTTCACAAATTATTACATATAAACAAATGTAAAAAAAATGTTAAAATGGTTGCTTTCAAGTTATGTTATATTAATACTATAACGTGTTTTTGGATAAAATTGATTACTCATATGCACAGAACGTATTTTCTGATAGTCAAATTGCCATGCCAAAAAATCCAAGTGTCTCGTTCTCGTAACACGAAGATTCTTATTTTCACAAATCCAAAATCAATTTGTTTATCCAGAAACACGTGATGCGCATATGGGCAGTCAATTCATAACTTCATAAGCCAAATAGCCGAAAACTGGGCCATTGACGTTGTTACAATTCAATTGAAAATTTCGTGTCGATGACCACTGTTGAACTTTAGTTAAGTATATCAACTAATATGACTGTACTGTGCGCTACTCAGATATCAATCCCATTAATCAACAAAAGCCATCCAAAATATCCGGTAAAGTTTTGAAAATGGAAAGTACGGTAAACATCCACGAAGAATCGGAAGACATTTTATTCATGAAATTAATAAACATGTAGATCAAAACGTTTTGCAAGTTGTATAACACAAATTTTCAGTCAATTACTTTGTCAATTGTGTAAAATATAATGAAAGGGTTTTTTTATGGGGAATAACACTTCAAATGGATCTGATATTATGAGTATCGCTGGAGATTGTAGCTCATATTACGGTAATTGAATTTCCTTTTCTATGTTCCTAAAGCTTCGCTGCAGCACAACGGGCCAACATCATTCCATTTGAAAGAGCAATACTTACTTGTTATACAGTACAATGTCCGGGCGCCAAATGTGATCTGATGGCACGTGCAACATTTGGACGCCCCCATATTCCTTCGGTTCCCAGCGCAATTTGTAATCGTACCAGGACTGTGGGGTAAACCAAACCAAACATTTAATGAATTACTATTATTTATGTTTATTCAACACACGATGGAAGCTTCGAAATGAAGACCATATTAAAAAAAACTGGTTCTCATTAAATGTCATAAATGTGATTGCAGTTGATAAAAGTCATATTCGACTGATGGTTGCATTTAAATTAGGGTTGGAATGCATTTGGAATGGATTTTAATTGAATATCGAACAGATTCAATTTTGATTTCAATTTTAATTGTATTTGGATTGATTCGGATTAAATTTGGATTGGATCTGCATTAGATTTGAATTTGATTTGGATTGTATTTGGGTTGGAATTGTATGGGACTTGGATTGGATTCGGAATAGATTTGGATTGGAATTGTATTGGAATCGGATTGGATTTTGATTGAATATGGATTGGATGTGGATTGGAAATCAATTTCGAATGGTTTTGGATTGGTTTTGATTTGGATTTAAATTGGATTTGGATTGGTATTGGATTGGAATCGGAACGGATTTGGATTGGATTTGGATTGTATTTGAATCAGATTTTTATTGGATTCGGATTTGATTTGAACTTGAATCAATTGATTCAGATTGGATGGGATTTAGTTTGAGCTTTGACTGGATTTGGATTGGATTTTGGCAAAATTTAGATTAGATTTGGAACAAAATTTGGTTTTGAATTAGGATTTGGATTGGCCAAAATCCAAATCTAATCCAATCCAATCCAAATCCAAGGATTGGTTTGGATTTCGATTGGATTTTAGTTTGAATTGGGTTTAGATTGGAATCGGATTGGATTTGGATTGTATTAAAATTGGTTTTGTATTGAATGAAATTAGATTTGGATTAAGATTTGTTTTGAATTGAACTTAAATTTGATTTGAATTGGATTTGGGTTATATTTGGATTGGACATGGATTTTGATTTGGAATAGATCGATTGGATTTGAATTAGATTTAGATTGGATTTGAATTTGATTTAAATTATATTTAGATTGGATATGGATTTGGATTGAATTCGGATTGGATTTGTATTGGATATGGATTGGAATGGACTTGGGATGGATTCAGATTGTATTTAAATTATATATTAGTATATTGGATTTGTCATTACAATTGGATTAGGATTGGAAATTTATTTGAATCTGGATGTAGTTTGGATTGGATGTGTTTTATCATTGAATTAGGGTTGGATTGGATTTGGATTTTGTTTGGATTACATTTGGAATGAATTTTGCTTGTATTTGGATTGGATTTGGAATTGAATTTGGATCGGATTTGGAATGGATTTTGATTGTATTTGTATTAGAATTGAATTAGGCTTGAATTGGATTGGGACTGGGTTTGGATTGAATTTGGATTTTGATTGTGTTTCGATTAGATTTGGATTGGATTTGAAACTCAGTTTGGATTTGAGTTGAATTGGATTTGGATTTGTTTTGGATTGAATGTGGATTTGGCTTGAATTTGTATTTGATTATGATTCGCACACACGCTGCTCCCTTCCTCTATACGAGCAGCATCGAAACCGATATGGCAATAACATTGAATTTGAACTGACTACGGTCGTACAGCTTTTGTCTTTGTTAAGGTGTTTATTTACTTTTTAATTAAGTTTAACACCGGAGATTGAATTTGGATGGGATTGGATTAGAAATGGATTTGGATTGGATTTTGATTGGTTTGGATTTGGATTTCAAATGGATTTTGATTGGAATTCGATTGGGTTTGGATTTGATTTGGATTGAACTTGGTTTAGATTGGAAAAGGATTTGTTACGATAAACGGTGATACATCAAAATCGACCATTTTCAAAATATCACAAACTTTGGCAATATGGGTATCATTGGATATGGCAAGGTTGGTATAGATATCGGTGGGTATGGCAGAATCTATACTGTTTCGTCGAAAGGCATTTAGTCGAATGACATTTGTTCGAAAGGACATTACATCGAATGGACATTTGGTCGAAGGGACATTTAGTCGAAAATGTTTTTTACTCCACTAGAGACGCAGGACATTTGGACGAATGACGTTTGGTCGAAATGACACTACGTCTAATGGGCATTTGGTCGAAAGGACATTTAGTCGAAATCAGATTTTAGAATGCAGAATCTTCGTACATTTGGTCGAAAGCGGATTTTCGAATTAAAATCTTGGTACATTAGGCTAATGAAGTTCCGTCGAATGGCCATTTAAAAGAAAAGAACTTTAGTCAATAACAATTAAAAAATAAATGGTTCATTGCGGTGTTTCTAAAAGTCGCATAATTAGGATTAAGTCATATGACAATTTTTAATTATTATTTAATTAAATTTTCGGCCAATAAGTAACGAAATATGGTTAGAAGACAATTTTATACTGAACTAATTATTGTGAGTGAAAGAAAGAGTATCAATGAAAATAATAAGAAAACCATTTCCATTTGACCAAATGTCCCTTCGACTAAGCGTCTTCTCGACGAAATGTCATTTGACCAAAACGACTTATCTGCTTTTGTAAACAAAGATTCAAACGTCGATTTGACGAATCTGATAGCACTCCCACGCAAACCAACACCACCAACAGGTAGCAGAAACCTTCACCAAACCTTCGTCAAATCGACGTTTGAATCTTTGTTCACAAAAGCAGATAAGTCGTTTTGAAACTTTGATATTGAAATGTCAATCAACGAAATGTTCCAAAGCCGACTGCGATGAAGTATTGGCAAAATAACATTTATTTCATTGGTTTTTGACCACGTGTCGAAAAATAGAATAGAGGATGTTTCACCATCTGTAGGCAACAGTATCAGTATCTAAGAAGTATGTATCATCGGCCACTACGATCGCTGCATAGATGACAGATAACGAAAACATGGCAGACAACGATAACGAAAAATGTTCATTCGATCAAATGTCCATTCGACTAAATGTTCCTTCTGCCCCAAAGTCGGTATGGCCATAAGTGTATCTAACTTCTGCATTCTCAACCGTCTAAGACGAATTAAGTACTGTCCATTTAATTCCACCAGTTAATTTTCGTTATCTTTGCAGATACGTATTTCGACCACAACTGTGTGGTCGTCTTCAGTGTCTCGTACTTGACTCGACTAGACGGTTGAATACATTCTGCATTCTGAAAGACATGTGAAGTGGTGACATCCAATCCAAATATGACAGCGGTTCTCAACCTTTTTGTTGAGAGGTACCCCTTCGAACTTTTACATTCATTGAGGTACTCCCTATTTTTATCCACTGTGAATGAAAATAATCATAACTTATGAGATGTATAAAAAACGAAACTGAAAACTAACGAAATATATGCTGCCTTTAATCGCATATCAGTCCCATCTTTGCTGGATTTCCTATTCATATGGGATAAATATGCGATTTTGGGTAGTATTGCTTTCCATAAAGCCTCTTGAAAGGAGACTTTCAAGCTCCTTGAAAGAAGAATTCTAAGCTTCTTGAAATCAGGCTTCCGAGCTTCTTAAAAGGGACTTCTGAGCCTCTTGACGGAAAGATTTCGAGCCTCTTGATAGGACGCTTTCGAGCCTCTTGAAAGGAAGCTTCTTAAAAGGAGGCTTCCGAGCCTATTAAAAGCAGGCTTCCTAGCCTTTTGAAAAAAGGCTTCCTAGCACCTTGAAAGGAAAATTCCAAACCTTTTGAAAGGAGGCTTCTGAGCTTCTTGAAAGGAGGCTTCCGAGCCTCTTAAATCAAGGCTTCCGAGTCTCTTGAAATGAGGCTTCCGAGCCTCTTGAAAGGAGGCTTCCGAGCCTCTTGAAATGAGGCTTCCGAGCCTCTTGAAAGGAGGCTTCCGAGCCTCTTGAAAGGAGGCTTCCGAGCCTCTTGAAATGAGGCTTCCGAGCCTCTTGAAGGGAGGCTTCCGAGCCTCTTGAAAGGAGGCTTCCGAGCGATTGAAAGCAGGCTTCCGAGCCTCTTGAAAGCAGGCTTCCGAGCCTCTTGAAAGCAGGCTACCAAGCCTCTTGAAAGCAGGCTTCCGAGCCTCTTGAAAGCAGGCTACCGAGCCTCTTGAAAGCAGGCTTCCGAACCTCTTGAAAGCAGGCTTCCGAGCCTCTGAAAGGAGGCTTCCGAGTCTCTTGAAAGGAGGCTTCTGAGCCTCTTGAAAGGAGGCTTCCGAGCCTCTTGAAAGGAGGCTTCCAAGCCGCTTGAAAGGAGGCTTCCAAGCCGCTTGAAAGGAGGCTTCCGAGCCTCTTGAAAGGAGGCTTCCGAGCCTCTTGAAATGAGGCTTCCGAGCCTCTTGAATGGAGGCTTCCGAGCCTCTTGAAAGGAGGCTTCTGAGCCTCTTGAAAGGAGGCTTCTGAGCCTCTTGAAAGGAAGCTTCTGAGCCTCTTGAAAGGAGGCTTCCGAGCCTCTTGAAAGCAGGCTTCCGAGCCTCTTGAAAGGAGGCTTCCGAGCCTCTTGAAAGCAGGCTTCCGAGCCTTTTGAAAGCAGGCTTCCGAGCCTCTTGAAAGCAGGCTTCCGAGCCTCTTGAAAGCAGGCTTCCGAGCCTCTTGAAAGCAGGCTTCCGAGCCTCTTGAAAGGAGGCTTCCGAGCCTCTTGAAAGGAGGCTTCCGAGCCTCTTGAAAGCAGGCTTCCGAGCCTCTTGAAAGCAGGCTACCGAGCCTCTTGAAAACAGGCTTCCGAGCCTCTTGAAAGCAGGCTTCCGAGCCTCTGAAAGGGGGCTTCCTAGCCTTTTAAATGAAGGCTTCCGAGTCTCTTGAAAGGAGGCTTCTGAGCCTCTTGAAAGGAGGCTTCTGAGCCTCTTGAAAGGAGGCTTCCGAGCCTCTTGAAAGGAGGCTTCCGAGCCTCTTGAAAGGAGGCTCCCGAGCCTCTTGAAAGGAGGCTTCCGAGCCTCTTGAAAGGAGGCTTCCGAGCCTCTTGAAAGGAGGCTTCTGAGCCTCTTGAAAGAAGGCTTCTGAGCTTCTTGAAAGGAGGCTTCTGAGCCTCTTGAAAGGAGGCAACTGAGCCACTTGGAAGGAGGCTTTTGGGCCTCTTTAAAGGAGGCTGCGGAGCCTCTTGAAAGGAGGCTTCTGAGCTCTTGAAAGGAGGCTTCTGAGCCTCTTGAAAGGAGGCCTGAGCCTCTTGAAAGGAGGCTTCTGAGCCTCTTGAAAGGAGGCTTCTGAGCCTCTTGAAAGGAGGCTTCTGAGCCTCTTGAAAGGAGGCTTCTGAGCCTCTTGAAAGGAGGCCTGAGCCTCTTGAAAGGAGGCTTCCGAGCCTCTTGAAAGGGAGGCTTCCTGAGCTCTTGAAAGGAGGCTTCTGAGCCTCTTGAAAGGAGGCCTGAGCCTCTTGAAAGGAGGCTTCCTGAGCCTCTTGAAAGGAGGCTTCCGAGCCTCTTGAAAGGAGGCTTCCGAGCCTCTTGAAAGGAGGCTTCCGAGCCTCTTGAAAGGAGGCTTCTGAGCCTCTTGAAAGGAGGCTCCTGAGCCTCTTGAAAGGAGGCTTCCGAGCCTCTTGAAAGGAGGCTTCCGAGCCTCTTGAAAGGAGGCTTCCGAGCCTCTTGAAAGGAGGCTTCCGTTCCGACAATACTCAGGTTGTTGAGATCTTGTATTAGTATTACTAACCAGTCTTATAACATGTGGTCATTAAAACATATTATCTTCTTCTCAGAAATGTTTAAAAATAATTTTGGGGGAGTTTCTAACGGAAATTTAAAAGATTTTCCTATAATTATTCCAATGATTTTTATTTTAAAGTTTCGATGAATTTTGATTTGAATCTATAAATATTTCTAAAAACTTCTGGACGGATTTTCCTTTGATATTCCGACAAAAATTTGTATTCGCCCAATTGATTCTTTATTTTATTTAAGGTCAAATTTCCCAAAGAACCCTTATTTTTTTAAGTCAGTATTTTTTGAAATCTAAAACAAAAAATGAAAAAAGTGCTGTTTTTCAAGATTGGCTTAACATTTACTGGATTTTGTACGAACATCGGGTGAATTTTTCAGGCCGGTTCACACGTGCAGCACTTTGTCGGTTTTTGTTTTCGATTTTTAAAATAGTCAGACGCTTTAAAAATATGGGTTCTTCGGGAAAGTTGACCTTAAATGAGCCAAAGAATCAACTGAGACAATAAAACCAGATAGAATATTTGACGGGAAAGTTCAATTCTTAACAATTTCCTCTGGAAATCCTGAATATTTTTTTAGAAAAAAATGTGTCAAACGCAGCTTGACCGCGTCACGTGGTCTCGGTACAATCAGATACAGTTTTACACTGAATGAAAAGAGAACACGTAAATAAATTGTTTACCTCTGAAAACAATCAACCAACAAATGATTCAAACCAAAAATTTCGAAATCTCTGATTGTTTATAAAGATACTTACCTGTTCAACCCAAAGATTGGTAGTCATTATTTGATTTTTTAGATTCTGTATTAAAAAAAGTATATTATAGTACAGTATAGATAGAATAGAATATTTGAATTCGCGAAAAAACTCACCACATCAATTAGCTGCGAAAGTTTCAGTTTGATGCATACTCGAAGCACATCGGAGGTATTGACTACGGGTCGAACCAATTTATTGTAATTGCTGAGTAGATCGTCATAGAGCCGTTTTGCGTCGGGATTTCCGGCAACTGCCCCATGCACCACCAGTGCCGATAGTAGCCAGGCTCGCAATGTTTCTCCTGCAGATGGTGCCATTGTTCTCATCCTTTGTTTGGTGTTATTTTATAATTCGTTATAAATAATGCTATGGTACTCATAAAGCAATTTGCGGTTAGTGTTGTTTCTTAAACCATTGATTCAGTTTATCTGAAATAGAAACAAAAAGTAAATTGTTAACTGGAACCTGGGACAAGTTAATACGTAAAACATGAATATTATAAAAGCCATTTAGACATAATTTACACAGCCTCATGCATATCAGTGTAGTACTTTCTAATTTCTTTTAAACTGATCCCGCATCTATGCTTCAGACGATTTTTTATTCAAATCGGTTATTATTACGGCAGTTTAGATTAAAATAGATTAAAAAAGCATGGAGCAATATCGTATTCAATTCAAAGTTGAAAAGGAAGAAGTGAAAAAATAGGAAGAAAAGTGAAGAAATACGAAAATAGGAGAACGAGAAAAAATAAAGAAAAAAGAGGAAAACAGAAAAACAAAAACAGAATAATAGAAAAAAAAGAGAATGAAAAAAGTAGGAAAAGTAGAAAGAGAAAATAGATAGAAATAGATATGATATGAAAATTATTTTAAGCTTTTAGTGGAATGTTTTTATTTGTCATAAGACGAATTTGCACTATTCCATTTAATTCCGTTTTTTGTAACCTTGAAAAATACGTATTTCTTCATTGTCTCGTACTTGTCGAAATTAAAAAAAGTACAAAAAAGTAGTGGAATTAATTGGAATAGTACAAACTCGTCTTATGAAAAGTGATGTGTAAAGAAACAAAACGGTAGAAAAAAGATGAAGAAAGAAATAATATCAAATATCTAAGCAGGAAGAAAATAGAAGAAAAATAAACAAAAAAAAATTGAAAAGAGGAATTAGAATTCTGAAAAGAAGAAATAAAAGTAGAAGGAAAAAATTGAAACAAAAAAGTTTAAGAAAAGAAGGAAAATAGGAGAAATGATTAAAGATAAGAAGAAAAAGGATTGTCAAAATAGTGTAGAAAAAGAAGAAAAAAAAACCCTAATTAATCCACCTAGCGGTGTTGGTGCCTTTCTCGTGCAAAAAAATACAAAAAATATGATTGATTGTTTTTTAGCGTGTTTTGCGCAAAGAAAATAGTATTTTGGCCAATTTTCTGGCCATTTTTGGCCAAATCTGGCCAATTTTCAATAGCAAACAATGGGACAGGATTCTCAGTCGAATGGAACTTGCTGCGAGTAAATCGGTCAATGCTAAGTTCCAAAAAGTGTGTCTACAAAATTTTGTACACATACACACATACACACACACACATATACATACATACACGGGCGGACAAGGCGGACAAGTTGAAGGAGATCGTAGAGGGTCTTTTCCCGCAACACGACCCGACCACGTGGCCACCAATACCGTACGGTGAAGAAGAAGAAACAAACGCTGAGTACCAACAAGTGTCCAATGAGGAGCTTGCAGAAGCGGCGAAGCGCCTGCAGGCGAAGAAAGCCCCCGGTCCGGATGGAATACCGAACGTGGCGCTGAAAGCTGCGCTCGTGGCATGTCCGGATATGTTCAGAACAGGGCTGCAAAAGTGCCTGGACGAAGGCAACTTCCCAGAAATGTGGAAGATTCAGAAGCTGGTGTTGCTGCCGAAGCCAGGAAAGCCTCCGGGTAATCCGGCTTCGTACAGACCTATATGTCTGTTGGACACACTCGGGAAGCTCCTGGAGAGAATTATCCTGAATAGGCTTGCGAAATGTACGGAGGGCGAGCGCGGACTGTCAAAGATGCAGTTTGGGTTCCGCAAAGGAGTATCGACGGTGGATGCTATTCGGACAGTACTCGAGAGCGCTGAGAAGGCGTCCAAACAGAAGCGAAGAGGAGATCGATATTGTGCAGTGGTAACAATAGACGTAAAAATGCGTTCAATAGTGCCAGCTTCGAAGCCATCGCATCAGCGCTGCATAGAATGCGGGTCCCTGGTTACCTTTGTCATATCCTGAAGAGTTACTTTCAGTGCAGACACTAACGAAGGGCGTAAGTCGATGCGGGTTACAGCGGGCGTTCCTCAAGGCTCCATTCTCGGTCCAACTCTTTGGAACGGGATCTACGATGGTGTCCTGAGTCTGCGGTTGCCTAGAAAAGTTAAAATCGTGGGTTTTGCGGACGACGTGTCACTAACGGTGATGGGCGAGACACTTGAAGAAGTAGAGGTGTTGGCGACGGAGGCGATAGCAATGATCGAGAGCTGGATGAACGGAGTGAAGCTGCAAATAGCTCACCATAAGACGGAGGTGCTACTAGCCAGCAACTGTAAGGCGATTCAGCGGATGGAGATCGTCGTTGGTGATCATACGATTGCATCGAAGCGATCACTGAAGCATCTGGGAGTGATGATCGATGACCGGCTAAACTTCAATAGCCAAGTCGGCTTAGGCTATGAGCGCAATAGCAAGTATCATGCCAAACGTTGGCGGTCCAAGAAGTAGCACCAGGCGTCTACTAGCTAGTGTCTCGTCATCGATACTGCGGTATGGAGTCCCCGCTTGGGGTAATGCGCTGGAAACCAAGCGGAACCGTAGAAGGCTACAAAGTGCGTTCAGGCTGATGGCCATACGAGTCGCGAGCGCCTACAGAACGATCTCGTCGGAGGCAGTATGCGTTATCGCCGGGATGGTCCCTATCTGCATCAGCCTAGCGGAAGATATTGAGTGCTATCATCGGAAAGACACGAGAAATGTGAGAAAGATGGAGAGAATCTGTTCAATGGAGAGGTGGTAGAATGAATGGGACAGTACAGACAATGGGAGGTGGACCCACCGACTCATTCCAAACCTGTCAACGTGGATGAACAGGAAGCATGGCGAAGTAAACTTTCACCTGACACAGTTCCTGTCAGGCCACGGCTGCTTCAGAAAGTATTTACATCGGTTTGGGCATGCTGCTTCGCCATTTTGCCCGGAGTGTGAGAACATCGAGGAGACGGTGGAGCACGTGATCTTTGAATGCCCCAGGTTTGAGACAGTTCGAAGGGAAATACACGGTTTAAACCAAGAGAACGTGATAGAAAAAATGTGCCGAGAGGAAAGCACGTGGAATGCAGTCGACAGGGTAGCTACACGGATTTTATCCGAGTTGCAGAAGAAATGGCGTAACGACCAAAGAGCATCGGTATCGGGAGAACTTCCTTCGTCGAAGAACTCTCCGTCGGCGTAGGCTAGATCCGCCGCCGGGGACTAGACCGAGTAGTTCGCGATGAAATACAACCAGTTACGGGTCGTCAGGGCACCAGTGAACCGGACGCCCTGCTCCCCCGGAATCGCTGGACTGACCTTGGCACTCGGCTGGTTGGCGTCGGTATCGGAAGAACCTCCTTCGCCGGGGCTCTGTTAGATTCCCCGTTGGCACGAGACCGAGTAGATTGTGAAGAATGAGCTGCTAAAGTCGCCGAGACACCAGTCACTTCAAGGTGAAGGCTGGGTACACCGGCGATAGTATTAAGGAGTGGTGCTGAACAGCACAACAGGCCGACTTTTCCGAAGTAAAGCATATTGGTAGTACCGGAGAAGTTTAGGCAAAGACACGAATAGGATGGAAAGATGGAAAGTTCGAATGGTAGAATCCATGAAGTAGACAGTTTATCTTGCGGTCCGAGGGGAAGCAAGGTAACAAAACAAGTAAAGGAGGTTTTTTCCCTCAGTCGAGGGTTTTTCCTCCCACCACGTTGGAAGCAAATTTCCATAGAAGCAAGATTACCTAATTGTGGAAGGTAACTTAGCAGGCGTGATCCCCAGAGCCCAATCCCCCTAGCAGGCCGGGAGATGGTGAATGTTTCCAAGCAGTTTTGCGAGGAAGTGCAGACGAAAGAGTCATAACTCAATAAAAAAAAACACGGGCGAACAACATCGCAGAGCGAATGTGTCACGAAGAAGGCACGTGGAATGTGGTCAGCAGAGTCGTGACGCAAATACTGTCAGAGCTGCAGCGTAGATGGAGAAGTGACCAGCGAATAAGCTTAGTCTCGGGGGAAAATTCAGTGTGAGTCCAGTGAGCAGTGTTTGGCCTCGGGTAGTCGAGGCGCCGGCGAACCGGAAGTCTTCTGCCAACCGGAATCGCCGGACCGACCTTGGCACTCGAACAGCCAACCTGCTGAAGAAAGAAGAAGAAAGCGCTTCGGGCATGTAGGGCACCGCCAGTGCGGACGTCATCCACCACCGGAACTGTCGGACTACCTCTGCAACCCGAAGACGAAGTAGGCGCAATGCGCGAAAGCGTCCCCTGTGATAGCCGTCGGAAGTCGGGGCACCATCAGTGCGGAAGTTTCCTTCACCGGAACTGGTGGACCACCCTCGACGCCGGGGGAAGTCAGGAGGATTCGAGATAGGAAGTTTGTGGCACGACCGCCGAGGGATCGAGTAGCAGTGGATTAGCCAGCCAGTCGGCGAACTAGCTTAAGCTAGGGGCCGGAATTTTAGAAGAAGTGCATGAGCACAGCACACAAGTTAAAAGAAAGAACAAGAAAAGAATAGAATAGAGAATAGATAATATAGAAGACATAATAACCAATAAAAACCCTTATTGATCCACCTAATTCTCATTACAAGTTTCCTTGTCGTATGCAACTTGTTTAAATTAAATCGGTTAGAAGCAAGGGCCCCGATATTTTTTGCCACGCATATTTATATGAAAAAAATGTTTGGCCGTAATTTCTAAAACCATGGCCCGATTCTAGCGCTAAACCGCTGGGTGGTTTAATCTGGTTATCTTCGAAGATATGAAACTTATACGGATCGATGAAGTGACTAGGTCTATTTCAGCATGACTCTTTGCTACCTAGCAAAGAAAGAGCGCGTTGATCAATGGGAAAATGCCACTCGTCTATTAATCACCCATTCATTTTTCTATCCCTAGCACAAAAGCGTCACTTTGTCCTGAATATTCAGTGCTGTTTAATAATGAATCATCCTAAACCATCTTTTTAGGGTTGTCGTTGTCATGATTGTAGTGAATTTTGTGTCCTTTTTTCTAATTTTCTTGTAAACCATTTAAAAAGTTTTATTATCCTATGATCATATATTAAATTAAATCAGAACCACAAAGATAGCTTCTGATCTACACAATGTGATACAATCTCATACCTTCTCTTAATTTTCCTGAAATTACATCTGTTTGAAGCATTTTTCCTATGCATAATAATGTTGTACGCCCCTCATTGAAGTATTAACTGTGTCATCGTTGTATATGTATTTGCTATTTCCGCATAGATTTGGGCTTGGCTCATCTTAAAAAAAATGAATAATGCACAAAGCCCTACTGAAAGCATTACATAAAAATGGCTCATTATCGATTAACAATCCCTTTCATATAAATTGGAATGGTAAAGCAACTGCATATTGAGAAATATTACTTTACCTCAAGGGATCTGTTCTTATCAATAAAGGTATTTCCTTCCTTTAATGTTTCGATTAATATTGCATAACATGGCATCTCCCATAGCCGTATCCAAAATTCTATTGCATGCTATACTATCGATTACAGAACACACTACCTAGCTGGCGGCTGGCTGCCAGTAATGCTTTGTACTTTTCTCTTCTCTATCGAATTAACTTGAGCAGTAACAATCAATCTTTGAACATCATTATTTCATCACCATCACTACAAATCGAATTCACTTGGCGATAGAAAAGTTTTTTTCCTTCGACTAACCGTTTCGACACTCCGATGCTCACTGAAAAAAAAATTTAGCTTTTATCCGATGCTATCATTCATAGCAGATACTCTTCATAGAAATCCAGTGAGTGAGAAAGCCTAGATCTTCATCTCACCAATAGATTACATTGCTATGTGATACCAGACTCCAGCATCCTTTGCCCATTTATATTCCGGTTGTTTTGCTGGCAACGCGCAGGCCTCGTGAGCATCGTTGCGAGAAAACGTGGACAACAAATCAAAACAGAGCGACATGTCAGTGCCCACATATTTTCCTAGCTTTGGGTGAATTTTCATCCAACAACACAAGAGCAACTTATAATTGAGTAGGTAGGTACATTATGTATTATCAATTTACACCGTGCAATAAAAATTAATCATACGACATAGCGGGAGATTTCCCAGCGTCGAACACTCGACGACCGTCGACAGCTTTGCTAAAAATTTCACATTAAAAAATTATCACTATTTTGGAATTGAATCAACAACATTTAAAATAGATAACACATACCTATATGACATAAAAAAAACCAATCTTTGAATGTGGGACTTCAGAACGAGTTCGCTCGGAGGAACCTCAGTGCGTTGCTGGTACCAATAAATTAACCGCTAGGCAGCTCCGGATTGGCAGATGTGTGATGCCTTCAAGGCCTTGCAGTTCCCACAATGCCCGGAGGGGCCCCACAAACGCTCCGACATGCTGCACTCAGGAAAATCGACACATACTTTATGGCAAAAATCCATGTATTTTGAAATATGCATATCATGTGTCGGCACATACCAAATTGCATACAAATTCACACATGGATACGATGACCCACATAGATAGTATGTATGAACGCTCATGTAATGCATGCGGGCGCATGAAATATATGTGTCAAAAATATGGAATGCATTTGGCAACCCCCATTGCAAAAATCCATGTGTAAACTCATGAATATAATGCGGAGTTTTTTGTGAGTGTGTACAACTTTGACTCCGCCCCCCGCAAATTTGGTTCGGTCGGAGTAAACCGTCTGTGGGCAAGTTGTACGACTGATGGACAGATGGTTTCAAAGTTCTTCTTCTTCCTCTTATTGACATTTCTTCTCCCACTGGGACATTGCCGCCTCGCTGCGTAGTGTTCATTCAGCACTTCCACAGTTATTAACCGCGAGGCTACGCCACTGGGCTAATATGATGATACTTTTATGCCCAGGGAAGTCGAGACAATTTCCAATTCGAAAATTGCCTAGACCGGCACCGGGAATCGAGCCCAGCTACCCACAGCATGGTCTTACTTTATAGCCGCGCATCTTACCGCTAGGCTAAGGAGGTCGCCAAGTAGTCAAGTTAGTCGAATGGAATCAAAACCGTTTGATTTTGCTCAGACTTCTGGTGGGCGGAGTCAAATGTTGTACAACTAAGTTGCATTGTGTGTAGTGTTGTTGTACCTGCAACTCTTCTGGTTTCCACTTTCAATATCCAGGAGCGCCGGGATTTTTTAAATCCAATAGTTGTCTAACACTGAGTATGGAATTGATGTTTTATTAGGGGCCCCATACACGCTCCAACATGTTGCACAACTTTGACTCCTCCCCCAATAAATTTGGTTCTGACCATTGTGACCACCGGGTGGTCCCCTGGAAGATCCGAGACATCCGTAAGAAGGTCAATTCGCAAATTGTATCGTAGAGCGGCGGGATTTTTCTAGAATCATTTATTGTCGAACCTTGAGTATGGAATTGATGTCGTGTCCCACACACGGACCATTTTGGCATACGCCTGATCCTTTGGAAGATCCGAAACAAACAATGAGCAATTCGTAAATTTCATCGGGGAATGCCGGGATTTTTTAGAACCATATCTTGTTGAACCCTGAGTGTGGAATTGATGTTATGACCCTTATCATGCCTCTTCTTAATTTGGCAGGTTCGTGGCACGATTTTTATGATATGCAATCCCTTGCACTTGACCCTAAAGGGAGTTTCTTTTAAAAAACAGTGTCCTAACCCATAATCCGGGCAGGAGAGGATCACTAATCAGAAAACGATGTGCTTCCGAAGAACGCTAACTACGAACAGAGAGTTTATTTCAGAGTCCAAATGTGTTTTTATATTACAAGTTATGTGTTGCTACATTTTCGCGTCATTGCGCGTATACAAGGTGGTTTAATTTTGCTTACACTGGTTAAACGTGAGGGTATTGATCCGTGTGACAAATATAATTTATTGAGCATGGGAGAGCCGATGTGCTTGCTCTGCACAAGCATTGAAATAAGTAACTTGATCCGAACGCTTTGGGTGAAATTGCTGAGTTATGAGTTTTGTCAATCGTTAATACAATGTATATGACACCCTCACACGAGTGGGCTGCATGAAGATTCGGTGCATGCGTAAAAATTGTACATTCTTTAATTTCATCGTAGAGCTCCGAGATTTTTTGGAACCGTTTGTTCTCAAACCCTTCGTATGGAATTGATGTTGTGACCCACATACCAACAATTGTTGGGCTGTTTCAAAAAAATCTCCTCAAGGATGTCATGGAGAAGGACCGTCTTCACATCGTATCCCAAGCAGCACAACTTGTTTCACTACTGAACATTTCACTGTGTTGCAACTATTAGGAAAGAAACAATCTTTCCGTATGTGCCATCAAATATAACTCTCTTGCAATCTAAAAAGCGCAAGAGGTGGAGCCTACGGAAACATCCTTCGATTGCAGTAAAATTGCAATAATGTTGCAAGATACTACAGAGGAAAAATATAAATAAAATAAAAATATAAAACTGGACTCGATTTATGGATCTTGTGGACTCTACCACAGCACCATTCAACACTGCATGTTGACTCACCATAGAAACCATACGATTATGAAGTTTTGTACTCGGGTTTTCTGTTACTTGATTGCACCATCACCGGAATAAATGTGAGCTGTCAAAACGTTGAACAATGCTAAATTAAACATGAAGACACACTCAACTTATCTGCAACTTAATTTAAACAAACAAATAAATTTTGAAAAACGCATTTAAGTTTCATGGTAAAAATATGCAACATGATGATTTTGTTTCGTGTTTGCAACATAAAGTGCAGTATTTTTTGGTTGTTTGTTTTCAAATGTCAAACACGTACTGAATTGCAATGTTAATGAAACATTGATCACAACTCGAACGTTTTTGATATCTTGATGCAACTTTTTCGTGCTTTGATGTTTTTCTAATGCCTTTAATGAAACTGAATAGAAACAAGGTGCTTTTTGGAAGATGTTGCGTGTGCTACTTGGGATTGCTTGACAATCATTTTTCGTTTCGCCGCAACATGCCTCAGGAGAGTTCGTAGTATGACTAGCGCCGGTGGTTCCATAGCGTTGGCTAAAATCTTGAGCTACCAACCGCGCCTTGTACCGGATTACTTCGCCGTTCTGGTTCCGTTTCATCTTGAAAACCCATTTACAGCCAACAGCACGCTTTCCTTCGGGAAGGTCAACCGGGTTTCAAGTATCGTTGGAATTGATTGAGTCTACTTGATTGCACCATCACCGGAATAAATGTGAGTTGTCAAAACGTTGAACAATGCTAAATTAAACATGAAGACACACTCAACTTATCTGCAACTTAATTTAAACAAACAAATAAATTTTGAAAGACGCATTTAAGTTTCATGGTAAAAAATATGCAACTTGATGATTTTGTTTCGTGTTTGCAACATAAAGTGCAGTATTCTTTGGTTGTTTGTTTTCAAATGTCAAACACGTACTGAATTGCAATGTTAATGAAACATTGATCACAACTCGAACGTTTTTGATATCTTGATGCAACTTTTTCGTGCTTTGATGTTTTTCTAATGCCTTTAATGAAACTGAATAGAAACAAGGTGCTTTTTGGAAGATGTTGCGTGTGCTACTTGGGATTGCTTGACAATCATTTTTCGTTTCGCCGCAACATGCCTCAGGAGAGTTCGTAGTTTGACTAGCGCCGGTGGTTCTATAGCGTTGGCTAAAAACTTGAGCTACCAACCGCGCCTTGTACCGGATTACTTCGCCGTTCTGATTCCGTTTCGTCTTGAAACCCTATCTTCATGAAGGTCAATCAGGTTTCAAGTATCGTTGGAATTGATTGAGTCTACTTGATTGCACCATCACCGGAATAAATGTGAGCTGTCAAAACGTTGAACAATGCTAAATTAAACATGAAGACACACTCAACTTATCTGCAACTTAATTTAAATAAACAAATAAATTTTGAAAGACGCATTTAAGTTTGCGTGCATATTTTTCCCGTGTCACACACACAAATGAATTGACACTGTAGTTGGACACTATTGTTTTTGTTTGCTAATAACTCATTCGGTTTGAATAATATTTCTATTTTTCTTTTAACAAATACGCTGTTTACATGCCCACTTGAAGTCATTAATCAATTTAGCCATGACTCTCATAATAATTTTGTCCAAGGGCTTGACGACCCCTCCCCATGGCCACTGCGAGTTAGACCGGGACCATCGTCCCTAACCCCTAATCCCAAAGCGTCAAGCGACCCGTGCCGAGGGGATGCATGGCCAGGGGGGTGAAGTAATAAGCTAGGCCTTTAACGGAGCCTGTGGGGTACCTGGGCACCCTCCACAGTAATTGTCCCTTACCGCGTCATGCTGGGCTCTGGCGTGGTGGACCTCTTTTCCCGAGCAACTCGTGGGACAAAAAGGAAAACTAAGTCAATTCTTCAATTAGTGGTAGTCGTGTAGGCGACAACCCCTTCGCAAGAGGTGGGTTGTTCAGGTCTCCGCCTAGGAGGCCAGAGGCAATACTCGGCAGCTCAGTGCGCAGCGCCAGCGTGGGTCACTCAACCTTCCTCTCGGCTAGAAAAACACCGGTAGGGGTTATTGACGGCCCATGGCTTGTGGAGGCGATGAACCGCAAACGAGATGGGCTTTCGGCCTTCGAGGTGGCGACGGAACAGCTGGACGCCATCATCGACTTTGCGTCATCGAAGCATAATATCAGTAAGGATCTCAAGAGGAGCTTGCAGAAACTTCGAAAGTCGATGCTGGACGCCAAGCTGGAGAGGGCGGTCGGGACGGACAAGTGTAAACCCGTGAAATCGGTGGAGTCAAGGTCTACCCAGACTGAGCCCCAAGGATTCGCGGACTCGGGCAAGGTCGAATCGACCGAAGGCGTGCCAGCGAAGACTGTGGTGCCAAAGTCTATCCAGACTGAGGCTCAAGTATTTGCGGGTACGTCGGGGGTGACTGCTCCAACGGAGCAGACACAAAAACAGGGAGACAGTCTCCAGGGATGCGCTCCCTGAGGGCCGCTTCAAAACGCGGAGGGTTACTACCCCGAACAAGGGTAGTGGGGCTGGGAAGCTGAACCCCGGTCAGGTACCTCCAAAACCGGGGGAGGAAGGACTAGAAAGGTCCGTCCACTCAGGAAAGACGGTGGTAAGGGGTTACCGGCAGGCTGAAAGTTCTCAGCCGCACCAGACCAAGAAATAAGAGGGGATGACGCCTCCTGGACCCTGGTCAAGAACAAGAGGAAACGGAAGACGTCAAGGGCCGAAAAGAAGGCCCAGGCGAATGAGGGTAGCAAGAAGTCTAGGGTAGGCGCCAATCGCTCCAGGGGCGATGCCCTAGTCATCACGACGGACGAGGCTAAGTACTCGGACGTCTTGAAGGCGATGAGGAGTGACGTCAAGCTCGGTGAACTCGGCGCCGACGTACGTCGAATAAGACGTACCCGGACGGGAGAGATGATCCACGAGCTGAAACGGGGCATCTCGCAAAGGGCGCCGCCTACAAGAAGTTGGCGGAGGAAGTCCTAGGCGGTACGGTCAAGGTGAGGGCACTTACGACGGAGGTGAATCTAAGGGTTAAAGACCTGGACGAGATCACTGAAGTCGAAGAGCTCGTCACGGCACTGCGGCGACAGTGTGAAGTGGAGACGCCCACCGCAGCCGTTCGGCTACGGAAAGGTTCGGCAGGGACGCAGGTAGCATTGGTTCGGCTATCTGCAGCGGACGCCTCCAAGGTAGTCAAGTTAGGGAGCGTCAAGGTGGGATGGTCGGTATGCCCTGTGCGCATATACGAGCAACCCGAAGTTTGCTTCAAGTGCCTGGAACCGGGGCACAAGCAATGGGACTGCAAAGGCCCTGACAGAAGCAATCTCTGCCGACGCTGCGGATTGGATGGACATAAGGCACAATGCTGCACGAACCCTCCCAATTGTTTGATTTGTTCCAGCAAAGCTGTGAACAGCAAGCTGGGGGGGTTCGATGTGCCCGGCGTTTAAGCGTGCTGCAAAATCACAGTGCAGGTAACGCAGCTGGCTTGCTCGACATCGCCCGAGTGTTTGGTGTGCGCAAGTTTAGAGGAAACGGTGGAACACGTGTTGTTCGTGTGCTCACGTTTTCGCGCAATGCGTGACCACATGCTTGCCACATGTGATCTGGACACTACCCCGGACAACCTAGTTCAGAGGATGTGTAAAGATGAAGTTGGCTGGAACGCCGTTTTATCGGCTATTGCCCAAATCGTCTCGGAGCTACACAGAAGGTGGCGCGTGGACTCAAGGATGGCTAGTTCAGGCGCAAATAAGAGGTGGTCCAAGGGATCGGAGTCGGCTTCATGGGCCATACCGGTGGTCATGCTCTGTGGTCGAACTCGATCCTTTTATCGAACAAGTGGCCGCGCGAAGAACAACATGGTATCGTCGCTTTCGCAGCGTCGGTCAACCGGGCGGGTTCCGAGCCCGAGGACGGAAAGGGGTCCTCGTCAAGGCTGGGGCAGGCGTAGGCCTCGCGTCGGCAAGTCCCTCTGTGTGCTGGCGAATAGGCCCTATCGCAGAAAGGTCAATTTGGGGTGCACGCGGCATCATCATTCTTGATACCAGTCGTGCAGAGGGAAGCAGGCGCGAAGTCGACCCTTCCCACCTTCCGAGGACATAGGGCGTGGTAAGGCCACCTGGAAAGCCGGCAACGCGCTGGCACGATACCATGGTGTTCTTCTAAAAAAGCGAGTCACGATGTTCGGTGCTGCAAGGACACGCAGCTAACCTCGAGAGTGCGTTGTGCACTGGCCCCCTTTGAAGCATTACTTTCTGGCTGTACCGAAGGGACTGTGGGCTTGCCGGCAATGGAAACGGTTTAGCGGGTCGGGGATGTACTCCTGCCTCCCTCGGCGATCCCTAACCCCGCACGACCTGGTCAACCCAGGATGTCTGTTGAGCAGATTCCCCCTTCATTGTTAAGGAAAAAAAAGAGATATCAGCTCTTCGCAGCATTCGATCGGAAAGCCGATCGATATCAATCTTTGTCCCCATCATTCCATTTGATTATATAAATTACCTGCTGTAGAATTAAAGGGTCAGTTGCAAATCAAAATTCGAACGCGTCGTACTGTAATATCGTCGCGTATATTCAGTAGAGCAATAAATCTCGTCGTCTATCGTTTCCAACAAAATCGCAGCACAATCAATCCAAATTCGAAATTGCTACAATGTCATTTACATCCAGCTTTTATTGACAATAATGCATATGACGTTTTGTACCAAATTTCTTCACATCGAGTGATATGGCTTGTGGTAAGAATGTGGTATTACCTTCAATAGAGAATTGCTACTTGTCGCAAGTTTTACTTCTGAACGAATACAGTTTCCATTAGTCTTTTTGGCTTCTTGTCATCCAACTTGTTATAGGAACTTCTTCCGAATTCTAAGTAACATTTCAATCAAACAATAACAGTATACCTTTATAGTCTTTGCCTAATCTTTATTCATTGTTCGAAATTTTGCCTTATCGATGTAGTCATGATTGCCGTTCCGCTCTGAATTTATATAATTCAAATTACTACCACCTTTCCATAATATTGAATATTAAACGGTTTCCTTGAATCTAAATAACCGCATATTCTACTAATCTAAATATAATATGTAATGAAATATAACACACAATTCAATCCAAATCATCGTTATCAACCAGAGTTACTTTAGTGTTTGTATTATTAGAAATATATTGATACATATCAAAATTAAACCTATCTCCTTTCTTACGTAATAACTCTCCAGTTAGTTCCATGTAAAGTGCTTCACATTTTGCCAGATATGACTGTATTTTAACGCGCTTTGTAAGCAGTGCTTCATCGAAAATATTCATCATATCTCTACCCCTGAACAGTAATATTTTTTTCATTTCTAGTAGAGAATCATGCTTCATATTTGTATCAACCTGACTACCTACCAGATGCCCAAGAACGATTTCAAAAGCATTCACATTATCTCCCAGCAGAGCCAAATGTAAGGCACTGCTGCTGTCTTCTGAAACATTATTCATAACGTCAATCCCATTCAGTGCAGCGTGGTCCAGAATTGTTTCTAATGCTGTATTACTGCTCATTAGGATGGCGATCGCCACGACATTATTGCCCTGACAATCTCTCAAACTTATGTCGGCATTGGCGTTTAAGAGCAACCTAACTATTTCGTCGTTGTTCATCCTAACTGCGATCAGCAGAGGCGTTTCTTTGTCATGCAATCCCTGCGTGTTTACTATGTCGGGTTGGTTTTTTATCAGAGCTTTGACGATTGAAACATTTCGAGCCACGACTGCATAGTGAATGCTGAATCGTCCGGATTTGTTCGGCACATTCTGATCGACTCCAAATGCAAGAAGACGATGCACTACCCGCGAATAACCGTGTGCTATTGCGTGGCTTAGTAGGGTGTAGCCGTCCGAGTCCGGCACGTTGAAGATGTGAGTTCCTTCACTGTTCCGGACATTATTTTCATAGCAATACTGAAGCATGAACTCCAGCACTTGCCAGGAGCAGCCAGCATTGAACATCAGAAGCAATGCATGGCAACCTTTGCTATCGAGCAGTGTGGGGTCCACTCCCGTGGACAGTAGGATGCGCAAGAGTTCCACGTCGACGTCGGTTGGCAGGTAGTGAAGAACGGTTTCGCCGTCGGCGCTAGTGAAGTTGAAAAGCGATTTGACGAATGTTGGGATTTTTGTATTTTCAATTTCTGCGATGTAGCAACAATTGCCAAGTCGCAGAAAGCGAAAACGATTTAGATTGAGCTCGAATTGACCTGCTATCGCAGATGACTTCGTCTGTTTATCTATGAGATGTATCGTATCGAGGCAGATACGACTGGGCGTTGGAATCGAACGACTCTCATTAACTGTTTGCAGGAAATGGGGAAGTTCTGTCTCAGCGTTGTATATACCAAGTTCGATTTGAAGAGTAAGATCTTGGTATTCAAGCTGCAGCTGCAATTGGCTTGGCGTTCCAGTTGGTGATTGTTGTTCAATATTCCGATCAATACTGGTGAATGCTTCAAGGGATTCAATGTAATTAGTGTTCGAGATGCATGTATCGATATTGCGTATTGACATCCCATCGTTTGTTTTCCCTAATTCGATAAAATTTCTGAAAATTTTCTTAGCCCATTCAGCATTGGTTAGAAATTTTGGTAAATGTCCTTTATAGTTTTCGATTAAATTAAACTCATGCACAAATCGCATCCATTCAATTAATGTATCGTCATAGTTTCCAAGGGGTTTGAAATCAAATACGGCATTTTCGATAAATTCTGCCATCAAACTGTCTCTCTTGTTGTCTTTCACATTCAATAAGACTCTGTTGTTGTACCACAGGTCGCAGCCCTTTCTGAGTAGAAGTTTAAACATGCGGACCGTCCCGTACTCAGCCACTCCTGAAAGTAAAAAATGAGATCGAATTGGCGTTGATAAAGTTTTGAAAAAGGTGTTCGTGGCTTTCACGTTACATTCCACAATAGCCATTTCTCCTGCATTAAATTCGCCAGGAAAAATACGAGCCCACGGATTCGCATTATTCTCCATCAAAAGAAAAGCAATTCTCCAGTGTTGATGCTTGCAGGAAACATTCATGGCAAGGTTAAGTTCGTTAACAGGAATTTCAAGGTGCACTAGAAGACACTTCATCATTCTCAAGCGTCCTAATCGGGCACAATGTTCAAGTAGTCTCGAAGAGATAGCCTCATCTTTTTTGAGTTTCAGCTTATCTAAAAAGAAATGAAACAATATCCAATTGACACTCATAATGGCAGTTTCCAAATGAATGCATTTGATCGATTTTTCAGGAATCAGTTCAGAAACGAAATCCTCAGGAGCACCAGTTAAAATTGTATGCATCTGTGCATCTGCCAGTTTTGATGGCATCACTTTCAAAATATGTCTTATAGCATCCGGCGATCTCGTACTCATTGCAGCACTAATGTATTTGGAATCGATACTGGAGAATATATTCAAAATATCTTCGTATTTGCGTTCTTCATCAAGAAACGACAGTAGCTTGCCCAAGCAGGGATAATCACTTTGCGGTAGTAATTGAGACTTGACCAATTGCCCCCACGTTTGTTCAGCTTTGAAATCGGTAGCTGATCGGAATCTCGAAGAACGTAAAGCCATGGATAATTTTAGCTCTCGGTGTGCGATAGATTCCAATTTGTCGTGCCACAATGGATCCACGAGAGCTAACGCATTTCTTTTTCTTGATCCTAAAACTTCCAAAATGTCGGGTCTCATCAAAAAGGCTGCTTCAACAATGTCAAGCCTGCTACCGCTGATGGAAAATCGGAACTTCCCTGTAGTTAGTGATCCTTGATTTGTGAGACGACGCAGTTCGTCGACATCTGTTTGGAGTGTTGCAATGAATAACGCTTTCTGCTCTGCCAACCAGCGTCCGGCTTCAGTTCTTGAATCGACCGCTTCGCCCAATATCCCGGGCGCGGTTTCTCTGTAGAGCTTCCAATCCTTTTCCGCCATGACCAACGCATTGACGAGCAGCTTCGTGGACGGACTACACGTCAGCAGGTTGTACGAGAGACTATCGTGTGCCAAATAATTACGAAAGTTTCTCCCGCAAATCATCTGCAAATCCTGCTTGATCGAATAGAAGTTGTCCTGGAACTGCTTGGCAGTGATGAGAATTTCGCACAGTTCCAGAAGCCAATACTCTATGGCTAGTAAAGCATTCCGAGGCAGACAGTTGGCATTCTCGCATAGCTGTTCGATGCTTGAACAGTTGTACGAAGAAAGCGCCGTTCTTATCGATCGTTGTTTATCGCAAACAATATTTTGCAACACTTGTAGATCTTGATTTCTAATTGTTTTACATTTATCGTTAAAGTTGTTTATGCGGAACTTTCGAAACCCTTGTTTTATACCCTGCGTTTTAGAATCGATCAAAAATATGTTATTGAAATATTTCTTCAAAGAACCTTCTAAATTGGTTCTCAGCTCATCGTTATCGTCAGCAAAACCGAAAAATTGGATGATTCGTAGGATCTCTTCATGGCAGTAATTCTCGTGAAAAATATTCTGATTAATCTCCATTCTGTCTATTGTGGTGATCAAAAATCCAACTCCGATTTCCGGTGATTTCAGGACACTGCTCAATGCGTACGTATCTTCCGCTAATACTTTCCAATTATTCTCTATGTATTCCAATATTTTTTCATCACTTTTTGGAATTAAGTTCATCATTATTAATTTATTAAGCTGTTCGCTCGATGATGCAGAGAACGCCATTATTTGAATCTCATTGAAATCGTAGGAAAAGCTGTGATTAATAAACTCTCTCAGCTTGTCCACAACTTTGGACCTTTTATCATAATTGGTCCTAAGGCGATGAATAATTCTCTGTTGTTCCGGTTCAAGGGACTCACAGGGCACAGCATCCAACGATTGTAGAACTTCGTTTTGATATTCAAAAATTATACCGAAACACTCATCTTGTAGATTTTTGATGGCACTTTGGTTTCCGCAAAACTCCATATAAGATCGTTTTTCGTACAAAAAGCCACATTGCAAAAGTGTTCCATAAAGGCATCGCAGGTATTCATTGCAGGTGCAAATCACCAACATGGCCACGGTTACTTTCACCATTTTTAGATATTCCGCTGTTGACGAGTAGTATAAGAATTGATCATCCAGCGAAAAATGCTTTCTCCCCAAAGGATAATCGTGGCAGGTCACATCTCGCGTTTTTTGTATGAGCCGAATGAAGTAACACAATTGGTTATTCAATATCTGGTTGAGCTTACTTGGTAGGTTTGGTGATTTTTTCGTACTTTTAATACATTCTCCGAATATTTGATTGAACCTTTTAATGGACGCAACGGCTATCTCTTTAGAATCCCCATCGGAATCGAATTGCTTCAAAGTTAAATATATTTTCCGCAGTGAATACATTTGCTTCACTCTGTGGTACAGCTTTAAAAGTCGCGTCCGTTTCCTCTTTTGCTGTTTACTGCTGGTTGGAATAAAAACAGCAGATTCGTCACTATTTGATTGCGAGTTTTTAATTAGGAACTCCTCCAATTGGTCAGCAACAGACTCAAGGAGACTCATCAACATAAGCTTATTCAGTACTGCTCGATACATCGTATTATCCTCTTTCCACTCTTGCTTCTCATTGAATGTTGAAAGGAAAACAGCCAAGAGGAATGTGAGTTCTGTCAAGGGAAGATTCATGAGATCCTTTTTGTCTTTCACGAGAAATAGATGTTTGTGTATCATTCTAAAGTGGAACAATACTTCATTATCAATCCCAAAAATACGTCCCCGATCATAACGATACTGGAGTTTACGGACGTCTTCTATTATAAAGTATATAAGTGGTATCCAACGCTGACGCTCTTCGGAATTCTTAAGATCTTTTTTGGTTTTAGGATTTTTATAAACTTTTTCTGTTTTTGAAACAGGTTCAGGGGATGGCAGGTCCGTGCACATGTTACTGAAACCATACTCTGACAATATGAACCAAAGATATGTCTGTAGACTACTACATATGGGAACCTGTTTGACGTATAACTCTTGCAGTGCATTGGATATTAATGTGAACAATCTATCAGGGGAAATTTTATGCTTCGACACGTAGAGTTTGAAAACGTCTATTGAACCTTGCTGTATGACCATTAGCAATTGTTGCGATATTGTCAAACCCTCACAGCTCCAATCTATCATTTTATCTGCCAGTTTGCCAAATTCCTTCGACAATGCGTAAGCCGTGGCCGATGCGTTCCAATCCGGGTGCCTGATACTGAACTTCATTCCACGAGTGAAAAATTGCTTCAACAGTGCTGCCTTTTGGCAAATTGTCATTCCGCTGCTCGCTATGACCGTATATGCCAAGGAAGGATCCAACCAAACATCTTCATGCTCAACTTTTCCGACTTGATTCAAAAGCCACTGCACTGATGCCATATCGCATGACTCGATTGCTAACTGCAGACGTTTCTTGGTGGTAATCTCTGTCCAAGTCGGTCCTCGGTCTATCGGTTGAAGTTCAACTAAACATTTCTTAGGTCCAAGCTGGATCAGTTCAAACCGCTCAATATTCGCCTCATTGTGAAAGATTCTAATACTGCAACTAAATGATTCGTTTTCATCCAAGCAATTGAACATTTTTTGTTCAATCATCGAAAGTGTTATGGATTGTTCCGTAGTGATAGTTTTGTGTATATTTCCCTCCTTTTTGTTGTACTGAACCAACTCCAAAAAGGCAAAACTATTTTGAACGGTGTTAAAAATGTGAATTTCTTGGGTGAAACAATTACCCTCGGTTAGATTTTTGCAAATCAGTTCCAGGTCAGTGATGTACTGAGAATACTCGTAATAAACTTCATCGTCCAAACTTTGCATTTTCAACTGATGCTTGTTATCTAGAAATATCTGAATATCCTTAACGCACCATTTAGCATCAATTGTTTCATAAAGTTTCATTCGTCTTAGAACAAACTGCATAAGCTGTTTATATGATTCATCAGATTGTTTAAAATGAGGATCCCTTTTCAGGTACCTCAAATATGGGAGCAGTTTCCATTTTTGGAGAGAATAGCACCAGTTGGTAATGGTATCTGTCGATCCAATAAAATGTGTTGGATTCAAACAATCGAGCAACAGTTTTTCTAACTTTTGGTTCCGCAATCTCCATACCACGTGGAACAATTTTTTCTCGTGCAGAACACTGAAACCCATCTTCAAAAGAACCTTCATCAATTTAGAAGATCCAGTTGAAGCAGCAAGAGTAAGCAAATCATCATCTCTAAATTTATCGGCGACATTGTTGATTGGTTTAATGCGTTTGACAACTTTCATACTTCCAGCGGATATTGCAATTTGAAACGTAGTGGAAGACCTATCCGAAGAAGCTGAACGAGCATGCAAGTCAGCCCCACGGTTTGTCAAAAATTCAACCATCTTCCATCTTCTTCCCGTGGCTGCTGTGAACTGCAACCAGGCTTGACAAAACTCCTCACCCTCGCTAGAGTCAAATAAAATCACCATCAGCAAAATGCTGCCTTCGCATCCTCACAATTGAGTGGAAGCGTAAAAAGCAGAGGTACAAAAACGCAGAGTGAGGAAAAGCAAAATAAAAACACATGTGAGTGAGGCGTCAGGCGAAAGAGCATTCATTGAGCCTCCGGAGCGACGCTTTGTATGTGAAAAAACCTTGGAGGCTGTTTTGAGTGTGAGTGTAAGTGAGTGACGCACCACAAGAAAAAGATGAACAGATAGACTCGCTCTTGTTTTGCGACGCACATGCTCGGGTTTAATGATGCACAAAGTTGTGAGTTTTGATGCTTACTTCTGTTCCTCAAAAAAACTCTTGCTCTTGCTCATTTTCTACTCGGCGAGGAGTTTTTGGCAAGCCTGACTGCAACAAATCGAGATCCACCCCTCGGCAGCTGTCGAGGATTACTTCAACGATTTTTCTTCTGCCCATAAGAATCGCAGTAGGCAGAATGTTTTCGAATGGTATTCTTATTTTAGGATGGGTCGATATCGATTTGAATAGTTCCAAATTGTTCACTTTGACAGCAACCAAAAGGGCCCTTTCGATAGATTCTGGCTGCATCCGTAGAATGAACGGTTCTAAGGCACGGTGCATGTGAGCCGCAATACCTGGAAGAATAATGGCATCTCCAACTTCTTGCCTAGCACCAATCAGCAATTGGAACAAATCGGCGCACCCGGAGAGCGAGGCTCTCACCAGATCTTCATCAGACGGAATGTACTGTGGGTGAAACTCCAGTAGAGATTTTGTCGATTGCAAATTACCACGCTCAACTAGTTTTCGCATAACTTCTAACAATGTGCATTGATTCCAAAGCGAAACGTCCTTTCCAGCGTTGTTCAACGCAGGTATCAACGATTCCCAACTGAAAAAATCCATTTCAAGCGACTCGATTTGCTTTTTCGAGTAATCGAAAGCCTTATCGTAGTGTCCCGCTCTAAGAGCTGCCTTTATTTTATAATCAGTTTTGTCTAAATTGTTCATTAGGTTTGCCACGAAAGATATCTCCTCACGATTTTCAATTAAGCAATACAGTTCACATGCTACGATATGGACGAGGGAATGTTTTCCAAATGTCTCGAAATCTCCCAAGAAATAATAGAATTCACTCTCAGTATACGCTCCAAGATCAACTAAACTTTGGACTTGTGTCTCATCATTGTTCAAAATTGCTTGTATCAATCGTTTCTGAATTTTCACCCACGAAAGACCATCAATTCGAACGTCTGCCAACTGCCCAACGAGTAACTTTCTATTAAAGAATGCTTCGTGTGGCACCTCGGTAAACAGTAAAGCCGCTAACACCACCATTAAATTACCATCCGACACCATGGCTCTATAGTTCGGGTCATCCGCGTTCAGGAAATTAAAAAACATTCTCCCAAACACCATTTCGTGGCCACCTTTCAAAAACGCCGAGTCATCCGAAAGTAGATTAACACTCCGAAAATAGTTAAAACATCTTTGCAGCCAGCAGCAAAGCTCTATGATGGTACTCGCGGAAAGTTTTTGATAGGTTTTCACAATTTCCTCCACCGATGAGCATCCGCACTGTGCCAGCAAGGATTTAATTTCTGCGATCGAATCATCATAATAAATAAATTTTCTCTCTGAGTTTGCTTCTGCCCTGCACTGGTTGAACCAGGGTAACAACCCCAACGAGTTGGATAGATCCTGCGCAAAATCGTTCAGCATATCCGAGACCTCGAGCTGATATACTTTAGGGGAAACTAGCTTCATCGATTCGAAAAATTCCATTTCGAGATCTACATCACCCCAAAGATCATAAATGGAAGAAACGGTTGTTTTGTCCACATTCGATGTAAGATCCAATTGAATTGAATAATGAATAGATCTAAAATCGACGGTTGATTGTGCCAAAACAGCATATTGGGATAATTTGTTGACAATTCCAGAGACATATGTATTACCAAGTTCACGAATTATAATCATCTTCCTAATTATAGCTCCTCGGTTTTCCTTGCTTACATATTGTTCTAATCGCGTGTAAAAATCAACTACGTTGTGATAAAGCATCTCATAGTACTCTGATACATTTTTCATGGTTCCGACGTATCTACAAAGCAGTTTTATTTGACGAAATGATTGGCATTTTCTCAAGCTGATCAACAAATTTTTAAACGATGATCTAATTTTTAGAAATAACGCAAACTCAGATAATATTCTCAATAGCGGAACTTGTTTGGAAATTTCATTGTACAAATGTTCTTGGTTCTCGCAAGATTGATAGCTGCCAACAATTTTTTGGTGTCTTTCAACAATTTCTACCAACATTCCTGTCAGGGCAGGTAATAAACTATTCGGGGTTTTCAATCCCCTTTCCAGTCTAGATATGATTTGTGGTAATATGCCTTTCACACAAATCGAACTGTAATCACAACTGCAAACTGCCATCACATCCATCCGTATCCCAACAAGACCGTACAGCTCTTCCACTTGACTGTGACAATATCTCAGCTTACGAAATTGTTTCCCATACTTCACAACAACGCTAGCCTTCCCATCGCTGCCATTCGATTTGAGTTCCTCCAAACACGAAATTATCGCACGCAGAAATTTCACCACGTCTACCGGAAGCAACAACAATCTGAACATCCCATAGTTGGTTTCGTCTTCAAACGACAGCAGGAATACAGCCAAACAGAACACCATCTCTTCGACAGGAACCATCTGCAGCTCTTGCACTTCCCTCAATTCCAACAATCCAACGTGAATCATCCGCAGACGCATAAAAAACTCATCATCCAAATGTTCCTCCATGGCATCGATCGTCACCATTCGAACATTATCAATCAACTCTTTGACTCGACGCACCACCACCACCCAATCGGATCCCGTTGCCGGTTGGTTTCCTGCACCGGAAACGTTCTGCATTCCATATTGGGCGAGCTTGTACTGCATCAGCACTTCGAACTTCTTGGCAAGTGAAACTCTTTTGACCTTCATTTCCAGCAACGCATTGGACCATCTTAGAAACGTTTGCTCGTCAACGCAATCTTGAGTCTGCAGTTCCAGCCATAGATGATGTGCGGGAAGGTTTTCGTTCATTACCGATTCAAACTTGTTGCTTGGAGCACGCACGATATTGCTAGAAGAAACTCTTCTATATAAACTGATATATTGTGTCCATACTGTATCAGTTTAAATATCAACGATGTGCGCAGCAATCAGCGTGTTAGTATGGCGTATGAGGAGAATATATTTCCATTCCTGTTGTAGTATTCTCTGAAGCATAGTGAGAGTGGAGTTAATATTTGTGCCGGACCAAGCATAACTATCCCATATTTGCTTGATTTCCTATCTGTGTAGGACAGTTACGCTTCCAATCGCAACGATCTAATAAGTGTCTGCAAACAAGTATTAGGTTACGGTTGTGAGATTATGTGTAGGAGTAGTGTTTTACTTTCAATCTCACGCACCCATATTTCTCTTATCTATAGAATCATGAAAATAAAGCACTAATATCGTCGGTACTTTTTCGCAAACATTACGCTGCGCGCGCACTCACTGCTGAAAGCATGAACAAGAACGACTTGTCCTGAACGAGTAAATTGCTTGTTTTTGAAATGGAAATTTTTGTTTTGTAAGTATTCTTTGGGCGTGATTGGGACATTTTTGTTCGGTTTCGTTGTGATGTCGAGTGTGAGGGAAAAGCGCAAAAAAAAATGATTTGTGGATTGAATGGTTTTTTCATCGGTTTTGACTTGTGATGTCGAAGACGCTCTGGAAGAGCGTCGGATCAAATGTTTTGGTCATCGGTTTCGACTTGTGATGTCGAAGACGCTCTGGAAGAGCGTCGGATCAAATGTTTTGGTCATCGGTTTCGACTTGTGATGTCGAAGGCACTCTGGAAGAGCGTCGGATTTAATAATATGGTTATCGGTTTCGACTTGTGATGTCGAAGACGCTCTGGAAGAGCGTCGGATTAAATGATTTGGTCATCGGTTTCGACTTGAGATCTCGAAGAAGTTCTGGAAGAGCGTCGGATTAAATGATTTTTCCATCAGTTTCGATTCGTAATGTCTAATACGCTCTGAAGGGCGTCGGATTGAATGATTTGGTCATCGGTTTCGACTTGTGATGTCGAAGACGTTCTGGAAGGGCGTTGGAATAAATGATTTTTCCATCGGTTTCGATTTGTGATGTCGATAACTCTCTGAAGGGCGTCGGATTGAATGATTTGCTCATCGGTTTTGACTTGGGATGTCAAAGACGCTCTGGAAAAGCGTCGGATTGAATAATTTGCTCATCGATGTAGAGATGTGCGCCGCCGTGCCACGCCGTCGCCGCCGACAGTTTTGGCACGACGCCGCCGCCGGCATTTTTGCATCGGCGCGCCGCCGTTTCAAATTTGTCACGCCGCTGATCTATAATTTTCCACGCCGATTCAAATTTTCAGTGGAAACTCCAAAGATGCAGTGCAATTTCCATATAATTTCCTGATAGATCTCTACAACATCACATTGAAACTCCAGAGAATTTTTCGTGAAGATACCAATTATATCCATGAGAATTCCATACTTGTTGAAATTTTGAAAAGCTCTCCGTAAAAACTAAGCGTTAAAATTGCGAAGGAGTTCCCGTTGAAATTTAAAAAAATCTAACTGTAATTGAATTTTTTAATAGAAAAGAGTCATTCGGCAGAAAGCAACAAGGCTGAAAGTTGTTAGATCGTTTTGTTTTGTCGTCGTTTAACCGAAAAGACTATTTGGTAGAAGCCTTCCCGAGCAAACCGATAACTTTTTTTTAAATGTTGTGAAATCTTCGATTATGTTTACTTAATTTGATATCTTTTTGGTCGTTTTACGGGTAAAATAACAAAACGTAATAGCAGAAATATCTTACTGTGACATTCAATCATTAAATATTCCTACTGTCGATGAGAGAAAATCGAAAACTAATTTTGATATTGGTTTCCGATAACAAAATAAGTACGCAGTACACTACACAGTCAATTTAGTAATCTAAAGCCTGTCCACGTTAAATTTCGGACACTTAGGTAATGTCCAATTGATTTGTAGTCATTTTATCAATTTCAGCGTGTTTAAAACATGCTGAAAGCAACACATAAAGCAGAAAGATTCATCTGTCATGTAAATTCTTCGTCTCAGTGGTTTGTGGAAATTTTCAAAAATCGCTTTAAAAGATGGGTGTCCAAAAATTAACTTGCACAGGCTTTACAGCAAAATGAGATCAAAATATGTAATCAATCATAATGATTTATACATATTTGAAAATGAATTATGACTCAATTTGATGTTAAAATCAAAATATGTTTTCTATATGACCTCATTATGTTTTCAGACATCGCTAGGATCTAGCCTAAAGTTATTTGGCCGAGAATGTCATTTGGTCGAACAGTTCCTTTGGCTAAAAAAATCGTGAATATGTCCTTCAGCCGAAATAGTCGTTTGGTGTGTGGTTCGGCTGAATTGGTCATTTTGAATATTTTCAAGACAATAACGGGATTTTTTTTGATTTTCTCCTCAAAATTTTAACGATAGATTTCTAGTTTTTCCAGAATAGTTATTCGAAAATTATTTTAAGATTTTCCACGGAAACTACTTTCAAGTATCGAGAAATCTTTGGAATTACCAAGAGGAGCTCTTTAGATTTACAATGGAAAGTTGTTTGGGATTCACGTGATAATCTCTTCAGATTTTTCAAGAGAAGTTGTTCCAAATTTCTATAGGAAAATGTTTGGAATATCCATCAATGTTCCTATTGAGTTTCTGTTGAGTATTCTTTAAAATTCACACAGAAAATTGTGACTGGTAAAAGAGATGCTTTACGTTGACTTCCCCAATCTAGATCATATAAGACGGTTAGTTTTTTATCCTTTATTAGAGTGATTTTTTCGCAGGGAGAAGTTCATCACTAAACGGCTAGTTTGGCATAGCCAACTTTAAAACATCGAAAAAATGCTCGGAATTTTTGAGGATTTTTTTGGATTTTTTCAGAAACTTCTTTCTATTTTCGATTAGAAATTCTTGGTAAGTTCCATTGACCGAAAGCGACAGACGGCCGAACTGGAAATTTGGCCAATAAGCCGTTTGCCCTACCAGGTGTCCGGCCGAAACGATCGTTGGCCAAAAATGCCATTTTGCAGAAATAGTCTTATGACAGAATGGGCTATTTGGCCAAAAAAGTCATCTGGTCCAACAGCCAAATTTCAATTACTGATCCTCGTACTGAACGGGTAATATGGTCAGAAATGGCCATTTGTTTGGTGAAATGGTCTTTTTGTCTATTGACCATTGAACAAAATTCCGTGGCCTCTTTATTTTTAAGTCGACACCTTTAGGCCAAAAGACATCCAACCAGGTACCATTTAGAAAAACTAAACGTTTCACGGAAACTGTTATCAGGTCAAAACTGGTTCGACCGAAAATGTAGTTTGGCCGAAAGGAAAATTTTGGCAGACTTGTTGTTGTTTACCCTAACTATTTGGCTGAATTTGCCGTTTGGATGAAAAAGTCGTTCGACCGAATATAGATCATTTGACCCAAAATGCCGTTTGGTAAAAAATGTCATTCTGTAGAAAGAGCCATTTGGCCCAAAAATGTACTTTCTGCAACCTTCTGCAACCAACCAAGTGTTGTTCGGCTGAATTGATCATTTTGCCAAAAAGACGTTTATCTGAATATCAATTCGGCTTAATGGGATTTGTTTAGATGGCTTTTGTCTTAAAGGCCAGTATCAACTTAAAAAGTAGAGAGGTTTCGAAATTTCGTTCAAGGGTCGTTTGACAATTAGCCTTTTCAACGTAAATGTTGCCAAATGGATGGATATTTTGGATTAAATTACCCATTCAGTTATTGACATTTGGCCGTATAACCTGTTGGCCTAAACTTTATTTTCGGACAAATATTCCATTCTGCTAAACGACCATTTCGGCCAAATAGCATTTTTGGGTTGATGACCTATTCGGCCAAACGACCTGTTACGGCAAACGACTATTTGGGCCAAATTACCAGTTCGGCAGTGTGTCACTTACGGCCAATGGGATTTTCCAACAATTTCTTATGGACAATACATTTTTTTTCCTTGTTGGGTATTTCAATCACTGCGACCATTTGTTAGATCTATTGTGATATATGCCCCATTTGATCTAGCTTTGTCAAGTTGACGCATCATAACTGCGACGCATTCAAGACGGCAAATAATTGTCAGACGGCGTCAGAATAGAAGTGCACCTGATTGATCAGCGCTATCAGTGTGTAAAAATCAATTGGTCACTGTACTGTTTGACACTAGCTGGAGGAAAGCCTACTGGCATTCCTGGGTGAGGGGAAGGGAAAAAGCTTAGAAAGCTGGATGCAGCTATCATCGACATTGACATCGTTTTGAAGCTCACCCGCATAAATCCAAACGATAGCCGAACCATTATTGGAACGGTATACGTTCTAGGTTGAACCATAATGATAACGGTACTTAACCATAACCGTACTGTAGTCTGATAACGTTTTGACCATAGTGACTTTGGTTTTCGTAGACCGGACTGTATGAGCAACGGGTTGTTAAGAATGTTAACCGTAAGAGAAAACGATTTTCTTCATACATTTTTGGATGAAAGATTGTATCAGTACTATATTGATTATGGTTCGTAAACCGTAAACTTCATTTATTAAGGTTGATTTAATTGTTTTACCATAAATATGGGTCATTCCATACCAAGTGACCGAACCACCTGTAATCGACTTTCACCGATTTTAATCAAATTTCGTGGATTTGTTTATCTATCGATTATATGTAAAAATCCAAATTTATTTGATGATTGGACAACCCCTCGGCAAATGGGAGCACCCCCCGTTATTGACGATTTATAAAAACCATATTTTTGAACAACTCATATCTCGGACAGTTTTTAAGCTACAAATAACTTCTTTTTATGCATTTTGAAGATAATTCTTCAAACTTTTTGGGAAAAATATCGATTTTGAGTAGAAGTGTTGCCAACTCTATTGTATTTGCGTTTTAAGTATTAAAATCGTATTTTTCTGTCAATGAGTATATTTTATTTGGAAAATAACACCAGCAGCGTGTTCTCCAGAAAATTTTGTATAAGAAACACTCGAAACCCCAAGGTACTATGAGCCGTTCTCGAGTTATGGAGTTCTGAATATTATATGATTCCTATGGAACTTATCAATCACGGAGACGAGCCAGCCTCGGGCTGAAAGTCTCCTTAATAAAGACACAAAAAAAAAAAAAAACTTATTAATCACATAAGATTTTGTTATGCATAATGAACCTTTACCTTTTATGGAATTGCCAATAATTCGAAGATATTGTTTTCTTCAAATAAATTGTAAAACATGTAACTTGAGCCCTTGAATAGAAAATAATGTACTTGGCAACGTAGTCACTTTGGAAGGAATAGCTTTTCTGTATTGTTGTAGAGCGTAATATTAAACTATTACTCACATAGATACCATATTATTTCACCTGCTAAGGAAAGATTTTTTTTTAATTTCGAAAGCTCTCGGCTCATATGCCGTTGAGCGTTGCGGAGCCGAAATCATTGTACTATTTTATTCTTACAAAATAGCGTTAGATTAAGTGAACCGAAAGACTCGTGTTTCAATCTGGATTAGGGAATACAGTATCATAGTAGGGAAGGAGGAAACGAATAATACTAAATTTATGACGATGATGAAAACTTTGATGATGTTCTTGTTTCATTACTGTTACGGGACATAAAAATGAATCAAGAATTTCATCACCGTTAAACAAACATTGTCTTAAAAACAACAAAGGACAGACATACGAGAGGCAATTACGATAAAAAAACGATATGATTGTCTTAAAACCCTGATTAATTTACCTAGCGGTAATGGTGCCCATAATCCCAACCAGTAAAATTTTAATAGGAAACAATGGGCCAGGATTTCCAGTAAAATGCAACATGGTGCGAACAAATCGGTTAAGGGCAAGCCCCTAAATAGTGGATGAGACTTTTTTACGCACACACACATACATACACAGACATCACCTCAATTCGTTTAGCTGAGTCGATTGGTATACAACACTATGGGTCTACCGCCTTCTATAAAAAGATTGTTTTTGGATCGAACATAAAGCCTTTCGGTACACTTAGTGTACGAGAAAGGTAAAAATAAATTAGCTAATAAGGAAGTAGACTTTCACTATGTTATTGTGGAAAAATAATGTATGAAAAGGCAAATCATTATGTAAATGGTATTTGTACGTACAGAAGGAGAGGGTTAGTGATTTGTGACAGGTGGGCGGTAAGAGGGTTGAAAATGACGAAAAACGTTGGATGCAATTTTTAAACGTATTTTGTAGCTATATAAAAGGGAGAAGAAGACCTTAATGTCAATACTAGTCCACTAGAGCAGAATTATCCACGAAAAGTTTTTATCTTACTACTACTTTATCAAACTCACCCTTCACAGCACGCAAATGTGATTTGACGATAGCCATGAGCTCTCTCTCACTCTGTAATCAACAATTGTCAACCGTGTGTGTATATTATCAAAGTATGAAAATAGTAGACCAATAACAAACATCATGAAAATGGTCTTCTTTAAGATAATGATTTTATTTGCTGTATTTTGAAAATAAATGGATAATATTTGCTGTTTAACGGCTAATATACTTTCGCTATATTTTTTACATTTTTTACTCCTAGAGAATTCAGATTTTCGTGAACCATGTGGAATATTGTTTTAATTTTCAATAGTTGACCCTAAGGATGTCGAAAATCTTTGCAGAAGAAGAAGCCTTGCTGGAACGACGACCAAAATTGTTTATTCTACCAGAACTGCCAAACTACGTGTACCAATAATTCAACTGAGAGTTATTTCAAAAAATTTAATCTTTTAGTGCTAAGGAACAAATTGAAGTTATTCAGATTAATTTTTAATGGAAAATTCCGGAAAGGGAAATGGTTTTTCCGTCTAACAAGGACAGTGGGATCAAAGCCCACCGAAGCGGCGGTTACCCTCCAATACCTTTTCCGAACTAAATCTATCACATGTTGTACATATGCATAATCGAGTTTCAGACATAGTAAGGACAGTTGACCAGATAGTGCTGACAGAAACATTGATTTCTTGCATATGATTTCAACAATCAATCTTCAAAGCGTTGTAATATTTCCAGCAATGCTTATTCTTCAGCTAACTCTTTCAGCATCTCTCAGTATTAAGTCAGATGAATGAATTAACGATAAAATAAAGCCGCTAGGAGCAAAAATGCAAAAAATACATTTTTCCATACTAATCTCCATATAAATTTCAAACGTGATGCTGTAAATGGGGAAGCAACCAATCGAGCTGTGTATGTGTGTTATGTATGTGTCAATGCGTATATGTGTGTATGTTCGGATATCAGTAAAAAAATCTACAATGTTCACAGTGAAAAAAGTGACTTTTCATTTTTAAAATCCTGTATCTCAAAATCGGAACATAGTACCTCGGGGTTTTAAGCGTTTCCAATGTAAAAATGGTCAAAGAACACGTTGGTGAGGTTATTTCCTGAATAAAAATATACTCATTGGGTAAAAAATGCATTTTTCACACAAAAACTTAAAAATTGTTCATTTGGCAACACTGCACATCAACAAATTATTTTTTTTATAAATTCCTTGAAAAATCTTCTTTTGAATGGTTACCTTAGATTCATTATAGACCTCACAGTTCCAGAGATATGTACAAAACAATATGATGAGTTTCATACATTTGTCCGAAAAGGGGGATGGTCTTATTAATCGTGGGGAGGTCCAATCACCACGAAATTTTGGTTTTTTTTGGGTATAACCCATACATAAACAATTGGTCAAAATTTCATTCAATTCTAAGAAAGTCGATTGCACGTTTGCATTTTTTCTCGGTCACTTCATATGGAATGACCCATATGTATTGTTCGAAGAACTTAATGGTAATGGGTAACGATATCAACTATGTCTATGATATATTTGTAACTGTACGAAGAACGGTAAATTTGTATGCGGGCAACTGCAAAACTGATGTAACTATCGAAATGCTCTTAAAAGCATTGCAGTTAAATTACTTTCAGTTATCGAACGTCTAATGTACAAAGAATTTCCCATAGAAACCCAATAATTTTAGCACAATTTTTCGTGGAGACATTTTGAACAATCCTCCGCGGAAATTCTAGAAAAGTTTCCGTTAAACTTACGGACAATTTCTCGTGAACATTCCAGATATTTTTTCTTGAAAGTCTCCCGCGGAAATTTTCAGGAATTTACTGTTTTATTGTTGGCCATGCCAAGCCAGCCGTCTTTATTATTCTAGACTGAGAAAGCCAACGGTTAAACACCCATTCTACCAACCGCACTCTCCTACAATTATCAAGAATTTTCAGTGAAAATTTCGAAGAATACTTAACAGAAATTCAACAGGAACTTTTCGTAAATTTCTGAAGTTTTCCCTGTAGAAGTTAAGATTTTTTTTGCGTGAGAATTCTGAAGTTTCTCATGCAAATTGCGACGATTTTTCTGCTGAAATTTCAATCAATTTTATTTGGGAATTACAAAGACCTTCTTATGGTAATTCCAAAGATTGCTCGAAAATATTTTCCAAATTATGGAAAAACTTATAGATTTTTCTGGAAAAGATCATTAGATTTCTCATGCGGAATTCAAAAGATTTTTCCTTTAATGTCTTGAAAATATCCCGGAAAAAAAAATCTTAGAAAAACGTAATGGAAAAATCGCCACGCCGATTCACGCCGCCGCCGCCGCCGGCTAAAATGGCTTTCGGCGTGACGCCGAAAACGCCGCCGCCGCCGACCAAAATTTTGACAAACGCCGCCGCCGACGAATATCGGACCGGCGCACACCTCTACATCGGTGTCGACTGGGGATGTCGAAGACGCTCTGGAAAAGCGTCGGATTGAATGATTCGCTCATCGGTTTTGGTTTGTGATGTCGAAGGCGCTCTGGGAATGTGGTGGATTGAAAGATGTGTTGTTTCTCAACTGTTTTGACTTAAAAAGTCAAGCGCCAGCATAAATGATTTGATTTCTCAACGGTTTCGATATGTGATGTCAAGGCTGCTGTTGTAGAGCGCCGGATTGAATGACTTGCCCATCAGTTTTGGATTGTGAAGTGATTTGTTTTCTCATCGGTTTGACTTAATCGAGCTAAGATGTCGAAAGAACTCTGGAGTAGTGCCGAAGCAAATGATTCGTATTCTTATCGGTTTTCACTTGTTATATCGAAGGTACCCGATTGAACGATTTGTTGTTCTTATCGGTTTCGGTTTTAGGGCTGCAAAATGGTGGGTTGACATCAAGGAAGGAGCGCCCATCAGAGCTCTGGTCCCCACAAGTCCCTATCTCATGCTTCCACTGGTCGTCCGATGACAAAAGACCGCCAGCTAAGGGTTGTGTACTTAGCTGGTAGTGCAGCCTGGGCACTGTTGTCCTTCTGACATCAGCTAGAGTGAGAAGGTACGCCTCGAGCGTCAGTTCACCAGGAGGTGCGGCTCAAACAGCGTCTGCCTGGTACCCAGCGGCTGATTAACGAAATGCTGTATCGCGTCAGCTATACTTAAGGTGGCAGCCCCATCATCGCGATGTAGGTAACGCGACCCCGGTAAGGTAGCTTACTGAAGCCTCTCATATACCACGAAAAATGGAGATAGAAGAAAAAGAGAACGTTATTTTTGGCAACCGACCCGGCAACGAAATAAGGACTATGATTGGAAACTCGGTACCTGGAATGTCAGGACCCTAAATGAACCTGGACGAGTGATCCTTCTGGCTCGTGAACTGCAGAAGGTTGGAGTGAACGTGACTGCTATTCAAGAAGTTCGATGGCCTAGATCCGGAGAACATGAATTCCGAGCCGTGGACCCCACGACCAATACTGCATTCAAGTATAACATCTATCACAGCGGCGGTGAAAAAGCAGAGCATGGAGTTGGTTTCGTAGTGATGGGCAAGCAGATGAAGCGAGTGATGCGGTGGAAACCCATTAGCGAACGAATCTGTGTGTTGAGGATACGGGGCAAATTGTTCGATTACAGCCTAATCAACGTTTACGCACCGACAAACGATAAATCCGACGACGTGAAGGATACGTTTTATGAATGTCTTGATAAAGCCTATGGAGAGTGCCCAAAGCATGACGTGAAAATTGTTATCGGAGACGCTAACGCTCAGGTTGGTAGAGAGGACTTTTTCCGTCCCATAATCGGTAGGGAGAGCCTTCACTCGCTACCAATGACAACGGCCTACGGCTAGGAAATTTTGCTGCTGCCAGAGGGATGGCCATCAGTAGCACCTACTTTGCACGAAAGAACATCCGAAAGCACACCTGGAGACACCCAAATGGCGAAACTTGCAACCAAATAGACCATGTTCTGGTGGATGGGCGCCATTTCTCGGATGTTATCGATGTGCGGACATTCAGAGGTCCGAACATTGACTCTGATAACTACCTTGTTGTCAGTAAAATTCGATCACGGTTGTCAATTGTATCGAACGAAAGATCACAGCGAACGATGCGTTACAATATCCAGCGATTGTCGGCGGAAGGAGTATCGGCTGATTACCGCCAGAAGCTCGACGAACGGATAAGTGCAATCAACGTTAGCGACAACATCAACGATCTATGGGAGTCGATCCATGGAGCGGTGAGCACAACAGCACGAGAAGTGGTAGGCACTGCACAGAGGCGACCCAGGACGGGTTGGTTCGATGTGAAGTGTCAGAGAGTGACAGACGAGAAGAACGTTGCCAGAAGCCGGATGTTGGTGTCAGGTACCCGATCGAATAGAGATCGGTACAAGGAAGCAAGAGCAGCCGAAAAACGAACCCACCGCAGGAAGAAAAAAGAGTACGAAGAACAAGTTATTAGTGAGGCGCAGGAAAAAATGGAGCAGAACGATATGCGGAGGTTTTATGAGTCTGTCAATGTCGTGCGGAGAAAGACAGCGCCATCTCCCGTCATGTGCAACGACCAACAAGGGAATTTGCTGACAGATAAAACTGAAGTGGCTGCCAGGTGGAAGCAACACTTCGAGACTTTGTTGAATGGAGAAAGTGACGGTGCCATTATCATTCTGCATCGGTGAACAGAATAAATATTAGCGACGATGGACAAGCTGTGGAGTCACCTACACTAGATGAGGTTAAAAAAGCTGTCAAAGAGCAGAAAAACAATAAGGCTGCGGACCAGCTCCCGGCTGAACTTCTCAACCATGGCAGGGAGCAGGTTTATGAAGTTCTGCACCATATTATGTCGAAAATATGGGAAGACGAGGAAATGCCTGCTAGCTGGTTGGACGGCCTCATTTGCCCTCTCTTTAAGAAAGGGCACAGACTGGAGTGCGCCAATTACCGAAGAATAACCCTCCTTAATTCGGCGTACAAAATTATGTCCCGTATTTTGTTCAACAGATTGAAACCGCTTGAAGAGTCCTTCGTCGGCGAATACCAAGCAGGTTTTCGTGAGGGCCGATCAACGACGGATCAAATGTTTACCCTGAGACAAATCCTTGATAAATTCCGGGAGTACAACTTGCAGACACATCATCTGTTTATTGATTTCAAGGCGGCGTACGATTCAGTGAAACGGAATGAATTATGGCAAATTATGCTTGAACATGGTTTTCCGGCGAAACTGATACGGCTGATTCGTATAACGTTGCGGATGAAATATCGACGTCATTTGTTACCTTAGATGGATTAAAGCAGGGTGATGCACTCTCGAACCTACTGTTCAATATAGCGCTCGAGGGAGCGATTAGGAGAGCTGGTGTGCAAAGAAGCGGTACCATTATCACAAAATCGCATATGCTCCTGGGATTTGCGGACGATATTGATATTATCGGAATTGATCGCCGTGCCGTGGAAGAGGCTTTTGCGCCTTTTAAGAGGGAGACAGCGAGGATTGGACTCACGATCAATACCAGCAAAACGAAGTACATGATCGCTGGCAATCAACGTGGGTTCATTAGTGGTGGTGGTAGCGAAATAGTGCTGGATGGTGAAAAATTTGAAGTGGTAGAAGAATTTGTGTATCTTGGAACATTAGTGACGTGCGATAATGATGTTACCCGCGAGGTGAAAAGGCGTATTGCAGCTGCAAATAGGGCTTATTACGGACTTCGTAACCAGCTTAAGTCCCGTAGTCTGCAAACGAAAACAAAACTCGCGCTGTATACTACTCTGATTCTTCCGGTGGTTTTATACGGCCATGAGACATGGACGTTAAAGGAGGCTGATCGGAGAGCTCTCAGGTGTTTGAGCGTAAGGTGCTGCGGACAATACTCGGCGGTAAACAGGAGAACGGTATCTGGCGGCGTCGCATGAATCACGAATTGTACCAGGTGTATAAAGGGCTGGATATTATTAATCTTATACAACACGGCAGACTACGGTGGGCTGGTCACGTTGTTCGTATGCCGGAAGAACGTCAAGCGAAGATAATATTTAGTAGAGAACCCGGAAGAGGCCGCAGGCTTCGTGGAAGGCCGCGTACGCGATGGCTTTGGCAGTTGAAGAGGACCTGAGGGCGCTCAATGTTCAGGGCGACTGGAAGCGATTGACCCAGGATCGAGTCCAGTGGAGAAGGATACTCCATTCGGAGTAGGTTCATCGAAGAGCTGTAGCCCATCAAGTATCAAGTAAGTACCCGGTCATGAGAAAATAAGAATTGGTTATGTGTTGTGTGTATTTATTTTATTTATTACCAGACTAAGGCCGGAGTGGCCTGTGCAATACATAAAAGTCTTCTCCATTCAACTCGGTCCATGACTGCACTTCGCCAACCACGCAGTCTGCGGAGGGTCCGCAAATCGTCCTCCACCTGATCGATCCACCTTGCCCGCTGTGCACCTCGCCTTCTTGTTCCCGTCGGATCGTTGTCGAGAACCATTTTCACCGGATTACTGTCCGACACCGCAGTCGTCCGATTTTCGCGGTGTGAACGATGGATGTATCTCCCAACAGCTGATGCAACTCGTGGTTCATTCGCCTCCTCCACGTACCGTCCGCCATCTGCACCCCACCATGCATTGTACGCAGCACTTTCCTTTCGAAAACTCCCAGTGCGCGTTGATCCTCCACGAGCATCGTCCAGGTCTCGTGTCCGTAGAGAACTACCGGTCTAATAAGCGTTTTGTAGATCGTCAGTTTGGTACGGCAGCGAACTCTATTCGATCGGAGCGTTTTGTGGAGTCCAAAGTACGTACGATTTCCTGCCATGATGCGTCTCCGAATTTCTGTGCTGATATCGTTATCGGCGGTCTCCAGTGAGCCCAAGTACACGAATTCTTCAACCACCTCGATTTCGTCACCACCGATAGAAACTCGTGGTGGGTGGTTTACATTGACCTCTCTTGAGCCTCTTCCTATCATGTACTTCGTCTTCGACGTGTTGATGACTAGTCCAATCCGTTTAGCTTCGCTTTTCAGTCTGATGTAGGCTTCCTCCATCCTCTCAAAGTTACGTGCCATGCCAATGTCGTCGGCGAAACCAAATAACTAGACGGACTTCGTGAAAATCATACCACTCGTGTCAATCCCTGCGCTTCGTATTACTCCCTCCAAAGCGATGTTGAATAGCAGACACGAAAGACCATCACCTTGCCGGAACCCTCTGCGCGTTTCGAAGGGACTCGAGAATGCCCCTGAAACTCGAACTACGCACATCACCCGATCCATCGTCGCCTTGATCAACCGTATAAGTTTATCCGGAAATCCGTTTTCGTGCATTAGCTGCCATAGCTGGTCAAGATCGATTGTATCATATGCGGCTTTGAAATCGATAAATGGATGATGTATGGGCACGTTGTATTCGCGGCATTTCTGCAATACCTGACGTACGGCGAACACCTGGTCTGAACCACTTAGTACTGCCCCAAAAATTTTCTTTCGATTCGTGTTAATCGGCGACATAAAATTGGGGAGAGTACTCCTTCAGCAAAGTGATTGCGCGGTAGTTGCCACAATCCAGCTTATCGCCCTTTTTGTAGATGGGACACACGACACCTTCCATCCACTCCTGCGGCAGAACCTCATCCTCCCAAACCTTGGTAATCACCCAGTGCAGCGCTCTAGCCAGTGCCTCACCACCGTGTTTAAACAGCTCTCCTGGTAGTTGGTCAACTCCTAGGTTCTAGGTTCATTCCCATACCGTCACCGTTGTCTGCCATATCGTCATTCAGGTGCTCTTCGTAGTGCTGCTGCCACCTTTGGATCACCTCATGCTCGTTTGTAGGACGGTTCCCGTTTATATCCTTACACATATCGGGCTGTGGCACGTGGCCCTTACGTGAACGGTTTAACTTCTCGTAGAACTTTCGTGCGTTATTAGCGCGGTAAAGCGCGGTACAGCGCGGTTCCTTCGTCTCTTCACGGTCTCGATCTTCCTGCTGGCGCTTTTTCCTCCGAAGTTTTGTCTGTTCCGCGCCCGTTTGTATCGCGCCTCGTTCGCCCTCGTGCGGTGTTGCAGCAACCTCGCCCATGCTGCAACTGTTCACATCCGCCGTCATAGTAGTCGGTTCTCTGATCCGGGGCCACCGTGCCTAGTGCAGCGATTGCAGTGCTACCAATGGCGGGTCGAATATCTCTCCAGCCATCTTCAAGAGATGCTGCGCCTAGCTGCTCTTCCGTTGGGAGTGCCACTTCCAGCTGCTGCGCGTAGTCTTGGGCTAGTCTACCGTATTGTAGCCTGTTAGATAATCTTTTTCTGGGGGACTCTTCTTTTGGTCTCACCCTATACTCAGGGTCATTAAAATTGCTCTAGGGAGAAATTGGATGGAATGGTGGAAAGGAGGTGATGGTGTGAAAGAAACGTTCACGCTAGATGTAATTTATGGTAACATTATGGTATATTCAACATTTTCGTTATTTATATCATTTTGTATGGGAAAATGGAACAGTTGGGAAAATTAGGAATCAATAACTGACATACCGCGATACATTTCCATTCCGTCGTTCGACTCTTCGGAGCTGGTGGTTTGACACTTGTAACAGCATTGCACTAAAAGTCAGTAAAAATTATCACTGAGTTTTCGGTATACACAATGGTTTACTGAGTTTTATTCAAATAAGAATGACAACTTGAATCAAATAACTTTTAGCGCGGTGTCATGTCTAGACGGCATCGAGACTCATATTCTATCCCACGCTACTGGAGCCGACTGGAGCAAATTGGCCCTGACGAAAGTGTAACAAGTGGTGTGTCTGTCGTTTCGAGGTGTGAGATTTTCGCGTTTTTATTCCGTGTAATAAATATATGTATTGACAAACCAAGAACATGTTTGAATATGCGCCAAGCATCACAACCACCCATCGCCCACCGGAAAGGATGCAGCCACACCACACACAGTTCCGCTATTCACCACCAGTTGTAGGATCACGGAAAAATGGGCGGCCATTGGGGGGTGGCGTAGAAGACGCCATGATGAGCGAAAAGCTTGGAGGGGAAATGAGCTAGGTCGAGGGTATGAAAAGGAGATGCGCCATTGCTAGGGATCATTATCCAATCGATAGCCTGGTTCGACAGACGTGAGCGATAAAGCAATAAAGTAAAAAAAACCCAAATTGAAAATTAGAAGCAAAGTTTGTGAGACAGTGGAAGCGACAAAGTGGAAAAACCATCCAGGTAAAAAAACCCTCGACCAGAACTCAAACCCCTCCCTAATTGAAACGGTGCTTATTACCATCTTTCCCCAATGTGCTCGCAGGACCCCTCTTTTACTTGGTGGTAATTCTTACCGTGGGCAATACCTGTGATCTCCTTCCGACCGGGTCAGAACTGACAGTGATCACGTTTCCGGCCAGAAGTGCGAGGATTCGGAAGCGACGCTCGAGGCAGCATTTCCGATCGAGTAGATCCACAGAAGCCTTGTTCGTGGGCGCCGCCATTTTGGCCATCAGTTTCGGGACGCTGTAAAACCTGTCCGCGATCAGCTCGAGCGTGAAAGAACCGTGACGGCACGGGGAGGAGTCGAGAACTCCACAGGAGTGTCCCTGAAAGTGGTAGCGGCGATAACGGGAAGAAAGCAGGCGGAGAAGCGGAACGGTGAAGGGGCCCCGCCGACAGTTGGTGCAACGCGAACAGTGTGGAGGTAGGAGATAGACGGTTAAGGAAGTGAAGGTACCTGTGTGCTTAATAAAGTGGGAAGGTTGCTAAACAGTATTCAGGTGTTTTCTTGGTCGCGAGAGAATCAAGCGCGTATGCCGACCCTGAGGTTTTGAGGAGGGAGTCTCATGTGTGCCGAAGTGAGGGCTGCCCCATTAGTTACAAAAGCGAGAAAACAAAATGGGGGTCGGCTGATGTTTTTTTATTTCACCCAGCAAGGGGTATAGGACGTCAATTTTAAAATGCTTATTAAAGCGTTAAAACACATTTTAGCCGAAAATTGTTCATTTTTTGGGTTAGAAATTTAATTTACTTTTATGTAGGTACCACGAAAGCTGAATCATTTTGATTAAAGAAACATGTGTAGATAAGGAGCCTAACATGTAGTTTTTCAAAATTCTAATCCTATCTATTTAAAAGTATTCAACATATCACTGTTAATAACATTTTAAAATATACTTTCTATACTTCACCATGTTGAAAAACAGTGATTTCACGCACGCGTCCGTCGCCGCTAGATGGCAACAGCGCGGCTGCGTCAAAGCGAATTGAGGCGCTTTTGGCTTTTCATCCGCTCTTCATTGTTTGCCACGTTTGCCAAAAAAGTCGGAATAATGATGTACACCCGATTCTTTTTTTACACGGTGTCGTATCCGACGGTGAAACTACCGTCCGCAGATTCAGCCATTTTGTTGCCCGCAAAATCAAATCACGACCATCCGCTTTGAAAATCGACACAAGAATCGATGAGAAGATCACGCCACTGTTCAAAGGTATGACGATCGATTTCACCATCCTCGCTTGCCGGCTTACATTCGGGAACACTGATCGATGACACGGATAATTGGTTGATGGAGCTCATAAATTTCGACTCTTCAACAACGGTGATATCTCTTGGGCGTTGAGTGCTTGAAGGTCCGATTCCCTCAAAGTCGATCGTACTCTGTTCCACTATTGCGCCGGCGTCCGAAGGGGGGCCCTCAACACTAGATTCGAAAATCGGCTCCAATGCCCTTCGCATTTTGTTCATTTCTTCTACCAGTAGAGCATTCCGAGTTCTTTCTTCTGCCAAGTCCTTCTCCAATTTAGCAAACCGATTTCGTTTGAATAGACCTGTATGCAACGTTTGCTTTTTGGCTTTATTACCTTTCGGTTTAGTGTCACGTACGAGTATCTTCTTTTTCGGGTTTCCACTTCGGGAACATTGGCTTTCGGTTATTCTCTTTCTCTTCGCTGTGGGAGTATCTCTGTAAATTCAAATTTGGATAAGCGAATTCCAATTAAAATATTGTCTGTGCTTCGAGATAAGTCATAGTTTTAAATATATTAGTTATAGAACAAATATATTAGAATATTCAAGCTCAACAAGACTTTTGATTATTAGGCCTAGAGCACTCGGTGCATCTGATTTTTTTTTTGTATATTTTCATGTTACAATAAACAGAAAGTTTTTTTTTCACCTCCTGTTGACAGTAAACCTATCGCTGGTTACCCATTGTTTTTTTTTGTCCTATAGCTCTATCTATCCATTACTACTCGTATATTAAGCCAATTTACTTTTCTTGTTGGCATTAACACTCATCTAAAAGAACTTCATATTTCAGCCTACTCGTACCACTATATCATTGGTTGAGCCTACTGATTTATTTATTTATTTTTTCCTCAGCCTACTCGCTACCCTCATTGGTCGAGCCTACTTAAGGTTTCTGGAACTTCAGCCTACTCATACCATTTATTGGTTGAGCCTACTGAGCCTGTAGTATGGATTATTTTCTCAGCCTACTCGTTAACATTTCAGCAACGAGCCTACTGCTTTTCCCAAAGGGATACTTTTGTATTACAGCCTACTCACCCCTGTAAAAAATGAGCCTACTGAAACAAGACAGCCATTTTGTTTTCCTGCTCTTCTCATTTTATTTCATCAGCCTACTCACCATTAATGGCTGAGCCTAATAACATTCAAATCCTCTTAGCCTACTTTCCATGCATTTGATGAAAAGCCTACTAATGAATTTCCAGCTCATAAGCCATACTTACCCTTTAGGAGCGTGATCCGCGCCAATGTCGTATACGACGGTGAAACTACCGTCCGCAGATTCAGCCATTTTGTTGCCCGCAAAATCAAATCACGACCATCATTTTCAAAGCGGATGGTCGTGATTTGATTTTGCGGGCAACAGAATGGCTGAATCTGCGGACGGTAGTTTCACCGTCGGATACGACACACGGGAGATGCGTTCCGTGTAAAAAAAAGTTTTCAGTTCAAAATTCGAAAATCCGTGTAAAAAAAGTTTTATGATTTTGTAGGGATCAGTCTAATAATATGAAATTTAAGATAAATCCATTTGTTATCAAAAGCAGTGTTAATGGAAAATTGTTTGAATTCATATACTTAATAATACTCTGTTTATCAAAAGTGCTTGACAAATTATTAGCGTGTTAAGCTACGAGAGACATTCCGTGAGAAAAGAGATAGTTTTGAAGAGAGAGGAGAGATAGACGAATCCAAGTAAAAATAAGAAGAAGACACACGACGGTGTTAACTTTGACAGATCCTACAGCTCAGCATAGGGAGATCATTTTAAAATGCTTATAATAAATTCTAGAAAAAATGTAATTAAAATCTGATTGATGTATGATACGGAAAAAGTTCCGAACTGTATGATAGATACGTTTTTGGAAAAAAATCAAAAAATTGAGATAAGCTTCCAGATATGTAATTCGGAACTTTTTCCGTACCATACATCAATCAGATTTTAATTACAATTTGTCTAGAATTTATTATAAGCATTTTAAAATGATCTCTCTATGCTGAGCTGTAGGATCTGTCAAAGTTAACACCGTCGTGTGTCTTCTTCTTATTTTTACTTGGATTCGTCTATAGGTGGACAGTCAGCAGAAGGTAGTCAGTTTTGTGACGAAAGTGATTGACATCTGTTCGCCGCAACAGCCCCTCGTATCAGTTACCACATATGGTAGCGAACGTGCGACACTACACACAACGGACAATCCGGGAAACGCTAACCGTAAAACTGAATGATGGTCAAAAAACATCAACAGACGGTGATAGTTGTGATCTTAGTAATTTGAGTAATATAAAATTTAATTATTACATTGAATTCTATGGTAAAGATTAGGAAATCTTACTAGTTAGTTTGTTGTGAGTTAGGCAGTTATTATTGTATGGATACCGTCAACTGGGGGGAAGATGATCATTGAGGTGAAGATGATCATTTGATGTGTCAGTCAAAAGTGCCAATTTTTTTATGAAACGGTAGTTGACAATAATCTCCGTTCAAGTAATGTTATCGCTAGGTAGAAATCCAAGTTTTTCGATTATAATCATGAAAATGTATTTTGTGGATGAAACACAGAGATAGTCATAAATGACGCAATTTTCATTTCAAAGATTGACTTCGTAGACTTCTTTACGTAGTAAATTCAACATTCATACAAATAACCTAGTGTATTTTGACTACTAGGTCATAATAATTTTAGTAGAGCTGTCTTGATCAACTTCACCCCAAACCAGATTACTCAAAAAATGTGTGATAATTTAATTTATTTTAATAAATGCGAATGCATTTCAGAAAACTAAAGTTGTTGATTATTGCAACGTATAGCAGTACATGTTTTGAAAATATTTGTTTCGATTTAAAATGTAAACACACATTGTTATTGCATGTTTTGTCTTAAAATGATCACCTTCCCCAGTTGACGATACTAAAATGTAAGTGGACTAGTTGAATTGGAAACGAAACTGATAATAAAACAAATGAATCTCTTTTAGCTTTAAGCTGATTATACTAAAGTACGTTTGGTGAATTTGCTGGAAGAAATCCTACTAAACCTAACGCAACAATCTTAAAGATTTTATCCGGACCAGGATGAGTTCACAGGCGAATGTGAGACAAACCCGGTCGCAGACGAGGGCTCAGCAGGTGAATGCTAACCTCGAATCGGTCGATGCTGATGAGGTGACGGGTCAATCGTCGGAAGAGTCGTTCATCCCATCCATGATAGACAGTGGAAGTGGTGAGTTGCGTGATTGTGCCGGTTGTGACAAACCGAACAATGCTGAGCGGTATATGGTACAGTGCCAGAAATGTAGCCTCTCGTACCACTTTTCCTGCGCGAACGTAAACACGGCTACGGTACGTTCAACATGTTTCTTGTGCGTAGTATGTAAGCCAAGTGAAGTTTCTGGTGTACTTGAACCGACACCGAGTCAGATTAGCGGTATTTCAAGCACATCCAGTGTCCGTAGAGCAAGAGTTTTACGGGAAATGCAGCAGCTTGATGAGGAGAAGAAGCTTTTGGAAGAAGTGAGTCGTGAACGGATCGAGAAGGAACGGGCGCTAAATGAACGAGAGCTACAGGAAAAACTGGATCGTGAAAGGCAGTTTATCGCTCGGAAGCATGAGTTATTAAAACGGCAAGACGATGAAGAAGGGCGCAGTGTGCGCAGTATGCGGAGCAGTCAAATGAGTGCAAGACGGACGGAAGATTGGGTAAGGCAGGCCGATGCAGTTGCAAGTGACGGTGAGGTAGTCACTGAGCAGACACCGGCATCGGCATTTGCGAGTATTGATCAACCAGAAGATCCAAGTTTGGGAAATCCGCAGGGAGTACATCCTTCTTCAACGCCACTGAAGAATGAAGCATCCGGGGAGCCTTCTAAACCCGTCGTAGGATGTAGGAGTACCGGATCAGAAGTTATGTCTACTCCAGGAATATTGGGAAGCATTACAATTGGAGAGGATTTTGATGATTCGTTAGAAGGTGCTGTTGGAGGTGATGCAAGCAAGGATAATCCGAATAAACCACTGTCCATGCTGCCTATCGTGGATATTCAACCTTATGTGGACATGTTGAATTGGAAACGAAACTGATAATAAAACAAATGAATCTCTTTTAGCTTTAAGCTGATTATACTAAAGTACGTTTGGTAAATTTGCTGGAAGAAATCCTACTAAACCTAACGCAACAACATTGGTTGTGAAAAATGTGAAAAAAAGAAGAGAAAAAGATTAATATATAGAAGTATTGAAAAGAAAATAATTCGTGTTTTAGTGTTTTTATGAATTGAAGAAAAACCCGACAATGGCAAAGTCGGTAATTAGAATAGAATTTACGCTCCCTAATTGTGATGTGTTTATTTTGAAGGAAATGTGTCTGTGTCTGGTGGCCATTTTTTCTTCGACTGACGCTGCGGAAAATTTGAATTTTCTGTGGTTTTGTTGTGGCTGCATCATTCAAGTAAGTTCTTTTCATATTCTGTTGGTTGATAAGCAGATATATTTGTTTTAGGCTCTTGCCGGAAATGGATGATTGTATAACACGCCACAGGGCTGTTAAAGATTTTGTTCAAATTGTGACTTCAAAACAGGGCTGTTGAAGAATAAATTGTCATGATTTATTATGAAAATGTTTTTTTTATTCATCTAACATTATTAATAAAGAGATTGATTATAACGACAGTTGAGGCAAATCATGAAGTTTATGCTTTTGCTGTATCAGTGATTGATTTACTTAAGGGCGATGCGAAGTTTGAATGTTTGGTATGCGAACACGTAAAAAAAAAGGTTGATAAATTGTTTATTTTAATTGCAATCTCAAGACAGGGCTGTTGAAAACGTATATGTCATTTTTTTTTATTTAATATGACAATGTTCCACGGAATCAATGACACAGCAGATAGAGAAAAGGAAGAAGACATTTCAATAAACAATAATTATATAACATGTAATGTAATGTAAGCAGCTGTCATGCTGAGGATATCAAACTCGATACGATGGGGTTGTTTAAAGGTCCATTTAGCATGCTGGTACGTCCAGGCGAGTGAAAGTTGCACTCGAGTTAAATGTAAAAATTCAGCTGACATGTTGATGCGTTCAGGCAATTGGGCTTCAGAGAACAGACGTTGAAGCTGAACTCGCTAGGTAGTGATACATTTTTACTGTTCTTTTTAAAATAACTTTGGAATCTCGCCGTTATCCAGTGCAGAATCAGCGCTAGTATCGTTTTGTCAAAATGATATTATGAGTTGCAATGTCGACGTTGATGGCGTTGATTGTTTTCACATGTTTTGTTCACTGAGTTGACTGAAAAATCCAGCTTGGATGCTGGTACGTCCAGGCGAGTGGGCGTTAAACTCGCAAGGAACGAGTTGTTGAAAATTCAAGCTGAAATGTTGGTAAGTCCAGGCGAGGAGGCGTCCAACTCGTGAGGATAGAATTGAATGTGACAAAATTTGAAGAGTTAGAACATGTAATCGACGAAATATGAAGAGTATTGTTGATATTTTTCTGATTTTGATGCCTGATCGATGTTCTAGAGTCTGATAAGCTCTAACCATGATTGCATGACCAAAATCAGTGGTTCCCAAGTGTGAAGAGTTAGAACATGTAATCGACGAAACATGAAGAGGATTGTTGATATTTTTCTGATTTTGATGCAGGATTGATGTTCACGGATACAAATTTCATCCATTTGCTTCAAAAATATACATGTTTATTTCCAAAATGGTAATATGTTTGAATCAAACATATTTATTTTTAAAACCAAATTAAATCCCTGTTTGTTTTATACATTCACTAGTGGGCAGCCCCTCGCTCGCTCATGCAAAAGTAAACAAACACTCGAGTTCGGATCGGATCCGATCGGAAGCAGCAGAGGAGTAGAAGCAAGAGTAGAAGCAGGTGTTTTCTTGCTTCCAAATTAATGATAAGGATGTTTTTCAGGTACAGAAAGGTAAGTAAATTAAATATGAACGTTTGGAATTGTGAAATCTGGTAGTAAAAACTACCAGAATATGAAAATTGGTAGAATTGATATCAAAATATTATGAGTGGTCGAACCAAATCAATAATATCCATGTTTGCTTCAAACATTTAGCTGGTTGAAACAACTTGAAACGCACATTTGATTCAAAAAAAGTTTTCGTTCGCTTCAAATGCAACAATATGTTTGATCCAAACATATTTATTTTTGATGCCAGAACAAACTGAATTTATGTTTGGATTTACCTAGAATACGTTTGTTCTTAACGTAGTTTTTTCTGCGTGTTCTAGAGCCTGATAAGCTCTCACCATAATTGAATGACCAAGATCAGTGGTTCGCAAGAGTAAAGAGTTAGAAGATGCAATCGATGAAACATGAATAGGATTGTTGATATTTTTCTGATTTTGATGCAGGTTTGATTTTCTAGAGGCTGATAAGCTCTCACCATCATCGCATGACCAAGATCAGTGATTCTCAAGTGTGAAAAGTTAGAACATGTAATCAACGTAATTTGAAGAGAATTATTTATATTTTTCTTATTTTGATGCAGGATGGATTTCTGAAAATCTGATATAAATGATTGTTATTAATACGTCCAATCCCTGATAATGATGCCAGATTGATATTCAAATTGGTTGGTAAGTTTCGTTCCGAATTGTTATTGTGATTATTGAAATATTAATCATTTTTATCCTTACAGACCTTCAAATTATGCCTGTCATATTCTGGACTACAATAATAAAATATTAGATGTTGTATATTTATTATATGATGTTTCTAGCGATTAAGAGTAGAGGAGGACAAGGATGTAGGGATCAGTCTAATAATATGAAATTTAAGATAAATCCATTTGTTATCAAAAGAAGTGTTAATGGAAAATTGTTTGAATTCATATACTTAATAATACTCTGTTTATCAAAAGTGCTTGACAAATTATTAGCGTGTTAAGCTTCGAGAGACATTCCGTGAGAAAAGAGATAGTTTTGAAGAGAGAGGAGAGATAGGTGGACAGTCAGCAGAAGGTAGTCAGTTTTGTGACGAAAGTGATTGACATCGGTTGTGAAAAATGTGAAAAAAAGAAGAGAAAAAGATTAATATATATAGAAGTATTGAAAAGAAAATAATTCGTGTTTTAGTGTTTTTATGAATTGAAGAAAAACCCGACAGATTTCTCGGCGAATCATGCAAAATGGAGAAACTTTGCAAAAATTTAGTATGTGATTTTTTTTTACACGGCCGTGTAAAAAAAATCCGTGTAAAAACAGAATCGGGTGTACTTGTGGAACTTACTAGAAAAGCACACTGTGAAATTGTCTCGAAGAACTTTTTAGAAGAAGTTTTTCGTTATCCCAGGACTCCAGACTGGCTCCCAGAACCTAATACCAATTTGATACAACATCAATTGGGTTTTTTAGTTTTGAAAAACATGTTGATTTTTTCATTCATTCGAAAGAACACCTTTTCCTGAGCTAAAATTAATTTTAATTTGTTTTGGAAACTTGACATATTGGTGTAGTATACATGATTGTGATCAGCAGGCTTTTTTTATTTGGGGCGTAGAACCACTGCGTCCATTGAGTTTAACTCTTGTGGTATACCCCTGATTATTCTTAACTATGTATTCGCATCTTGTAGGTTGATCACTATTTGTCAAGTAAACAACCCAAGACGCGTCTTTTCCCAGTCTGGTATAATTGAGTTAATAAAACCCACTACCTTTCCAGGATTTGCAGTCCAAATATCTCCAGTTTGCATAAAGCCAGAAGAAGCAGAGAGCATTGGAATGTCCCGTGTAAGTAAATAATTTTCATGAAACAATAATTCCTAGTAGTTGAAAATATCTGTGTGGTTTTTCTAAGGATTCATTCTACAACAAGATTCTATAGTTGGTTGAAGATCAGAACGGTCCATCCGTTTGATTCTCTGATGAGACTCCGGTCTATCAGCTATCAGAACGATCCGTTCGTTTGATTTTTTATAGTCGACGCGATTTGTTCGCTTGACTTTCCTAGATGGGACTCCGGTCCATTTATAATCAGAACGATCCGTTCGTTTGATTCAGAAAGATGGAGCTTAAAAGTTCATCGATTTCCAGAGCGATCCGTTCGTATGGAAAAGAGAATATTGTGAATCAACCGTTTCTATGGGAATCTAGTTGTTTGATAAATAGTAATGATTCGAAGAAAAATGATTACTGATATGTTCAGTTAATAAACAGATTCGCATTCGACTTATGTTAAGAACTATGGTTATATAATTGAACATTTCAGTTGGACTTCAATATTTCACTATTTGTGGAAAATGGCGATGGTGGGCGGAGCTCGGTGGTCTTGTGGCTACCGCTTCTGCCTTATAAGCAGGAGGTCGTGGGTTCAATTCCAGGCTTCCCCTTCCCCTCCCCTTCCCCTTCCTCAGCATTCACAAGGACGTGGTCAGGACAGATCTCGACTATTGGAGAGTGCATTGCTTCCATCTAAGGGTCTGTCTCATTTGGAGAATTAAACTGAAATTAAACTTAAAAGTGACATTTCAATAATAATCAAATAACCCTGCTCGCAGAGCAAGATTACTTTTGACAGATATCGAATCATTTTCCATCGATGTCCTATTGGAATTGCTGGGTAGCACCAGCCATTCTTATAACGGGGTGATTTTTTAATTTTCGAACTGTCACTTTTAAGTTTAATTCTCCAAATGAGACAGACCCTAAGAGATAGTGATTAGTCCCAAATCAATATCTGTGGTAACGGATGAAAGTGCTGCTACTCTCATAAGGGTATCTGACGTTTGATCATCTTTCTCCTGCACGCGCACGGAAGAGATAGGATTTGTTTTCATACGGAAACGCTTCCGAAGCGAAAATAAACCCTATCCCGCCTGTGCGCGTGCAAGAGAAAGGTGATAAACGTCAGATAGCCTTATACATTAGTCTTGGCTTGTACCACCTACGTCATTTCGATTCCGTCAAATGATATTCAATCCTTACGAGAAGTTGGATCATATGAAAACAAATCCTATGCTTTCCGTGCGCGTGCAAGAGAAAGATGATTAAACGTCAGATAGCCTTATAATATTGAAAATAGTTTTCACTGGAAAACTCAGCTGTTCGGCCACATTGAGAGTTGACGTAAAGTCAATGTCAACTTCTCTCCCCGAAAAGCCAAGATAGCTGTGTGGTGTCGGCAGCCAGTTATCTGGCTAAGAATAACGCTACGTATTGCCTGTTCCGGTGGTAGAAGTCCACCATACAGGTGACCCCAAATTCTTGGTGTGATGCGGCTTTATGCTTACCGTGCCTACGAATGAATGGTTAGGGGTGTCTAAAAAGAACCTAACCGCTAACGGAGCCTGTGAAGCACCAGGGCACCCTTCACAGTATCTAGCCCTTACTGCGCTAACCGGAGCTATGGCGTAGTTGACTTTTTGCTTCTCCGAAATAATCGGCTACTCTTATTCAATCTCAACTTGAGATTAAATAAGGGTGGGATTATGAGCATGTTTTTATTTAGTTTTTCAACAAATTGTCACCTATATGGATTCGCTTTATGCGTTATACACATTGTACTCTGTGTTTCGTCTTTGACTTTCTTGATAAGATACCAATTTGGTTTCATCGTTGCTGTTCATATTAATGCTGAAGTTGTGGAGTGCATTATCTTAATTTGCAATGGCTTCAGTTAAGATAGCTCAAATCAATCTTTAGCATAAAAGAACAGCATCGATTAATCTTTGTAGACTTATGCAAAATGGCAAATGCCAAGTGGCTTTGGTGCAGGAACCCTATTTTCGCAAGGGTAGCTTCTACCTAGGTAACCTAGTGAACCCGGTTTTTGCTGCTTTCAGTAAAGAAATGGCAAACTCTCGATCAATGCCGCGTGCATGTGTGCTTGTTAACAATGCTATTGTTGCTACACTTATCTCTGAACTAACAACCAGAGATGTATGTGCTGTAGACTGGCCCAGGATACAAAAGGTCGTCCGATTCTACGGGGCACCCCCCAGGATTTTACCTTTGGGTAAGAAAATCATTCTCTGAAAATTTCAGCCTGATCGGTTATTGCATAAGCTGGCGCAAATGATTTGAAGTTAATATGGGGGTTTCAACCGAAATATATGGGAAAATACACCTCTGTTACTATTTCGTACAAGAAATTGGATGGAAAAGCCCGTTTGAGCCCAGATTTGCAGGAAATTAAGGTAACATGCCAATGAACAATTCCACATAAAATTCTACTCTGATTAAATAAACTTTAAATTAGTTTTTGGCTGATTTATTTGGAGTTGGGTTGAGCACTTTGAAATTCATTAATTGCCTTGAAAACAAGCGCATGTAATCGAAGGTAGCTGCGATATGTGTTGTGGCGCGCATGCAGTTACTTATGTTTCAGTGCGCGCGAAATCACGCATCGCAGGCACCTTTGATTGCATGCGTATGTTTTCATGGCAATTAATGAATTTCAAAGTGCTCAACCCAACTCCAAATAAATCAGCCAAAAACTGTCGATTTTTTTTATGTCGAATTGTTCATGGGCATGTGAACTTCATTTCCTGCAAATCTTGGCTCAATCGGGCTCTTCCATCCAATTTCCTGTACGAAATAGTAACAGAGGTGTATTTTCCCATATATTTCGGCTGGAGCCCCCATTATTTATTATTTATTCAGACTAAGGCCGAAGTGGCCTGTGCGGTATATAAGAGTCTTCTCCATTCGGCTCGGTCCATGGCTACACGTCGCCAACCACGCAGTCTACGGAGGGTCCGCAAGTCATCTTCCACCTGATCGATCCACCTTGCCCGCTGCGCACCTCGCCTCCTTGTGCCCGTCGGATCGTTGTCGAGAACCATTTTCACCGGGTTACTGTCCGACATTCTGGCTACGTGCCCGGACCATCGCAGTCGTCCGATTTTCGCGGTGTGAACGATGGATGGTTCTCCCAATAGCTGATGCAATTCGTGGTTCATTCGCCTCCTCCACGTACCGTCCGCCATCTGCACCCCACCATAGATGGTACGCAGCACTTTCCTTTCGAAAACTCCAAGTGCGCGTTGGTCCTCCACGAGCATCGTCCAGGTCTCGTGTCCGTAGAGGACTACCGGTCTAATTAGCGTTTTGTAGATTGTCAGTTTGGTACGGCGGCGAACTCTATTCGATCGGAGCGTCTTGCGGAGTCCAAAGTACGTACGATTTCCAGCCACTATGCGTCTCCGAATTTCTCTGCTGGTGTCATTTTCGGCAGTCACCAGTGAGCCCAAGTACACAAATTCTTCTACCACCTCGATTTCGTCACCACCAATGCAAACTCGCGGTGGGTGGCTCACATTGTCTTCTCTTGAACCTCTGCCTATCATGTACTTCGTCTTCGACGTGTTGATGACAAGTCCGATCCGCTTGGCTTCCCTCTTCAGTCTGATGTAGGCTTCCTCCATCTTCTCAAAGTTACGTGCCATAATATCTATGTCGTCGGCGAAACCAAATAGCTGGACGGACTTATTGAAAATTGTACCACTCGTGTTAATCCCTGCTCTTCGTATTACCCTTCCAAAGCGATGTTGAATAGCAAACACGAAAGACCATCACCTTGCCGTAACCCTCTGCGGGTTTCGAAGGGACTCGAGAATGCCCCTGAAACTCGAACTACGCACATCACCCGATCCATCGTCGCTTTGATCAACCGTGTCAGTTTATCCGGAAAACCGTGTTCGTGCATTAGCTGCCATAGCTGGTCCCGATCGATTGTATCATATGCGGCTTTGAAGTCGATGAATAGATGATGTGTGGGCACGTTGTATTCGCGGCATTTCTGCAGTACTTGGCGAATGGCGAACACCTGGTCCGTGGTGGAGCGTTCGCCCATAAAACCCGCCTGGTACTGCCCCACGAACTCCCTTGCAGTTGGTGCTAGTCGACGGCATAAAATTTGGGAGAGTACCTTGTAGGCGGCGTTCAGCAATGTGATTGCGCGGTAGTTGCTACAATCCAGCTTATCGCCCTTTTTGTAGATGGGACACACGACACCTTCCATCCACTCCTGCGGCAAAACTTCCTCCTCCCAAATCTTGGTAATGACCCAGTGCAGCGCTCTAGCCAGTGCCTCACCACCGTGTTTAAATAGCTCTCCTGGTAGTTGGTCAACCCCAGGGGCTTTGTTGTTCTTCAGCCGGCCAATCTCCGGATCCGGAGCCGGTAGAATTATGTCCTGCGCGCGTTCTCCCAGGTCCATCACCACAGTGATGAACTCTTTAGATATTAAGAAAAATCACTTAAATAAAGATTAAAAAAAAAAAAAAAAAAAAATGGTCCATCACCATACCGCCATCTTCGTCTGCCACATCGCCATTCAGGTGCTCTTCGTAGTGCTGCCGCCACCTTTGGATCACCTCACGCTCGTTCGTAAGAAGGTTCCCGTTTATGTCCTTACACATATCAGGCTGTGGCACGTGGCCCTTACGTGAACGGTTCAACTTCTCATAGAACTTTCGTGTGTTATTAGCGCGGTACAGTTGCTCCGTTTCTTCACGGTCTCCACGGTCTCCAGCAGGAAGCGCTTTTTCCTCCGGAAAGTCGAGTTTTGTCTGTTCCGCGCCTGTTTATATCGTGCCTCGTTCGCCCTCGTGCGGTGTTGCAGCAATCTCGCCCATGCTGCATTCTTCTCTTCCACTAACTGCTCACATTCGCCGTCATACCAGTCGTTTCTCTGATCCGGGGGCACCGTCCCTAGTGCAGCGGTTGCGGTGCTTCCAATGGCGGATCGAATATCTCTCCAGCCATCTTCAAGAGACGCTGCGCCTAGCTGCTCTTCCGTTGGAAGTGCCACTTCCAGCTGCTGCGCGTATTCTTGGGCTAGTCTACCGTCTTGTAGTCGCCCAATGTTAAGCCGCGGCGTCCGACTTCGACGCGTGTTGTACACCGTCGAGAGTTTTGAGCGCAGGCATACTGCAACGAGGTAGTGGTCGGATTCAATATTCGCACTGCGGTAAGTGCGGACATTCGTGATGTCGGAGAAGAATTTACCGTCGATTAGAACGTGATCGATTTGGTTTTCCGTTTCTTGGTTAGGTGATCTCCATGTGGCCTTGTGGATATTTTTGCGGGGAAAGAAGGTGCTTCGGACTACCATTCCGCGGGAGGCTGCGAAGTTTATGCATCGTTGGCCGTTGTCATTCGATACGGTGTGCAGACTATCCGGTCCGATGACCGGTCTATACATTTCCTCCCTTCCTACCTGTGCGTTCATGTCACCGATGACGATTTTAACGTCCCGCAGTGGGCATCCATCGTATGTCTGCTCCAGCTGTGCGTAGAACGCTTCTTTCTGGAACCCCCATATTAACTTCAAATCATTTGCGCCAGCTTATGCAATAACCGATCAGGCTGAAATTTTCAGAGAATGATTTTCTTACCTAAAGGCAAAATCCTGGAGGGTGCCCCGTAGAATCCGACGACTTTTTTTCTCCCCATACTAGGCTGGGCCACTCTAATGTGCTGTCACAATTGATGCAACTGGCGGAACCCCCGTCAGGAAATACGTCTATTGTTCGGTTTATTTACCACATGATGAACCATCCCCTACGGATGCTTTCAAACGAGTTGTCATATATTGCACTTCAAAAGGCCTTCCGCTAATTGTCGGCAGTGATGCTAATGCTCATCACATCATCTGGGGTAGCTCGGATATCAATCTGAGAGGCTCCAGCTTGATGGAATACTTAAGTAGTACCGAACTTAGTTTACTTTACATAGGCAATCGCCCAACCTTTATGGTATCTAATAGAGCAGAAGTGTTAGACATAACCCTTTGCTCCAATAGAATCAGTCACGAATTGACTAATTGGCATGTGTCAGATGAGGAATCGATATCTGACCATCGCTACATCTACTTTGATCATTTGAATGTTACTTCGCAGACCTTGCGTTTTAGAAATCCCCGTTCAACAAACTGGGATCTTTACACAGAGTTGCTCTCTACCAAATTTCATGGATATCTACCTTCTATAGAAACTCCTACCGACTTGGATGATGCAGTTGATACTACAACGTTGCACATCGTGGAAGCTTTCGAAGAAGCTTGCCCTTTACGTTCTGTAAAAACCTCAAGAGGAACCCCTTGGTGGAATTCCGATTTGGCTAAGCTAAGGAAGCAGTGCAGAAGGAGTTGGAACAGACGCCATTCAGCAGGGACGGATTCTTTCAAGTTGGCTCGCAAAGCTTACAAGAAGGCTCTACGATCTGCTGAACGATCCGGCTGGAAAAACCTTTGTGCAAATGTTTCCAATTTGAGTGAAGCCAGTCGATTGAATAAAATTCTTGCGAGATCCAAGGATTTCCAAGTTGGCGAAATTCGCAAGCCAAATGGTGACTACACTTCTTCTGATGAAGAATCGTTAGAGCACTTATTTGATACGCACTTCCCTAGATGTGTCGATATAACATCTTCGGATGATCCTGATGTCTTTTCAAGTAGCTATGGGTCTTGGGCTCAAGCACGTAGAATCATAACTACTGAATCAATTCAATGGGCACTTAACAGTTTTGCTCCCTACAAATCTCCAGGGGAGGATGGGATTTATCCCGTTCTACTTCAGAGAAGTTTTGAATACATCAAACATGTTTTGAAAAAGCTTTTAGTATGCAGTTTTGCTACTGGGTATATTCCCATATCCTGGCGGGATGTCACTGTAAAGTTTATCCCAAAAGGAGGACGTGCTTCGTATGAAGAAGCAAAGAGTTTTAGACCCATCAGTCTGACCTCATTTCTTCTGAAATGCTTAGAACGTATTATCGATCATCACATTCGTGATGACTGTTTGGCAAACATACCTCTCCATGTTAATCAACATGCTTACCAATCTGGAAAGTCCACCGTGACTCTTCTACACAAGGTTGTGTAAGATATCGAGAAAGCATTCGCTCAAAAGCAATCGTGCTTGGGTGCTTTCTTAGATATTGAAGGTGCTTTCGACAACGTGTCTTTCGATGCAATATTGGAAGCCGCACGTTGTCATGGGCTACCTAATATTATTACCAAATGGATTCACCAGATGCTTAAAAACCGACATCTCTACTCGACATTACGCCAAGCAGCGATTAGGAAATTAAGTGTCTGCGGATACCCTCAAGGGGGAGTATTACAGGGGTTAGGCAAAATGATTGAGATAGGCAAAATTTGGCCCAAATTCAAATCCTTATAAATTTTTGAAAAATTGATGAAATTGGACAAAACCGGAAGCATTCGACGGCAAATTTAGTCAAGATTTAGGAACATGTACGGTCACGAATACTGGCCACCGGACACCGGAGATGTTCCGGATTTTTGGAGGCCATGTCAAAAACACATTTTTTTTGCCGCTCGTATTTTTGTGTGGTTTGAAGTTACATCGATGAACATTATTTTCCTAGAAACTAGATCTTATTGAAAATTGAATGCGGGCTGTTGCGCTAAGATCCGTTGAAAAACATCCGAGATATGGCCATTTCAGTAAACCTGGTTCCGGATACTATGGTCAATTATGTGTATCCTTCCAATCACGTATATATTATCCGGTACCATATCAATATTGGTATCAAACTTCAAGATTTTTCATGGAGATGCTTCAGGAAGCATATGCAGGACGATCAGTTGCCCTGACCACTCTGTAGTAGGTTCCAGGTGCCCCGGGGGAAGTGGCCAATTTGAAAAACGTTCAGAACCCTATCAATATGGGTATCAAACTTCAAGATTTTGACGTAGGACTTACGTCTCTCTTTACTATACCGGGTGTCATTTCAAAATTTCTAAATCGGCCGCGTTACGCTGTGTTGAAAGATTTCAAACGTTAATAGCTTTTACCCTAGTGAACAGATTTCTGCAGTATACCCCTCAATCGACAGCTTTCAAGTATGCCTTTCATATTAATGCTTGATAATATCCGAAAACTTGTTTCAATAGGCCTAAAACTGTTTTCAAAGCAAAACATTGAATTCACGAAATCCTATAAATATGGGTACCGCATCATTCTTGCATCATTCCATTACCACGTTCTGATTGGTGCAGACGTTAACGAATGAGCTCACGCTAGGTCTGCTAAGAAGGCATAAAATAGCGCAGCGCGAATTTTTCCTCTCAATCTGACCGAAACAGGCAAAGCAATAACACAGCGCATCGTCGGAATTTTTGAACGGTTGCATCATCGTCTCAGCCACGCATTCGCAAACCTAAGCCTTTTTATGAGCAAGGCAGAATCGTCAGCATTCTCAGGTCAGCATCATCGGCATTTTCAGCCCGGCATTGTCGAGAAGCCAACAGTAAGCGCGGCACGGCGGTGTGTGACGATAGAGTGTCGACGACAACACTACTGATCAAGTTTTCTCGGCCGATGGCAGCAGCGGTTAAGCGTTTGGTATTCCTGCAGACATCGATTCATAATGTTTTAAACAATCATAAACTCCCAGTTGAACCGCTCAAGAGGAAATTTACATCTAACATTGTGAATGGATCTTTTCAGAACCACTAATATACTTACTAAAGAGTTTTTCGCAATAGAATCATTTTGAAAATGTAGTACAATCAACTAATTAGAGAGCGTTTGCGTGACAATTTTATTAATTCGCGTTCATGGCGATGAATTGTTACAAAATTCTGTCTTCCTCGCTCACGACAAACGAAAATGCGTTTCTTATTCTAAGATTTCAACGAAAATTCTTGAAATTTCTCCATTAGAATTCTAAAAATTGTCACTGTTTTGAGTCTAAATATTTCAATTTAAAATTTGATTTATTTGTTGATGTGAATAGGTAAATAGCTACTGAATTTTGTGTAACTTTCAAACGTTGGTATAAAGCTTTTGAATATTCTTGGTTAACGTGATTTTGTGTTTCAGCAAATATACTCTAATACCACTATTACCACTCTAGCTAATTTGAAGAGTTAACGCGGTGTCAGTAAAGACAAGCAATGTAGTGAAGAGACATTGCGAGGGGTGCTTAAACGTATAATTCAATGGGCAACATAACATGTCGAAATAATGTGCTAGAAATCATCACATGATCCCATTTTGGAATCTTAGTTTAAAAATGAAATGTTGAAAAATGTAATTAACATTTCCAAAAATTGTAAAATTAGTGTAATATTTGCAATTATCGCACCCCTGGCAATCATTTTTAGGCGTTAGTAATCTTTGGTAACTCAAGATGGTGTGAATGTGCTGTCTGTTGCCCAATATATGGGGATTCTTGCTTGGTTGGTCAACGTAAAGGTAGAACCAACAAATGTTCTGCGATCTATTCATCAAAGAGGTGGAACATCGGCTTAAGTTGCAATGCTATAATGAAGAAATCATTAGCTTTATTGATCAATGTAAAGGAGCCATCAGCTGATTTACAATGGTATTATTCATCGAAAAGGCGGAGCTTCGGCGGATTTCCTATGCTATAGTTCATCTTTTTTTGGCAATTATGGCATTGAAAATACTTCGAATGTCCGATATATAATTATTTTGATGATGATGATGATGATGGTCCCGCCACATACCCCTACAAAGGTTTGAGCTGGACGAGTTATCTTTAAGATAATTAAATAAGATCAATGTAATCGGTTTTGATATAAAATCCAAAATAAAATTCCATACTGTACAGCAAAAATAAATTGGTAAAATGAACTAAAGAACTACACCTAGAATTTTTGTAATCAACAGTAGTGATACATGGAGCTCATCAAAAGCTAAACTTGTGAAACCTCTCGCACAGATTTCAAAAGCTCCGCCAAACATCGCGTTCTTTTCACAAACCAATATCACAATCTAAAACTCACATGTATCTGAACATGGATCATTAGGTTCGACAACCAAACATCAAAACTTGTGTAACCGCTCCGTCGATAACAAAAGTTTCGGAACAACCGCGAGTACAAAATAATCTACCAGAAGGCTTACTACTAATTCAAGAGCATGATTCAACAGTTCGAAATATGCAAGTTTTTAAATAAATTCAAAATCATTCATATCTGTAATCCGCGCGCGATGCTCAAACTTTTGTAGACTACACAAAGAAAGGTTCAAAAATAAACTACGTCAATAAATTAAAATCCATCATCATCATCGAGGCGAACGTTAGCTTATTAATGCCTCAATAAATAATAAAAATAAAAAGGGTCCATAAAATCATCCGTTGTTAAAAAATTCGGCAAGATATATGTGTTAACGGGTAAAATAATGTTGGGTAGCTGTACAAAAGGCAGCTTTGACGTGTGAAATACATTGTCTCTTAAACTGTGTTAGCGTGACTGCACGTTTGATGTGTGAAGGCATCGAATTGAAAACATTTATACCTTTAAAAAACAAAGAGTTTTGTGAAGCGCCATACAGAAAATAGGGTGTTCTCACATTATCCGCGTGTCTAGTATTATAACTATGAATATAACTTCCTCTTTCAATTCGATCACACAAATATCGAGGCAGCAGCAAGTATGTAAAAAGATAATTCTCGCTTAACTTTTCAAAAGGACCTAAGTAACATTTTTTCATGAATTAATTTGAGTACTGCAATCAAGAGCTTTCATGTTGTTCTGTTGATTGCGCTATTAAAATTAATTCATGAAAAAAATGTTACTTAGGTCCTTTTGAAAAGTTAAGCGAGAATTATCTTTTTACATACTTTCATCAATGACAAAAAAATCAACATTAGATGAAAAATCGATTGATAGCTTTCCATTTTGATATTTTTTCTCTAGATTGGTAACGAAACGTGTAATAATGCTGAGCAAAATATGTATTTTTACATGCATGGTCAAACCAAGTCCTACGTCCACTTTCGGTTATGTCACAGACATTACCCACTGTTAGTTTTTCATGGAGATACTTCAGGAAGCACATTCAGGACGATCAGTTGCTCTGACCACTCTGTAGTAGATTCCAGGTGCCCCGGGGGAAGTGGCCAATTTGAAAAACGTTCAGAACCCTATCAATATGGGTATCAAACTTCAAGATTTTTCATGGAGATACTTCAGGAAGCACATTCAGGACGATCAGTTGCCCTGACCACTCTATAGTAGATTCCAGGTGCCCCGGGGGAAATGACCAATTTGAAAACCGTTCAGAACCCTATCAATATGGGTATCGAACTTCAAGATTTTTCATGGAGATGCTTCAGAAAGCATATTCAGGACGATCAGTTTCCCTGACCACTCTGTAGTAGGTTCCAGGTGCCCCGGGGGAAGTGGCCAATTTGAAAAACGTTCAGAACCCTATCAATATGGGTACTAAACTTCAAGATTTTTCTAGGTGATACCTTTAAATGCATTTTAGAACCAGCAGCAGTCATGACCACTCTGTAGTAGGTTCCAGGTGTCCTGGGGAAGTGGCCAATTTGCAAAATGTTCGAAATCATATCAAAATGAGCATCAAAGTTCAAGGTTTTTCATGGAGATGCTTTTGGATTCTCCTGTCGAATAGATTTCGCCGCAGCAAGAAGTTGACCATCTACAAAACGCTCATTAGACTGGTCTGCCTCTATGGCCACGAAAGTTGGATGTTGCTGGCGAAGGACCAACACGCCCTTGGAGTTTCCGAATGGAAGGTGTTGCTGACCATCTATGGTGGGGTGCAGATGGAAGACAATGGAGGTGGTGGTGGAGGTCAATGAACCACGAGTTGTAACTGTTAGGAGAACTACCACATGGTACAATTTTGGCGGTTACGATGGGCCGGGCATGTAGCCAGAATGTCAGACGATAACCCGATTGAGATGGTCGATCCCCCGTGACCGCATCGCGCTTATTCTTGTACCGGTCGGATCATAATCGAGCACCATCTCAATCGGGTTGTCGTCTGACATTCTCGCTACATGCCCGGCCCACCGTAACCGCCAAAATTGTACCATGTGGTAGTTCTCCTAACAGTTACAACTCGTGGTTCATTGGCCTCCACCACCACCTCCATTGGCTTCCATCTGCACCCCACCATAAATAGTCCGCAATACCTTCCATTCGGAAACTCCAAGGGCGCGTTGGTCCTTCGCCAGCAACATCCAACTTTCGTGGCCATAGAGGCAGACCAGTCTAATGAGCGTTTTGTAGATGGTCAACTTCGTGCTGCGGCGAACTCTATTCGACAGGAGAGTCCAAAAGCATCTCCATGAAAAACCTTGAACTTTGATGCTCATTTTGATATGGTTTCGAACATTTTGCAAATTGGCCACTTCCCCAGGACACCTGGAACCTACTACAGAGTGGTCATGACAGCTGCTGGTTCTAAAATGCATTTAAAAGTATCACCTCGAAAAATCTTGAAGTTTGATACCCATATTGATTGGGTTCTGAACGTTTTTCAAATTGGCCACTTCCCCCGGGGCACCTGGAACCTACCACAGAGTGGTCAGGGCAACTGATCGTCCTGAATATGCTTCCTGAAGCATCTCCATGAAAAATCTTGAAGTTTGATACCCATATTGATAGGGTTCTGAACGTTTTTCAAATTGGCCACTTCCCCCGGGGCACCTGGAACCTACTACAGAGTGGTCAGAGGAACTGACTATCCTGAATATGCTTCCTGAAGCATCTCCATGAAAAATCTTGAAGTTTGATACCCATATTGATAGGGTTCTGAACGTTTTTCAAATTGGCCACTTCCCCCGGGGCACCTGGAACCTACTACAGAGTGGTCAGGGCAACTGATCGTCCTGCATATGCTTCCTGAAGCATCTCCATGAAAAATCTTGAAGTTTGATACCAATATTGATATGGTACCGGATAATATATACGTGATTGGAAGGATACACATAATTGACCATAGTATCCGGAACCAGGTTTACTGAAATGGCCATATCTCGGATGTTTTTCAACGGATCTTAGCGCAACAGCCCGCATTCAATTTTCAATAAGATCTAGTTTCTAGGAAAATAATGTTTATCGATGTAACTTCAAACCACACAAAAATACGAGCGGCAGAAAAAATGTGTTTTTGACATGGCCTCCGAAAATCCGGAACATCTCCGGTGTCCGGTGGCCAGTATTCGTGACCGCACATGTTCCTAAATCTTGATTAAATTTGCCGTCGAATGCTTCCGGTTTTGTCCAATTTCATCAATTTTTCAATAAGTTAGAAGGATTTGAATTTGGGCCAAATTTTGCCTATCTCAATCATTTTGCCTAACCCCTGTATCTCCACTTTTGTGGAATCTCGTTGCAGATACGCTATTGAGGTTACTCAATAATGGCGGTTTTCCTACCTATGGATTTGCCGACGACTATCTTACATTGATAGTGGGTTTGTGCATTACTACCTTATTCGACCTGATGCAAAATGCTCTTCTGGTAGTTGAAAGTTGGTGTCGCCAATATGGCCTTTCAGTCAATCCGAATAAAACATCTATTGTTCTTTTCACAGAAAACGTAATCGTAATGGTATTCGTCCATTACATCTTTTTGGTTCTGAAATCAATGTAACTGATCAAGTAAAGTATGTGGGTCTAATTTTGGATTCAAAGCTTTCCTGGACTCCTAACATTCCTAACATTGAGTTCAGAATCAAAAAGGCGTGTATGGCTTTCGGCCAATGCCGACGAACCTTTGGTAAAACTTGGGGTCTTAAGCCCAAATATATCAAATGGATTTACACAACAGTTGTACGACCAATTTTGGCTTATGGATGTCTTGTGTGGTGGCAAAAGAGTGAAGTGAGGACAATTCAGTCTCAATTAGGCCACCTTCAAAGGGTGAGCCTGATGGCAATAACTGGTGCGTTCTCTTCAACTCCCACGGCTGCTCTCGAAGTTCTCTTCGACGTGGCCCCACTACACATACATCTCAAACAAGAAGCATTTTCTTGTACTTACCGACTATGGGTACTCGGTTTTATGGAAGAGAATCCTGTAAACCGCAGTTCTACACACACTTCGTTGTTACCGCTTATGGTTAATTGGGACAAAATTTTCCTTGCTCCAAGTGATCTCACACAAGTTAGTAGTTTTCCTTATAGGACATTTTCGACACAATTCCCCTCGCGGGTGTAAATATTCAATAAGACTAAGGAATCACTTGACACGGGAAAGCACAACAACTTTCCTGCAAGAGAATCAGCACTGTACTGGCGGGGACGGGAGTGCCAATGCACATGACGTACTGGCGCTTCTGGCACAGTAGTGCCATCATTCTGTCATTATCGTCATCATTACCAATCATACGCGAGGGATAAGAAGGTATCAGAGTAAACACCGAATAGGAACCTCACATCCCCCTTCCACTCAAAAAAAAAAAAAATCCATGCGTCAAATTGTTTTTCATAAACTATATACAATATAGATGCATAGCACCCCAGTTTTACCTTATTCTATCTTCCACTTGAATTTGATGTGCTTATCGCTTGTCTCACTTGTCGCATGCATAAAGATTATACGATTTTTATTATGGACGCCACGGTTTTTAGTGGAATTGGGCTTCACCTCAACTTCCAAGCGCTTTCTAAAGCAGATAAAGGACAATAATATAATAAAAACACTTGTAAGAATGTGGCCAGGTATGTGGAGAGAATCAGGCCCGCATAATTATGGATTTTGGCAGAATCTACAATTACCGTGGATATGTTTATCTCTTGTTTTAACTCCATCCACGATTTCTGCAAGAATTCATGAAATGATGTGCTAAAATTAGGCTTTAGCTTAAAGAAGTATGCAGTACAATTATCATCGAACAAATCAAACATATCTAACATATTTCGTGACATTCATAATGTTAAATATTAGCAATCTACTTCTTCCTCTCTTTCTTCCTATTCTCCTTCTTTTTCTTCTTCTTTTTCTTTTTCTTCGATAACTTTAAGTTCCAACTGGAACCTGGAAGGCCTTTCAGCTTTGTGTTTTACCATTTCCACATTTATTAATTGAAAGCCTTTCTCTGCCTGTCAATTTTACGAAGTTAGCCGAAAATGTTTCCAACCTGAAGGCTTCCTAGGCCAGACCGAGAATCGAGCTTCGGATAGGTAATTCGACACATCTGCTCGCAAGACTAATAGGAGACCCATGCCAAGAAATAAATTTGATAAACTTAGTTGGTGCAAACGATCACCGTTTTGTACATCTTTTTATGAATTCCTATAATAAAACACGATTTCAATATGTTAAACTTAAGTGTTTACATGATTGTTCATTTGGGTGGTACGTATACTGTCGGTTCCGTATTGTTTTCAACGCAACGTAAAATGTAACACTTACACATTTTAGATCGTAAGAATGATTATGATTATGACTCTATTATATGCCGTTTTTCATTATATGATATAAGTGTTAGTAGCCTTCTACTACTGCTAGGCTTCCTGCAAGCATATAACTTATGACATTTAGCTTATAACCCGAATATCAAATAACTTTTTTAGATTCACTTCTGGAAATCGAATTCACCACCTACAACTTGATCATACCGTGCCTCTACTGGTTAGGCTACCAAATATGTCTTTTCAGTATATAGTAACATCCTCTGAAATTGTGACTTTATTATTTTTCCCATTATAAATCACGGTTTCGACTTTTGGTTTTAATGAGATGAACTTACGCAACGTTCGGGTCAAGGGATAATTATTTATCATATGTTCTGTTAGTACTTTGTTCCCCTAAACGATTCTTTTCTGTAGAATATGAATGTTAAAGATCTTGGCTACAACTCAAATTAAATTGTTCCTTGTATGTCCAACTTTTTCGTCTGATACATTTCCAAGAAAAATTTAACGAAATTAACAGAACTTTAATATTGTTTCTTTTTATAACGAATACAGATGATCTGAAGAATACACAATAAGGTTGGATTATTCATATTTAGCATGTTATTATGACGAAGCTAGTTTTATGCAGTTTTCGTTTCGCTTTCGACGAAGATTAACTCATTTGAATTTAAATGAATTTCCGACAGTACCTTCAACTTTCTTTTTGCTCTAGTGAATTCAATAGTGTGAGTGTTCAGAGGTTCAATTTGCTTTTAAGCTAACGAAATTCTCAATTCACTTGTATAATCTAAACTTAATAAAAACGTGTTGGTATTGATGCATTCAATTCAATCCAATTTTCACTTTTTAGAAACCGATGTGACATTTTAAGTGTCTTTAATTTGACTCGATTTGTCTTATTACCAAGAGACTGTAGTGGTTTAACAAATTCGGAAGTGTTTGCTTTATGCGCTTATTAAACGGGTCTTTTTTATTCCTTTATTTATTTATTCAGGCACTCTGTGTTACTTAACCGCTACTGTGCCGAGATCTACTGTGGTATTCTGCTGTGCAGAATTCACACAGAATCTATTTTTAGATTTCCATTACCATTATTGTTGTCGTTGCCAGTTCATCTCATCGTCAGTTTATTGTGTCCATTTGTCCATGTCGTGCATCCAATGATGTTGCATTGTTCGGTTGCCATTTTATCCGGGTACGATGGAGGAAAGCCTCCAAGAAGAACAAGTTGTCAGTCGTCATCAGGCAGCCATGACAAGAGGCGCGTCTCCCAATACACTACCGCCTGGGCTGCGCATCCGGCGACTGACGAGGGTTTGGTGGAGGGGCTGGGAATCGAACCCATCACGATTCGCTTATAAGGCGAACGTGTAGCCAACTACGCTACGGGACCCCCCAATTAAACGGGTCTATCACTTTATATTTCACTTTATATTTCCAAAATAATGTAAACATGTCGGATTGAAACCGCTTTTGATGAACCCATCTGAATCAAGATAGCGTCTCTGCCTATCTGTTATTCTACTCATTTTAGAAAATTACAAACTTTCCTCCGTCTTTTTTAAGCGCATCTCTCAGCATTGGCTGGCTGAATCTTCTCTGATTAATGATAGACAAATCGTTATTGCTTTGAATACTTATTTCACTTTTGTTGTGCTTGCCGTATACCCAACTCTCCATCGGATTTTAACACATGCCGTTTTACACTTTTTTAACATTTTTTTGTCTTTTTTATTTGATAAATACCGTTATCTTTGTCTCTGTGGTTTTCATTAGTAGCCACCTTTCTACCCCGGCAGTTTTAATTAACCACCATCTTCAAAATAAAAAAAGTTTAAATTGTTGTCAGCCAATCAATTTCTCTTTGCTTCAATTTCCATTGATCGTTTCCAATTGATGCCTTCTTCTTTCAGGCGGTGTCCATTACACGCCGTAATCCCCTATGTGCTTAACAATATTCAAAACCTTCTCCAGGAATTTTTCATCTACTTGGTTCACCAAGCGCTTTCCATTATACGATTTTTCGACTCCTAATTGTCACCACATTTTTACTTCGGTGTTGCTCGTGCTCGTCGTCTGTTTCTTTACGATTAAGAATTTTTTTGGTGTTATTTTCATAATAGGCAGTTTACTTTACATGCCATATTTTCATCTCAGCGGTTTTCTTTACACGCTCTCTTTATCGATAATTTCTATCTTTTTACTCTGGCAGTGTCCATGACACGCCGTCTTTTTCTTCCCGGTCAAAAATCATTTTTACTCTGGCGGTATTCATTACACGCCATCCTTTTCTCTCAGCGGTTTCCAATACACGCATTTTTCACCGAGGTGGTTTTCATTACACACCATTTTTTTCCTCGGCAGTATTCTTTACACGCCGCAACAGGTGGTTTCCATTACACACCTTTTTATGAGGCGGTTTTCAATACTCGCCATTTTCAATTTGCCTTACCACAACAGCAGTTTTCATTACATACTGCTTCATTCCTCTCTCACGTCAAATGAACTGTTCTGAAACTTTTCACTGCACACCTACTACGATACATATTTCCAAAGTATCCCATGACAAGTGATTCCTTTTGTGTTCGGTAACTACTGATACTGTGTTTTTTATCTGACCTGACATGGTCGCCAATGTAAATATTCAATAAGACTAAGGAATCACTTGACACGGGAAAGCACAACAACTTTCCTGCAAGAGAATCAGCACTGTACTGGCGGGGACGGGAGTGCCAATGCACATGACGTACTGGCGCTTCTGGCACAGTAGTGCCATCATTCTGTCATTATCGTCATCATTACCAATCATACGCGAGGGATAAGAAGGTATCAGAGTAAACACCGAATAGGAACCTCACAGCGGGATGAGTGGACATCTGGCTATTTGGAGAGAAGTATGTCGGACAGCATTGTTTGTTACACTGACGGCTCCCTTCTCGAAGGTAGAGCAGATGCAGGCGTCTATTCGCGTGAGCTGAGATTGGAACAGTCACACTCACTGGGTACACACTGCACTGTCTTTCAAGCGGAAATATTTGCCATCATGTGTGGAGTGCAATCTGCACTGCAGCAACGCATTATGGGCAAAGTAATATACTTCCACAGACATTGAACATTCACTCATCAAATTCATCGTCGTTCAAACACTAACGACATCTGTTGATTTTAGTTAGTTGGGCAAACCACGAACCAGATGGCGGTAGTGTGCAAACGTCAAACACGAGCAAATCCGATGCGCGCGCCACGAGTGGTCGATTGGCCAACTAATGATTATTTGAATTGATCAGTAAATTAGTGAACGATGGATATTTGTCGAGTGTTATGTCTGTTTGTCTGTGATACTTCTGTTCAGATAGCCAAGCAGCTATTAAAGCTCTCGCCTCGGCCAACTCAAGGTCGAAGTTAGTAATCGCATGTCGAACTCAAATTGAGGAACTGAATTCAGTAAATACTTTACACCTTATATGGGTACCTGGCCATTCTTCCATAGCTGGAAACGAATTGGCTGATGAGTTAGCTCGTAATGGAGTATCGCATGACTTTATTGGTCCTGAGCCAGCTATTCCAATATCCAAGTGTTGGGTGAAGCTTTTGATCAACTCTTGGGCTGTCACTCAGCACAAATGGCATTGGAGTAGTCTGGATTCATGTTATCAAACAAAAGTGTACATTCGGGAGCCATCTCCGGTAGTAGCAAGCTATTTAGCTAATCTGTCTAAACAGAATTGCAGTGTCTTAGTCAAGGCCTCGACAGGTCACCGCCGACTGAATTATCACATGGCAAATATTCAACGCGTTGAATCATCTATTTATGATAGTTGTGAATCCAATTATGGAACTTCTTATCATCTAATATGTAACTGCCCAGTCTATGCACAATTGCGCTTCCAAATATTTGGTAAACACTTACTTAGTGAAATTGACTTCAGAAACCTGAACCTTCAGAGTATTTTGTTGTTCATAACCCGTTGTGGTAAGGAGTTATAAGCTCTTGTACGCTTATGTGTTGTATGCCCTCTTCAAGGGCCCTTTTCCAAACATTCCCTTTGTTCTCCCATCCACATTCCTTTCCTTTTTGTTCACTTCCTTTTCCGTCAGGTGTGTGATGAAAAAGGCTGTGAAGGCGATGGCACAAATCTCCCAAATTGAGGTGAACGTGCCCCTGGAGCCGACGTTTTGATACCTGGATCATATGAAAACAAATCCTATGCTTCCCGTGCGCGTGCAAGAGAAAGATGATTAAACGTCAGATAGCCTTATAATATTGGAAATAGTTTTCACTGGAAAACTCAGCATACAAAAAGTGAACAAACAGTTTACCGAAGAACTCAGTAATAACGATTACTGGCTTGATGGGTATTTTTTTGACAGGAGCATTTAGTATTAGGGTAAGGGAGTTATTTTGGACCACCAGTTCGACGGCTCATATTTTGGACCACTGAGTGCAAATTCCTCTTGGTGGTCCAAAATAAGAGCTCCCGTAAGGGTGGTCCAAAATACATCCTTTACCCTACCGAGTTTTCAGTAGTTGAACTCAAGGTTGAACCTGGGTGGTGCGGATAGAATCGATTTGGTTGTCAAACTGAAGCCAAAATTTTCTATTGTGCCGGAGCCAAACATTGAAGATTGTGGTTATGTTCGTTTTAGGTCTTATAGAGAAGAAGTATTGTTATTATTTGGGAAAAAAATAAAAATAAACTTAGTTTGAGTTTTGCATTCTATGTAACAAATATATTCACATTATATTTCGAGTGGATAATTAGTAGGAATGCAACTATAAAGCACTTGTTACGAGATTTCACGAGATTCAGCAGCTGATTGAAGCAAGAATGTATGTAAACCATCGTAAAGTCATGTAGAGTCTCGTGCATTCGTGCGCCTTCATGCAGCATGGAAAGAGAAATTCAAAGAGCGGGAAATGTTTGACAGCCGGAGAACTGCAACATAATTTTGCTTATAGGATTGATTTCGAGATATCCCGCTACTCGCTTGAAAGCAGAAAAGCGGCTCAATCCGCAGCACCCAGGGTTGAACTAATTACCGACTTTAGCACGGGGATGACAAGCTACGCCATCTTTGTCACATCTTTTCTGAATCACCAATACGAGTGCACTGCGAATGCAACATAAACAATTGCGAGGGTGAAAATGATATAAAACGAACAAAGGCATAGACAGTACCTTGTGCAACTAGCATTCTAAATAATTGAGCAAATAAGTTGAACATTCTTAAGTATGAAGCATGGAATCGAGTGTAAAATTGTTTTAATTGATAATTCGTTAAATTTTTCTCTATTTTCTCATTATTGTATAATGTTGCATTATTGAGTGGTATGGGCGTTTTGCATCATATTCTCCTGTAAAAACGAAAACATTCAAAATTCACGCACATACTATTGCAAAATAAATTAGTATTGGGGTTATTTGACACTGGGGGATAAATTTATCCCCCGAAAAAGAGCGAACAGACAAACCTGTCAAAATCCATAGTAAAAAGATTGGATGTCGCTCCTCTGGACTTTAGTCAGCTGTTCAAAAGCCCAGTAAAATTTTACCGAGTTCGGTAATCGAAATTCACTGTGTATGCTTCCATTGGTATGAAAATATCACCACATTGTGCAAATGTAGGAAAGTTATGAACTAAAAACAAAAGGGTGCCGACAACCGACCAACTTCCCTTACTGATTCACACTGTTGAAAAAAATTATTAAACAATCCAGTTAACTATTCAGATGCATCATCGGAAAATAATCAAAATTTAATTTAATTGATAAAATATACGGGTGTTTCTTCACATATGCTGTGAAAAAATCTTAGCGTGCGTGTTTTATTTGTGCTTTTTCAATGAACGATTAAGCTTTTAAAGCGTTATATCACATAAGCTACAGCACGCCGCTTATCCGTTTGCTTATAACGTAGACGTCAACGCAAATGGTTGGCGTCCTGCTTTTTGTGGTATGATCGGCAAAAGGCTCCCTGGCGTCATCTGTTGGCGATTTTTGTATGAACGAAAAAAGCCGAGACAACAATTATTTTGATGGAAATAATTTCCATACTAGGCTAACATTTTTATTATTTTTTGAATACCGCATAATTTATACATGCGATTTGGACAAAACTTGTCAAGTCTAACTATAACAAAATTTGGTTATTGTTTGGGCATGTCTCGTGTGCAGACACATACATAATACATACGTGCTGACATACACGTGCTCAGCTCGTCGAGCTGAGTCGGTTGCTGTATAACACTATGGGTGTCCGGGCCTTCTATGAAAAGTTCGTTCTTGGTGTGAAATGATAGCCTTTCGGTACTTTGTTAAGGCAAAAATGAAAAAAATTAAAATTCCGATTTTGTCACATGCCCCATTTTATCACCTCAAAATTCATAATAAAATCGCGATATTACTGTATTAGGCAGAGTTGAAAACCCATCGCAGTATAAGTCCACCACACAGCACATTTTGAAATTCAGCCAATGAGATGAGTTATTTACAAACTACTAAAAGATCGACAACATCCTCGGTTGAAATAGAAGCTCATTTCAATATGAGTATGAATGTCCACCTAGGGAGTACTGCAAGCCATGCCAATGCCTTAAGGGGTACTACTGAACACAAAGTTTGAGTCGAGAAGGGAAGTCAAGTACGAGACACTAAATTCTATTGAGGCTGAAATACGCATCTATAAAATAGCAATCAGGTAGGTTAATTCAACGGAATAGAATTAACTCGTCTTATGACAGATAAAGATATTCCCTCACACAAAGTTAATTTTAGTTTTTGAATGGTTTTTTGCAAAAGGCGAATTTTATGATTATTTTTCCTTGGCGGGAAATTGTCTCGATAACAAGTTAAGCGTTAAGGAAAACATAAACCTTGTAAACTGATTTGTAATTACTATATTTTGCATTCGGATCCTAATCTGACACTGCTCCCAATGGTCTTTCTTCAGCATTATCCCCGGTAATTGGAAATATAGAATCATAAGCTTATTAATTTATTGTTTTACCATTGTATTAATATTATACTTCAGCATTTATTGTAATTATTTGATGTGGTTACAATTATTGATTGCTTCCCTTCGTAGAGGATGACGGCGGAGGCATCTGGCCATTAACGATGATCGCAAAATAAGGATGATCCATAGCTTCCCTCGCTGTAAGACGTTCGTAGTGATCGTAACGAAGTAGTTTATCCAGAAAGTCCAAGGCCTCCGGAGATACGAGATGCTGGTTCTCGGAGTGTACAAAACGTTCCCATCGCTTTCGAGAGTGTCTTGAGAGGATGTCATTGAAACGTGGATCTAACTCGATGTTGTATTTGTCCAGATACGCAAAGAGGTCTTCCGTACCGAGAACCTTGGCGATACGCACCAACTGATCATAGTTGTCGTGACCGTGGAAGAATGGTTCCTTCCGGAAGATCATAGAGGCAAGCATACACCCAAGTGACCACATGTCCAGTGAGTAGTCATACATTTGATAATCGACTAGTAGTTCGGGGCCTTTGAAATAGCGGCTAGCAACTCGAACGTTATATTCCTGTCCGGGATGGTAAAATTCGGCCAAACCCCAGTCAATAAGCCGCAATTTTCGATTTTCATGATCGATCATAACATTATGGGGTTTAACATCGCGATGCATAATTCCCATACTATGACAATAATCCAATGCCTTCAGCAGTTCGTACAAATAGTACCGGATGTCATAATCCGTCAAGGTCTGGTAAAGTTGTTTGAAATCCGTATTGTTCACATGCTCAAATATAAGAGCCGGTGTACGCGAAACCGGATCTTTCACTACGGCCAACAACGTAATAATATTCGTGCCACCACGAAGATTTTCCAAAATCTTAATTTCACGTTTGATCTTCTTCTTTTTAACTGGTTTTAAAATTTTCACCACGCACTTTTCATTGTTGGTAATTTTTATAGCTTCAAACACTTCACTGTATTTTCCTCGTCCAAGTTTCCGGACTAGCTGATAATCATCCTGATTAGCCCAATCTACGACATAATTCTCGTAATCCCAGTATTCGCGGGGCTTGTGCGAATTAACGTCCCCATAAACTCGGGCAGTGCTGGGCAATGTCATTCCGTGGTGGTCACTCCCTGCTCCAGTCCTGAAGTGCCTCTGCTGCCGAAATTCGTCTTCGTTGCTCTTCTTCTTCTTCGCTGCAGTCGTAAGCAGACCCCCAGAATGAAGGGAAGAAAGAGCGAACTTCAAATGCGGAAATCGATGAAGGGCATATGCCTGCAATGGTGCCGAACGGAGAAAAATGTTTCGTAACTTGTACACTATCTTTTATCACTACTTAATACCGTACCGGAATTGTAATAACTTCTCCAATCGTCCTCGAGCGAGACGAGTCCGATACACACTTTCCGAAGAAGCCCAAGTTGATTCAAGATGGTGGCAATGAGAAAAAGTCTGTAGAACGAGGACAGCGCAAAAATGACACGAGAATATCGATAAAGTGCCTCCACAAGAGAGTGGCGAATCACTGCGCCTAAGCTGTCAAATATTGACAGCCGACAAACTGATGAAAAAGTCAACGCAGCTTTCGTGCGCATTTCGTGCACTCTGCACGGTGAACAGCAAATCAGCCTAAACTGTGTAAAAATATACACGCTAACCTGAAACTTCCCGCAAAATGAGAAACAGAATCGTTATTAAATGGCCCTGACGGCAGCACAAAAACAAATGGGGGCCGGGTGATGCTTTTTCATTTCAAAAACTTTTAAAATGCTAATGTTTTAATTAAAACATCTTTTAGCCGAAAATTGTTACACTACTAAAAATCCACACATATTTATTGGCAAAAATCCATAGATTTAACTTATGATGTACATATATCAGCGCACACATAACCATTCTCCACGCGAACTACTAATAAAATATATATCCAAATAAATTTTATGTGTGGTTCCGAATTAGCAATTATTTAATTTATGTGTGGTTCTATATCGGTTATATTAGGGTGGAGCTATTGCAAAATTTATAACGGCGACACATATATCTTATATAGATATTTTTGGCAGTGCAGGTTTTTCAAGTTAGAAATTTAATTTTACTTTTAGATTATCAACACAAAAATGGAATTATTTTGATTGAAAAAACATGTGTTATTTAGTCGCTTAACATATACCTCTCCAAAATTCTAACCCTACACTGCAAAAATTCCACACATTTTTATTGGCAAAAATCCATTAATTTGATTCATGATTCTAATTAGTGCACACATAACCCCTCTCCACGCGAAGTATATTATTATGTGTGGGTACAAATTGCATATATATGGGTCGCATAATTGCAAAAATTTATGTGTGCGACAAATATATTTAATATAAAGAATACGTATTTAGAAGTTTTTAGTATTGCTATTCCAGAGAAAGCTTTCTTTTTTTCGGTTCAACTTATAAACTACCGCAGCTGTCACTTCATACTTTTCTCTGTCGTTTTTGCATGGCATACTATGATGACAACACCAAATTTCAGATTTTTGTTTCAGTGTTTCAAAGATTTTCAGGCCTGCGGAAGAACTTTGACAGCTGCGGAAGAACTTTACGGAATCCGCAAAAAGGAAAAATTTCAAAAGATCCACAATATAAGACTGCTAATAACATTTTGAAAGCATTTTGAAATATTCTTCTTACCAACACAAAACCCCCAATTTTATTTTTTTTTTTTTTTAATTTTTTATTTAGGTGTTTTTTTAATTCTAGATTAAGTTCAACACCGGAAACCCCCAATTTGAGTGAAAAGGACCTGATATTATGTACTTTTTCCTAACCATGTATAGATTCTACACGGTTAGAAAAAAGTACCTAATATTAGGTACTTTTCACTCAAATCGGGGGTTTAGCGTAGAAACCCAAAATTCAAGACAAAATTTTCAAAAACGACTTATCTGCTTTTGTAAACAAAGATTCAAACGGCGATTTGACGAATCTGATAGCTCTCCACGCAAATCAACACCATCAATAGGTAGATGAAGAATTCCGCTACCTGTTGATGATGTTGGTTTGCGTGGAAAGCTATCAGATCGTCAAATCGTCGTTGAATCTTTGTTCTACAAAAGCAGATAAGTCGTTTTGAAAATTTTGTCTTGAATTAATTAAATTCTTCTTGAAATTAAGTAAAATTAACTAAATATAAGTAATGGGTTATGCCGCCAAGCTTAAAAAATGGGTGATTTTTTTTCTGCAGGGAGTAATTTAATTTTAATTTAATTTTAATTTAATTTTAATTTAATTTTAATTTAATTTTAATTTAATTTTAATTTAATTTTAATTTAATTTTAATTTAATTTTAATTTAATTTTAATTTAATTTTAATTTAATTTTAATTTAATTTTAATTTAATTTTTTTGTAATTTAATTTTATTTTGATATTATTTTAATTTTAATTTAATTTTAATTTAATTTTTAATTTAATTTTAATTTAATTTTAATTTAATTTTAATTTAATTTTAATTTAATTTTAATTTAATTTTAATTTAATTTTAATTTAATTTTAATTTAATTTTAATTTAATTTTAATTTAATTTTAATTTAATTTTAATTTAATTTTAATTTAATTTTAATTTAATTTTAATTTAATTTTAATTTAATTTTAATTTAATTTTAATTTAATTTTTAATTTAATTTTAATTTAATTTTAATTTAATTTTAATTTAATTTTAATTTAATTTTAATTTAATTTTAATTTAATTTTAATTTAATTTTAATTTAATTTTAATTTAATTTTTAATTTAATTTTAATTTAATTTTAATTTAATTTTAATTTAATTTTAATTTAATTTTAATTTAATTTTAATTTAATTTTAATTTAATTTTAATTTAATTTTAATTTAATTTTAATTTAATTTTAATTTAATTTTAATTTAATTTTAATTTAATTTTAATTTAATTTTAATTTAATTTTTAATTTAATTTTAATTTAATTTTAATTTAATTTTAATTTAATTTTAATTTAATTTTAATTTAATTTTAATTTAATTTTAATTTAATTTTAATTTTAATTTTAATTTAATTTTAATTTAATTTAATTTAATTTAATTTTAATTTAATTTTAATTTAATTTTAATTTAATTTTAATTTAATTTTTAATTTAATTTTAATTTAATTTTAATTTAATTTTAATTTAATTTTAATTTAATTTTAATTTAATTTTAATTTAATTTTAATTTAATTTTAATTTAATTTTAATTTAATTTTAATTTTAATTTAATTTAAATTTAATTTAAATTTAATTTTAATTTAATTTTAATTTAATTTTAATTTAATTTTAATTTAATTTTAATTTAATTTTAATTTAATTTTAATTTAATTTTAATTTAATTTTAATTTAATTTTAATTTAATTTTAATTTAATTTTAATTTAATTTTAATTTAATTTTAATTTAATTTTAATTTAATTTTAATTTAATTTTAATTTAATTTTAATTTAATTTTAATTTAATTTTAATTTAATTTTAATTTAATTTTAATTTAATTTTTAATTTAATTTTAATTTAATTTTAATTTAATTTTAATTTAATTTTAATTTAATTTTAATTTAATTTTAATTTAATTTTAATTTAATTTTAATTTAATTTTAATTTAATTTTAATTTAATTTTAATTTAATTTTAATTTAATTTTAATTTAATTTTAATTTAATTTTAATTTAATTTTAATTTAATTTTAATTTAATTTTAATTTAATTTTAATTTAATTTTAATTTAATTTTAATTTAATTTTAATTTAATTTTAATTTAATTTTAATTTAATTTTAATTTAATTTTAATTTAATTTTAATTTAATTTTAATTTTAATTTTAATTTAATTTTAATTTAATTTTAATTTAATTTTAATTTAATTTTAATTTAATTTTAATTTAATTTTAATTTAATTTTAATTTAATTTTAATTTAATTTTAATTTAATTTTAATTTAATTTTAATTTAATTTTAATTTAATTTTAATTGAATTTTAATTTAATTTTAATTTAATTTTAATTTAATTTTAATTTAATTTTAATTTAATTTTAATTTAATTTTAATTTAATTTTAATTTAATTTAATTTTAATTTAGCTTTAATTTAATTTTAATTTAATTTTAATTTAATTTTAATTTAATTTTAATTTAATTTTAATTTAATTTGATTTTAATTTTAATTTAATTTTAATTTAATTTTAATTTAATTTTAATTTAATTTTAATTTAATTTTAATTTAATTTTAATTTAATTTTAATTTAATTTTAATTTAATTTTAATTTAATTTTAATTTAATTTTAATTTAATTTTAATTTAATTTTAATTTAATTTTAATTTAATTTTAATTTAATTTTAATTTAATTTTAATTTAATTTTAATTTAATTTTTAATTTAATTTTAATTTAATTTTAATTTAATTTTAATTTAATTTTAATTTAATTTTAATTTAATTTTAATTTAATTTTAATTTAATTTTAATTTAATTTTAATTTAATTTTAATTTAATTTTAATTTAATTTTAATTTAATTTTAATTTAATTTTAATTTAATTTTAATTTAATTTTAATTTAATTTTAATTTAATTTTAATTTAATTTTAATTTAATTTTTAATTTAATTTTAATTTAATTTTAATTTAATTTTAATTTAATTTTAATTTAATTTAATTTAATTTTAATTTAATTTTAATTTAATTTTAATTTAATTTTAATTTAATTTTAATTTAATTTTAATTTAATTTTAATTTAATTTAATTTAATTTAATTTTAATTTAATTTTAATTTAATTTTAATTTAATTTTAATTTAATTTTAATTTAATTTTAATTTAATTTTAATTTAATTTTAATTTAATTTAATTTTAATTTAATTTTTAATTTAATTTTAATTTAATTTTAATTTAATTTTAATTTTAATTTAATTTAATTTTAATTTAATTTTAATTTAATTTTAATTTAATTTTAATTTAATTTTAATTTAATTTTAATTTAATTTTAATTTAATTTTAATTTAATTTTAATTTAATTTTAATTTAATTTTAATTTAATTTTAATTTAATTTTAATTTAATTTAATTTTAATTTAATTTAATTTTAATTTAATTTTAATTTAATTTTAATTTAATTTTAATTTAATTTTAATTTAATTTTAATTTAATTTTAATTTAATTTTAATTTAATTTTAATTTAATTTTAATTTAATTTTAATTTAATTTTAATTTAATTTTAATTTAATTTTAATTTAATTTTAATTTAATTTTAATTTAATTTAATTTAATTTAATTTTAATTTAATTTTAATTTAATTTTAATTTAATTTTAATTTAATTTTAATTTAATTTTAATTTAATTTTAATTTAATTTTAATTTAATTTTAATTTAATTTTAATTTAATTTTAATTTAATTTTAATTTAATTTTAATTTAATTTTAATTTAATTTTAATTTAATTTTAATTTAATTTTAATTTAATTTTAATTTAATTTTAATTTAATTTTAATTTAATTTTAATTTAATTTTAATTTAATTTTTAATTTAATTTTAATTTAATTTTAATTTAATTTTAATTTAATTTTAATTTAATTTTAATTTAATTTTAATTTAATTTTAATTTAATTTTAATTTAATTTTAATTTAATTTTAATTTAATTTTAATTTAATTTTAATTTAATTTTAATTTAATTTTAATTTAATTTTAATTTAATTTTAATTTAATTTTAATTTAATTTTAATTTAATTTTAATTTAATTTTAATTTAATTTTAATTTAATTTTAATTTAATTTTAATTTAATTTTAATTTAATTTTAATTTAATTTTAATTTAATTTTAATTTAATTTTAATTTAATTTTAATTTAATTTTAATTTAATTTTAATTTAATTTTAATTTAATTTTAATTTAATTTTAATTTAATTTTAATTTAATTTTAATTTAATTTTAATTTAATTTTAATTTAATTTTAATTTAATTTTAATTTAATTTTAATTTAATTTTAATTTAATTTTAATTTAATTTTAATTTAATTTTAATTTAATTTTAATTTAATTTTAATTTAATTTTAATTTAATTTTAATTTAATTTTAATTTAATTTTAATTCAATTTGAAGACAAATTTAATGTAATTTTAAGTTAATTTTAATTTAATTTTAATTTAATTTTAATTTAATTTTAATTTAATTTTAATTTAATTTTAATTTAATTTTAATTTAATTTTAATTTAATTTTAATTTAATTTTAATTTAATTTTAATTTAATTTTAATTTAATTTTAATTTAATTTTAATTTAATTTTAATTTAATTTTAATTTAATTTTGATTTAATTTTAATTTAATTTTAATTTAATTTTAATTTAATTTTAATTTAATTTTAATTTAATTTTAATTTAATTTTAATTTAATTTTAATTTAATTTTAATTTAATTTTAATTTAATTTTAATTTAATTTTAATTTAATTTTAATTTAATTTTAATTTAATTTTAATTTAATTTTAATTTAATTTTAATTTAATTTTAATTTAATTTTAATTTAATTTTAATTTAATTTTAATTTAATTTTAATTTAATTTTAATTTAATTTTAATTTAATTTTAATTTAATTTTAATTTAATTTTAATTTAATTTTAATTTAATTTTAATTTAATTTAATTTAATTTTAATTTAATTTTAATTTAATTTTAATTTAATTTTAATTTAATTTTAATTTAATTTTAATTTAATTTTAATTTAATTTTAATTTAATTTTAATTTAATTTTAATTTAATTTTAATTTAATTTTAATTTAATTTTAATTTAATTTTAATTTAATTTTAATTTAATTTTAATTTAATTTTAATTTAATTTTAATTTAATTTTAATTTAATTTTAATTTAATTTTAATTTAATTTTAATTTAATTTTAATTTAATTTTAATTTAATTTTAATTTAATTTTAATTTAATAATTTTAATTTAATTTTAATTTAATTTTAATTTAATTTTAATTTAATTTTAATTTAATTTTAATTTAATTTTAATTTAATTTTAATTTAATTTTAATTTAATTTTAATTTAATTTTAATTTAATTTTAATTTAATTTTAATTTAATTTTAATTTAATTTTAATTTAATTTTAATTTAATTTTAATTTAATTTTAATTTAATTTTAATTTAATTTTAATTTAATTTTAATTTAATTTTAATTTAATTTTAATTTAATTTTAATTTAATTTTAAATTTAATTTTAATTTAATTTTAATTTAATTTTAATTTAATTTTAATTTAATTTTAATTTAATTTTAATTTAATTTTAATTTTATTTTAATTTAATTTTAATTTAATTTTAATTTTAATTTTAATTTAATTTTAATTTAATTTTAATTTAATTTTAATTTAATTTTTATTTAATTTTAAATTAATTTTTAATTTAATTTTAATTTAATTTTAATTTTATTTTAATTTAATTTTAATTTAATTTTAATTTAATTTTAATTTAATTTCAATTTAATTTTAATTTAATTTTAATTTAATTTTATTTAATTTAATTTTAATTTAATTTTAATTTAATTTTAATTTAATTTTAATTTAATTTTAATTTAATTTTAATTTAATTTTAATTTAATTTTAATTTAATTTTAATTTAATTTTAATTTAATTTTAATTTAATTTTAATTTAATTTTAATTTAATTTTAATTTAATTTTAATTTAATTTTAATTTAATTTTAATTTAATTTTAATTTAATTTTAATTTAATTTTAATTTAATTTTAATTTAATTTTAATTTAATTTTAATTTAATTTTAATTTAATTTTAATTTAATTTTAATTTAATTTTAATTTAATTTTAATTTAATTTTAATTTAATTTTAATTTAATTTTAATTTAATTTTAATTTAATTTTAATTTAATTTTAATTTAATTTTAATTTAATTTTAATTTAATTTTAATTTAATTTTAATTTAATTTTAATTTAATTTTAATTTAATTTTAATTTAATTTTAATTTAATTTTAATTTAATTTTAATTTAATTTTAATTTAATTTTAATTTAATTTTAATTTAACTTTAATTTAATTTTAATTTAATTTTAATTTAATTTAATTTAATTTTAATTTAATTTTAATTTAATTTTAATTTAATTTTAATTTAATTTTAATTTAATTTTAATTTAATTTTAATTTAATTTTAATTTAATTTTAATTTAATTTTAATTTAATTTTAATTTAATTTTAATTTAATTTTAATTTAATTTTAATTTAATTTTAATTTAATTTTAATTTAATTTTAATTTAATTTTAATTTAATTTTAATTTAATTTTAATTTAATTTTAATTTAATTTTAATTTAATTTTAATTTTAATTTTAATTTAATTTTAATTTAATTTTAATTTAATTTTAATTTAATTTTAATTTAATTTTAATTTAATTTTAATTTAATTTTAATTTAATTTTAATTTAATTTTAATTTAATTTTAATTTAATTTTAATTTAATTTTAATTTAATTTTAATTTAATTTTAATTTAATTTTAATTTAATTTTAATTTAATTTTAATTTAATTTTTAATTTAATTTTAATTTAATTTAATTTTAATTTAATTTTAATTTAATTTTAATTTAATTTTTAATTTAATTTTAATTTAATTTTAATTTAATTTTAATTTAATTTTAATTTAATTTTAATTTAATTTTAATTTAATTTTAATTTAATTTTAATTTAATTTTAATTTAATTTTAATTTAATTTTAATTTAATTTTAATTTAATTTTAATTTAATTTTAATTTAATTTTAATTTAATTTTAATTTAATTTTTAATTTAATTTTAATTTAATTTTAATTTAATTTTAATTTAATTTTTAATTTAATTTTAATTTAATTTTAATTTAATTTTAATTTAATTTTAATTTAATTTTAATTTAATTTTTAATTTAATTTTAATTTAATTTTAATTTAATTTTAATTTAATTTTAATTTAATTTTAATTTAATTTTAATTTAATTTTAATTTAATTTTAATTTAATTTTAATTTAATTTTAATTTAATTTTAATTTAATTTTAATTTAATTTTAATTTAATTTTAATTTAATTTTAATTTAATTTTAATTTAATTTTAATTTAATTTTAATTTAATTTTAATTTAATTTTAATTTAATTTTAATTTAATTTTAATTTAATTTTAATTTAATTTTAATTTAATTTTAATTTAATTTTAATTTAATTTTAATTTAATTTTAATTTAATTTTAATTTAATTTTAATTTAATTTTAATTTAATTTTAATTTAATTTTAATTTAATTTTAATTTAATTTTAATTTAATTTTAATTTAATTTTAATTTAATTTTTAATTTAATTTTAATTTAATTTTAATTTAATTTTAATTTAATTTTAATTTAATTTTAATTTAATTTTTAATTTAATTTTAATTTAATTTTAATTTAATTTTAATTTAATTTTAATTTAATTTTAATTTAATTTTAATTTAATTTTAATTTAATTTTAATTTAATTTTAATTTAATTTTAATTTAATTTTAATTTAATTTTAATTTAATTTTAATTTAATTTTAATTTAATTTTAATTTAATTTTAATTTAATTTTAATTTAATTTTAATTTAATTTTAATTTAATTTTAATTTAATTTTAATTTAATTTTAATTTAATTTTAATTTAATTTTAATTTAATTTTAATTTAATTTTAATTTAATTTTAATTTAATTTTAATTTAATTTTAATTTAATTTTAATTTAATTTTAATTTAATTTTAATTTAATTTTAATTTAATTTTAATTTAATTTTAATTTAATTTTAATTTAATTTTAATTTAATTTTAATTTAATTTTAATTTAATTTTAATTTAATTTTAATTTAATTTTAATTTAATTTTTAATTTAATTTTAATTTAATTTTAATTTAATTTTAATTTAATTTTAATTTAATTTTAATTTAATTTTAATTTAATTTTAATTTAATTTTAATTTAATTTTAATTTAATTTTAATTTAATTTTAATTTAATTTTAATTTAATTTTAATTTAATTTTAATTTAATTTTAATTTAATTTTAATTTAATTTTAATTTAATTTTAATTTAATTTTAATTTAATTTTAATTTAATTTTTAATTTAATTTTAATTTAATTTTAATTTAATTTTAATTTAATTTTAATTTAATTTTAATTTAATTTTAATTTAATTTTAATTTAATTTTAATTTAATTTTAATTTAATTTTAATTTAATTTTAATTTAATTTTAATTTAATTTTAATTTAATTTTAATTTAATTTTAATTTAATTTTAATTTAATTTTAATTTAATTTTAATTTAATTTTAATTTAATTTTAATTTAATTTTAATTTAATTTTAATTTAATTTTAATTTAATTTTAATTTAATTTTAATTTAATTTTAATTTAATTTTAATTTAATTTTAATTTAATTTTAATTTAATTTTAATTTAATTTTAATTTAATTTTTAATTTAATTTTAATTTAATTTTAATTTAATTTTAATTTAATTTTAATTTAATTTTAATTTAATTTTAATTTAATTTTAATTTAATTTTAATTTAATTTTAATTTAATTTTAATTTAATTTTAATTTAATTTTAATTTAATTTTAATTTAATTTTAATTTAATTTTAATTTAATTTTAATTTAATTTTAATTTAATTTTAATTAAATTTTAATTTAATTTAATTTTAATTTAATTTTTAATTTAAGTTTAATTTAATTTTAATTTAATTTTAATTTAATTTTAATTTAATTTTAATTTAATTTTAATTTAATTTTAATTTAATTTTAATTTAATTTTAATTTAATTTTAATTTAATTTTAATTTAATTTTAATTTAATTTTAATTTAATTTTAATTTAATTTTAATTTAATTTTAATTTAATTTTAATTTAATTTTAATTTAATTTTAATTTAATTTTAATTTAATTTTAATTTAATTTTAATTTCATTTTAATTTAATTTTAATTTAATTTTAATTTAATTTTAATTTAATTTTTAATTTAATTTTAATTTAATTTTAATTTAATTTTAATTTAATTTTAATTTAATTTTAATTTAATTTTAATTTAATTTTAATTTAATTTTAATTTAATTTTAATTTAATTTTAATTTAATTTTAATTTAATTTTAATTTAATTTTAATTTAATTTTAATTTAATTTTAATTTAATTTTAATTTAATTTTAATTTAATTTTAATTTAATTTTAATTTAATTTTATTTAATTTTATTTAATTTTATTTAATTTTAATTTAATTTTAATTTAATTTTAATTTAATTTTAATTTAATTTTTATTTAAATTAAAATTAATTTAATTTTAATTTAATTTTAATTTAATTTTAATTTAATTTTAATTTAATTTTAATTTAATTTTAATTTAATTTTAATTTAATTTTAATTTAATTTTAATTTAATTTTAATTTAATTTTAATTTAATTTTAATTTAATTTTAATTTCATTTTAATTTAATTTTAATTTAATTTTAATTTAATTTTAATTTAATTTTAATTTAATTTTAATTTAATTTTTTTTGTAATTTTAATTTCAATTTAATTTTAATTTAATTTTAATTTAATTTTAATTTAATTTTAATTTAATTTTAATTTAATTTTAATTTAATTTTAATTTAATTTTAATTTAATTTTAATTTAATTTTAATTTAATTTTAATTTAATTTAATTTAATTTAATTTTAATTTAATTTTAATTTAATTTTAATTTAATTTTAATTTAATTTTAATTTAATTTTAATTTAATTTTAATTTAATTTTAATTTAATTTTAATTTAATTTTAATTTAATTTTAATTTAATTTTAATTTAATTTTAATTTAATTTTAATTTAATTTTAATTTAATTTTAATTTAATTTTAATTTAATTTTAATTTAATTTTAATTTAATTTTAATTTAATTTTAATTTAATTTTAATTTAATTTTAATTTAATTTTAATTTAATTTTAATTTAATTTTAATTTAATTTTTAATTTAATTTTAATTTAATTTTAATTTAATTTTAATTTAATTTTAATTTAATTTTAATTTAATTTTAATTTAATTTTAATTTAATTTTAATTTAATTTTAATTTAATTTTAATTTAATTTTAATTTAATTTTAATTTAATTTTAATTTAATTTTAATTTAATTTTAATTTAATTTTAATTTAATTTTAATTTAATTTTAATTTAATTTTAATTTAATTTTAATTTAATTTTAATTTAATTTTAATTTAATTTTAATTTAATTTTAATTTAATTTTTAATTTAATTTTAATTTAATTTTAATTTAATTTTAATTTAATTTTAATTTAATTTTAATTTAATTTTAATTTAATTTTAATTTAATTTTTAATTTAATTTTAATTTAATTTTAATTTAATTTTAATTTAATTTTAATTTAATTTTAATTTAATTTTAATTTAATTTTAATTTAATTTTAATTTAATTTTAATTTAATTTTAATTTAATTTTAATTTAATTTTAATTTTAATTTTAATTTAATTTTAATTTAATTTTTAATTTAATTTTAATTTAATTTTAATTTAATTTTAATTTAATTTTAATTTAATTTTAATTTAATTTTAATTTAATTTTAATTTAATTTTAATTTAATTTTAATTTAATTTTAATTTAATTTTAATTTAATTTTAATTTAATTTTAATTTAATTTTAATTTAATTTTAATTTAATTTTAATTTAATTTTAATTTAATTTTAATTTAATTTTAATTTAATTTTAATTTAATTTTAATTTAATTTTAATTTAATTTTAATTTAATTTTAATTTAATTTTAATTTAATTTTAATTTAATTTTAATTTAATTTTAATTTAATTTTAATTTAATTTTAATTTAATTTTAATTTAATTTTAATTTAATTTTAATTTAATTTTAATTTAATTTTAATTTAATTTTTAATTTAATTTTAATTTAATTTTAATTTAATTTTAATTTAATTTTAATTTAATTTTAATTTAATTTTTAATTTAATTTTAATTTAATTTTAATTTAATTTTAATTTAATTTTAATTTAATTTTAATTTAATTTTAATTTAATTTTAATTTAATTTTAATTTAATTTTAATTTAATTTTAATTTAATTTTAATTTAATTTTAATTTAATTTTAATTTAATTTTAATTTAATTTTAATTTAATTTTAATTTAATTTTAATTTAATTTTAATTTAATTTTAATTTAATTTTAATTTAATTTTTAATTTAATTTTAATTTAATTTTAATTTAATTTTAATTTAATTTTAATTTAATTTTAATTTAATTTTAATTTAATTTTAATTTAATTTTAATTTAATTTTAATTTAATTTTAATTTAATTTTAATTTAATTTTAATTTAATTTTAATTTAATTTTAATTTAATTTTAATTTAATTTTAATTTAATTTTAATTTAATTTTAATTTAATTTTAATTTAATTTTAATTTAATTTTAATTTAATTTTAATTTAATTTTAATTTAATTTTAATTTAATTTTAATTTAATTTTAATTTAATTTTAATTTAATTTTAATTTAATTTTAATTTAATTTTAATTTAATTTTAATTTAATTTTAATTTAATTTTAATTTAATTTAATTTAATTTTAATTTAATTTTAATTTAATTTTAATTTAATTTTAATTTAATTTTAATTTAATTTTAATTTAATTTTAATTTAATTTTAATTTAATTTTAATTTAATTTTAATTTAATTTTAATTTAATTTTAATTTAATTTTAATTTAATTTTAATTTAATTTTAATTTAATTTTAATTTAATTTTAATTTAATTTTTAATTTAATTTTAATTTAATTTTAATTTAATTTTAATTTAATTTTAATTTAATTTTAATTTAATTTTAATTTAATTTTAATTTAATTTTAATTTAATTTTAATTTAATTTTAATTTAATTTTAATTTAATTTTTAATTTAATTTTAATTTAATTTTAATTTAATTTTAATTTAATTTTAATTTAATTTTAATTTAATTTTAATTTAATTTTAATTTAATTTTAATTTAATTTTAATTTAATTTTAATTTAATTTTAATTTAATTTTAATTTAATTTTAATTTAATTTTAATTTAATTTTAATTTAATTTTAATTTAATTTTAATTTAATTTTAATTTAATTTTAATTTAATTTTAATTTAATTTTAATTTAATTTTAATTTAATTTTAATTTAATTTTAATTTAATTTTAATTTAATTTTAATTTAATTTTAATTTAATTTTAATTTAATTTTAATTTAATTTTAATTTAATTTTAATTTAATTTTAATTTAATTTTAATTTAATTTTAATTTAATTTTAATTTAATTTTAATTTAATTTTAATTTAATTTTAATTTAATTTTAATTTAATTTTAATTTAATTTTAATTTAATTTTAATTTAATTTTTAATTTAATTTTAATTTAATTTTAATTTAATTTTAATTTAATTTTAATTTAATTTTAATTTAATTTTAATTTAATTTTAATTTAATTTTAATTTAATTTTTAATTTAATTTTAATTTAATTTTAATTTAATTTTTAATTTAATTTTAATTTAATTTTAATTTAATTTTAATTTAATTTTAATTTAATTTTAATTTAATTTTAATTTAATTTTAATTTAATTTTTAATTTAATTTTAATTTAATTTTAATTTAATTTTAATTTAATTTTAATTTAATTTTAATTTAATTTTAATTTAATTTTTAATTTAATTTTAATTTAATTTTAATTTAATTTTAATTTAATTTTAATTTAATTTTAATTTAATTTTAATTTAATTTTAATTTAATTTTAATTTAATTTTAATTTAATTTTAATTTAATTTTAATTTAATTTTAATTTAATTTTAATTTAATTTTAATTTAATTTTAATTTAATTTTAATTTAATTTTAATTTAATTTTAATTTAATTTTAATTTAATTTTAATTTAATTTTAATTTAATTTTAATTTAATTTTAATTTAATTTTAATTTAATTTTAATTTAATTTTAATTTAATTTTAATTTAATTTTTAATTTAATTTTAATTTAATTTTAATTTAATTTTAATTTAATTTTAATTTAATTTTAATTTAATTTTAATTTAATTTTAATTTAATTTTAATTTAATTTTAATTTAATTTTAATTTAATTTTAATTTAATTTTAATTTAATTTTAATTTAATTTTAATTTAATTTTAATTTAATTTTTAATTTAATTTTAATTTAATTTTAATTTAATTTTAATTTAATTTTAATTTAATTTTAATTTAATTTTAATTTAATTTTAATTTAATTTTAATTTAATTTAATTTATTTAATTTAATTTTAATTTAATTTTAATTTAATTTTAATTTAATTTTAATTTAATTTTAATTTAATTTTAATTTAATTTTAATTTAATTTTAATTTAATTTTAATTTAATTTTAATTTAATTTTAATTTAATTTTAATTTAATTTTAATTTAATTTTAATTTAATTTTAATTTAATTTTAATTTAATTTTAATTTAATTTTAATTTAATTTTAATTTAATTTTAATTTAATTTTAATTTAATTTTAATTTAATTTTAATTTAATTTTAATTTAATTTTAATTTAATTTTAATTTAATTTTAATTTAATTTTAATTTAATTTTAATTTAATTTTAATTTAATTTTAATTTAATTTTAATTTAATTTTAATTTAATTTTAATTTAATTTTAATTTAATTTTAATTTAATTTTAATTTAATTTTAATTTAATTTTAATTTAATTTTAATTTAATTTTAATTTAATTTTAATTTAATTTTAATTTAATTTTAATTTAATTTTAATTTAATTTTAATTTAATTTTAATTTAATTTTAATTTAATTTTAATTTAATTTTAATTTAATTTTAATTTAATTTTAATTTAATTTTAATTTAATTTTTAATTTAATTTTAATTTAATTTTAATTTAATTTTAATTTAATTTTAATTTAATTTTAATTTAATTTTAATTTAATTTTAATTTAATTTTAATTTAATTTTAATTTAATTTTAATTTAATTTTAATTTAATTTTAATTTAATTTTAATTTAATTTTAATTTAATTTTAATTTAATTTTAATTTAATTTTAATTTAATTTTAATTTAATTTTAATTTAATTTTAATTTAATTTTAATTTAATTTTAATTTAATTTTAATTTAATTTTAATTTAATTTTAATTTAATTTTAATTTAATTTTAATTTAATTTTAATTTAATTTTAATTTAATTTTAATTTAATTTTAATTTAATTTTAATTTAATTTTAATTTAATTTTAATTTAATTTTAATTTAATTTTAATTTAATTTTAATTTAATTTTAATTTAATTTTAATTTAATTTTAATTTAATTTTAATTTAATTTTAATTTAATTTTAATTTAATTTTAATTTAATTTTAATTTAATTTTAATTTAATTTTAATTTAATTTTAATTTAATTTTAATTTAATTTTAATTTAATTTTAATTTAATTTTTAATTTAATTTTAATTTAATTTTAATTTAATTTTAATTTAATTTTTAATTTAATTTTAATTTAATTTTAATTTAATTTTAATTTAATTTTAATTTAATTTTAATTTAATTTTAATTTAATTTTAATTTAATTTTAATTTAATTTTAATTTAATTTTAATTTAATTTTAATTTAATTTTAATTTAATTTTAATTTAATTTTAATTTAATTTTAATTTAATTTTAATTTAATTTTAATTTAATTTTTAATTTAATTTTAATTTAATTTTAATTTAATTTTAATTTAATTTTAATTTAATTTTAATTTAATTTTAATTTAATTTTAATTTAATTTTAATTTAATTTTAATTTAATTTTAATTTAATTTAATTTAATTTTAATTTAATTTTAATTTAATTTTAATTTAATTTTAATTTAATTTTAATTTAATTTTTAATTTAATTTTAATTTAATTTAATTTAATTTTAATTTAATTTTAATTTAATTTTAATTTAATTTTAATTTAATTTTTAATTTAATTTTAATTTAATTTTAATTTAATTTTAATTTAATTTTAATTTAATTTTAATTTAATTTTAATTTAATTTTAATTTAATTTTAATTTAATTTTAATTTAATTTTAATTTAATTTTAATTTAATTTTAATTTAATTTTAATTTAATTTTAATTTAATTTTAATTTAATTTTAATTTAATTTTTAATTTAATTTTTAATTTAATTTTAATTTAATTTTAATTTAATTTTAATTTAATTTTAATTTAATTTTAATTTAATTTTAATTTAATTTTAATTTAATTTTAATTTAATTTTAATTTAATTTTAATTTTAATTTTAATTTAATTTTAATTTAATTTTAATTTAATTTTAATTTAATTTTAATTTTAATTTTAATTTAATTTTAATTTAATTTTAATTTAATTTTTAATTTAAGTTTAATTTAATTTTAATTTAATTTTAATTTAATTTTAATTTAATTTTAATTTAATTTTAATTTAATTTTAATTTAATTTTAATTTAATTTTAATTTAATTTTAATTTAATTTTTAATTTAATTTTAATTTAATTTTAATTTAATTTTAATTTAATTTTAATTTAATTTTAATTTAATTTTAATTTAATTTTAATTTAATTTTAATTTAATTTTAATTTAATTTTAATTTAATTTTAATTTAATTTTAATTTAATTTTAATTTAATTTTAATTTTAATTTTAATTTAATTTTAATTTAATTTTAATTTAATTTTAATTTAATTTTAATTTAATTTTAATTTAATTTTAATTTAATTTTAATTTAATTTTAATTTAATTTTAATTTAATTTTAATTTAATTTTAATTTAATTTTAATTTAATTTTAATTTAATTTTTAATTTAATTTTAATTTAATTTTAATTTAATTTTAATTTAATTTTAATTTAATTTTAATTTAATTTTAATTTAATTTTAATTTAATTTTAATTTAATTTTAATTTAATTTTAATTTAATTTTAATTTAATTTTAATTTAATTTTAATTTAATTTTAATTTAATTTTAATTTAATTTTAATTTAATTTTAATTTAATTTTAATTTAATTTTAATTTAATTTTAATTTAATTTTAATTTAATTTTAATTTAATTTTAATTTAATTTTAATTTAATTTTAATTTAATTTTAATTTAATTTTAATTTAATTTTAATTTAATTTTAATTTAATTTTAATTTAATTTTTAATTTAATTTTAATTTAATTTTAATTTAATTTTAATTTAATTTTAATTTAATTTTAATTTAATTTTAATTTAATTTTTAATTTAATTTTAATTTAATTTTAATTTAATTTTAATTTAATTTTAATTTAATTTTAATTTAATTTTAATTTAATTTTAATTTAATTTTAATTTAATTTTAATTTAATTTTAATTTAATTTTAATTTAATTTTAATTTAATTTTAATTTAATTTTAATTTAATTTTAATTTAATTTTAATTTAATTTTAATTTAATTTTAATTTAATTTTAATTTAATTTTAATTTAATTTTAATTTAATTTTAATTTAATTTTAATTTAATTTTAATTTAATTTTAATTTAATTTTAATTTAATTTTAATTTAATTTTAATTTAATTTTAATTTAATTTTAATTTAATTTTAATTTAATTTTAATTTAATTTTAATTTAATTTTAATTTAATTTTAATTTAATTTTAATTTAATTTTAATTTAATTTTAATTTAATTTTAATTTAATTTTAATTTAATTTTAATTTAATTTTAATTTAATTTTAATTTAATTTTAATTTAATTTTAATTTAATTTTAATTTAATTTTAATTTAATTTTAATTTAATTTTAATTTAATTTTAATTTAATTTTAATTTAATTTTAATTTAATTTTAATTTAATTTTAATTTAATTTTAATTTAATTTTAATTTAATTTTAATTTAATTTTAATTTAATTTTAATTTAATTTTAATTTAATTTTTAATTTAATTTTAATTTAATTTTAATTTAATTTTAATTTAATTTTTAATTTAATTTTAATTTAATTTTAATTTAATTTTAATTTAATTTTAATTTAATTTTAATTTAATTTTAATTTAATTTTAATTTAATTTTAATTTTAATTTTAATTTAATTTTAATTTAATTTTAATTTAATTTTAATTTAATTTTAATTTAATTTTAATTTAATTTTAATTTTAATTTTAATTTAATTTTAATTTAATTTTAATTTAATTTTAATTTAATTTTAATTTAATTTTAATTTAATTTTAATTTAATTTTAATTTAATTTTAATTTAATTTTAATTTAATTTTAATTTAATTTTAATTTAATTTTAATTTAATTTTAATTTAATTTTAATTTAATTTTAATTTAATTTTTAATTTAATTTTAATTTAATTTTTAATTTAATTTTAATTTAATTTTAATTTAATTTTAATTTAATTTTAATTTAATTTTAATTTAATTTTAATTTAATTTTTAATTTAATTTTAATTTAATTTTAAT